>NW_026542594.1:33506630-35906630 GCF_028750875.1 Macrosteles quadrilineatus | reverse complement strand
TTCTTTAATCTTTTTATACATAATCCGTCTTGTCTTCGAAATTTGCCAGACTGTTAATTTCAATAAGGATACCATTGGAACATTTAAACATTTAAAACATTATTTCCCAATACAGTTATTTTTGTGAAGTCATGTAATTGATCTCTAAAGTAATATGTAGAAAGAAAAACAAGACAAAATTAATCCTCGAATCAAATTCGATTTCCCATACTATCTTTAAAAACACAACCAAAATTTATTACTATATAAAAAAAATAACAGTTAAACAAAATTTTCAAATCACTCCCTACTTTGCTTCCCTAATAAAACAAGTGAAACATTTTACTTCAATAGGCTACATCTTTACATCACATACTTCAAAAACTTAAAAACAATATATAAATTCAAAAATGAACTTGAAAAAATTGCATGTGTAATTCTCTGATAAAAATTCAAAAACAAGATTGCTGAAAAAAATGATTTGGGCCCAAATCTTTACAATCTAACCCGTAAGCAAAACCAATTTCCCTTTAAAATATCTCCAACAATCTATCAACTGTAAAAACAAAAAAATTTTTCCCAAAATAAAAAATTCATGCATTGCTGATTTCCCAAAGCAAACTCTAGCATCTATATATTAATACGCAAGCAATTTTCTTTTCACAGTCATAACTCAATAACAGCTTGATGGATTTTAACGTTTGAGGTGTCAAAATAAAGGTATTTTCACGTAGATGTGCAAATACGTCTCAGAATATTTAGAAAGGGCACCACTTAAGTACACTCAAGGGCTAAAGTTTGGAAGGTTGCGCTATCTGTTGACATTTGATCAAACTCATTTCCCTTTGTTTACAAATAACATATGGACGTAGTTTAAAATAGTTTTTTAACCAATAACCACAGACTGTAGGACTTAAAACTTCCAGAGCAAAGCTGGAATTTATATTTTGTTTCAATCTGTTAACTAAGTCTGGTTCATAATGAAGAGTTTAAGAATAAATATTCAATAATTCTTTTTGTATATGTTTTAATTGATTACCTTACATCGTATTTTACTGATTATCATGTAGTTACAGTTCGATGTTATGAAGTGAATGTTTAAAAGTGATTATTCGCAGGGCAGTTATCCGTTACATTACCATATTATCATGTAATTTACAATGTGTATCAAAATTCCAATTCCTTTATAGTGTTTTCTGTTGTTTGGTTAACTTTCTTATTTCATTTCAATTTAAAATCAAATGCCGGCGAAGAACTGTGAGTGGCTGGAGGGAACGCGAACATGACCGCTAGCATCAACCTCTCAATTAAACATTTGACGGGTACATAGTGGTAGTGCCACCGTTGTGATAGTTCAATCTTGGACAAATAAACGTTAAATGTTTACATTGTACTGGCTTGCTTATTTTGAAGCAAGAACAGCCTGGCCGAGACAGTAAAGTTTTTACTCTTTGTTGCCATAAATGAAAGGTTTGTTTAGCTCATTTGTGCAATTCACCAGGTTCTTATTGGAAACCCCCAATCTGAAAATAGGAAAAATTTTTCCCAGATTTAGAGTCATTTATTTACAAACATCTATACTTATTTAATACGCAAGCAGGTTTTTTGTGACAATTACTCCTCCGAAACTACTGAACCGATTGACATGTTTTTGGTGTCATTGGAAAGAGCGTAACGTGAAGTTGTGCAGGAAACTTTCTTTTTAGGGAAATAATGAGAGAGTGAGGCTCAGGGGCCCTTTAAAGTTTTGTATTCCTCCATAAGATTAACATGGGAAACAAATACTGTTATGAAACTCCAGCTGTTGTCACAAATTTAAAAAGTAAATCTATCTATATATTAATAGGCAAGCATGTTTCTTTAAAACCTTTTTTCTCAGCTCGTGTGCGTCGTAGGGAAAATCTATGCATACTGTTAGATAGATATTTTCCTGTAGGTGTGCAGAATCCCATTATAAATTAAAATAGGCTCAAAGATAAGCACAAAAAATGAATTTGAAATTAACAAAAAATTAACATGGGCTTTATGGGTTGCCATGATGGTGACAAAATAACAACGAAATATAAACAGAAAATCAAAACAAATTCCAATCACATGTTTTATTTACAGAGTGGGGTGAAAAATAGAGAAGTATGTAAAGTGCAATTGGATTTTTTTTAGCTAGAAGTGGTTACGCTGTGGTGGAATATCTTTGAAGATGGGCCTTTTTAATACGATCATGTGTTCATACGTGTCAAATCAAAACAAACATACTGGCATAATATATTCTTGGAATTTGACATACTTAATTTACTTTAATAAAATCACTTAGTCATTAGCTAATCATTAGAGAATATTATCCAAATCAACCAATGAATAAATTGTTATTTAATTATTGCCTTCAAATTAAGTGATGGTTAATTGCTTTGAAAATAATTAAGTTAAATTACATATTTATGTACATATTTATGGTCGAGTTTCGACCACTGGACGACCTCTAGTATTAATAATTGGTCTCCATGGAAGCATGAGAAAATTCACAATGTTTACATTTGCGTTGGCATTTCAATGTAAACATCCAGAACTGCCAAATGCTTATTTCACAACTTCAGACAGCTGATCCAAACAAGTTAAGTACAATATTTTACAGGACTATGTAGTAGGTTTATTTATTCAAAAACTATGTCATTGATTATGGAAAAAAGATTCTCTAACCGTAACTTATGAAAATAATGTTATTGATATATTTTCATGTAAGTTGGTCTACAATGTAGGTTGGCACAATGTAGGAATAGTGAGTCGGTGGCTCAGTCGGTAGCGTCGCGGACTTCGGGCCCAAGGCAGCGATGTTGTGGGTTCGGATTCTGGTCACTGTCACTAAAATTTATCAGTACAGTTCACCTTTTTACTGTACCGGCTAACTCCTTGCTTTGCTGTAAACGTTCCACGCACGGGCGGTTAGTCTATGTGGACGGGTAAATGCAAGGTTAAAAGAGGCCGCCAACCTCTTTTTCAAAACAAAAAAGTTATAGTTTTTTGTATAAGTTTAGTGGCTTTTCGCTTATAAATTCGAACTACTTAACAACTGTTTGGATTAGGTGATATAGTACATCGTCCTGTTGCGAAGCACGGGTACATCAGCTAGTCTGTATTAATAGGTAAACATTGTAACAAAACACGGTCAGCACTCAGCAAGGTCAGGTCACGATGCAGCAGATTAGTAAGGGCGAAGTGAAAAAAATTATTCTTTCCCTAAAAAACAAAACTTCTGTGGGTTGGGATGAAGTACCGATCAAATTAATTAAAGCTGCTGTAAATTTAATTTCTGAACCCTTATCTATTATCATAAATCAGTGTTTAACAAATGGAATTTTCCCAGACAAACTTAAATACTCACAAATAACTCCAATTTTCAAAAAAGGCTCTAGGTCAGATATCAACAATTACCGTCCAATATCAGTTTTAAGCAATTTTTCTAAAGTCTTTGAAAAAGTTATAAATAACCAATTAGTTTGTTTCTTTGAACATAATAATCTGTTTTATCAAAATCAATTTGGTTTCAGGAAAAACCTTGGAACAAATACAGCTCTTGTACACTTTATTAATGAGGTATCGGAAGCTTTGGATGGGTCAAGGAATGCAGCTGGTGTCTTCTGTGATCTATCCAAGGCCTTTGATTGTGTCGATCATTCGCTTTTGCTTCAAAAACTACATGACTATGGAATTTCAGGAAGTTGTCTTTCCCTAATTAGATCATACCTTTCAGATCGGAAACAAAGAACTGTAATTTCTGATGGAGGAACTAGGCATTTCTCACATTGGAAATGTATAAAGCTTGGGGTGCCTCAAGGCTCCATTTTAGGTCCCCTTTTCTTTTTAATCCACACAAATGACCTCCCTAAAGCTATTAATAGAGATTTGATTCTGTTTGCTGACGATACTACTGCAATAATTAAAGAAAATAGTAGACAAGAGCTTCTTACATCTCTCACAGAAGTTATGAAAGAAATGGAAAATTGGTTTAAAATAAATGGCCTTAAAATAAATGTGGATAAAACCCAAATTATAAAATTTTCAGCCAGAAATGAAAGAGAATTAACTAGTTTTTCCAATTTAGTCCATTCAAATAAATTCCTAGGCATTCATCTAGATGAAAATATGAACTGGAAGGTGCATCTAGATGTTATAAAGAAAAAAATTAGATCTGTATTTGTCCACTTGAGAGAATGTGTCACCATTGAAGTACTTAAAATGGTTTATCATGCCTATGTAGAATCCATCTTGAGGTATGGTGTGATTTTGTGGGGACAGGCAACTGATGCAAAAACTATTTTCAGACTTCAGAAAGGAATCATCCGAATTATGACTAATTCCCACCCCAGAAGTCCTTGTAAATTACATTTTCAAAATTTAAAAATCCAAACACTCACAGGACTATACATATTTGAATTATTAAACTACATACACAATATAAAAAATAACCTCCCGGATTCATTCAAATTCACACACAACTATAGTACAAGAAACGAAACAATTTTCAGATTACCAAATCACCGTTTGACCTTATTTGAAAAAAGTCCTTTGTATGCAGGTTTAAAAATGTATAATAAACTACCGGTATATTATAAAATAATGAGTTCAAACAAGTTTCAAGAAACATTGAAAAATGGACTCCTTGAACGTGCGTTTTATAAAATAGAAGAATTTTATAACCATCCCTTGAGTTAATTTTTTGTTTTTAATTTTCTTAACTACTGTACTGCATTAACATTATTTGGCTAGGTATTTTTTCCTGTTACTTTGTACTTTGTATTTTTCTAGTCTAGGCTCAATTTTGACCATGCACCTGTTCTATATGTTATCACATCTAAAAGAATGTTATATGCAAATAAATAATGTCTAATGTCTAATGTCTAAAGGTCACAGAGAGGCCATTTACACCACTCTCAGCATTCCTCAGCCTACAAACATGCTGCCCAAGTAGCAAAAATCGTTGGCAAATCGTTGGCCCAACGTTTCTGTCGACCGTTGGCCAACGGTATGTTTTGGCACTCAGTCTTACGGTTGGCCAACCAACCAATTTTTGCGGAAGGGCCAACCATCCCATTGGGCATAAACATAAAAAACACAAAATAATAAAGATTTTGTATGAAAAGCATAATTATGAGTTGAGTAAATTGATTAAATAGTTCATAAAAACTTATTTTGGAAATAATACGACATAAAATTTTTTTGACCGGGACGGGTCTTGAACCCGGTACCTTCGACATGTGAGCCTCACGCCTTACCTCTGAGCTAACTGTGCTTGTTGATAGAGAGTGTTTTCAAGTGGTGAAAGAGTAGCCGACAGGTGCAATAGTCACAATTAATACTTTAAATATTTTTGATGCTACAGTATAATATGATTCTGTTAATCTGTTTAGGCCTCAAGTAGTTGAATTATTGTTTTTCTGGTAGTTGGAGAGGATACTATAGTATTTGAATATAGATTATTTAATTACCATTAGATTAGTAGGCTACTGTTATAATTGATTGTTATATAATTAATTAATCTTTTCTCTATAACTATTAAAAACTTGCTTAAATAAGTTAAAGAATATTTAAAAAAATGAATTATAATAATTATCATATGTTAAGCAGGTGTTCCCCACTGTATCTAGTATCACAACATCATCTGACTACATTCATTATTGATCCAAATTTTTACAATATTTGTCTTATATTCTGCTGCCATAACATTTGTGTACTTTTAAATAAATCAATTTGTTAAAATTAGTTTTAGAATGTTTTATACTTGAACCCAACGAAGGCCCAACGATTCTTTCCTTTGTAGGGCCATTGAATACCAGTTTCCGTTGGGCCAACGTTGGCAAATCGTTAAAATTTCTGCCAACCATTTCCCAACCGTGCCGACCATTTCCCAACGTTGGGCCAACGATGTGTGCTACTTGGGTGACTACTGTCACCGCAACTTTGCTCGTGCAATACTCTGAAATATCAACATGAACACCTACTCTAATCATTAACAGTATTAACCATTCGTAAAAATCCCCATCTGAAAAAAATATATTACTATCAAATTAAAGTTTAAACTCAAATATATTTCTAAAACAGTAAACCATAATACACTATGACTAATTATCCCTCAAACTACTTCTACGAAATATAATATATTGATCCACCATTCACTGCATCTACTGCGCATAATGAGCTGAAACAGACTAGTTTGACAACATGTGTCCGCCACATTATTCGCACAATATACACTCTAGAGTAGAAATAGCAGGTCTGCAACCACAGAATCACATAATCAAGAAACGTGGGAACTCCAGATTCAACACAAATTTAACCAGGCAAATACACACACTTGTGCACAGCAAACAACATCTGAAACACACATTACACATGTGCATCCAGCACAGGACAAATAAAAACCTTGTGCAGCTAGCACTTAGCATACAGCACAAAAATACATTTAAAAATACACAAATTCATCTTGTTCTCCCAGCACATAACAAATGAAAACCCTGTGCATTCAGCACAACACATAACACCTCATGCATCCAGCACGTAACGTTTAACAACCATGTGCACTCAGCACATAATGCAAAAACTCTCGTGCTTCCAAAAACGACATACAATAAACTCATATGCTACCGGCATATGACACATAACACTCGTGTTACTGAACATGAAACAAATTTCAAACTCACGTGCAACTCGCACATGATGCATAGAACACTCGTGTAACCAAACACGAACACATTTCAACTCACGTGCAACTCGCACATGACACATAGAACACTCGTGTAACCAAACACGAACACATATCAAACTCACGTGCAACCCGCACATGACACATAGAACACTCGTGTAACCAAACACGAACACATTTCAACTCACGTGCAACTCGCACATGACACATAGAACACTCGTGTAACCAAACACGAACACATTTCAACTCACGTGCAACTCGCACATGACACATAGAACACTCGTGTAACCAAACACGAACACATTTCAACTCACGTGCAACTCGCACATGATGCATAGAACACTCGTGTAACCAAACACGAACACATTTCAACTCACGTGCAACTCGCACATGACACATACATAGAACACTCGTGTAACCAAACACGAACACATTTCAACTCACGTGCAACTCGCACATGACGCATAGAACACTCGTGGAACCAAACACGAACACATTTCAACTCACGTGCAACCCGCACATGACATATAAACTCGCACTAAATATCACTGGAAAACTTCACATTTACTATATTCCAGCACCTCACTTTTGTCCCAAAAAACACTGTACCCCCAAGCACCAGCATCCAGTACAGCATCCAGCACAAAAACTGCGCCAAAGTGGTAATTACAAATAATTAAAAAAATATTTTAAAAAACCAAATTTTTCAACACTGCTAGAATCCCAAAAATTAAAGCCAATTATTTTGCCCAAGAGGTACCAAGATCGAAGTTTTGTAAAAAATTACAAAACTCGTGGCGCTTCCATCACCTGTAACGGTATGTATTTCCCCTTGGAATACCTACTGTTACTTTGGGTGACTTAGCTCAGGAATGAAACTCAGCACTCGCTTACAAAACCCAACTTTATTAATTACTCAAAACAACACAAGGAACACAAAGATAAACTAACAATCAAAAAGGTAGAGTAGACTGGTACTGTATAAATAATTTAGTTAGAAACTGAAACCCTAATTTGGAAAAGACTCTAAACCCCAATTTTGAAAACCCTTTACATTGTCTTACCTGGACCCAAGGCCAAGGGCCTTGGGCTCCAGCTCCCCCAGCAGGACCCTGTCCTCTGGTGCACCACACTCACTACTACACACAAACTCCCCCTTGATCAAGTGCACTGGCCTACTTAAAGCAACAGCCTTCAGTAGGTTAGCACAACAAGTTATTGTTTAACAACACTACCAGCCCACTCACACAACATTGCCAAACACTTCCTCTTAACAATATTTGACCCTCCTATTACAGAGTGAACTATGGTTTTTGAATAATGAACCTGCATTCAATTAAATAGTGTTACAATCAGTATTCTCAAAATGTTGAAGAATCAAGAATCTGAATAAAAACCTTGGCACATGACTATAGAAGCATTGTATGATTGAACAACTTGTATGATTTGTAAAGCAATGTTACTATTTATCTTTAAACAAAGATTTTATAAGATTTAATATCTGCTTGTTTTATAAAGTTACAATTATTTTAGCCATACTTTATGTGATATGTTTCAATTATTTATTAATTTATTTATCTATCTATCTATCTATATATTATCTATCTATATATTAATAGGCAAGCATGTTTCTTTAAAACCTTTTTTCTCAGCTCGTGTGCATCGTAGGGAAAATCTACGCTTACTGTTTGAAAGATATTTTCCTGTAGATGTGCAGAATCCCTTTAAAAATTAAAACAGGCTCAAATAAAAGCACAAAAAATGAATTTGAAATTTTTAAAAATTAACATGGGCTTTATGGGTTGCCATGCTGGTGGCGAAAAAACAACTAAATATAAACAGAAAATCAAAACAAATTAAAGAAATTACAATCATATTTTTATGTACAGCGTGGGATGAAAATAGAGAAGCGTGTAGCTTTAATTTACAACTAACTAGACATTCCATCCCTATGTTAAAGTTGTCGCCAGTTTTAATTAAATTCGTCGTAGTTGATGTGGGCCAGCAACAGATTGCATTGATCTAAATGACTAATTTCGAATACACGATGATTTTTACCAAGTCAAACTTATGGAATGACTTATTAAGAGCTATAGCAACTAACTGTTGTGACCCATCAACTTTGTCAGCAACAATATAATTTTAGACACGCATACTGTGACTGCTTCACACAACTACGTGTTTTTAATTTTAAAAAAGCGACATCTGGTCTATATAGATGGAATGTCTACTTCAGTATCCAATAGTTAATGCGGGTACATTACATATTTTTGGTTGAGTTTTCGACCACTGGACGGCACCTAGTATCTATTAATTATTTATTATTAATTACCTAGTTTTTTTTCAAGTGATATGTTACAACCGTTATCATTATTTATTACTAGCAGTTACCCGGCGCGCGTTGTTGCGCTAACAACTATTATTTTAAACTAGAGCCCCTGTTGCTCGAATTCGAGCAATTGCAAAGTATTACAGGTGTTATTTAAAAAAGGATGACAGTTATAATTGCCGATGACTTAAAAGAGTCAACTCAAAGATAATGTAATCAATCACTCCACTCTAGTTATCGAAACTGAATACGAACTCACTCTGAAAACGAACGCTGTTGTGTGTATCATGTGTTTACTATGAACAGCTGTAATTAATACAAATTAGTCGTCTTAAGTAAACAAAATTTTTTCTCCATAAGAAATACATTGGGATTTTAATGACCTGTGGGGCGAAGCCCGATGACTTTTATTACAGGAATTTGTGAAAGGGGGCGTCTACACAAAAAATACTTAATTTTGACATATCGTTTATAAAAATCCGTCCATTATTAACGGAGGAGTAGTGTTTTGTAAAAATTGCCTTCACGTATTATGTATAAGGACAAGCTGCTATACCCGTGCTTTGCAACGGGAAGAAAATGTGACCTAGAGAGCTATTCATGTGGTGCTGATGTGTGTTTTAAAATACAGCAACTCTATGATTTAGTTTAAAAATATAAACTGATTTAAAAGCGTAAACCTACTTACTTTCAAACCCCTACTTTTGATGTTAATAGATACATAAGAATATGTCAACATACCTTAGTGTAGCAATAGCATCAATTGCTTCATATTGATGCTTTATGAATGACATGTTTTACCATAATTCTTCAATTTTAGTCAAGGCTCTTAACATGTAGCTTACTATATAAATTACAAAATGAAACTTTAAACAATACTTTACAAAACATATGCAGTCTTCCTTTTAAAACCAAACACAACCCTCCTCAATCTAC
Source organism: Macrosteles quadrilineatus (assembly GCF_028750875.1). Taxonomy (NCBI): domain Eukaryota; kingdom Metazoa; phylum Arthropoda; class Insecta; order Hemiptera; family Cicadellidae; genus Macrosteles; species Macrosteles quadrilineatus. Next base: position 35,896,692 of record NW_026542594.1, on the reverse strand, counting down.
ATAAAGCGTCACAAACATATTTTTTTAGTAAATAAACAAACACTAGTTCATTGTACTGACCATAGCTGTTTCATTAACTAAATTAAATCAAATCACTTAAACATTGGAAGCATGCCAGGCGTAGCCCTTTGGAAATCAGCCTGTGGGGCAGGGCCCATAGGAAATTCGTCCATATCAATACTTTTCGGCAAATCTACACACTCTAAGCTTCATTTTGATGTGCCATATGCCTATATTTTTATTTGGTAAATGACCTTAACCATTTACATAAAATTTGATTGTATCACTTTAATAATATAATAGATCGTAATTTGATCTTTACAATAATAATAAAAATGTATACATACAGCAAAGCTGCAGACTAAGCGAATTTCTGTTTGCCTGATTGGATTCACACTAAAATTTCTTCTTAAAAATATCACATTTATTCCCTATTTAAACGATTAAATAGGGAATTAACGATTACTTAGGTTTGCAGCAACAGGGAGGGTAAGGAGGTGTTTTTTTTTTTTATGTTAATAACTTATTAAAAAATAAATGCATTTTCCAAATTTGATCAAAGTTTATTCAAGACAGATCATCATAGGCTCATGAGATTATTTTCATACATGTTTTATGTTATTGGAAAAGATTTTGATTGTGTAATACAATACAAAATAATACAAGTGCAGAAGGGCACGTTGCCCTTATGAGCCGTATCCATATTTTGAATATATTTTGTATCCGAAATCGACGGTTACTGTCGAGGTTTCAAGCAAAATCATTTAACTATCAATCGATGATAAATAAATCCATTTTTGAACAATTTGGGTTGTTCGTGATTCAACAGCGTACTTTAGGTACGTGTGATTTTAATAATCAATAACTCAAATAAAAGCTAGTTTTCACTGAAGGTTCTTAGATCAAAACATGTAGGATATCGTAATTAGAATTTTTTAAATATATCTAAAGTTAAATTCCATATCCGAGAAATAGTGAATGATGATGCTTGATGGCAAATCTGTTCTTGCACACCTTTAATTAAACACTAAGATTATGACAATTGATCGGGTAGAAAAGCCAAATGAACTTGGAAAAGGAAAAACAAAATTTAACTCCCATAAGAAATGTACAGGGAGGAAGTTGCTTGTGTGCATAACTCGAAATATACGTGAGATAAATGAATGCAGATGCTTGAGCGCAAATCTGTGCGGTTATACCAATTTAAGACCAACATTATGAAATTCGGGTAGAAGAGCCAAACCGACACGGAAAAGAATAACCAATAATTTTTAATATATAGATACTTGATAAGCTGAGACGTAGCAATTGGCTAGCTCTGGAACTCGCTAACTCGGTCGTGTGTTGGAACTGGCTAACTCCAGAATCTGCTAACTCGATTTTGTCCCACGGCGGAATTGAAAGCACGGAGCGTTGCCAACTTTGTACGACGAAATAATCGTACACTACCGTATTTCAAAATGTCGGTATCAATAAAAATACAAGTGTTATTCATTTTGTTATCAATTCCACTTTTAACAGCTACCTAGTCCAAAATAATTAAAAGGCAATGAAAAAAATCATTAAAAAGTGATTTTTGATTTAATTGTATAACGGCCAATTAAATATTTATAATTTCAAACTTAAATATAAATGCCAGTATTATAGGAAAATAATAGAATATGAAAAATATTAAACATGCAGTAGTACCAATTAAACATTTGTAGGATAGACTATTACAATACTGCTTTAATTTTTGTTAATATATTATATGTTTCCTAACAACATAATGTAAGAACATTTAAATTCCTTTTCTTGGCTAAAGTAAAGATGCAATATTGTAATACATTGTTAACGTTTTAGATTTGCGTTATTAATTAATGTACCTAGGTAAATCATGTGCCTGCTAAACAAAAATATTTAATTTTTTTTATTTGTTTACTAATACTATGATTCAGAATCATTTTGGTAATAATACAGAAATATTAAGAAGAAAAAACTATTAATAACACTCGCACGACAGATGTAATAGGCCTTTAAAGAATCAAATATTATAACCTATTAAGGACAAGCATTCAAGGTTACAGGTCCAGTATACAAATACAAACTTAATCATTTTATTTGCAGAAGTTCACAAAGTGGTATTAATTTGAATAAAAGAAACAAATGACCGACAACGAAAATAGATCATTCATAACCTGTAAAAGATCCAAATTAAATGTGCAGTACTATCTTTTTGCATCCCAATAAACTACTATTTAAGTAAGAAGACCATAGATAAAACATACTCCCTTATATTAGTACACTAGCTGTGTGCCCGTTCTACGCACGGGGTTGAAACCTTCTTATATTAAGAACAGCAGTTGGTTTGCATATTTTCAGATATGCTGGCGAAACTATTATATATACACCTTCGCAAATACAGTATCTGACAGTTTCAAGCCAAAACAAACGCTTCGCAATTAAATGTCATGTCACCCCATATGTTAGTCCATATGTTAAATCCAATGATTAAACTAAAAAGGCTTTATAGGCAAATAGATCTATGAGTCATAGCCCTAAGGTAGGCCTATAGTTGAAAGTTACTTTCCACAATGGTTAAAAGTATTTAAAGTACTACCTCAACCTCACCATTTAACACTTCATTCGGGTTGACATTTTCATTATCAAAGGTGCTCAAATTGTCCTTTTCGTGACACTAAGAAATAAGGACATTAATGCGTTACAAACATACACACAAAAATACAGAACTTAATTAGGGAATTTGTTACTTTTTAAACATAACAAGTACATATAAAATTAATATTTGAAATCTTTGTCAATGTCACCAAATTTTATCATAACAATTTATATTTGCTTGGACCGAAGATGACGCGAAATGCTGTCGAAATGAATGCTTACTATATGAAATTAAGTACTATAGACGATTTAGATTGGTAATTTATGATACAAATTAGGTACCAAAATAGGCAATGAACTATTAAAACATAACAACGTAAATCGTAAACAATTCACGATGGTTTGCTAAACAAATGTTTTACTTAAATGAGTTATCATTTTCTTAGCATAAACTAACATTTTGGAATCCAGACAGAAAAAGCAAAACTTATACAGTTAAGACATCAATTAAACTGAATAGGACTGTATAAATAAGGTGCAATACCAACGATAACTAATTTGTAAATTACAGTGATGTGTTGGTACGTAAAAATTATTCTTGCTGCTACCAATGGTTCTAAGGAAAAGAACCAGTACCAAAAACCAACGTTTACAGTTAGCAACTAAAGTACATTCGACCAATTAAATGCGTTAATCAAGTCCCAAGGTTAGTGATTTCTTGGTATTGAATTTTCTCGTAAAAAGTTATGTGCAATCAAAGTTATTTCCCATTAATTGCTTTATTCATAAACAACTTTTAATTTGGGCCTAAACTTATTGGTGTCAGTAAAAAAAAAACAACCTTATACTAACAACTTTTTGTTAATTAATAGATTACGTATTCTCTAAACAATGATTGGTATATCTATTAACATCAGAAAGAAATGTGACAAAAATCACACAATGCTGAGTTTTTGGACGTTTGTAGTTTTATTTCTTAAGTAGGGAGGCCGTGTATTCTAGGGAAAAGTACCGGTATCAAGGATCGTCGTCAAAAAGGTTGTTATGAATAATTGGGTAGGCGTAAGTACCCAAGAGATGGGTTATGGGCCTATTGGCTGTATGGTCCAGCGATTGCATCACACGGTGAGTAGGAACAGAAAGTGACACATTGGAAGCGAGTTTAGCATCATCCATAAACCGTAAACCTCTGTTAATCACCCACTGCAGTTGTTTACTTTACACTTTACACAACCGCCATCGAAGCGCCGTCAATGAGTGGAAACCTTGTTTGTAAGCTATTGGCGACGATCATTAATAAATTTAAGTTTTCCAGCCCTATACAACACTGATTCAAGGTCTTCTTTCTGGTTATCTAACCTCAAGAACAATTTTATACACAAAGAGTATCTGGTTCCTGACCTGGATGACGCCTAGTTATTTAATATCATTTACGGTTACACTATATTATTGCACTTGCGATTAATTAAATCCGTTATGTAAGAAAAACGTTTTTAATCTTACTTGGTTAGGATTTGCCTTCAAAATGTGATCGGAAATGGTTGTGGTATTTGTAAACAACATTTGTAAACATATCAGTGACAGCTAGAAAAAATAATCTCGATCCGAACAGCTGTTCGTTATTTCATAGATGATTTATGTGATAAAAATTGGACTAAACTTGACAAAAATCGCACAAAACTGCATATTTGAACGTCCGTAATTTTATTTACAAAGTAGTGAGGCCATATTTTAATGGCTAAAGACACTCTCGCCAATCCAGTGAATACATCAAAATGACTTGGATCGTGATAGGTACTCTCGTTTTCCTGGAGAAGATTGCGTAAAATGCCGTCTTGAGTGTTACAGAAAGACAGACAGACAGAAATTTAGATGAGACTTGTTTCAGCTTCTTTAATGTATAAAACGTAAAAATAACCTAAAACTTTATGATTCTGAGCAATGTACAGACAAAACTCTAATTTTATTTATATAGATTTCTCATCCTTAAGGATTAGCTGAAGACAATTTTATTGTTAGCTCTGTACAGTGTACTGGCTGTAGAGGTCGTGTTTTGTTTACAATTTGTTTCTTGTTTTCAGTAATTTAAAACCTCGTTTAAACAAATAAAACGTTCTAATCATAACTAATAACATGTAAACATAAACAGAAGAGAACAAATCATGAAGTTAACCATAAAATAATAGAAACACAATTTCGTCGACACTAGCGATCAGTGTCAACGGACATGAACTAGACACAAAAAACGAGCTTCAAAAATTACAATGGATAAAGATCTAAAGTTTACTTGTGAATATATATTTATTTTATCGACTACATTGCTTGTACTCCTAATTATTCGTACAATACGACATTATTGTACCGATACGATCGTAGGTACTACACTTTCGGCAACACTGGCCAACAATCTTCGTGCTTGGCTCCCATTGGACCGCGCGCGAGGCTTCTGATTGGGAGTTAGCAAGTTCCGCTGAGGGACCAAATTAGCGACTTCCGTACAAGGACGGAATTCGCTAACCCAGCTCTAGATTGGGTTAGCGGGTTCCGGAGTTAGCCAATTCCGAAACCGAACAAGTTAGCGAGTTCCTCTCATTGACCAAATTTGAAGATAGGGCGTTTAACATGGGGTTAGCATGTTTCAGAGTTAGCCAATTCCGCGGACCCGATAATTTTATTCAGCCCTCTATTTGAAAAATATAGCAATGAATTTCCGTGATCAAAAATACATAAAATGTTTGGATAATTCAAAATTTTCAGTGATCTGACATCTGGCTCCTAACGAACTATCAAGATACAACTGCATATTTTTGTAAACAATTGACTATTTAATTCCCAATGCCTAGCTAAATTTTAAATTGATTTAAATTTTGTATTATGGTTTTGGTTAACTCGGGTTTTAGTATGACAGGATGTAGTTAAAAGGTGTTTTACTCTATAGTTAATTGTTGTAACGTTTTAATAAATTTGTTACTCTATTTTACTAAATTAAAAATTATGAATGTTTGTATTCTAGGTTTATAAAAACCTACAACAGGCTTTCCTGCAATATCCAGGAAGTATGCAGAGACCAAGCTGGTGGAGAGAACTTTCAGGAAGATTCCGATCACATTTGTAACTGACAAATGGTGGCCAACTAAGTTCTGAATCATTAATTTTATAACTGAAGCTATAAAAACCAATTTTTATTTTAAACTTGACTTTTGATTTTTTAGCCCTTTAGGTATGGTATTTTATTTTTTTCAGATATGGGAGCTACAAAACATAGGGAGAGTGGAAAGTATCGCCACAGAGAAACAAGATACAGAGGATAGCCTACATTCAATGATACACTTAAGTAGTGTCTAGCACCAGTCGAGTGTCCTATGTCTAGTTCAAATTCTATTGGTTGTCCCCTTCCGCTTTCTCTCCCCCCCCCCCCATAATATACTAAAGCGCTCACGCTGTAGGAAGTGCCTGTGCGCTACAATTGCTCTTGTAAACAATAGCCATTCCGGATCTTCCTGGATCAGTACTAGAATATTTCCGCCCCGCCATTCCTGAGCTAAAAGCGCACGGTTGTTCCATAAACATGTTTCCTCTGTATATCTTACTTCTCTGTGGTATCGCTATGAAATTTTTATCTGTATAGCTATATCTACGTTAAGTTATAGAGCTTTCCCAACAATTACAAGTTTGCTGGTGGTTATATCCCAAGAAAAGTTAATGATTTGTTATGGTTCAAAACTGGACCCAGCTAATCTTATCCATTGGGGTTAGCAATAAAATAGTTATCCTCGCCAAAGAACTTGCCAGAGGCGCACCCAGGAATAGAGTTTGGGGGGGGACCAAATGACTGGTGGGGGATAATATTCTTTTAGGGGGTCCTAAATAAAATGAATGTTTTCTAAGTCTGGAGAGGGCCTGGACTCCTTATTATGCCCCCCCCCCCAGGGTACCCCCCTGTACAGCTCGTGACATCTAAGCTGGCACTTGGCCGATCGCTACTAGTAGCTAGTTCAAAAACATTATGTCACGTCATGCGGGATGCATCAACTGTCCTCGCGACTCATATGAAGGGGCTCAAGTACATAATACATGGGGAATCAATACCGTGAGGCAGCGGAAATGATTGCAGTCCGGTCTTTTCCCTACCTCCACCCTCCTCCTGCCAACACTGCCTGCGCTAGGCCAAGTGCCAGCTTAGATGTCACGAGCTGTAACTTGCTGATCTTGCTCAAAAGTAAGGGTATCATCTCATTCTTTACTAATCTTCACCTTTACAATAGGCATACTAAAAGGTTGGTCAACAGTCTAAATAGGTGTATGAGTATTTATAAATCCTATATAAATATATATATGTATATATACAGGGTGACAAAAAAGTCTGGAAACGGCTTGATATCTTTTTAACAAAATTCGTTAGAAAATCCAAATTTTTCACATAAACTTGTATGTATAAAAACTACTTTTTCCAAGAATTATCATTTTTTACCTCTACCAGGGGACGACCCATGAGGAGTAGGTACATAATCTTTAATGTAAGCATAGGTTGATATGCACATCATTTTAAAGGTCTGGACAAGTGGAGTTCATTGCTGGAAACCGCATCAAAAAAGGTTCATCCGTTACAAAATGTCGGCTGTCCAAAGTTCTTGCGGAATATACCTGCAGCGACCTTAGTATTGGTAAATACTCATATTCAACATTAGCCGGGAAATCTGAAACCCGTTTAAATTTGTTTTGAAGATTGAATAATATTAGTCTATGAGCTAGTTGACTTTAAAATACAGTTTCAGCTCTCAAGCTTATGTTTAATACGAGTATTTACCAATAGTAAGGCCTGTGCAGCAGTGGCGTAGATACGGGGGGGGGGGGGGGTCAGGGGGATATATCCCCCCCTTCAACCTATAATGGGTAAAAAAGTTGTAATAACATAAAAAAATAATGTTTTAACGTATGCAATGAAATAGTGAATCTTTTTAATTTTACTTCTATTGTATTAAGCTTGTTTTTCGTAAGTATACTTTCAATATCAATAAATCGTAAATAAACTGCAATGCCAGTGAAAGTAGTACGGTTTTTGCGCGCGAAACAGAGTACAGACACAAGTCACGGAAGGTCAACAGCCTATCCGTCCCTCCCCCTTCCGCCACCACTTCACCTTTTACACCTAACTGAAATAAATCGTTTTAACGTGAGCAATAAAATAGTTAATCAAATGTCATGCCTATTGTACTAAGCTTGTTTGTTTGTACGTATACTTTCAATATCGATGAATAAATGGAAACAGATAAACTACATTCCGGTAGCCGGTGGGGTGGGATATTTGCGCACCAAACAGACGTGAGTCACCGGACGTTCCTCGTTCAACCGCCCATCGACACCACAGAGCAAAGAATAATAATTATTAATATAATATAATTAAATAATTATATTAAATAATAATTAAATAATTATTATTCTTTGATCTGTGATCGACACCCTCCTCCTCTACCTCAACCCCGTCACCCACACTACGCTTGATCTGTCGTCTGGTGTTATTTATTGTACCAGTGTGTTTTTATGATTTTCGTATTCCGCGTTGTCTCATGAGTGTTATGAGTGTCTGTGAAGTAAACTGATCGGGGTTTTCGCCCCGAGAAGAACAATTTGATGGCGTTAGCTGGAGTGGCAATGGAACAACGAAGTTAAGTGATTTTATTACTCGCCTTTGAAATAAATTTTTTTAAATAGGCCAAGTCACGTTATAGTATATTACGTTACTAGCCCTGAAAATAAGTGTTTACCGGACGAGTGTGGTCGTTCCCGTGCGAGACGAGGTCGAGTACGGGATTACCATATGAGTCCGGTACACACATTTTGGACGAGTTACGTTACGTACAATAGTTTACGCCATACTACTAAATCTTTACAAATCTTTATATATGACCACCAACTAAAGGACTAAAAATCACTAGCCGTAATCTCTAAGAGAGGTTATGTTTTTGTTTATAAACACTCATTGCCACGCAAATACAGTGTATAATCAGCTGATTGGTGACCGGTAAAACTCATTACAGTACAGTAGTACGCAACGAAACCCCATTTGATTAAGCTGGCGGCAAACAGCTGTTTTCTGGACTAAATCCTTGCGTGGGAAGTTAATCAAAATAGTGTTGTGTGGCGTAAACATATTAATAAAAATATTCAGTGTTAAAGGATAGAGAAACATAACGTTAAATGTTATCACATAACGAAAAGCCTAGCCTAAGTACTTTAAAAATAAATGTAATAAAAAAACTAGTCCACCTGCAATTAAAGCAAAAAGTTGCAACAAAATAGCATAAAATGTATTAAGTATTAACACCAGATTTCACTTCCTAAACGCTTAAAAATAGTGTTTAGGGAAGTTATTTTTCTCAAATTGTCATCAAAATCAATTTCAGTTAGATTTTTTATTCCGGTATTATTACTTCTGTTATGTTGTTATTATTCTTTTTTTTAACTTTATTTTATTTTACAATCTGTTCAGTACAACTGTGAACAATTAGTAAAAGGCATAATATAAGTAAATGACTTGACCAAGAATCTCCCCAGTGAAAGATCTTGGAAAAATAAATAGTCATATCATGTAACTAAAACTATGCAAATCGGTATGGGAGTTCAAGAACTTTCAAAATTTTTAGTCTGTTGGGAAATTCACTATTGTCCAGCAAGTTAACGGCTAAATTGTTCTGGTGGGTTTCGAGTTTTTCTTGATATTTTTTGCTAATTCTCGTTATTTCTTCAGTTATTATTCATAATGTTCATTTTTTGTGCATCAATCATGTGTTTCATCTTCTTCATATAAACATCTCTTTTAGCGAATTTCCCATATAGGGAATAAGCTATTACCATAGTACTCATGGTAAGACCTGGACCCGGGACCGATTTAATTTTTCATTTTTAGGCCAAAAACACCATCCGTTCAAATTCATATATCTTACTAATATTATAAATGTGAAAGTTTGTGTGTTTGTTTGTTTGAAGTTCAATCACGCATAAACCACTGGACGGATTGGGCTGAAATTTGGCATGATGATAACTCACATTCCCGATTATCATATAAACATATTTTTTTCTCAAAAATCCTTTTGGGCTCCGCCCCAGTGGCTCTGTAGTTCCCCATGTTAACCTTACGAGTATTCATATTTAAAGGGAATTAAAAATTTAGTCAGCTGTTTCAACTAAAAAGTTGATTCTATGATATGCAAATGCATTAAAAAGTTATAAGATTTACCAACAGGGTGCAGCACTATAACTTTTTTTTGCATTTATGTACACAGCTAATTTGAACTAAGCAGCAACAAAAAACTGTGATACGCAATGAGAACTGTCAAAGTAGGATTGTTTACAGTTATGTTTATGTTTTTAATGTCATTAATAATTTATGATTTGTTGAGAACTTTTTATAATTTTTTATCGTTTAGGTGAAGTGGTAGAACATTATGGCTATGGTAGATGTGTAATACCATAGTTTACTGTAAATTTAAAGAAGCAAATTTAATCTAAATCTGTCCTCCCCAATTGCAAACGCAAAGCTTGAGTATAACTGCAATAAGCATTTTACCAACTTATATGCCTACTCCGTACGAAGAACAGGTACTCTGCTAATATATATATGTCCGTTAGCACGATAACTCGAGCAAAAATGATCCGATTTTGATGAAATTTGGTACAAACCTGTAAACCTAAGTTTATTCTAACGAGTTCACGATCCAGCATAATCGGACCATGGGAACAGGTGTTTATGGGGGGTTTTATGGGATAAATCAAATCAAATCAAAATATCTTTATTCGAAATCTGTACATGCTTGGTACATTGAATAGTGTCAATGAACTATATTACATTTAAAATATTTGTAACATTGGCCCTAAAATTAAAAATGTAATCAAATAAAATTAATAGTACAAATTCTTAAAATATCGAACAGAACTTAAGTCACAGACAATGGTTTTAAACATCAGCACTAAATGGGCTAAATTAAATTAAATTAACTAACCAGCACCTCTATAAAAATTCTCTAGTGAGTAAATAGCCCTTTCAGTCAAGAAACTTTTTAATGCACGTTTGAATGAATTTAAATTGTTGTTATTTTTAATATAACTTGGTACGTATTTAAAAAATTTTGATCCATTATAGGTTGTTTTCTTTTCAAAAAATTTTAATCGATGCTGATCAGTCTGGATTTCATTCCCACTTCTTGTATTGTAAGAGTGTGTTTGATTGTTTAAAGCTACTTCTTCTAATTGGATTTTACGTAGATGATTGAATCATAAATGTACTGTCCATAAACTGTTAAAATGTTTAGGCCTTTAAAGTGTTCTACAACAGATTCATCTTTTTGCGATTTCAACATCTTTCTGATAGCTTTTTTTTTGCTTCTTAAAATCATATCTAAAGAAGTTTTGTTCGCAGAACCATAGATGCATAAACCGAATGATATGCGTGAATGGATGAATGAAAAGTAAATTACCCTTAAAGTTTCAGTATCACAAAGGCCTGACATTTTTGAAAGAGCATGTATCCCTGAATTGATTTTGGAAAGTACTCCTTTCATGTGATCCTCCCAACTCAGGGTTTCATCAATATTCAATCCAAGAAAATTTGCAGTATTTTTTCTTTCTAAAATTTGACCCTCAAAGACCAACTGTGGGTAATGCTTGAATTTATTTTGAGGTGTTCTAAAATATACAAAATTTGTTTTATTTATGTTCAATTTAAGGTTTAATTGGTTAAAATAATTTTCTATATTTTCCAATTCAATATTTGAGAGAAGTTCAATTTGTTCCGTGGTTTTCCCAGATATTTTTAAATTTGAGTCATCAGCATATAGACATAGACTACTTTTGATATTAGTTAATGTTGATTCTATATTTTTCAAATAACAAATGAATAAAAGAGGGCCTAATATGGAACCCTGGGGTACTCCATACTTTACTGGCTGAAGATCAGATACAATTTTGTTAACTCTATTCTTTTGTGAAATATGAGTAATATTCACACATTGAAATCTATTGTTTGGATATGAAGTAAACCATTCCAAAGACTTATTAGACATTCCCAATGATTTTAGTTTTTTAATTAAGGTTCAATATTTAACACTATCAAAGGCCTTTGATAAATCCATAAATATCCCTAAAGTGTGTTCCCCTTTATCTACTGACTCAATGATGGCACTAACAAAATCTGCTGCTGCTGTTGTCACTGACCGGTTCTTTTGAAAGCCGTGTTGAATATCATCTAGAAGTTTATTGTTATCTAAAAATTCTGTCAACTGATTACATACAATTTTTTCAAAAACTTTTGATATATTTGATAACGGTGAGATTGGTCGATAATTAATTATATTATCTTTATCTCCTTTCTTTTTAAAAATTGGGATGACTTTTGAGATTTTTAATTTATTTGGAAATAATCCTGATATGAAAGAAGAATTGATGAGGTGAGTTGAAACTGGGCAAAGGTATTTTTTTGGAGTTTTTTAATACAGAAGTAGGAATTTCATCCAGCCCACTTGAAAATTTACTTTTGAGAGAGTCGATGACACGACTGACCTCCAACTCATCAACAGGTTTTAGATGAAATTGCGGTTTTATAATTACAGAGGTACTGGTAAGCTCATCTCCACCAGTTTCATGTGTTGCAATGTCATTAAATCTGTCTATATCCTGTACAATGCTAACAAAATAATTATTAAATATATTACTAACTATTTTTGGGTCAGATTGATTTTTGTCTTCGTGCTTAATAACAAAATTTTCTATTTCTACCTTTCTTTTATTTCCTACTTCCGAGTTTATTATTTTCCATACAGTTTAAGGAATATCGGATGATTTTTAAATTTTATTTTCAAAAGCAGTTTTCTTTGCTTGCTTAACATTTTGGTTATATCTTAACAATTGATATTTATAACTTATCTTATTTATAATTGACTAGCGGGTACGACAGACGTTGTCCTGTCCTAATGTGGTTTTAAGTCAAATGCTCGTTCATTTTCAACATGAGCTCGTTCGCATCGCTCAATCACGTCCTGGTTAAAGTCCGTTTGCTACGCTTACTCACCTTTAGGTTGAAGCTTGTTCGCTGCGCTCACTTGCCTTCAGGTTTAACTCGTTCATTACGCTAACTCGCCTCCAGGTTGAACCAAACTAGAGGTTTGGAGTTTGAGTTGGAGTTTGGAGTTGGTATGGTTTGAAGTTTGTTCGCTACGCTCACTCACCTTTTGGTTGCAAATTAGCTGTTGTCATAAATTTAAAAAATAATAGTGCTGAACCCTGTTGGTAAACCCATTAACTTTTTAATGCTATATTGAACATTACAGAATCAAATTGTTTAGTTGAACTAGCTGTTAGGATTCTTTAATTCCATTTGAATATAAGTACTTATAAGGTTAACATGAGAAACTCCAGAGCCACTGGGGTGGAGCCCTTTTGACGGATCTGCGCCAAACTTCACACAAACCATCCTTGAATAATGCTTAATAATGCCTGACCTGAAAGTTTCATTACAATCAGTCGAGCGGTTTCGGAGTCCATAACGTTCATATATATATACAAACTTCCTCTTTTATAAATATATTTTTTTCATATCTTTTTTGCTTCTTATAACATTTTTTTTCTCATCTTTTAATGTCTGCGTTACCCAACTATGTGCAATTGTATTCTTTTTTACTACTTTTTTTGGAAACGCTTGATCAAAATAATATTGTAGAATGTAAAAAAAAATATTATACTTGTCATGAACTTGGGCAAAATAAACATCTAGCCAAGATTCATGTTTAATAAGTTGATTAAATAATAACAAATTTGCTTCTGAAAAAATTGCGGCATTCTTGAAAAGTGTACTTTTGTTTGATTTAGGAAGTTCAGTAGAGCAGGCAAATTCCAACATCTGACCATCATGATCAGAGAGAAGTGTGACAATACCAGTAACTGACATGAGATTAACGTGTGATTTCTTAACTAATATATTATCTATAGCTGATTCTGTTTCAAAACTCACTCTGGTTGGAAAATCAACTAGATATTTCATAGCATGATTTTTTAGCATATATTCTAACATTAACTTATTTTTTTCATCTGGATTTGTGCTTGATAAAACATTGATAGTCAAATCTCCTGCCCAAATTAAGAATTTATACTTTTTGTCTAAATAATCTACAAGTGTACTTAATCTATCTAAAAATCCACAGAAGAGGAAGGGGACCTATACATTCCCACAACTACAAATTTAAAACTTTGAATCCTATAGGATATGCTACTGCAGCACAAAAATCAAATTGTTTTTCCTCCTGCAAATCATCTAACAAGTGGTGAGGAAAAACCACCGGTTGACCCTTCAGCCCACTTTTACTCAAGATCATGACACCTCCATTTTTACTTTCTCCCCCTATACCATAGTATATGGAGAAAGTATTGTTTTCGTCAAAATTTTTGAGTTTGAGTTTTGAGTGGATATATTCGTTTTGGGTCCCCCCTGGACCCAAAAAAGTGGTTTTCGAAGTGATGTCTTTGTGTGTCTGTGTCTGTGTGTGTGTGTGTGTCTGTGTGTCTGGATGTGTACAGAGCTAGAGACTACACCTGTGGTCCGATTTCGATGAAATTTGGTATAGGTTCTAATCCATGGTATCTCCAGGCGTTTTTTTCATTTTTTTGAAATTTTTATTTTTAATGGGGATTTTCCCATAAAAACCGGAAAAATCAAATTTTCTCAAAAATGGACCGAACGATTTTGATAAAAATTTAGTATGTTGTAGCCCTTTAAATTCTGAACAAAATGGTACAAACCCCATTTCTGTAAAAATTATGGTTCAAAAGTTATGGTAAATTATGTTATTTTCCCATAAATACCCATAAAATAACGAAAAGTAGGATTTTAGAAAAAATCCTGTTTTGATTTAATATAGTATGTTATGGTCCTTACAATTTTTAAAGTTTTTTCATTTTTTTAGAAATTTTTATTTTTAATGGGGATTTTCCCATAAAGCCCCATAAAATAACGGAAAATTAGGATTTTCCCAAAAATGGCCCGAACGACTTTGATAAAAATGTAGTATGTTATAGTCCTTTATATTCTGAACAAAACGGCACAAATCTCATTCCTGTAAAAATTAAGCTTCAAAAGTTATTGTAAATTATGTTATTTTCTCCATAAAATAATGGAAAATCGGATTTTCCCAAAAATGGCATGAACAATTTTGATAAAAATGTAGTATGCTATAACATACTTAAATTATAAGTATGATATAATATTATTATTATATCATTGTTATGTATTGTTATAATATTATAAGTCCTTAAATTCTGAACAAAATTGTACAAATCCCATTTCCGGATATGAGGTTGTTGACAAACTTATGGGAGCAAGTATGTGTCAGAATGCTGATACCGTTTACTAAATTTTGTTCTACAAAAGAAAGAATCAACAGTATAATTTTTAATATTTAATCTATCTAGTTCACATTCTTTCATATCAATTTCCGATAAAACTATAACATGAGGTTGTATCTCCTCTAAAGTTATTTGCAAAGGATCAGTGAGTGAAAATTTAAAAACGTACGTTTTCATGTCCCTGGCCTTTTACTTCGTAGATACTGGATTTTTAGTTTATTATTATGTGTTTTAATATTTTTTGGGACGGGGGCAACATGTTACATACATTTATTTGGTTTTAAATAGGTTCTAGGTATTTTTTTCGTATTTTTAAAGTCTCGAAATTCACGACCATGACGTGTCCCTAGGGTACATTTTCCAACTTTCACACTGTTTTTAGACTAATTATTCATGCCGAAATATATAAAGCCATATTTTTATGTCATCAAGGGTTATTAAACTTACAAAAAAGGAGCATATTATAATTTTATTGTCATTACAAACTGACTACCATGACAAAATAAGTCTGTCCCTCGATTTGGCGTCACGACCATTTGGGAAAAATTTTCAACTTTGGAGCACGACAGTGGCAAGCCTGGCGTCGATGGAGTCAGTTGGTTTTAGAGACTAGTTCAGGGTGTACGTCAGGATTGTAGTGCCGGTCTTTTCGAGTTAAAAGGAGGAATTACAAGATTAATAAAGGAAAGATTGTGTTTTTTGTAATTTTGGTGTGTCCATGACCGTACGTAGTCATTCGATGAAGTAGACATGGTGTTAATTTTTGTTTATAAGATATTTCAATTGCTAGATTAACGTAGAAGTCCTCGAACATGAGGTGCAGGGCTACCGCCAGAACAGAGCCAAATAACACGTAATTTCATGACCAAAGTTTCACGACCATCGCGGGTTTTTTCACGACCAATCCAGCATTATGGATTATAGTGTGTTTGGTCGTGACAATAACTTTAATATAATTGTAAATTGAACAGTTTAGTTCAATTGAAACACATATTTTTATTATAACTAACAGGATAATTGAAGGATTGTTTAGAAAGATTTAGATTATTCCAGACAATTCACGACCGTACCGCTTGTCCCTGAAAATTAAAATATCGTCATATTTCAATGTTTTATACACAAAAGAAGCACACCTCTATACAAACATAACGATTTTTCGGGTCTCAGGTAAGTTTCTTCGGAGTTATACAAACTTAAAAAGATTTTATTGGCTTTTTTTAAATTTTTTGAGTTTTTTTATTTTTTTCTAGAAAGACCAAATATACCAAAAGCTCAGTGACCTTTTTATTGTATAATGGTCATAAAAGTAAATTAGTTTATAGCAAAACATAGTTATAAAAATAATATTAACTATTTTTAATATTCATTTAAACATCCGTTATGGTCGTGACAGGATTTTGTGTTTTTCAACTAAAGATGCTCTTTTAAAAAGAAACTACCAAAGATATTGCGTTACCATGGACTTTTTATGAAACTTCAAATGTTAATGAAATAAAAAAAATAATAAAAGTTTTGAAAAAAGGGGAAAAGAATTTGCAAAGTGCTTTTCCTGAAAACGTACGTTTTTAAATTTTTACTCCAATACCAGTGCCAGATCTAGGGTTAAGTCTGTAAATTGTATCTGTGTTGTTTAGTAAGTTCAACGCTAAATAATTTTGACGACATTCTAATTTAGAAATATATCTTTCACTTAAGGTAATGATTTCGTCCTTAACTGTAGGGACCTTAAGGTCTTCATATAGCGTTCTATTAATTGGTGACATACCAAGGTGCATTAGTTATCTTCCTCAGCATTTTCGATTGGTATCTTTGTATAATTTCGATATTTGAAGTAATGTTAGTACAGAAATTTAACTTTTTATTTTAGTTTTAGTTTATATTTTTTAATTGTAACGTTAAGAAGTATGTATTTTGTATTCTGTATATTATGTGGAATATAAACCTATTATATTTTCATTCATTCATTTCATTCATTCACTCACCGAGCACCAAAGTTACACTCATCCGTATGTCCATATTTTGGTTTCAATATCGTTTTATACAACAATAGTTTGTTTTCTAGACAAAGTTTTTATTTTCTTCCGATGAGCCAATTAAACTGATTAGATATTAAATTCAGTTTTTGACATTTTCCCCAAATTTGTGTTTTACATGTTAATTTCCTATCTAAATGGAGGTATTTACTCAAGGGAGATATAGAAGAGCCTTCGATGACGTCAGCTGTCAGATCTCTTCTCTTGAGGGAACACCATTACCGCAATGATACGGTAGTGAGCCATCGGCATCGGTGGTGTGGGTCGCTGTCAAGGCGCCACCACGTCAAACCACCACCTCGGTGTTTTGGTCAGAGCACTGAGCTAAAATTATAACTGGAGGTAGCACTGCCATGGCAGAAGTCTGTCAAAAGCGAGTCGCTGATTTTGTTAGGTTGGTATAGCAGTAAGTTTTCTTACCATAGCAATAACATGGCTTCTTATAACTAGGTTGGTATAGCAGTGAGTATTTTTGTCATACTTGAATACTTTTAATACTTTAATAATTTTCTTTGAAATGGCGAACATACAAAGTAGGTATTTTAAGCCAAGTATAATAATAGTTATAGCAATAATATGGCTTCTTATGGACACCCACCTCACGCAAACATGGCGGCTGGCGACACGCATCTTTGACATTCAGTGCTACCTCCAGTTAGAATTATAGCTCAGTGGGTCAGAGGCGTCAACCCGCCACTACAAAAAACCGAGGTGGCGGGTTGACGTGTACATACCGTGGGGTCCCAGTTTATTGACATCCCAAAAGATCGACACTGAAATAGTCCCATATTGTCGTCAACTCAAAATATCGACAGTGTCGGTAATATGGGATGTCTGTAAAGTGGGATGTCGGTTATTTGAGATGTCTACTATTTATTTTGGTTCAATAAATGAGTTATGAGTTATTATACTCTATGCTTCAATTAGTTGGCTAAATTTCTTTGTTACTCTATGAACTATTTAAACGCTTATTTTAGTGTCAGTTGAGAATCTGACAGAATGAATGAATCTATCTACCTACCTAGTACGTACACTTATTATGAATTTACAGAGTGAAATTATTTGTTTATTTATTAGTTTCATTTTTTACTATTTATGAATTAACTTGTCCACACAATGTAAGTATGGTTTTGTTAAAGTTGTAGGGAATACTATTCAATTGATGCCGTATATGGTAAAGTAGTAGGGCTATTAACATTTTTATTCAGTAACTTATTATCATTTTAGCTTAGTCTTTCTGTATGATTTCCAAACAAGCAATCATAATGGACGAAAAAATGTATTTTCTAGATCAGGGTAAACTTAGATACAAGCTAGTCTTTATAGGTCAGTGGTTTGTAGAATTTAATCATCATGTCGGATTTGACTTTTATGGGTAATCTAGGCCTAGCTCATATAGAGTTTGTTAACCTTTTTGTATCGATTCCGGTATTTATTCCTGTAGGTGCCTCCAAACGAATTTTCAATTTTGATATCTTACTTTATAGTTTTTTACCTCCTGAATCCAAATATACCATTATTTTTCACCGCTGATGAATATTTCTCAAGATATCACCGTAAAAACATACTTAACATTACAATAAACAAGATAGGATGGATAACATTTCAAGTGATTCTGTAGTCAAATAACATGTTCTCTGTAACAGGAATTTCGTCACATTATGGAAATATAGATGGACTGGTGGACTAATTACATGTAGTTCTTATTTAGGCATGTCAGGGTGGTAGGTCATGCTGTATGTGAATTGGTGACTGCATTAAGTTAAGTGTTTTAAAGTTAGGTTTGATTAGGAAGGTAAAGTTTAGGTTATAATGTATCGAGTTGTTAGTTTATGTTGCCTGCAGACTGTTTTTGTAAAATTAAAATCCTGAGAAAAACACTTCAAATTACTTTTTCAAAAATGCTTGCTTGCATTTTTGAAATTGTAATTTGAAGTGTTTTTTCTGGATTGTAATTTTACAAAAACAGTCTGCAGGCGACATAAACTAACAACTCGATACATTATAACCTAAACTTTAACTTACCTAATCTAACCTACCTTCAAAGGACTTAATGCAGTCGCCAATTCACATAACGCACGACCTACCACCCTGACATGCCTTTTCTGACAAGGAGTTTGCTTACATTCTAGAGGTTTGGTTAGGTTAGGTTATGTTAGGTTATGTTAGAATAGCACCATTTTATTATGTAATTTCTAAACGGTGAAATATAAATCAATAAATCATTAATAAGGATAAAATACTGGGTAACAATAATACATTAATAACTTATTGGTCTTAGAAAGTGAAAAGTGTAACTTAATCAGGTGATTTTCATATTGCAGAATCAGAGTTAGCTAATTAAAATTGTCACTTCCATTTGCTTGACTATGATGGAAAACAATCAGCTGTTGGTTTACTTAACCCATAGTTCATTCCACCTGTAAATGTCATCCATCCTACCTTGTTTATTGTAATGGCGATATCTTGAGAAATATTCATCAGCTGTGAAAAATAATGGTATATTTGGATTCAGGAGGTAAACAACTATAAAGTAAGATATCAAAATTTAAAATTCGTTTGGAGGCACCTATACGGAATAATTACCGCGATTGCAATTGGAAGGGTCAGCTGAAGACAAGCGTAGGAATGGGTACGGTAGATGATGGCTCTGGGGAGTGGGAATTTCTGGCAGGGATTTTTCCCTTTTTCTTATATTTCCCCTATTATTAGGGTAAGTCAGTCCAAACCAAAAAACTCTTTACCGAACTTACTGTAGGCCTAAGCCTAGGGTATCCATTCTGTAGGTGTTTCAACAAAAACAATTTTGATGAAATTATTGCGTTCACAGGTCCATAACTTAAAAAGCTTAGCCTATTAATTGTAGCTTAAACCCTTTAGGCCTACTTTAGGCCTACCACGAACTGTGCTAAGTAATAATAAGTTTTAGAAGTAACTTAGGCCTAGTATATTAAACAAGTTAACTTAACTCGGTAGAGGTTGCACTGAATTGGAAACATGAGGGGACGTAAGTAGCTTACAAATAAAAAGTCATATTTGTTTCAGAAAGCACTAAGTTAGCACCCCATATTTTAATTGGTTCCTCAAAATCTTAGAAATAGTGTAGGCCTAGGTTATTTGTACACATCACCTCATAAGAGCATAATGTGGTGTGCTCCCGTGGCTCCAGTAAGTTAGGAAAACCCTGTTCATCTATTCACCACAGGGAAAAGTGATAGAACACTGTTTTTAAAAATGTTCTTTAAAATCATTTGTTGACTGAAAATTTGTGCAATAAAAATAATAGGCTACCATGTTTAACGTTTACTTTTCTTTATTATAAAATCTAAAATTAAATCAAATGTAATCATTGACAGTCTAATATTTATGTACGACGGCCCTGAAGGGACATTCAACTTCTTTTTATTTTTCATTCACTTAGACTTTTATCAGTTTTATCTTGAAGTAGGTATGCCTAATTCGACTTTATTCTTAAAGTACCGGTAGTCTAACTTCAACACACACGACTTAAGTTAATTCTTTCGGTTTCTGTCAATGTCAATGTTTAAGTGTCCGCTGCTCCGCTCACTTAAGAAAATGTTACGCTTCAATAAAAGAATTGCAAGTATTTCAAGCTGTTAAAGGCATAAACTATAATATTGTTCAATCAGTTCATTAATGACATATTTAGGGGTATCAATCCCGGGCCTTCAATCCAATCCGGGGACTTCGGGATATTGTGAATTTTAAAGCCATTTTAAATTATACTTGAATAGATGCAACTTCCGTATCGGCGTGGTGGGGCGATCTGACGTTCGAGTAAGAGGGAGAACTGCCAGGTTGACTACCTGACCAATAAGAGCAAAGAGAGCCTGACGCGGTTTCCATAGCAACAGGCGCTGTTGCCATATCGCACTGCATCTCCACGCCCGCACGCACATGTGCAGTTCCTCCAGTGTTATGACAGTGACTACTTCGAGTACAGTATACTGTCCGCGAGAGTTTAGAAGTCCCCTAAGCTAGGAAAAAACTCTATTGCATTTGTGTATGACAGTGGTGGGTGGCAGAGGTGATTGACATCAGTTATCAAAATAAAGATCCAGCAGGACCAACAACCAACCGCCTTTAAAACAAATTAGAAAGACCAAGCTTGGGTGCCTATAAACAAAGTTTTGAGAAAATTAAATCTCTTTTAACTGACAAAAACCACTGGAAGGACAAACCCAAACTGAATGAAGAAACATCCAAACTTCCTAATTAGCATGATCAAAGTAGAACAAAAAACACTAACAAGTAAAAAAAGTTGTATACTTTAAGAACTTGTCTTTCAAACAGCTTTTGTATGTAAAATTTCTAATATTCTTTATTAAAATGAAAGTGGTTCAATAAATTAATAAATTAGTTCAAAATATTTAGGCCTATTGAAAAAAAGGTGTAACATTGAATGAAAATAATCTGAAAAAAAGTTTTTTTTAATTTCACATAAGACAAGAAATTTGCAAGAAAAGGCTATACATTACTTTAAAGTAAGTTAGGTAAGTTTACATTAAATAAAATAATTACCTACACCTATAAATTAATTTTTAAGCTACCTACAGTACTAGCCGCGTTGGTCGAGCTTATGGGGTTTTTGCGATTTTCATGATACTGTAACTTAGCTTAAAAGTAAATCTCAAAGATGAAATTCATACAGCAGTATAACAACCATAAGAGGGGTTTTTGGTAAAAATTTCAGATTTTTAAACTTTGTCCCAACAATGATATTGTGACTCAAAATTTGAATTTTTCAAAAAATTTCAGTTTTTGAAAAATGATAACTTTTAAAGGAATTAAGTCTCATGGTTGATATTTGAAATACAAACAGTTCTACTGAGTTGCTACACACACAAAAAAAATCAAGTCTGAAATTTTATTCGTTCCAATGGTAATACGCCTTCAAAAGTTGAAATTTTTCCGTTTTCTTATGAAATGTTGAGATGGGTTTAAAACTGTTTTTGATACACATTTCAATAAATATGTACTGAACATAATATTTAGGCTGTTTCTTCCAGATTAAAATGCTTTTTGTTTCATCACTCTAGTGTTCATGGTTACCGAGTTGTGCAAGTTAACGCAAACCCTTACATGAGCAAAAATTTGCGTGTTCTGCAAAACAAAAATGGCCGCCGTAGGAGTAACAAAATAGATAAAAAAATTTTAAAATCACTTTTGAACCCAGAATTGATAAAGGTATCTAGGATAAAAATATTATTTATTTTAAAAATGGTCAAGCAACCCCTGTTGGATCACTTGATATGGATAGACCCTGAATCATCACATAGGGTTACAGTTCGGTATAATGAAGTGAATGTTTAAAAATGCTAATTCGCAATGCATTTGCCCATTACTATACCATTTTATCATGTACTAGCTGTGTGCCCGTTCTACGCACGGGGATCTTATCATAGTCAGTTAAAACCTTCTTATATAAAGCACAGCAGTTGGTTTGCATACTTTCAGATATGCTGACAAAACTATTCCTTCGCAAATTCAGTATCTGACAGTTTCAAGCCAAAACTAATGCTTCGCAATTAAATGTCACCCGGATCTTGTTGGTCCATATGTTATATCCAATGATTAAACTAAATAAACGGTATCAGCATTCTGACACATACTTTCTCCCATAAGTTTGTCAACAACCTTTATCATGTGTAAGCGGTGAGAGTAAATATACGGAAATGGGATTTGTAAAATTTTGTTCAGAATTTAAAGGACTATAACATAATGGTTAAAAGTATTTAAGGTACTACCTCAACCTCTTAATTTAACACTTTATTCGGGTTGACATTTTCATTATCAAGGCGCTCTTGTCCTTTCCGTGAAACATTGAGAAACAAGGACATTAATGCGTTACCATCATACATACACACAAAAATACCGAACTTAATTAGGGAATCTGCTACGCTTTAAGCATAAAAAGGTACATATAAAATTAGTACTTGAAATCTTTGTTAATGCCATAAAATTTGATCATAACAATTTATATTTGCTTGGACCGGAGATGACTTGAAATTCTGTCGAAATGCTATCTGAATCGGTTTGCTATATGAAATGAAGTACAGTAGGCCTACTATAGACGATTTAGATTAATAATTTGTAATAAAAATTACCAAAATAGGCCATGAACTATTGATACATAAACAACGTTCAAAGTGTTTGAACAATTCATGATAGTTTGCTGAATAAATGTTTTACTAAAATGCGTTATAGTTTTCTTAGCATAACATTTTGGAATCCAGACAGAAAAAGCAAAAATTATACAGTTAAGACATCAATTAAATTGAATATGCCTACGCCTTTAATAAATAAGGTGCAACACCAACGATAACTAATTTGTAAATTACTGTGATGTGTTGGTACGTAAAAATGATTCTTGCTGCTACTAAAGGTTAAAAGGAAAAGAACCAGTACCGTGCCAAAAACCAACGTTTACAGTTAAGAACTGTAGTACAGCCGACCAATTATATATGCGTTAATCAAGGTTATTGATCTCTTGGTTTTGGATTTTCTCGTAAAAAGTTATCGGCAATCAAAGTTATTTCCCATTAATTGCTTTATTTGTACACAACTCTTAATGTAATACTTATCGGTGTCAGTTTAAAAAAAAAACCTTATACAACATAACTTTCTGTTATTTAATAGATTACGTATTCTCTAAACAATGGTTGCTGGTATATATATTAACATTTTAAGGAAATGTGACAAAAATCACACAACGTTGGGTTTTTGGACATTTATAATTTTATTTCTTAAGTACCTAGGTAGGCCGTGTATTCTATGGAAAAGTACCGGTATCAAGGATTGTTGTCGAAAGGGTTGTTATAAATAATTGGGTAAGCATATGTACCACACGTACCCAAGAGAAGGGCTATGGGCCTATTGGCTGTATGGTCCCACGGTGAGTAGGAACTCACCGTCCGATACACACACACGGATAGTGTCCAGTACACGGATACTGTATGATACGTGATACGTGTGTGGTCCGTGTACGGGGAGTAGGACTTTATATAGTCAATGGTAGGAACAGAAAGTGACACATTGGAAAATCAAGTTCAGCATCATCCGTAAACCTCTGTTACAATCACCCACTGCAGTTGTAATTTTTTGCTTTACACTTTACACAACCGCCATTGAAGAGCCGTCAATGAGTGGAACATTGTTTCTAAGCTATTGGCGACGGTCATTAGTAAATTTAAGTTTCCCAGCCGTATACAACACTGATTCAATCTTGATTCAATGTCTTCTTTCTGGTTATCAAAACTCCAAAACAATTTTATACACATATTTCTGGTTCCTGACCTGGATGATGCCTAGTTATTTAATTTACGGTTACACTATGTTATTCCACTTGCGATTAATTAAATCCTTTATGCAATAAAAACGTTTTTAATCTCACTTGGATGGGATTTGCTTTCAAAACGTGATCGGAAATGGTTGTGGTGTTTGTAAACAACATTTGTAAACATTTCAGTGACAGCTAGAAAAAATAATCTTGATCCGAACAGCTGTTCGTTGTTTCATAGATGATTATGTGATACAAATTGGAAGAAAACTTGACAAAAATCGCACAAAACTGCATTTTTGAACGGCCGTAATTTTAATTACAAAGTAGTGAGACCATATTTTAATGGCTAAAGACACTCTCGCCAATCCAGTGAATACATTAAAATGACTTGGGTCTTGATAGGTACTCTCGTTTTCCTGGAGAAGATTGCGTAAAATGCCATCTTGAGTGTGTCAGACAGACAAACAGACAGACAGAAATTTAGATGAGACTTGTTTCGGCTTCTTTAATGTATAAAACGTAAAAATAACCTAAAAATGTATGATTCTGAGCAATGTACAGACAAAACTCTAATTTTATTTATATAGATGTAATTTACAATGTGTATCATTTTCTTTGTTGTGTTGTTTTCTGTTTGGTTAACTCTTTAGTGTTTTATTAAATTCAAAATTAAATGCTACTTAAGACCAAGAATTGCGAGTGACCGGAGGGAACGCGAACGTGACCGCTTGCAACACCCTCCCAATGTAACATTTCGTCGTATACAGAGCGGCAGTACTAGACCGCCGTGGTGCTACATCAACCTCGGACAAAAGAAAGTTTAATGTTAACATGGTGATGCCTTACATTTTAAGCTAGAAAATATTGGCTAAGACAGTTACATGTTTAACTCTGTGTTGCCATAAAGGAAAGGTTTTTTTTACCTCATTTGTGGAGTTCCCTTATACTCTTTCAGGAACTTATTAACTTGGAAACTCCCAATCTAAAAACAGGGCTACAAGACCTAGATCCGGAAAATTTTTGGAGAAAATTTGTCAATTAAATCCAACCTTTGTAATGGTCAGCTCCAAAGCTCATTTAGATGAGAGTACCACGAATCGGATCTACAATTTAAAGATCCATGACATGTTTTTGGGGGGAAAACACTTTTACTATGCTGCGAAGCTTCAACAAATACTGAAAGTTCTTAAACATTCATCGCAGACCACTATTGTAGAAAACTGTGTAAAATCATCCGCACAGTGGTCAAGCATAAAGAAATTCAAATTAACAACAAACATGCATGCTTTACAAGTTGAAGTGGACTTTGTAATTTCCCCCAGAAACTTGGTGATGTCTCTTTACCTATTCACAATGATCTTAGTCCACATATTATTGAGTTACCATATTGAATAATTGTAAGTAGGTCAGTAATTCAGGAAACATATAGTGACGTTACCTACTTTTTATGGTCACCATTTCAATGAAAAGGATTAAAGTATTAAAGATATATTGATAACTTTTGTTTTCCTTCTTTATTCTTTTATTACAGGTTGCAGTTTTGCTCTATTTAAAGCCACATGTTATCTAGTATATATATATATATCCGTGAACTTGAGTAATTTTTGTCTGATTTTGATGAAATATGGATTTGTAAGGGGGGATAAACTTGAATGAATTCGCAAACCAGCATGATCAAACCGTGGAAATCCCCTTAACAGGGGATTTAATGGGGTAAAAAATTGTTTTTCTCATTTTTGACCCTCAAAACACAAAATTTCCCAATTTCTCTTTAGACCTTTTTAAAGAGCTTAAAAAAACAAATAATTTAGTATATCAAAGTGTTTTTGTACGGTTATTGGTAATGGAGAAAATTCAAATAAACGGTATCAGCATTCTGACACATACTTTCTCGCAAAAGCTTATCAACAACCTTTATCATGGGTAAGCGGTGAGAGTAAATATGATATTTTATAGTTAAAAATCACAAAAGCTGCAATAGCTTTTAACCGTAATTGTTACAACAATGGGGTGTTTGTACTATTTCTTTTTTATTTATAAGGACCATAACATACTAAGTTAAATCAATACCGGCTTTTCAAAAATTCTATTTTTTGTAATTTTATGGGAAAATAACATAATTTACAATAAATTTTGAACCGTAATTTTTACAGAAATGGGAGTCATACCATTTTGTTCAGAATGTAAAGGGCTACAACATACTAAATTATCAAAATTGTTCGGGGCATTTTTGTGGAAATCTGTCTTTTCCGTTATTTTATAGGTTATCATGGAAAAATCAACATAAGGCCTATAAATCTAAATTTTAAAAAAATGAAAAAAAATTCCTAGAGATACCATGGATTAGAACCTACACACCAAATTTTATTGAAATCAGACCACAGGTGTAGACCCTAGCTCTGTACACATCCAGACACACACACACACACACACATCAGTTTGAAAACCACTTTTTTTATCCAGGGGGACCCAAAGCGGATATATCCACTCAAAACTCAAACTCGAAAATTTTGACGAAAACAATACTTTCTCCATATGTATGGTTTAGGGGGAGAAAGTAAAATTTGTAGCCTAAATTTAAATTCCTATGTTATTCTTATGGAGAATATTGTAAACTGTTGTAGTTTGCTTGTTTATGGATAGGCCTATATTTTGATCAAACTTGGAAAATTTATTTATTTTATACTAAGCTATTAGTATTTTACTAAAAACCTCACTTTATTATTTTCTTTATAGCAGCAAACCTAAGTACTCGTTAAACTTAATGTTATTTAAATAGATTTAATTGAAAATCTATTCAGACAAAAGGAAATTCGCTTAATCGGCAGGTTTGCTGCGGCGGGGTTATTTTTCTTAAGTATTGCAGATAGAAAGGTCACAAATAAATCCAAAACAGGGTAAAGTCAAATACTTTCAGTGGAATAAATTATAATAGTCATAGGCAAGAGGTAATAGCCTAGAAATTCTAATTTTAATACCTTTAGTAATATTAATTGATGCTTTCCAAATCCATCTTAATACAGTAGGCCACAGAACTTATTTTCTAAATAAAGATACAAGCAACCATTTTGTTAAAATACAGGTTGTTTATTTATACAGTAACTTACTGTAGAGTTTAGTGTATACCTACTTTTCATTGCCGAGCGTTGGAGCGAAAAGGTCAAGATTCCTACAAAGCGGCCTTTAAAGCGAACTGCTCTCAAAACAAGGTCGGTTAAAATAAACTGTAATATTTTACGAGCGAGGACAGATAATCCGATTATCGGTTAATGCAAGGTCGGTTAAGAGGGGACTGTACCAAAACTCTACCGTAACTTGCCAATTTTCTTGCTATTGAATGTCAGCAGTATTTGTTCTAAACCCTTTTTTCAAGTAATTGTTGTGAATCAGACCTATGTTTGAAGATAGTAGGCCTATATATTTTGGCAGTTTAGGAGTGTGTTTTTATATGTTATAACAAGTTTACTACTTGTTATTACAATTGATGTACCTATCATAATTAAATATTTTTCAGATTGAATATGACTAAAGCAATGTGCTCCAAAATATCAAGGAAAAAACATTTAACATGGTCTCAAGACGAAAATCTAGGACACTCCAAGGAAAACTCTTTACATAATCAGAGCATAGCAACAGGTAAAGAGAATAATAAGAAGAATCCAAGGGAGTTACGTTCCACTGTATTAGCGTCAAAGGAAAATGTAGAGAGTAAAGTTGTGGGAAACTCACTACAAAACTCGACTTCTGTTAACAACAATGAATGTAGCTTGAGAAAATCTGAGAGGCATCGCAAATCTTGCTATAATACTGATGATTTCATCTATACTATTAAAAATAGTGAAATCAATACAGATACCAAAACTAAAAGACACATTTTGAGTGATAAAACAAATTCTCCTTTAGCTGCTGTTACTAAAGAACATGCACTAAGCAAATCTCTTGAAGAGAAAAATAAAAGAACAAAAGGAAAAAAGGAAAGTATAAATTTGTGTACGAACTTCAATCCGTCAAATAAAAGTCATGAGGAAAAGAGTGACATCAAACATCACATACCTGTGTACAAGGCTAAAATTGCTGATTCTAAATTAGACAATGCCTGCAATGTTACTAATGCAATGAAAGAAACCGTCTATGACTTTGATGAGATAGATGAAAATGAAGAACCAGTTAAAAAGAAAAAGAAAAAAAGGAAGCCTTATGTAAAAAAGCCTAAGGTAGGCCCAAAAGCCCTAACAATTAACAACATAAAATATAGTTCTACGGAAAGTTTAGTATCGTTGCCTGAAAAACCAATCAGCCGTAAGAAAGTTAATACAAAAGTAGGTCCGTCATGTCAGTCATTTCAATCTGTAAATAACCTAAATGACACTGAAAGTACATGTTCTTCTGTGCAAAGTTTTATGTCTCATCCATCATCGTACCTTCCATGCAACAAACAAGTTTCAGAGAAAAAAAATAAACTGAGTATCCTTCATGAAACACACTCTGAGAATTTGCCGAGCCCTATTCATGAATCAAGTAATAGTTTTAGTAATGCTGTTAATCCTCCTGATGTCGCTAACAGCGAATTGGACACTCAACCAAAAAATCAATCTTCAGTTTTACCCAAAGACATTAATGTAACCTCAGAAACGTCATTTGGTTTACAACAGCGTTGTTACACTTCCAAAAGAAGCTTTTCTGACCATACACATAGTAGAATTTCTCAATGCGCCTCAGCTAATGAGACTTTGTTCAATCAACTGTCTCACTGTTCAGCAAATATTTCAACAGGTTCCTCCCATGATTTTCTGTCATCAACACCTTGTAAGCAGGGGTCTTTGGTGGTACGTCATAACAGTGTTTTCGATGATTCTCGCCAGACAGATGTTCTTAACAAGTTAAAAACAAGCACTGGTCTTATAAAAGAAGCATTAGAAAACACGGTAGTTGATGATAAATATTTTGGTTTTGACGAGCCTGAAGAGCTAGAAGAACCATTAGTGTCACCAATAAAAAGCATAAATCTTCCAGAGCCTAAAATCCTTCCCAGGCGCCAGCATGAGTTGTTTGGATACAATGAAATAGAGCATCCAAAACTGGATCCAAAGGAAGTGATAGAAATGCTAAAAGCCTCCATCCCTAAAACCAAAAGCAAAATTAAAAAACAAAGTGATGTTTATGAGTCTGATTCTTCCTCTTCTTCAATTCATAGCAATTCATCTTTGCCAA
This sequence comes from Macrosteles quadrilineatus, assembly GCF_028750875.1. Taxonomy (NCBI): domain Eukaryota; kingdom Metazoa; phylum Arthropoda; class Insecta; order Hemiptera; family Cicadellidae; genus Macrosteles; species Macrosteles quadrilineatus. The sequence continues at coordinate 35,867,157 of NW_026542594.1, read as the reverse complement.
TTAACCAAGAAGTTGAGACCACAATAACATTTACAAAGGTAAGCCCTTAGTGTTTTCTTTTTTTGTTCTTTTAGAAGGAAAGGTTCTTGGCCTAGGAATGCACTAAGAATGGAATAGTGAATACACAACAAACTTGCCTGAAAAATAAAGACTTCTTGTCAGTTAAAAACACACATAACGTTTACTACACAATTAGTTTCTATTCTATCCTTCCAATGTGGCTTCATCTTTATACCCCATGAAAAGGCTCACTTAGGGTGTATAAGAAAACTAGCAAATCATTGAGTTGAGTTTAATTTGTTTCAATCAACTATCTTACCTAAAATGTAATTAGGCTAATATCAAAAAAAATAAAAACAAAAGAATACAACAAAAAATAAAATAAACTGCCGTAATTCAGAAAAAAAAACTAAATTTTATGTAATATCACCAGGAGACTGAGCAGTGAACATAATTTTTTTTAAACTATTTTTCTTATATCTCCAGTTCTTATTGACGCTTGTAGTTTGTTTTAGGCTTAAAATATTCAATAATGTAAGGGCTTTCATTTAAGCTCTTGATCATTAAAATCAGACGAGTTAAAGACCAGCTACGAACCTCAGAACAATATTAAATTTAACTTTTTAGAAATATATTTTTATTAAAAGATTTATAACTCGGGTTGTTAATCCGTCACAAAGTTATTTCTGGTCTCAAATTACTCAGTGAATATTTGGCTTTGATTTTATTAATCACTAAACAAAATCTGACAATTTTAAAATGAGTCATGGTTCTTAATTTAACATTAAAATGTATTTGTTTTGAAATTTGTCTTTAGTTAAGGACATATATCCCAAACCCTAATAACTCCCGGAAAGTAATCCATAGCTAAAATAAAAGTCAATAATTTGGCAAATTATTTAAGACTATAAAGAGTTTTGGGAGTTATTTAGAATTGGGGATATACGTCTTTAACTAAAGACAAATTTCAATATAAATACATTTTAATGTTAAACGAGGTGTTAGCCCGTCCTACGTACGGGAATTCAGTAGTCAGTTAAAACCGTGTACAATTCAGATCAGCTAGTTTACACATATAAAGACAAAGTTGCTTGCAGTTTTAATGTGAAAAATCGTATTATAAACAAATGTTGTGACCAAATATGTTATTATTCCATCATATAGGCCTATAGGATATGCATTTTAAATCCGATAATTTTACAATAAAACAGCAATCCTGCAATTTTTACGATGTGAAAAGCGTTGAAGTGAGATTTGCAGCCGATTCGCACAGACGCACACTGATTATAAGTAGCCTACATTAGAGAGAGTAATAGTCAATTGAGAAGTGTATAGACCTAGTCAACGATACCACCTTCCATCGCATACCTGCCTCTTCCATAATTATTATCACCACAATACAACTACTATACACAATTTCCAGAAGGTCTGAATAGAAACGACCTAAAATAAAACGATAATATCCAATAAAATTCACAGTACACATAATTTAACTTTGGTGTCCTAACATCAAAACTAATCGCCACACCTATCCTTTATATCAATTTCACTGCATTAATTGCTAAATAAATAAGTGTAAACAAAGAAAAGTAAAAACAATAACAGTTTGTTTTGAAACAGCTGTTTGGTTCAAATAACATTCATTTGAAAAAAAAGAACTGGTTACATGCAGCAAGAATATGAAAAGTAAACACGCTAGTGAAGCTAATGACGTAATTGTCAATGTTTATTATCCATACCGGTATCAGTTCTATCCTTGATAATTATCCACCCTCTTTGAATAAATGTACATCGTAATTTCCCATATTAGTTAATTTAAACCACAATATATTCATAGTTGAAATAAAAGTGATATTTTCACGTTTGGGGGCGCTGATATAGGCACCCCCAAACGTAACCGCAACTGAACACGATTTTATAAAAGGATGATTTGTCTAATTGCAGTATCCTAGGTCAATGTTGACGTTGTGTTCAATCTATGTCATCCATCTGTTTATCTTTGTATAAAACCCGGCTGAGGTTGTGGTGGTAATTTAAAATCGTGACTCCTGATTATTCTTGATCTTCTTTTTATGACATCAATGTTTCCGGGCCTAATCCAAACAAAGTTAAAGCAGACAAACATTAATTGTAAACAAAAAGCTACCATGAAGAATTAAAACATATAAACATTGTAATTTTTCTATTCTTTCCTTGAAAAGTGGAGCAGTAAAATAATTTTGCATTTGCCCTTTTTTATTAAGACTCGTGTACAGAGCCTCGATTTGTACTGTGGTTTAATTAATTTTGGTCTAAACTATTTTAAACTGTGGTCTAATTATCTCTACTAATCTTACTTATTTCCTATAATCAATGACAAAATAAGAGTAAATAAAATAACCTCATAGTTCCATAGTTTATGTTTAACCAGCTGTTAGTCAAAACAAAGTATATTGCTCTAAAACAAATCGAAGATTACAAAAATTGCTTTAAAAAATAATTTGAACATCCTAGTATTTTACTATCTATATATTTATATGGTAAATAAGAAACAATATTTTTAGTGCAGACAAACCATTTGTGGTTTTTGCACTTTTGTATCCTATGTATTGGCAATTATTGTGTAAATAAAAAAATTTCTTGATTGATTGATTCTTGATTGATTTAATTAATCTGTCATCCTCTTACAGAAGAATTTAACGTATCAATGATTAGCATTACACATACAGTAGTATAAATAAGTCAACCCTAAGTATGTCTTTACATTTTTATCCAAATGCTGAATTTGTGACACAAAAGCTGAATGTTTACAGCTGTTATGTTAAGCAAATTATTTTATGCAAAAAGCTAGTTTAGAATCTTAGCGTCGCCTGCTAGACTTTTTAAAAATTAAAACTTAATTTCTAAAAAACTGGGACCCTAAACTAAAATTATGGCTTCGACATTCCCTAGTTCTCAAAATGATATTTCTTTCAACACAAAAATCATGAAAATCCGTCGAGTGGTTGATTCAGAATCGTGGAATAAAAAAACACTGTTTTGTTTTAATATTATAGATTATGGTCCATGACTCATTTTAAAATTGTCAGATTTTGTTTAATGATCAATAAAATTAAAGCCAAACATTTACCGAGTAATTTGAGACCAGAAATAACTTTGTGACGTATTAACAACCCGAGTTATAAATCTTTTAATAAAAATATATTTCTAAAAAGTTAAATTTAATATTGTTCTGAGGTTCGTAGCTGGTCTTTAACTCGTCTGATTTTAATGATCAAGAGCTTAAATGAAAGCCCTTACATTATTGAATATTTTAAGCCTAGAACGAACTACAAGCGTCAATAAGAACTGTAGATATAAGAAAAATGGTTTTAACAAAATTATCAAACTATGAAACGTCCATAAGAAATGTATGGTGGAGAGTATTCGTTTGAATATATCTTCTAAATGAATAAAGATATTTAAAAACGGATTTCGGCATTGAAATCAGTGTAAAAATGTAGTTGGTAATGATGTGTCACAACACTATCATTACATTGAAAAAAAATTATCTATGTCCAATATGGCGGATCCAAGATGGCGGCCAAAAACATGTTCCCTATCAAAATAAGGTACTAACCACCCAATAAATACAGGCGGTAGTCCCAAGTCAATATCTCGAAAAATGTGCATAACAAATGCATGTGAAATATGTTTATTTAGTTTGTCCAATGTTGGAAAAAGCCGCCATTTTAAATTCTGATTTTAGTTGTTTTCTCGTGCACCGATTTTTGGCAACTTTTGATTTTTGTTGTCATTCTGCAAACCCAACTCTACAAAATAAAACCATAAAACGTTTTCTTGCAATTTTTTTAAGGTCATATCCTATATTTCTCCGACTATTATGAGAATTCATATTTAAAGGGAATTAAAGAATTTAGTCAGCTGTTTCAACTAAAAAAGTTGATTCTATGATATGCAAAAGCATTAAAAAGTTATAAGATTTACCAACAGGGTGCAGCACTATTATTTTTATTTTGCATTTATAACAGTTAATTTAAACTATAGTCCGTGAGGCCGGCGAAGGACTCTAAGGGATTACAGCCCTCACACACAGAGAGACACACCTACACACACAGACATGGGTCACTCGCCGTGGGGTAGGTAGGGCCCTGCTGGCGAGTGTGCGTGCGTTGGTGGAAGGGACGTTAATCCCTCAGAGTCCTTCACCAACCTCACGGACTATAAGCAGCAACAAAAAGCTGTGAACGCAATGAGAACTGTCAAAGTAGGATTGTTTACAGCTGTTTATGTTTTAGCGAATTTCCCATATAGGGAATAAGCTATTACCGTAGTACTCGTGGTAAGACCTGGACCCGGGACCGATTTATTTTTTTGTTTAGAGGTCCCTAGAGGCCAAAAACACCATCCGTTCAAATTCATATATATATATATATATATATATATACTAGCTGTAACCCGCGGGCTTTGCCCCGTTTAACTTCTTAATTTTCAAGATGATCTCGTTTGCATGGCTCAATCACGTCCTGGTTTAAGTTCGTTCGCTACGCCTACTCACCTTTGGGTTGGAGCTCGTTCGCTACGCTCACTCACCTTAAGGTTGGAGCTCGTTCGCTGCGCTCACTTGCCTTCAGGTTAGCTCGTTCGCTACGCTCACTTGCCTTCAGGTTAGCTCGTTCACTACGCTAACTCGCCTCCAAGTTGAAGTTCGTTCGCTATGCTCACTCACCTTTTGGTTGCAAATTAGCTGTTGTCATAAATGTAAAAGAAATCATAGTGCTGCACCCTGTTGGTAATCCTTGTAACTTAAAAGCTATTGAACATCATAGAACAGAACCAACTTGTTTAATTGAAACAGCTGTTAAGATTCATTAATTCCATTTCTCATAAGGTTAACATTGAAAACTCCAGAGCCACTGGGGCGGAGCCGATTGGACGGATCACAAAATTGATGGTGTATAAACCTATTCCATGAAATTCTACACGTATGTATCAAGTTTCGTGGCAATCGGTTCAGCGGTGTCTGGGTTTATCACTGCCAAATATATATATATATATATATACAAACATCCTCTTTTATACTTATAGATTTATATGTGTCCATTAGCACGATAACTCGAGCAAAAATGATCCGATTTTGATGAAATTTGGTACAAACGTGTAAACCTACATTTATTTATTGGAACGAGTTCGCGAACCAGCATGATCGGACTATGGGAACGGGGGTTTATGGGGGGTTTTATGGGGTAAAAATAGGTTTTTCCCATTTTTGACCCTAAAAACACATAATTTTACAATTTCTTTTCAAACCATTTTGTAGAGTGTAAAAAAACAAATAATTTTGTATATTGAAGCGATATTGTGCGCCTAATGGTTACGGAGAAAATTCCAAAAAACTGTAAATTTAAAATTCCCATGTTATTCTTATGGAGAATAAGTCAACTGTTGTAGTTTGCTTGTTTATGAACATATTTTGATCGAATTTGGAAAATACATTCATTTATTACTAAACTATTAACAAAAAAAACACCTTTTTACCCTCCCTGTTGCAGCAAACCTAAGTACTCGTTAAACTAATTCTATTTAAATAGGGAATAAATATGATATTTTTAAGGGGGCATTTTAGTGTAAATCCTATCAGGCTAATAGAAATTCGCTTGTCTGCAGGTTTGCTGCGGCGGGGGTATTTAATTTAATGAATAATTTGTGGTGATATTTTGTGAATTTTTAATAATTAATTTTTCTCTATTTAGGTGGTTTAGGTGAAGTGGTAGAACATTATGGCTATGGTAGATGTGTAATACTATCTAATATATAAAATTCTCGTGTCACAGTGTTTGTCTGCAAACTCCTCCGGAACGACTTCACCGATCGTTATGAAATTTGGTGTGTAAATTCTGTAGGTATGCGAATCGGACGTAAACTATTTCCCGTTTCGAAATTCTTAAAAGGGCTCCGCCCCAGTGGCTCTGGAGTTTCCCATGTTAACCTTATGAGAAATGGAATTAATGAATCTTAACAGCTGTTTCAATTAAACAAGTTGGTTCTGTTCTATGATGTTCAATAGCATTAAAGTTACAAGGATTACCAACAGGGTGCAGCACTATTATTTCTTTTACATTTATGACAACAGCTAATTTGCAACCAAAACCTGGAGGCGAGTGAGCGTAGCGAACGAGCTCCAACCCAAAGGTGAGTGAGCGTAGCGAACGAACTTCAACCAGGACGTGATTGAGCGATGCGAACGAGATTATCTTGAAAATTAAACGTAACGGTACTTTCTTTCCATCGGTCTGTCTTAGGGGAAACCTATAACTTAGGCGATACGAAGTTCGCCGGGTCAGCTAGTATATACCATAAATTTAAAGAAGCAAATTTTTTCAAACTGTGTCCTCTCCCATTGAAAACGCAAAACTTGAGTATAACTGCAATAAGCATTTTATTCCTATATGCCAACCCCGTACGAAGGACGGGTACTCTGCTAGTATATAATAAAACAATATAATAACATTTTATCATGTTCAATTATTGGTGCTGTTTATACAAAATTATGTTCACACTCTTGACATCTTAAATCCTTAAAAACCATTGTAAATAAACACAAATTACACAAGCATAGAAAAATGTTACACTTTTGACTTTTTAAAACATTGGTATTTGAGAACAACATATTCCTTGCCACGAGTTGGGACAGTTGGGAAGTCAGATACAAGAAAAATATATTTTTAAACTAAACAAAATTTAAATATTTGCAAAAATCCATCAAAGATAAAAATGTCTTTGACTTGGACAAATAAACTTGACGCTTCTTTGATTTCATTTAACTTTGATAAAACATGGCTAAACACGCCTTATTTTAAGAAATCAATAATCAATTAGCGGTATAGCTTTTTGGAATTTCGTTTACGAGAAATTTTGTTCCTTATTGTTCCTTATTTGTTCCTTATTGGACGTATGTTGGCTACCTTGATCCTGTCCTGTGTTGATGATTCTGAATGATTCGTCTGCAAGACTGCGAGTTTGAATTTTGAAAGTGCAAGCGATGTAGCTCTTCAGTTCAATTATGTTGTTTGTTAGTGTTTACAAGAAATTCAAAAATATATTTCCCGTCAGTCACATGAAATATATTTTATACCTTTTTTTGTGGTATTTGGAGCAGACTAACTGACCGGAGTACTTGCTAATAAGCAGATTAATATAACATTAAAGATAGGTTTTGTGTATCGGTATTACCTTTAAAACTCTTATTTTTTAATAACCTAAATGAAATATTTATTGTCTGAATATATTTAAAAAATCTACACAAGTTATTTACCATTCCTATAAGGATTTACAAATATGAATCAACTAATCACTCTGAAACAGATCTACATGGACAAAACATAACCTAAAATTTGATGTTTGACTTTCACTCGTTTGATTTTTGTCTAAGTTCTAGTTTGATAAAGATGAAGGTTAACATTTTTATTGTATGTATAAGTTTTTTATCAACCAAGTTGAACGTTTTAATTTTATACGAGTCTTATTTTTGGTTTATTCTTTTCTAGACTAGAATAATATTATTCACAACACTGATATTAATATTTTATCATTACAAACTGGTTTAGGCCTACCCTAGTTGTAAGTTTTATGAAAGTTAAAATTTTGATCTTAACTTTAAAAAGTATTTTAATTTCATTCATTATTTTGTAATAAAATATTTTTTCTATACTAATTTGTACTAGGCTTATTTTATATCCCTAAAATTTTACACTGCTACGTCTGCTACCACAATGGTTTATAAAGTTTTTTGGATTTGTAACATTACTTGTTCAAGTTTTTTGAAGTCATAAAATTTCATTATGAGTTGGTAGAAGTTTTAGTAATTGAGTAATTTTGTATATATGTAAAACTAGCTATGTTTTGTTAATGCAAGTTTATAAATACTGAATTGAGTATGACTGCAGTGTAGTATAATAATTTGTAGATTTTTTAAAATAGTACAGGAATTGATTTCTAAAAAAAAATAGTTAGGAAATCTATGTTAAGCAGTTGGAAAATTTGAGGCTTCTCCCCCCCCCCCCCCCTAGAATTTAACCAAGCAACGCCACTGATGGTATTCATTCAAATGGACTTTTTGTTTCTATAGCACTGTATTTAGTAATTTGCTAGTCTACTGTAAATAGTTGGTTATAAGTATAATGTCACAGTTAAATTCCTTTGTTTCAATTTTTGTAAAATAATTGTGGCTACTTGGCAATCTATAAGACCAATGTAAAAATATTAAAATTTAATTTAAAGTTTTTAATAAAAAACAAAATTTTCCAGAACAGAGCCTGCATAGCTGTACATCACTCAGAGTCAATAATACTTATATTGGCTTCTTTTTACATAAAATACAATAAATAATACTTGGTTTACAGAACTATCATGCAGCATTTCTCAATAGTATAAAAGTCAATCGCCTACTTTGTTCCTTTTTAGTAGCAACTTGATCAAACACTCCTTTTACCAACAAGGGTTGAGAATAATAATGTAGGCCTGGATAACATTTTTATATAAAAACTTGTATGTTTTTAGATGATGTAGATTTTTTTAAATGTTTCTATTATTTCATATAATTAACTTCTAACACTTTTAAAACCATGATTTGTTTACCAAAACCTTGTGTCTGGCATACAAGTTTTGAATAGCTTCTTTTGATAAAATTTCAGATTATCAGAAGTACTCGACTTAACTAAACATTCCACCCTTATGACAGAAGATTTTCTCCTTCTGTAAGGGAAATTCACAAGCACATTTTTGTTATGAACCAATATTTTAATTTGCCTAAAATTACAACAAAATCTGTTGGCCTACCTTAGGAGTTAGCTTAATTTAGCTACTTAATTGATTTCAGCCACCTCGTCGTTCCTATGAAAGGCCAAAACGTATTCGATATCACAGTGACCATGAAGAAGAGAGTGAGGAAGAAAATTGTGAAAGTCAGGAAGGTGCTAAGCATGACGAATCCCATGAACAAGAGCTCAAGAACAAACCTAGTAATAAGAAGTATTATCACAAGAAAAATGTGTCGAAGATGTTTAAAGCTCCACATGTTCCTATAGCTAAACAAAGGATTTTAAAAGAGGTATACCTTAGTTTAAGGCCATTTTACATCATTGGTTTAATGTGTAGAAAGTTAATTAACGTCACTTATGAGAAAATCACATTATAGATTTTAGTATGTTAACACATTATTCAGTGATGCGCTACCTCCTAAGGGGGACGGCCCGTTAGGAGTCAGATTTTTTTCCGACTTCTAGCGGGTGCCCCCCTGAGAAGGTATGACTGTAATAGCAATGCAAATTCAATGCACCTTTGAATAGCTGTAATTTTTGACTCGGTTGTCCGATTGAGTTCGGGTTTGCGGCATTGTATTTTACTAACTATGACTTTTAACTTGATGTGCATATCAACCTAAGCTTTTATTTAAGATTTTCTTCTTAAAATATTTAACATTTATAACATTAAATATTTCAAATATTATTTAATATTTCAAATATTTAAGATTACTCTTTGAAATATTCCACCGTCCCGAGACTTTTTTTCCACCCTGTGTATAGTGTAAAACACAGCTCCTATCACTGCGAGGCACTTCATAGTACATGAAAAAGATAAACATGTAAGATATATCGGATCAGTTGCTGAAAGTCTAATTCCCGGAAGGTCTAATTAAACCTTCGACACACATTTTGCAGTTTGTACTTGTTGCTGAGGGTCTAATCTGGTAGTATGTCGAAGGTCTAATTCCCGGAAGGTCTAAGAGTACAGTCAATGCAAAAAACTCATCCACTGATACTGTTTTAGACCTTGCGGGATTAGACCTTGGGCACATAATGTAACTTTTTTAAATAAATGTTTATAAAATGAGAGTTGCTGAAGGTCTAAGATTCGAGTCCCGGAAGGTCTAATTCCCTGAAGGTCTAAGATTCGAGTCCCTGAAGGTCTAATCCCTGAAGGTCTAAGATTCGAGTCCCGGAAGGTCTAAAATTCGATTCCCGGAAGGTCTAAGATTCGAGTCCCGGAAGGTCTAAGATTCGAGTCCCAGAAGGTCTAAGATGCGGGCGGGCATTGCGTCGCCATAGATGAAGGCTATACAAGCAGGCAATAACGCAACAACTTGAGTTGTAATTATCGATATGTTTCATTCACTCCAAGATGGTTCACTCCAAAAAGTAATTTTACAAATTATTTGCCTGTTCATTCACTCCACTGTTCATTCAATCCAACAGGTACAGTTAGCTGTATAAGTAGACTAACAAGTAAAGAATATAATTTTTGAATTTTACTGTACATTTTATACAATATCAACAACATGTTTTATAATTAACTAGTGTCCCTGTTGCTCGAAATCGAGCAATTGCTAAGTATTACAGGCGTTATTTTAAAACAAAAAACAGTCATATTTTTTTATGACTATAAAAGATTCGACTCAAAGATTATGGAATACTCAAGATGTACATAACAGATCGATATAATCAACATTTCTTGTAAATATGTTATCATTTTTCTAAAGCTGATTTTGTTTTTTAGTGTTTATAACACACATTATTTCTATTTCTTCCCCTTGGTGGTGTTCTATGACTTTCCTATGTTTCCATAGTTTGCAAATCGTCTCTTTCAATGATTACTAAGAAATGCAGCACAGTGTTAATTCAGTTTTCTTTTTAGTATATCAATTTATCCAGGCTCTCTCGTTTTTTCCCATTGTAATAATTACGCCAACCCAAATTCAAATCGTAACTATTTCATTTCAACCGAGTAAGTAAATGTTTGTGGCAAACTAACTGTTAAATTAGCAAACCTATTGACTGTTTACAATTAACATATGTTCTTCTCTTCACTTTTAATTTCTGACAACAGCTGGAGTTTCATAACAATATTTGTTTCCCATGTTAATCTTATGGAGAAATACGAAACTTTAAAGGGCCCCAGGGCCTCACCCTCTAATTATTTCCCTAAAAAGAAAGTTTCATGCACAACTTCACGTTACGCTCTTTCCAATGACACCAAGAACATGTAAATCGGTTCAGTAGTTTCGGAGGAGTAATTGTCACAAAAAACCTGCTTGCGTATTAAATAAGTACGAGAGCACGCCCCGTGGTCGAAAAATCGACCAAAAGTATGTTTTGTGCAAACTTCTCTATTTTCGCCCCACATTGTAAATAAAACATATGATTGGAATGTCTTCCATTTGGTTTGATTTTCTGTTTATATTTTGTTGTTATTTCGTCATCACCATAGCAACCCATAAGACCCATGTTAATTTTTTAAAATTTCAAATTCATCTTTTGTGCTTTTTTTTAGCCTATTTTAATTTATAAAGGGATTCTGCACACCTACAGGAAAATAGCTTTCTAACGGTATGCGTAGATTTTCCCTACGATACACACGAGCTGAGAAAAAAGGTTTTAAAGAAACATGCTTGCCTATTAATATATAGTTATAGATAGAGATTTAGATACATATCTAAATGCATTGGAAATTCTCCGAGTACGTAGGTCTGCTGCTCCAGGGTATTGAAATCAAATTTTGCAGTGTTGATTCAATTAAATAGTATATTTCATTACAAGGACCGAAAATGGCATTTTCCGACGTGCGCTCAAAGCCAAACACAGGACAACCAAATTTCACGTACGAGGCAAAGCGAAGCATGTGAATTTTGTTTTCACGTACGAAGCGACGCCGAGGACGGGAATAATGGAGCAAGTGTCGGAAAAAGCTTTTCGTACGAATTATGTACGATACTTTACATCACGACACAAAAATACACACATTCGGAATAACATATCTCAGTAGGAATAAAATAGTTTTAGACCACTCTTTACCATTGAAAATACACTTCACAACTTACATATATGGTTTCATAATTGTAGATTATTTAGATGATAAATAATGTATAAATAAATACTTCGTCACGTTGGTTAACTTAATATTTTGTAATTTTTACCAGTGTCTAAGCTTTCTGTATTCCTCTTCTTATCCTTCCCGTGATTTATCCGGGGAAATGTGATAAGTTAAGCTGTTTTCATGAAATCTTCAGTAATGTTAGGCATACTTTGAAACACTTTGTTAAAAACACAACAAAACAAACTACGGTAATGCCTGTTTCTGTATGGATTTAGATTTAGCAACAATTAAAAAGCTGTTTCAAATCATTAAATTAAACCGTAAAAACACTAGCGCGTGCAGTGAATAAATGGATTTAGAGCGAGTGAAAATCAGCTGATTGATTTTCCCTCGCCCTAAATTAGAGCTTGAGAAACGGCTACTTTCATTGATTTCAGCTGTTATAAAAAATAGTTACTTTCGTTACGGAGGGATGAAAACAATATTTTCCTACTAAAGGTTTTACTGTTGATTATTGAAGTTGGAACCAGTGAATTGAATTTTGTTGAAACAGGGTATTTTTTTCTTTTAATACTGTACACAACTATCTAAAAAACATAATAGGCCTAATGTAAAAAATCTAACAAATGTTGACTTGACATTCATTTCAGGGGGGATATGGAGCAAATAATACAAATTGTTTTGACTAACAACCACATTGTTTGTTGAAATAGTGTTTAATGTATACACAACTAGTAACTATATAAAATTAAAAAATATTTACAGGAAATCCACATATAAAACAAACTTAACTGAATACAATAAGATAAATCAATTTCCAACTAAATCCGAACTTTGTCATGTGAAAATAACTAATTTTACAATATAAAAGTAAAATAATACTTGTACACTTATAATATATATATATTTGTTGACAACTTGATAAAGAGCAGCACGGTTTCCAAAAAGGGAAATCCACCATATCAGCTGGTATAGAATTAATTCAAACAATAATAGATTCAGTAGACAAAGGGCAAAAAGTGGTTGGTATTATTTCTTGACTTGACTAGGGCTTTTGACAGTGAAAAACTATTAATTGCATTGCCTAATTTAGGAATTACTGGCTAAGAGTCTATAGGTCAGCCGCTTAGAAAGCGTCCTCGTCGTAGCATTGGTGCGAGAGAGAGATACCGAGCTATGGGAGTGAGACAGAATATGGCTCTTCCCCCACTCCACTGCCACCCCACCACCACCCTTTATTTTATTTTACCAAATCATATGTTTTCTTATAATTTTCCAAAGACTTTTGAATGACAATCATTAGGAATCAGCATTTAATATATAACACTATTATTTAGTTTTATATATCCAAAATAGCGTTGTATTCAACACTGAATGAATATTCTGTAGTAGTGTTATACAATATAACACTACTATTTAACCAAAAAAAAGTAAAGCAGTAAATACTTGATTGGCTGATTGGAGGAGTGGGGGATGTGCGTGCACACACCTTCTTATATACGCCTTGCCATCCCGGGTCCAGAGGTATTTACCATGAGTACTACGATGATAGCTTATACCCTATATAGGAAATTCACTAAAAGGCCGTCACTAAGATGTGTGATCGTTACTTGCGATGGTGGCAACACCATTATATGCTAATTGCAGTCGCGTTATTTGCGTCTTACCACAGCCACCTCTAATACATTACCTCTAATGTAATACAATACCTCTAATACATACTCTAATACATACTAATTACCTCTAATACAATACCTCTAATGTATTAGAGGTGGCTGTGGTCTTACACAATCGTGGCAACATCCGCGATAATCTCCTGCGATTATCTCAGCTTCCATGACTCTTTGTGATTGCGGCTATAGGTATCTTAATCGCGGCGAGATTCGTGATGATTGTCCGTTTATGGGCTGTTTTATGGGGTAAAAATAGGGTTTTCCCATTTTTGACCCTAAAAACGCAGAATTTCACAATTTCTTTCTAAACCATTCTGTAGAGCTTAAAAAACAAATAATTTAGTATATTGAAGCGTTATTATGCGCCTAATGGTTACGAGAAAAATTTAAAAAAGTTGTAATTTTAAAATTCACATGTTATTCTTATCGAGAATAAGTCAACTGTTGTAGTTTACTTGTTTATGAACTAATTTTGATCAAATTTGGAAAAAAACATTAATTTCTTACTAAACTACAGTACCTTTTAACATTTTACATAAAAAACACAATTTTTTACCCTTCCTTGTTTCAGCAAACCTACTCGTTAAACTAATTCTATTTAAATAGGGAATAAATGTGATATTGTTAAGGAGACATTTTAGTGTAAGTTCAATCGGGCAAATGGAAATTCGCTAAGTCTGCAGGCTTGCCGCGGCGGGGGTATTTTATTGTTAGTTCTGTACGTCCAACTGTAGAGGTTATGTTTTGTTTACATTTTGTTTCTTGTTATTTCAGTAATTTAAAACCTCATTTCGGCCTTTATTGAAAAAACCACCTCAAAATTTCTAAAATCTTTAAACAATGTTCCTGGTGCATTAACTTTTCATCTTGGTGAAGCAACTGAGAACAGGAGGCTACGTCGAAGGCTCCCTCAAGATCTATTGGATGAATGAAGCCTAAAGACTATTAAATTGTTCTCTAAATTAATTATGTTACAGGGTGACTCAGGTTTGGGCGAACCCACGATGTTATTATAGTTAATTTCTTATTAATTTTGTTAACACTTCTGTGTATAATGTCTACATTGAACCAGAAATAAATGCTGTAAAAAAAAACCTCATTTAACCAAATAAAACGATTTAATCATAAACAATAACTGGTCTTCTAGTTATATTACCATATAGTAAAGCACAAATCATGAAAATAACCCTAAAATAATAGAAACAAAATGTTGTCTACCCCAGCGATCAGTGTGGACGTACATGAACTAGACACGAAAACAAATCTACAATATTTACAATGGGATGAGGAGTCTACTTGTTTTGCTTAGTCTATGTTGCAACTCAGTGGCAGTTCCGTGCTTTTATTTATTAATTCTGCATGGAGAGGTTCTGTCGTGATTATCTGTATGGATAAACACCATTAAACAGATAATTATTCTAACTAATCTGTAGGGATGAAAATTAACCTCAAAATTCGTGTTACTGAGCAGTCAGACATGTTCGGCAAGCCGCTTGTTTTCGGGTGGGCCTGCGAGGACTGTTTTCCACAGCAGTACGAACTCTGTCGAATGTTCGTTGTCTGGCATCCGATCTGACTTTGGTCGGCCTTTCAGCTTCCTTTTCAACGCAGAAGCCGTTGTTCTAAAGTTAGTAACCCACCACATTATTGTTATACGCAACGGAACATCTCCATGTCGCCTTAATTGAAAGAATGCACGACACTGCTTATGCTGCTGAGTTGCAATGAATGAATTCAATACTTTTTAAAAACGACTCCATAACAACCGCACGTAGCTCAGGCGACCACTGCTCTATGACTAGAAAAAATGGTATTGTGTAGGCTTTCCAATGAGCATACTCACACCACTTTCAGACAACCTGTCGCTGAACAGTGCTCTGCAGAAAATGGTTCGTTTTTTTGCCGCACCCTGTACTGTATAACACTATGACTATATTCAATATTGAATACAACACTATATTGGATATAAAACGCTTAATAGTGTTTATATTCAATGCTAACTCGTAATGATTGTCATTCGAAAGTCTTTGGGAAATTACAAGAAAACATATGATTTGGTGAAATAAAACACGTTCAGCTTGCACGTGACGTCACTATCCACACACCTTGTGAAAAAGGCCATTGGCGGAGAGGGGGAACGTACCCTCCCTCTCCGTTACCTCCCCTACATGCGCTAAAAATTTTGCGCAGGTCGTTTTCTAAACAGCCGACCTATAAGTGGTTTGAATCATATTTGGGAAATCGGGAGCCATTTGTAGAAATTGAGCACACCATTAAATTCAACAATAAAAAAAATCACTATTACTATATCCGGAAGTTTAACTCTTAAAATTTAAAAATTAAACACGGAGTACCACAGGGGTCAATTTTAGGACCTTTATTGTTTCTTTGTTACATAAAAGGGCTACCTGACTTACTACCCGTAAACAGTAACGTATGTTTATTTATAGTTATGGCCCAGCAACTATGCCAATAACAAAAATTAAAGTATCCAATAGCAATGATATAATATAAATAAGGATTTTTTTTATATCTCCATCGTACTTGTAATAATGAGCTAGCAAAAAAAAGACGTGAGAGTTATTAAAACTATCACTAAGAATATTACAACTCTTAAAAGTTGTTGCGTTATTGCCTGCTTGTGTAGCCTTCATCTCTGGCGACGCAATGCCCGCCCGCATCTTAGACCTTCAGGGACTCGAATCTTAGACCTTCCGGGACTCGAATCTTAGACCTTCCGGCACTCGAATCTTAGACCTTCAGGGAATTAGACCTTCAGGGACTCGAATCTTAGACCTTCAGGGAATTAGACCTTCAGCAACTCTCATTTTATAATAATTTATTTACAAAATATACATTGTGTGCCCAAGGTCTAATCCCGCAAGGTCTAAAACAGTATCAGTGGATGAGATTTTTGCATTCATTGACTGTACTCTTAGGCCTTCCGGGACTTAGACCTTCGACATATTACCAGATTAGACCCTCAGCAACAAGTACAAACTGCAAAATGTGTGTCGAAGGTCTAATTAGACCTTCCGGGACTTAGACCTTCAGCAACACTCCCGATATATCTCGAAATCCACGGAGAGCAGCATGGCATGTCATGGACTCACATTTAGAGCTGTTGGTTTTTATTTTGTATCACTACATGCTGTAAAAAGTAAGTGTACGCGGTACGGGTAGTCTTTCCATGTAATACAGTATTTCTGAAAAAGAATGCCGGAATTTGAATGACTGTTGAAGATAACAATATTGTTGTCAACAATATCATCGAGCATAAATCTGTACACTTACGGTGGTTGGCGGGTTTAATCTGATGTCTTAAATGAATTTTGTAAGCCCAAAGTCTCAATCTTTCAAACGAATAACATCGTGGAGTGTCATTTATCATTTTAGATATGTTTAACCATAGGCAAATAGAATAAATATAGACTGTCAAAGGAAAGTTCTGGCGCCCACCGCTAGGTTTGCCGTGTAGTTACAGCGCACACCGCTGAAGGCGAGGAGCGCAGGAGCCGTGTGTGACCAGCAGACGCTGCAGCGGTGTGCGCCGTAACTACACAGCAAACCTAGTTGTTGACGCCAGAACTTATGCTAACTGCAGCACAGCTGACGGTCTATATTTATTCTATTTGTCTATGGTTTAACTGAAGTCTTTGTTATACAAATAATTTTTTACAAGCTGCTACACCCGTGCTTTGCAACGGGAAGAAAATGTGACCTAGAGAGCTATTAAAGTGGTGATGATGTGTGTTTTAAAATACAGCAACTCTATAACCTGATTTAAAAGAGTAAACCTACTTACTTTTAAACCCCTACTTCTGATGTTAATAGATCCCTAAGAATATGACAACATACCTTAGTATAGCAATAGCATCAATTATTGCTTCATATTGATGCTTTATAAATGACGTGTTTTACCATTTTCTTCAATTTTATTCAAGCCTCTTCACATGTAGCTTACTATATAAATTTAAAAAATAAACTTTGAGCAATTCTTTACAAAACATATACAACCCATCGATCTCTATTATTACTACAGCTGGATCGCGCGCTGTGTGCTGGGTTTTCGGTCCGACCGCTCGCCGCTCCCCCCACCATGTAAGGTTGTTACTGTCTCTCTCTTACTCATTACGTCTTATGGCGTTTCCGCGTTTGCGCTCACAAAATACCCTATCTCTGTTCTTAGTAGCTCGATTGTCAATTTGTTTACACAGTTGTAATCTGCATTAAATTGCGGAGATTATGGTATATGTTTTATATTAAAATAACTCTTTTAGATTATATTAATTCTTAAATTTACTAAATACAGTTTGCTATTGCCACTTTTTAAATTAATTATAAAACTGTTATAAATGCTAATGATTAACTAACTTAATTTAGCATACACACTCATGTTTTTAAAGTTTAATCTTATGTTTTTTATGCATTTAATGTGTAGGAGAGGACCCATGCTGATCCGCAGCTTTAAAATAAATATATTATCCAAGAAAATCAAATTTATTATTTTTGATTGAGTAATACAGTATCTTGAGCTTAACTGATTCAAACGATCAACAAATCAAATTAAAGCCTGTAAGTTACTGATTATTTTGAGTCCAAAACATATACAAATCATGAACAATACTGGAGCTATTGATTTTTAATCATAGAAATGTAGCGTGTCCCCGTCCCTAAATTAAGTGTAATATTTAGTTGTTTTTTGCTTTTGTATTTAGGTCAAGTTGTAACAGTTTCCTTAGTTTTTTTAGGCTTATCTAATGGCGAATCACGTGATTTCAATGCAAGTGTAAGAACAAATAGAAGCGTTGAAGTTACTATGATCCCGTATTGGAATGGGGATAGCCCAACTCCGCGCGGTGGTCAAATTTAAGACGAGGAAAAGGTTTATGGTTCCCGAAGGGTCCAGTCCAACTCCGCGTGGTGGTCACTTTTAGTGTATAGTGTAATTCTGCGCGGTGGCCACATCTAGTCTCTACGCTACCTTGTTGTGCTTTCGTATGATATATGATGTGTTTAATATAAGATATTCTATACATATACCGTGTGTCCCCAAAGTAATTTTACACTTTTATTTGTTCATAGCTAATTTATTCATGTGACAAGTATAGGTTTGGTTAGGTTAGGTTAGGTTAATGATATGTAAAATCAAATGAAACATAAGTATTCTATTTTGTACTAATTAACATTATTTTATTAGTTACTAGCTGTGTACCCGTTCTACGCACGGGGATCTTATAGTAATCAGTTGAAACCTTCTTATATAAAGAACAGCAGTTGGTTTGCATATTTTCAGATATGCTGGCCAAACTATTTATTATACATAACTTCATTTTATGTAGTTTGTTGTTGTTCCTGATCGGTATGACAATCAATAAAAGGCTAAATTACATGTGTCCGCTGGTCGATCCTAATGTATCCTATTACAGGAGATGCATTTCGGCGAAATTAAATCGCCATCATCAGTCCTAAAGGTCTTGAGCTTCCCCATTAGGTGCGTCTTGGAGTTTTTGAAACACATACACGAACTGTACACTTATACACATGACGAATAAAACATAAATACACAGTAGGCCTACTTTTATTTTTACTATAGACAAGTAGACGCGCGTCAGTCGTGTGCCGAGTCTCGACTGAAAACGCTCATTTAAAAAATTTAAGTTTCCCAGCAATATACAACACTGATTCAAGGTCTATTTCCCGGTTATCAAAACTCAAGAACAATTTTAATTTTATACACAAAGAATCTCATTCATTTCATTTACTGTTACCCTACATATTATTGCACTTGCGATTAATTAAATCCGTTATGTAAGGAAAAACGTTTTTAATCTTAATTGGTTTGGATTTGCTTTCAAAACGTGATCGGAAATGGTTGCGGTATTTGTAAACAACATTCAATGTAAACATATCAGTGACAGCTAGAAGAAATAATCTTGATTTGAACAGCTGTTCGTTATTTCATAGAAGAATATGTGCTAAACATTGGGAGAAAACTTTACAAAAATCGCACAAAATTGGGTATTTAAATGTCCGTTATTTTATTTACAAAGTAGTGACGCCATATTTTAATGGCTAAAGACAATTTCGCCAATCCAGTGAATGCATTAAAATGATTTGGAACTTGATAGGTACTCTCGTTTTTCAGGAGTAGGCCGCGTAAAATGGCTCTTGGGTTGTAACAGACATGAATACAGACAGAAATTTAGATGAGACTTGTTTCGGTTTCTCTAATGTATAAAACGTAAAAATAACCTAAAAGTTTATGATTCTGAGCAATGTACAGACAAAACTCTAATTTTATTTATATAGATTGTGGTTTTGTACAGTTCTAAATTATGTACATTTATAACAATGTCAAACTTCAAATACAAACTCACAGCCGTCAAGGCTGTGAGAGCCAAAATTGACCACCGCGCGGAGTTGGACATGTGCCACGAGGGACCCGAAGTGACCCCCGCGTGGAGTTCGACAGTCGGTTTTGACATATTTCTGACCACCGCGCGGAGTTGGGATCAGCCCATTGGAATAGGGAGGGGGCACACGGGCAATGTCATCTAGGTATTAATCGCACTTCACCCATCGTAGACTACTGTCGACATCATTGCTCTTGCTCATAATAAATATATAATCTCACATTCGCATCTAATAGTTCAAATAAACCTTAAGTATTCAGCATCAAAATTATTATTATTATTTTATCTTCCCAATCTCATTAGGGCCTACTCTCTATTAATTATAGTAGTGGTGGCTGCGATACCTCTTGAAGACCCTTGACTTTTCTCGCGACCGGGACAGAAAAACCTCATGAAAATAGTTTTTATGTAGTTGGTTCTTCACCTTGCATTTGCTTGAAACTCGTCCGATTTGAATAACTAATAGCTTATGTGAAAGCCGGTATTTCACAGAAGGTTCTTAAACCAAAATATAGGATTATAATTATAGATTGTGAAATACATCATAAATTGATGCGAGAATTCAAAAATGAATGAAATTATTTTTTTAGTAAAAAAAGCAAAAAACAAAATAAAACACTAGATACATATATGCCGTTACTTTATGGCAAATCTCTACGTGCATAACTTTAATTTTAGACCTCAATCACTGAAATCGGTCGGGTAAAAAGACAAATGAATTTGGAAAAGAAAATCTAATTTGTTTAATATATAAGATTTTTCATATTAGTAATAAATTATGCTTCATGCAGCTAACTTAACCAACGTCATATATTTGTTAAGTTGGAGTGCCAAATTTACTAAAAAAATATTAAGCCAGGCACATTTCTTGTTTTAATATTGGTACAACGGGTGAAGTGCGATTAATACCTAGATAACATTGCCCGTGT
Source organism: Macrosteles quadrilineatus (assembly GCF_028750875.1). Taxonomy (NCBI): domain Eukaryota; kingdom Metazoa; phylum Arthropoda; class Insecta; order Hemiptera; family Cicadellidae; genus Macrosteles; species Macrosteles quadrilineatus. Next base: position 35,846,289 of record NW_026542594.1, on the reverse strand, counting down.
GCCCCCTCCCCTATTCCAATACGGGATCATAGTAACTTCAACGCGTCTCTTTGTTCTTACACTTGCTGATAAGCCCACAATTAATGACAGATGAAGATCTACAGCACACATGCTGCATCCACCTTATTGACACACAACACTCAACATCATGTGAATACAAAACATTGCCACCTGAAGCTAGACCTACTATAATCAGGAGACTACAAAATAGAAACCTATCCTTTAACAACTTTATTACAGCTCAAGACAAGGAGGACAACATTCACATTGTCATATCCTCAACAGGAATAAATGGCAATTGGAAGAGGAAACTGTTTCGGTTCCTTGAATTGGCAAACGATTGTATAGAATTCCCGGTACTTTTCTCTATCAGACTCGAAGAATTCATAGAAACTGCCAGCCTCAGCAAACTACACATCAGAGAAATAATACAAGTACTACTACAATATTCATGTAATGCCTACCTACATCGTTTCCAGATATATACACAAACAAAAGACTAAAAAAAAATTATTGATGATCTCATTGACCACACTACAGACAGGGTTCAAAGGAAAATAGCAAAAATATTCCCAGCAAAAGAAAAAACCTCGTACTACAGTACTTGGAGAACAACTCGGGGAACATACACAGGAATTAACACCTATCAACCTCCATGTCTACCATCCAACAGTGAGGAAAGCTTCGCTCAAGCAGCGATGCTTGAGCAAAGAGAACTTTGGAAGTCAAAAGAATCGATGTTGCTACACCATCTTAACACCATATACAAGGAGTACAATATAAGCAGCCTCAAAAAAGACGACCATAAACTCCAAGACTTCTGTAATAGAACCAAAAACAAATACGCCATCATAAACCTGAACACTGGAAACTTCCTCACCCAACAAGAAACAACACACCCAACACCTTACCAATTCGGTTTCGATGGAGCACGTCTAGTGCAACTACTGAGGAAAGGTAATGGAAATTATGCAACTGCTCCAAACAACATAGCAATTAATCAAAACATCTCAGTATCAGACGAGACAATACTCCTAAACGAACTACATCTCTATAATAGCACAAAACACATTGACATTAAAAACTCATACAACACTAAACTGAACTTAGTCCAAGGTGTGCCAGGATGTGGGAAAACAACTTTCCTACTCAACAACTATGCTACAGGGGACCTCATTCTGTTTCCTACAAGAGATGCGGCAATGGACTTCCGACAGAGATACAAAACCAACCACCCAGACCATAGCCAGGCAAAATGCAATGACACGTTCCGAACCGTGCATTCATTCATAATAAACTCCACCCAACATCTCAAGAGAGGAAACACCTATAACAGGCGAAGCCCTAATGATGCATGCCGGAGAAATACTCTTTGCAGCCATTTTATCAACTGCTAAAGAAGTATTGCTTATTGGCGACATGAACCATCTTACCATATATAAACAGAGCAGAGAACCTAGAAGTTAAATACCACAACATTACAGAAATAGCCACAACAACAAAAATACTAAACACCACTTACAGATGCACAAAGAGCACCACAGCCATCCTTTCAAAATTCTACAGCCAAGGAATGCAAACCACCAAACAGACAGAGAAAGAACTGGCGACACAGCAGTACCAGGGACTAGAAAGCCTGAACCTCACTCTAAAAAAAAATAAATACAAATGCTTGGTCTTCAAACAAGCTGAGAAAAGAGAACTATACAAGCTAGGTTTCAGCGCATCTACGATACATGAATTTCAAGGACGGCAAGCAGAAAACATAGCTGTCATACGAACATCTGCTAAAAGAGAAGAAATTTATGAATCGCAGCACCACTGCATCGTTGCTATCTCAAGGCACACACACTCATTCCTTTACATAACACCCAGCACTAATGATAAACTAGGCCGTTGGATACAACAAGCAAACTTGCTTAGCTCCCAGGAACTTTCCAAATACCACATCAACATGGAGAAAATTACAGAACCACCCCTCCCAAAGCATAAAACCACACTACAAACTAACAAAAACCAAAAGTTGCACACAAAACCCCCTAAACACTCCCACCTCTCAACATCATTTTTTAGAAGAACACCCTCAACCCAGAGAAAAGCACAAAAACCAGCTCAAAGATGTAACACATCCCCTCTGACACTCCGTTCAGTAAAATCCCAAACACCTAATAGCCAACAAGGACTTAAAATTCTACACCAAAACATAAATTGGTTATCTAAAAAAACAGATAGACTAGCACACTTCCTCCAAGATGAAGACCCGGACCTAATCATAATAACACAGCACGGCGTAGCACAACAAAACTTGCAAAACACTTGGGTAGAAAATTACTCACTTGTTGGAGGCTTCTCAAGGAAATCCCATGTCAAAGGAGGAGTGGTCGCTTACGTAAGAAGTGGCTGGGAAAAGCATGTATCACTCATATGCACAAGTAGCGAGGAAACAGAACTGATTTGCGAAACTGTGCTCTTTGAACTGAAGCTAAACCGGAATCCACTGCTGGTCCTCGGAGTATTCAGACCACCAAGTGCAAACCTAGACCAAGCCATCGATATACTCTCTGAGCAACTGGAAACAGTGCTCACTACGGACAAGCAAATATTAATAATGGGGGACATCAATGTAAACAACCTAGTTGATGACAATGAAAAGGAAAAAATTGAAGAACTCCTAACCTCCTTCAATATCTCAAGAATGAGGCTACCTCCCACTTGAATTACAAGTGACTCAGAAACATCAATAGACTGGATATGCTCAAACATTGATAATCAACAAATAGAAACCTCAGTTATAACATCAGGACTATATGACCATACCGCACAAATCGCAAAAATAATCACTAGAAAACCGATCATCAACAACATCAAAGAAAATAAACGAATCTTCAACAAAACAACAATAGATAACTTTAAGACACAACTACAAGAACAAGACTGGGAAACTATAATACAAACTCATGACGTAGATGAAGCCTACAACAATTTCAGCAACATCATCCAGACAACACTTAACCACACCTGCCCTCTTAAAACGTCAAGAGTTAAACAACATAAAAGGAGACAGTGCTGGAATCAAGAATCGGCTAGACTAAAAAATGAATATATAAAGGCCTTAGAAAAGGAGCAAACAACCGGACTTATGGAAGACAAAGCCAGAACAACTATTAAAAAAAGGAGTACGACCAGCATTTGAAAATGCTTCGGAAAGAAAACAACACAGCTCACATAAATCAGGCTGAAAACAAGTCTAAAGCACTGTGGCAAACAATAAACCAAGAAAGGGAAGCGAGATCAAATACTGAAAACCAAATCCATCTTCAAATCAACAATAAAACAATAGACGACCCAATAGAAGTTTCAAACTGTTTTAATGATTTTTTCTCATCAATAGCCGACCGAACACTCCAAAATAACAATAACTCTAGAACCAATGCCTTAACAGACCACTTACCAGCAACACATCACACTCTCCAGTTCAGACGGGTCACACAAGAAGAAGTGCAAAAGGCCATTCAATCTCTAAAGATGAAAAATTCATCCGGAACTGATGAGGTATCAGCTAAACTTCTAAAAAACTGTAAAAATGAAATAGTAATACCCCTGACAGTACTCATAAATAAATCGCTCTCACAAGGAAAATTCCCAGATAAATTAAAAATAGCTAAAGTCTACCCAAAATACAAAAGTGGACCAACGATAGAAAGAAAAAGCTACAGGCCAATCTCCCTAATATCAACGTTTTCAAAAATAATCGAAAAGATAGTACTAGCCCAACTCCTACACCATCTTCAAGAACACAACCTTCTCAATAGTCAACAACATGGATTTATCAAAGGCAGATCGACAGCCACAGCCTTAATACAACTGACGGAGCACATACTAGACCAGCTAGAAGAAGGCAACACTTCAACAAGCCTCTTCCTAGGTTTTAGTAAAGCTTTCGATTGCCTAAACCACGAATTTCTTCTACTCAAGCTGGAAACACTAGGTGTGAGAGGAAGAGCAGCAGAATGGTTTAAAAGCTACATTAGTAACCGGAAACAGCTTGTGGAAATAGCCTACATAAAGAACAACACAAAGTATAAGGCCCAATCCAAAGCTGTAGACGTGTAAAGAGGAGTACCCCAAGGATCAGTACTTGGCCCAGTCCTTTTCCTCCTTCTCACGAATGACCTACCTAGTTGGATTGGGGAAGATGGACACACCACCATGTACGCAGATGACACGGTTCTCACATTTGCGGACAAAACAATGGAAAATCTGGAAGAGAAAACCAACACACAACTCCAGAGAACAAAGCAATACTGTACCTCCAACGACCTAGTTCTAAACGAAAGCAAAACCGTTCAAATGACTTTCACCACCAAACGCAACAACACAGACACTACAATACCGGGACTACAAACACAAAATACCACAAAATACCTAGGCATCATAATTGACTCCAAGCTATTATGGAAACCCCACATAGACCAGCTCTGAAAAAAGCTAAGTTCAAGTCTCTACGTTATACGTAGGATCAAGCAAGCTTGCAGTCCAGAAGTAGCCAAAGTTGCATATTTTGCTCTATTCGAGTCCCACCTCAGATATGGCATTGCGACTTGGGGTGGAACATCAAAAGGCAACCTGGATAGAGTACTCCTAAAGCAAAAAAGAGCAATTAGATGCCTTGCCGACCTAAACTATAGAGACAGTTGCTGAGAAGCCTTCAAGAACCTTAAAATTCTCACATCAATTTCACTCTACATAAGAGAAGTCATTATCCACACCACTAAAACAGCCCACCCAAGACACAGAGACATACACCAGCACAACACACGACATGCCGCCAATTTTTCCCTCCCACAACACCATCTGAGTCTGTACGAGAAGAAACCATCCTACAAAGGTGCTCACTTTAACAACCTACCAGAGCACCTTAAGAGAGAACAACCCAATCTGTTCAAGAAGCACCTGACAACCTGGCTTATGGACCGGCCGTTCTACTCTGAGGATGAATTCTTAAACAATAAGCTACCATGAAAAATACCCCCGTCGTAGCAAACCTGCATACTAAGCGAATTTCCATTTACCTGGCTTGATTTCTTCTAATATATTTCCTATAAATCTTCAGATTTATTTCCTATTTAAATAACATTAATTTTAGTGAGTAGTTAGGTTTGCTGCTACGGGGAAGATGTTGAGGTGAGTTTTTTCAATTGAAATATTGATAGCTTAGTATGAAATAAACAAATTGCCAAATTTGATTAAAATATATCCATAAACAAGCAAACTAAAACAGTTTATTTATTCTCCATAAAAATAACATGGGAATTTTAAATTTACAATTTTTTTAATTTTCTCCGTAGTCAATGAACATTCAAAAACACTTCAATATACTAAATTATTTGTTTTTTTAATCTCTTCAAAATGGTCTAGAGAGAAATTTAGAAATTTAAATTTTTTAGGGTCAAAAATGAGAAAAACCCATTTTTACCCCATAAAACCCCCCATAAACCCCTGATCCCATGGTCCGATCATGCTGGTTCGCGAACTCGTTCGAATAAATGTAGGTTTACACGTTTGTACCAAATTTCATCAAAATCAGATCAATTTCGCTCGAGTTATCGTGCTAACGGACAGATATATAAATATATATATACATATGAATTTGAACGGATGGTGTTTTTGGCCTCTGGGGACCTCAAAACGAAAAAGTAAATCGGTCCCGGGTCTAGGTCTTACCATGAGACCTACGGTAATAGCTTATTCCCTATATGGGAAATTCGCTACAAAGGGAAAAAAATTCTAATTGTACCTAATTGCAAATGACTGTAATAGTTTATGTACATACTGTACATTTTATGTACCTGATATGTTTTGGGCTCAAAATAATCAGTAACGTACAGGCTTTAATTTGATTTATTGATCGTTTGAATCAGTTAAGCTCAAGATAACTCAAGATAGTTTAAGATTATTACTCAATCAACAATCATAAATTTGATTTTCTTGGATAATATATTTATTTTAAAGCTGCGGATCAGCATGGGTCCTCTCCTACACGTTAAATGCATAAAAAACATAAGATTAAACTTTAAAAACATGAGTGTGTATGCTAAATTAAGTTAAATTAATCATTAGCATTTATTACAGTTTTATAATTAATTTAAAAAGTGGCAATAAGAAACCGTATTTAGTAGATTTGAGAATTAATATAATCTAAAAGAGTTATTTTAATATAAAACATATACCATAATCTCCGCAATTTCATGCAGATTACAACTGTGTAAACAAATTGACAATCGAGCCACTATGAACAGAGATATAGCGTATTTTGTGAGCGCAAACGCGGAAACGACATAAGACGTAATGAGTAAGAGAGAGACAGTAACAACATTACTTGGTGGGGGGAGTGGCGGACCGATACGTGTGTATCTCTGAGCAGTACAGCGCGCGATCCAGTTGTAATAATAGAGATCGATGATACAACCTCACTTTAAAACCAAACATAACCCTCCTCAATCTACATAAAGCAAACATCTTATTTGAGTAAATAAACAAACACCAGCTCATTGTACTGACCAGCTGTTTCATTAACTAAATTAAATTAAATCATGTAAACATTGGAAGCATGCCAGTCGTAGCCCTTTGGAAATCAGCCTGTGGGGCAGAGCCCATAGAACATTCGTCCATATCAATACTTTTCGGCAAATCTACACACTCTAAGCTTCATTTTAATGTGCCATATGCCTATATTTTTATTTGGTAAATTACCTTAACCGTTTACATAAAATTTCATTGTATCACTTTAATAATACAGTATAATACATTAGCTTCTGATGCAGGATTGTCAGGTTGAGATTTTTTATGACTTTGTCACCACTTATTTTAGGTCGGCCAGGTGAATGACTGGTTAAAACAGTGACGAATTGCTTTATTATTGGGTGAATTTTGCCCTCAATACATAACTCTAAACCCACGCTGCAGTAACAATCGATTTAAACTCTACGAACCACAGAACTCACAGTGCCTACTGATGCGCCATAAACATCATAACTCTAACAACTGGCGTGGGTCATAACAGCAGCTTGCCACCGTATATCTGTTTTGCGTATGCCAAGGTCAGTATTTCCTCCCTTGCTGCACGGAAAACAAAACTTACATATTTCAACTCCAATTTAACGTCTAAATCAATCGTTTAGTTGTCTTGACTATGACTAGTCCCCAAGCGATGAGTGTTTAAAATCCCGGCATTATTTTTTTATTTTGGATACTCCGTATATAAATAACTTCTTGATCAGCATTGTACTTGTTATTAAATTTACGGAAAGTAAATAAAGATACGTCTTATAACACTTAAAACATATATTTACGCTTATACCGTTACTCACAAGACGGTAAATATACAAAAGATGGTAAGTGGTGATCGATTTTGATTGGACACTCCAATCATCATCAGACCCAATAGGCGAATGACAAGAATCTTGAATGGCGTCCCTACTTATACCCTATTGGCTACCGGAAACACGGGCCAATACATTTTTATAAGTACAACTGGAATCAAAATTTACTTGTTCATTAATCAACTTATTTCTATTTTTACATTTTTCCTTATAAATATACAATTCTTTCCAAGCATTCATCACATATCCCTTCTTACAATTCTTCAAAATACATAGATTATCCTCCATTTTTCCTATCGAGTGTCCATTTTGTAACAGGTGTTGTGCGACATTTGATCTTTCCGGTTTGTTGTTTCTCCATGCAGATATGTGGTTTTTGAAGCGGTTAACGAAGTTCACAGTCCTATGTAGAAGCTATCACAATCGTTACAATTGATTTGATTGATGCCCGATGCGTCGAATCTGTTACAATCTTCTATTTTTGGATGCAGTATTTTACTCATGGTGTTCTGAGTCCTGTAGGCTATCGAAACTCTGTATTTCTTGAATCTGTTTGCAGTCCTTTGTGTTGTAGTCCCCGTGTAGCTATATGTGACATATCTGGTGTTTTCCTCTTTTATCTCTTCTAATGTTGTTCTGCTGTGTAGTGTATTCTGTCTATTGAGTTTTCTTTTCTTCTTTCTTGCGATGTCCTCTATTGTCTTGGTTCGAAATCCATTAACTTGAGCGATCTTCTTAATGGTGTCCAGTTCTTTCTTCCTATTGGCTCTTCTTTCTTAAGTTTCTTTCCTAAGTGGGATCTTATAGGCTCGGTACTGCATGGATCTAAAGGCTGCGGTCTTGTGGATTGTCGGATGGATAGACTTGCTGTTTATTGTAGTGTCCGTTTGCGTAGGTTTTCTGTAGATGTCAAACTCGATCTTGCTGTCTTTTCTCTCTAATGTCAGGTCCAGGAAGTTGATCTTTTAGTTTTCTTCAAACTCGTTGGTAAAGGTGAGGTTCGGATGGTGGCTGTTAAGTGTCTGCATCATCGTTTCGTGCTCTTGTTCCTGGGCTTGTCTGAAAATAACAAGAATGTCGTCTACATATCCAACATACAGTTTTACATTATGACTCTTTCTTAAATTCGTTAAAATTTTTTTTTTCCTGATGCTGTAAAAATATTTCTGACAAAATTGCCAAAAGTGGACTTCCCATAGCCAAACCATCTGATTAACCAAACCGAACCGAACCATCTGATTAACCATCTGATTGTTTGTTAAATCTAAAATAATTTTGTTTCAAAATAGTCACAAGCAATTTTACAATCTGATTGACATATTCATTGTCTAAACTATTCTGTAAAAGCCTACATTTAACAAGACCTACAGTTTCCGATACAGGTATGTTTGTGTACAGATTTGAGATATCAAATGAAACTAGCCTACTATTTGAATCTATATTTATATCCTTTACACGTTCAACAAATTCATAATTATTCTTTACATTGTATATATATTCTAATTCTAAATCATTGCTGAGCTTACTTAATAACAATTTTGAAACATTGTAGGTAGGAGCACATTTAAAGTTAACTAAGGGATGGGTACATTCTTCTTGTGTATTTTCGGGATCCCTTTCATCACGGGCGCATTGGAATTTAGGATGTTCATCTTCTGTCGACATTCTTCGGTAATCACTCTGGTGCATCTCTTCACGACGTCGGACAGGTCTTTTTGGTACTTCTGCGTTGAATCCTTTTTCAGCTCTTTGAAGTTATTTTCTTTGATGAAATCTTCAGTCTTCTTTATATATTTTTCCTTTTCAAGCACTACGATGGCGTTGCTTTTGTCCCCTTTCACGACGATTGAGCTATTCTCTTCCAGTTTCTTCTTTATTTCGTTGCAGGTCTTCAGTTCTTCCTTTCTGCTGGGATCTAGGGGTCCTCGGCTGGTGAAAGCGTTGGCTGTCACTTCCTTCCGAGCGGCATAATGGTCTATGTCTCTCAGTGATTTTACATTTGCTTCAACTTCAGTAGCTAGTAGTTCGTTTTCGTCCATCTTCTTCATTGGGAAATTGTACTTCATTCCGTAGTTCAGTATTTTCGTTTCTTCTTCACTGAATTGAATATCTGTAAGGTTGATGACTCTCTTCTGGAATTTGTGTTCTGTATTGGTCCTATCCAAGTCTTCATTAGGTGTATTTTTCTCTACGAGCTTGTCTAATTTTTTGTTTATCCGTGAATATTTCTGGTCCATGGCGTCTTCAACCTCTTCACTGACGACTTCATGTAGTAGATTCCATGCAATTAGTCCGTATAATCTCAAAAATTGTAACCGTCTTGTGAGTAACAGTATAAGCGTAAATATATGTTTTAAGTGTTATAAGACGTATCTTTATTTACTTTCCGTACTCCGTATATCCAACATAAATCATGCAAAATCTTGCCAACAAAGAATATATGTAGGCTAGATAGCCTCTGTTAGTGTGGCTGTTGTATCTTCTGCCTAATAGGGGTGTCCCATCTTGTAACTCTGGAAGAGAGTAGAGCACGCTCTTCACTAAGTACTCCTTCAGCCGTACCTTAAAAGCCTCTGGGTTCAGATCTTTCACCTACTAAGGCGACATCGGGGTATGTCCAAATCACCAGCTCTATGGGTACCGTGGTCATGTTGGTTCCCTCTTTTCTCAAAGTCTTCTCAGCAAGCACAGTCTCAATTTCAGCAAAAATGCTATATACGTACTGACTGAAAACCGTGAGGATCTTCAAGTCTATTAATAAAGGTCCAAATGGCCAGAATTGGACACAATCCTAACTGCCCCCAAAGATACATGTAAAAAGAAAGAACTACTTGTAATCTATTTTCTTACCGCTTTTCTAGACCTGTGCACCATGTGTTTCCATTGTGTTAGTTCCATGTGTTTGGGCTTCGGCCTGCTTGCTCTGTGCGACCAGCATTCTGTGTGGCATATCCTCGACTTTGGAAGTAGCCTTTCCTGGGGGTGAAATCAGGGCAAGTACCCGTAAGCTCACGGGGACACTCTAGGGGAGCGTAACTTTCCGCAGTGTGAGGGCAACGGCTGGGCGCACTCCATCAGCCAATCCCTGTCTCTGAGACCGGAAGGTATGGTTATCTAGAGTGTGGGGAGTTCTCCCTGGAACTTCAATTGAGCAAAGGGTGTCGCCACCTTTGGTGGATAGGTTCATCCGGGTGGGACCCACTTCTATTCCTGCCTCCTTTTGGGAAACCCTGATGGCCTGGCAGTGATGTTGGGCTGGACGGGCAAACGAAGTAGATCGGGTGCTGGGTTCAAGCCCGCTAGGGGTGTTCAGGGATCTATCGCCTTGGTCACCTCTGGTTTCCCAGCAACTGGGTAAGGCCTTGATCGGGTAGTGGTGTAAATAGGTGGTTGGGGTTCCCCCCATCAGCTTGCTGGTGGTCCCCTTCTTCCTGGCTTTGATGGCGGGCTCTGCCTGTCAGGGATTGGATAGGTCCCGAGTGTTGCTTGCACTAAATGCGTCAGGGCATTCCATTATGGTCCTTCTGGGTTTTGTACCTGGGGGAACCCAGGTGGAGTGACGCTTAAACAAGTAGCCGGTATCCCTGGTTAGGATTGAGGGAAAACCCTCTCTCCGAAGGGTTTGCTTCGGCAGCCGGTGAGCCTGATGACCTTAAGTCATCCTCCCATGATGTACCAAAGGTTGGTGCATTAGCTTCGGCCTACATCATGGGGCCCGGGTATGTTTAATTATAGGTACCTGGTTTGCGGTCAGAGAGCTTCATGCTCTCATGACAAAACAAAATGGAAAAAGACCTGTGCACCAGAGTCCCCGAGAGGGAGTCACTAGAGAACTAATTGAGACCAGACTCTGTTTGGATTGGCCGGAAAGGCAGTTAGTACATTTGCTTAACAAATTTAAAACAAAGTATTTTTATGACTGTAAATGGGTATTACTCCTGTGATATCGTGATTTATTTTCTGCAATCATGAAAACACTGTGATAATTTCCTACAATGACGGCAACATCAGCGACACTGTGATAATCATCCATAATCGTGAAAACATCCATGATCATCTCCTGCGATAGTGCTATCTAATGGGTTTACGTTCGGCTAATGGTGATTATTTCGTATTTCCCAGTTCCATACAAACTTGATAAAATATTCCCTTTTTTCTTGGGTCCCGGTCGGCTGAACACCCTGGTTAGTGTTTGGAACACATAGTCTTGTCATTAATTTATATAAAGTAACCTGTTCTCCCCCAGTTGGGGGGACACAGGTAAAACAGACAGTTATTATATTTTAAAGTGACAAATTTAGGGGTTTTGTTTTGGGGTGATTCTTTCATAAGTTATAGGTGTTTGAGTTTTTCTCTTAATGGAGAGTTTTAATTCCTTCATAATTATAATCTTTAAAATTGGTTTGCCTGTTACAGGAGGAAGAGTTGGAAAGATTAGCAGCCCAAATGAATGCCCAGTTTCAAGAGATAGATAAGTGTAATCTTGTTGTTGAATGATTCACATCACCAGGATATGCAAGATTTGCTTCCATAAGTTAGGTCTTATGATTTCTCCCAAAATATAATTAGAACTTAAAAACAGCCTTACATTAAGGTTTTTCATACAATTATCAATTATTTAATATTTTTGGTATGTACATATATAATTTCATACAAGTAATCTATTGTAGACTGGACTTTAAACTATCGTGATGTTAATTTAAGTGTTAATTTCAATGGATATAGTTCTCAATTGGTAAATATTTTCATCAAATTTGTCTTATACAATATATTATACCTATATATTTAATTATACAGTATTAAACATAGTTAAAAACACTACAAACACTTAGAATTGTGTGCTTGTTCTGGTTATTGTACCAGCATATTTTTTAAATCAGTTTTTGTTTAAATAAGTTAAAAATGTACTGTGCCAATTTTGTATTGATTGATTTTTTTGTAATCAAATCATGACCATGTTCTACTTGTCTTTATAAACGTCAACAACATTCTTTGTCATTTTGTCACTTTTAACTCTGTAGACTAGGATAGTAAAGATGGTGAAGTGGTTGTGGTACAGTTCAAGGCCCGAAGAAAAACAGGCCATGCTGCAAGATCCATGACGTCACACTTGTGGATATATTTACTGCCATATCCTATATGTTTTTGGTAAATCGGCTGGCTGTTTAAGTTTGGCAACTTTAGTACATCTATCCATCACTGTGACGTAGTGTTGCGCTGCAGCAAGGCCTGTTTTTCTAGTGGGGCCTTGTACAGTAACAGACAAGCTAACCATTTAACACACACCAGCTGGTCCTAACCCTTTTTGTAAAGCACTGCCACCCTCCAAATGTCCCAGCCAGCTTAGGGGGATGGGCAGGGTTCTTTTCCCCAAATGAGGTTGAGTTACTATTTTCCTTAAAGTTGGTTGCAAGTGAATATGTTATGGGCGCCACTTCGTGTAGGGAATATTCAATCAGACGATCACAAAGAATCAACTCCGTCCCAAATTGCAAAAAACCAACACACCTCACTTGGTATGGCCAACTTTGTAATCTTACTTTACCAAACATGCGTTGATTGCACATCTATTGTGTACCAGCTAGTCTAAATGATAATTAATAAAATTCTGTTAAAATCTAAAGTTATCCACAGGAATATTAAGTTTAGCAAAATTCTCAAAGTAACAAAATTATTTATTGGCTTCAAAGTGTAGACTTTATATTACAAAGAAAAAAAACAATATTAATTCCCTCAAAATTAAATTGAATCCTCTAAATAAAATTTACAAGAATATCTAGCCTCAATCAGTTTTACCAAGGTCTCAGTAGTAGCCTAAGCTTATCAAACATTGGATAAACTATTATCAGGAATAATTACTAAAATCAAATAAATTCTCCAAAATGTCTACATTAAATATCTAAATACAATATTTAAATCAGTTTCATAAAGAACAAAAGAAATTATTCCATTGTAGGAAGCAATAAGACCCACTTTATCGCTGAAAACAATAAAATGTGACAAAGTCCATTCCTGGTTGAAGAGTAGGTCAAGTAGCCGGAATTCTAATCACACTGAGTCAAAATTAAAGTGTCACTCACCACAGTAGTCTTGACAAATAGGATATACCATCTCAACCGCACGATATCCAGCCGCGGATGGACCGATCAGCGGTAGGTGTATCCCACAAGAGCAATGGGTTTGCAAGGTAGAGGTCCAGATGAGTAGCCGGTGACTTTGGCCTCAAGATGTTGGTAGAGCCTCGTAAAGACCCTGTAACATCCTTAATTTACAGTATATTGCATAAAATCAAATAAAATATAACATCAGACAATATCAATTGGGCCAAAATATATAATAGTCAAAACCAAAACAAATAAATAACATTTCATAAATAGCTGTCGTCATTGGGTGAGGTTCATTTGTCCGAGTTTTCAACTGTCCGAGTTTGTTAAAAATTACAAAATATTGAAAAATCATCTGTCCGAGTTTTCAACTGTCCGAGTTTTCAACTGTCCGAGTTTTGATAAATAACTAATAATAATTAGATAAATCAACTGTCCGAGTTTTCATTTGTCCGAGTTTATTAAATTTAAATTATTTTAAAAAATATCGAAATATCAAGTGTCCGAGTTTTCAACTGTCCGAGTATGGTTTAAATAATAATAATATTTCGTTAAATCAACTATCCGAGTTTTCATTTGTCCGAGTTTTTAAAGTTTTAAAACAAATATCAAAATATCATTTGTCCGAGTTTTCAACTGTCCGAGTAGGGGCAACATCAAAATGTGACACTGCGCGCCGAGACTAGCGTGTCTAAAGCGCCTGTTCAGAAGTCGATGTGAACCCCTTCTGTGAAGGAGACAGGCATTGTGCGGGCCGCGAGAGGCCCTCTCGTCGACTTAAGAAAAATTATATTATTTTTATTATAAGACTAATTTTACAATTTTTAATTAAAAAATTAAACTGTCATCACCTAACACAACCAACCAAACTTACTGATAATATAATATAACTGGCGGGGGTATTTTATATTATCAGCAAGTTTGGTTGGTTGTGTTAGGTGATGAAAGTTTAATTTTATAATTAATAATTGTAAAATTAGTCTTATATAAAAATAGAATAATTTTTCTTAATTCGACGTGAGGTCTCGCACAATGCCTGGCTCCTTCACAGAAGGGGTTCACATTGACTTCTGAACAGGCGCTTTAGACACGCTAGTCTCGGCGCGCAGTGTCACATTTTGATGTTGCCCCTACTCGGACAGTTGAAAACTCGGACAAATGATATTTTGATATTTGTTTTAAAACTTTAAAAACTCGGACAAATGAAAACTCGGATAGTTGATTTAACGAAATATTATTATTATTTAAACCATACTCGGACAGTTGAAAACTCGGACACTTGATATTTCGATATTTTTTAAAATAATTTAAATTTAATAAACTCGGACAAATGAAAACTCGGACAGTTGATTTATCTAATTATTATTAGTTATTTATCAAAACTCGGACAGTTGAAAACTCGGACAAATAATTTTTTTAATATTTTGTAATTTTTAACAAACTTGGACAGTTGAAAACTCGGACAAATGATGTGATCCCTCGTCATTTAGTGTAAATTAATCCGTCTCCAAATAGGTTAAGCTATCAAAGTTTACAGATAAATTAATCAGTCGCTGTACAATAGCAAGATATTCATTTGGTAAAGGCTGCTGTGGTTTTACCTTAACCACTTTCATGTGACAAAACATTGTCCTAGCTAGAATAGTATTTCACAGTTTCCCTACTAATAATTAAATATTTAGTCACTTTATAATTTACATTTTTAATTTAGTAAAAACATTAATCAAAAGTAATGGCTAAATACAGTAATTAATAGTTTGCCATACCTCTTTGCGCTAAAATTGTGCTAAATCCTCTTGAGAGTAGAAGGTCAATATTAATACTCTGATTCTCGAAGGTAATCCCAACTTAACAGGTTAACTCATCAGTGTCTGGTGGCAGTCTGGACTGTAGTCATCTGTCCAGCGCTGTCTGGACTCTTATCAGTGCTGATAACGAGGGTTCAACTGGCCAACAGTAGCTCCAGCATATTTTAAAGTTATAATTTTCCTCATAGCTTTGAAGTACCAGTGACTATCAGGTGTCGACATCTCAGCATTGTTGAACAATGATTTTATGATCTTGGGGTGATCAGTCCCAGGTCTGACTTAATATATGCCACTTAACTGTCACAAACAACCCCCAACCTGAAGAAAATTTCCTCAAATTTTCTTAAGCTTCATATCGCTTCAGATCTGATACGTGCCAGTTGCCCAGTACTCTTCCACCTTCTTCTTTCAGCTGGTATATTAGTGGAGATGGCTTCCTTGAAACTATGTAAGGGACAGTGTACTTGGGAGCCAGTTTTGCACTGAAGAATTTAGCTGCATCTGACAAAGGGTAGTTTCGTTTAAGAACCTTCTCTCCTTCATTGAAAGCTTCATGTCTTCTTCGAAGATTGTAGTGTTCTTCTGGTAGGCTGCTTGTAACCGTTCTTCCACTTCCACATATGTCTTCTGCAGATCCTTAATCTTCTGTCCATACAAATCTGCCTCTTCAACTCCGTCAGGTCAGGTGTTCCTTCCTCTTCAGCTACTTCTGTTCTTACGTCCAACTCTCGCCCAAAGTTTATATAGGCAGGGGAGTACCCAGTAACTTCATGACGTGCAGTTCTAAGGGCAAAGCCTATTTTTGGCAACTGTTGATCCCACATGCGGTGGTTATCACCCACATAGGCTCTGAGCATGTTTCCAATTATCTGATTCACCCTCTCGGTGGGATTGGCTTGAGGATGCCTACTGGCATTGTACAGTAGTGTTATCTTGTATTCTGCTGCTAAAGTCTTCAATGCCTTCCCTGAAAATTCTGGACCATTGTCACAAATAAGGTATGCAGGTATCCCAAAAACCAAAAACACACATTGTTCCAGATGTTTTGAAACCAAGGATGATGTTGCTGCTCGCAGAGGAAAAAGCAGAGGAAATTTAATAACAGTATCCGTCACCACCAAAATGTATTTAAATCCTGCAGTGGAACGGGGGAATGGTCCTATCAGATCTGCAGCTATCATATCCCATGGCCTCGATACTCCTCGTCGAGATCCCATCAATCCAGCTGGTCGTTGATTGTCACTCTTGGTGGTTTGGCATACATAGCAGCGAGAAACATATTTGGCAATGTCCTGACGCATCTTTGGCCAATAGGATTGGTTTTGGATTTTGCAGAAGGTCTTATAGACTCCTAAATGACCCGCTGTTGGTTCATCATGGAATTGTTGCATGATCTTGACTCTTCCATCTTTAGGGACAACTCTCTTCCAATCCACGGATTCCTCTTCGGTTGCTCTACTACGAGGTATGTGCTTCCATAAGGTATTATCTTGAACTCTCCATGCTTGATATTTAGAGCCGTTCTCCTCCACTAACTGCAGCATCCGCTTGTACCAACCACCAGTAGCTTCCTGAATTTCCGAGATAATTGGGTTTTCTTCAAGTTGTGTTTCTACGGAGCGAGACAACATATCGGGTACAACATGTTCTTTACCCTTTCGATGCACAAGTGTATAGCTATAAGGTTGAAGCCTCACCCTTGTGTTGTATATGGATCCACAAGAGACTGTAGTGGTCTGTAACAATCTTAAAATGACCTACCTCAACATAGGGTCCTAACTTTTCCACTGCCCAGATCACGGGCAGGCATTCTCGTTCCGTTGCAGAAAACTTGTGTTCTGTTCAATCAACCTCGTTGTCCTAGAGGCATAAGCTATCACTTGCTCTCCATTTTCACCTTCCTGGCTCAGTACTGCTCCAACGCCTACACCTGAGGCATCACACGATATCACGAAGGGCTTGTCAAAGTCAGGACAGGTCAATATGGGTGCCATGACCAGGCAGCTCCGAATATCTTCAAAGGCCTCTTGAGCCTCTTTGGTCCAAACAAATTTCTTACTTTTCTTTAAAAGTGACGTTGGAGGGTATAGCCTGGATGCAAAATTCGGAATAAACCGGCGGGACCGGAAAGCGGTCCCGCAAAACTGCCGTACCATCTTTTGGTTTTTGGGTTCAGGAATCTGGATTATCGCTTGCACCTTGTCTGGGTCCACTCTGAGACCCCTGCTATCAATTACATAACCCAAGTAACCCAAGTTCATTCCGGCAAAAGCAGCATTTTTCCCGGTTGAGAGTTACTTCAGCTTCATGAAGACGATCAAATATTTTGTCCAAAACTTCAAGATGGTGGTCAAACTCTTGTGTCACCACTACTATGTCGTCTAGATAGACAAAGACGTTAGGCTCTAAATCGGCTCCAATAACTCTATCGATAAACCTCTGCCAAGTAGCCGGGGCATTATGCAGCCCAAATGGCATAGTAGTAAACTCAAACAGCCCACGTCCTTGAACTGTAAAGGCAGTCTTATCTCTGCTGCTCTCCGCTAGGGGTATCTGCCAATATGCAGATTTTACATCCAAAGAGGATAAGTATCGGGAATCTCTCAGCCGATCTAGTATCGTAGTAACTCGAGGAAGAGGGTATGCATCTCTCTTTGTTACAGCATTTAGCTGGCGGTAGTTCACACAGAAGCGTTTGGATCCATCAGGCTTATCAACCATCACTATTGGCGAACTCCAGGCACTCTTCGATAGAACAACAACCCCCAGTGCCAATATTTTATCCAGTTCCTCACCAACTATCTTCTGCATGATGGGCGACATTGGGTAATGCTTAATCGGTATTTCAAATCAAATCATCTTTATTCAAGCTGTATATACATACATGAATAGAGTCACAGAAATAAGAACTAACAAGTACATTATGTTTCTTATTTTTACATTATTTTATTTACATACATTGCTAAATCTATGCAATACAATCCTTTATTAATGCTGTGTATTTATGAATGTAGTTAAAACATTTTTTACTCTTTTGGTTGATTAGGCCTACATAACAAAAGGCTAAAGACAAATTTATTAAATTCGCTCACCAGTCACCAGATCTTGCAATTTGTATTTTTTTCTTCTTTATCATTGAAATCATTTTTGTAAATATATACCTACAACCAGCTCTAGTTATGCTGGTAGCAAATAAGCTTGATTATTGGATGGATTAATAGAGCTATAAAAAGAAATCTTCTATAGAATAACAAGTTTTATCTTGGAGATATTTTCTTACTAATTTCCTAAATCCCTTTGTGTGTATATTAGTTTTCAGATTTGATGGTAATTTATTAAGAAATTTACATCCGATTTGTGTTGCTTTCTTTGAGAAAAAAGTGAGGTTATGCCGGGGTATATCTATTTGATCTCTATTTCTTGTGTTATATATGTGTATATCTTTGCGAAACACATACTTATGAATGTTATTTTTGGCAGAGATAATGCATTCTAAAATATAGGTACTGGTCATAGACAGTTTAGTATCTAATTGTGAAAAGTGGTTTCTTACAGATGTTTTAGGTTCCAGGTTTAACATTATTCGCAAAGCCTTTTTTTGAAGTTTAAGTATTTTATCTAGGTTTTGTGCACTAGTGCCCCCATAGATTGCTAGACCATATGACAGATGTGAGTGTATGTGAGCAAAATAAATACATTTTAGTGTTTCTAGATTACATAAAAATGACATTCTTTTTAAGGCGTATAATCCTGAAGAAATCTTTTTTACTAAATGAAGAACATGAAGATCCCAATTCAAATGGTTATCCACAATTAAACCTAAGAATTTTGTGAATTTTATTGTCTCTACTTGACTTTGCTCTATTGATATGGACAATTCCGGATTGTCTTTATTTTGCACTGTTGAGAAGAACATTTTATTTGTTTTACCATGATTTAAAAATAAACTGTTTTCTGAGAAATAGGATTGAAAACATTTTAATTGTTCATTACACACAATTTCAAGATCATTATAAGATTTAGATGATGTTATTAAATTTGAATCGTCAGCATACAGAACTAACTTGCTATTGCTACCATTAAAGCTTTTTAATATAGAGGGCATTCCTTGCACATAGCACAAGAATAACAAAGGCCCAAGAATAGAGCCTTGTGGAACTCCATGTTTGATGTTTATCATTTTTGAGTTATGTTTTAAGATTTTACCAGTTGTTTCAGACACAATCTCAACATACTGTCTTCTATTAGAGAGATATGATTCAAACCAATCTATATAACGATCTGTTATACCCAGATTTTGCAATATATTTAAAAAAGTATTTTGTGTGATATACTGTCAAAAGCTTTTGTAAGGTCCATAAAAATACCAACTACTTTGTTTCCTTTATCATCTGCGTCAATTACAGTGTCTGTAAAATCCATTAAAGCAGTAGTTATGGACTTGCCTTTTCGAAAACCATGTTGCTCATCATCAAAGAAATCATTATTTACCAAATGATCCACAACACGGTTGTACATTACTCTTTCATATATTTTAGATATGGAAGTCAACAAGGACACAGGTCGATAATTTTTTACCTCAGTTTTTTCCCCTGTCTTGAAAATTGGAATAACTTTAGCAATTTTTAAACTGTCAGGAAAAACTCCAGTTATTAAAGAGCAGTTAATTATGTGTACAATAGGTTTTAAAATAGATTTTCTGGCATATTTAATTAATTTTAGTGGAACCTCAACATGACAAGAATAGTTCCACAATAGAATAAGATAGTTTATTTTTAAAAGATAAAATTATTTTACTTATTTCATTTTCATTTACTGGGCTACAACGAAATGGCTTTGTTATTGAATTTTTGGGCAGGTTAGCTCCTGTAGCTGAGTGTGAATTTAATGCTGTTTTTTGTATCAATGTTTCAATGGCTCCAATAAAATGATTATTAAAAGTGTTTGAGATGGTTAAGGGATCATTTATAATATTATTCTCCTTTTTCAGAACAGTGATTGAACTATTAGACTTATTTGCATTTATTCCTGTTTCCTTATTTATTATTTCCCAAGTTTTCTTAGAAATATTGTCAGAGTATTTAATTTTTCCATCAAAAAAGCTTTTCTTCTGTCTTATTAACTTATTTTTATAATCTTTGTTTCTCTGCTTACAAATATGTAGAAGCTCATTATTACCTGTACATCTGGCTTGTTTTTTCAATTCCACTATTTCATTTTTTTCATGTATCAGATTTGAATCCATCCAGTCATTTTTGTTGTTTAAAAACCTTTTTACACACATTTTAGGGAAAACTAAATTAAAATAATATTGAAATATGTTGTCAAACACTGTAAACTTATCTTCTACATTAGCGATATACAAAGGTAACCAGTTTTCATTATGCAACAACGTGTTAACAACATTCATATTCCTTTCTGAGAAATCTCTCCTCTCAATATACTTCAAATTAATTTTTAACTTATGGTCTACGGGCACATTTACTTCTAAAACCTAGCCATCATGATCGGAAAGAGCTGTTATTATTCCTGTTACATTTGTTTAAATGTTATCTAAGTTAGTAATAAAATTATCTATTGCAGTTGCTGAATTGGGAGTTATTCTAGTAGGAAAATCAACCAAATAATGAAAGCCATTCGCATAAAGAATATTTTTAAAATCTTTAACCTCTGCTTTTGAACTCAAAACATCAAAATTAAAATCTCCAGCTACTATAAAGTTGGTTTCATCCTTCAAATCAAGTAAAATTTCTAATAGCCTATCTAATCTAGATAGGAATTCAACATTTTGCATTTGAGGTTTTCTATAAATTCCTACAAGTACAAATTTAAAATTGTTCACCTTATATTTTGCTATACAACATTCAAAAAGTTTATCCTCTGTCAAATCATCAATTTTTTGTAAGTTCAATGATTTAGCTTTCAACCCCACCTCTGACAATATCACCAATCCTCCCCCAGATGTGGTTGTTCGACTGTATTCTGAAGTTACTGAAAATTTGTTTAAATTAAATCTCTCCATTTCACATTTTGTCATATTATGTTCAGTTAATACTATTATTGCAGTTCCCGTGTCGATTGTGTGCTCCACAAGATTAGTTCTTCCGAGAGTCTTGGTCTGTCTCCTAAACTTATTTTCTAAAAAAGTGTCTAAACGATCCTTCTGTTCGTGGCTAAGGTGTTCTTGTGAGCGTAGGCCATCTTGAGTCCATATCGAAGCTAGTTCAACCTTGTTTGGGGCAAACTCCCAAATTCGGTTATGCATGTCAGTGATGATTTGCATCTTATCCCAGAAGTCTATGCCCAATATGAGTGACTGTTTTAGGCTAGGAAAAACAACGGTCTTCAAATTTCTTGTTCTGGCTTGCAGAGTGATAGGGAGATCAACAACACCTTTAATTATCCGCAGTTTCAACAAATTTGTCTATCACTGGAGTCATTTTAGCTGGAAATTTTTCTAATATCCAGAGTCCGTCTTCACCTAACACAGTATGGGACGCTCCTGAGTCCAATAAGGCTTTAACGGTTTTACCAAAAACTCTGACATCAAGGTACGGTCTTCTATCTCCTGACTTAGATAAAATTAGGAAGTTGATTTCACCTTTAGTACGATTTTCACGAAAGTCAACTTTAGCATCCAAGCTGACTTCCTCTGCCTTACAAGTTTTTTGGGTTGCATTTTGGGTATTTAGTCTTGATAGTGTCATGCTCTCCACATCTAAAACAAAATCTTTTCCTGATTTCCTTACAATCAGAATGTCTGTGGTCTTCTCCTCCACAGTTCCAACATTTAAATTTTCCATTCTGTGAGGGAAGATGACTAATACCAGATACTTGAGGGAATCTTCTTTTATGTGGCTCAATGTATGCCAAGTCAGGTTCCAATACCGATCCTCCACAACTAACAACTCGAGGTACGGTAACCCGAAATCTTCCAGCCTCTGCCTTCCGTCCCATAATCCGTAAATTCTCTATTGTTCTGATATCACATAAGGCAAGGCGATCTTGTGGGGTGGGGTGTAAATTGTTTAAAATCTGTGCAAGGCGGTTTGGTTCAGGAACATTGATCGATAACCTAACCCTTCCATAGAAGCTATGAACATGTTGATGGATTCTTGTTCACCTTGTGTTCTGCTGAAGATTTCTTGCTGTAATCTGAAGTCATAATCGGGTGTGCGGAAAACAATTCTCAACTCCTGACATAACTCTTCCCAGGATCCTACTCTAGTCAGTGTGGACCTATACCATACCAAAGCTTGCCCTGAGAATAGATCCACTGCTGAATTGAAAAGTTCTTCATGAGACATGCCTCTTGCTCGACGAACTTCTTCAACTCTCTCTAGGAAAGCACCGATACTCTGGCCATTCTGGCTATCAAATTTGAGACCCCACTTGTACACTGGGACTGCTTTTGTTTTTGAGCTATAGCTGGAGGTTGGCTGTTGGGCTGTAAAATGACTGGGTTGGGTTTCCTGATCTGAAACTGTTGTGTTAAAGGCTTGACTGTCCTTTTTGATGTTGCAGGGGCGACGTTTTGATTAGCAGCGTGTTCAGGGGCCTCTGTATTTAATGCAAGTTGCTCTTTCTGAGTCAAACTTTCTCCTAATGATCCTATATTCTTCCGTCTCTCAGTAAAAGAATCTAATAGCCTTTTGACATTATAGTCATGAGTGTTGCTTTTGTTTCTTTAGAATCATCTTCTTCATCATCGGTTTCTTCAACTGGTATTCGTTCTACCCTAGGGTAAAGGTGCCAAAGCCTAGCAATTATTCTCAGGTATTCATCATCATCGTAGTTTCCATCATAGATTCGTACAAGATTTTCTAAGTCAGAGTATATTTGGTTACATGTTTCCATCTCTTCACCAAAATTTAGAGATGCAACCACGTCATCATCCACAGGTGAATTACTGGCCATTGCTTTATTCAGACGTTTCCGTAAATCATTAGCTGAACCATCAGTCTTGTGTCCTGTGACAGTAATTTTCTTTGGTAACTATTTTTGTAGTAACAATTTTAGTTTCACATCGTATTAAAGAATATTTTATAGTATTATTTTTTTGTAGTTATTATTTAGAGAATATTTAATTTATTTTGTAACGAAGACTATAAAGTATAATTTGCGTTAATATTAAATGTACCTCGTAAAGTAAAAGCACGAATTGTAAAGGAGTCGGCAGGCCGGCAAAGACCTGTTGGCCGTGGCGACGGCGCACAAAGCTGCCTGCACGTTGATTCCTGCTGGCCGCGACGCATGCGCCAAGCATCGTCAATCCTTAACAAAACTGCCACGACGCCCTCGGCAAGACAGTTCGTCTTACGCTCGCGCAATTGTAATTTTGAGTTCTAAGTACGAGTTACGAGTGACTAGTGTAACGAGTGTCTAGTGTCTTGTGTTTGGGATTAGTACCAGGATACAAGGTAGTGTGTCGATTTTATTCCATTGTGAATTTCCGAATTTATTATTTTAACTTCGACCACTCTGCTAAATGTTGATATTATTCCGCCCTTAACTATTTCTTTTCTTAAGATATTTTATTTCGTAAATAGTAAGTTTGTCTGCTATTATTTTATTATTGCAACCGAGACCAGTGGTATTTTTATTTTAACGTTTAAAGGTTGTTCCGAAGAAATATTATTTCGATTATTTTAATTCGATATTCCTTGGGGTCTCGCTAGTTCCTTCCGAGCGAGAACCATAATTCCTGTCGATCCCAAAATAAAAACTCCTGTGAGGTGTCCTGTATTCCAACCACAGGAAACCCATATACCTTTCATCCCCTAAAACGGTGTTAGGGCGGCAAATCTTTTGCATCTTATATTTTTAATTTTATAATATTTAATTAATTGCGAGAAATCAAGTTATTATATTTTATTTTCACAGTAGAGTGATACGATACATAAAGATAGGGTAACGCCAAGTTAGTCCTCGTTTTATTTCGAATACGACTAAACGAGTTAGATTAGATTAGTCGGCTACGAAGGGCTACTTTGTAACATTTCCTTGGGAACTCATTCATCCCAACCGGGTGAGTTCCAGAAGCCTGTCTAACCTACAATAACTTCCTTGGGACAACCCGTACACATTCCACGGGTAGGCCACCCCGATCCTTCCGAACCAACCTTACAAGTTAGTCCCGTAGATTCCTTCGGTATCGGATAACTTACCAAAATATAGGGTTTATTTTCCTTTTTATCGGAGTGAAATTTCACTAGGTTCGACCGTAGGATATTATAGGAGTAATCACTCCACGGGTGTGATATTTTGATTTTCTATTTAAACTGGTGTTATTGTAGCTATACCTATCATCATCTGTCTAGCTTGTATATTAGCTATAAACTGCTAGAGTAAGTATTGTCATTTATTTTGGGTGCATTGCTTGATTGATTTTAATACCTGCTTGTAGTTTAGTAAGCTAGCAAGCTGACCCTAGTGTTTGATATTTGTTGATCTGAATTTTCTCTGCATTTTACTCTATAGCTTGATTGTATAAAACTCATTGCACCTTTTATTTACCCTCCTTGGCGATACACCCAACGTAACTTGCTGACTTACAGACCTACACCATATCACTTAACTAACCAACCGACACCTATCAATACCGAACAGACCGTCCTTGTGGACAACCAAACTCCCTTCCTTGGTTGTTCAAATATTCCTTTAAAAAAAAATAGTAATTAAAGCAAACAGTATTGAAGTAGAGAAATAGCTTTTGGCCTTATATTTAAAGTGATCTTGATATAGATTCAGTGCAACCCATTATTCAGATTAGGCTCCTTGACTAAATATCCTTTAAGACCACATAAAGTACTAAAGTAGATTTTTTCCCACCAATTAAAAATTTAATTTGCTCTGTGGTCTATTTTGTGTGATTGGCTATTTCCTATTTCGTATTAGAGTCGTGTGATGACACATAAAACTGAAACCTGATTGAGTGGTTGGTTTACCTTCCACATATTTACATCTGAGTGACTCTAATACGCTAGTGGTCTAAATGCATACTGTAGCCTTGTTGACACCTCTCTAGCGTATTTTAATCAGGTGAATGCTACTTGGAGAGTTGGACTCTGGAAGTATAATTCCCCGCTCGACTAGCTATCCTTGGCAAATTATCTTTTGTAACGTATTCTAAAGGAAACTACCCCTCCCCTACCCTTGACACGTTACAGTCCTCTGATTTTAAGCTCGTAAGCCACCTCAACCTTCCTCAACTTATAAGCTGACATGTTTAATGTAGATATTAAGTTCAATAGCGGAATCGATATATTCATAAATATCAGAACTACTCCTTTAAATTAATAATTAAAACCCTTATAACCTGTGAATAGTATTAAGCACTTTTCTATAAACAATCACATATGAATAATAAAATATGTTTCATTGGATGGATGCTTCAACAATAAATATATGTACAAGACCTGTTAATAAATAACCTGTTGTAAATTATTTTGCTAGCAGTGCTGAGGAGAGTTATTCCCCGCCAGTTGCCACATTGTGTAAGGTCACCCTTTTTCGGCAGTTTGGCTAGCAACCCTGTTCTCCAGTCCTCAGGTATCTTCTCCTCATCCCATATTTTTCTTAACAATTTATACATGATTTCTTCTGAGATTGGTGGGCTATTTTTGAAAAACTCTGCAGGTACTTCATCTATTCCTCCGGCCTTGTGGTTCTTCATTTCCTTGATGGCTGCCTTTATTTCTTGTTTAGTTATTCACACTTTAGCTTTGCCCTACAGGTCATCAAAATCCCAATGTATTTCTTATGTAGAAAATATTTTGTTTACTTAACAGACAAATAATTTGTATTAATTACAGCTGTTCATTGTAAACACATGATACATACAAGAACGTTCATTTTCAGAGCGAGTTCGTTTTCAGTTTCGATAACTGGAGTGGAGTGATTGATAACATTATCTTTGAGTTGACTCTTTTAATTCATCGGAAATTTTTACTGTTATTCGTTTTGAAAAAAACGCCTGTAATACTTTGCAATTGCTCGAATTCGAGCAATAAGTTGTAACGTCTCAATGACTTAAATCTGAATTTCATTTAATTGTATTTATTTTATTTTGTATTTTTTATCAAAGTTTCTCAGGGATGGGTTCTTTGCCACGTGACTGATTTTATCCTAACTGCAGAATGTGTGAAATGTGAGATATAATGTTAAGTTATACAGAGCCACTATGTGTAAGTGTTATTTGGTCGCAGCACTCTTAAAATAAGGTGCCAGACAACTACCAAATATGCGTGCTTGTTTAGTGTTAAGCCGCAGCACCAGCGGTCAGCCGGGGCCTGACAAATGCTTTGTATGGAGTCAAATTGTTTATTGCCACTACTTGTAAGTGTTATTTCGGTCGCAGCACTCTTTAAAAAGGTGCCAGACAACTACCGAATGTGCGTGAGTGTTGAGTGTTAAAGCCGCAGCACCAGCGGTCTGCCGGGGCCTGACAAATACTTTGTGTGTAGGCCTATTCTAATTTCTATCCTACTTACTTATCTAATTCAAATTACCTTATTAATATTTCAAATGAGTACACAATTGGGACTGACCTTATTCCTTGTTTTTATTTTCTTTCACAAATACAAATTTGATTACTATTAATTATTGTTTTATTTGCGCCTGGCAAATGGTTTACACCCGCAGCGCTGACTGTCAACTCGTGAAGTGAAGACTGGCCCGTGGACTGCTGTATTTATACCCGATTTGGTTGCTATGGAGACCATGGAATGTTCTAGAACTTTAAACCCAGATGTTTCCACCAAAAGTTATCTTCCTTTTCCGGCAGCCTGACGTCATCGCTGCCCGCTTGATCGTCGTTGATCCATCAGCTGCTGTCGGCTGGAGCTCGAGCCGTCAGAGAATCCATTGCAAACCAGCAAACAAACATTCAATAAATGCAACAAATAAATATGTTTTAACTACTTAGTTAGTTGTTACATTTACATGTTCATCCCCCTGTGTGTGAAATAAAATAGTAATGTACATTCACAACTGTAATTGCGTTGCTGAAACATTTACAATGGACAACCCAACCCAAATACGGTAAGTGGGTAAGCCAACCCAGGTACGGTAAGTGGGTAGAAACATTCCTGATTGCCACCATTCACAAAACAAACTACTAGAAACATTGCCACATTAGTAATTTAAAGAACATCAAGAAATACCCAAACCATGAAAAATGCGAGATAGGCCCACTCCAATCACAATTGATCCAACCAAAACCCAACCCAGCCCAGGCACAACACAGCCCAAATGGTCAAGCTAAATTGAAACATTACAAAGTGCACTATTATATATAAATACATGTATTATCACACAAAGTGTGGATGATATTAAAAAGAAGGATTACTGGTATCCTAAAATGATTGGTCTATTGGATTGTATCATATGTACAAGTAACATACCAAATAACTTCTCGGATAGCATTTTGATGATATTACAGATAAAATACGTTTAGAACAATGTTGTATTTTCTGGTTAGTAATGTATATTGTAATGCAACTGAAACGCAAACTTATTTGCTTCCAAGAGGTAAACCCGCATATGAGGTATTTTAGCAACTAGACCTGTCCTCTCTCGGCAGGAGCGGTTGGAGGGTCTCCATGCTAATGAGGGGTAGAAACCTGGGACCTGGGACCCTTAAGGGAGATGTCCATTTTGCGTTTATGTGTGTGGATGTTGTGTACAGAGCTACAGACTACGCCTACAGTTCGATTTTGATAAAATTTTGGAATGTTCTGAGACTAATTGTAAGTGGGTATCTCCAAACAGGCATTTTTTGAAATCTTGATTTTTAATAGTATTGTCTTAAGATTCAGTATAAAATTTAAAAAAATTTTCACTTTTCAATTTTTTTTAAATTAGTACAGTAGTCTTGCAAACTCAGCACTCGATAACCCGGCAGTCCGGATAACTCAACCATCACTTGGCTCAGAAAATTAGTGATTTTTTTTTGTTAAATATGTATGTACAGTATACTTTTTTATTTCCTAAGGTATCAAAGATTTGTTGTACTATATCTGATGACTTAATACTGACTTGTAGTTTGTAATATAAATATAAATAAAAACAGTGGTTAAAAAGCTTAAAAATTGTATTGTATGTAGTGTATTGGACTGGCTGGGATCCGATCTGTGAGACAGGCTGCAGTATGTTGAGGTTGATGACTTATGATCTGAGGGGGTGTTCCTCTGCTGCTTATACTTGGTCCTCTGCTGTTCGTACTAGTAATAACTATTATAAGGGTTTCGACAAGCTAACGGGATAAAGATGTGTCAGTTTGCCAATACCGTTTAAGCCGCTGTTCACAAGGGGCGAGTTACAAGCTACACGCCAGCGTGTAAGAAGCTGGCCAGTCTTTGAGTGCGCTTGTATTCGTTCACACGATGATTTTTCCACTTGCTCAGTAGCTGGCTTCCAGACCAATTGGGTGTGTTTTAATTGTGAAATATTACTGGTTGTGTTGGTGTATGCGTACATTTAAAATGAAGTGGACTGTGGCAAACATACTGGCCTTGTGTAAATGTGGCTTTGATGATTTTTTAAGTTTCTATTATGAGATTCAAAATTTCAGGGTTTTAACCATCGCTACTTTTTAATAGATCAAAACATGTCAGAAGGATTAGGAAATCAAAGTGTGAAAACACGTTTAATTGTATAAAAAAAGTTTATTCATCTTACAAATACCTCCAAATGTGTGTTACAAGGCATGTGGTGGCAATTTATCTTTGGTAAGAAAACATATTGCAAAATATTTCCTTATATTGCGGCATCATATTGACAAACAAACTCATAGAAAAGCTTAACATCACAGGCATATTGTTTATTCTATCTTCCTTACTTTATAATGGTAAATAATCTCTATACATTATAAATATACTATCTAGAAATAAAATGCTGGAGGCAGAGTTCAAAACTGCAAACAAATCTACGACAAATGAGATCAGTCGATATCTCGGTACAACTAGGCTGCTACCAGGCACCCTACTGTACCGAAGCACCGATACAGTTAATTAACTTCAGCAATATATATTACATTCATAAACACAATAACTTTACAATTATTCAATAATACCTAATATAAATTTGATTTATTAATAATCTGTTAACACTTAAATAAATAATATATGTTGCATTTGTGAGGCCTAATGTCAGAGGGAGACAAGCTTGTTTGGCAATGTGTCAGGGCTGGACAAATCAACACAGCCGCTACGCTGCTGAGTGGCGCAGGAGGGGATGAGAGGACCAGACACAGGTGTGAGGCCAGTGCCTCCGTCCATGAGGGAGTCAAAGTTGAAAGGCATACCAGCTGTGGGGGTGGTGATCGGTACCCCGGCTACCTCAGACGTAGCCACATTGATCATTTTGCGAGGGGCGACAGGTAGTGATGTGGGCCGTGGTCTCTTGGTCTCAAATGATTTTTGGTCCATCTTCGCAGGTGCAGATCCCAACAAGAACTTATTGGCATTGAGGCTAAAAGGCTTCACATCTGGGGGTGAGTCTGATCTGTTCAACCGACAAGTCGCTTTGTGAGCTTCCAAAATGAATTCTAAATCTTCTCTCTCTGTTTTAAGCTGTTCAATTTCTTGCAACAAACTATTTTTTTTGTCTTCAAGGCCTTCTGTCTCCTGTAAAACAAACAAATCATTACTTCACACATTTGAAATAAACTAATGTTGAATTAATCAATAAAAATGTAAAGACCAAACCACTCATTGTTCTGTGGTGTTGTTGCCAGCTCATCCCTGTTCCTGTAACAATGGCTTCCAACCCAATTTCCCCATCTCCTTGCCGTTTTATAAAATTATCAAATTCTAAAAAGGGATTATTAGTTCTCATGTTTGCCGTTGTTTCCATGAATTCGATACAGTCTACAATTTAATTAGTGTGCCTAGCATGTAGTAGGGCCTACAGTAGGTAATGATTGTCAAAAATCCCCAAACACCAATACAGAAATCCCAACAAAAATTAGGTTTTGTAATATCTCGATCCGTCAGTGTTACCGGTACACATTTCTTGAACGTATTCATTTGACCTGACATCAGGCAAGTTAACTTTACTACCATGACAACAAGATGTGTATATTTTTTGTGTATTGTGTATTCACTTCCAATGTGAAGTTGCATAGCAGAACTGGCATATTACAGTTCATCTCACCAAGTGACATACAAAGGTAGTGTGTATGTGGAGTCCTTACTGTTATTAGACCAGACCTCTCTTCTACTCTTCTCATACGCATAAGATCTCTTATAATTTGTCTCCTGTTTTCAATATTTCTTCTTTGAACTCTAAGCATTTTCTGTTCTTCCAACAAAACTTATTAACTGTTTACATTGGTCTATAACCTCCTGAATATTACAAACATAAATATTTACGCCTAAAAAAGCGATTGGTGTCGATGATTGCACCACTCTATCAGCTGACGATAGCGACGACAATTTAACCAACTAACACTGAAATAATCATCATATTGCCTGCTATTGATAATATTTTATGATAAACATGCCCTTTCAAATAGCCTTAAGTGAAATAATCATCATGGTTGACAATTTGAATTTTGTAAATGAGTAAATAAAAATATAAACTACTAACTTTGTACCGAAGGTATCTGTACCGACATTTCACCATCGATTCTCGGTCCTGGTACTTTTCCCAAGAACCGGTGGAACTGACATTTGACATTAAGTACCGTCCCATCACTAGTATAAACCTATTCCATGAAATTCTACAATGTATGTACCAAGTTTTGTGGTCAGCCGTGTCTGAGTTTATCACTGCCAAACATACAAATATATAAACCAACACCCTTTGGAAGTTGGTGCCACTTTACTTGTAGCAGATAGTTTTATACTTATAGATACCATTCATTCTGTGGCTAGTGCTTTGAAAGCTGTGTGGTTTGCTGGTATTACACTCTAAATTAATTGAAATAGGACATTCTGTAGGGTTGGTTTTATAAATCATTGGATCATTCAATGATTTCATTTAATACCATACCAGCTTATAAGGGTTGTGTATTTCTAGATCAGAGACAATATATTTATCTAGAGGAGAGACAATATATCTGATAGGAGGGTCTATGATATAATTATAACCAATGGACGTGGTAAAATCCCCAGTAGCCTATAGGAAATTTTTCCCGTTTGACTTTGGCAGATCAACCTATTGTAAAAAAAACTCATCAATGACTAATCTTTTTAGATAAATAATTTTATGTGAAACAAAAAAGAATTTAACATTAGATAATAATAGTTTATGGTTACCTCCAGCAATTCGTTCGTGTGATCAAGTCTTCGTTTTCGACATCTAGCTGCCGCCAGTTTGTTTCGTTCTCTCCGGACTTGCCTTCTTTCTTCTTCCTCGGGAGATATCTGTTGATATTCATACAAAATGTTAGAAATAGAAAGGGCAACATCAACATGACAATGTTTCAGTGAGGTATGGCTTGTAAATAAATTTAGGTAGCTAGAATTAAATGAAGCAAGAAAATGGTCAATTTTCTTGTGACCAGAAATTTTTATTTTCTATAATTTAATAAATGGATTTGTCTCTGTGCAATTAGCTCAGTGGTAAGCAGGAATGTGGTGTTCTGCCATAGCATTGAACGTACAATTATGGTCTATAATTTTATATGTTCAATCAATCAATCAATCAATAAAATCTTCATTCAAAACGTACAGATACATTGTACATGAATGCGTCATTATGTTATTTTTAAATAACATAAAGGAATATATTACATAAAGTTAAAAGATTTTATAATAACAGTTTTTAGATAAAATAATACATTGCTTAAAGTTAGATAAAATTAATACATTACTTAAAGTTAAAAAAATCATCCAGACTATAAAAAGAATTTCCTATTAAAAATTGTTTCAGTTTCTTTTTAAATTTAATTGTGCATTGCTCCTTCCTTATGTCATCTGGGAGTTGATGGATAAATTTAATGCCAATATACTGAGGACTTTGCTTATATTTTTCTTTTTTATGATTGTTAATTGTGAAATTTTGTTTATATCTAGTATTGTAATTGTGGATATCCTGTTGTCGCTCTAATTTTGATTCATTATTTTTTACATAAAGAATTGTTTTATAGATATACAGGGTGTCCCGGAACTCTCTACCAATATTTTAGGGTATTGCTCCTGGGTAAGAAACATAACTAAATATCATATTTAAACTTTCCGGAAGTCCTTAGTTACTCACACAGCCGCCATTTTGTTTTTTTCAGTTATTAATTTTTTTCTAAAGAATGGTTGAACATACGAAATGGAAACTTTGCACAAACATTTATGACAACTAGACAAAGCTACCAAAAAATTATCACGATTATTTAAGTTCATACAACAAAATGGCGGCCATTTAAAATTTGTGTAAAATCAATGGTTTTTGAGTTATTTAAGAAAGAAAATTTTAAATGGCCGCCATTTTGTTTTATGAATTTGAAAAATCGTCATAATTTTTTTGTAGCTTTATATAGTTGTCATAAATGTTTGTGCAAAGTTTCAATTTCGTATGTTTAACCATTCTTTAGAAAAAAAATAATAACTGAAAAAAACAAAATGGCGGCTGTGTGAGTAACTAAGGACTTCTGGGCAATTTAAATATGATATTTAGGTACGTTTCTTACCCAGGATCAATGCCCTAAAATATTGGTAGAGAGTTCCGGGACACCCTGTATAAACACGGAACTGTTAAAATTTCCAAATCTTTGAAATATTTAAAGAATTTTTGCTAGAGGTTCTTTCTAAATTTAGGATGTGTCTAATAGCTTCCATTTGTAATAATAAAATTCTTTTTAAATTTTGATTACTCGTACCCCCATAAATTTCAATGCCATAAGTTATATGGGAGTGAATGTGGGCATAGTAAACTGTTTTAAGGGTTTGTACATTGCAAAAAGGTTGAAGTCTATTAATTATAAAGATTCCAGAACTTATTTTCTTACAAACATGATCATGTCAATGTCATAATTGTTGTTAGATACACATTGCCAAGAATACATGTAAGATATGACTTCTGGAGAATGCATTTTATTCACTGAAGACTTGACTTCCTAATAAATGTATAATTATTTTTAAGCATTCAATATTTTGATTGTTGTTGTTTGTTTGTTATAAGTACCTGGGGACCGAGCTTTGCTTGGGGAACTTTATTAGTATACTCTGAGAGTGTTCTTTTCTTTGGTCAATGTCATCTGACCCGAAAAAATTTTGTTTTGCAGTCTATTTAACTTCTGTTAAAATAATATCGTTGAATGAAATAATGAGAAAAAAGGTTTTTTTTACCCCGTAAACTGCCTAAACCTAAACTATAGAAAATACCCAGTATTTTTCACGCTGAATTAGAAAAAGGCTATCAGTAGAAAGAAAATCTTCATACCTTCCTTCCCTTGAAGTATTAGTCACTGCAAGAACTTGGGTTTTATCTTAATTTTCCTAAAATGTAATACCATTTCCCGGAAACTCAGGACTTTTTCCGACAGAAAACAATTACATTTTTGGATTTAGTGAGAAGAATTCAGTCTGGGGACACATTATAAAGCAATTGTTATTAGGGTGGGTTATATTGAACTTTTACCATGAACAATACTTCACATTTAAATGTTAGATGCATTTCAAGACCAATTGTGGAGGGACAGAAGAAGATAAGAGGCCTAGTGAACACCTAAACCAGGAGATATCCAGAACGGGAGAGGATATGTATGTATAGACCTGGTAAATTTAGTATGGCATAGAACTTTTAAACTTGAACACAATGGAACAGCCACCAATGCTGAAAATGTATTGGTTAAAATTTTATTGTATTTTTTGTACTTTCCACACAATTACTCTCTCCCCTTACCCATTATAATTGTTTCCCTTACAAAAGTAATAGAATGTCCAATTTTTGACGTCAGGCTAGTGGGAGAAAAAGTGTGTCACTTTGCGGATGGTGTAAATTTTGTCGTAGGATGCAAGGCCCTAAAGTGGACATGTTACTTCACACCTGGGGCCCTATTTTTGAAATGGTTAACAGTTGAGTCAATCGTCAACACTCAACTCAACCAACAACAGGATTTGGTATTTTTGTAATCCAACAGTTGAGAAGTGAGTTGGGAATCGCTAGTTGAGTGATTCGTTTGGAAATGAATGCATACGACCGCACAAAATTCAGATGATGTCATTTTGAACCAATCACAATGCAGAGTTCTTGCGATTTTCGATCTAACCTCTTGCTCTAAAATCTGGATCCTTTAATCAGCTAATCTCAATCTACCATATTTCGAGACACTGAGGTAACTGTCAACTCCGTTCGTGAGAGATTGAGGTTATGTCTTGCTTAATCTAAGTGATTGCAAAAGTACCTTGTATAAGTATTCAAAATAAAATTTACTATGGATGCTTGTTTTAGGCTGTAGCTCATTATTAGGCATACCCTAAATAAATTATTTGCTTTCTTCGTCTCTATTTTAGAACACATCACCTTATTTTAGTTCCCTTCATAGTTTTTTTTTCATGGGTTTTTTAATTGTGTTTGTATTGAGGTTAAAGCTTAAATGGATGTTTGCCATTGCACTGAACGCATACTGTACTTAAATTAATTTAATCCCTTTATTAGGTGAATTATGGTATTGAAACAAACTAACTATGATATTGTTTCCCTTTACCACAATCTTTAATAAATCATAATAACAATTATCTTTAATAAGTTCAATTAGTAGGCCTAGTCTATTTCAAAGTATTGCAAACACTGTAACGACCCAAAAGCCGTCAAGGGGATAAAAGCCGTTTTTAAGTTTTATTTAGAAGTATTAGTTTTCGTTCGGGGTAAACCGCGCCCGCGTTGACAACGGCATCGAAGGAGCAGGCCTACGTCATCGTAGTGGGGAGGAAATTAGTTAGCTACCCTGCCGCCAGGAGCGATGGGGAAGAAGGGCCAGAGGAGCCGACCTCGAGTTCAGTTGTCTACCGGCTTCAGATTGATAAGGACGTCGCTGTTTGGAGCAATCCAACAATTAGCAAAGACCCGAGTCATCCTGGTGAGTTAAATAAAGTTTTCCCCTTGGTGGTGGAGCCCTTAACTATTGTGTGCTACCGTTATAGGATTCCGTTTATTTTTAGTTGTAGAGAAGTTTTAATTTTTATTTTAATTGTGCCGCAAAAGCGCGCTGCGCGCGACTTGCACGCTTTTTCCCGCCGTCAGCACACATACCCTCGGCTCTTACTCGCCACGAAATTTATTCAAATCACCCGAGTAATATCCGTAGGGATTATCCCGTTACCCCGAGCCGTCTTACGTAAATTTTGGTTTAAGAAACCCCGTACCGACTCTGGTGATCGACCGAGTCTAATTTTCCCGACAAGTTTACTTTGGTGATTACCAAGTATAACGACCGAATCACGTTTTAGTTCAGTTTCTAATTAACTAGGCTTATTCGCATTTCGATAGGTTATTCAAAATTCTAAATTTAACTTTACATATTTTTCGAGTGGCTATGATGAGCACTTGTTGAAGGTAAGCTTAACATTGTAAGCATTATTGTTGTAATTAATATTCTGAGCCAATAAACTCGAAACGATAATTAATTAACGAACACGTTAGAGTCCTGGACTATCTCATAGTAGGCTAAGCTATCTGGACAAATTTAAGGTGTGACAGAATTTCAGGTGAGACGACAATTACGTACTTTAAAATCTCAATTTTGTCTCTCAACCCGAAATTTCGTCATATCAAATGGCGATCCGAACAGGGACTATTGAATGTTAAATATATTTTTATGGCGCCCGAAGGCATAGTCGATAATTAATTGTTTTGGCTCAGAATTTAATAAATATTACACATACGAACATTACCATAATCAGTGTTGTGTACGAGACGTTACAGTGGAATATTGGTTGTATACCGTAGAACTAGATACGATTAAACGTCAGTACTGTTGTTTAACGTACTACGTTTGTGTAATAGAATTACAGGATATTTATTGGAATTTAATTGACTTCGAACTTAACCGTTTATACACCGTGTTTATCTGTACCATTGTTTATACATTTCCTCTGATAATTTATTATTATTCGATTATAATTATTTAAGTAGGAAATAGTTAACACTGCCTTTCGATTTAATTAAGAATATTCTGTAAGAATTGTTCTGCATCAAGAAGTCTAGTCGACCTGTTAGTTCACTAGTGTTGCGCTTGCCTATTGTTCTCTGTATGAATGGGCAAGAGATAAGAGCGGCCCGATCAGCTGTTTGATAACGGTTTGTTATTGGAGTTTCCCCGTAGTTCTTTCAATTCTAGTGGGCTTATTTCTGACAATATTTACATCCATTGCATTGCGTAATATTTATAACGAAATTGACGCGCTTTAAATATTTGGGATCAGAACTGTTTTATAATAATATTGTTGATTAACATATTGTTATACTTCTGGTTGTCCTAATACTTAACAGCAATTAGAATACCCCAGTTTTATTGTATTGTAATACAATATTGTTACACACAGGAAATAACATTGTTTAATATAATAATACAGGATTATTATATTTTGGATTGAGCCTAATTACGACGGTTTACGTATACGTTAGTGATATAATAATATTGTTGGTTAACATATTATTGTATTGCTCAGTAACAATTAGTTCACAACGATCATTAGGCTAACGTATTATCGGAACTTTGTTTACTTTTTTTCGATTGTAAAC
Organism: Macrosteles quadrilineatus; assembly: GCF_028750875.1. Lineage (NCBI taxonomy): Eukaryota > Metazoa > Arthropoda > Insecta > Hemiptera > Cicadellidae > Macrosteles > Macrosteles quadrilineatus. The sequence continues at coordinate 35,809,311 of NW_026542594.1, read as the reverse complement.
ATTGATTGTAGGGGTATTGTATCAGTGGTTTAAATATTATACTGAACATTTGCGATTAGCGACGAGCCTTACGACAGTTACACAGTCTTTTACGTATTTTTTCGACAACAACCATTATCGTCGACTGTTGTATTTCCTAATAATAATTTAAAAATGACACCTTGGGAATTATTTTTGCGCCTTTGGACTTATCTTTTCCCAGTTATGTATGTGCTGACTCCAGATGAATCCGGGAAAAGGCCCTCGCGCAAAAACAATGACCCGCCGCCAACTGCTACCGCTACCGCCGTCACTACCGCTCCCACCGTCACAACCGCTCCCGCTGTTACTACCGCTCCCGCCGTTACCATCACACCCGCCGTTACCACCGCTCCCACCGTTACCACTACAGCTGCCGTTACCACTTCAACGTTTGTCGCTACAGCAACCACCGCTGCTACTGCTGTTACCACCCGTGGGTCTACGGAATCGTCCGTGCCGCGCACACCGTTTGACGATCCGCGCGTCGGGTGGATTTATAGACTGAGCAAAGAGGAGCTGCAGAACGAGATGAGTAAATACGGCCTTTCTACGGCAGGTACGGCTGAGGAACTTAGGAAGAGTTTTGTGGATTTTTGGCGATCGCCATTCTCCGCAATTACCCGTACCGAACCCTACCGGACCGTTGACCCTCCACGCACTCTTAATATCCCGCCGGCGAATTACGGGTTGGAATACGCGTCTAAGGACAAGTTAGGCGTACATACCGCCCTCGACGAACGTGACAGTGTACGGGAGATACTTGGGTTGTCACCGAATGCGGACTCTACGCTAGTGAGACGGGTCCTAGCCTCAATGGTGAATACCTTGAGGTCAAACGACGCGACTCCCACGGGACACTACGCGACCGACACGGTTCCCGCTCACGCCGCACCCCCTACCACGAATTATGCCGATCTGTGCTACGGTGCGGTACCACGTCCTAACGCCTCGGCAACTCGCGAGTTGCGAGATGCCGATCCATCGAGCCACGCTGGCCCCTCAGGCCGCCAATCGCTAGTCGGAGCCTCCATTTACAACGTCGTTCGTAAGTGGAACCTTCGTTTTGATGGTCGCAAAGACCCGGTATCGTTCCTGGAACGCTTGGAGGAGCTAATGGAGGCGTATTCCTTAGCCCCAGACCAGGTCTTCAGGGCTCTGCCGGAACTGTTGACTAGTAACGCCTTGTTATGGTACCGCAATAACCGGGAAGCGTGGGCCGATTTCCAGGATTTTCGTAGCCATTTCGAAATCCAATATCTACCTCTCGGTTATCGCCGTAACTTGGACGAAGAGATTCGTAAGCGGACACAGGGTGACCAAGAGCCGTTTAGAGATTTTGTAGTCGCGTTAAGCACGCTAATTCGAAGGAGAGGATCCATTTCGTCCCACGATAAGATTGACTTGATTTATACGAATATGCGACCCGAATACAAGCTTATGGTTCGACGCCAGGACTGCTTGACTCTGACCGAACTGATTAAGCGTGCCGAGGAGTACGAGTCCTACGTTAGGGATAAGAGCACGTTTCGTCCTCCACCCCCTCCGGCTATCTCTCTCATTCCTGAAACCGCGTATCACGGGCGAAGGCGTTCTGAACGTCCGGTCGATAACGCCGCAGTCACTGCTGAGCCACCACGCGAACCGAGCTCCCGGACCTACCCGCAGCACCAAAGGTACGACCGCGCGCGACAAGGACCGAGTTCGCGACCCAAGGCACAAACCCTATCCGTGCCCAACTCCCACACGAGTGTGAGAGGGGTGGCACTGGAGAAAACCGTCCACGTGAACAACCAGTACGTTTGCTGGAATTGTGACCGTATGGGGCACTTGTTCCGCGACTGCCCCGAACCAAGAACATGGAAGTGTTTTTATTGCAAAACCAAAGGCGTCTCGACCGCAAAATGCAATTGTAAGGCGGGAAACGCACACAGGATTCAGCTAAGGAGGGGGAGGCTGAGTCCAAATCCCCGATCCGGACCACAACCCCCCAAGAATGGAGCGCGTGGCTCCAACGAATAAAAGATTTTCCTGTCTCGACCAATCACGATGTTGTTTCCCTCGATACAAGACCCTTCGTAACCGTAGAAATTTTCAGTCGACCGTTTAGGGCACTCGTGGATACCGGCGCTATGGTCAGCCTCATTGGTGACCGTCTCGCAACGTTTTTACAATCCCGAGGGGTCCCGCCTATAGACAGCGATGTCGATATAAGAATGGCGAATGGCATGCTGTCTCACATCACGACTGGATACCGAGTTCGCGGATTATTCGGCGAACTCGAATACGAATGGGACGCGTTGCATGTGACGGGATTGGCTTGCGATTTAGTCTTAGGAATATCGCAAGTTAACGACCTCGGCTTGGTGCGATTTGAACTCACTGTAGAACGAGGTCCTGGAGAATGTTCCGGACCCACCAACGACGTAGCTGCAGTGAGTAGGCTGTCGGTTGATCAGAGCGTGCGACTAGAGACGTTTCTAGCTAACGAACTCGCGCTCTTCGATAAGGTCAGCGGCAAAACCCACCTTATAGAGCACGTGATAACTCTTAAGGAGGGTGCCGAACCGGTGAAACAGCGATCGTACCCACGTAATCCGGCAATGCAGGATATTATTAAGGAAGAAGTCGAGACCATGCTTAAGGATGGGGTTATCGAGCCTGCGAATAGCCCCTGGAGCTCTAACATCGTGATGGTTAAGAAATCTTCCGGCGGGCTGCGACCTTGTGTAGATTTGCGACGAGTTAACGAAGCCTCGGTGCGTGACGCATATCCTTTGCCCCGAATAAATTTTATCTTGGAGAAATTGAGGACGGCAAAGTTTATCAGCACACTCGACTTGAAGCAGGGCTATTGGCAAGTTCCTCTCTCGGAGAATAGTAGGCCAATCACTGCTTTTACCGTGCCTGGACTTGGTGTTTACCAGTTCACCGTGATGCCGTTTGGCCTCCATTCCGCTGGTGCTACGTTCCAACGACTCCTAGACCGAGTGATAGGCCCGGAACTTGAGCCCTACGCGTTCGCCTACCTCGACGATTTAGTTCTGGTATCTACTACTTTCGACAAACACCTTGACTTGTTACAGGAGGTATTCGGTAGGCTAAGAAACGCCGGATTACGACTAAACCCGGAGAAATGCAACTTCTGTAAGACGGAACTACGATACCTCGGACATATAGTAAATGATCAGGGCATAGGCACCGATCCCGAGAAGGTAGCTGCCATCAAACACTTCCCCCGACCTATCAACGTCAAAACCCTGCGGAGCTTCCTTGGTTTAGCCTCCTGGTATAGACGTTTCGTCCGTGATTTTGCCGACACTTCTCGACCTTTGACTCAACTTTTACGCAAAGATTGTAAGTGGAATTGGGACACAGAGCAGGAGCGGGCTTTTGAATCTCTGAAAGACAAGCTCGTTACCGCACCGATACTTGCGTGCCCCGATTTCTCAAAAACATTCGTCTTGCAAGTTGACGCTTCCGATTATGGTCTAGGCGCGGCGCTCACTCAGGACAACGACGGGAAGGAAGCTGTAGTAGCGTATGCGAGTCGTCTTCTCACTAATCAGGAGAAGAACTACTCTACGACCGAGAAAGAGTGCCTGGCACTCGTATGGGCAGCGAAGAAGTTTAGGCCGTACCTTGAAGGTTACCGGTTCGTAGCCGTCACCGATCACGTGGCTCTCAAATGGTTGTTACGACATCCCGAGCCAACCGGACGGCTAGCGCGCTGGATAATGGAGTTACAGCAACACGACTTTGAAGTTAAGTACCGCAAAGGGACCCTTAACCGTGTTGCTGATGCCTTATCCCGTCAACCGAACGTCCCGGTAACCCCCGACGTGAACGTCACGTCAGCCGAAGGTCGAGGCGGTACGGAAGCCTCTAGCGACGCCGCACCCTCTTCACGTGACGACTGGGTAGCCGTCCTGTCGAGTAAAGTTAGGGCGAACCCTACAAAGTACCGGCATTACAACGTTCGAGGGACAAACTTTACAAAACGAAGACCAATAAGAGCAACGGGGAATTGAGCTGGAAGTTATGCGTTCCAGAGGACCTGCAGGCCGAAGTTCTGCGCGAGACCCACGACCTGACGATAGCCGGTCATCTCGGGTCAAGAAAACCTTGGCGCGTGTGAACGAGAGATATTTTTGGCCTGGCTGGAGGAAATCCGTCAAGGCATACGTACGTTCCTGCCGAAAGTGTCAAGCATACAAGGTCCCTCAGGATAAGCCGGCCGGACAGATGTATTACCGTAACCCTAAGGGCCCGTGGCATGTTATTTCCACCGACTTGATGGGCCCGCTGCCTCGTTCGAAGAGCGGAAACACATTTATTCTGGCTTTCCAAGACGTATTTAGCAAGTGGACGGAGATGTGCCCTATCAGATCAGCTACCGCTAAGAACGTAGCGTCCAAGTTTAGGGAGCGAATTCTCCTACGATACGGGTCTCCAGAAGTCTTACTTTGCGATAACGGGGTCCAGTTTGTGTCGAAAGTGTTTAGAGACTTGGCTGAGGATTGGCGCATCGAATTTCGCAACACGGCGCCTTACTCTCCTCAGTCGAACCCCATCGAGCGCCAGAATCGCGTGATCAAGACCATGGTGTCACAGTACGTGGGCGAAGACCATCGCACTTGGGACACGCATCTGCCTGAGTTCCAGTTCGCGTTGAACTCCGCGATTCATGACTCAACGGGTTACTCTCCGGCGGTCCTATTACTGGGCAGACGGCTGCGCCCACCGCGAGCCCTGGCAGATTCCCACCTAGGTCTAGCCGAAGCGTCCGTCGACGAGTCGTTGGAGGATATCCACGACCAGCGTCAAGCGCGGTTCCGCCATATCTACGACAAATGCCGTAAGAATCTGGAGGCTGCTTTCCGGCGACAGGCCAACTACTACAACCTACGACGCAGGCCCGCAAATTTTAACGTAGGTGACGTGGTGCTACGCAGAATGCGCACGCTCTCCTCGGCCGCTGATTCCGTCGTAGGCAAGTTGGCACCGAAATTCCGAGGGCCATGTACAATACGAGGGCGTATTGGGGCGAATCTATACTCCGTTTCCGACCCCTCGAGCCGTGCATACGTGACAGTACATGCGAAGGATCTAAAGCCGTTCGTCGAGCGCTAGCACGCGAAATACGAGAGCGACGCGCGAGGTGGCTTACTGGTGGGTCCACGGACATTTGATTACCGTTCGCCACTCGTGCCGGCATGCGCCGCGTGTCACGATATGAAGGTAGAGCGCGCGATACTTTAAGGTTACTATGTGTTTCCCTTCCTTAGGTGGGTCATGTGGTGGCGGGTGCAGTTCATTAGCTTAGAGTTGACGATGCATGTTTGCTTTCAGGTTGAGATCACCCGCTATCACTTTAGACTGCTTCTGCCTTTTTAGCTAGTGCACGATAAGCTTGATTTTCTCCGCTGTAGTAATTGCATGCTTTCCGCTTTCTATTGACACACAATTTTCTGATTTTTCTTACCCGACCCCGACACCGTTCACCCTTCACCGTCATCGTTCTCCCGTTCCATCGTTCTCCGTTTTGTACACGAATTTCCCGCTTGAACCATGTACGCATTCGCCCTACGTCCGAACATCCCAGTCGCCACGGATGAGTTGACGACCCTCTACCCAAACGAGCTGATCTCGGAGGGGGGTTATCGATGCGTTCCTCCGCATCGTTGAGCGGCGCAGCACGCTATTCGGCATGGCCTCCGTTTTCGCGTTGCGAGTCCGGTTCCGTGCTGCCTTTTTGGGTGGGGGCTATGACGCCGTTCAGAATGAACTGGACGAACCGATCTTTTTTGCCGCGACATCGTCCTGGTTCCGCTTTTGTTGACTCACATCAGCGACGTTGGTCATTGGTCGCTGATTATCGCCCGGCCCAAAGATAGACTCATCCTGGCCTACGATTCGGCCGACACAAACTCGATGGCGAGATGCGCTGGGTCCTGGAGTTATTCCGGACTCATGCTCATGACCACCAGCGTGAGTTCGTGTCGACCGAATGGCGTCTGTTAGGGACACCCGAATCGCTTCCCCGCCAGATAGACGACAATTCTTGCGGGATCTACGTTTGCGTTTTCTCGGATTGGGTGGCCCGTGGTCGGAACTTCAACCGTAGTTTTTGCCCACTCGTTGCCGGAAGACCGTTTTCCGGGTCCTCATCCGTCAGCGGTTCGACAATGAAGACTACGGGATGTTGGAGCCAGAAGACCCCAGGAGGGACAACCGGTTCGCCGGCACGCCACCGCCCGTCCAGCCACCCGGATTGTTTTGAGTTCTCCAAAGGACGACGTGGTCCTCGGTCCCTTCACCGACCACGACCCGCTGCTCCAGGAGCTAGAAGAGGCTATTAACGCGCCATCGTGGACGACCGTCTCACCTTTCTTTCCCCCACTGGTGAAAACCGTGGGTGGAGAGGATGCAGGCCTCGTCAGGGTACCGGGACCAGCCACACCATCTGAGGCAACCGCCGGACCCTCCGCCCCGAGGGAGGGGGAAGAGTCATTAACCCAGCCGACAGAGTTCGCCGAAGCGTCTGTAGCAGCTGACGACGACGTTATAATCCTGGACACATCCGACTTGGAAGGCGAGGAGGAAGAGGAACCACCCCGTCGACCCGCGGTTGCAACGGCCGCGCTGGTGGAGGTATCCCCAGCCGACCGTCGCAATGCTCCCGCCGATGCACGTCACGCCCTGATCGCCACCGCGTCGACTAGCCGGCCAGTGCCACGGGAGGTACGCGCCCTCCTGTCCAACTTGCCGTTGGAAGACACGGGGCGGCGCAGGAAGAACCAAAGGATGAAGGTCTTCAGGGAAGACGGTACGTTTTTCCGGGTCCGAACGAAGAAGCTGCGGACAATGAAGGACATCTATTGAGGCGAACGCGCCCATTTAAAGAAGAGTTTTTAGTTTCCGTTTTCTTTGTTTTCGCTCAAGTAGAGCTTCGCGACAGATGTCGTTAATACCCTAAGTTTGGGTATTCTTTTTTTCTTTTTTTTCGTTTTTCTTTTTTTCTCTGCGAGGTAAGAAGGGGGTGTAACGACCCAAAAGCCGTCAAGGGGATAAAAGCCGTTTTTAAGTTTTATTTAGAAGTATTAGTTTTCGTTCGGGGTAAACCGCGCCCGCGTTGACAACGGCATCGAAGGAGCAGGCCTACGTCATCGTAGTGGGGAGGAAATTAGTTAGCTACCCTGCCGCCAGGAGCGATGGGGAAGAAGGGCCAGAGGAGCCGACCTCGAGTTCAGTTGTCTACCGGCTTCAGATTGATAAGGACGTCGCTGTTTGGAGCAATCCAACAATTAGCAAAGACCCGAGTCATCCTGGTGAGTTAAATAAAGTTTTCCCCTTGGTGGTGGAGCCCTTAACTATTGTGTGCTACCGTTATAGGATTCCGTTTATTTTTAGTTGTAGAGAAGTTTTAATTTTTATTTTAATTGTGCCGCAAAAGCGCGCTGCGCGCGACTTGCACGCTTTTTCCCGCCGTCAGCACACATACCCTCGGCTCTTACTCGCCACGAAATTTATTCAAATCACCCGAGTAATATCCGTAGGGATTATCCCGTTACCCCGAGCCGTCTTACGTAAATTTTGGTTTAAGAAACCCCGTACCGACTCTGGTGATCGACCGAGTCTAATTTTCCCGACAAGTTTACTTTGGTGATTACCAAGTATAACGACCGAATCACGTTTTAGTTCAGTTTCTAATTAACTAGGCTTATTCGCATTTCGATAGGTTATTCAAAATTCTAAATTTAACTTTACATATTTTTCGAGTGGCTATGATGAGCACTTGTTGAAGGTAAGCTTAACATTGTAAGCATTATTGTTGTAATTAATATTCTGAGCCAATAAACTCGAAACGATAATTAATTAACGAACACGTTAGAGTCCTGGACTATCTCATAGTAGGCTAAGCTATCTGGACAAATTTAAGGTGTGACAGAATTTCAGGTGAGACGACAATTACGTACTTTAAAATCTCAATTTTGTCTCTCAACCCGAAATTTCGTCATAACACACCAACAAGGATAAAGCCCTTATTTGATAGTCTAGTATTGACACAGTAAATAAAATAAAAATACAATTTATTCTACAGAAAACAATCGCATAAAGTATTGGGTGCTGTTGATAACAAATACATAACCTCTAATCGCAAATCGCAATTAGTAAATTAAAGCAATAACAATATGGCGTTGACTCAAAAAGAGCAATTTTTGCCGAAAGATGAAGAAGAAAGTGCAGTCAACCGTCCACTCAACAGCTATAGGTGGTGAGTAGTTTTGGTTGGATAAGTCAACTATCAATCGTTTGAAAAATACAAAACGATTGGAAAGTGAGTGACTCAACACTCAACTCAACAGTCAACCATTTCATAGTTGAAATAGGGCCCCAGGCCTAGAGGGTTGCGGCAGTTTGATATAGTCTTTGTTGATTTGCAGGATTTGAACCAACAACATGAGGGACAGAAACCCTAAGGTGACTTACATTCTTATCCTTGATAGGTCGACGGCCGCCCATGTTCCTTCGTGTCGTGGTGGGGATGGAGCTAGGTGGGGTGATGGACAGAGTGCTGTCGTTGCTGGAGTGAGAGTCTCCTATGACAGTGCTGCCCCCACCCCAGCTCTTGCGATCTATTAGACTCATGAACAAGCCAGAACCTGCAACCCACATTTCATCTTTTAAAACACTATTCTACTCAAACTAATAGTCTCTTCTACTTAGAATATAAGACACACTACAACACATGTTTTTTAGTTGGGACACATAAGCCTCCATCCTCTATGGTTCTTGTGCCATTTAATTCATATACACAACATTTGTCTGTTTTTTAATATATAATACTGAACTAATAAGTAAACAATTGAAACATAGTTCAAAGGGTTTAAAACTATTCCACATTATAAGAACTTACTGTAACTTCTCTTGATGCAATGTAATAAAGCAAGATAATCAGCCTAGGTAACAATAATACATTCTTTCTTTTGTAGGAGGAGTACTTCAGAGCATTGTGGCGGGTGTTCCCATAATACAATGCCATAGGAGATATGGCTATATAAAAGTGTGTGGTAGATATTAATCAAATATCTCTGAGTAACAACATCTTTAGCTTCCTCAACAGACAAATCACTCTTGACACCTTGGTCACAGACCTGCAGGACATGGTCATTCCATGTTAGTTTAGAGTCCAGCCAGAAAACCAAAAGCTGTGGTAGACATTAATCAAAATATCTCTGAGTAACAACATCTTTTAGCTTCCTCAACAGACAAATCACTCTTGACACCTTGGTCACAGACCTGCAGGACATGGTCATTCCATGTTAGTTTAGAGTCCAGCCAGAAACCCAAAAGCTGTGGTAGACATTAATCTTCTCACATTGCAAACGCAAAGATCGAGTATAACTGCAATAAGCATTTTATACTTATATGCCAACCCCGTACAAAGGACGGGTACTCTGCTAGTATATATATATATATATACATACATACATAGTTCTTCTTTTATAGATATAGATGTTTTTTTTTTATTGAAATTTTGATAGCTTAGTATAAAATAAACAAAATTGCCCAATTTGATTCAAGTATATCCATAAACAGTTTGCTTGTTTATTTATTGTCCATAAGAATAACATGGGCATACAACAACGCTTCAATATACAAAATTATTTCTTTTTAAGCTCTACTAAATTATTTGGAGAGAAATTATTAAATTATGTGTTTTTAGGGTCAATAATGGGAAAAATCTATTTTTACCCCATAAACTCCCCCCCCCCCCCAACATAAACCCCCGTTCCCATACGGTAACAAAAACTCATTAATGTCATAATCACTTAAATCAAAAGTTTTAGTGGTATTTGGCTTGGTCCAGTGATCATTTAATGTGATGTGTTCTCACCGTGAGTGACAGGCTGAACCACAGGAGGCACAAAGCCAGCCTGGTTCTGATGAGTCTCCTCCTGGCACTGCAGGTCGATGAACGTCTGTTCAATGTTGCGAAGTGTCGTCGGTGTTAATGTCGATGTTGTACGAGTAGGAACCCCTGTCAATCCGTCCAACTGCAACACAAATTGTTTAATTAGTTGAGACGCCACTTCTACCTCAACAGTTAGTACTTTTAAACAAAATACATACCGTATTAGGATGAGTGCAATAGTGAATGACCGTTTAGGCTTTACATTGTATCCAACATGGGAAAGTAGGCTTTATCTAAGCTTGTTTACTGTGAAACATGTGTAATATATTGCAGTTTCCATCAATAATCAACGAACCATGATAGATACAACCAACTTTGTTTGTACCAGACGGAGATGCTTTGGTGGGAGGCTTGAAGATGAACTGGTTGGAACACTCATCTTTATTATTGTTACAAAAGGATGAATGGTAATAAGTAAACTGTTGTAGCTAACTTTGTTTGACACGTTCGCTGCCGCAATAGTACTAAATTTTTCATTCATAACCAGCGACGCACATATGCGATGGCCGGTTTGTAGCCTACCCGTAGACTGCAGTCACGTTAAAACAGACTGACGTAGCATATTTGTGTCGGTGTCATATGTTATTCAAAAGCTTATATCTTCATAATGGTCTATTTGAAGACCCTGAATTTTCTGCAGTGGTCTACAGGGATGTCTGTTGCATATGTGTGTCACTTGGTATGTGGATAAGATGATTAGTGACGTCATGATAGTTGGCAAAACTGTTTATACTTTGCTCCATCACTGGCCCGCGGTCTGCGTGTACTGTTAACCTAGTGACACCCTGTCTATGTGTAATATTAAAATGTATACATCGGCCCGTCACAATGACCAGTGTCAAAAATATGTGGCGGCAATCGGTAGCGAACAAGTTAAGCATATATTGATTAAATTTATTTATTTTATACTAAACTATCTGCTTTACCCAAGTTTAATTTAGTAATATAACATCGTCTGAGTTTTTTTATTATTAACAATCACTTTTTGAAATGGGTTCCAGTCTAGTGTCTGTGTAGGGCCTATTATCATTAAAAACGTGTTTATAACCTCAGTTATAAGCTAACTACAGGCTTATTTACTGATTAAGTCATAATGGGGCTACTATAGCTTGTTTTACAAGCCTCCTTACACAACAATCCCAAACGAATATGTGTTATTTGCCACCAGTGTCATTTGCCACCACTCTAGGATTTGTGTCATTTGCCACCACTTTATACCTCGCTCGGTGAGTCATCAGCCTCAACCCTAGTCCGTGGGTCATCACCCCTCTAGGCACCGGCCGATGGACCAAGGAATACCTATAATTCACACTATCACCCTCTCTTGCAACATTTGTATGGTAAAAATTCCAACATTCTCTCTAGGAGTAGGGAAATACACGACGGAAATGCTCATTCCTATCTGTGGTTTTGTAGTGTTACGACATAGTTAGTGCTGTTCTCATCAAGTTTTACAAAGTGTTAGTCTAATTTATTTATTTATTTATTCGCTAAAAACGTTCATAATTATTTGCAAATCTATATGAATTAAGCTTTCCAATGACCCACTAACTAATAAATCAGTCCAGTAGAACTCTAGATTTAGTTGTACAAAGATTTTCAAAGTTGAATTATATATAAGTAGATGCATATTGCACAAGAATGACATGACAGTTAAATGAAACTTGAATACAAACTATATATCTAAAGCGGCTAAATAAAAATGTAAACTAATAACGTACTCAATAAAACCACATTCAATCACTTCAATCAACAAATAAATTTAGACGATAGACGGACTTGGTCAACATACATGTTTTTAGTTGCTTATTTTTAAGAAGTTATCAGGCAGAATTTTACACAACATAATACCGACATATGAAGGATTCTTTCCACAGAACTTCAAGATAACTTATGATAACAAAACACAGTTTTTAGATATGTTGTTTATACCATAACTGTTACATGAACCTAACGTCTCAAAGGAATAATGTCAATATATTTTATGATCTTTTTAGAATGTAGATGTAATTTTAAAACATTTATAATTTACTAGGTGAAACCCGTCGAAATCGACGGATACTTTCAAGGCTTAGGTTAATTCATCTAACTGCGATAAATTTGGTGAAATATACATATTTTGAGCATTTAGCATTGTTTAAAAAGTAATAAGTGTAAAAACAATATAGGCTAATGATATTAATTGCGTTAAATGTCAAATTTTGTTGATTATTCAATGAATAAAACATTCCCCATACCGTACGTCATCGGAGTTATTATTAGTATGTTATCTGGTTCTTCCTTTCTTTGGAAGAACCTTTAAATAGTATTAAAATCGTATTGGTGGATCTTTTGTAATTAAACACTTCCGTGATTTCGTCAGTGTAATATGATTTTGATTAAAAAAAAAATATTTTTTGGGAAGACATATTCTAATTTCAAAGGGAGGTATATCCATTACAGTGTAAGTTTGATTTTTCCTTTATCACGTCATGTCAGTTCATATCGTAATTCTGTGAAAATGAATGAACCCCCTAGCATAGTTTTGAGAAATTGATTGTGGGGTTACTGTTAAAGCTGTAATTCCTTGACATGGGGGATGTCAGTTTGTTGTTTTAGCCTTATCAAAAACATAAAGTTGTCGATATAATCTCTCTACGGAATGTTAGGTGTAGTGGAATACTTGAAGTGAAGTTGGATTTTATTCTTGAACTGTTAGGGGCCTCCTAGTTCATACGGCCTTGCGGCTTTCAATGGCAACAAATAATGCAAATGACATAGCAATGGGACATTTCTAAAAAGCAAAAATACTGTAAATTGGCTGTTACGTATATATTGACGTTTACATGTTGTTAATCAACGTATCTTATAAAGGATTATGTGAACTAGTTTAAAAGGAATATGACCTTTGTGTCATGACAGTAGCTGCTTAAATAGTATTTTCTCTTTGTACCATATTTTACAGCCAAAATGTCTTGTTATTTTCAATAATGTTACCAACCCAGTGCGCCAAAGTCCGTAATATAGGCAGGTGCAAATAATTTGTTAAGATGGGTACCATTTTAGGCAAGGTATCTAGATTCCCCCAATGTTTGGATTTTATTAGACACGATAAGAGCAGATATTTCTACATAAATATTTTATATGTGTAGAATAATATGATAAAATGTAGGCAAAAGTGGTGAATAAGAAAGACACCAACCCGTACAATAGATATAAGATAGTTCAATAAGAAATAATTTAAGAATTGATGTGATAAAAGGATTTTCCACTGATTTCGTAATGGAACGTAATATTGCAAAACATGACATGATAAAGAAGAAAATCAATTTTAAAATCAGAAAATAACATTGCAAATACTTACTTGGTAGAATTCAGTAGATCGCAATAAATGTGTGTTGTTTGAAAGGAGGGTAAACAAGTTTTTTAATGTAAAATATTAAAAGGTACTGTGGTTTAGTAATAAATTAATGTATTTTCCAAATTTGATCAAAATATGTTCATAAACAAGCAAACTACAACAGTTGACTTACTCTCCATAAGAATAACATGGGAATTTTAAAATTACAATTTTTTTGAATTTTCTCCGTAACAATTAGGCGCATAATAACGCTTCAATTATACAAAATTATTTGTTTTTTTAAGCTCTACAAAATGGTTTAAAAAGAAATTGTGAAATTTTGTGTTTTTAGGGTCAAAAATGGGAAAAACCTATTTTTACCCCATAAACCCCCGTTCCCATAGTCCGATCATGCTGGTTCGCGAACTCATTCAAGTTTATCCCGGCTTACACCTTCAAACCAAATTTTATCAAAACCGGACAAAAATTACTCAAGTTATCGTGCGGATGGACACATATATATATATGTATATATAACTCTATATATAGATATATAAAAATTTGAACGAATTGTGTTTTTGGCCTCTGGGGACATCAAAATGAAAAAGTAAATCGGTCCCGGGCTTAGGTCTTACCATGAGACCTACGGTAATAGCTACTTCCCTATAGGGAAATTCGCTAAAATGAACAGCTGTTTTATTAAAAAGTATTATTTACATGGCCAAAATGTAAACAACTCTGTGGAGGGATCTTTAAAGGCTTCTGGGACAGAGTCTTAAGGGATTTTCCTTAGTTTTATTTTTCATAACTCATCTACAGACCAAGACCTTTCTTTGGACACCTCTACCAAGTTTCTACGCCCAGCCGTTCTCTCAAATTAGTGGGGACAAAGTTTCCAATTAAATATTTAGATTCCCCCATGTTAATCTTATGGGAGAAACTCCAACTTTGATGGCCTGTGGGGCAAAGCCCGGGGATTTTTATTACAGGAATTGGTGAAAGGGGGCGTCTACACAAAAAATACTCTATTTTGACACGTCGTTTGTAAAAATCCGTCCAATATTAACGGAGGAGTAGTGTTTCGTAGAAATCGCCTTCACGTATTATATATATAAGGATTCTTTGCACTTTTTCTCCAAACTTACTCGTTTAGGAGCTATATCATGCTGAATGTAACCAAAAGCTACTTTAATCTAAATTTTACACGCTGTAACTCCTTTACGTAGCTTTGTAGAAAAAATTCAACTGAAAACATTTTTAAAATTACAGTCTAAAATCGTCATAAAATAAAAGGTGTCCGATAAGACATTTTTAAGTTAAATATTGAAAATATCAGGCTTTAAAGGAAGAGAATTAATGTTTTTAAATGTCATAAAATAGTAGTTGAAATTCCCATATAATGTTTTCTCTAAATCGAATAGTTTCTGAGATTGCAAAGGTGGTGCATTTAAGTTCTTCACCCAGTATATTCGCAGAATACTAAACACCGAAACTGCGTCTTTTCAAGTATTTTAATGGGATTTAATATCATTGATGCACTGTATACTGTGCCAAATGTTATTTTTGTATTATTCACAGTTGTAACTGGAGTTATAAACATTTATTTAATATCCAAAAAATATATAAGTACATCTACATGGTTATGACTCATAGGAACGGCCACGGCGGGAATTCCAGGAACTGACCCTACTGGTGGCAAATGACACTGGTGGCAAATAGTAGGACACCATCCCAAACGGGGCGCCCTTACTGCGCCAGAGGGTCTAGGTAGAAGACCCTCACTGCGCCAGCACTTAAATCTACCCCCTAAAATCAGAACTGTACTGCGCCAGAGCGAGGTTTTCGTACCGGCTGTCATTGCATCCACGGCTGCGAAGCCCCGTGGATGGAAGATTTAATGAAAATTTAACCCATGGGTTAGGTTTGGTTAGGTCTGGTTAGGTTAGGTTTGGTTAGGTTAGGTTAGGTTAGGTTAGGTTAGGTTAGGTTTGGACGGAAAGTCTTAACGCAGGAAGTAACCAAGGATTATAGGGGTCACTCTGAAATTCGGAGGTAGCGTTACACGGAGGTGGCGGGACGCGGAGATAGCGGGAGGTAACCAGGCGCCCCCTCGCCTACCAGGACTAGTGCTGGCGCAGTAAGGGCGTTTGCTAGAGAGGGATTATTTAGTCCTGGCGCAGTAAGGGTCTACCCATCCCAAACACCCCCTGATCTACAATAGGCCTATAACCCACCTAGTACTCCATTATAATTGTTAGTACATACTGCTTTGTTAAAAGTGGAAAAGGGTGTATACATCCGGTCTTGGTTGTTGTTGAGGGCATGATTCAGGAAATGATTCATAGTCGTGTAAATACAATCACTTTATCGTAATTTATCGCAGTGTTATCGGCGTTGCAGAAAACGTGTTTATCCTGTTTCATTGGTATAACACAATGCACACATCACTACCTGGCAGAATAGATCCGCTTGCTGAAATGTCAACTTATCATAAACTGTTGTACAATATATTTCGTTCGAGATAGCGCACAGGTGGCGCGAGGCGCGTCTAGTTGAGCAACGTCGCAGCTGGTGTACACTACAGTGGTGTTGCGCAACGTCAGACCTCGGCAACTCTGCCTCTTATCAATGTCAGTGTCAACAATAAACCACCGCAGCCTTGCCATTTCTTTGTTCTCTCATTACTTTGACACATTCAAAAGTCCCACGAGCAAATACTGTGCAATATGAATTAATATAACGGTAATGTCTTGACCGATGATGCAATATAGCCTATCTGTGTTACATATTTCCACAAAAAATAATCAACCGTCCACTATTACCTTTTCAATATAATTAGAATAACTATTGTGTTCACACTGACAGGTATTAAAAGTCTATCATTCAGACACCAAATGTATGTCATAACAGAATAGAAATATAGCAATCCGTAATCAAGCCTGTAGGCAGTATTATACAAGTCAGTTACACTACTGCCATGTCGTAATAATATTTGATTTTAGTGAAATTTTAGACTGGTTATGAATTGTTACGCATAAAACGTAAGCATACCTGTTTACAATTTTTTAGAGCTTGCGTTGATACACAATTCCACATTAAAACGGACAGTTAAAACTACACAGAAAGTACAACAAACAAAGCTCACTTTGGTGTCGTGGTGATACCTAGTGGACGAGTGGTAAAGACGATGAGCCGATGCCTCGCTGTGTTGACGTCACGGGGAAATCCCAGAGTCGCGACACACAAAGCGACATTGGACATTGTACCGGACCAAAACAACTGCATTACAATGGCGACAAGCTTCAGTGTTTAACCAGTATTGGTTCACGGATATTACGAGTTAGAGTTACTTTATGTTGCACTTCTATATAATATATAACTTTACGAATGTGCATCTTATCTAACGTAATGTTATCGCATCACTATGTTTCCTTGAAACAAGTGATAACTTACAAGATGACGCACAAAACCAGGATTTCGTTCCAGAATCTTGATGGAAAGTATTAAAAAATTAAACATTTAACACTATACAACGGGAATAGAATAACGAAAACCACCCGATTGGACTTAAATGGTTAACAACAAGGACGTGAGTTTGGGTTGCGTAGTGGTTGACGACTCCGACAGATAAGTGCAGTATTACTGTTGTTAGCTAAAACCAGAGCTGTGTACGTACAGGAGTGGCCAGGTGTTATCTGTTACAGCTGCGCAATTAGGGACAAGCCCGCCAGTTCCGACTAATGGCAAAACAGAGATTTTGTGTGCGATACACGGTGGTGTAGCGGTGTAGCTAATGTTAGGATTCTATTCGCGGCTTCATACCGACGAGGCAAGTTTATTAGCGAATTTCCCTATGGGGAAGTAGCTATTACCTAAGGTCTGATGGTAAGACCTGGGCCTGGGACTCATTTACTTTTTGTTTTGTATGTACCCTGAGGCCAAAAACACTATTCGCTCAAATTTGCATGTATATAAATATATATATATGTGTGTGTGTGTGTGTGTGTGTGTGTGTGTGTGTCCGCGAAACGCGAAAACTTGAGTAATTTTTGTTTGATTTTGATGAAATTTGGTTTGAAAGTGTAAGGCGGGATAAGCTTGAACGAGTTCGTGAACCAGCATGATCGGATGATGGGAACGGGGTTTTGTGGGATAAAACACGTTTTTCCTCATTTTTGAACACCAAAACACAAAAATTCCGAATTTATCTCTAAACCATTTTAAAGAGCTTAAAAAGACAAATAATTTAGTAAGTTAAATTGAAGTGTTGGCGTGTTGTTATGGTTACGGAGAAAATTTAAAAAAAATAAATTTAAAATTCCCATGTTATTTTTATGGAGAATATTGGTTTATGGATATATTTTTATCAAACTTGGAAAATTTATTTTTTTAATACCAAGCTACTGTATTAATGTTTTGTTAAGAACACACTTTATTAGCCTCCCTGTAGCAGCAAACCTAGGTACTCATTTAACCTAATGTTATTTAAATAGATTCAATTTTATATCAATCCAGGCAAATGTAAATTCGCTTAGTGTGCAGGTTTGTTGCGGCGAGGGTATATAGTTTATAATGTCAAGAATCAGCTATGTATCTTTGACTACTGGTTGAACATTCAATCCCATAGTAAAGTTGCCGCCAGTTTTATCATAAAAATTGACGGTTTTCCACCGAGACAACGACAGATTGCGCTGATAGGCATATGTAAATGCCAATTTTTGTCGAACGCCAAGGAAGTGCATCAAAATAAGCTGCTGCTGGTCTATTTTAGATAGGGCGCCTACTTCAGTATCCAAATGCCAATATAGATGAATACTTAATACTTTTTTTGTTAAAATGGCGACCATACTAAGTAGGTATTTTAAGCCAAGTACAATGGATGAGTGTAGGATGAATGTAGTCCGAACACATTGTCGGCAAATAAACAAAGGGGATAAATCATGGAATGCATACATCACACGAACATATGTAGTAGAGGTTGCATACATGTGACAAGGTTTACATGATGTGTATTGTGTAGGTATGGTATGTGTGAGGTGAAGCAACGCCGCGGTATGTCGTGCGTCATGACGTCATGTCAGCTGTCAGTCAGGTAGTTGAGCGATAAACTGCTGGTGCACGTAGGGCCTACGGGAAGTGCTAATTGAGCTTATAGATCAATATTGACTATTTTATTGTCATGTTACTGTTTCCTATCAGAAACACGATTCCAGCCACAGTTTACAGGCATTGATGGATAACATCGACCGTTAACGACCATCGTGCCACATAACTGTATCCAAACACATTATGCACTCCGCCTATCTTATCAATACACTACATTACTCTCCTCTCTGTAATGGTTCTTCTCCACAAGTAGCACTCAGAACAATACCACACTCCTGTAGTGTTAGCCATTGCCTACAAAATGTATTGTTGTCACATTCTACACCACTTCTGATTTGATTAGTTTGGTGTTCAAGTACTTGTGTGTTCTTGAAACTGGCTGGGTAGCTGAGTGGTTATAGTGTTCGCATAGTAATCAAAAAATCGCCGGTTCGATCCTGAGAAAAGTTGGTAGCTTTTTGATGGTTCGAAACTGGACCCAGCTGTTCCTGATCATTGGGCTTTAAATAAATGATCCGGACTAATGAAACCGCTGATCTTAGTCAGTAACAAAGCTAGACAGGTCATCTCACACCATTCTACACTCATAATTGGGTTAAAATACGCACCTAGGTGGCGTGTCCCCATCTCAATAATTGATAATTATCTTGTATGCGCATAGATAAATTTGCTTTTTCTTCGCACGTTTATAATTTAACAGTCGTTCTGATGTTTACACGCACAACTCGACGGATCGTTGTTTTATGCACATGCACGAACTAATTTATGACAATCTGTTGTACAAATTGGCATATACTGGTAGTCTTACACATTTCGAGACGAGCAAAGCAGATTTGTTGGCTGAAACGCCATTCTAATACAAGCAGTTCCCAATGCCTTGAGCATAAGTTTGAGTTAACCTCATCCTTATTCAGATCTTCATATCCATCTCATATCTCCTTCTTCATCTTTTACCCAAAAAAGGGATAGATTGCGTCTCGACAAAAAATAAAAACATTTCTTTTACACGCACAAAAGAAAAAATAAGTCCACAACGTGTAAAACCGTTTAAGAATCTTGATGATCCGACTCGTTCCCAATGACAAAATCGATCGTGGTGACCAATGACAAAAAGCACATACTATTACTGCATTGATAGACTGCAAACATTGGAGAACGACAGTATTTTTCAAAATACAGGTCATGGTCATGTACAACTTCTGTGCCTCGCAGGCGAAGAAATGCACAGGAGATTGTTTGTCGGGGAGTTTCCAAAATGTGACGCAAACCCCTGAAAACATGACAGGTCGCGTCGCCCGAAAACTTTCTCTCATACGACCCAGTGGCCAGTTCCGGTCGCCCCTTCGCCCCACCGTGGTGCATTATATTCTTGTGACAGCGACACTGACCTATACGTGCACGGTAACACGTCGATATATGGGACAAGTAAAACTAAAACTTGACCACAACTCGTGTCATCTTATCTCCGTAACCCAAAAACCTACTTTTATACCAGGTAAAACGTCGTTAGTGATGCGATAACGCATCAAAGTATTTATTTTTCAATTCA
Source organism: Macrosteles quadrilineatus (assembly GCF_028750875.1). Taxonomy (NCBI): domain Eukaryota; kingdom Metazoa; phylum Arthropoda; class Insecta; order Hemiptera; family Cicadellidae; genus Macrosteles; species Macrosteles quadrilineatus. The sequence continues at coordinate 35,789,340 of NW_026542594.1, read as the reverse complement.
GTGCAACGGTCCAAGTTAAAATAACATAACAACCGTTCAAACGTAGGCTATTACAATAGGTCTAAAACAGTTTGTCCTTGTGAAGATGTTCTACAATTTAATTTAAATTCCCATTATGATAAACTAGCAAGATATACGTTAATAAAATTTCTTGTGTTGTAGGTAGCTATAGGCTAAGCACCTTTTTAAACAGAACACTACCATAGTCAGGTGTACGGTACAGTCATAGGAACGTGCAGTTTTTAGTAGACTATTAACGAATTTGCCATATAGGGAATAAGCTATTACCGAAGGTCTCATGGTAAGACCAAGGCCCAGGACCGATTTACTTTTTCGTTTTGAGATCCCCAGAGGCCAAATACACCATCGGTTCAAATTCACATATATATAAGTGAAATAATAAAAACCTGAGTACGCTGAAATTCATTTGTATTTAAACTGAGACGTATTTCGGCACAAAGGCCATGATCACAGTATGAGTTATAAAAGTATGTAAACAAATAAAATAAATAAATAGTTAATAACATAAAAGGTGAATAAAAAGTCAAGACCCCCCCCTCTAATATTTTTCCAAGTAAATATACAGAGAGATATCCTTTTGGTGGTCGTGCAATCTTAGCAGGATGTTTCATTTTATGATTTTGAAATTTATGAGTGTCCCCCCAAAAGGGGGGATTTGGGGGACAACTCAAATATTTTAAATGTAAACCTCCTTCAAAGTGACACCTCATTTTGAAATGTTTACAAAAACTTAAATAATGGTTAAAACTAGAGGTCGCTATTTATTCTCTATCCAAAAAGGTAGCCCGTCAAATGTTGTGGAAAATCAATGGTAAAATTGGTTCGTAATGGTAATATTGGCTACCATTTTGGATAGAGAAGAGATAGCAAACTCTGGTTTTCACCATTCTTTAAGTTTTTGTAAACACTTCGAAATGAGGTGTCACTTGTTGGGGGTTTACATTGAACAATTTTTAGTTGCCCCCCAAATCCCTCCTGGGGAGACACTCAAAAATGTTAAATGTAAACCCCCATTTTGTGACACTTCGTTTTAAAGTGTTTACAAAAACTTAAAGATTGGTGAAAACCAGAGTTCGCTATCTCTTCTCTATCCAAAATGGTAGCCAATATTACCATTACGAACCAATTTTACCATTGATTTTCCACAACATTTGACGGGCTACAATTTTTGATAGAGAATAGATAGCGACCAATTTCAAAATCATAAAATGAAACTTCCTGCTAAGATTGCACGACCACCCTCCTCTTGACTTTTTATTCACCCTGTATGTTTTGAATTCATAGTAAATTTTGATTAAATGGTTAGGTGTATTTCTTATTTAAACATGTGACTGTGTAAGATTCTTCCCTGATTTGTCTGATTTTTTCATGAATAGGTTTTTGTTTTTGTTTTTGCATTACATTGAGAATTTGGCCGCCGTGTTTTTTTGAGTGTAGGTATTTTGCAGTTATTTTTTTATATCTATTTTTTCACCCTATTTCCCACCTATAGATAAGCCATACATACATGCCAGTTTGTAATTGTTAGAGAATAGAGAATTACAATTGCATTATACGATTGCGAATGAATCATACAGACTGCCTCTGAGTAGGCTAAATATTAAGATCACAAGTACATTAACTGCATGTTTTGTTTAGCCTAAAAATTTAAAGAATATGCATTTTTCCGTACACCAGATGCTTCCTTTATCAACTGTTATAGTCAGTAACTAAGCATTGAACACTTAACGCCATCAATCATTACTAGGTGCAGTGAATGACAAAACAGCTGCAACAAATTCAATTCACATAGGTTATAAATAACCTATGTGATCTGGTTTAACAAATGGATGAGGTATATTCACAAGCAGCTTAAAATATGTATTATAAGAAAAGTACTCTTTTTTTTTAACTTGCAGAAAATATTTACAAGGCCTGCCATGTATATGTATTTACAATTTACAGAACATCGCCACTGGCAGTTAGTTTTAGAAGAACAAAATTAGAAACTGTTAAGGCATGTAATTGGCTCGCGCCCAGCGAATGGGAGACAAGGGTATTGTACTACAGTACCTGAGTATCTCGAGTACTGTAATATCTTAGTGTTAGGTAAAACTAAACAACATTTTAGTGAACGAGAAGAGGAAAAACCAAACTAATCATATCAAACTAAGTATGGCAATAAATTGTTTGGGACATGCTGACTTCAAGACTACAGGTTAATAATAGACTTAAAACATCCAAAAATTAACTACTATAAAATGTATAGGTACTGATATGGTAAATAAAAAAATAGGTCTTGGCAGACTTAAGTGATTAGGTATAAATAAATAGCTTAATATGGGTTCACATTTAAAAATTAAATGTCATAGATAGCAGGATAGAATCATCGCATTACTGTACCATCTTATTGTCGATGTCGAGGTCGAATAGCGGGTCGTAGAAGGTCGGAAAATCCATGTCGCAGGTCGAAGAATAGTTGAGGTAGTACGACGGTACCAGCTGTGACATGGTCGGATGGCGGCGCTAGACTGACGGAGACGGGGACGGAATAGTAGCTAGTAGCTTGGTTAGCCATGCCTTACAGAGGCCGTGACGTCATCACCCTCTGCCCCACTCCACTACCACTACCGAGAACCTGGCATCGGCGGCCCACAACAAGTTCACGTTATACAGTACCTCGTACATCAACATCCAAACAGGACCGATTCCAGGTATAAGCACAACATCCGAGAAGAGCGTATCGTTCGCTTTCCCCTATTGTAGAATGTTCTTGATAGAGGGACTTGAGGATCGGCCGTTCAACTAATGTTAACTGAGTTTAAATTCATTCCTGTACATAAACTGTCATTATCAGGTAATGTGTTTGGTGAAAGATAGATCCGAGCATAAAGACAAGTGTTTAAGAGAGGTGAATTTGTATTGTTCTAGACTCTTGATGATGATACTCCTGTGTTATACGATCGAACCTGTCTCTTGACCCTACTGTATGTCCTCCAGAGACTGGCTCGGGCCAGACAGTGTACTGTAGTCAGATTAGTCTTGAGGGTCGCTGCAATTTTACCCTCAGAGAAAATATGACGTGACTCTGACTGAGCAATCTCAAGTTTGTTCGCGGGCGAAAGTTGGGGTAGCGGATTTTTATCCCCCTGGAATTTTACCCCCTGGGCAAACGTGACGTCACAAACCAGGGGGTAAAATTCCGGCCGCGAACTTTTGAGTTCCGCGACATCAGCTCGATGGATTAAACGCGGAATTAAACATATATTTTCATGGTTGTGAATTTAATCAGGACACATCAAATTATAAAAACCTAGAGTGTACGGCCCGGAATATTACCCCCCGGAATTTTACCCCCCGGAATTTTACCCCCGGAATTTTACCCCCCGGAATTTTACCCCCGGAATTTTACCCCCCGGAATTTGACCCCCTGGCCAGATATAAATTAGTGAGAATGATTAATTATCGTCATTCAGTTTTAATTTAATGGTAAACATTTTATTATTAGTAGCCTATCTAAATTTATATGTAACATTAACTAATCGAACAGGGTTTTAATATTAATTTTGAGATTCGAGTGTCAGGATTTGATCTTTGAATCCAACTGTTGGTTAATATGATCAAAATAAACAGCGAATTCTGTTTACTTAGTTGAGATTACAAAATAAATAAATAAAGATAGGCTACTAAATAATGAAATGTTTACAATTAATTAAAAACAGAAATAAGGAAATCAATCATTCAATTTCTAAAATCAGCCAGGGGGTAAAATTCCGGGGGGTAAAATTCCGGGGGGTAAAATTCCGGGGGGTAAAATTCCGGGGGGTAAAACTCCGGGGGTAAAAATCCGGCCCGTACATCTTCAGTTGCCTAAACGCTAGTTATATGGACAGGGGGTAAAATTCCGGTTTTTATCGCTAATCTAATTAATCACGCTCTGACTATTTTCATTAGACTTCCAAATCCGCGGGGGTAAAATTCCGGCCGCGAACAAACTTTTGGCCACTCAGGTTTCTACGTCATAGTGACGTCAGCTTTGCCCAGGGGGTAAAATTCCAGGGGGATAAAATTCCGGCGACCCCGAAAGTTTACCCCGCGCGATATGGGAGTCTTATGAATAGCCTATAGTGAGAGAGAACGTAATAAGCTAGATTAGCAATAACAGCCGGAATATTACCACTTGACCAGATATATAATTTGTGGATAATAATAGACTTTATATAATTTTTATAATAGGCTTCTTTTAGAAAAACATCTTTAAACAGTTAACTACATGATATAAAATGTAGTATTAAAATGTAGTACTGCACTGTTTATATTAATGTCAAATTCTCATAATTTTTTCTGATATTCTTTTAAGATTATAAAATCAGACATGGTTCAAAAATACAAAATATAATTTTAAAATATATATTTTATTAACTATAAATTATTCGACTACAGTACTTGTAAACATGGTGAAACAACAGCCCTGAAATAATAGCAATAGAAATTCTAAGTTTGAAATAAGCCTAGTATATAGCCCAGTCAATAATGTTTTTTATCGCAACTAAATGGTGGGAAGCTGGATTTTATATATGTCATAGAACCACATGAGAGGTGTATTTTCCCAAAAGTCCCCACTTTTGAGCCCTTAAGCTTTCCCCCCCCCCACCCCCCTCCAAACACAGAAATTGCAGTGTTTTACTTAATTGATCATAATTCAAATGCTATGTAAGATATCGAGCTGCAATTTGTTTTGTTTCATTTCTGATTAGTTTTCCTACAACTTTTGTATTTATAACATTTTTCTAAAACCAATACTTAGGGAGATATAAAATTTAAACTTCGTCAAAAGCTTTGTTTCAGAGTGAAAAATTTTGTTTTAGCGAATTTCCCATATAGGGAATAAGCTATTACCGTAGTATTCATGGTAACACCTGGACCCGGGACCGATTTTTTTTTCGTTTTGAGGTCCCTAGAGGCCAAAAACACCATCCGTTCAAATTCATATATATATATATTTATATATATATATATATATATATATATATTTATATATATATATGTGTCCGTTAGCGCGATAACTCGAGCAAAAATGATCCGATTTTGATAAAATTTGGTACAAACGTGTAAACCTACGTTTATTCGAACGAGTTCGCGAACCAGCATGATCGGACCATGGGAACGGGGGTTTATGGGGGCTTTTATGGGGTAAAAATGGGTTTTTCCAATTTTTGACCCAAAAACATAAAATTTTGCAATTTATTTCCAAACTATTTTGTAGAGCTTAAAAAAACAAATAATTTAGTATATTGAAGCGTTATAATGCGCCTAATGGTTACGGAAAAAATTCCAAAAAATTGTTAATTTAAAATTCCCATGTTATTCTTATGGAGAATAAGGAAACTGTTGTAGTTTGCTTGTTTATTAACATATTTTGCCCAAATTTGGAAAATGTTTTTATTTCTTTTTAACTATTAACATTTTACATAAAAAAAACACTTTTACCCTCCCTGTTGCAGCAAACCTAAGTATGTGTTAAACTGATTCTATTTAAATAGGGAATAAATGTGATATTTTTAAGGAGACATTTTAGTGTAAATCCAATCAGGCAAATGGAAATTCGCTTAGTCTGCAGGTTTGCTGCGGCGGGGGTATTTCTCTATGTATACTTTTAAATAGAAATAATACGCAAATATGGTTTCAAACAAATGTTTTAGTACGTTTTTCAAGGTTTACAATTATATTATTGGTTAGTCATATAGGCGACCGTGTGAAGAGCTGGGCGTCGGGTGCTCGTTGATCTAGCCCAGCCAATAAACGCACAAACTGCCTTTTTTCGTAGCTAAATAGTGGAAAGCTGAGTTTGTTATATGTGATGGAACTACTTAAGACGTGAATTTTTAAAAAGTTCCCGATTCTCCCCCCCCCCTCAACCCCCTCCAAACCTGGAAACTACAGTCGTTCACTTTACTGGATATAATTCAAATTCTACGCATGCCATCGGTGAAATTTGATTTGTATTATTTATAATTAGTTTATCTACAAATTTTTTACCAAAAATTTTCTTAAAAAACTATATCCAAAGAGATATAACATTTTTACTTTTTTTGATAATGTTTACGCGTATGTTTTAGAGTACACAATTTTGTTTTACCCTCTATATATTTTTTTCAAATAAAATACGCAAAATGTGTCTGAAAAACAAAATGGTAGTATGTTTCTTAAGGTTTATAAATATATATCTGGTTAGTCATCTGAAAAAAAACTGATGTATTGTGGAGCATCCGCAAAGACAGCGCGTGCAGGCTTCTTCAAAGCATCCGCGCAGCGCCGCCCGTCGATGCATAATAAGGACCGGCACCGCTAAGTTCTGTTTCATACAAATCCTATATAAGACTTCCTAATTTGTAGCCTAATTTACTACCAAAACAATCTGTATCCAAGCTAAACCGTGACTAAATGAAGCACCTCGCGGTTCGCGGTTAGTAAACAGTTTTCGTCGACCCACTAATCTTTGATACAAACTGCTTCCTATCATTGATATGTCCCTATCTTCACGCTTCCCGCTAGCAAGGGTTAGCTTTCTGCTCTGCCATGAGTTGTAAGCCTGTGTTAAAATAATATCAGAAACTACGTATAAAACCGTCGGTAATATTTATAAGCCATTTTTAATCATGGTAAGGAATACAAATTAAAACCAGTCAATGTTAGAACTAACTTTTTTATTAGGTCTATAAAAAGGAGATTTTAAAACACTTAATAAGCGCCTTCATCTTTATTAGCGATGTTTAACGTTTGCATAATGTCTACCACAAATCAAGAAAGAACTATTATGCTGAATCATTTTTAAGATAACATGAAACAATCAAACATTAGAGAACAGAACTTCACCAAGACTCACAGTATAGAGTCTCTAAAAATGATTGATCTCGACCACGTATTAGTGCCGTAAAGAAGATTCGTAATACATTGTTGTCAATTTTTACGAAAAAAGCCCAATTTGATTGACACATCTACACAATATGTTAAGAAAGGAAATTTGAATAATCTGCCTGTACGTATCCCGTAAATAGTCTAGCCTACATGTATGGGGACACAAATATAGTTTTTCACTTACCTATTTATAACTTTTGGATATATGCCTTATTACATTAATTAATTGGAAAGTAAATAAAAGAAACTACGTCTAATAGCATAACACTTAAAACATAAATTTACACTTATAATGTTACTCATAATACTCTAAATATACATAAAATATGGTAAGTGGTGGTAGATTTCGATCCGACACTCCAATCATCCTCGGACCCATAGGCGAATTGGGTCATCTCATCATTGGGTTCAGTATGTTTCTTACCCAGCTTTATGTAATGTAATATATGTATCCATGTATATTATTGTCAATAGGTGTAGCCGTTGACAGAAATAATTGAACTAATTATGATTTAAAATGAGAAACTAGTTAAAACTAGCAATAAATTTAAGAAATGTACAAATGATTAGGATTCATCTAATTAGTATTTTTATGTAGTTTACAAATCTTTATTGACCTCGAGGCGCAGTTAGTATAAATCTCACGGAACAAAGCGAGTCCCATTGGTGGTAGATAATGGAAAGCACATTGTAACGTAAGGAAGAGCAAAGAGTATGTTTATAGTGATTTTTAAAGTGTTCTATACCTTAATCTATCAAACTTCCGTTGGTCAAAGATGAAGAAATCAAGTATTACAAGTATTGCAAGTATAACAAGTAAGTAGGTAGAGATTAATTTACCTGAACCAACTGGTTATAAAAGAGTAAATGATTGGGTTCCTTCTAAATAATAATTGTTTTGCTGTTCACGGTTAAGCTTGGATACAGATTGTTTTGGTAGTTAAGTCGGCTACAAATTAGGAAGTCTTATATAGGATTTGTATGAAACAGAACTTAGCGGTGCCGGTCCTTATTATGCATCGACGGGCGGCGCTGCGCGGATGCTTTGAAGAAGCCTGCACGCGCTGTCTTTGCGGGTGCCCCATACTACATCAGTTTTTTCAGATGACTAACCAAATATATATTTATGAACCTTAAGAAACATACTACCATTTTGTTTCAGACACATTTTGCGTATTTTATTTGGAAAAAATATATATAGAGGGTAAAACAAAATTGTGTACTCTAAAACATACGCGTAAACATTATCAAAAAAAGTAAAAATGTTGGATATAGTTTTATAAGAAAACTAGCTGTTGTACCCGTGCTTTGCAACGGGAAGAGGACACAAAATAGAAACATTTTAATCTTTACATCTGTTGCATATAATAGTTAAACATCCGCCAACGCTTTTAGAAACAAAATTAAACTTTTATGGCCTTAATAGAAACGTTTAAGTTATGACTTTTAAATCTGGTAAGTAGTGGATACCACCATTTTGGTTTTGATTAATTTTAAATCTTGTGTAGGCTGATGTGAGGAAAACTGACCAAATCTTCGAATAGAACTTTCACATACTATTTACCTTCATCTCCCTTAATTACATATCTTTTTATTTATAATTTACATTTTAAATTTCAATTTTGAAATTGCAAAAATACTAATTATCAAATTTAAATGGATTTTTTTATTTCACTCTTCTTCATATTAAATAACAAATCCTTCCATCCTCAGTTTCTTCACTCACTATAAATCATTAGCAAAACTAAGTCAGCTGTTATAAACTTTAGAAGTATTGTTGAGCCTTATCAATACAGTCTTTTGAAATATTAAAGAAACTATATCTAAGTTATACTATAAAAAAATTTAAACAAATAATTTAGCATTAAAGACAGCAGACAAAACTAATATGATTATCATAGCGTCGAGGACTAAAAAATATGATAGCAAAAGCAGTACATTAGGCCTATATTTTTCATTGCATCTCTGATTCTACTCTACATAAATATCAACAAACAACTTAATATACAAACCAGTTCTTTTAATCAGTTCCATCGTCCATGGCCTTTAAATTTTCACACTTACCATTAAGTAAACATAGTAACAGATATTTCATTGATTTAGAAACAAAAGAACACTGTGTACTGCTTAGTTTTATGATATTTTTCTTGGTTTAATTTAATCAGTGGTGTGGCAAAACACAAATAAAAAATTTATCAAATAAAGTAAATGTGAACTGAAAGCTATGTTATGATAAAATAAGCGTATTTTGTATTACCATTTGATAATTAAATATAGTTACACATATAGGCCTACAACAGATTTTAGAACACAAAAATCAATGACGTACAATTTAGTTATTGATGATATTCTTTGTTAAGTTAATCTAACACATGTTAAGCAGTTCGAATTTATTTAAAGTAGCCTCCAAATTCATACAAAACATCTATACTTTGTAATTTTTATACTGTTTCCATGAAAACATATCAATAACATTATTTTCATAACTGAGACGCTTTAAAAAATCCAAAGCAGAGCCAGAGTTTTTACAGCAACAGTTTATAGAACCTTTTTTTTCTATAATCATTGGCAGTTTTAGAATAAATAATCCATGATAAAACGCTACATTAAAATAAACCTACCTCATTGGTAGTTATGGAAAATATTATATTTAACTTTTTTGTATCAGCTGTCTGAAATTGTGAAATATTCAATTTAGCAGTGTTCTTCTTGTTTACATTGAAATGTCAAAGCAAATGTAAACAAACATTATTAGTGTTCTAATTGCATCCATGGAGACCAATCAATATTTACTTTTAAAATGTTCACCTCAGAACTTTTAAAGCCAAAGGGGCAAAGCCTATGGTCAGTATCGAAATGTGAATAGTCCTATAATGGTCCTTGGTATATTAGCTATATTTTTGTAAAATTTAAGCCCAGTTGGTTCATTAGTTTTTGCACCTATTAGTAACACACATACAGACAGACACCATTAGATTTTTATATAATAGTATAGATGTTTGTTAAAAAGGTTACAGATAAACTAATTATAAATAATACAAATCAAATTTCACCGATGGCATGCGTAGAATTTGAATTATATCCAGTAAAGTGAACGACTGTAGTTTCCAGGTTTGGAGGGGGTTGGGGGTTGGGGGGTTGAGGGTGGGGAGAATCGGGAACTTTTTTTAAAATACACGTCTTAAGTTGTTCCATCACATATAAAAAACTCAGCTTTCCACTATTTAGCTACGAAAAAAGGCAGTTTGTGCGTTTATTGGCTGGGCTAGATGCGATGACGCAGCGCAGAGGTGTTCAGCACGCGCTCTCTTTGCCGACGCCCAGCTCTTAACCCGGTCGCCTATATGACTAACCAATAATATAATTGTAAACCTTGAAAAACGTACTAAAACTTTTGTTAGAACCATATTTGCGTATTATTTCTATTTAAAAGTATACATAGAGAAAAACAAAATTTTGCACTCTGAAACAAAGCTTTTAACGAAGATTAAATTTTATATTTCCCTAAGTATTAGTTTTAGAAAAATGTTATAAATACAAAAGTTGTAGGAAAACTAATAAGAAATAAAACAAAACAAGTTGTAGCTCGATATCTTACATATCATTCGAATTAGTAAAACACTGCAATTTCTGTGTTTGGAGGGGGGTGGGGGGGAAAGCTCAAGGGCTAGAAGTGGGGACTTTTGGGAAAATACACCTCTCATGTGGTTCTATCACATATAAAAAATCCAGCTTTCCACCATTTAGTTGCGAAAAAGGGTGTTTTATTGCATTCATTGACTGGGCTAATATTACATCACTAGGGCATAAAATGACTCTTTTCGACCCAAGCTCAAGGTCAGAAAATTATAGCTAGGGTTGAAAAGCCACTTTTTGCCCGTGTGATGAACTATATTTTTCGTCATATTGCACCATTATTTGAACAAACTATGTTACAAAACTAAAATTAAAGTAAAATACCCCCGCCGCAGCAAACCTGCAGACTAAGCGAATTTCTATCTGCCTGATTGGATTTACACTAAATTTTCTCCTTAAAAATATCACATTTATTCCCTATTTAAATAGAATCAGTTTAACACATAGCCTACTTAGGTTTGCTGCAACAGGGAGGGTTAAAGTGTTTTTTTTTTATGTAAAATGTTAATAGTTAGTAAGAAATAAAAACATTTTCCAAATTTGAGCAAAATATGTTAATAAACAAGCAAACTACAACAGTTTACTTATTCTCCATAAGAATAATATGAGAATTTTAAATTTACAATTTTTTGGAATTTTCTCCGTAACCATTAGGCGCATTATAACGCTTCAATATACTAAATTATTTGTTTTTTTAAGCTCTACAAAATTGTTTGGAAAGAAATTGCAAAATTTTATGTTTTTTGGGTCAAAAATTAGAAAAACCCATTTTTACCCCATAAAAGCCCCCATAAACCCCCGTTCCCATTGTCCGATCATGCTGGTTCGCGAACTCGTTCGAATAAACGTAGGTTTACACGTTTGTACCAAATTTCATCATAATCGGATCATTTTTGCTCGAGTTATCGTGCTAACGGACATATACAGGGTGACAAAAAAGTCTGGAAACGGCTTAATATCTTTTTAACTAAATCCGTTAGAAAAGTCAAACTTTTTACATCAACTTACATGTACAAAAACTACTTTTTCCAAGTATTTTCATGTTTTTACCTCCATCAGGGGACGACCCATGAGGAGTAGGTACATACTTTAATGTAAGCATAGGTTGATATGCACATCATTTTAAAGGTTTGGTCAAGTGGAGTTCATTACCGGAAACCGCATCTCAAAAGGTTAATTCGTTACAAAATTGCGGCATTTCAAATTTCTTGTGGAATATACCTTTACAGGCCTTAATATTGGTAAATACTCGTATTAAACATTATCTTGAGAGCTGAAACTGTATTTTAAAGTCAACTAGCTCATAGACTAAGTTTATTCAATCTTCAAAACAAATTTAACCGGGTTTCAGATTTCCCGGCCAATTTTGACTATGAGCCTTACCATTACTAAGGCCTGTGCACTGTGCAGGTATATTCCGCAAGAACTTTGAAATGCCGCCATTTTGTAGTGGATGAACCTTTTTTGACGCGGTTTCCGGCAATGAACTCGGCTGCGTACAGACTGATCCGCGGCCAGAGGGTAGTTTTGGATTATACAATCTGACCCGGGGGTCTGGCAGGTACATAATAGGGTCGCTTGAAACATGTGATCTGATCCGCGAGTCGTTGAGGGAGGAAGGGGATTTCTCCTTGGCCTCTACGGGAAAAATAAGCTGAATAATAAACTAGGCCTTAGTATTTCCATATACACCCACTAATAAGATTTAGCCTATTAACCTATTTTAGCAATTAAGTTGATTTGGCTTAACATAGCTAGCCTATTTAAAACCGTTCACTTAGTTAAACTAATTATTGTTATTTAGTACAAACCCATGGATATACATCTATTCTCATTTACATTGCTCTAGGATTCTATTGATTGATTAAAACTCACCCTATGTTTTTAACGAATTTTTAAGGGTTTTGTCAATTTAATATTGTATGCTATTTTAAGCTTTAGCTCAGCGTGTGTTGACGGCTTCGCCCAGGGGTTTTCAAAGCGTCTATGTTAATCATATATAATGCTAACATTTACGTGAGATTTGCTCATTTATACGTTGTTTACTTAATGTACTTGAACTTTCACGTGTATTTCCTTATTTGTTACAGTCTTATATACTGCCCTTAAAAATAATACACCATTTGTTGTAAATTGTTGTTGATGCCATTTGTTTTGTCCGTTTTGATGCTTCATAAAATTTAAAAATTTAGTTTTTTGTGGAGTTAAGATTAAGATCTGGCTATGTATTTCTTTTAATTCTTGTAAGATTTTTATGATAATGATATATTTGTTATTAAATTGGTATGTTTGATACTTCCAGAAAGTTATGTGATGATAATGATGAGGACGATTCGTAATATAGTTTATAATATTGTAATTTATAATTTTTTTTTAGAGCATATTCCAGACCAACTACTATCACGCACTTCCAAAGTTAATTCATAAAGCTATAAAACAGCCTAGAATATTCCAGATAATTGTAGAAACCCATGAAATATTTCATACAATTTAACATTTTACGTAGGGGAAGTCGGGGCACAACGGGATACCGGGGTACAACGGGATAGCTGTATTATTTTTGTTGTATGGTGCTGTAACCTAGTAGTGAAGCGTTTTACCAACTATTCAACTCAAAAGGCAGCCTCGGAGGCCATCTTGGTTCTATTGGAAAAGTGTTACGCATCTGAACTGTTGTGACATGGGTATTTCATCAACTTTTTACAACTTTTAGCAGTTTTCTGCGTAAGGTAAGTTATTTAATATCAAGTTTGTAGCTTTTACTGACATATATCCTTACAGTATGCTTGTTCAGCTCTAGCCTAGTAATATTCTAAGGTGAAATAGACGTCTTTTGAATCCAGCATAATTTGATAACCTAAACTGTGTTGTCGGGGTGGAACGGGATAGGGCAGAATGCATTGGTATCCCGTTCTACCCCAATATGTTTTTGTTGCAAGCATATAAAGTAAGTGTTGTCTTAATATTCCAGAGTGTGAGAAATTATACCAGAAAAAACTTATCAACAGAAATGAGATGAAGAATCAATTACAGAAGCAGTTGAAGCGGTTATTTCCGTTGAAGTGGGTCGTGAAAAAGATGAAGATATGAATTTTGAATTGCTTTCATGTTGACGAATTTAATATTGTGATGTAATCATGTAAATGAATACTTTTCAGAATAAAGATATATACCAAAACAAAGTTTGTTTTCTTTACATTTGAATCTAAAACTAAATGTCTATTTACATTTTAGTTTTCTTTTAGTTTGTTTTTCTCACTAAATGTTTTCTCATTAAATTCCCCATATCCCATTCTGCCCCACAGGAAAATCCCATTCAGCCCCGTGGGTGGGGCGGAACGGGAAATATGTAAACATTATTTAAAATAAAAAAATAAAAATGAAATAAATAAATTTAACCTTTAGTAATGTTACTATTTTGTACTAAATAAAATAAGGTTTCGTTTTCTACCTTTAAGTCGTAAAATTATACACCTTACACTGTGTATGGTAATGTAAACAATAAGTATCCCGTTCCGCCCCGAGTTCCCCCTATTTGGGTTGAAACCAAAACTTGCCACCTAAAGCAAACGGGATTGAACGCTCATAGTCATATCACTAAGACTAGTTGAATTTCATAGCAACTCTCAGTAAATATTCGTAGTAAAATTGAATATTTTAAAAGTAAATATTTGTATTCAGAGATCAACTACTCTCTAAAGGTGCGTTACGATTGCAAGGATAGTTTAGTAATGTGTATACGACATGCAGACAGACAAATCGATATACAACCCAAAATGCTATCACCATTGAATACAAAAACAATTAATTGGCAACCTTAATACAAAATTAATAAAGTAACTTTTTGCTATTTGTAGAAACCGTTTGATATAGAAACTTATAGAATATTTGGACGCAATAGAATACACTAAATAAACTAAATAAAAGACCAAAACTACGCTAGCCAAATCAAAAAAAAAATTTTTATATTAAGCCAAATCAACTAAATTGCTAAAATAAGCTAATAGGCTAAATTATATTGGAAGTACTAAGTCTTTTACCATCGACTGTAATAGCTATTTACCTTACAAGTGTAGTAAGAGAGTTTTTACATCACGCAGGTGAATGTTGTGCAACGAGCGGAAGCGAGTTGTATAATTTACCGAAGTGATGTAAACACGCTCTTGCGTAACGTGCTGACCCGACAATATACAGGAGGTTACGAACAATATTTTTCATTATCCATTTCACTCATCTTCTAACAGTAACGTTCATTTACAAACAAAAGCTAGGTTAGGAAAATACTTTAAAGCATAACAATAAAATTCAAGCGCACAGCTGCTTTCTAGCGTTGGACGTCGTTGGCTCCATAGAGGTATATTTTTTAAGTTAAGCACTCAATGTTATTTAAATGGGTTTCATTACATCACCGAGTGAGTTTTTTCCAACTTTACATCACTCGAGAAGTAACGAAGTTATATACATCACGCTTGGGATAGGGAAGTTTAACATGGCGGGTTAGGTAATAGCTATTTACCTTACAAGTGTAGTAAGAGAGTTTTTACATCACGCAGGTGAATGTTGTGCAACGAGCGGAAGCGAGTTGCATAATTTACCGAAGTGATGTAAACACGCTCTTGCGTAACGTGTAACGTACAAGATTTTACCTGACCCGACAATATACAGGAGGTTACGAACAATATTTTTCATTATCCATTTCACTCATCTTCTAACAGTAACGTTCATTTACAAACAAAAGCTAGGTTAGGAAAATACTTTAAAGCATAACAATAAAATTCAAGCGCACAGCTGATTTCTAGCGTTGGACGTCGTTGGCTCCATAGAGGTATATTTTTTAAGTTAAGCACTCAATGTTATTTAAATGGGTTTCATTACATCACCGAGTGAGTTTTTTCCAACTTTACATCACTCGAGAAGTAACGAAGTTATATACATCACGCTTGGGATAGGGAAGTTTAACATGGCGGGTTAGGTAAATGCTATTACTCAACTTATTTTTTCCGTAGAGTCCGGGTAGAATTCCCTTTCCTCCCCCCAACGACTCGCGGATCAGATCACATGTTTCAAGCGACCCTATTATGTACCTGCCAGACCCCCCGGGTCAGTTTGAATGATCCAAAACTACTCTCTGACCGCGGATCAATTCGAGCACACGCATGAACTCCACTTGACCAGACCTTTAAAATGATGTGCTTATCAACCTAAGCTTACATTAAAGATTATGTACCTACTCCTCATGGGCCGTCCCCTGGTGAAGGTAAAAAAATGGTAATGCTTGCAAAAAGTAGTTTTCATACATATAAGTTGATGTGAAAGGTCTGAATTTTCTAACGAATTTAGTTAACAAGATTTCAAGCCGTTTCCAGACTTTTTTTGTCACCCTGTATATATATATACTAGTGGCTTGTAGGGACATAAGTCCCTAAAAAGCTCAAATGTAAAACAACTTTTTGCAATACCGGTATTTAAACATACTCAGAATAACATTATCTATGTGTCAGAATAGGCATCCCTACACCATATCTTTTGTGTAAAAACCAGTTTGTTGTTCTTCTTTGTTTGCTTTTGTTGATGTCATTTTCAATAAATAATTTGAATCACTCCAGTGGTTTAACATGAAAAGGCAGCAAACATATCATTGTTTGAGAATAAATACTGGTTTACTAAGGTAGCTTTGGTCTAGTGGTTAATGAGGATAAATAAAAGCTTCCCTGTTTGGAATTTTTAAAATTCATTGGAGGTTCGCCTTCAGATGAATTGAAGACGCCCGCAATTTCATCTGCAGTAGGCTTATTATACCTACGATGATCCATATTTATCCTGTCTACAAACCTAAGTTCTAAATCACTGTCACCTTGTAGTCTACAACCATTTCTTCCGAAGCTCTTTTGTAAATTTGTGCAAATGGATTTTCTAATAGAATTTCAGCTAGTTTTGACAATATTTGAGGTTTTAAGTCACTATTTTCTCGACGCCTTTGACGAATTTCTGTTGCTGTTGATGTGTCAATAATGTACAATTGGCCATACACGGGGTCTTCATCATGTTGAGGCAGCAAATCTGAGATTGAACGATAAATCTGTCCTTGAATTTTGAAACAGTATGGTCCTTTGCCTGGAATATCTTTCTTACTGGCTGAAAAATAAGCAAAAGCCATCGCACTGTTGCATTGTCGAATGAATTTATACAGTTGTGAGCTCTCTTCAAACAAACTTTTAAGTTATACATTAGTTTTTGACTGAGGAAGGTTAATAAGTCCGTTATGGCAACATGTCATAAAATGATTATTCGTTAGTTCTTCTCTAAAATGAAGAGCACTACATTGAATGCACTCTTGGTCCAGTAATCCTGCATCATGGATCTTTACATTTCTCTCGTCTACCATGGGTCTCCTAAAAAGGGGTTGTAACATATCTTGATTAAGTTCGTCATTATCTACTCTTGCTCTTCTACGCGCACTGTCATTCCTATGAACAGTTACCCGCCTTTGTGGTATTCCCCTGGCGTTCATATTAATTACAGTACTTATAATGAAAAGAATATATATCCAGCAGCCTACATACCAAAACATCTTGAATCCCTGGTGATTTTATAAAAGTATGATCAAATATGATTACTCTACGTTGTATATTCACTGCACTAAAAAAATGTACTTACGAAGGAATGCAAATACACCATTTTAGAACCAATAACATTTATAGGTTATTTTAGTTGTATATATTTACACAACCTTAACCTTAAAATGTGTAGAAATATAAAGAAAACAACATAATTTAAAATAAACTTGAACATATGATTTAAAAATAAAAACAAAACAGAAGTTAGATTTAATTTCGACTCTTTGATTATTTATACAGAATATTTATTCTATGTCGTTTATTCCTTTAACACGACAATAACGTAAAAGCATGAAAAAATGAAACTTCTAGTATATGATTTAAATATAAACAAAGAATGCAGACGTTTTTCCGACTAATCTTCAATATTTCAGTTTTATTATAGTATACATTTCATAGTTGACTGGCTAAAAGTAAACCAAATGCGTGTATTGATCACTGTTTTCAAATCTGTGGCACAGCTGTTTTAATTTCAAAAGATGTAAACAAATTAAACCCCATGTTGTTTTAATGGGAAAAGTTTTATTCTGTTGCGAATTTATGGTAAAAAAATAAGAAAACTGAATAGTTTTCCCACAAAATTCACGTCAAGACCTTTAAAATAAGACCCCTCCCATCCTTCTACGGCCATCCAGTCACTCACAATTTCTTTACAAAAATTTGACTTACGGAATTATATATATAGATATATATTTGAATTTGAACGGATGGTGTTTTTGGCCTCTAGGGACCTCAAAACGAAAAAAAAATCGGTCCCAGGTCCAGGTCTTACCATGAGTACTACGGTAATAGCTTATTCCCTATATGGGAAATTCGCTAAAAGATAACCTATCAAAACTACTTCTAACTTGTTTTCAATTTTAATTTGCTAATGGAATCAAGCAGCTGTTTACTAAGTTATTCAATCGTGTCGTCCATTACGATTGTGTTGGTGTAATATACTGTCTATATGTCGAACTATTTACAATACAATATAGATTTACTGGTATGTATATATACTAGGTGCAATCGATACATACTTTCGATAAATGCGATTGTTTACAATAGAAATTTACAACTGAATTGACATCAGCCGATTTTTACTCCCTAGGGACTAAAAACGCGTTTTGCTCCCTAGAGAGTGAATGCTACTTTAGACCAGCAACGCATGCATTGAAAATGCTGATTTTGATGCAGTGGGACGAAAGCTTCATTGCAAGTTTTGGTGTTTAAATAGAATTTGCGTAAAAATTAGGGATCAAAAGTTATTGTAACTTATTTCATTTTCCCATAAAACACCATAAAATTAAATAAATCAGATAAAAAACCGGGTTTGCCCAAATTAGTTGTTATATAATGTATGGTCCTTGTAATAAAAAAATAAAAATAGTACCCCTCGTTTTTGCTATAAAAATTACGGTTCAAATAAAATGTTATTGCAACTTTTGTGATTTCCCCTATACAATATCAATATCATAGTTACTACCACCGCTTACCCATGATACAGGTTGTTGACAAGCTAATGGGAGAAAGTATGTAGATTGTTGATACAGTTTATTAAAATTGATGATGGAAATAAATAAGTTTTATGTAACCGTTCCGTAAGTGTTAGGCCTGTTTTACTATTATTTGCATTATTATACCATTCAGGCGGATCTTTTACAAGTTTAATCATATATAGGAAAAAGAGTCCCACAGGACAGGTAACAAAAACAAAACAATAAAGATAGATAAGTTAGAGAAGGTTAGAGCTATCATTGCTACCAAACTTGGAACAACAACACATTCACAGTTGTTGCAAAGATAACATGGGATAGATAAACTAAACTTTCATCACAAGAAAAGTTATCCGTTGTTTGAACATCTTTTTAAGGTTAACTGTGTTCGGGGAATGCGAGGGCCAATGGCTGAAATTGTGAGCAAGAGACAGCAGACAGATGACCGGGTTGGTTACAGACCTGCGTGATTTCCATCTCCACAACCACAGTCATAAATAGAGGGCGCGTGTTAAAAATAAAAACATAAATATCTGTATACCGGTACGTTTAGAAACAATTTTATGATATGCTACTACTAGGTTTCAAACCCAAAATACAATTCTACATATTTATTTTACATACATAATTATCTTAAAATAAAACGCAATTATCAACACTTGTTTAGCATCATCATTACCTATACGTATGCGGCATATAGTTAACGTTCGACTTCTTATAATTTTGATAATTCTTACTTACAATAAACATGCGATAGTAATCCAAGTTGAGTGAAGACAGCACTCACTACAGCACCAGTAGATGGATAGTGACAGGAGCGGCGCGGTGGCGGCGGCGTTGGCGACGGTATCAGTACCGGTACCGGGAAACGCACGTTAGCGCTGCGTGACTCACACTACTGTCAGTTCCGGCCACCCAAGGACGGACGTTCGCTCCCATTCCACACTAAACACCCTCATCCAGCCACAGCCATCACATGAGCAAGGTGCACGACCACGAGGTAAAGCTGTGTTTTCTGTATCTCGCATTCGTCTACTAGAGAACCGAGAGGTAAGAGGTTCTTACCGACCGAGAGGTTTTAAAGAGATGTTTCGTGACGATTGTTTCGTTTCAGCACGGCTTCTCTTATCTTGTATCTCACATTCGTCTAGAGAATCGAGAGGCGAGAAGTCCTTACCGAGATGTTCATGGTGATTGTTTTGTTAAGTGCGGCATCGTCATTTATTATCATATAATTTCTATTGTATCTGCCGGGGATCGACCCCCAATAACAGATACATCTTACTTCAAAACCAAGGAAAGTTATGGATATATTAGGGCCTACTTACTTTATCTACGGAATAGTGACTTAATAATTGCCATAATTACCATCCTCTTGACCGTTGACCATTTATGGATAGGTCGCGTCAGTAATGATACAAATATCATAAAACTTACAAATAAAAAATACTTCAACATATAATTATTATTATTAATTAATTAACTTGAGTGTCAGGCGGCATAAAAAATATTAAAAAATTAACAGGGCATCGAAGTAATCCTCCAAGGAATAAAAGCTCTGTTGGCAACACCACGACTTTAACTTCTTTATGAACAGTTTCGGCTCCAGGTTCTTAATGTTTTCAGGCAGTCTAAAGCCAGTAGAGGGAAACTGTCCTTCACTTTAGAAGTGCGGCATCTGGGAATAGAGATCAGGTTGCAACGTGCGTGCTGTACCTCTGAAACCCTTCTTTGCTTGAATCATTACTTAAAATGCAATACGTGTATAAATATTATGTAGGCTACTCCATGTTTTTTTTATTTACAAGGTTTTTTTTAATTCCCGGCGGAGCTAAGCTGTATGGAGGTAGTGGATTTTTATCCCCCTGGGCAAACGTGACGTCACAAACCAGGGGGTAAAACTCCGGCCGCGAACTTTTGAGTTTCGCGACATCAGTTCGATGGATTAAACGCGGAATTAAATGAATATTTTCACGGTTGTGAATTTAATCAGAACACATCAAATTATTAGAACCTAGAGTGTACGGGCCAAAATTTTACCCCCTGGCCGGATATAGAAATTATTAGGAATTATTGATTTTCCTATTTCTGTTTTTATTTAATAGTAAACATGTTATTATGAAGTAGCCTGTCTTAATTTATTTGTAACATCAACTAATCGAACAGGTTTTTAATTAAAATTTTGAAATTTGAGTATCAGGATTCGATCTTTGAAGCCAACTGTTGGTTAATATGACGTATAAACAAACATCAGAACGTTAATTGATTCGAAGATTTATTTAACGATTTATTATACAAACGTGGTAAAACAATGTTTTTCCGTTTGTATTGTAACAATAACAAAATATGTCTTATTGTTTCTTCACGAAGAAATGTTCACCCAATTATCATTTAAATGAGTTACTCAGTTTATTTTACATACATATTAACCAACAGTTGGCCCCAAACGCAAATCCCGATCATAAAAATTAAACAGTGAATTCTGTTTACTGTACTTAGTTGAGATTACAAAATAAATAAATAAAGATAGGCTACTTAATAATAAAATGTTTACAATTAATTAAAAACAGAAATACGAAAATCAATCATCCTTGATAATTTCTATATCTGGCCAGGGGGTAAAATTCCGGGGGTAAAAATCCAGGCCGTACATTTTGAGCTTACCTCATGAAGGGGGTAAAAGTCCGGGGGTAAAATTCCGACCCGTACAATCTAGGTTTTTATAATTTGATTTCATTTTCCATTGTTAAATAAACAAATATTTATTCCATCCATACTTAAATATCTCCTTAAACATGTCAGATGTATTCTCTATTTAGATACCATTACGTTTAACGCATACTTAGTACTTTTCTGACACAGGAAAGGTCTATTTAGGCCTAAAGGCCTAGTTTAGACTGTTTTATAGTAAAAAAAATAAAAGCTTAGGATGAAATAAACAAATTTTTCAAATGTGATGAAATATATCAAAAAACTAATAAAATTACTTACTCTGCACAAGAATAACTTGAGTGTTTTAGATTTACGATGTTTTGAATTTTATTTCGTATAGATTAAATTATTTGAATCAATTTTCAATTTGTTAATTTGAACTTTTAACCGTACAAACATACTTTCGAAAATTGTGTGAAAAGAAATCGGGGAATCCTAAGTTTTGACGCTCAAAAATAGGGAAACCCAAATTCACCCTATAAAACCATCATAATTCTCCGTCCCCATGGTCAGATCATGCTTGTTCACGAACTCGTTCGAATACATTTTGATTTAGACATTTATACAAAACTTGCAACGGGATCAGTATGCAAAAGATACAAAGTTGGTTCTTTGAAAAAGCCTTAAAATGGTTTCACACCCATAATTTAATTAAGAAACAAAATTGAACTGTATAATACAGTAGTACGTTTTTGTTAACTCAGACTGTGAACACCTATTTAGGCTGCCTAGGATCCAAAATCAATGATATATTTTAAGGTAGCTATTTCATCAATAAACAGATAGATGCATTGTCCTTCCAGACCTGGAGGTTCCATGCTCGAAATCACCACAGGATTAGCGATCCCATTACTGCCGCTTCAGTGAGTGCTCGAAATCAGTGCACCGTCTCAGATTGTGACCGTGAAGCTGCCCTCTTATTTGAAAATCAGCTAAATTCTCTTTTACGTAGAGGAGGGAGCTCAATACTTAGTTACCATAGACTGTCAGGATGCCAAGCTCTTGAAATAAAGGTTTGCAGTGTTGCCTATACTCAGCTCCTGTCATAATCCTCAAAACCATCTTCTGATACAGGAGGACTCTCTCACATGCTGCAGAGTGCAGAGAGTCCAAGTGGAGTGTTAGAGGTAAACAGGACTAAACTATCCAGTGCATTAAAGTTGATTTTTCATACATTATAAGTATTAAATGTAGATTCAAGTGCTACATACCTGATATTTAACACTTTTTGGAGATTTGTGAAAAAGTTTTTTAAACAAGATTTATACATAAAAAACATTTTCTATTAATAATATATAATTTAAATTAAAAAATATTATCCAAGAATACAAGGGATAATAACTATGGGACTCAAAAAATACTTGTGAACCAGTTTAACAAGAAAACTTGCTGGAGTTAGAAACTTGTCTTAGCAGAAATGGCAACTCCTTATCAGCAGGTTTGTTTACTCTGAGAAGTGACCTTTCAACTGTGCTATTGTTGGAGTCTCCAACAATATGTAATATAGCTTATCACATCTGAAGAAGCTTGAATAAAGTTGAAGAACAATATTTAAATTTTATATTTACACTGGACTAACATTTTATATATACAAAAAATGTCCAAGGCCTGAATTAAAACATATATGTACATTGTTTTATTTATTTAATATTTTCCTACATAAACATATAGTGACCAATATGTCAAAAACTACATGTGGCTTTTGCAGGGGTGAGAACTTCAGCAATTTTTTGCACTGGTTGCAACAACTGGATCCATCTAAATTGTTTAAATTTGACCTATAATAAAGTTAAAAAGTTCTCTTTGGAAGAGTTAAAAAAATGGAAATGCACTTCTTGTCTACAAAGTTCAGAAAAAAATTGAATGAAGCCAAATGAGGAAAATATTGAAGGATGTAAAAAAGTTGCTGACGAGTCTACAAACTGTTTGTCTCTGGCAGAGGAAATAGATAATGCACTGCTGAAAGAAAATGAAACCCTAAAGCAAGAATTATACGATGCTAAGAATCAAAGCTCTTTTTTTGAGTTACAGCTGGAGGACGATTTGAAGCAAAAAGAAGAACTAGAGAAGATAAAGCAGCTACAATGTACAACAATGTACTAGAACTAGAGAGTAGAATAAAAACCTTAGAAGCTAAACTGAAGAAAGAAAAGGAATTGAAGGAAGCAATCATTTTACAAGCAGAAGAAGAAAAAGCAATATATACAAACAATAGCACTAATCTAACAAGGAGGATGGTTAACTGCAATGAATGTAAAATACTTAAAGAGGAAACTAGCAAGATGTTGACGTTGATAAGATCCCTCGAAACTGTCATAACTCTTTTAAAAACAGAAAATAATGAATTAATCCAAGAATTAAAATCTGTGGAAAACAGAAAATCTAACTGTCTAACATGTTTTCCTCCTCTATCTTGGAAAGAAATAAAACACCCTAAAAAAACCCTCTCCCCAGCTAAACTGACAACAAGAACAAGCACGCCTACCATTGCTCTTAAAAACCGTTTTGAAGTGCTAACTGAAACACCGGACATCTCGAGGAACAATAATGAAGATGCAGTAGAAATAGCTCCATTGGAATTTGTGAATCCGAAAAAAAATCAATCCGCTAGCAACCCTGCTAAAAAGACCAAAAGCAGGAGAAAAAGGAAGATGCTTATTTTTTGTGCTGACAGCCACGGCAGGGATCTTTCTTTCCACATCAATAGGACCACGAAACTGTTTGAAACTGTAGGCTTTGTAAGACCTGGAGCAGGCGCTAGTGACGTATTAAGTAATAATAATATTGATGGGGAGAAACTTGAAGAAGAGGACACTTTAATAATTATGGCTGGGTCCAATGACATCGCCAGAAACGAAGCTCAAATCGCCATTGACAAAATATCAAGAACAATTGTAAAATACAGAGAGAAAAGAATATTGATAGTGGATCTTCCTACAAGACACGATTTGGCAGAATGGTCCTGTGTTAACAGAGAAGTCAAAAGGACAAATGCAATTTTAAAGAAAATGTGTGATCGATATAACAATGCCACTTTAGTACAATCGAGTTTAGCCAGGAGGGAACTACACACTCGGCACGGACAACATCTGGATAGACACAGCAAGACATGGTTAGCAAACTTAATCATCAAAGCAGCTTCTGAAAATCCCAAAGCAGCAAATGGCAACCATAGAGCACTCTCGAATGTCAACTTCAGCATGGCACCAGGGGAAGATTTGAGGGACACCAGCCCAACACCTGCAACCATTCCAGACGGCAACCCATCTCTGACGAGGGGCGCAGAACAACCAACCACAGACGAGGAGACAAGCCACAGCAGCACCACACAGGGAAACGATGGACGAATGACAACACCGGCCTCAGTAGGTTAGGTAGCTATATATTAGATTGTAAGAATAGTATTGTTTGGATTATTTAATGCACTTTAATGTACAAGGAGTTAAGGAAAAACTAGATGAATTAAGCTTAATTGTAAATAATGTAAATACAAAAACCTTTATAATTTCATTGAATGAACACTGGTTGAGTAAAGAAATTATAAATCTGTTAAATAAAATTGAGGGTTTTAGTTTAGCTGATTTCTACTCAAGGGAAAATGGCAAGAGGGGAGGGATCAGCAATTTTGATAAGAGAAAATGCAGGTATCAAGTACAAAATTAGAGATGACCTTAAAACATTTAATGAAGATTTTTATTTTGAATGTTCGATTATTGAAATTTTAAACTTTGTAGAGCCAACATTAATTGTTTCTTTATATAGAGTACCTTATAAGTTTACATTATGTAATGGAATGACATGTGATTTAGTAATTATTTGTATGTTTACTCATATGACTATGGTTACCAGGGGTTACTATGTTGTTGACTTGTTTTGAAGTGAGTTGTTAAGTTAGTTGAATGTTGAATAAAAGTTCTTAGAAGAATTCGTTTTATTCTATCTTTACATGGTGGCAGCGTTTAGACTGAAGAAGAATATTTAAAAATGGAATTGACACCAGAATTACTGAAAGATATATTAAACTCTGTTCTAAATACTAAAATGAGTGAAGAGGCTAAATCTAGGCAAGAACCTAAGTCAAACCTCCTGATCCTTTCAACTTCCAAGATCCAGCAACATGGTCAAACTGGATAAAGGTATTTGGAATGTTCCGTAAAGCTACTGGGTTGGCTTTAAAATCTGAAGATCAGCAGGTGAACATGTTATTGTACTGCATGGGCCAAGAAGCTGAGGAACTCCTAACGTCACTAGGAATGTCTGAGGAAAAAAGGGTTTCATTTGATGTGGTAGTGAAAACTTTTGATGATTATTTTTCTACCAAGAAAAATATATTTTACCATCGAGCTATGTTTCTACAGAAAGACCAATGTCCAGGCGAGAAGGTTGACTCTTACATTAATGATTTACATAAAATGTCAGAGAAATGTGAATGGTCTTGCAGCAATTGTAAGAGTAGACATTTTAATGATGAAATGATACTTCTTAAGCTTGTTACAGGGATGTCTAATAAGAGTTTATCCAAACACCTACAATTAAAAGATGGGATAACGTTGACTGGGGCAGTTCAAGCAGCAAGGCAAGCAGAAGCGATGGAACAACAGGCTGCTAACTCGGAAGAGATAAGCGAAACATCAGTCATGGAAACAAGAAAGACGTTTTCATCAACTTTTGGTAAAACCAGCGACACACAGCAGTTTGGTAAGGCCTCAGCATTTAATCAAAATAGTCAGAAATGTAGTCAGTGTGGTTCAAATCAGTTTCATTCCAAGGAAAAGTGTCCGGCAGTTGATAAAGTTTGTTTCAAATGCAGATTAAAGGGCCATTTTAGTCAGGCATGTAAACGAAAAAGTTTCAATTCAGTAGTTCAAGAGGTTGAATCTGAACCATCATCTAGCAAAGTTAATCCATTTGCTCTGAGTTCTGTTACGATTGATGAAAGGGTGTCGAATATAAGTTCCTCCCAGCCGTTTTATGTAAAACTTTTGGTTAATGAGACTGATTATCTTAACTTCAAAATTGACACTGGTGCTGATGTCAGTTGTATTGGAATTCAACATGCACAGATTTTGAATCTTAAGATTGAAAAAACTAGTATCAAGTTGAAAGGTCCAGATTGTATACCACTTAAAGTAATTGGTAAGTCAATCGTGAGCTTAAAGAAAGATGGTATAGATCATATGGAGGAAGTGTTCATTCTAAGCAGCCAGAAAGAGCCCCTCTTAGGGAGGACAGGGATATTAGCATTTTCATTGCTTAAGGACATTGGTGAAGTAAGTTTAAGAAACGAGTGGGAAGCAAAATATCCAAAGCTTTTTTCAGGTCTAGGAAGGTTTACTGAGCCCTATACGATCAAGTTAAAAACTGATTATAACCCAGTTTCTATTGAGACGCCACGAAGGATCCCTATATCGCTCAGGGATAAAGTAAAGATTGAGCTTGATAAAATGGTAAAAGCTGATGTGATAGCACCTGTCACAGAACCAACAGAGTGGTGCTCTCCCTTGGTTGTTGTCCCTAAAAAGTCCGGCTCAGTAAGGTTGTGTGTTGATTTTACAGCTCTCAACAAATATGTAGAGAGAGAAAGACCAATTTTGCCATCTGTGGATGAGACCTTAGCTCAGATGGCAGGAGCAAAAATATTTTCTAAACTTGACACGAACAGTGGTTTCTGGCAAGTAGGCCTTGACAGTGAAAGTGCCAAGTTGACAACTTTTATAACGCCTTTTGGTAGGTTTTATTTCAAGCGATTGCCTTTTGGGATCAGCTCAGCTCCTGAACATTTTCAAAGGAAAATGTTTGCATGTTTGGAAGGTTTAGAAGGTGTTGTAAATTTAACTGATGATATATGTGTGTTTGGTAGTACGAAGGAAGAACACGACGAAAGACTGTGTTCTCTCTCGTCTATGTGAGACGGGTATCACTTTGAATCAGGAGAAGTGCGTGTTTGAAAAGACAAAGATAACTTTCTTGGGACATTTTATTGAAAATGGCCAGCTTATGCCAGACTCAGAAAAGACCTTGGCTGTGGAGAAGTATCCTGTTCCAAAAAATCAAACCGAGTTGAAACGTTTTCTTGGAATGGTAAACTATTTAATGAAGTTTCTTCCCAACCTTTCAGAACTGACCAAGCCATTAAATGATCTCCTTTCAAAAAGAAATGAATGGTACTGGTCCGATCTTCATGAGAAACAGTTCAAGCAGATAAAGGAGTCATTGATTCAGGCTCCCGTTTTACATTTGTATAATCCTGAGAGGAAAACTAGAGTGTGTGCAGATGCATCAAAATTCGGACTTGGAGCCATTTTGGAACAAAATGTGGATGGTCAATGGAAGCCAATACAATATGCATCAAGAACTATGACTAACACATAATCTCGGTATGCTCAAATTGAAAAGGAGGCTCTTTCCCTAACTTGGGCTTGTGAGAAATTCTGTTCTTTCATTTTGGGAAAGAAATTTGAACTGGTTACTGATCACAAGCCCCTTATCCAAATTTTAGGTCAAAAGTCTTTGTGTGACCTGACACCTCGGTTGCAGAGATTCATAATGAGACTCATGCCTTTTGATTATGAAATGAGATATGAAACAGGAAAAAGCTTCTTTGTTCCTGATGCACTGTCTAGGGCACCATTGCAGACTGTTACAACTGCGGAAAGTGATATACTAGATGAAGATGTTGAGGTGTTTGTTAATTCAGTTGTGTCTACATTACCTTGCTCAGACAGTAGATTAGAAATAATTCGTCAAAGTGTGAAAGAAGATGTTATATGTAACATGTTGAGGAAAGCAATAGAATCAGGTGAGTGGACGGACTTAAAGAATACAGAATTTTTCAGAGAACGAGGGAATTTGTCTTTTGTTAATGGACTGATTTTAAAAGGATTAAGGATATTTATTCCAAAACCTTTAAGAAATGAGATTTTATCTCAGATACATAGTGGACATCTAGGAGTAAATAAGTGTCTGGCTCGTTCAAGGGACACAGTTTGGTGGCCTGGACTATCAGTGGATATAAAGAGAATGGTTGAGAACTGCTCTAGTTGCTTGGAGAATCGGGTTAATCCTGCCGAACCATTGATCACGTCTGTGGTTCCTAATCAACCCTGGGAAGTTGTTGGGACAGATTTATTCGTGTATAATCGAAAAGTATATATTTGCATGCAAGACTATTTTTCAAAATATATTGAATTGTTGTCATTAGCCAGTATAAATACGGTTGCTATAAAACAAGCTTATTTGTCAATATTTTCCAGACATGGGATTCCACGTGTTGTAAGGTCTGATAATGGAACTGCTTTAGTCTCTTCAGATATGAGAGCGTTTGCAAAAGAATTGGGTTTCGCTATAGAGACCTCAAGCCCTCACTTCCCTTAGTCTAATGGGCAA
Organism: Macrosteles quadrilineatus; assembly: GCF_028750875.1. Lineage (NCBI taxonomy): Eukaryota > Metazoa > Arthropoda > Insecta > Hemiptera > Cicadellidae > Macrosteles > Macrosteles quadrilineatus. The sequence goes on along the minus strand of NW_026542594.1, from coordinate 35,760,596 downwards.
GCTGAGAGAGCGGTTGAGACATGTAAAGGGATATTAAAGAGAAATAAAGATCCATATCTTGGTCTTTTAGCACATCGCTCTTCTCCTCTTGCATGTGGAGTATCACCTGCAGAATTGATTTTTGGATGGAAAATACGCACAGCTCTTCCGTCATATCCAGAGCAGCTTCAACCTCGTTGGCCTGATCTAGATCAGTATCGAAATGACCAAGAAAAACAGAATCAAAAGAACAAAATTTACTATGATCGTAGGCACAGAGCTAGGAATCTCGACATATTGGAAAAGGGGGTTAATGTATGGATAACTGATTTGAAGCGGTACGGGACTATAGTAGATAGAGGTTCCAATGATAGAGAATACATGGTGAAGTCTAATGGAAATTGTTTCTTATCCCGACATGTAAACAATCATATATCAACATGTATGATTCATGGGATCGTTACCCGGATGAAGGAACCCCTAATATTTGTCAAGAGAGAGAAGATAGCCTTAGCAACGGGAAAGAGAGCGAAAACACAGAAACTTCTAATGGAAAGAAAGAAGAAAATAGAGTGGAATGGGAAAGAGGCAGAAAAGTTAATGGACGGTATTTCACTAGGACCGGAAGAGAAGTTAAACCTACATTGCGGTATCTAACATTTTATCATGGGAGAGAGGATGTAATGGAATGACATGTGATTCAGTAATTATTTGTATGTTTACTCATATGACTATGGTTACCAGGGGTTACTATGTTGTTGACTTGCTTTGAAGTGAGTTGTTAAGTTAGTTGAATGTTGAATAAAAGTTCTTAGAAGAATTTGTTTTATTCTATCTTTACACATTAGTTAGTTTAAAAAAAATTGCAATATTTGTTAAACAAATTAAAAGCTAAGAAAAGGTTAAATGTTCTAATTGCTACTGATTGTAATATTAATGTCTTTGATAAGGTAGCATCAGATGGATTTTTGAATATTCTCAATTTTAATGGATTTAAAGCTAATGTTAAAGAGGTAACGAGGCCTATCAGTGGAACTTGTATTGATAATATTATCACAAATGAAAAATATAATCTAGAACGAGATTTTTGTTAAAAATAGAGGTCTTTCTGATCACAATGGAATATGGACTACTTTGCCCAGCTTTAAAGATGATAGGAGAACTAAAACTCAAACCAATAAGAGATGCTTTACTGCAAAAAGAATTGCTGAATTTAAGAACAAAATTATAAACTTTAAATTGGGAGGTACAACCAGCAAAAAGTGCAGATGAAAACTATGATAACTTTTTAAGAGATTTCATTATGTTAATAAATTAAGTGTTCCCAGTTAGGCCAATAAAACAGAAACTTAAGAAAGATGTAAAGTGGATAACAGAAGGTATACAAGTTTCAAGTAGGAACAAGAGACGACTCTCAAAGCTGGCAAAGGATAGTAACAGTGAAGGGATAAAAAACTACTACAAAAAATACAGACAGATATTTACTAGAGTAGTCAGGGCAGCAAAACGAAACGCAAATAATCAGTATATACAATAAGCAGAATGCAAAAGCAAAGCATCATGGAATGTAATTAAGAGAGAATGGGAATGAATAAAATAAAAGATAACAATATAACTGGAAGTATTAGTCGTTGGAACCATTATCAAAGACCCCAAAGTTATTCCAAACTATTTTAATAAGCACTATATTAACATCTAACAAAAACTAGATATCCAAAGTTTGCCAGAAAGAGCAGTGGAATGTTGTAAAAAAGTATTAGTTCCAGATGGGTTAAATTTTAATTTCAGAGAAGTAAAAATTAAGGAAATTATAAAAGTCATACAGAATTTGCCAAATAAAAAGTCTACTGGATGGGACGAAATACCCATAAGCTTAGTAAAAGAATGTAAAGATTATATTGCTACGCCAATCTGTAAAATAGTTAATCAATCTCTATCCACAGGGGAATTTCCAACAAAGCTTAAGATTTCTATAGTAAGACCAATCATCGTCCTGTCTCACTCCTACCAGTTTTTTCAAAGATATTTGAAAAAGTGGTAAATAAACAGTTACAAGAGTACCTACCTAGAAAAAAATGAACTAATAATCAAAAGTCAGCATGGTTTTAGAAAATCCCATTTGACAAACTCAGCACTAATTTCTCTGACTGACAACATTTACAGAGCATGGGACAGGTCACAGACTACTGCCGCAGTTGTCGCAGACCTGTCAAAAGCATTTGATTGCGTAGACCATGAGCTACTTTTAAAGAAACTAGATGTGTACGGAATAAAAGGTTTGAGTTGGAGATGGTTTAAATCCTACCTTACTGAGAGGAAACAGAAAACTTGTTTAATTGTAAATGACATGAGGTGTGAATCTAAATATGATGTTGTTAAATCAGGAGTCCCCCAAGGATCAATTTTAGGCCCAACCTTGTTTTTGATATACCGGTATGCAAATGACCTTCCCAAAAATACAAATGTTGAAATAGTAATGGTTGCAGATGACACTACAGCTGTAATAAATAAAATGTGCTTAGACGAGTTGAAAACTACATCAGAAACTACTATAAAAGAACTAGAGCATTGGTTTAGAATAAATGGGCTTTCGCTAAATGCTGCCAAAACCAATATAATACATTTTAGAAATTCTCAAAATAGAGAGGGTGTACTAAGGCTCGCAATAGGAACCAATTATATAGAAAGCCAGAGATCTGTAAAATTATTAGGTGTGGTCTGTGATGAAAATCTTAAATGGCAAGAACACATAATGCAGTTAGGTAAGAGATTAAATTCAATATGCTTCAACATGAGTTGCCTTACCCACTGTACCAGTATGAAAACAAAATTAACTTTATACTATGGCTATTTCTATCCATTAGTAAAATATGGAATAATGTTATGGGGCTCATCAGAATTAGTAAGTATTATTTTAAAAGCACAGAAAAAATTCTAAGAATTATGACACTAAAAAAACGCAGAACCTCATGTAAAGGTATTTTTAAAAGTTTTAAATTAATGACAGTACCAAGTATATACATCCACGAGGTACTTTGTCACGTCAGAAACAATTTAATGTGGTACTCTCAAGAAAAAACTCACGACAGTTGTCGTATTGATATACGACTCAGCAAACGCAACAGCGAACTCTACTGGCTTTAGGACTACTAGCCCAGCTATCCCAGGCATACAGGCATACAACCATGTATAAACAGAATGAATGTGTGTATGGAAAGTTTAGTCAATGCTATGTAAAAAAATTATTTTGAAACACTTTGCAAAAATAAACAAGAATTTATGTAATGCTTTTTATGTACATTTCATTATACATCCTTAATTTGCATAATTATATGTGTTATCAGTTAAGGTAATGTTAATTTTGGTAAATTGTGGTTGCCCTTAACAATAAGTTACTGTTACAATAAGTTATTTTTGTAAATGTACATACAGAAGACTCTCTCTAGTTCGGCCACCTCGGGACCGGACCACCGGCCGGACTACAAAATGGCCGGACTATCCGGCTGTGCTGTCAAAATTTATAATACCCTATTTAATGCATCACCTATGGTTAAAAATCAACAAAGACGTTGTTTAATGTTGAACTATTTGAAAAATTACAATCATTCACCTATTTTGAAGTACGGTAGCCTACATAAATTTATTAATACTTGACTTAACCTCTCACAACCGTTAATTGCCATGATAACATCTTGGAAAATGTCTAAAATCGCAAAAAAAGTTGGTTTTTGAACGTTTGCTATTTAATAATTAAGTGTCATAGACCAGTTTTAAATAGCTAAAAACCCAGTGTGGCGCCCCGCAGTCGTGTCCCGAGACGCACTAGTGTGTAAACACCGACGCGACAGCCCTATAACGCCATGTCCCGCTACGACTCAAAACAGTCTTGAGCCCTTACGACACGATTTGCCTGTCGGACCCCCAGTCGGTGTAGGGCGCGACTCGAAATTTGTCTTCCACGACTTTGACACCTCCACGACTGCTGTCGCAGTAGTGTGTACACCCCCATGCGACTTCCATTGCCCACTTTGTTTCTCTACTTGTCGTGCAGATATACGATTTCTTGAGTCGTACAGAGGCACGACAAAAGTCGGTGTGTGTGTACCGGCCCTAAGCCTAACAGATCTAGATAACTTATAGGCTATTATTTGTATTACAGTTTCATGACTTTAAGTTTAGTTTTATGATAAAATGTCACCTAATAACGGGAGTATGCCGTTCTATAGCCAAGATCAAATTCAAAAAGAAGACGCGACAGTAGGGAAAGTATCAGAACACGACTTTGTCGTATGCCAGCACGACACGAACAGTCGTACTCACATGCGTCGAAGTCGGTGTGTGTGTACCGGCCCTTAGTTTGGTTGTTAAATTTTGTGCCATTACATGAAAATATGCCTAATAACTTTAGGGTACAAAGAAAAAAAAGAGTTCAGGCTTATGCATCAAAAGATGACAGGGTATGTCCAGTAGTCGACACCCCTATCTACTCTAAGAAAATAAGGAGTCCTGGCTTGTACCAAAAGTTGACAGGGTATGTTCCAGTAGTTGACACCCTGTTAACTACTGATCGGTAGCTTCATAGGATCAAACATTATCACGTTTTACTAAAATATCACATATATTCTTAAAGGTAATAGTGTTACCACAAAAAATCTTTAAACAATGACTGCACCAAAAGATGACACCCCTGTCATCTTCTGGAACAAGCTTGTGTTAGCTGTACCAAAAGATTACAGGCCTGGAAATCATTAGGCCTACCCGTTAATCTAAAGTTAAAAAAGTACTTAAGTTGAAATAACATCTAAGTTATATTAATATTTATATGATACCAGCCGCTATACCCGTGCCTTCCCGGGGGAAGTACATCCTGGACTTTGCTGCCAGGGCTGGACTTGTTGTCATAAATGAGGGCAACACGCCAACTTTCCAGCGTCCCGGAATGAGGGGAACGATCCCAGACATCACGCTTGCATCTGAGTCCCTCTTGCCGAGGATACGAGCCTGGAGAGACCTAGAGGATTATACGGCCAGTGACCACCAGTACATCATTTTTGATGTCCTGGATAGTCATCAGAGACAAACTACCGTGTCTCGGCAGGTGCCCGTTCGGTGGAACACCAAAAAGCTGGACGTGGCCAAATTCACCGAAGTCATACTACGGGGAGAGCCAGTGGTACCTGCTGCATCTGGCGTGGCTCACGCAGAGACATCAGTTACATCATTGATGAGGCTAATAGTCTCGGCCTGCGATGAGTCAATGCCTTGCAGGAGATCCCGGTGCGATAAGCGACCTGTGTACTGGTGGACAACCGAGATCGCAGAACTGCAACGGGCAGCATTGAGAGCCAGACGTCTTGCTACCAGGGCCAGAGAACCTGAATATAGACGTCTTAAGTCTGATGCTTACAAGGTGGCTAGGAAGTCTCTTCGCCGGGCCAGTAACCGGAGCAAACGCAGTTGCTGGGAGAAATTAAGGGACGATGTCGATTCCGATCCGTGGGGCCTGGGCTACAAGATAGTAACCAAGAAGCTTGGCACCCGCTCTTCACCTTCCGTTATGGACGGGGCCTCTATGGAGAGGATTGTAAAGTCCCTTTTCCCGACTCACACACTGCGCCCATTGCAGGAGTTCGGAAGGGTGGACGACGTACCGCTGTTCAGTCTCGAGGAGTTGGAGGCGGCCGTTCTATCCCTGAAGAGCAACAAGACTCCTGGACAGGATGGGGTACCTGGTGAGGCCCTGAAGAAAGTATTTTCAATAAATCCACAAATCCTTTTGAGCACTTACAATGCCTGTCTGGCCGAGGGGAAGTTTCCCTTCTGCTGGAAAACAGCTAGGCTTGTGCTCGTGGGGAAGGGAAAAGGAAACCCAGACCTACCCTCCTCTTACAGACCTCTCTGTATGTTGGACACTGCTAGGAAAGTCTTGGAAAAGTTGATCCGTTCCCGACTGAATTCAGCCGTGGTTGAATCTATCCCCTCGTCAGTACCAGGAAATCTATCCCCTCGTCAGTACGGCTTCAGGAAGGGACGGTCAACGGTTGACGCTATTGAGGAGGTAAAGCGGGCCATAATGAGAGCTGAGGAGTTTAACAACTATTCTCGTCGGGTTGTGCTGCTTGTAACACTTGATGTGCGAAACGCATTTAATTCCACGAGGTGGTGCGATATGCTGGACGCACTGGAGAACACTTTCCACGTCCCGGCATACCTCATGCGCATGATAGAGGACTACCTCCGGTACCACCTCATCATTTACAACACTACAGAAGGCTCCAGGACGATGGATGTAACTTCTGGCGCTGCTCAAGGATCCATACTGGGCCCGGACCTCTGGAACGTCGCCTACGACAGCCTCTTGAGTTTCGAGATGCCTGAGGAAACTGTCCTAGTTGGGTATGCAGATGACGTTGCGGCTTTAAAAGCTGCACGTAGCATTGAGCTTGCCCAGTTTAAACTAAATCCAGTCATGCGCACCATTAACGCATGGATGGCAGAACATGGTCTCTCGCTCGCTCTGAGCAAAACTGAGATTGTGATTCTGACTAAAAAGAGGATTGACACCATCGTGCCTTTGATGGCGGGGAACGCTAAAGTCCAAACCACTCGTGCCGCAAAGTACCTTAGGGTCATGGTGGACAGCAAGCTCAGCTGGTGAGACCAGATCACCCGTACGGCGGACAAGGCCGCTAAAATGGTTTCTTCCCTTAGTCGGTTAATGGCCAATGTCGAAGGTCCGCGGTCCAGCCGCAGAAGGCTGTTGATATCTGCAGTCCAGTCCGTGCTCCTGTACGGTGCGGAAGTCTGGGCAGACGCTCTTAATAAGGAGATGTCTAGGATGCGGCTCGCCCAAGTGCAGCGTCAGGCAGCACTAAGGGTAGCATCTGCCTATCGAACAGTGTCCAAACCCGCCGTCCTGGTGTCATCCCCGTCAAACTTTTGGCGGCGGAGAGGAAGGCAATTTATCAGCGCCTTGGGGAGGACCAGGCAAGAATTGAAGAACGCACCCGGACCTTCCAGCTGTGGCAGGAGAGCTGGGAACAGGAGACAAGGGGGCTCTGGACCGAGCGACTGATACAACAGATCCTACCTTGGGTTAATCGGCGGTGCGGAGAGGTGAACTTCTACCTCACCCAATTTCTGACGGGTCATGGCTTTTTCCGGTCGTACTTGTTCAGGATGGGCAAAGCTGTGTCACCGATTGCATATACTGCCCAGGCATTCCCGATGACGTGGAACACACTTTTTTCCACTGCCAGCATTGGGAAAGGCCCCGCCTAGAGGCTCAACAGTTCGTAGGACTGCTGTCAGTGGACACGGTCATACCGATGATGATGGAGGGTGAGGACAATTGGACCTGTGTGTCACTTTACATCCAGGGTATTCTCCGTGCCAAGAAGCTTGACCTCGACCGGGATGCGGTGTAGGTAAAAAAAAAATAAATAATGCCAGAAATGATGTGAGCCTACAGGCTTAGGTCACATGTTGGCCTGACTTGAAGTAATGTGACAAACAATTCCAGGTCTGTGTCCAACATAGCAGAGGGGTTTTTTAGTGAGAAGTCTGATAAATTCAGGAGTCTCACACTACAGGCTGGCTACCTGTGTGCGTAAAAGCATTTTCCCTCCTCACCCTAAAAAAAAAAAAAAAAAAAAAATACCCGTGCCTTGCAACTGGGTCAATATGCGGAAGAGACAATTTTGGTTCCTTGAAAATAATGGCAAGCAGCTTAAAAATGCTAAATAGAACGATTATTATGTTCACTAGATCAGTTGTATGTAGATAGACTTTTATTACTTTACTATTAGTAGGCTGGTATTAACTGGCTACATAAACCTAACTGTAAAAAATCCATCCATTCCATGTATCACAGCTTTTTGTTTCTGCTTGGTACAAATTAGCTGTTGTCATAAATTTAAAAAAATAATAGTGCTGCACCCTGTTGGTAAACCTATTAACTTTTTAATGCTATTGAACATCACACAATCCAATTGCTTAGTTGAAACAGCTGTTAAGATTCTTTAATTCCATTTAAATATAAGTACGTACTCATAAGGTTAACGAGGGAAAACTTCAAAGCCACTGGGGCGGAGCCGATTGGACGGATCACGAAATTGATGATAAATAAACATATTCCATGAAATTCTACACATATTTATGTACCAAATTTAGTGGCAATTGGTCCACAGTGTCCGAGCTCATAACGTTCAAATATACAAACTTCCTCTTTTATAAATATAGATAAATCAACCAAGGATGCTGAAATTAAGTAAAAATTATGTTTCAAACAAAGTTATTATCAACCCTGTACCTTTTCCAAAGCCAGAAGAAATCTCAAGCTGAGAGGCTTCAACGGGTAGAGTGAACTTTGAGTGAACTTTTGACTGGGACGGGTAGCATCGTCCTGTAATCCAGCTACTAGGAGGTCACGAATTGTGGATATTTAAGCCCGTTCGCGCATTGAAGCGAGGCGAGGTGCAGGCGAGGCACAGATGATTCTGTAATACACGTGTTTTTAATGGAGCATCGCACAATGAAGCTGCAGCCTCTGTCAGGGCTCCGCGGCGTTGTAGTTGGAATACAGTTTTCCTGCACCTCGCTCGTGCCTGCGTTGGTTTTATAGTGTTTTGTGAGTGAAAGATATAGTAATGTAGCATTTAATTCAGGTTGCTGAGCATTGCATACCATTGATGTCACTTTCAATCAACTTATGTATATCGTCAAACGGTTGTTTGTTCACACGTAAATATTCTCTAAAAATAGCGGTCTGGTAGTTCAGCAGTTAAAAAATACTCTCCATGGCTTAATCTTTTTTTCGTGTACGGTAATCACATTTTCAAAAGAGCTTTTGCTTTTACATTTTACTTTCTCCCCCTATACCATAGTATATGGAGAAAGTATTGTTTTCGTCAAAATTTTCGAGTTTGAGTTTTGAGTGGATATATTCGTTTTGGGTCCCCCTGGACCCAAAAAAGTGGTTTTCGAAGTGATGTCTGTGTGTGTGTGTGTGTGTGTGTGTGTGTGTGTGTGTGTGTGTCTGTGTGTCTGGATGTGTACAGAGCTAGAGACTACACCTGTGGTCCGATTTCGATGAAATTTGGTATGTAGGTTCTAATCCATGGTATCTCCAGGCGTTTTTTTCATTTTTTTGAAATTTTGATTTTTAATGGGGATTTTCCCATAAAAACCCATAAAAAACCGGAAAAATCGAATTTTCTCAAAAATGGCCCGAACGATTTTGATAAAAATTTAGTATGTTGTAGCCCTTTAAATTCTGAACAAAATGGTACAAATCTCATTTCTGTAAAAATTACAGTTCAAAAGTTATGGTAAATTATGTTATTTTTCCCATAAAAACCCCATAAAATAACGAAAAATAGGATTTTAGACAAAAACCCAGTTTTGATTTAACATTGTATGGTATTGTTATGGTTCTTACAATTGTGATAGTTTTTTTCATTTCTTAGAAATTTTTATTTTTAATGGGGATTGTCCCATAAAACCCCATAAAATAACGGAAAAATAGGATTTTCCCAAAAATGGCCTGAACAATTTTGATAAAAATTTAGTATGTTATAGTCCTTTCTGAAGAAATTCTGAAGAAAATTGTACAAATCCAATTTCCGTATATTTACTCTCACCGCTTACACATGATAAAGGTTGTTGACAAGCTTATGGGAGAAAGTATGTGTCAGAATGCTGATACCGTTTATTTAGGATTGTGAATAGAGTAAAACAAAATGTTAAACTCATAATCAGAATCAACAAAGGTCTAAAAAATCTTTCTCCTAAAAAAAAAAAAATTTTCTCGCAACAGATGGACCAAAGCTAGGAAACCTCTGTCCCTCCTCGCTTCAATGTGCGGTGACACGAAAAAGTCTTCGCTCCCGCCTGCACCTCGCCTCGCTCAAATGTGCGGCCATGCAATAGCATAGCAACGCTGGTGGCGCTGCCTACCGATTGACAGGCAAAGCTCTCTCAAAACACTTAATGCTTTTTACCATGCGGTTGGCATTCTGGGTTATAGTAGTACGTTTTCTGTGCTTTTAGGCATGCACTGTGGATGTGATACTCCCTGTTGTGGATTAACGTCCGCACAAGTGAGTACTACGACTGTCCGCAGTACTATCCTGATAATTAGACCAATTTGTATATATACCAAAGGCAAAAATGTGGTTCGGATAAACTGTATGTCCCTTAGTTGCCATTAGCTGTATGGGCTTTTAATTAACAGCTGTGTCTAAGGAATATGTCGGCCTTAGTCACTAACAAGACTACAAGATCGCGCCACTCATCCTACACTCATCTCCATTCATACTTGGCTTAAAATACCTACTTTATAAGGTCGCCATTTCACTAAAAAGTATTTTAAAGTACGGTATTGAAAGTATTTGTAGCTCTACAGACGGTGACACACTATCGATCTTTTCCCCGAACAAGACCCCGAACCGAGCAGGGAGAAGGGAGAAGGGAGGTCGAAGGGAGGATGTTCGATAGTGTGTCACGGGTCCGTACACCGATCAAGACGCCGAACAAGACATCAGGCCGAGCAGGGAGACGAGCGCTCTGGAGGCGGTTTTTTGGCGAAAGATCAAAGAAAAGATCGGTCCTATGTACGGTCCGATGTACGATAGTGTGTCAGGGTACATTTTTGCCCCGTACATCGTCGCGAGCGCCGCACCGAGCGGCCGCCTGCGCTAGCATTGATAGTTCTGATTTAATATGGCAATTAAACTCTTTAATTGGTAAAATAAATAAATGTTGGGTAATATGTTGCCGTTATATATAATAATCATTTAAGATGTAATGTTTGTGGTTTGTTTGGTCAAGGTTGAAAGTGTAGAAACCGTTAAACCAATTATATCAATAATATTAAGGTTGAATTAAGTAATTGATGTTGACTTAAATTCTTTCAAAAATAATATAAACATTAATATTATTAAAGACAATTAAAATGATCATTCTGTAACGTTATTTCAATGAATAAAACCAATAGAAATCAATAGATATAACTATTGATCCTTTCTAGAATATTTTATTTTTTCGACAAGTTTTCAAAATGCGACTTTTAACAATAATTTTTATGTTATAGAAATTAACCCCCCCCCCCTCTTCCACGGCACTGCCTCCGCGCTCTCACTCGCACACACTCTCTATCTCTCTCCAAACTTCCTTTTGCCGCGCTCGGTAGAATTCGTCTGGTCTTGGTCATGTTCGGGGAAATGTTCGGAGTAAAATTTTGCTGATATTTATCTCCCTTCTCCCTTCTCCCTGCTCGGTTCGGGGTCTTGATCGGGGAAAAGATCGATAGTGTGTCACCGCCTTACCACATTTCAAACACATAGCTAACCAAGGTTATGTTGCTATAAAAATGAAGGAAAACATCTGAAGTTTTTTTTAAAGATAACTTATTGAACACAAAGGAACTTTAACATGAACTCTTATTGTTAGTGTTGTTAGATTTGTTAAGTGTTTAACTGCCACAGCACAGTGTGAAAGACCCTAAAATTATAGCTTAACCCTCCGAGTGTCCCTTGTTTTGGCCTTAATGTCTGCCTATTTTTTGCTCATTTGCAAGGTTTTATTAAAACGGATCTGAGAAGCTTGAAAACAATGTTAATTATACTGTTCTATATACCATTTTGTTTGGAAAATCATGGGCTTCAATATTATCTATAAAACATAAGGAACATTTGTTTTAAAAACAAATTTTATAGGTAAAAAAAAAATATTTTGGAAAATTTTCAAAATAAAAATAAGTTCGCGCTCAATGAAATTGTATAAATTATAGGCCTATAAATATTTGAAAATAGCCACTTTGTTCTAAATTTTATGAGGATTACAAATATATAATAATATATTGGAAGTAGATTTGCAAATAAATAAGTTATGGGCACGAAACAGATTTCAGTACATAGCGTTTAGCTAAGAATGCATAGCCTAACCATAGCTAGGAATCTGGCTGATAATTTACATCAATATCACTACCTACTTCTTCAGGATCATCAACCAGCCCTTCAAAATCACTTAAATCTTCTTATAATGCACCACGTATATCACTACTTTTGATTTATAACACTAAAACAATGATAAACGTAATAAAACACATCAGTCATCGGTGCGAGGTTAACCAAGCTGTTTACAAATACGCACGTCAGCTGTCTGCTACAATATTTTCGGAACTAAAATGAAAAGCGCTTAGAGACAGACCTCCGGAGAAAGCTCTGAATCTGAAAAATAAAACGATACCTAACTCGATCCAGTTCAATCCGATTTTGTCAGTCATAGAGCCTTCGCCGTAAACAGTGTTTGTGAGTCGATGCATCGACACAAAACACTACACAAAGTGTGTTATGTGTCGACGCATCGACAAATAACACTCGGAGGGTTAAACATTCATAGCCTACTTAGGCCTAACTTAATAGGCTACATTAATCTTAAACCACACGAAAACTAGGTACTTAGGTAACATAAATTAAGTAGCCTAGGCCTATTTCCGAACGGATTTATATGTCAAACTAATATTCATCTGATAATATAGGCTATCGCAGGTTCTCTCTGGACTCTTAAACCCTTGTCTATATACAGACGATGATATGTATATTAGCCTAGACTTATTAAGTTAAGTTAGCTGATTTTATGGGAGACAATAATTGAACAAGTTAAGCTGTAATAACTTAAACATACCCTAGCCCTAGCCTAACTTAACTTAGGCTAAGATCTTTGATGTTTTATTTTTTACGAAGTTTAACTTGATTAAGTTAGGCCTAGCCCTGGTCTCTAATAGCCTACTGTATGAGTTCAACTTTGGTAAAATATTAGGCTAGACATAAAATAATAAATTTTGCTGGATGAAATAAAACAGATATGTAGGCCTAGGTTAAATACATTCATGAATGGGTTAATAATTCTGTGTGGAATTATTGAAAGGAGTTAACGGTACCTAATAGGCCTAGTTTCGCCTAGAACCATAGACTAAGCAACATATAACCTTGAAACGAAAGATCGGCTAAGTTTGTTGTAGAAGTTTTGCTGACGTGTTAAGTTATTACGTCATAGAGTCAAGTATTAATGCACACCTGTCTTTAATGAAACGAATTCCTTCAATTGCAACTAACTAGCTATGAACCATGAACCTTGTGTTTAGCTAAAACAAAGTAAAGTAGTAAAATGATAAACAATGACTCACCGATATTGTGCTGGCAGGGGTAACCATAATATCAGAAGCCACGCTAGCCAGAAATTCTGCAGTTGACTTCTTGTCATTTTGTTTTGAGCTGTTTATTAAAGACGGAAGATACATTTTCTTATCTCAAATAGAACTAACTCACTATTTTATATAACTAATAATAAGTAGTATGTTTTCACAACGCTTAAAAGCAACCCCAAAACACTGTCTGCTGCTTAGCAACGATGTGATGACTCATCCACTCACTGGCACTGGGGGAAACCCTCCCATTCCTGATATGAAGCGATTCCTTCCTCCCACTCTACCCCCTTCCAGTAACAAGATGACATCATCGCCAGTTGTTATTTTTACTTTCCAAGAACACTCCCAACCACGTGACCATTTGAATTGACGTCAACATCCAACAAGGACTGAAATCAGTGAAATCCGACAATCTCCGAACTTTTACGAAGTAGAGCTTTTTAGCTTTTTAGGAGATGATGGGAGAGTTGAATGTTTTTCAGTGAATCTCAATGAGACATACAGGTACAGGACCTACATACTTTTTTCATTTTGATGTCCCTAGAGGCCAAAAACACTATTAACTTAGTTCAATTTTTTTTTGCGAATTTCACAAATAGGGAATAACCTATTACCGTAGGTCTCATGGTAAGTCCTGGACCCGGGACCGATTTAGGTACCTTTCAGGGCATAAAATAACACGTGTGCTCGAATTTTGTCGCCCAGTGACTATGGGTGGTGCCGGTATATTTTTTTTATGATTAACATTTTAAATGTATCGGAATTTGAAAAATAACATTATGTAAATATTTTAGAGTATTGAGCTATGATTTTGGCCCAAGAGGTTGTGAAGGGAGCCTTGACTTGTTACAACGTTCTAGAATACGTAATTAAGTGAGATTATATGGACTATTTACAAGCAAATATAATAAAAAAAATGCATTAAAAGATACGTAGAAATGTGTGATTTACACTTTAACCCTAAGAAAAATTTCCGGGGGGAACCCCGGACCCACCTTTTTGATGGGGGGTATTCCATGCCCCCAGACCCCCAGTAAGTCCGGCGCTACTGTCACCCAGTGAAAATCCCTTAAAATATGCTCTGGCCCCTTTTCCTTTTGAAGTCCCTTGAGGCCAAAAACACCATCCGTTCAAATTCACTCATATATATATGTATATTTATATATATATGTATATTTATATATATATGTATATTTATATATATATATGTATATTTATATATATAAGTATATTTATATATACTAGGTGAAACCCGTCGAAATCGACGGTTACTTTCCAGGCTTACGATAATTAATCGGTATTTACTCAGGGGAGGTATAGAAGAGGCTACGATGACAGCTGAGGGCTTCTTTTTAGCTGAGGGAACGTCATTACCGTAACAAAACGTTCGATAGCCATCGGCCTCGGTGGTCCAATGGTTAGCGTGCCGGGCTGGTATACTGAAGGTCCCGGGTTCGAATCCCGCTGGTAGCATTAACTTTTTGTCCAAGATTTTTTTATTTTTAACTTTTTGTCCAAGATTTTTTTATTATCAGCAAGTTTGGTTGGTTTGGTTTGGTTATTACAGTTTAATTTTATTATTAAGTCATTATAAAATTTTAACTGAGCAATTTCTAGTTTTATTTAATAAACAGAATTATTTTTCCGATTACTAAACTTTTGTTATATTATTTCTTTATCAGCAAGTTTGGTTAGTTCGGTTAGGTTATGATAGTTTAATTTTATAATTAAAAATAGTAAAATTGAATTTGAGGCATTTATAATTTTATTTTATGAACAGAACTATTTTTGCGATTAGTAAACCTTTATTGCCAAAGTGCTCTCTACTACAGCGCTGTTTACGGAGGAATTTTGAACTAAATGCCTCATTTGTACCTCCCCTAAGTCAGACCCTAATTAATCTAACTGCGATAAATTGAGTGAAATTATACATATTTTGAGCATTTAGCATTGTTTGAATATTAATGAGTGTAAAAACAATAATGCCATTAATTGCGTTAGTTAGTAAATATTTTTGATCATTCCACGAATAAAATATTTCCCATACTGTACGTTATCGGAGTTGTGAGTATGCTATCTGGTATCTCTTCCTTTGGAAAAACCTTTAAATACCTAGTATTGAAATCGTTTTGGTGGATCTTTTGTAGTTAAACACTCCCGTGATTTCATCAGTGTTATGCAAATTAATCTATGATTTTATTTGAAAAAAAAAATCTCTTTGTTGGGAAGACACGTTCTAACTTCAAAGGGAGGTACATCTGTTACAGTGCAAGTTTGATTTTTTCTTCGTCACGTCGCGTAAGTTCATATCGTACTTCTGTGCCAATGAATAACCCTCTAGCACAGTTTTAAGAAATTGGTTGTGAGGTTACTGTTAAAGCTGGCATTCCTTGACATGGGGGATGTCAGTTAGTTGTCTCAGCCTTATCAGTTACATCAAGTTGTCAATATAATCTCTCTACGGAATGTTAGGTGTAGTTGAATATACTTTAAGTGAAGTTGGCTTTTATTATTGAACTGTTAGGGGCCTCCTCATTCATATGCTAAAAATAATGTAAATTGGCTGTTACGTAAATATTGATGTTTACATGCATTGTTAATCAACGTATCTTATAAATGATGATGTGATCTAGTTTAAAAGGATGATCTTTCAGTCATGACAGTAGCTGCTTAGATAGTATTTACTCATTGGGCCATTTTTACAGCCAAAATGTCGTGTTATTTTCAATAATGTTACCAACCCAGTGGGCCATGGTCCGTAATATAGGCCACTGTGAAAAAATATAAGGAAAATAAGGTGTTAAAAAGGCAGACACCAACTCGTAAAATAGATTTAAGATGATCAATAAGAAATAATTGTAAGAGTTATTGTGATAAAAGGATTTTCCACTGATTTCGTAAAATAACTTTATATTGCAAAACATGACATGATACAAAAGACAATCAATTTTAAAATAAGAAAATAACATTGCAAATACTTCTTTTGGACAATTCAGTAACTCCCAATAAATGTGTGTTGTTTAAAATACAATTTTAAAATTACCAGCTGTTTTATTAAAAAGTATTATCCACCTGACCAAAATGTAAACAAATCTGTGGAGGGATCTTTAAAGGCTTCTGGGGCAGAGCCCTAGGCTAATTTACTTCGTTTTTCTTTTGATAACTCATCTACAGACCAAAGACCTTTCTTTGGACACATCTACCAAGTTTCTACGCCCAGCCGTTCTCTCAAATTAGAGGAGGCAAAGTTTCCAATTAAATATTTTGATTCCCCCATGTTAATCTTATGGGAGAAAACCTAACTTTGATGGAAGATCCTGCCCAAACTAATAAAGATATCAAAAAACGAAAAACACTTTGCAAAACTACAGATCAGGGCAATTCTTTTGACACCTTAATCATCAAAATCGGTCCAAAAATGAGGGAGGAGTTCTGTTCACAAAAATCGGCTTAGCGTATTATATATATAGATATGTATATTTATATATATATACTTTATATATATTTATGTATATACAGGGTGTCCAACGAGAGGTGTCTCAAATTGATTACGGAAAAATGGCTTAACGTAGAAGGATGAAATAAAATTATTTCTCGCTAAATCGACCCCAAAGAATAACGTAAAAATGTTTTCAACTTTTTTCCAATACAGGGTGTGCCAAAAACTGAGGGTCACTAGTTCGAATCTCGGAATTTTCAAATGTAAACATATGTCATGTTATACGTCATTTTAAAGGTATTTAATAGACAAACATTTTGGCGATAACAGAAATTAATTAATTATCTTTTTCCTTTTCAAAATGGCGGCAGTTTTTTTGAAAAAAAAATCTATATTTTTAATACTCTGTGTTTCATATACCAATGCAATTAGCCCTTCTCCGGTTGATTTTTTTTTTTACTCGTTATGAAATTAGCTTTACTGTGATATGCGACAAGTAACGGTTTTTTAAAATTAAAAAAAATTATTTTTGAAAATTTGAAAGTGCTTATTGTTCAAAAATTTTAAACGGAAACATATGTCAAGTGACACATCATTTTATAGGTTTTTTTAATTCCTAACAACTACGTAATTTACACTTACTTCGTATCTCTTTTAGTTTTTGTGTAATTAACAAAAAACCTAATTTTCCTATATCAAATGCATCTTATCTATATTACAATAATAGCAAGCAGTTTTCTTTTCATAGTCATAACTCAACAACGGCTTGATGGATTTTAAAGTTTGAGGTGTCAAATTAAAGGTATTTTTCCTACAGTCACCTGACAAAGTTGGCTTCCTTGTACTGTTTATAGTACAGAAAGCTGCTAATTGCTGCATATTTATACTTTGCCGTACGGTTTATACTTTGCCGTACGGTTTATACTTTGCCGTACGGTTTATACTTTGCCGTACGGTTTATACTTTGCCGCACATCAGGATTCCAACGAAACAACACAAAACAGCGTGGTTCCATTATGCACGTAATGATACAGGGGGAAGGAAACTGGAACTGTGTAAAGGGTGTCGTGCCAGAAGCGACCGTGCCAGAAGCGACCCGTGCCGCTAGCGACCCACCAATTTTCTACCGTGCCGCTAGCGACCCAAGAATTTGGTGCGGGAGGCGAGTAATGAATTAACGCCGATTCAACTTATATTCTTAACAAAAACTAAACAGAATTTCACTGTAAAACCATTAAAACGATTTGCTGTCACATTAAATACATAACAAAATACTCCCGCCGCAGCAGTCCTGCAGACTAAATTTATTCCCACTTGGGGAAGAAAAAATCGTTTTTTTTATGTAAATTGTATCGTATAATTCATACGAGTATACATTTACCAACACATATCCATAAATAAAATAAGCAAACTATAACAGTTTGTAGACTCCAGGTGCATTTATTGTAATAGGCCTATTTTTTTTATTCGTTCGTGTATGTGTGTGTAAAAGTTTATGGACATTAGTAAACAATGATAAGTATTTTTTTCCAACTGCAATGTTTTGACAATGGCCGATACAAGCCGAAACATGTAAACAACCTACTATTTGAGCTGTTTGTCGGATTATAAGGTATGTAACCCTATTTATCACATTGAATATAACAGCTCAGGAGCTAGAATGGAAATGAATTATAACCAAATTACTTAAATTACCAATTACATATATTTTTACGAATGGTGTTTTTGCTCTCTAGGGGCATCAAAACGAAAAATGAAATAGGTCCCGGGTCTAGGTCTTTCAATGAGACCTACGGTAATAGCTTATTCCCTATATGGAAAAGAGTATTCTAGCACAACTAAATAAAGAAGATTTTGAGGTTTCTAGTCGCGGCAGCTTACAACCCCTGATGTTGTTGACCTGCTATCACAAAAAATGACTAAGACGTCTCTACTAACTCAAAAATAATAGGCCAACTATAAGGCAAGAAAAGCGTAGGAATTTATTGTATATACTGTATATATTTATAATGACGAAGCTATCTATCCAGCTGATGATTTAGCTAAAAAAATCCCAAAAAAATTTAAAACGCTTGTAAAAATTGTGGCTTTTGTTAGGCCTATAATCCCGGTTATGTCACAATTATTGTAGCTTTTGCACCTGCTATATGTTGTGGTAAACGTACGATTTGTATATTTGTAAATAATTTCTTTTGTTAATATTTAAACCATATAGCTTATTTTTATCAATTATTTTTATATTTTTGAACTGTTATGTGTAGGTCAATAAATCTATTGCATTGTTATTAATTATCTGTCATAGGCTGAACTGAAATGTGTATTTCCTAAAGATCAATTTCAGTATTTCATTTCAGTTTCGAGATTTGGAAATACAATTACTTATCTATTAGGTATGCAGTAAATTT
Source organism: Macrosteles quadrilineatus (assembly GCF_028750875.1). Classification (NCBI taxonomy): domain Eukaryota; kingdom Metazoa; phylum Arthropoda; class Insecta; order Hemiptera; family Cicadellidae; genus Macrosteles; species Macrosteles quadrilineatus. The sequence goes on along the minus strand of NW_026542594.1, from coordinate 35,741,563 downwards.
GGGGGAAGGGGAGGAATTATTTATAAATATCGGAGGGCCATTTTAAACGCAATGAAAAAAGAAAAAAATAATTAAATGAAAACAAGCTGTTGTAATTATTCGTATGCTTTGCAACGGACAGGACGTTGAAGAAAGAGTCCAAGTATCTATTTCAAATCTAACAAAAAACCACTAAGTGGTAACACTTCCCCCGCCAAGTCAGCAACCCAAAAAAGACAATAAATCACCACTTTTCCGCCAAGTAAAACAATGTAATGTATGTAAGTTTGGCAACTTGGCGGCAGACTTTTGCTTGTTTTTTTTTCATTAAAGTTACGTTGGTGGATAATTTCACAAATCAACTTCTCTAATTAATTAGTCCAACTAAGTATAATAATTTCGAGGTAATCAGTAAATATAAAACCATCACTATTATGATTTTATGAAATGTGACACAAATAAGGTCAAATTTTGTAAAATAAGCTCTCATCTAGCAATGTACTATTGGGAGAGATACTTGCTCAATGAAACTAATTTTATGGTATTTTTTAAAGTGATCAAGCAAAAGTCTGCCGCCAAGTGGCCAAACTTACATACATTACATTGTTTTACTTGGCGGAAAAGTGGTGATTTATTGTCTTTTTTGGGTTGCTGACTTGGCGGGGGAAGTGTTACCACTTAGTGGTTTTTTGTTAGATTGTATTTATTTTTGTAGAAAATTAACAGTTAAAATAAAAATCCTCTTTTCTCTTATATATAGACCAGGGCACAACTACACATAAAATGCATTGGTGTTACATAAGTGTTCCGATAATTAAACCCGTATATCTAAAGACTAGTGTAAATTGAGCCCTTATTAGAGAAGTAAAAATGTAATCAAACAGATTAGGTTTGTTAGAAATAGCATAAGGCAAAACAAATATTGAAAAACTCATTTTTATCCTAAATTTACATATCACTTTTTACATTCACTTTTTTGCTTGTTTATCATACGTAGACGGATTTTCCCGATTGTTTTATTTGTTTTAGTGTATCAAAACATAAAACTAACCTTATTTAGTTAAATAAATTTTGGCAATATTATGAAGAAACAATGTTAAAACTAACCTTAGTACTAGTACTAAGTTTCAAGTTCCTAGGTTTCATATGTTTTGATAAGTAGTATTAAACTGTTAAAAATGACGAGCTGCTGTACCGGTGTACCATCGGTACACTGCATTTTTCAATGGAAAGTATCGGGGAATATCACTGCTCTAAGTAATTTTATATAGTAAGTAGCTCAAATCATTCGGTATACCTGAAAAAAATACTTTATAAAAGTTTTAAAATAATTTTTCAGCTGATCCTATGAATTTCTCTAACATTTTAAATTAATTGAGATTTAATCGCAGCTGATCCTTCTTTTGTTTTGATTTTAATCCCATGTTATTTAAATGGGCCAAAATCGTACTTTGAGGGCTTGCCAAGGGTTTATGGGTCAACGCACCGACTTGTGACCCTCAAAAGGCACATCTACACGCTAAGGGCTTTCAAACAACATAAAAAACATTAAAATTGAGCCAGTGGTTTGGGCTGTAGGTCCGTCAACATTTAAGGAGAAGAAGGAGAACACGGAAAATTTGTGAATTTTCAAACTAGTTTTTCTTGGCTCAAACACAACCTTTTTTTAAATTATTTTTTTTATTTTGCCAAGAATGATTGCCCCTATCCAGTGGATGAACAATTATTTTAATAGCTTTTGTTTCTTCAGAGCTATAGACGAGTAAAAAAGCCACTTTGTCACGTCATGTATATATACACTGCAGCAGCTGTGTACCGCTGGGGGACTTGGCGGGGCGGATGTTAACAATTGTTAACACATCAGTTTCATTAAATTGTAAGAAGCTACTATCTCCAAACAGGCTAGTAGTAAAAATCCAAAGTTTGACGATTCGAATGGTTTCTGCTTTTTGAATTTTGTCTGGATTTTATTAGTCCAAGTTGCACTAACTATCCAAATAATAAAACTTTATACCCGGTATTTTGTATACCTTTATTTTTTATTGTAATTATTATTTATTTTTTTCTTTCAACCAAATTATTACCAATTAACTGTCATGTCATGTTTTATAAATATCTGTTTTTTTTTTTTCAATTTAGAATATTTATTTACTGATAGAGGAAACTTCTAACGCACGGGCCTATGTGAGAGGGATTTCATAATTAACGACTAGGCCTATGTCAGTATGTTATTACATAACTAAGGCATAATTATTAAATTTGTACTGACAAAGTATTGTAACATAGTATTTTACCTACTTAAATAAACATTATTTTGATTATATTTGACAAACTACCTCCATGTGAAGTTTTATTTAGATCTTTTGAGTGGTTCCCGTGCAATTAAGTAGTATACAAACACACATCCACCATCTCATATTTACATATTTAGATAATAAATTGAAAAATAAAGAAAAGATAAGTTAATTGATTATATTGGCTCTTATAAAATGATAAAAATTCAAGATAAATTGATTGATTAAGTTACCACACATAACTTGAGTCTATGCTAGCAGCTGGGAACTAGAGATGCTAAAACACCTCTTTAGGCGAATATTGGGCTCTTCCAGGTGGTACATATTACTATAACAAGAATAGGATTTGTTTATAAGCCATTAACACCGATTTGAACAAAACATTGTAAAATCCTTTATCAAACAATGGGTCGCTAGTGGCACTCACGCTAGTACCAGGGTCGCTTCTGGCACGATTTTGGCTGGGTCGCTTCTGGCACGGTCGCTTCCGGCACGTAATCGTGTAAAGCAGTCTTTTTAGGAGATGATGGGAGAGTTGAATGTTTTTCAGTGAATCTCAATGAGACATACAGGTACAGGACCTACATACTTTTTTCATTTTGATGTCCCTAGAGGCCAAAAACACTATTAACTTAGTTCAATTTTTTTTTGCGAATTTCACAAATAGGGAATAACCTATTACCGTAGGTCTCATGGTAAGTCCTGGACCCGGGACCGATTTAGGTACCTTTCAGGGCATAAAATAACACGTGTGCTCGAATTTTGTCGCCCAGTGACTATGGGTGGTGCCGGTATATTTTTTTTATGATTAACATTTTAAATGTATCGGAATTTGAAAAATAACATTATGTAAATATTTTAGAGTATTGAGCTATGATTTTGGCCCAAGAGGTTGTGAAGGGAGCCTTGACTTGTTACAACGTTCTAGAATACGTAATTAAGTGAGATTATATGGACTATTTACAAGCAAATATAATAAAAAAATGCATTAAAAGATACGTAGAAATGTGTGATTTACACTTTAACCCTAAGAAAAATTTCCGGGGGGAACCCCGGACCCACCTTTTTGATGGGGGGTATTCCATGCCCCCAGACCCCCAGTAAGTCCGGCGCTACTGTCACCCAGTGAAAATCCCTTAAAATATGCTCTGGCCCCTTTTCCTTTTGAAGTCCCTTGAGGCCAAAAACACCATCCGTTCAAATTCACTCATATATATATGTATATTTATATATATATGTATATTTATATATATATATGTATATTTATATATATATGTATATTTATATATATAAGTATATTTATATATACTAGGTGAAACCCGTCGAAATCGACGGTTACTTTCCAGGCTTACGATAATTAATCGGTATTTACTCAGGGGAGGTATAGAAGAGGCTACGATGACAGCTGAGGGCTTCTTTTTAGCTGAGGGAACGTCATTACATTGAATCAAGATTATTTTTTTTCTAACATTGGTCTTTTCTATCTTAACCTACATACTAAGTTTTATAAAGACCGGTTGAAAAAATTCAAAAATAAAAATGATTGTATAATGTGCGGATATCTGGTTAACGAAGCGATTTTGGAAAAAAGGTCATTCTTGATTTTCTCTTTATTTTGACCCAAGGAATCACTAGGTAAAATATGTCCCCATCTTTTTTGAACACCCTGTATATATATATTTAAATATACAGTATATATATATTAGCGAATTTCCCCTCTAGGGAATAAGCTATTACCGTAGTACTCATGGTAAGACCTGGAACCGGGACCGATTTACTTTTTTGTTTTGAGGTCCCTAGAGACCAAAAATACCATCCGTTCAAATTCATATATATATATACCGGTATAAATATATATATTTACTAGCTGTTGTACCCGTGCTTTTGCAACGGGAAGAGGACACAAAATAGAAACATTTTAATCTTTACATCTGTTGTGTATAATAGTTACACATCCACCAACGCTTTTAGAAACAAAATTCAACTTTTATGGCCTTAATAGAAACATACCACCAACAATAATGGTCTATTGTCTGTGGTTTGGTTAATTTTAAATCTTCTGTAGGCTGATATGAGAAAAACTGACCAAATCTTCGAATAAAACTTTCACATACATGATTTACCTTCATCTCCATTAGTTACATATCTTTTTAAGTTATTTTTGACATTTTCAATTTCAATTTTGAAGTTGCAAAAATACTAATTATTAAATTTAAATGGACATTTTATAAATTTCACTCTTCTTCATATTAAATCACAAATCCTTCCATCTTCAGTTCCTTCACACAATAAATCATTAGCAAAACTAAGTCAGCTGTTATAAAAGAAATATTGTTGTGCCTTATCAATAGTCTTTTGAAATATTAAAGAAACTATATCTGTACAAAAAAAAATGTTAAACAAATAATTTAGCATTAAAGACAGCAGAAAAAACTAATATATGATTATCAAAGCATCAAGGACCGAGGACAAAAAATTTAGTAGCAAATACAGTATATGCTTCATTGCATCTCTGATTCTACTCTACAAAATATCAACAAACATCTTAATCAAGGGAATAGGGACCTTAACTTCCAAAAATTCAAAATTGAGTTATTGGTATATTCTTAATCTAGACTATTAACCAAACACACTGGTGAAAGAATTATTAAGATATCTTAAAAAATGCCAAAGTTATAGGTGTTTAAAGTTTTTATTTTAAAATTCGTAGTTTTAAGAAATCGCGCTCCAAAGTTTTCCAATTTTCAAGCAAAGATATTTTTTATACTACTTGGATTATTTGCCATGTTTAACATATCATTTTGTCAGGAATTTAAGGCAGAATGATAATTGATGATTGAATTTGAGATAATTATTTACATTGTTAGCCTAACCTCCCTTAAATGGATTGGGGTTGAAAAAAACCAACATTTTAAAGATAAAGTGTATTACTACCTAATTAAAAAATACAAAGGTTTTATTATATTTGTAATTATATACTACATTAGTAAAACAAGTTATTAATAGTCTGCAGCATACAAAGTGTCAATGCTAGAAGATTATTTTTTTACTCTTTTTGATCGTTTTTTTGGAGGTTGAGTACTTTTGGACCTGCAGCAACATCTTTATCGGAAGCCTCTGGACGATCTGGATCAGGTTTATTTACTCCATCTTCAGGTTCTGGTCCTGGATTAGGCAAGATTTCAATATCCTGTGCAATATAATTTTATTAATACTAATATAAAATACCCCCGCCGCAGCAAACCTGCAGACTAAGCCAATTTCAACTTGTCTGATTACATTTTTACTCAAATATATCCATAAATAAGACATATTTATTCCCTATTTAAATAACATTAGGTTTAACAAGTGCTTAGGTTTGCTGCTACGGGGAAGGTAAAAAGTGTTTTTTGACGATACGTGAATAGTATGGGATGAAATAAATAAATTTGCCAAATTTTATCAATATATATCCATAAACAAGTAAACTACAACAATTTTTATTTTCTCCATAAGAATAACATGGGAATTTTAAATTAAACTATTTTTGAATTTTCTCCGTGACCGTTAGGCATACAACAGCGCTTCAATATACTAAATTATTTCTTTTTTTAAGCTCTATAAAACGGGTTAGAAAGAAATTACAATTTTTTTTGTTTTTAGGGTAAAAAATGGGAAAAACACATTTTTACCCCATAAAACCCCCCATAAACCCCTGTTCCGATTATGCTGGATCGCGAACTCGTTCGAATAAACGTAGGTTTACACGTTTGTACCAAATTTAATTAAAATCGGATCATTTTTGCTCGAGTTATCGCGCTAACGGACACATATATATATATAAATATATATATATATATATATATATATGAATTTGAACGGATGGTGTTTTTGGCCTCTAGGGACCTCAAAATGAAAAAAAAAATCGGTCCCGCGTCCAGGTCTTACCATGAGTACTACGGTAATAGCTTATTCCCTATATGGGAAATTCGCTAAAAAAATTGCTAATAAGCGTAATTAGTTTTTATAGTAAGTTAAGTCTGTAAAAAAATGTAAGTAAAAATGTAAAATGTAGTTTGTTGAATATTTTAGTATTGAAGAAAATACAACACATTTACACAAAAATGTTTATGAAATTCGTTATTCTACAATAATATAAATTTATTTTTATTGTATTATTATATTATTTTTATTGTTATTATTATTGTCGAAAGTGTAAAGAGCAAGTAAGTAGATTAATGTAACTTGTTTAATGAATATTCAACATTAAAGAAAATATTATATTACACAATTCATACTCTTGAATGAAAAATAAATTAAACAGTAAATTTTTTATAAATAATATAAGAAAGGCTTACCTCAAGGGTGGGTATGTCACCAATATTAAAATATTCGACATCTTCATTTGAACGATTAAGTTCTGTAGCGTCTTCCTGACTCTCATGATCCTCAAGCTCAGAATCTGATGAAGAACTAACTGGGTTTGCAAAATAATCTTCACATACTTCCCTTAAGTCATCGGTTATTTCACCGGTAAAATAACTGTCGTTGATAATTTTAGCAATATTTTCCTCTATAGCTGGACGGTGCGCTTGGAACAACAACAGTGACTCAACTAAACAAACAAATTCTTGAGAGCCTAGTCCTGCTCCAGGTGCACAAGTGATAAGGAGAGGGAGGGAGGGGGGAAGAGATAAGATAACATCGCCGTTCGGAGCCAAACACCAGCTGATTTGCCGAGTATCATTGTGTAATAAGACACAAAAACAAAAGGGACCTTAACTTCCAGCCATTTAAATAACATTGGGGAAGTTAAGGTTCCTTTTCTGCAGCTTGCAACTTGCAAGGGTTTGGAAATTAATTATTTTAACCATGTTATAGGTTGAATTCAAGTGTGTAGTTGACTGAATATTGTTTAGAAACATACATAGAGTAAGAAACTATCAAAAACAGAACATGTGATTTTTTGACCTAAACCACTAAAACTGCTCGTACTGTAAAATTTTGTCCTGGAAGATAAGGTCCCTTTTCCCTTGGTGGGTCACATTTATACAAACCAGTTCTTTTAATCAGTTCCATCGTCCATTGCCTTTACATATTCACACTTACCATTAAGTAAACATAGTAACAGATATTTCATTGGTTTTAGAAACAAAAGAACACTGTGTACTGCTTAGTTTTATGATATTTTCCTTGGTTTAATTTAATCAGTGATGTGGCTAAACACAATAAATTTATCAAATAAAGTAAATGTGAACTGAAAGCTATGTTGAGATAAAATAAGAGTATTTAAATCAACGATATACAATTTAGTCATTGATGATATTCTTTAGTTTAATTTAAGCATAGGCAAAACACAATAACTAAATTTACCTGAATATTTTTTTTTTTTTTTTAAAGAGGTTGGCGGCCTCTTTTAACCTTGCATTAGCCCGTCCACATAGACTAAGCGCCCGTGCGTGGATCGTTTACAGCAAAGCAAGGAGTGAGCCGGTACAGTACAAAGGTGAACTGTACTGATAAAATGTTATCGGCAGTGACCAGGATCCGAACCCACGACATCGCTGCCTTGGGCCCGAAGTCCGCGACGCTACCGACTGAGCCACCGACTCACTAAAACACACATATATAAAAAAAAACAAAAAACAATGTGATGTGAAAGTTAATCCAACACATGTTAAGCAGTTCGAAAGTAGACTCCAAATTCATATAAAACATCTATACATTGTAATTTTCTTACTGTTTCCATGAAAATATATCAATAACATTATTTTCATAACACTTAAGACACCTTATAAATGGAAAGTAGAGCCTGAGTTGATGCAGCAACGCTTTTAGAATATTTTTTTTATTTCTATAATCATTGACATAGTCTTTGAATAAATGATCTTTGATAAATTTTTAGATTACATAAACCAACCACATAATTCTATGAAATATTATATTAAATTTCATTGGATCAGCTGTCTTAAAATGAGAAATATGCAGTTTGGCAGTTCTTGTTTACATTGAATTGTCAAAGCAAATTTAAACATTGTGAGTATTCTCATTGCAGCCATGGAGACCAATCAATATTTACTTTTAAAATCCTCACCTCAGAACTTTTAAAGCCAAAGGGGCAAAGCCCACGGTCAGTATCGAAGTGTGAATAGTCCTATAATGGTCCTTGGTTTGGTAACTATATTTTTGTAAAATTTAAGCCCAGTTGGTTCAGTAGTTTTCACACCTATTAGTAATACACATACAGACAGACACCATTACATTTTTATATAATAGTATAGATTTATTTATATATTAATATATTTATATATGTGCCGTTAGCGCGATAACTCAAACAAAAATGATCCGATTTTGATGAAATTTGGTATAAATGTGTAAACCTACATTTTTATTCAAACGAGTTTGCTATCCAGCATGATCGGACCATGGGATTGGGGTTTTATGGGGTAAAAATGGGGTTTTCTAATTTTTTACCCTAAAAACATAAAATTTTGGAATATCTTTCCCAACCATATTGTAGAGCTTAAAAAAAAGAAATAATGTAGTATATTAAAGCATTGTTGTATGCCTAATTGTTACAGAGAAAATTCAAAAAAGTGCAAATTTAAAATTCCTATGTTATTCTTATGGAGAAAATGAAAACTGTTGTAGTTTACTTGTTTATGGATAGGTATATTTTGATAAAATTTGGCAAATTTATTTATTTCATACTATACTATTGACGGTTGGTCAAAAAACACTTTTTACGTTCCCCGTAGCAGCAAAATCCTATACTCTAATATGAGCAATGTTTACTTGTATGTATGTATGTATGTTTGCAGAAAGATCTCAAAAATGGCTACGACGATTTTCGTCAAATGTTGTAAATAGTTTATTTCTGGCTTACAAGCGAGTTTACTGCAGTTTGAACTGCCAACAAAAATCTAACTATGTAGAAAAATGAAACTGATGAAAGTCACATTTTTTAAACATTAGTCCTACAGGTTGCTAAGTAACCATGTTGGTTGAATTAAATAACAAGGAAAAAGTAAACAAAAGACTTGTAAGTTGTAACATGTTGTACTGGGCGCTTTACGTACCTCGTGGATTTCCATAAGGAGTAATCTGTGGCTTCAGTTGGAGATAAATTGTTGGTAAAGTCGGAAAACCATTCATTCTTTAGATTTACTAAACATCGTTTTAAAGTTTGAGCTGCATGATTAAACCTATTTTTATCAGCTGGGTTTAGAGTATTCTGCCAAATCCGTCTTAGCTTGCGTTTCTCAGCAATTTGTTTTTTTATAAACAAAGGATAGTTTATCGATTTCGTCACCGAGGTTTTTGCTTTAGGAGTGGCTTCCCAACCTGCTTTTTGTATAGTGGTATTGAAGTAATTAATTGATTCCTCCAAATCTGTTGGGGTTTTTAACGGAATTTTCAGGTCAATATTACTGTTTATTAAGTCTCTAAAGTGATCCCAATCAGTGAATTTATTGCAAAGGAACGGTGGTTGTTCTTTAAGAGAAATGATCTTACTGTATGTTATGATAACAGGAGAGTGATCAGAAGAAAGATCAAGGGATGATTCTACATCAATATAGTTCAATGAAATGCCCTTTAGTACACAAAAATCTAATAAATCTGGCACTTTGTTTTGGTCCGTTGGCCAATAAGTAGGTTGGCCTGTCGAAGCACAATCAAATCTTAAGTTTGCTTCCTGTTGTATCCAAATTATTTGAAAAACTAATCCTAAGAAGATTGAACCCAATTATAGAAGACTTAAATTTGATTCCTGAGCATCAGTTTGGCTTTCGGAAAGGACACTCTACAGTTGAACAAACCCACAGACTAGTAGACATCATTAAAAATTCATTTGAAACACAAAAGTACTGTTCCGCTGCATTTTTGGATGTACAACAGGCATTTGATAAAGTGTGGCACGCTGGACTTCTGTATAAACTTAAATCCTTGCTCCCCATTCTTTTTACAGTTTGTTAAAATCTTACTTAAATGAACGATTCTTCCAGATTAAATTTCAAGAAATTTTAACTGACTTGAAGCCTATTCAATCTGGAGTACCCCAAGGCAGTGTTCTTGGACCTGTTAGCGAATTTCCCTACAGGGAAGTAGCTATTACCGTAGGTGGCACGGTAAGACCTAGACCCGGGACCGATTTACTTTTTCATTTTGATGTCCCCAGAGGACAAAAACACCATTTGTTCAAATTTTTATATATATATATATATATATATATATATATATATATATAGACTTATATATATATATACGTCCGTGAACGCGATAACTTGAGTAATTTTTGTCCGATTTTGATGAAATTTGGTTTAAAGGTATAAAGCGGGATAAACTTGAATGAGTTCGCGAACCAGCACGATCGGACCATGGGAACAGGGCTTTACGGGGGGTTATATGGGGTAAAATTTGGTTTTTCTCACTTTTGACCCTCGAAACACAAAATTTCCCGATTTATCTTTAGACCTTTTTAAAGAGCTTAAAAAAACAAATAGTTTAGTATATAAAAGTATTTTTGTTTGATTATTAGTAACGGAGAAAATTAAAAAAATTGTAAATTTAAAATTCCCATGTTATTCTTATGGAGAATATTGTCAAATGTTGTAGTTTGCTTGTTTATGTATATATTTTGATCAAACTTGGCAAATTTATTTATTTTGTACTAAGCTATCAATATTTTACTCAAAAACACACTTTATTACTTTCCTTGTAGCAGCAAACCTAGGTACTCGTTAAACCTAATGTTATTAAAATATATTTAACTGAAAATCAATTCAGACAAATGGAAATTCGCTTAGTCGGCAGGTTTGCTGCGGCGGGGGTATTTTATATTTACTATATACCTCCGACATCCCCGTGGGCCAAAATATTACGGTTGCTACGTTTGCGGATGATACTGCATTTCTCTCCATTCACGAAAATCCTCAAGATGCTTCAAATCAATTGCAAGTTACATTAAATGATTTCGAACTGTGGCTAAAAAAATGGAGAACCAAAGTTAATGAAACAAAATCTCTACATATTACATTCACGCTGAGACAAGAAAACTGCCCTCCAGTTACTTTGAACAACACAGCGTTGACAGAAGTGGACAGCGTTAAGTATTTAGGATTCCACATGGATAAAAGATTAACCTGGAAAACACATATTTGGTGTAAAAGACAACAAATGGACTTGAAGGTTTGTAAACTCAACTGGTTTCTAGGCAAAAAATCAAAGCTTTCGTTGACCAATAAACTCACACTTTACAAAGTTATGATCAAACCTATTTGGACGTACGGGATACAGCTTTGGGGAACTGCAAGTAAATCCAACTTAGCAATTATTCAAAGATTTCAGTCAAAGGTGCTACGAAGAATAGTTGATGCCCCTTGGTTTGTTTTGAATCGAACAATCCATGAAGATTTAAGAATACCTACAGTAATTGAAGAAATAACAAGAATTAGCAAGAACTATCAAGAAAAACTCGAAACCCACCCGAACAATATAGCTGTTAATTTGCTGGACAAAAGTGATTTTCCCAACAGACTGAAAATTGTGAAAGTTCTTGAACTCCCATACCGATTTGTATAGTTTTAGTTATGACATGACTATTTAATTTTGCAAGATCTTTCACTGGGGAGATTCTTGGTCAAGACACTTATTTATATTATCCCTTTTACTAATTGTTCACAGTACTGAACAGATTGTAAAATAAAATAAAGTTAAAAAAAAAGAAAGCCATCTACCCACAGTATACTAGCAAATTACAAAATACAGTACAAAAGGAAAACATCACTTATTGTTACCATTGAGCAAAGATTATAGGCTACAGTAGATTTCCCATCCTTATGGAACAGCTCAAGGCAATTTTATTGTTAGTTCTGTCCGGTTTTCTGTACATGTCGTGTTTTGTTTACAATTTGCTTCTTGTTATTTCAGTAATTTAAAACCTAGTTTAACCAAATAAAACTATCTAATCATAAACAATAACTTGTCCACTAGCTATATAACCAAACAGTGAGACACAAATAATGAGAAACTAACCCTAAAATAATAGAAACAAATTGTAAACAAAACAAGACATCTAAAGAAAACAGGAACAATAAAATTGGCTTCAGCTATTCCATAAGGATGGGAAGTAAAGGCTAGCAGTGCAGAGTGTGGGATCTGTTTATGGCAATTTTGGTATCTTCAATACTAAAATGCTATGGGAAGGGAAGGAAACAGGTCCGCGACGTAGGTAGGAAGTGGTGAAGGAAGTAGTAAAGGCGAGCTTTCCAGAGTGTAGGATCTGTTTGTGACGATTAGATTAAGGTTTTTGCAATCATAAAATGCTATGGAAAGGGAAGGAAACAGGTCCGTGATGTAGGAAGTGGTAAAGGCGAGTAATCCGGAGTGTGGGAACTGTTTATGATGATTAGATTAAGGTATCTGCAATCCTAAAATGCTATGGGAAGGGAGGAAAACTGGTCCGCAACGTAGGAAGTGGTGAAGGAAGTAGTAAGAGGGAGCAGTACGGAGTGTGGGAACTGTTTATGACAATTAGAGTAAGGTATCTACAATCCTAAAATGATATGGTAAGGGAGAAAAACAGATCAGCGACGTAGGAAGTGGTGAAGGAGTAGTCAAGGCGAGCTATCCGGAGTGAGGGAACTGTTTATGAGGATTAAATTAAGGTATCTGCAATCCTAAAATGCTATGGGAAGGGAGGGAAACAGGTCTGCGACGTAGGAAGTGATGAAGGAAGGAAGTAGTAAAGGCGAGTAGTCCGGAGTGTGGGATCTGTTTGTGACGATTAGATTAAGGTATTGCAATCATAAAATGCTATGGGAAGGGAAGGAAACAGGTCTGTGACGTAGGAAGTGGTAAAGGAATTAGTAAAGGCGAATAATCCGGAGTGTGGAAACTGTTTATGATGATTAGAATAAGGTATCTGCAATCCTAAAATGCTATGGGAAGGGAGGAAAACAGGCCCGCGGCGTAGGAAGTGGTAAAGGAAGTAGTAAAAGTGATTAGTCCGAAATGTATGGGAATTGTAATTACGATTAAATTAAGGTATCTGCAATTCCCTGTGCGGTACCAGGTTCGAATAGCACCGCAGCCTTCTCAGGCTTGTCGTAAGAGGCGACTAAAAGGGTGTCCGACGAACTCACTGGGAGTGCCCCTGTTGTGTTGCAGGGGTTGATGTGTGCTCTGCACTGCCGATGGGTATTCTTAGTGGGTCGTGAGTAGCCAGCCACTTCGGTCCTTGGTCAGGGAGTGCGGCATGGATGTAGAGGTTGGGCTCTGCATTGCGACGGGCGACCCCCGGCACGTCAGGTATCCGGTGCTGGGCAAACGGAGTTCAGGCCCCGGGGAACTGGGGTAGGGGTTTTTGTCCCCGAGGGTATACCCGTTCCTGACTGATTCCGGGCCGCTCCTTGCCGCACGATGCGCTGGAATAAACACGATGGCTTTAAATAAAACCCCCCAAAACACATTATTGATCAAGAGCTCAAATGAGCCAGAAAAGACGTTGGAAGTGGAGCGGAACGCTATTGTCCGTAGCTCCAAGGTTCAGCGGTCGCCACCACCGAAAAACGTGAGGACATCTCCCCCACCTGCTACCTTTAAATTAACATTATTATTTATTCATGCAACAAAAAACATAATAATCAAAATACATTTCATACAAAGCTACAAAAGCCTCAGTAGGCTTGTCCACAGCTATAGATAAGAGTCCAGTTCAAAAGTCCATTCACAAAGATTCCAGTCAGTTTCTTATCTGGTACAAGCTATTCTCCCCATCTGTTGTATTAAATAAATAGGTTTTCACATTTCATTACCATTTCTTTCATTTTTTTTTAACAATAATAGGAAAAACTAATATAACAAAAATTTTAATACAAGTAAATAAATATTTGAAAAAAAACAACAAATTACTACAGGTAATTAACAAACCCATGTTTTATTTAAACTATTTAAACAATATTTAACAATAACAATGCATAGAATTATAACTATTAACAAAGATAAATTCTGAAAACTTTAACAATTAATCAAAAATCTTTTTAATTCAGCTTTCAAGGAAGAGTATGACTTAAAATTACTTAAACTCATTGGTAACTCATTAAACAAATATGGCACTAAATAATGTCTAGTTCTCTTTGTATATTTATTGTTCACGCAAGGCATAACATAAAAGGTTCTCCTTGAATTATATTTATGAGAGTTTTTTTCTTTAAATCTATTAGAGAAATAATAGTCTATAATTAACAAGAACTTGAACAATTTTTCAACTGACAACGTGTTAGTAACCTCAAAACAACAAATAGAATTAGCCCCAACAATAGCACCATCAAGCTTTGCTATAATATTTAATAATCTTGTTTGGGCCGTCTGTACTTGGAGCATGGTCGTGTGTGCAGCACTTCCCCATGCTTTTAGGCCATATCTAATTATTGACTCGCACATTGAGGAATACAATAATTTCATGGTGTTGTAGGGCAGAAATTGTCGTAGATAGTAGAATTTTGCTGCACACACCCTTAGCTTTTTTGTGACTTCTCTTACATGTACATCCCATTTGAAATTATGATCCACTATAATTCCTAAATATTTAAAACTACATACATTGTCTAGGCATCTACATTGACATTTATCTCCTTTGTGAGTTTCAAGATGTAAGCAATTATGAGAGTGAGCTTTTATTTGAGGATTTCTACAGGTAAAAAAGGGTGAATGTATATGCATTATTTTAGATTTTTTCTCGTTTATCTTTAATCCGTTGTCATGACACCATTTGGTTAAATATAAGAAGTCCTCCTGTAATTTTTTCTCTGCCAGTTCTACACTTTTGTCCGAGGTAATCAACACTGTGTCATCAGCATACATATAGATTTTACTGTTTTTTATTACATTTGACATGTTATTCACATATAAAAGGTATACTAAAGGGCCTAAAATGCTTCCTTGGGGCACGCCATATTTCAAGACCTCTGTTTTACTGTATGCCTTATCTACTTTTACAATAATATTTCTATTGCTGATATAATCCATAAACATTGCCTAAAATGGTACATATCTTGACAAATAATTTGCACCTGCCTATATTACGGAGTTTGGCGCACTGAATTAGTAACATTATTGAAAATAACACGACATTTTGGCTGTAAAATATGGTACAAAGAGAAAATACTATTTAAGCAGCTACTGTCATGACAGAAAGATCATATTCCTTTTAAACTAGATCACATAATCCTTTGACTGGGACGGGTGGCGTCGTCCTGTAATCCAGCTACTAGGAGGTCACGAATTGTGGATATTTATAGGATTGCACTGTGGATGCGATACTCCCTGGTGTGGATTAACGTCCGCACAAGTGAGTACTACGACTACCCGCAGTGCTATCATGATAATTATACCAATTCATAAATACCAATGCAAAAAAAAAAATTGGTTCCAATTCAACAATAGATCCCTTGGTTGCCATTCGCTGTATGGGCTATTAATTAACAGCTGTATCTAAGGAATGTCGGCCTTAGTAACTAACAAGACTTCAAGATCGCGCCACTCTTCCTACACTCATCTCCATTCATACTTGGCTTACCTACTATGGATGGTCGCCATAAAAAAAAACGTATTAAAGGATTAAAGTATTTATCATATACGTTGCTTAACAATATGTAAACGTCAATATATACGTAACAGCCATTTTACAGTATTTTTGCTTTTTGGAAATGTTCAATTGCTATGTCATTTGCATTATGTATTGCCAATGAAGCCGCCAAGATCATATGAACTAGGAGGCCCCTAACAGTTCAAGAATAAAAGCCAACTTTACTTCATGTATTCCACTACACCTAACATTCCGTAGAGAGATTATATTGAAAACTTTATGTTATTGATAAGGCCGAGCCGAGACAACTAACTGACATCCCCCATGTCAAGGAATTCCAGCTTTATCAGTAACCCCACAGTCAATTTCTCAAAACTATGCTAGAGGGTTCATTCATTGGCACAGAAGTACGATATGAACTGACGCGACGTGACGAAGGAAAATCAAACTTACACTGTAACGGATATACCTCCCTTTGAAGTTAGAACGTGTCTTCTCAACAAACATATATTTTTTCTCAAACACTGATGAAATAACGGAAGTGTTTAGCTACAAAAGATCCACCAATACGATTTAAATACTATTTAAAGGTTCTACCAAAGGAAGAGATACCATATAGCATACTAATAATAACTCCGATGACGTACAGGATAGGAATTATTTTAATCATTGAATGAACAACCAAATTTGGCAACCAACGCAATATTGTTATTGTTTTTACACTTACTCTTTGAACAATGTTAAATGCTCAAAATATGTATATTTCACCCAATTCATCGCAGTTAGATGAATTAACGTAAGCCTTGAAAGTAACCGTCGATTTCGACGGGTTTCCCCTAGTAATCCATAAACCAATATTTGAAAATTCCTCTTACACCACTTCTCTCTAAAGCATCACTAATTTTGTCATGTTTAAGGGTATCAAATGCCTTAGAAAAATCTATAAAAACTAACAGTACTTGTTTTCCACCACTTAGCTCATTATTTACTAAATCTGAGAAATCTGCCAATAAATCATTTGTTCCTTTTCCTGTTTGATATGCATATTGACAGTTGTTGATGATTTTATTCTCATTTAAAAATCTATATATATAATGCGTGAAGCCGTATTTTGTTAACGCAACTCCTCCCTTATTTGTGGACCAATTTCAACGTTTAAGGTGTCAAAAGATTCGTCTCAATATGTAGTTTTGCAATAAGGTTTTAGAACTTTAAAATTTTTACTCTTAAGGGCGTGAGACCCTCTTAAAGGTCGGGTTTTCCTCATAAGAAATACATAGAACAAATTTAAAAACAAAAACAGCTGTTTATAAAAAGAAACGCATTAGTAAATATTGATGTTTTAATATTCAGTAGGTTAAGACCAAGTTAAACATTTAATCAGTTTTGTTGTAAGAACGGAAAATGCCTCAAGTTGAAAGAAGAAATATTGAAAACGGGAGGAGGAGACAATTAATAATAAGGTATCTTATGCGTATGAGGAGAGTAGAGAAAGAGAGGCCTGATCTAACAGATACACATCCATATACACATGCACTTGGTGAGATGAATAATATTTGCCAGTTCTGCTATGCAACTTACTTTGGAAGTGAAAAATATATGAAGCACACAGTGTTGTCACGGTCGTAAAATAAACTTGCCTAATGTCAGATCAAAAAATGTATGCAAGACATTTTTACTTATGACAACAGATCGAGATATTTCAAAACATTTATTAGAAACCATAATAATGCCTTGAGTTGATAAGTTCAAGTACTGTAGTAAGATTATACCAAATCTTGGCGGTCTTTATGTTTTTATTGTAAACTTTTGTATTACTCGCTCTACTTTAATTGAGGAAAAACACAAATGGATTGTTTAGTTCTAGGTTATGTTGCCAGTTCCTCGGACAAACGTATAAAAAGTTTTTTGACTGAATTTTAGTGGCAATATTAGACATAAGTGAAGGAATTTGTGTTTATGTATTCAACGATCGAGTAGTTACAGTCAAGTTTATTTTTATGATTCAGGAGAGGAAAATAATATACGCTGTTCAAAAAGAGAAAATGAAAATCGCTATCCAAATCTTATAGCTAAAAAAGTTATCCAACCTATTTCAACAAATGAATCCACACTTTCAAAACTTTGGGACAGGTATTAAGAGAAACCCCACTGAACAACGTGAGGACGTTCTGATGCGGGGCATATTCTGTGACTAACACACACGTTAAAATACGTTAACCAGCTTTCAGTGTTGCTGGTTTAGCCTATTCAAAGCAGATTATGGCTGTCCAGTTAGTTGGTAACCCATAGTTTTTGGGTAAAATAATGGAGCACATTAAATGGTTGATATCACTCCACTTTTCAGGATTCTCTACGAAGAAAATTCGTTTGATTAGGGGGATGTCTAGGCAACAGTTTTCTTCAATTCTCAATGCTGGAAAAACTTTGTTGCAACATGTTAGCTCGAATTGAAGCAGATCGTTTAGCATTCATTAGAAGCAGTTAAAACTGAGAGCAGAAATAATGCAGGTTGACCTTGACGACGCAAATAGAGATATTTAAAATTAGTTTCTAACAAGTGTTTAAACAACTCTAAGATGTAGGCCTAACTAGAATTACTCGAATTTAAGCATAACGTTTTCCTTGGCGTTACGTTTCATACTATGCGGCTCATTGAGCCGCACGGGTTCTCTAGTCTATTTAAATTATTTGCCACATATCTCTCAATAATCTTATTAACAGAGGATAAAATTGATATCGGACGGTAGTTAGAGTAATTGTAATGACTTCCAGATTTGAAAACTGGTCTTATAATGGCTTTTTTCATATCCTCTGGAATCTTGCCTTTTTTCAAGGAATTATTTATAAGTTTGACCAAAGTTCCAGCTAACACATCTGAATTCATTTTTAAATCAGTAATTTTTATTCCATCTAATCCAGGACCTTTTTTATTCATAGAGTTAAGTATGGCTTTCAGTGTGTTTATATCTATCAAAGGGATGTATAAAGATGATTTAACCTCTGTCTGCTGTGTAGATTGTATAGTTTCAATATTACAGTCATGAACTACTTCATCTATTCCCTGAGTAAAAAGTTCAACAAAATTATTGGTTATTTCTTGGGTTGTATTCGTTTTTCCTAAGAATTTAATCACAATATTATCTATACTTTCTTTGTGATTTTTTCCTAAAATATTATTTATCTGGGACCATGTTTTTCTGATATTTCTTTTATTAATGGTAAAAATATTGTGATAGAAATTCCTTTTTGCTTTAACAATTTCCTTGTTGACTTTATTTCTCAGAAAAATGAATCCCTCTTTATAATCAACTCTGTTTGGGTGTTTCTTATATTTGATAAACGATGCATCTCTATCTTTAATCATGTTTAAAATGTTATGGGTCATCCAAGGTTTTTTAGGTGTTTTATTTTTACTAACTTTTTTATCATACGTACATTCATTATACGCTTTTGTAAAGTAAGAGCAAAACATTCTGTACTGCTCATCAATATCATCTATATTGTCTACAGACTGCCAGTCCATCTGCCCTAAGACCTGTCCTAGCTGGTGACCATTGACAGCCTTGTATGTCTTATCTACCAGATAAGACTGCACTAAGGAGTTCCCCATTTAGGAGCTCCTTCGGCAAGTGGAGCTGGGAACGGTGCGGAAAACGTCGGAGATGCAGGTGTCGTTGCCAGCAACTCCCCTGGCGATCAGTTCTGCTGTAGGGATGCCGGAGGAGCCATTCACAGCACCGTTGAGGTCGGAAGGCTCTGAGGTGGTGCTTCTGCGTCAGGAATATATTGACGCATGGAAGCTACAATCAAGGCTATGCTGGACACCTTCCGGACCCAGAGAGCCGTAAATCAAGTGGTCAAAAAAGGCATGGCCAAACTGGAGGATGACCTTGGCTTAGTTTTTGCCTGCCGGGTGGTGAGCAAGGCGGCCATGGAGAAGATTGCCGAGAAGGTTGTGTCTCTGTCTGACGAAAGAACACTGCCTTCTAAGAAACGTAAGAGGCCTTCCACATCGGACAGTCCTCAAAAATGAGAAGAAGGCGTCTAGACCAAAAGGACACCGGTAAAGGCCAAGGCGGATCAGACGGACCTATTGTCTGCTGTGCCCAGATCCTTTTCGGACATAGCTGCAGCTCCTGTAAAGAACTAACAGCCACAGCTACCTATCGGGAAGTTCCCGAAAGGGGTCAGTTGTAGAGACACCTGGGGCTGCGTGGGAAAAACAACGTTCCCGAAAGGAGAAGAGGCAATCGAGGCGGGCGGAGGTCGCCTCTATAAAGAATGTGGCAGTGAAGGCACAGCCGACCATCGTGGCCCAAACTGGGCCCGGCTCGGTCTCTGCTCCGAAAAAGTCCCGGCCAAATAAGCCCAGGACGGAGGCAATCCTGGTCAAGCCCTCAGGGGGGAGATCTTTCGCCGAGGTCTTGGGTGCAATTAAGGCCAAGGCTAAGCCAGAGCAGACCGATACGGTTGTATGGTTGATTAGACGAACCCGGTACGGGGACATTCTCCTTGAACTGGGTAAGTCGAAAGACAAAGCAGCCTTTATTGCCGAACTGAAGGCAGCTGTTGAAGACCAGGGTACCGTCCTTGATCTTGAACCAAAGACATCAGTCGAGGTTCAAGACATTGATTGTGTGTCGACGGAGGTTGATGTTGTTGAGGCCCTGAAGAAAGCTGTCCCCGAGCTTGGCGGGCAAACGGCTTTTCTTAAGGTGTGGCTCACAAAACCGAATAGGAGTCAGCAGCGGATGGCGGTCGCCGAAATGGCAGACGCACATGCCACTAAGGTGCTGACACTCCAGCATCAGAGAGTCGGCTGGGTCAACTGCAGGCTCAGACGGAGAGTGGAAGTGAAGAGGTGTTTTAAATGCCTCTGTTTCGGCCAATCCTCCCGAAACTGCAAGGGACCCGACCGAAGCAAGAACTTCGGTGCGGGGAGGCCGGTCACGTCCGTAAGGACTGCCAAGTCGAAACCTGTTTCCTTTGCAAAGAAAATGGGCTCGCTGACAAACACTTGAAGCATATAGCTGGGTCTGGACAGTGTAGTGTATTCAAATCTGTACTACAGCAAGTGAAAGCCCTTTCACAAAGATAAGAATCCTTCAGTGCAATATTGAGCGATCCAGGTTGGCTGAAGCACTTCTATGTCAGCTTTCTATGTCAGGATTTTAACCACCACTCTCGTAGGGATGTGCTGCTCGTAACTCTCGATGTGCGAAACGCATTTGATTCCGCGAGGTGGTGCTTTATGCTGGATGCTCTGGAGAACACCTTCCACGTCCCGGCATACCTCATGCGTATCATAGAAGATTATCTCCGGTTCCCCCTCCTCATGTATGACACTACAGAGGGCCCACGGACGATGAGTGTCACTTCCAGTGCTGCCCAAGGTTCCATACTCGGCCCAGACCTCTGGAATGTCGCGTATGACAGCCTCCTGAGGTCTGAAATGCCTGAGGAAACTGTTTTGGTTGGGTACGCGGACGACGTTGCAGTTTTGATAGCTGCACGTAGCGTTGAGCTGGCTCAGCTAAAGCTGAACTGAGTTATGCGTACTATAAACGCATGGATGACAGACCACGGTCTCTCGCTTGCTTTGAGCAAAACTTAGATCGTGATATTAACAAAAAAACAGATTGACACCATCGTGCCATCGTGTTGAGGGTAGGGGCCATCAAAGTCCAGACCGTCCAGAAGCCAAGTACATTGGGATTATGGTGGACAACCAGCTTAGCTGGCGGGATCAGATTTTCCGTACGGCGGACAAGGCCGCTAGGGTGGTCTCCTCTCTTAGCCGGTTGATGGCCAATGTGGGAAGGCCTCGGTCCAGCCGTAGAAGGCTGTTAATGTCTTCTGTCCAGTCCCTACTCTTGTACGGTGCTGAGGTGTGGGCAGACGCTCTCAATAAAGAGGTATATAGGATGCGGCTCGCCCGAGCGCAGCGTCAGGCAGCACTAAGAGTTGCATCCGCCTACCGAACAGGGTCCAAACCCGCCGTCCTGGTGGTTGCTGGAGTCATCCCCGTCAAACTTTTGGCGGCGGAGAGAAAAGCAATTTATCAGCGCCGTGGGGAGGACCAGGCACAAACAGAGGAACGCACCCGCACCTACCAGCCGTGGCAGGAGAGCTGGGAACAGGAGACTCGGGGACGCTGGACCAGCCGACTGATACAACAAGTCCAACCTTGGGTTAATCGGTGGTGCGGAGAGGTGGACTTCTACCTCACCCAGTTTCTGACGGGTCACGGCTTTTTCCGGTCGTACCTGTTCAAGATGGGCAAAGCCGTGTCACCCGATTGCATATTCTGCCCAGGCATTCCCGATGACGTGGAACATACCTTTTTCCACTGCCAGCTTTGGGAAAGGCCCCACCTGGAGGCTCAACAGTTAGTAGGACTGCTGTCAGTGGACACGGTCATACCGATGATGACGGTGGGTGAGGACAATTGGACCTGTGTGTCACATTACATCCAGGATATTCTCCGCGCCAAGAGGCTCGACCTTGACCGGGATGCGGTAGGTCATGAAGTATCTAAATGCCAAAAACGGTGAGAGCTTTGAGGGCTTAGGTCACATGTTGGCCTGACTTGAAGTAATGTGACAAACAATTCCAGGTCTGTGTCCAACAGAGTAGAGGGGGTTTTTTAGTGAGTAGTCTGTGATAGATTCAGGAGTCTCACACTACAGGCTGGCTAAATGTGTGCGTAACTGCAATCGTCAAATGCTATGGGAAGGGAGGGTAACAGGTCCCCAACGTAGGAAGTGGGAAAGATGAGTAATTCGGAGTGTGAGAACTTGACGATTATATATATATATATATATATATATATATATATATATATATACTAGCTGTACCCGCGGGCTTTGCCCCGTTTTACTTCATAAGTGAGCTCGTTCGCATGGCTCAATCACGTCCTGGTTGAAGTTCGTTCGCTACGCTCACTCACCTTTAGGTTGGAGCTCGTTCGCTGCGCTCACTTGCCTTCAGGTTAGCTCGTTCGCTACGCTAACTCGCCTCCAGGTTGAAGTTCGTTCGCTACGCTAACTCACCTCCAGGTTGAAGTTCGTTCGCTACGCTCACTCACCTTTTGGTTGCAAATTAGCGTTGTCATAAATTAAAAAAAATAATAGTGCTGCACCCTGTTGGTAATCCTTGTAACTTTAATGCTATTGAACATCATAGAACAGAACCAACTTGTTTAATTGGAACATCTGTTAAGATTCATTAATTCCATTTAAATATGAGTACTCATAAGGTTAACATGGGAAACTCCAGAGCCACTGGGGCGGAGCCCGAGAGTCCGATCAGAATAAAAACAACTTAGTTTTCCTATTTAATGCCTAAAGAATCAGTGTACCAAATTTCAGCCTCCTAGGTAAATGGGAAGTGGGAGAATTAGTGATGAGTGAGTGAGTGAGTCAGTGAGGGCTTTGCCTTTTATATATATAGATATATATATTTTTAGTTACGATTAGATTAAGGTATGAGTGAAAATTTTGAAACGTACGTTTTTATGTCCCTGGCCTTTTACTTCGTAGATACTGAATGTAGTTTATCATTCTGTGTTTATATATTTTTTTGGGACGGGGGCAACATGTTACACATAATAATTATTCATGCCGAAATATATAATGTCATATTTTTATTACATCAATAGTTATGAAACTTACGGAAAAGGAGCATATGATAATTTTGTTTTCATTGTAAACTGACTACCATGACTAAATAGGTCTGTCCCTCGATTTGACGTCACGACCATTAGGGGAAAATTTGCAACTTTGGAGCACGACAGTGGCAAGCCTGGCACCGATGGAGTCAGTTGGTTTTAGAGACTAGTTCGGGATGTAAGTCAGGATTGTAGTGCCGGTCGTTTCAAGTTGAAAGGAGGAATTACAAGATTAATAAAGGCAAGTTTGTGTTTTTTGTAATTTTGGTGTGTCCATGACCGTACGTAGTCATTCGATGAAGTAGACATGGTGTTAATTTTTGTTTATAAGATATTTCAATTACTAGATTAACCTAGAAGTCCACTTTGTACCCTCAAACATGAGGTGCAGGGCTACCGCCAGAACAGAGCCAAATAACACGTAATGTCACGACCAAAGTTTCACGACCATCGCGGGTTTTTTCACGACCAATCCAGCATTATGGATTTTATTTTATTTTACTTCCAACGGCCCAATCAAACCAATTTACAATTATGTTTACAATACATATTCAATGTTACTGTATCTAAGGGTCAAGCCAAACATGCAATGGGACCTATGATTACTACTTAACAGAAAAATTTTGACAACAAGAACAACAAACTAAAATCTAAGAAAACGATTACACTGTGTTTGGTCGTGACAATAACTTAAATATCATTGTAAAGTGAACAGTTTAGTTCAATTGAAACACATTTTTTTTATTATAACTAACAGTATAATTGAAGGATTGTTTAGAAAGATTTAGATTATTCCAGACAATTCATGACCGTACCGCTTGTCCCTGACCATCACGTTTATGATTTCTATCATAAAAATTTCAAAAATTAAAATATCATCATATTTCAATGTTTTATACACAAAAGAAGCACACCTCTAAAAAACATAAAGATTTTTTAGGTCTCAGGTAAGTTTTTTCGGAGTTATACAAACTTAAATGATTTTATTGGCTTTTTTCAATTTTTTGAGTTTTTTTTCTAGAAAGACCAAATATACCAAAAGCTTAGTGAGCTGTTTATTGTATAATGATCATAAAAGTAAATTAATTTATAGCAAAACATAGTTATAAAACTATTTGCTTTTCCTGAAAACGTACGTTTCAAAATTTTCGTATTTAAAATGCATATTGTATAGGCATAAAATGATGGGATAAAAACATATTTGGTCACGCAACATTTGTTTACAAGATGATTTTTCACATTCAAACTGCAAGAAAATATTTTGTCTTTATAGCCTACGTGTAAACATAGACTAACCAACACAAGTAGACTTCTCATCCCATTGTAAATTTTAAAGCTCGTTTTTCATGTCTAGTTCATGTACGCCACACTGGGTCGACGAAATTTTGTTTCTATTATTTTAGGGTTAATTTCTTGATTTGTGCTTTACTGTTTGGTTAAATAACTAGGGGACAATTTATTGTTTATGATTAGATCGTATTATTTGGTTAAACGAGGGTTTAAATGACTGTATTAACGGGAAACAAATTGTAAACAAAACACAACCTCTACATAAACCGTACAGAACTAACAATAAAATTGTCTTCAGCTGTTCCATTAGGATGAGAATTCTACTAAGGGAGTATGTTTTATCTATGGTGTAAACCAGCAAGCTGTTCTGAATTGTACACAGTTTTAACTGACTACCTACTCGATTCCTATACGTAGGACGGGTTAACAACTCGTATGTGTTTATTATGTAAATATCTAGTATATCCTACTGTGAGATTAGAAATGTTGTTTGTTGTTTTGAATGTATTTCCAAGGGAGTCCATGGAAGCCAACGGCCATCTTGGTTTTGCCCACCATAAGAGCAATGTTAATTTTAGCGAATTTCCCTTTAGGGAAGTAGCTATTACCGTAGGTGCCACGGCAAGACCTAGACCCGGGACCGATTTACTTTTTCATTTTGATGTCCCCAGAGGCCAAAAACACCATTCGTTCAAATTTTTATATATGTATATATATATATATATATAATAATAAATGAAATAAATAATTAAACATTTAGTACCCTTTAAGTTAAAATGGCAGATATATATATATAGATTTATATATATATATATACGTCCGTGAACCCGATAACTTGAGTAATTTTTGTCCGATTTCAATGAAATTTGGTTTAAAGATGTAAAGCGGGATAAACTTGAATGAGTTCGCGAACCAGCACGATCGGACCATGGGAACGGGGCTTAACGGGGGGTTTTATGGGGTAAAAATTGGTTTTTCTCACTTTTGACCCTCAAAACACAAAATTTCCCAATTTCTCTCTAGACCTTTTTAAAGAGCTTAAAAAAAACAAATAATTTTAGTATATAAAAGTATTTTTGTTCGGCTATTAGAAACAGAGAAAATTAAAAAATTGTAAATTTAAAATTCCTATGTTATTTGTATGGAGAATATTGTCAAATGTTGTAGTTTGCTTGTTTATGGATATATTTTGATCAAACTTGGCAAATTTATTTATTTTGTACTAAGCTATCAATATTTTACTAAAAAACACACTTTATTAGTTTCCTTGTAGCAGCAAACCTAGGTACTCGTTAAACCTAATGTTATTAAAATATATTTAATTGAAAATCAATTCAGACAAATGGAAATTCGCTTAGTCGGCAGGTTTGCTGCGGCAGGGGTATTGTTATTTTCAAACAGCCACTGAAGAGTTATTTAACACCTCAAAATATTTTTTTCAAATAACAAAGTGATTGTAATTTAAATATCTAGTATACTGTGAGATTAGATATTTGCTTTGTAGTTTTGTAATTTTTTTAAGAGCTAGAGCGTTTAGGCTCCAAGGACTCATAAAAACATAAAATATATTGATTCAATTATTTAAAAAAAGGCCGCCATTTTCCAAAATGGCAGAAGTTTTTAAAATAAGAAAACTATGTATTTTATGGTGGGTTTTAGAATGTAGATGCAATTTTAAGACTTATTTACTCCTACCATTTTCTCTCTAAACTTACTAATTTAGGAGCTATGCAGAATGTAAATTGCAAGTAAGTTTTTCTTAGTTTTAACACGCTGCAACTCCTAAATGAGTAGCTTTAGAGAAAAAATTGCCAAGAATGAAAACGTTTTTAAATGGCATTTAATTTCTATGAAATGCATTAAATAAGGGCCTTCTATAAGAAAAGTCATTGGAAAAATGGCGGTTAAAATGATTTTTTCAACTTGACCAATATTTTTTTATAAAAATCTAAGGCAGTTACAATTTAACATTTGTTGATATCTTACTAACATTATAAATATGAAAATTTATGTGTTTGAAGTTCAATCACGCATAAACCACTGGACGGATATTGGGCTGAAATTTGGCATGATGATAGCTTACATTCCCGATTAACATATAGGCATATTCTTATCTCAAAAACCCTTTCGGGCTCCGCCCCAGTGGCTTTTTAGTTCCCCATGTTAACCTCATGAGTATTCATATTTAAAGGGAATTAAAGAATTTAGTCAGCTGTTTCAACTAAAAAAGTTGGTTCTATGATATGGAAAAGCATTAAAAAGTTATAAGATTTACCAACAGGGTGCAGCACTATATTTATTTGCATTTATGAAAACAGCTATAGTTCGGCCGCTTAGAAAACGACCTGCGCGCTAATGCTAAACCAATGCTGGAGGAGGTCGCTTTCTAAGCGGCCGAACTATAAATTGAACTAAGCTGCAACAAAAAACTGTGATTCGCAATGAGAACTGTCAAAGTAGGATTGTTTACAGTTATGTTTATGTTTTTCATTTCATGAATAATTTGTGATATTTTGCGAATTGTTGATAATTTATTTTTCTCTATTGTTTAGGTGAAGTGGTAGAACATTATTGCTATAGTAGATGTGTAATACTATAGAATACTGCAAATTTAAGGAAGCAAATTTTATCAAACTGTGTCCTGCCTTATTGCAAACGCAAAGCTTGAGTATAACTGCAATAAGCATTTTATACTTATATTCCAACCCCGTACGAAGGACGGGTATTCTGCTAGTCTTTTATAACTTTTGAATGAAACAGCTGGCACACTTACATTAATCACTCTGTATATAATACTAGTTGCTCTGCCCGTGCTTCGCTACGGGGTGAGAATGCAGAAACGAATAATTTGGTTTTACTATAAGATACTATGGAATACTATAAGATACTATTATATACTATAAGAAACAGTTACAACACACTTACCAGGAAACACAGGCAAAGGCTCAATTGTGCTTATTATTTAAATGACGATCTCTAAATGTATTACTATCACTTTATATAGTGTATTGCATTTAAAATATATGCAAAAGTACCTATAATTCATTGACCGCATTGGCACCAAGAAACAATTATCTTTGTAAACAAATTAAATTAAACTAGGTAGTGGCTTGTAGGGACACAAGTCCCTAAAAAACTCGATAATTAAAAAAAAATTCTAATATTTAAACGAAGTCAGAAATATATTATATATGTGTCAGAATAGATATCCCTCTACACTATATCTTTTGTGTAAAAAACAGGTTGTTGTTTATCTTTGTTGATGTTATTTTCAATAAATAATTTGAATCACTCCAAAGGTTTAACTCTGCTAAAGGCAGCAAACATAATTATATGTGAACAAATACTGGTTTATTAAGGGGGGTAGCGGATTTCTACCCCCGGATATTTACCCCCATGAAAAAACGCCTACGTCATTTTGACGTCACGAGGGGCGGGGCCTATACACGATCGAGAAACAGCCCGCGACTGGAAATCTACCCCCGGACATCTACCCCCAGACATCTACCCCCGGACATCTACCCCCGGAAATCTACCCCCTTGGTCAGCTACGCTACGTATCGGCCAAGATGCATTGTTGTAATTGATTTTATTAATTGGTTTAAGTAAATAAACGGCACTTCGGTTATTCATTAGCTTCTAATATCCAGTATAAAGCATGCGATATGTCGTTGTCATGTTTAACATTATCTATCTTCCTAATTCAATAAGCTGTAACAGTCCATTTTCACCCGACCTACTTCGTCGATTTTTACGAATGAGGTGTCATTTTAAAGCTTAAGACCCATTGTAGCACATTCTTATATTCAGAGAATATATAACGCTTAATATATGTATATATATATATATATTAAGACTACTTAATTTTTTTCGAGCTAAATCAGAAACTGCAATGATGAAAAATATTTAAAAAAAACTATATTACAAATATTTAAAGACCTATATAAAAATATAAAACACACCCCCCTCTTCTAATAGTCTGATATGGCTAGTTTTGGTTTCTGGTTTGGTAGATTTTCCCAATGACCTCCTTGAAAGAAACAGATAATCTTGAACGGAAACGTACTCTTTATCATTTCGCTAACTATTTGAAGGGTTGAAACTATTTGAACACCTGCGCTGCATCTCGGGAAAGGTTACAGTGTACAGTACTTGGCGGTAAGAAAATGTAATTTGGTCTTCCACCATATCGCGTACAAGGTTTAATTATGTTCCATACTGGTCATTTTCTCTTTATCATTAGGTAGAACCCCCAGCTATCATTCTGAAGGATTAAGTGACCGTTTGAGAATATTCTCTGAAGAAATGTGATTAAAATTAATTAGTCCATTTAGTAATAAGTGGAGCGAAGCGAAGCTCTTTGGGAACGACTTCAATGCAAACTTTCTAACACATTAACACAATAACGGCGGAACATATTTTAGCCAAACTTATAGGTTTAGACAAAACAAAATTAAATTTACAATACTGCCTATATAATTAAAAGTAACCCTAAGTTTTATTTTATTTTAACATTGGACTTATGGGTTGCCCTGGTGCTTACATAATAACGACGTAAATGTAAAAAAAAAATAAAAAAAAAACAGAGAATCAAAGCTTATGTTAAAATCAAGCCACGGCCTAAACACAGTACAAAGAGAAAAAATTCGAATAATGACTACTAGTTATTACTATAGAGATCGATGTCACTAGTTAACATTTAAGTCGCAATTTGGAAACGACCACTGATCGAATAGGTACAGCATTTTACATATTTGATTTACATAGCTAAATAAGGTTATAACAAATAACATTTACCGTATCTTATGTTATTGGGATTAAAACAACTACAAGATTCTGCAGTTTTAAAAAACTAGGTATTTTGAAATCAATATTTTTTTCTAAATATGCTATTATGAATATGCTTTCTTAATATTTTATTTTAAATATTTTTGATGATATCATCGTTTTGGTGACACACCTGTTGTGTTGATTGTTGTGTTGGCAACGACTTGGGGTATATTATTGCCCAAGAAGAATAAAGTATTTTTTGAGTTTTCGTTTTACAAAAAAAAAATGTAATTCGCATAATAAGCTAATGAATAACCGAAGAGCTGTTGATTTACATATACCAATTAATGAAATCAATTACAACAAAGCATCTTGGCCGATACGTAGCGTAGCTGACCACGGGGGTAGATTTCCGGGGGTAGATGTCCGGGGGTAGATGTCCGGGGGTAGATGTCCGGGGGTAGATGTCTGGGGGTAGATGTCCGGGGGTAGATGTCCGGGGGTAGATTTCCAGTCGCGGGCTGTTTCTCGACCGTGTATAGGCCCCGCCCCTCGTGACGTCAAAATGACGTAGGCGTTTTTTCATGGGGATAAATATCCGGGGGTAGAATTCCGGCGACCCTATTAAGGTAGCTTTAGTCTTGTGGTTAATGGTGATAAAAAAGGCTTCCCTGATTGGAATTTTGAAAATTGTCTTCTTCAAATATGAAAAATCAAATAAAGGTGTGATGAGGTAAGCTTGGTCAAAGCCGCTAAATTAGCATCCCTACCCAGTTAATATGTCTAAGTTTTATACTCATTTGTTTGTTGTTTAACAAAATTAGTGTGAAGTAAAAGCATCCCATTGACCAAATTTAACCTTAGAGTTTATTCTGATCAACAGTAAATAATCTGCAATTAGTGTAAGTTTATGTGGTGGTATTCCTCTTAAACGTGCGATTGACTTTAAATATTGTATCAAAATATGCCTAATCATCGGCTGATTCATAACTCTTTGGCGACTGGTTAGGGTTTTATTACCCAGTTATCGAAACCAATCACGAAATTACTTTTCATCAGCATTGGCATGCATATTTTTCGTTTGTTTAAGAACGTAACGGAAAATACCTCTAAATCTTACTGTTAATTATGTGGATGCTCCCTTTGCTATTATAGTACCTGGGGACCGAGCTTTGCTCGGGGAAAATCATTAGTTTACTCTGAAAGCATTTTAGTATTGCAGATACATTACCCCACTCCCAAACTCCACACTGATCACCTTTACTACTTCCTTCACCACTCCCTACATTGTGGACCTGTTTGGCCTCCTTCCCTATACCATTTTAGAATTGCAGATACATAAATGCCACAGACAGTTCCCACACTCTGCACTGCTAGCCTTACTACTACCTTCACCATTTCCTACGTTATGGACCTGTTTTCCTCCCTTCTCATAGCGTTTTAGGATTGTAGATACCCTAATCTAATCCCCATTAACAGTTCTTACACTTCGGACTGCTCACCTCTAGCTGCTCAGTTGATATCTAGTTTTCAAATCACTGGGGAAAACTTTATTCCAGCTTGGGAAAATCTAGTAGCTAGGTTTGAAAACAAACGGGGTCTTGATTAACAAACATCTGGATGACATTTTCAATATCCAACCTTTAAAACAAAAATCTGCCAAAGGTCTTAATCATACTGTTAATACTGTTAATACTATCTATCATTAACATGACCACTGGCTTCAACAATGAACTTTGAACATCCTGTATGAAATTAAAATTTTCCCCCTTCTCTATTGGGACATGGCAACTTCAACACCTTAAATTCAGTGAGGGTATAATCCCTGACATTTAAAAAGTCAAAGTGATGAAAATTATTTAACTTAACACTAACAACAGAAGAACAGTTCAGCCTTTATATATATATTTTATTTTTCTATTTTAAATTTGTACTGCCACCTCAAGATTTAACTTAATACAGACCTATTTTATTTACTTTCTGATCGAACTTAATTATTTGAATTCAAAAACTACTTTATTTTCATCAATAATAATTCCAGAAAAACAATTTGAACAAGAGAACTAAATTCAACCTTGATTAATTTTTCACCTCTATTCATTGTTGGACTATTTACCTACCTACCCAAGCCTCCCAAATTTTCATAATTGACATATTTTATTTTATAAATTAGGCCTAAAATATTTTAAGATCTTTTTAGCCAGCCGAGTTCCCCTCCCTGAGAAGATTTATGTAATTAAACTTATATCTTATTGTAAACTCATTGTTC
Source organism: Macrosteles quadrilineatus (assembly GCF_028750875.1). NCBI lineage: Eukaryota > Metazoa > Arthropoda > Insecta > Hemiptera > Cicadellidae > Macrosteles > Macrosteles quadrilineatus. The sequence goes on along the minus strand of NW_026542594.1, from coordinate 35,709,722 downwards.
TGTTTTACTGAGCTAGGCTAAACCAAAGATGGCGACCCTGTATCTGTTCATTTAAATATCAAACCCCATTCATCATTGTAATATCCTAACTTATTCTTAGTTCATTAAATTTGTATTGTAAAGAAATCCTTCAGCTTAATCATTTGTCTTTCTATAAGTATATTTAATCTAGGCTTAACTTAGCCCTTAATAAATAGTAAGTAAAGGTACAAACCTGAACCAAAATTTATTAGTCTAAATTACAAGCACTACCAATAACAAATTTTTTAAAACATATTCAACCAATTGGGTAGTGATAAATCATTATAAACACACAGAGTGTTTTCTTTTAGTTTTGATGTTTATTTAGTTAAATATTTTATTGTTTTGAATTTCTTAATTTTTTAGTGATGTGTTTATTCTGGTTTTAATCTTTTTTGGTGACATTGAAAATGATGAAGAGAAAGTATATTGTGTTGATTTAGCCTATTCCTGTTACTGTCTGGAAAATCCAAGATTGCTGTTAATATTGAAAATAGAAGGAGAAGGGGTTTAGTAAGGGATTTGATGAGATTAAGACGAACTAATAATAATTACTAGAGGTCATCCAGTGGTCGAAAACTCGACCAAAAATATGTAATGGGGCGATAATTTGCCGATTCCGCTATATCACTTAATATTCTTGTGATTTCCAACCATTTCGGATTGCAAGTCATTGTGATAAATGAAGTAGGTTTGCCGTGAACTTGAACTATAGCCATTGCATCTAAATTGTTCTTGAACATATTTCTTGGGGACCCAATGATGGCAAAATTACTCTCCGTCCTATATTCTGTGTATCATCACCGCCGATATTAGTTTCCAAAAAACAGTCACATTGTTTTACATGTCTGCTCTTAGTGTTCTGATTCTGCCTAATAAAATGTAATCTGGTTCCTTCTACACGTACATACATAAACAACAACCCATTGCAAAAAAATCATTCCTGCAATAGATGTATTGCTCTAGTCTATAGCATGCATATTGCAGCATTGTGGCCTTATTCCTGGGGGCTCTTTAAGTGGAGCCACTTGGTTGTTGTGCGTCATATTGACGTGCCACCCAGAGTCTCCGTTTGGAAATAACATAGGCTATGCTAACGGAACTAATGATGCGTCTAAAACTGATACGATGCATATGTTGCCATGAGTTTAAAAAAATGTAATAATGTTGCGATCAAAGGGTGGCTCACTGTTGAGTGTGCTGAAAATTACAGCTACGTCTGTTTGGACTGCATCATTGTATCGTTGAATATCTAGTTCACGATTTACTTTGATCTGTAAACTAATTTCTTTAATTTCATTTCCAGGAAGGCTACATTAGTTTTTCATTGTTTTAAATGAACCAACATAAGGGTTGACACGTTCCAATTCAAATTCAATTTCATGAATTAAGTTTGTCTATCGCAAAAATTGTTTGACTGGTGACCAGTTCTATAATTGGCCGCAGTGTCAACGTCATAAAAGTGCAATTGAGCATACATAGGATGAGTACGGTAATTTGAAGACGTCATAGGTCCCGCCCTGTGGTACAAAGTATCATGGATTTTAAAATTATATGGTCCATTCTGTGCAGTATTAACAGTATTTTAGCCTCAGAGCTTATCATTGCAAAAGATGAATTAAAACTTTGTATATTAAAAAACTACTTTCGGATCGTCCTTTTGAAACTATGTTGGCAGAAAAAATGCTGTGACAAAAGTGTCTTGATAAAAGCATTTTGTGTCAAGGGCTGTAAAACAATTTTGCTTATGTGGCAACAAGATGTGAATGCCGTCGTATCACGTTGTGTGGCTTCAGACCGGAAGTGTTTCCCATAACAAAATCTGCATTCTAAGTTCATAAGTCTGAGCCACAAAGCTCCCGAGGCACTTATCTTAACACACATTTAAAACTATCTATCAAATTTGGTATAATAACTACATATTGTTAATGTAGAAGGACATCTCAGGATTGATGACAATTGAAAGTATAAAATAAAATGTGTTTAACAATTTATTATAAAAATAAATAACAAAATGGTTGTTATAAATCACTAAATGATAATTATATTGAACAAATTACCGTCTTTTAATTACAAGTGGGGATAAAACACAACATAGACATAATTAATTATCACAAAATATTTTTGAAATACCTATTAAAAATGTTATTATTTAGCCTATAAATTGTGTGCACATAAAATAATAGTATATTTCATCACTAGGGCCTAAAGTGACTCTTTTTGACCCGAGGTCGGAAAATGAGCGAGGGATAAAAAGTCACTTTTTGCCATATTTGTCATATTTTTTGTCATATTGCATAATTAATTAACAAACAAAGCTAGAAAACAAAATAATTGTTATGTAAAGATAACCTCTCAAAAAGACTTCCAGCTTGTTTTCAATTCTGCTAATGCAAATAAGCAGCTGTTTAGTAAGTGATTCCATCATTTTGACTATTACCATTGTGTTACAGTACATTATACCATCGATATGTCGATCAATCGACAACAATAGTCTAAAACCTTACCTAATAAATAAATCGATAAATAATGTCGATTGATACGATTGCCACATTCAAAATTTACAACTGTTTACTTCCTAACGACTAAAAATTATTTTTACTCTCTAGAGAGTAAACAATACCCCCGTCGCAGCAAACCTGCATACTAAGCGAATTTCCATTTACCCGGCTCGATTTCTACTAAATAAATTTTCTGATTTATTTTTTATTTAAATAACATTAATTTTAGTGAGTAGTTACGTTTGCTGCTACGGGGAAGATGTTGAGGTGTGTTTTTTCAATTAAAATATTGATAGCTTAGTATGAAATAAACCAAATTGCCAAATTTGATTAAAATATATCCATAAACAAGCAAACTAGAACAGTTTATCTGTTCTCCATAAGAATAACATGGGAATTATAAATTTAAAATTTTTTAAATTTTCTCCGTAGTCAATGAACATTCAAAAACACTTCAATATACTAAATTATTTGTTTTTTTTAGGCTCTTCAAAATGGTCTAGAGAGAAATTTAGAAATTTAAAGTTTTTAGGGTCAAAAATTAGAAAAACTAATTTTTACCCCATAAAACCCCCATAAACCCCTGATCCCATGGTCCGATTATGCTGGTTCGCGAACTCGTTCGAATAAATGTAGGTTTACACGTTTGTACCAAATTTCATAAAAATCGGATCAATTTTGCTTGAGTTATCGCGCTAACGGACACGTATATAAATATATACATATGAATTTGAACGTATGGTGTTTTTGGCCTCAGGGGACCTCAAAACGAAAAAGTAAATCGGTCCCGGGTCTAGGTCTTACCATGAGACCTACGGTAATAGCTTATTCCCTATATGGGAAATTCGCTAAAATGCTACTTTAGACCCGCAACGCATTCATTAAAAACGGCTGGGTTTGCTGCAGTATGAGAAAAAATATTTTTATGGTATTTATACTGCAGTAAATTTGGCACCTCATATAACATCTACAATATATAACTTAAAACTATTAAGTTAAATAAACACAGTAATGTTACAACTAAAAAAAAAGAAGAAAAAACTATTCTTTTCCACAAAACAAATTTATAAATCTGCAAGAAAGCCCTGGCTCTTGATCTCTCCTGAGAGAGACTGTTTCATTTAATTTTTGTTAATTGCAAGCTCTACTCCAAAAAATACTCCTGCAAGCTGAGAAATATTCTTGGAGGTCTTGAACACATTTGTACCACAATAATACAGCATTATCCATGAACCCGTGACCAATATATGCGATGGCCATTTTCTAACTATAAACTGCTGTCACAAATATGCGTTGCATGGTTACGTTAGCACAGAGATTCTCACTAGGACTTATCAGAGAGCCAATTAGTTTTCCTCAAAAAATTTTCCTCAGGGTCACAAGCAGTGACCACTTGTGATCACTTTTGTGGGGGAGGGGTCTGGAGGGAATGGAATACCAGTGAAAAGGGGAGTCTGAAGGCCCTCCCCCAGAAAAATTGTTGAAAATAAAAAGAAACATATTTTGAAGCACAGTTTTCTTAAAATGTATAAAATATTTTTCATAAATCTAAAATTTAGTTTTAATTCCTAATAGTCCGAGAGCCGCATAGTGAGGATGCCTAAATTAGCATATACTGATGGCACATATTGTCATACGAATAGTGTGTTGACTGTGGCAACATTCCCTCTTTTAAATATGTCTTTACTCTGGTCTTTTATTGAGAGTTTCTTATAATCTGAAGGACACTCTGCCTCTCTATAATCTTCACAAATAAAGAAATAAAACAATGTGGTACAATAATATCACTTTTGATTGAATGGTTTGATTTTGACGTCTGTCAAAAGGACAGTTTCAATGTAATGACCGATGTTAAACACTTTTAGTGTGTTTTTTTTTGTTTTTTTTTTTGTCTCATTCACTTAATAAGTATCCACTACTCTACCAACAAATAACCTAATACAAATTAAAACTTTAGATTTTAGTCACAGTATGACATCACCCACCACCCATTTTATTATATCTTACAACGCTAAACAAATATTAAAGCATTTCAAATATACATTGTATAAAGTCTTATATAAAATAAAAAACATGAAATCAAACTGAGCAGTATATAAAGCATAACCATAAAACATTGTCACTTAAATTATAGTATTGACTACCGTACCTATTAAGTATTAAAAATCCCATATAAAGGCTGATCAGACAGTGCTATTTAGGCACAGAAATGCTTAAAGAATAAATGGTACCTCAATTCAATATAATCTAAATCCTTATTTGTTTCCACACAATCTGTGTCGTACATTTAATTTAGTTACTTACTCAATTATGACAATTTATTGGAAAGCCTGCATGTTAAACCAAGTTGATGACTCTGACAAGCTATTATAGTGAGTTTGTTGTAAAAGCAAGACGATCAGCTACCTTGGTGTTTCTTTACCAACACAGTCAAAGATTTGACAACTACATACATTTTCGCTGCCCTCCTGTGAAATCACCTGTTTTCAATATATGTTTATCACCTGCAAAAATTCATCATTACATCGTTTACCACACAAAAAGAATGTTTACCCAACCCGCCATGTTAAACTTCCCTATCCCAAGAGTGATGTAAACAACTTCTTTACTTCACCCATTGAAGTAAAGTTTCAAAAAATCACTCGGTGAAGTAATGAAACCCATTCAAATAACATTGAGCTCTATGGAGCCAACGACGTTCAACACTAGAAATCAGCTGTGCGCTTTAGTGTTATTGTTATGCTCTAAAGTATTTTCCTAACCTAGCTTTTGTTTGTAAAAGAACGTTACTGTTAGAAGATGAGTGAAATGGATAGTTTGCCCTCAGATATAGAAAATGATGCAACTACAGTTATTAATGGATTATTACCAACAAAATCAAAAGAAAGATACGAAGAAGAGTTATATAAATATGAAGTATATTGTATATTGTCCTGTATATTGTGGGAACATGAAAAATATTGTACGTAACCTCCTGTATATTGTCGGGTGAGGTAAAATCTTGTCCGTTACACGTTACACAAGAGCGTGTTTACATCACTTAGGTAAATTGTGTGGATCTTACTACACTTGTAACGTAAATAGCTATTACCATTGACTATTGGATACAGAAGGAGACACCCCATCTATATCAAATTTTTACTAAAAACTAATGTAGTTGTGTGAGCCACTCACAGATTGCTCTAGTGTCTAAAACTCTATTTTTTACCTATTTTTTCTATTTATATTTTTTGTTACTGACATAGTTACTGGGTCATAACAGTTGCTATAGCTCATAATAAATAATTCTATCAGTATGATTTGGTAAGAACCATCGTGTAATCGGCATAAATCAGATATTTATATCAGTGCAATCTGTAGGGGGCTCACATCAACTAAGACAAACTTGATTAAAAACCTGGCGACAGCTTTAACATGGGGATGGAATGTCTAGTTGTATTAATAGTCAAAGCTATTACTATGCAAAAGTAATGTTTACTATCTTTAGTATATTTTATGGATTTTGCCGACATAAACAAACAAACATATTATTTATTGTTTCAATTTGCATCAACCACAACTTTTTTACTGTACAATCAATGTAAATTTGAACATTAAATAGAAGACCTATCCTAAAAAAATGCTTTTAGTTTTGAAATTTGAAACTTTTCATTTTGAAACTGTTCAGAAGAAATATCCCAATGTCTATTTTAAATTTTAAAATAACTAGTCTTTGTAGTGTATCAAAAAAAGAAAGTGGGTTATCAACCCTTCGCGGACGGGTGATGGATATATCCGCATAAGTCTTTGGTGACAAAGGACGGGTGAGGGATATATCCGCATATGGGTTTTGATGCTCCGGACTGGAAGCGGTTATATCCGCCTTCTCTTCAGACAGACTGGCAGGTGCTTGAGCAGTAACCAGATGTTTCGCTGTACCAAGGCGCCACTTTCCTGCTCATTCCATGACTGCGCTCTCCCCCGCACTCCCCCCTCTCTACCGCGCTAACCCCTCTCCTGCGCCTCACCCCCTCCCGCGCACCTACCACCACTCCTACGCTCCCCCCCTCGACACTTTGCACTCAACATTACGTTGTCTCTATTTATTGTTTACATATTGTTCTTTATTTATTGCTTAACGTTGTCATGGTCATATCTTCAAAGACGGGTGGCGGATATATCCGCTGCATTTCTACTCATCCGCAACCCGGATATATCCGCATTGTTAAAAACGATTAAAAAATTATTTTGACAGTAAGATGTGTTCCACTGTGTTTCTTTTATGTATACTTGTATAACAAAACACAAATATGAAAAATTAATTGTTATTTTTTCCTCTAATTTTTATTGTCCTATGTAATGATTTCGCCCGTCCGGGAAGGGTTCAATTCAATTCCAACTTTCTAGTCTTCTTATGAAATATACTATTTCCATCCTTTCATAATTCACTTAATTAAGTTGAAGTAGATATCTTTGCAAAAATACACACACCAATCAGCATGTCCAGAGATGTAACTGAATTTAGAATACATTGTGCATGGAATCTGCACACTCCAACTATTGGACTGAGTATTTAAAGTGTAAAGTGCCTCACTTAATTTTAAATATAAAAAAAGTTAATTTATTTTAGTAATTATTTTTCAAAGAAATACTTAAACAAGAGCAAATAAAAGAAGTAGCTCATCAGTAATCATCTGGTTAGAAGATTAACCTTACATGCTTCTGGCTGTTACCTCTTTAAAAAAGCATAATGTAATAAGCCAAATGCCTCAAACAAACCTTTCAAAGGCTTTCATAGAAGTTGTTACTGACTGAGCTCTCTAAAAAAGGTCAAGATTTACAAAGAACTCAGTCATTCAATTTAATGTACCTACCCAAACAGTTGGACCGATTTCTAAGACTTAAATCTAATCTGCATGTAGTTGGAGTTTCCTGGTTCCTTGTCGTAGCCGAAGGTTTGATAGAACGGGACCATGTGGTCGCGACAGTCCAGAGTCAGCTTGTAAACTCCGAGGTGTTCAGCAAGCAGAACCATTGTTGCCATCAACCTGTAATGATATGTGATCAATAGTGAAATGAACGGTATCAGCAGTCTGACGTATCCTTTCTCCCATTAGCTTGTCAACAATCTTATTCATGGGTAAGCAATGAAAGTAACTACGATATTTTATGGGAAAATCACCATTAAAAATCAAAATAAAATAAATAAATAAATAAATAAAACACCAGTATATATCATAGCTTACTACCAACATAAAAAATTAATTAAAATCGGACCACAGGCATGGTCTGTAGCCCTGTACACATCCACACATACACACACCCACACAGACATAACTTTGAAAACCATGTTTTTTTTTGGTACAGCGTGTTCTTTCCTTTATTAATCTTCGAAGATTAACAATCTGGGTAGTATTTTATTTTTTTAGACATAATTAGTTTTAATCGAGACCTAGACGTTTACATTTACAACAACAAACACTTTGAATACCATTTAATAAAACATTAAAATACACTAATTTCGCTACAGCTCTTTAACCAATAAAGATACCAAAAAACATTAACCATAAAAATTGTAGCTTGAGTAAGTGTGAAATGTGTCAGGGTTATTTCTAAGGTCTTGGTAGTGAATGAAAAAAGTCCCTCTGGTACTTATATCTCATAAAAACGGATGAACCAAAAAACTATGTTTTTTTCTTATGATTTCGCAATTTCAAAAATATATATATGCTAAGCACCTGCCTCTTCGACGTCCAACTGTGAGCTTTGTGGCTGCAGCTGCACTGGTGGCTGAGCTGGTGGTCCATGCGCATTTTGACTGGCCACCAGTGTCACCAGTCACCACCAATGTCGCCACCATGGTGGCCCAGTGTGAATAGGCCCTTAAAGATAGCCTATTAGATGTAATTTAAGAAAATATACATATTTATATGTGTATGTCTTCATTGAAAGTTTTTATGGAGGTTTACATAAAACTCAGTAAAAGTGCCTAAATAATCGTGACATTTGGAGGTTGTCAATGCGACACCTAGGGGGTTAATAGGAATAATGAAGTAATTGCCACAGCTTCTAAAGCACGGGTCACATTAAGCTGGCATCAGCGGCGAATTGAAAGAAGCCGCTACTTTCAGCGTAATGTGACCACAAAATTCCCAGCTGACACCGAGCTGACCTAGCCTTTTTACTGATGCTGGTGGCGAGCAGCCTAGTGTGACCCGTGCTTTATGTCAACAACTTGTTTAAGTTAGATGTCCATTCCTCTTCAGGCATAGCCATGACTGCAAAATGTAATGATCACACTCTCTGGCATAAGCGTATGGCCCATCTCAACTTTATTGATGTAAAAGAATTGTCAAATGGCTTGGTGCATGGAATCAATCTTTCTGATAAAATGCTTCATATTCCTTGTGAATTATGTGTACTTGGAAAAAGCCGCTGATTACTTTTCCAACCAAGTAACAGCGAAAGTACCTAGTGAACTGCTTAAATTGGTATGGTTTGACTTGGTTGGACCGATGGAAGTACTTTCTCTTACTGTTTCGATGTATATTCTTACTTTCCTTACTTATTCTTACTCTAAATGCAGCGAGTAAACAAAGACAAGCTCATGATCATCAGCTTATCAGCATTTTAGGGATCAGCGTATCAGGAAGCAAGGCATTGCATTAGAAGCTGTGTGACTGGTTACTTCGTCACCCTCCATTCCCTAATACTGATGTTATAGGGGCGGTTTGGGAGCTCGGTATTAGCGCTAGTCCGCGACTAAATCCGGATATTTCCGGTATTTTAAGCTGCCGCTTCGAAAACGGGTTTGTGAGCTCGGCATCAGTAAGGCGCGCGCCTAACTTGTGCAGGGATAATCTCGCGCCTAAATATTGTTGGTTTGGGAGTCAAGTAGACTTAGGCGCCAGCCTAAGAGATAGTCTCAGTGGGTTTGGGAGACCAATTTCGGGAATAAGAAGATTAATCGGGATTAAGAGATATGTTTTCGCCATAAAAATCAGTGAGTTTAGTCCCCAACTTTAGTCCTGCCAGGGGGCAGGTGTGCCAAAGGCATGGATTGCATTAATATATTAAATGCCAGCTGGTTATAATTCATTTGTTATTGTTTTGAACTTATAATTGTAACTATGGAAATATAAAAACTGTAGATAAAACTCTCTCGACTTATTTCAGTTTTATCAAACTTTTAAACTTATAAAACTAACAACATTAAACTTGAACAACTAACTATTTGACATGGTAGCAGAGCTGCAACGATCCACCCGTAACTGATCTTTATTTCACTTATTTGTACTGTCTAACTTCAACTGAACTTTGAACATGACGACTCGACTGGGGAAGAAGGCTGCCACTCTCACGGCACGTGTGAAGTCTACCCTTGCAGAGGCGACTACACTGCTTAACGCCGAGGACCCTTCGAGGAACGCGCTACTAGCGACGCTGGCAACTCTGCAAGGCTATTCAGCTCGCCTAGAAGCCTTGATGGAACAGATCGACCTAGACACAGCCAACGGGTCGGCAACTGTGGAGGGTACCGACGACGCCGAGGACCTTTTTGGTATCGTACTTGACAGTGAGCAAGTAATAGCAACCTTGAAGGTAAGACTAGAAGCCTTCAACACGAAAGCTATCAATGATCATGCCAATAATTCAAATGGTCTTTCGTCCGAGCGAGTGTTGGAAAATCCACGCAGTTTAGTACAACTACCTAAACTAATCCTTCCCATGTTTGAAGGTAGCATTCTTAAATGGCAAGAGTTCTGGGACTCGTACAACTCTGCCATTCACAGTCAGCTATATTTAAATAAAGTAGATAAGTTCAATTATCTTAACTCTCTTTTGCATGGAGAGGCCAAACTATGCATTGCTGGTCTACAGTTAACTGCTGACAATTATGACGTTGCCATATCTTTACTTCAAGATATATTTGCTAACAGCCAACTCATTATCAATTCGCATTACAAAGCCTTGATGGATTTAAGTCCCTTAGAATCCTACGACACTGGAAAACTTAGGAACTTATTTGATATTATTGACAAACACATCAGGTGTCTACAAAACTTAGGTGAAGATACCAACTCAAATTTCTTTTTTTCTCTGATTATGAGGAAACTTCCTCTGGATATAGTCATAAAAGTAGAGGAAAACAACGTAGATAATACTCTTGATGCCACTAAATTATGTAGTATAGTAAGAAATATAATCGTAGATAGAGAAAAATCACAACTTTTATTAGGTTTTGGATCAACAAAAACTTCCATCCCACCATCAGAAAACGGAAACTACTTTCGTAGCTCAGAAAAAGGTAGTTTTTCAACTACACAGGCCCTTCCTTCGACCGAAAACAGAACTGCAACCTGTATTTTCTGCAAAGACGCCCACTGGAACGACCAATGCCAGAAGTTCAAAACTTTAGAAGAAAGAAAAAGTAAGGTTAAAGGTCTCTGTTTTATTTGCCTGAAGAGTGGCCACAACTTAAAAGATTGTAAGGTAAGCAAACCTTGTACAGTATATATTGCAAACAAAGGAAGAACCATCATAGAAGTCTTTGCCCCAAAAGATTTTCACAGTCTCTTAAGCCTCCCGAAAATTGTGCTGTCAATCCCGAAGTCTGTAGCGAACCTTCTCTTGTTACGGTTAATGAAAATGTGATTTTGCAAACGGCTAAGGTTTATTTGACGAGTAATGGTTTGACAGAGCTTGCTTAAGTTTTGTTTGATACCGGGAGTCAAAGATCTTATATCTGTACTAATATTGCATCAAAACTTAAACTAAAGAGTGATAACACTCAAGTTTTATCTGTATTTACCTTTGGTAATAAAGATGCAAAAACCTTTGAAACACAAAATGTAACTACCGGACTCATACTAAGTGATGGTAAGGTTTTCAATCTCAGTTGTAATGTAGTGCCCCAAATCACGGGAAAGTTAAGCAGTACCTCTAGTATTGATGTTTCCCAGATACAATCACGGTTTCCATCCCTTACTTTTGCCGAGGGTCAAAATGAGGATTCAGTCATTGACTTGTTAATAGGAAATGATTTCTACTTTAACCTTATAACGAATGAAAAGATCGAAGTACACTCTGGTTTGTATCTAATAAGATCTAAGGTTGGCTGGATTTTAAGTGGGAGGGAAAAGTCACCAAATGATGCAAAATCAAACACTTACTCTACGTCCTTTCTAACTATGTCACAACCTACAAATGTTTTTAATTTAAGGAATCATTTTGTGGAACCAGACTCACAGTTTGTACAAGATTTGCATATTAAGGACCTATGGAGTTTGGATAGTATAGGGATTCGTGATTTCCCTCATCAAAATGATGATGATATAGCTTTGGGTCAGTTCAATGAAACTATTAAGCTTGAAAATAGTAGGTATTCGGTTGGTTGGCCTTGGAAGGAGTATCCCCCTGACTTACCAAAAAACTACAATTTGTCACTTTCATGACTTAACTCAATTTTGTACTGTTTTAAAGACAATTCTAGTGTGCTTGAAGAGTACAATAAAACAATTAAGGATCAACTCTGTAACGGAATTATTGAAAAGGCTCCGCCTAACGATGACTTAACAGTTTGACACTATATCCCACACCACCCAATCAATGAGTTATCAATGAGTGTAAAATCACAACGAAACTAAGAATTGTGTATGATGCATCATCAAAGAGTAAAAAGACAAATAACAGTTTAAACGATTGCTTGTACCGTGGACCGGTAATTTTAGAAGATTTGTGTAGTCTACCTCTCAGATTTCGTATGAATCCTGTTGGTATTGTTGCGGACATCAAAAAAGCATTTCTACAATTAAATTTACAGGAATCTGACAGGGATGTCACTCGTTTTTTGTGGCTTAAGGATACATCCTCTCTTTCACTAGACAACAATGTTGAAGAGTATAGATTTTGCAGAGTACCATTTGGAGTAATTTCTAGTCCTTTTCTATTGAATGCAACTATACAACATCACTTACTCCACTCTCAACTTTCTGGGGTTTCTGAACGTTTGAAACATTCATTTTATGTCGACAACATGATTACTGGAACTCCAACCAGTCAGGATGCGGTTATTCTTTTCCAAACGAGTGAAACTATTTTTTCACAAGCTAGTATGAATCTAAGGGGTTGGTGCTCTAATTCTAAGCTGTTTATGGCAAGTATTCCTGATGATAAAGTTACTACTGAAAATGAAGACAGTGTTTGTGTATTGGGAATAAAATGGGATACAATCAAGGACACGCTCTCTGTAAAACCAGTTAAAGTTGAACCTTGTGTTGTAACGGAGAGGACTGCACTGAAACTAGTAGCTTCCATTTTTGATCCTTTGGGTTTATTTACTCCTGTAGTTTTGAAAGCTAAGTTATTCATTCAAAACTTGTGGCTTGAAGGCGTTGATTGGGATGAAGAGCTGAACTCAGAACTTACAAAGGTATGGATGCAGATTCAATCAAACCTACTTAAAATTCCTGAGGTATGTATTCCAAGATATGTTGGAATCATTGGTGATACTTTAGAGTTTCATTGTTTCACTGATGCATCTAAAGATTGTTACGCTACAGATGTTTATTTGCGATTAAAGAGTAATAATACATCCACGACAAAATCAATACTTATTTTCTCTAAATGTCATGTAACCCCCTAGTCAAAGCCAAACATCACTATACCACGATTGGAATTACTTGGTGTTTTAATTGGGGTGAGATCATTGAAGTTTACTGAAACTGCGCTGAAGACTTCTGTGACACGAAAAATACTTTGGACAGACTCACAATGTGTTCTCCATTGGTTGAATACAAATAGGATACTACCAAAGTTCGTTGAACGAAGACTCTAGGAAATTAAATCACATACCGATGTAGAATTTCGTTACTTGGGGACTCGCGGATTGACTATTAATGAGTTGCAGGAGAGCCAGTTATGGTGGTCAGGCCCTGAATTTCTAGGTTCATCGGAACATGAATGGCCACGAAATGACTTTAATCAAATCACTTCAATGTCAGAACAAACTTACCAAGACACATTGAACATTTGTGAACTTCCCACATCTAACCAAGAAGTTATGGCTGCAACTCAAGAATCCACAAGTAAAGGAAGTCCTTTTGACATTGATTGTACAAAGTTCTCGCCTCTAGATAAACTTATTCGAACGACAGCATATTGCAAACGAGCTATTAAAGCATTCAAGAAACTTTCAACGCCATTTACATCCAACAAATTGAGCTTCGAAGAGCTTCATGAGTCTACTTTATGTTGGTTGAGATACATACAAAGCTTACATTTCAGCACTAGTATTAAAAGCTTAAAACTTGGCAGGACTGATCATCTCCAAAAACAGTTAGGGTTGTTTTTGGATGAATATGGAATATTGAGATGCAGAGGAAGACTTCATAATGCTTATCTGTCATCGGAAATGAAATTTCCTGTGCATTTAACCTAAAAATTACCACTTTACCAATTTGGTAATAAATGACTATCATGTAAAACTACAACATGTTGGTGTTCAACACACTTTATCGGAAGTCCGAAAACACTATTGGATTATTCAAGGAAGATCTCAAGTGTCTAAGATTATCAGACAATGCAAGAAATGTAGAAGATGGGATGGAGGTCCATTCAAAATGCCGTCTTTCCCTCCCCTACCAATGGAACGAGTTACCCAAAATATTCCTTTTTCATACACTGGTCTAGATTACTTTGGTCCGTTGTACGTGAAGAGCAATGAACTCACTGATGACTCAAGAAAGGTATATGGTTGTATTTTCACATGCTTAACTGTTAGAGCTATTCACCTAGAACTGGTCAGTGATATGACGTCAAGTGAATTCTTGTTGGCTTTGAAGCGATTTGTAAGTAGAAGAGGAAAACCTTTGGAGATATATTTGGACAACGCTCCACAGTTCAAACTAGCTTCTTCATTCTTAGAGAATATCTGGGAAAACAACTTCGTAGATGATGACGTCTTATCTTTTGTACATAGCAATGGGTGTAAATTCAACTTCATCCCCGAATTAGCTCCTTGGATGGGAGGATTCTACGAACGGCTCATTTCTAGTGTAAAAAAATGCTTGAAGAAAACTATTGGACAAATGAAGTTGACATACACACAGCTAGAAACTGTATTATACGAAACTGAGGCCGTTTTGAATTCAAGACCTCTTGTGTACGTTTCTTCCGAAGACATATGTCTCAGTGATGAAATCATTACACCCGGACATTTTTTGAATTTCCATGGTAAAAATGGTTTGATTGGAAATTTAAAGTCACATAACATCCAAACTAACAAGGACTTCGAAAGAACATCAAGAAAAAACATTCTTGAAATTTGGAAAAAAGGAGAAAATGTGTTAAGTTTATTTTGGAAGATCTGGCTTCAAAATTACATAATGAGCCTACGTGAAAGAAAAACAACTGAAATGAAGCAGAAAAAAGGAACTACAACAAACAAACCAAATGTTGGAGAAACTGTTTTGATCCATGAAGCACTACCACGAGGAAGTTGGAAAATGGGCAGAATAGTAGAACTCGAGACGGAAAAATAAGAAGTGCTACAGTAATTCTCAGCTCGAAGAAGAAAGTTGTACGTCCCTTAAATCTTTTATATCCACTAGAAGTGAAGAATTATTAGTGTTTGTCCTTCGCCCGGAGTGTGCCAAAGGCATGGATTGCATTAATATATTAAATGCCAGCTGGTTATAATTCATTTGTTATTGTTTTGAACTTATAAGGCCGGCCACACACAGAACCGGGCGGGGCGGGGCGCGACAGGGCATTTTGCCCCGGGGCGTCTTGTGCGACGGGAATTGCACGGGCGCTTATGGAGCCCCACACACAGGACCGAGCGAGGCAGGGCACGTCAAAAAGACGCCCCTGGGCGCCCGCAGGGCAAAATGTGAAGCTCTCCAAAATTATGCCCCGAGGCAAGTCGATGCCAGGCAGAACTTTCTGCGCATGCGCGGTCATGTGATTTATTTATTCCCTTTCGGGCAAATTTTGATAAGGATTATTTAACCGATAAAATTTACATATAAGACTGTACAGTAACAATTTATACACACCCTTTGATACGACTATACAAGTCGTAGTGAAGTAGTGATATTACTACAGTGGTTGAATAAATAATAATTTATCTTGGTATTGATAACTGAGGAAATAGAGGGCCAACGTTCATATCTAAAGGGTTTCAAAAAACACTCTTCTGGAGGTATGGCTGTTTGAATTTTGTTTTCTATTCTGCTCCCAAGTATAAAGTCCAATTTAAAAGTTTGCTAAATCGGCTCAAGGCTCAGAAATCAAAAATCCTATATTTATTTTCAGGTTTATGGGGGCTAAACTTTTTACTTGACGTGTCACGCCTCATTCTGTGTGTGACAGCAGCAGGACAGGGCAAATCAGGCGTCTCGTCGTGCCCTGTCGCGCCCCGCCCCGCCTGGTTCTGTGTGTGGCCGGCCTAATTGTTACTATGGAAATATAAAAACTGTAGATAAAACTCTCTCAACTTATTTCAGTTTTATCAAACTTTTAAACTTATAAAACTAACAACCTTAAACTTGAACAACTAACTATTTGACAGCAGGTCTAAGTCGACATCGTGCCGGTATTAGCTCATTAGCAAGTTAATTGTTTACATATTAACTAAAAGAATGTTATATTGGAATTCGTTATTAAATTCCGAACATTTTCATTACTCTCAAAGTATATTTGATAAAACTTTTTTTTTAGTTTTCTGTTGTTCAAAATAAAACAAAAATCTTGCAGAAAGCTAAATTTAACGAAAGATTATTTGGTTTTTGTTTTTACTGTTAACTGCAATACACATATGGACCCTAAATAGAATTTCTTTCAACTGAGAGTTTGGCTATAAGCACCCGTACCTTAATTATAAATATTTTATTAGTAAGGAAATAATTAGCAACCACATGCATACCCCCCTACACTCACCCCCTACAAAAGAGTGAAGAGATAGTAAACAAAACATAAAAAAACTGCAAATAGCTCACAGTCATAATCGTTATCTTTTAATTGCATTGTGATAGAGCTCAGTTCAGTGTCATTGACCAAGTGCTAGCAGAGGTGCCCATCCCCCCCAAACCCAGAGGCGCAACCCCCCCCCCAAGCCAAAGGAGTAGTCCCCCCCAATTTATGCTGCCGTCTATTTAAACCTACCGCCAATTTATCTGACAATTTTCCCTTCACCTCATACAACGAGCATTTAAAGTATTTAGTAAACTTGAGGTAAAGAAAAACAAACCTGCTGATAATCAGTATTAAATGTTTAATAGGAAACGTCATTTAACAATACATCATTATATCTAACTAACGGACAAATTAGAAGTTTTTCAATTTACAATTCAGAAACTGTATTGTCAGCCAACATGTGCTCAATATACTTGGTGAATTACTCTACTCCAACACAGTATTGTAACTGTACAATATATTAGGTGGCGTTAGTTTTTACAGGGCTTAAGAATTCAAACAGCTTTAAGAGCGCATTAATAATACTTTGACAAAAAGTATCTGGTTTCAAAATTATAGGCAGAGAGTCACGAAATAGGGCAGACTGGTTGCTTGCCACTCCCAGGCTGCCTTCTACAAAAATCGCCGGGCAAAATACACAAAATACCTTAATTGCCACTAGCACAAAAGTTTTTTGTGACGAAGTAATCTTATAATTAATTTTGATAGCCCCAGGATTGCCTTTTATGACTAATAGTGGTAGAAACGCATCTTGTCAGACAATCCTTAATAATATATGTACGGTAGTGTCGTATTTTACTTGCTACATATGTTCTGGCGGTTCTTTAACATATTTAGACTTCCATATGTAACATACACCATCGTCAGACTTATAAAACGATCGACTTCTGGAGGTGTCGTCAGAATATGTTACAAACATTTAACACAAAACACGAAACGATTACAGATAGGCCTATCAATTCATGCGAGGACATTGCTGCGCCGGGCAGGACTGGAAGTAAACTGAATCAGGTTATGACAGACCGACGTGGTCTCTGGGTGGTCGTCTGCGTTTTCAACAGATGTTAGGACTAATTGTAGTGACAGAGGAGAGTGTTGAAAATATAATGGAATTCATAATTGAGTTTTCCATTCAAAACTATTGACAATAATAACCAATTTTATGCTGGATATAAATGATGGTCTCGAAATTCTACATTACTGCGTGAAAAGAAATTTATTAAATACTTTGGAAGAGTTTGGAATACCGGTATATAAATAAATAAAACTAGGGACAGCACACAATTTTAGAGTGAAAACACTAAATTAATTATGAATCCCATTATATTTTCAACACTCTTCTCAGTCACTACAACAATAGTCCAATATCAGCTGTTGAAAACGCACAAAACAGACTACAATCCAGAGACCACGTCGCTCCGTCATAACCCGAACTGATTCAGTTTACTTCCAGTCCTGCCCGTGCCAATGTACTCTTGAGCATTGATAGGCATATCTGTAATCGTTTTGTGTTTTGTGTTAAATGTTTGTAACGTATTCTGACGACACCTCCAGAAGTGGATCTTTTTAAAGGCCTAGACTGACGATGGTGGAGTTAAAGAACCACCAAAACATATGTAGCAAGTAAAAGTCAGCGAACACAGAATAAAAAAAGTCGACACTAGTAAATATTAAGGATTGTCTGATAAGGTGCGATTTACCATTCCTAGAAGCAATCTTAATTACAAATGGCAGAATGATGGAGCTACTTAGAAAAAGTTTTTCAGTCTGATTATACAAAATTCTAGACATTCATTATGACAGCTAACAAAAAAATATCGCCCCCCCCCAAAACTCCCTAAAGAAGTTCCCCCCCCAAAAATTCCTGTGGCGCAAACGCGCCACGGTCCCCCCCCTCTGGGCACCCCTGCACATCAAAATGGAGTACCTAGATTATTTGGAGTATAAGAAAATATATACAGTATATCAATAACCCGCCACAGAAAACCTGCAGACTAAGCGAATTTCCAAATAACCTAATAGAGCTTTCAATTAAATTTATTTAAATAACTTTAAAATTAACAAGCACCTGAAACTACCTACGGTGTAGGTATGCTGCTACAGGGAGGGTAATAAAGTGTGTTTTTTAACAAAATATTAACAGCTTTATAAAAAACTAGCTGTGTGCCCGTTCTACGCACGGGGATCTTATAGTAGTCAGTTGAAACCTTCTTATATTAAGATTAAGAACAGCAATTAGTTTGCATATTTGCAGATATGCTGGCAAAACTATTATATATAAACCTTCGCAAATACAGTATCTGACAGTTCAAGCCAAAATAAATGCTTCGCAATTAAATGTCACCCGGATCGTGTTGGTCCATATGTCCAATGATTAAACTAAAAAATGTTTTATAGATCCATGAAGCGTAGCCCTAAAGTAGGCCTATAATTGAAAGTTACTTTCCACATCGGTTAACTTAAACGTATTTAAAGTACTACCTCAACCTCACCATTTAACACTTTATTCCGGTTGACATTTTCAGTATCAAAGGTGCTCTTGTCCATTCCGTGAAACACTGAGAAATAAGGACATTAATGCGTTACCAACATACAACAAAACAACACAATACAACAATCCAACAAAGGCCACGAACTATTGATACATAAACAATATAAAGGCGTAAACAATTCATGATGGTTTGCCCAACAAATGTTTTACTCAAATAGGTGATCATTTTCTTAGCATACCGGGTAAGCTAAGATTTGGAATCCAGACAGAAAAAGCAAAACTTATACAGAGTTAAGACATCACTAAAATTGAATACGGACGGCTCTAATAAATAAGGTGCAACACCAACGATATCAAATTTGTAAACTACCGGTTCTAAGGAAAAGAACCAGTACCTACGTAAGAACCTACCTAAGAACTATAGTAAATCGGACCAATTAAATACATTAATATCTAGTCCCGAGGTTATTGATCTCTTGCTTTTGGATTTTCTAGTAAAAAGTTATAGCGTAAACTTATCGGTGTCAGTTTGAAAAAAAAGCAACCTTACCCAAACAACTTTTTGTTATTTAATAGATTACGCATTCTCTAAACAATGATTAGTATATCTATTAACATTAGAAGGAAATGTGACGAAAATCACACAATGTTGGTGTTTTGGTCATTTGTAATTTAATTTTTTAAGTAGGTAGGCCATGTATTCTAAGAAAAAGTACCGGTATCAAGGATCGTCATCAAAAAGGTTGTTATGAATAAATATGTAGGCTTACGTACCCAAGATATGAGCTATGGGCCTATTGGCTGTATGGTCCAGCGATTGCATCACACGGTGAGTAGAAACAGAAAGTGACACATTGGAAAAGCGAGTTTAGCACTTCCTCTGTTAAACCTCTGTTACAATCACCCACTGCAGTTGTGATTTTTTACTTTACACTTTACACAACCGCCATTGAAGCGCCGTCAATGAGTGGAAACCTTTTTTGTAAGCTAGCTATTGGCGACGATCATTTCAGTGTCACAGCCCTATACAACACTGATTCAAGGTCTTCTTCTTTCTGGTTGTCAAAACTCAAGAAACATTTTATACTCAAAGAATTTCTGGTCCGATTTGAACGATGTCTAGTTATTTTATTTCATTTACGGTTACACTATTAGACTATATTATTGCACTTGCGATTAATTAAATCCGTTATGTAAGAAAAACGTTTTTAATCTCACTTGGTTGGGATTTGCTTTCAAAACGTGATTCGAAATAGTTGCGGTATTTGTAAACAACATTTGTAAACATGTCATTGACAGCTAGAAAAAATAATCTTGATCCGAACAGCTGTTCGTTATTTCATAGACGATTATGTGATATAAATTGAACGAAAATTTGACAAAAATCGCACAAAACTGCATTTTAAAAACTGCACAAAACTGCATGGTCCGTAATTTTATTTACAAAGTAGTGAGGCTATATTTAAATCACTAAAGACACTCTCCCCAATCCAGTGAATACATTAAAATGACTTGGATCTTGATATGTACTCTGGTTTTCACGGAGAAGATTGCGTAAAATGCCATCTTGAGTGTTACAGACAAAGGGACAGACAGACAGACAGAAATTGAGATAAGACTCGTTTCTGCTTCTTTAATGTATAAAACGTAAAAATAACCTAAAAGTATATAATTCTGAGCAATGTACAGACAAAACTCTAATTTTATTTATATAGATAAATAAATTTTCCAAGTTTCATAAAAATATATCCATAAACGACCACACTAGAACAGTTAACTTATTCTCCATAAGAATCACATGGGAATTTAAAATTTACAATTTTACCAATAGTCTCTGTAGCCAATAACCGTACAAAACATTTTAAGATATTAATTTGTTTCTTATACTCTTTAAAATACTCTTTACTCTTTAAATTACTCTTCAAAATTTTTAAAGACAAAGATTTATGTTAAAGGGGTTAAAATTGAGAAAATTTTTTTTTTATCCTATACAACTCCGGGTTCCCTTGGTCTGATCATGCTGGTTCGCGAACTCATTAAGGAGAATCGCGCTTAACACTTTCATGCCAAGTTTTATCAAAATCAGACATAAATTACTCAAGTTATCACGTTTATGGACGTATATATAATACATTTATATATAGGCTATACATATATAAAATTTTGAACGAACAGTGTTTTTGGCCTCTAGGGACGTCAAAATGGAAAAGTTTATCGGTCCCGGAACTAAGTGCTACCTACAGTAATAGATACTTCCCTAGAAAAATTAGATAAAAGAGTGTCATGTAAAAAAAGATTTTAAATTGACAACAATTTTTTCTAAGTACTGTATTAAAAGATTTTTTTTACATTTACCTTGGCTTCACACAATCATAACCTCCGCAATTACTTTTTATTATGTTTTTTCAATACCCCTATATTATACTGGGAAATTACTGTTTAATTTTGAAGCTTTTTACTGTATGAAACCGAGTTTCCGATGTTAATCCTATGTTGCTCTGTACGTATTTATAAGGTGTAGAACTTAAAAGACAACTAGTAGTACTTAAGGACAACTGATTAAATAATTATAAATCGTAAAGTGAAAATAAAGTTAAATCTTAAAAGAATTTAATATAAACAATTACGGTTCTTCGGTCATTGGGATGTAAAACAACGATCTTACAAAACTACATTTTTGCAATGGTACAATGCAGAAACATACACCATAGTCTACTAATTAGCCACCATTGATATACCAAGATAAAATTGTATCCATCTTCAATAAGTGTTCATCTTTTGTTGTTGTCAACGGTAACGGGTTCTGCAATGGCCGTTGCCAACGTCAAAACCTGAATTCCTGCGATTCCCTGTCCATCTAGCCGCGCTGCAACTTAGGCGCGACTATACTTGATCTACGACCATTCCAACTTAGGCGCGAGCTCCCAATCCTGGTTTCTGGTCCGGGGACTAAAGTTAGGCGCGTACTAGCTGGGCTCGAGCTCCCAAACCGCCCCATAATGTTCTTAAGCAGTGGAATTGTTGGAAGGAAACTGTCAACTGTCATATGGCTAGAGATATTGGCAATGAAATGATGTTGAGAGTTTTATGAGAAAAATATGAATAAGTCAGATACACAAGGAAGAATAAAGTAGTATCTCTTTCTTCTGTTGTTAATACTATGACTGTTGGCAATATAAAGGTGACTATTGACCCCCTCACACTGTTTCACAGGCTATGCGTTCTGAAGCAGTCGGATGAAGAATTAAAGCTCTTCTTCATACATGGATTTTCACCATTACCCTTGTCTCAAGTGAATGAAAAACTAAATTATAGTTCACACATCCAAACGTCTCAAGTTAGTCATACAAGTCAATCTTCAACTGATACCCCTACAGGACGAGTCCATGTCCAAAGGTACAAGGATCATCTAATCACAGACGCAGTCACCCTCAGTGTTCTCCAACCTGCTCCCACGGCGATACAATTAAATAAATACCGTTCGTCACAGGCCTGTGTTCTATCCCCGAGAACCATTTATTGTAACAATGTACGTGTGTGTTTATGTAGATAGATACAATAGATTTATTTCCATAAAAAAAAGTTTGTATAACACAATCTGTTCTTGAGATGAAATAAATTAGTTTATTTCTTATTATGGTTCTTTTATAAAACTTGACAAAATTTAATAGCTTGAAACTTAAAATACATGCATTTAGGGAAGATTTTATGAACCTTGAAGAGGCATATCTCTCAATGTGTTAGGCCTATAATCACCATTTTGGTCTTAAATTGTGAGTAATTTTATGTTGTTTTTAAGTAACTATGGTTGTTTTAATGAAAAAATATTAGAAAGTTATGCTTTAGGGTTAATGCAACGGCTAACATTTGCCAAACTTAAAAAATTTCAAAACTTTGTAATTTTAGCCGTTGTTTGCGGAGTCATATATTGAAAACTTTTAGGCCTGTAAAAACCATTTTGGTCTTAAATGATAGGTAATTTAATGTACTTTAAAAATGGTTATGGTTGTTCTTTAAGAAAAAGTGATGCTTCAGGGTCAAAATCGGACAAACGTAAAAATAGTGTGGAATTCCGCTGTTTTTTACGTTTTTTGGAGGTGATCCGGAAGGTCGCCGAGGTCGAAAATTTGGATTTAGCAACTTGGTACTATTACAAACAACATAAAAAAAAGAAACCTACTTACCCCATTTCAAGCAAGGTAAAATGCGTTAGGTTAATGGGTTATATCTTTAATTCAGTTTTTTCTCACCACTATAAATTTGGAGGTTGCTTAACGTGTTTGCAAATAACTTTAAAATGGCGAGGAAATCGACCAAAGTGGAAGGTGATATTCTGAAAGAGAATAAAATTTCCTACAAATTACTATTATATATTTCTTGAAAATACTCAATAAAGGGAGCCTAAATGTGGCTACAAATATAAACTTGGAAATATAAACTTGAAAAAAGGAGTTTTAAATGTATTATTGTTAGTTTTGTTTTTTTCACCTCAAATATCTAATAAAATCAAACTTTCATAATTATTTGCAAATCTACACAAATTAGGCTTTCCAACAACCCATTAGTAACAAAATCGGTCTGGTAGAAGTCTAGATTTAGCTGTACAAAGTTTAACAAAAATATATCTAATTCAGTATTTTCTCAACACTATAAATTTGGAGATCACTTAGCTTATTGCCAATAACTTTTCAATGGAGGGAAAAGAGACCAAAGTGGATGTGATATTCTGAAAGATAATAAAATTTACTACAAATAACTACGCTGCATTTATTGAAAATACTTATAATTAAGGCAGCCAAAAGCTGGCTACAAATAGAAACTTGGAAACAGAAACTTGAAAAAAGCAGTTTTTCATGTATTTTTGTTATTACTTTCTCCCCCTATACCATAGTATATGGAGAAAGTATTGTTTACGTCAAAATTTTCAAGTGGATATATTCGTTTTGGGTCCCCTGGACCCAAAAAAGTAGTTTTCGAAGTGATGTCTGTGTGTAACTGTGTGTGTGTGTTGGGGAATAATACATTGTGAGGTCCGATGTATGGATACACACCAACAACGTGAGCTCCGTTTTCAATGTGAGCTCCGACCCCCCGGAGCTCGGATTGAGAAAGCCTCTGATTCGTTGTCCTGATGACTTCGGCATCATGGAAATACCCGAAATAACTCGAAATAGGTCGGACCTCACTTTACTGCTTTTTACCAAAGTGTGCAAGTGCAAGAGCTTCCTGAAATCGACACCACGTCGCGCTACGATTGCTTTTACACTCTTCGATGCACACCAACATGGTTCCAAACAGTCAATGTGAGTTCCGCCACAGAAAACATACTACTATAACCCAGAATGCCAACCGCATGGTAAAAAGCATTAAGTGTTTTGAGAGAGCTTTGCCTGTCAATCGCAGGCAGCGCCACCAGCGTTGCCATGCACTCAGCATAGCAACGCTGGTGGCGCTGCCTGCGATTGACAGGCAAAGCTCTCTCAAAACACTTAATGCTTTTTACCATGCGGTTGGCATTCTGGGTTATAGTAGTATGTTTTCTGTGGTTCCGCCATTGTTCTGACTTCCACTCCGCATTTAGTCGTTTTCAGCGCGTTATCTCGAATTTCTTGTGCCAGAACGCGATCCAGTTAGACTATATACATCAATGCCGTGTTTATACGCACTGAGGAGGGGGGAGGTAGCTTCGTCGTCAGCTCGTCGTCAGCATAGCATTGTTGTAGTCTGTTGCGTTTTCCAGCTGTGTTTACCGCTGGAAATAAAATAGTCTGTAAATTAAGATAAGTATAAATTACATAAACCAAAGCCTTCTCTGAGGATATAGTAATGATTTCCCCGAGCAAAGCTCAGTACCCTGGTACTTATTTATTATTCTAGTTGCTCTACCAATTCTCCAAATCAGTAATCAATAGTCAGCCATCTTGAAACAGCTGTTCAGTCGTCTGTTCTTTAAAATGCTAAATTGTATTCACAACTAACTGTTTACATTTTATTTCAGTATTGAGTTTTTTTTTATTTTTACTTCGGGACGTGGTTTTTATTTCCTTCCCGATTTTTGGGGTAAAACAACTTGGTTAAATATTATTGCAGATAGCAATAATATTGAAAACAAGCATCGTACTAAAAAACAATTCTGTGTAAAAATTAAACAAGTAACAAAATCTGTTGTTGACTAAACAAATTTAATTTTTGGTTCAATTAACTATGAAACATCAATCTAATTATAAAACAACACATGCTAACCTTATACAGACATTTAACGTGAATACGACACGAATACTACTACATAAAAAAACTTGAGTAAAGTCTTAAGGCCTGATATATGGTTACTTGTAAAAAAGCAGAAGAGTTTTTGCAGGCCCAATCCTAAATATTTTAACATCTGCCTATCACAATGTCATTATTTTTGCATGACTTTAATCCTCAATTGTGACATCATTGTGAAGATCTCCCGTGATGACGGAGCCACCGTGACCATGTTCGCGGCGCTATATTCAGTTGTCCAGGTGTCTCAGCAGTCAACAACACATCTCGCAATCTTGGCGCCTGATCTACAACCATAGATCTCTATATAATACAACAACTCTGTATTATATAGAGATCTATGCCCACAACACACCCCACGCTCGCAACCGGATCGTCAACATGTCCCCAAAGCACCATCGCTTGTGAGCTTGGTGCCATCATCATTTCCCGCGTTCACGGCACCATCGCAAACATATCTCCCGCTGCCCACGCTCATGGTGCGATCGTCAACATGTCTCATGGTTGTGGTACCATCGTCAACATGTCTCACGGGCGTGGCACCATCGTCAACATGTCCCTCACTGCCTACGCTCATGGCGCGATCGTCATCATGTCTCACGGTTGTGGCACCATCGTCAACATTTCTCACGGTCGTGGCGTGATCATTGACATGTTTTGCGGTTACGATGCCATTGTCAACACGTCTCGGTTATGTCGCCGGTCATGGCATTATCGTCAACATGTTTTGCGGTCATGGTACCAACGTCAACATGTCTCATGGTTACAGTGTTATCGTCGACGTTTTTGCGGTCAGTTACTACAGTAGAAGAAAATATATTGCCATTAGGCAGACAACAGCTCCAACTACAACGCTGTATAAGTCAGAGGAGCAACCGCAACATGCAAGGTCAAGTCCACTCCACTCCACGACACGACCACCAGCAGTCAGCACTAGATGATGCAAAAAACGGTTGGAACTTCGAACTGGCAACATTGCATCTCTTCAACATGAAACCTGCATTTGAAGTGAATGTCGGGACAACCACACACTTCATTAGTTCCGCAAATCACCACTGCCGCGCCACCGTATGTGTGGGATATGGGACCCGACTAAGATAGACATCACTGTACATTGACTGTCGGGACATTTAAAACAAAATTTTCTAAGTGTTTCTGGGACCCGATTACAACGTTTCAGGCATTCTTTGCTTGTCGGGACGTGTGTGAGTCCCGACAACCGTGTGTTAGCCCGACTGTCTGGCCGTATGCAGGCGTGTGTCCCGACAATTATATGCAAACGTACGCACACTCACACACACACACATACACACAGACATCACTTCGAAAACCACTTTTTTGGGTCCAGGGGGACCCAAAACGAATATATCCACTCAAAACTCAAACTCGAAAATTTTGACGAAAACAATACTTTCTCCATATACTATGGTATAGGGGGAGAAAGTAAAAACCGGAATAATTGGATTTTCTAAAAAATGGCCTGTACGATTTTGATAAAAATTTAGTATGTTGTAGCCCTTTAAATTGTGAACAAAATGGTACAAATCCCATTTCTGTAAAAATTACGGTTAAAAAGTTATTGTAAATTATGTTACTTTCCCATAAAACACCATAAAATAATGGAAAATAGGATTTTCCCAAAAATGGCCCGATTTTGATAAAAAATTAGTATGTTATAGCCCTTTATATTCTGAAGAAAATGGTACAAATCCCATTTCTGAAAAAAAATACGGTTCAAAAGTTATTGTAAATCATGTTATTAATTTAGTATGTTATAGTCCTTTAAATTCTGAACAAAATTGTACAAATCCCATTTCCGTATATTTACACTCACCGCTTATACATGATAAAGGTTGTTGACAAACTTATGGGAGAAAGTATGTGTCAGAATGCTGATACCGTTTATTTTTACTTTTTTACCACAAATCTATATATTAATAGGCAAGCATGTTTCTTTAAAACCTTTTTCCTCAGCTCGTGTGCATCGCAGGGAAAATCTACGTATACCGTTGGAAAGATATTTTCCTGTAGAAGTGCAGAATCCCTTTCAAAATTAAAATAGGCTCAAATATAGGCATAAAAAATGGATTTGAAATTTTAAGAAAATAACATGGGCTTTATGGGTTGCCATGCTGGTGACGAAATAACAACGAAATATAAACAGAAAATCAAAACAAATGGAAGAAATTACAATTACATGTTTTATTTACAGCGTGGGGTGAAAATAGAGGAGCCTGTACCTTTACATTCCATTCCCATGTTAAAGTTGTCACCAGTTTGTTTTCTTTAAATTCTTCGTAGTTGATGTGAGCCACCAACTGATTGCGCTGATCTAAATGACTAATTTCTGCCGAATACACAATGTTTTTCACCAAGTTAAACTCATCGAATGACTTATTATGAGCTATAGCATCTGGTATGACCCATCAACTTTGTCAGCAACAAAAAATAAGATGGGAAATAGAATTTAAGACACGCATTCGGTAACTGGCTCACACAAGTACATGTTAAAAAAAAAAAATTGCGACGGCTAGTCCATATAGATGGGAAGTCTATTTCAGTATCCAATAGTCAATACGTGTATATTACATGTTTCTGGTCGATTTTTCAACCACTGGACGACCACTAGTATTTAATAAAATCACACTTTCATAATTATTTGCAAATCTACATAAATTAGGCTTGCCAATGACTCATTAATTAACAAAATCGATCTAGTAGAAGTCTAGATTTAGTTGTACAAAGTTAAAAAAAATATCCCTAACTCAGTATTTTCTCATTACTATAATTTTGGAGGTTGCTTAGCTTTTCGCAAATAACTTTTAAACGGTGAGTGAAATCGGCCAAAGAGGAAGGTTATATTTTGAAAGAGAATACAATTTCCTACAAATTGATACCATGCACTTCTTCGAAATACTCAAAAAAGGCAGCCAAAAGTCACACACAAATAAAAAGTGTGAAAAACATAGTTTTCAATGTATTTCTTATGGAAAAATGTTTTTTTTAATTTTTCACCATAAATCATGACAAAAACAAACTTTCATAATCATTTGCAAATCTACACGAATTAAGCTTTTCAACGACCCATTAATTGAAAAAATCGGTTCAGTAGAACTCTAGATTAAGTTGTACGAAGATTTTTAAAACTGAATTATATATAGAATAGATTAGTTTTAAAATAACTGCTGTAATACCGGTACTTGATAATTGCTCAATTTCGGTTTTCTATAGTTCAGGTGGACTAGTTTGGTTTTAACTTCTCTATCTTTTTGATTTCAACAGCATCTCATCCCCACCACCAGTAATGTGATTCAGGCAGCATCTCATCCCCACCACCAGTAATATGATTCAGGCAGCATCTCATCCCCAACCACCAGTAATATGATTCAGGCAGAATCTCATCCTCAACCACCGGTAATGTGATTCAGGCAGCATCTCATCCCCAACCACCAGTAATGTGATTCAGGCAGCATCTCATCCCCAACCACCAGTAATATGATTCAGGCAGAATCTCATCCCCAACCACCAGTAATGTGATTCAGGCAGCATCTCATCCCCAACCACCAGTAATGTGATTCAGGCAGAATCTCATCCCCAACCACCAGTAATGTGATTCAGGCAGCATCTCATCCCCAACCACCAGTAATGTGATTCAGGCAGCATCTCATCCCCAACCACCAGTAATATGATTCAGGCAGAATCTCATCCCCAACCACCAGTAATATGATTCAGGCAGCATCTCATCCCCAACCACCAGTAATATGATTCAGGCAGCATCTCATCCCCAACCACCAGTAATATGATTCAGGCAGAATCTAATCCCCAACCACCAGTAATGTGATTCAGGCAGCATCTCATCCCCAACCACCAGTAATGTGATTCAGGCAGCATCTCATCCCCAACCACCAGTAATATGATTCAGGCAGCATCTCATCCCCAACCACCAGTAATATGATTCAGGCAGCATCTCATCCCCAACCACCAGTAATATGATTCAGGCAGCATCTCATCCCCAACCACCAGTAATATGATTCAGGCAGAATCTCATCCCCACCACCAGTAATATGTACCACTTAAGAATGTGTTGCGGTAAAGGCAACATCTCAGTTAAGGGGAAACGTATAATTAATATAGCATGCTGATGGTTTTATTTTTCAGAATAAAAAGTATAAGTATGCTAAACTGCTGGTAGGTCCATTTTTTTTTTAACCACTTACAGCTTTCCCAGTTGCTTCCCTCTGTATTGGTCACTTACAACAACATCTTCCACTCTTCCTCTCTGAAACACCAATAATACCAATTCATTTACACATTACTGGGTAAACTAAATTCAAAATAACTTGAACTTTGAGAATGTCGGACCACACCTTTTAATTGACACAGGTGATTTCATTTATACATCAGTAGCAATGGAGCAGGTAATAGCTTAAGATGTATTGTACCAAGTATAATTAACTTCTTTGATTTTTGTAAAAATAAGCTTGTATAAAATTTCTTACTGGGATTTATTTCCCATGAATTAATATTTTAATTACCATTTGTATGTGTGTAGATTGTATAAGATAAAATGTTATTCATTACTGGTGAGTGGCATGGTTGATAAATACAGTAGTCTCGATAATCCAATCTTTAGCTCTCGACCCTTCATGTGGACGATCGGTTACCAGGATATTGAATGCTATTTCAATGTGGCATGATTGCACACAATGGCAGGTACGTCCTGATAATTAGACCAATTCGTAAATTACAAGGAAAAAATGTGGTTCGGATTCCACTATAAACTGTAGGTCCCTTAGTTGCCATTAGCTGTATGCCGTATGGGCTATTAATTAACAGCTGTGTCTAAGGAACATGTCGGCCTTAGTCACTAATAAGACTACAAGATTGCGCCACTCATCCTACACTCATCCTTCACTCATATTTGAGTAAAATACGCACATAGTGGCGTCCCCATCTTAAATAATTGATAATTGATAATCCAACAACCCCTAAACTGCCCTCCTCATACTCGTAAAACTCTCTGCCACCCCTAACATATTAGTAAACGGAAAAGGCTAGTGGGTTTGACACTAAATAAACTTAAAGTGTAAAAACGGAGGAACTTAACAATGATTTTGAAAATTTTTCGTCTGTTATCTAACAACCCTTTCCCTTATCCAGCTGATTTTGATAATGTAAATGAGACTCAGTTGAACAGTTAATAAATTGTAAATTATATTAAAAACAAATACTTTTCTATATTTTTGTGACCACTAATAAAAAGGTAGGGTTACGACGTTACCAAAATTTACCGCCGTAATAATAATATAATAGGCCTACTCAATTAACCAAATTTAGATTACTATCAAGCTTTCTAATAGGCTCAAACAATAACCAATGAAAGACGTTATTCCAAATAGCCTAGGTTGTTGCACAGTTGCAATAAACACCGATCCTCTTGATGCTTTGTAATTTCAAGGTAATAATAAATAAAATTCTAATAAATACCTCTCTAATTAATAGCAGATTTAAGTCAAATTTCATTATTGACTAAGTTGAGATAACCTACAATACGAACACTTACCGTTTCGATATCATAACGTCTGCCGATACAACTTTTACTTTCATCAAAGGCCATAATTAAATTAGACTCCGACTAATCATTCTTTTATTTAAATTATCCTATAACTGTGATTTGTTTTAATTACTGTAAGATTGTTTAAATTCATATTAAGAATAACTTTATACGGATGCCTATTTACAATCATCACTAACATAACCTCCAGGACATGACATTTGACAGACATCGGCACCCGGCCCGGTTTGAGAATTGAGTGAGAGGAAGTAAAACAATCACATTACGTCATATAGTTTTTTCTGCGCGGTACGTACTCCGGTATCATGGCAGGGCGGGATTTTTGAAAGAGAGAAGACTTCTCTCTTATTAACTCGGCTTTTTAGCTGGAAGAGTAGAGTCCTCAAAGCTACATTCGGCAAACACTACACTCGGCTTTGTGCTGGAGTTGGTAAGAGCTGAAAGTTGGCAACTTAAACTACAGATTAGGTTTTCTTTATTAACAAAATTAAATTTCTTTCTCAGGGGTTACATTATTGCGAGTTAGGGAATTCTTGAGTCATTAATATTTTGTGATATAATTTAAAGTAGATTTTTTTTTCAATTTCAAGTTAAATATTTATGAATTGTTAAATATTTGCGAATTGTTAAGTGAGAAAGATCACTGTGATAATTATTTAATAAGACTGAATGTTAGATTTAATAGATTTGTTGAATAAATATTTAATTGTTACAGCATAAACTCTTGACTTATTATTGTAGGGACACGCTCTCATCTCTCTAGATAAAAATAAAGAGAATACAATATAAGCTTTGATTAGAAACAACCCCACTCATTAAATCGGCTGGCAAAGAACCTCTCCCTGAAGGTAGCTCATTGCTCTACAAAAAATAGCTAGGGTAACCAAAATAACCAATATTTTGAGTTGGAGTGTTGTAAAATGGCGCCCAACGTAGCAGCTGATTAACCAACGTAGTACCTTGATTAAACTAACTAAAATACATACTTTGAATGTCTAGAATCTGATAAATAGGTTTATATATAATAATGGAAGACAACACCAGTCAGTATAACTTGCGTTCGAGTATCAAACCGAGTAATAAATTATTAGAAAGTAATGAAGCTTTTGAATTTTTAACAAGACGAAATCCAGAGGAAAATCAAACCATCACACAAAAACCTAGCGAAATTATAGGTCAGGAAACACACCCAAACTATGAAAATTCAATCCACGATAGTGACAGCACTAGCAGTGAGATCTTACAAATAGAGGGGACAGATGGGACGATAAATAAAACACAAAGAATAACAGAAAAAACACCATCAAACAGAGAAAACGACAGTAAACCATCCCAATCTCAAACTATAACTATGGACAAGATCTTGTTAATACTAAATGAAATGAGAGGCGAAATGAGGGAAACTAGAGATGAGATTAAAAAACTAAATGCAAAAGTAGATGAGACTAAATATGAACTTAGCTTTACCATAGATAGAACAATTGAACTATTAAAGAGACAGGTAGAAAACCAATTGGAAAAGGTAACTTACACAATTGATCAAAAAATAAATTATATTGATGATGATTTAAGGAGGGTAAAATCAGAAGGTGAACTAAGGGAGATAAAAATTATGCGCCGGGTGGAAGAACTTGTCGAATCCCAGAATGCTAACGTAGCACAAATGATAGAGACAATAAAAAGTGACTTAATAGGAATCACTAATGACACCATTAGGGAACAAAAATCAAAAGAAAGGTATATTGAGGCTACAAACAGTAAGGAAATAATTATCACATACCAAGGGTCCCCAGAACAGTCGTTAAAACACTTGCAATTTGACGGACGACAAACAAACCCAATGATATTTCTAAACAAACTAAAAGCATACCTTAGTCGTGAAGAGAAAAAACGAACTAACATGATAGGAGTCGAGGATTCTGATCTAAAGGAAGTACTTGAAGGAATTTTTATTGGTACCGCAGCTTCTTGGTGGCAAATCATAAAGGATAGTATAGGGAACATTGACGACTTTGAAAAAGCGTTCATAAATAAATACTGGAGTAAGGAGACTCAACGTGGATTAAAACAGAGAATAGAGATGGAAGAGTATAGGCCAGGAGGTAGATTAAGTCGTACCGAATACTTTATGGAAAAGGCGGTTCTCTTACGTTCGATGTCAGCCAATACTTTGGACGAGGAGGAAATAATAAGCTTGTTGTCAGGTCATTTTGGACGAAAGATTCAGGATGCTTGTAGTGTCCAGGGCATAACCACTATCAGTGCTATGGAAAAATTGTTAGACCGTGAGGACAACGAAGAGAAAAATAAAAGCTTAAAATTTCAAAATAACAGCTCTAAGTCAAACCAAAACTACAATCAACAACGCAGTAAAACACACCTCGTAGGAAATGAAGACTACAGACAAGAGATAGAACGTCGAGACAGATACAACAACAGAAACCGAACAGAACAAAACTATCACCATAGATATGATAGGCCACAAGCACACAAAGATAACATCAATGGCGAAAGACCAAACTACAGACCGAGAAATAAGGAAACAAGACCTAACTATCCACAAAAGGAGCCATATAGATATCCTAGTGAGGAGCAAAGAAGAGTATGCTCTATGGTGTACCAGGGAAATTCTCAACCAGTGCCTTTAAACGAGAAAGCACCGAGACTTTCAGAGAATCGGGCCCCAACACAAAACTGTTAGGAAATCTAAGAGAATGTGTAGAAGCCTCGGTGCACAACATAACCACACCGCCCGAAATTCAAATAAAAACTGAAAAAGAACCAGACATAAAGAATACTAACTTTGAAAAAATATTAATAGGAAATGTATATTGTGATAGAGAATTTCTATTAACAGAAGATTTAGAAGTCCCTGAAAATCTAAATAGTAAAATTGTAAGATGTCCTGAAATAAAATTGAAATTACAGAACATAGAAATTAATGCACTGATTGACTCTGGTAGTAACGTAACTTGTGTACAAACTGAATGGTTGGAAGCAAACCAAGATAAGATTAGTATAATAGGTCAATTACCTCTAACAAACGTAAATATTACTACTGCTACAGGTCAGAAAAGTAAACGTATAAATAAAATAGTTTTACTTGAAGCCACAATTTTAAATACAACTGTTATGCTCCAATGCTTAGTAATACCAAGACTAATAAGAGAAATTATACTTGGAATGGATACAATCAAAGAGTTGAATATGAACCTTGACTTTGGAAGAAATAAGATATCAATTTACCATGGGAATCAAAGCATATCTGTAAATTTAGAGGAGGTCAGTAGTAAAGTTATCGAGTGCAAATTAATACATAACAATGACAAGCTTTACAAAGATTGGGATGAAATAGAAACTAAGAAAAACACAGCTAAAAATAACGAAATCATGATGACAAGTATAAATACTCAGGAAAACTTAACTAGTGAACAGAAAGACAAGTTAACCGAACTGTTTTCAAGGTACAATGAAGTATTTTCCGACCAACCTGGCCGTTGCACAAAATATAAACATGAGATTAAGGTGAAACACGACAAAGCATTTAAGCAACAAACTTACCCAATCCCATACAAATATCTAGATTCTGTAAAAAAGGAAATAGCTAGAATGGAAGAAGATGGAATCATAGAAAGATGTGATAGTCCATATATAAATCCCATTGTACCAGTTATGAAAAAATCTGGAGAAGTGAGAGTATGTTTAGATGCTAGGAGAATAAATGAAATTATTACCCCAGACTATGAATGTAATAGAGGCATAAACGAACTGTTATTCAAAGGAAGAAAAACAAAATGGTTAACCACTTTAGATCTGTCTAGTGCATTTTGGCAAATTGAGCTAGCACTAGAATCAAGAAAGTATACAGCATTTCAATTTATGGGTAAAACTTACCAGTACTGTGTTACTCCATTCGGTTTGAATACTTCTTCTGCGGCTTTGGTCCGTGCTCTAAGTTTTGTATTAGACGATGAGGTAGATGATTTTACCATGGTTTACGCAGATGACATTCTTTGCTACTCACCTGATTTTGAAACTCATTTAAAGCACTTAGAAACTATTTTCCTTAAGCTGAAGAGAGCTAACATGACAATAAAATTTGAAAAATCATTGTTCTGTAGAGATAAAGTCCCATTTCTAGGATATATAGTAACAGGTGAAGGATTGGAGGCAGACCCAAGAAAAACTGAAGCAATTTTGAATTTAAGAACACCAAGAAATCAGAAAGAACTTAGAGGATTCTTAGGCACAATAAATTATTATAACAGATTTGTCGAGAAGTACTCAGAAACATTACAACCACTTCTGGCCTTAACTTCAAAGAAAAATAAATTTATTTGGACAAGTAAAGAACAGGAAGCTTTTGAAAACACTAAGGAACTATTCTTAAAAACAAATACCTTAATTCACCCAGATTTGAATAAAGAATTTATATTACAATGTGATGCATCAGATAAAGCTATTGGTGGACACCTATACCAGATAAAGGACGATGGAACAAAAGGGGCTATCGCTTTCTTGAGTCGAGTTCTGAGGGGACATGAGCTAAATTTATTTACTACTGAAAAGGATTTTCTGTCCATACTTTTCTGTCTTCAGAAGACCAGACAGATTGTGATGGGAGCTAAGGTGCGCATAATAACCGACCATAAGGCATTAACTTTCATAAAAACTTGCAAATTGCTCAATTCACGATTAACTAGATGGGTCCTTGCTTTACAAGAATACCAATACACAATAGAGGGATGTCCGGGTAAAGATAATATAGTGGCAGATTCTTTAAGCCGCTACTGTAAAAGTGATATGTCACAGGAAAGAAATGGTGATGATGAACCAAAAATAGTGGTTGCAACTGTGAAAAGACAAGCAAATACTCAAACCATGTTAGACTTAGAAAATTTAAAAGAACATCAACATTTGGACCCACAATATAACAACATAATACAACAAAAGTTAAGAGAGAAGGATGGTGAAGTTTTACCAAAACCTTTGTTAAATTATGAAATAGAAGATGGACTTTTACTAAAGAAAAACAACAATGATGTATGGAAGGTTGTAATACCAGAAGTGTTAGTAGAAAGTTTGATATGGAGTTGTCACTTTTATTATTTACATTGTGGTCCTCAGAAGTGTTACCAAATCTTAAATGAGAGCTTTATATTCAAGAATATGACCAGGAAAATCAGAGTTATATTAAAGCGATGTGAAACATGCCAAAAATGCAAGTCAAATAATAAAACTAACTTTGGAGAAACAAGTGGTGTCAGTGTGACTGAAAAGAACGAACTTTTGGCCGTAGACTTTCTAGGACCTTTACCAATGGGAAGATCTGGCTTACAATATGTGTTTGTTGTAGTTGATGTG
Organism: Macrosteles quadrilineatus; assembly: GCF_028750875.1. Taxonomy (NCBI): domain Eukaryota; kingdom Metazoa; phylum Arthropoda; class Insecta; order Hemiptera; family Cicadellidae; genus Macrosteles; species Macrosteles quadrilineatus. The sequence continues at coordinate 35,673,550 of NW_026542594.1, read as the reverse complement.
TTTACAAAATTTACTAAACTATTTCCTACTAAAAGAGCAACTAGTCAGATTGCACTAAACAAAATATTTTTAGAATACGTCCCTAATTATGGAAAACCAAAGAAAATACAAAGTGACAATGCTACACAGTTTCATAGCAAGCTCTGGCTAAACAAATTAAAGGTAGAAGGCATTACTCCAGTGTTTTCCCCAATTAGACATCCACAACCCAACTTAGCAGAGCGTATAATAAAAGAGACAAAGCGATGCTTAAGAAGTTATTGCCACAATAATCAGAAAACTTGGCCTGAGTACATCAGCATAATTAATGAGTTTCTAAATGAAGTACGAAACGAAACTACAGGTTTCACCCCAAACGAACTGCATCTAAATAAAAGGAATGTTAGATTTTGGAGCAATGTCTTAGGGTTACATAGAGAAGATGACCAGAATTGGGTAGTTAAGCTAGAGTTAGCAAAAACTAGAGCCGAAAGGAAGAAAGAAAACAGAGCTAGAAAATTGAATACGCAACACAAGATAACAGAATTTGAGTTGGAGTGTTGTAGGGTTAAGTTAAAAATGCAGTTAATAGTTTGTATTATAAAGCCCAATGGTAGAGCAATCCAACTGAAAAGAGGAACAATTTATATAAACATACTATTCAGTGTGCTCAAACGAAAGTTAGGATAGGATGCGGGGATTGCTCTTAATTTGGAGAGTAGATAGAACAACAAGGGTGTGTATGTATGTATAAAAAACCAAATTCATTCAGTACCTATCAATATTAGAAATAATAAAACAGTTTTAAAAGCAACAGAATCTAACAGCATTTTATTTTTTTATTACCAAAAAAATTACAACAAATGTACTGATAAGTCAAATAGTGTTTTGTCTAACAACTGCAGTTTTAGAATCTATGTTTGAGATGTATCAACCTATATATAATGTATCACTTACCAAAGCACATTTGTGAATAAACTTCTGCTCTAAAACCAGGCTAGCAGAACCAACTATTTGGCAAGTGGTGACGTCTTCTACCACAGTGATGTAGTAAGTATTTGGACATCTTACCATGGATTGAAATCTATCTTGAAAGTAGAAGGGATACATTTTAGTTTGGAACACCAGTAAATTAATAAGAGTAATGTATTGTACAAATTATCGTATTTGGACAAGTTCATACTACAGGTATACTAGAGTAAATCTCATTACCTATTGGCACCGACTTACGAGTGTTACTCATCTGACCGCCGCAGGCCCAAAATACAACTTACGAGCCCATCTCTTTTTTTTGCTAATTTTTATAAATATCTTGCTTCTTGTTTTGCGTATTTTTAATCATTTATTTTTGGGAATAACAGAGGTAACCCAGTAAACTTGTTATAAAAATCAGGGTCTACCTTGCATGAAATGGGGTAGTAGGTTTCTTTTTTTTTATGTTGTTTGTAATAGTACCGAGATGCTAAATCCAGATTTTCGACCTCGACGACCTTCCGGATCACCTCCAAAAAGCTGAAAAATCGGTGGAATTTCGCACTATTTTTACATTTTTCTGATTTTGACCCTGAAGCATCACTTTTTCATAAAGAACAACCATAACCATTTTTAAAGTACATTAAATTACCTATCATTTAAGACCAAAATTGGTATTACAGGCCTAATAGTTTTCAAGATATGACTCCGCGAACAACGGCTAAAATTACCAAATTTTGAATTTTTTTAAAGTTTGGCTAACGTTAACCCTAAAGCATAACTTTATCATTATTTTTCATTAAAACAACCATAATTACTTTAAAACTACATTAAATTACTCACAATTTAGGACCAAAATGGTGATTATAGGCCTAACACATTTAGAGATATGCCTCTTCAAGGTTCATAAAATATTCCCTAAATGCTTGTATTTTAAGTTTCAAGCTATTAAATTTGGTAAAATTTTATAAAAGAAACATAATAAGAATGTAAAAAGAATTATTTCATTTCAACAACATATTATAAGTTTTCTTTTCCATTTTTTATGGAAGAAATCTATTATAATTAAAATGTTAATACTATCAAGAGGGATTTATATAAAGAATGAAGAGGCAACAGTAAAAACAGGTCGTAACTTTGCTATCGTTCTACCATGCTACATATTACTTCTTTTATGCCAAGTTTTCGAATCTGTACCTGCAGGATATGTAGAAATTAGGAAACAAGATGGATTTCAATAAACACAAGTTATTTACCACCAACGGGTTCTTCACCATTCATTGAGCGTTCGGAAAAGTTCTAGACAGGTGTTTGGACGGACATGACTATAGAGCAGGTGCTCATTTTCCTAATTAAAAGCTATCTATGTAGGTTTGACTCGGGACCGTGGTATAGCTGATACCGTGCTCACCCGATGGACAGTAGGAATGATATAATTTATCTGTAGAATTTAAGTGCTGAGGTTGAGGAGTAGGCCTACTGCAATGTTAAGGCACATACAACTGAGTAGTATGTAGAAATGAGACCCTCACGAGTCACTTGAGTTGAAGCGAATACAGAGAAGCTGTGTGACTGGTTACTTAGTCGCCTTCCCTAATACTGATGTTATAATAATCTTAAGCAGTGGAATTGTTGGAAGGAAACTGTCGACTGTCATATGGCTAGAGATATTGGCAATGAAGCGATGTTGAGAGTTTTATGAGAAAAATATGAATAAGTGAGATACAAAAGGAAGAATAAAGTAGTATCTCTTTCTTCCGATGTCAATACCCAATGCGTTCCTCATAGATTCACAATATTGTTTTGTTGTTCTAGTCCGTGTTATGCTCTATTGTTAAATTTTATATTTATATTGTTATTTATTATATTTTGTTATATTACTTCCTATTTATACTGTTGTTGCTTGTTATATCTTATATCTTGTTATATTTTATATCTTATATCTTGTTGTGTCTATATCTTGTTAATCTTATATCTTGTTATGTCTTATATCTTGTTATGTCTATATCTTTTAGCGAATTTCCCTATAGGGAAGCAGCTATTACCGTAGGTGGCACGGTAAGACCTAGACCCGGGACCGATTTACTTTTTCATTTTAAAGTCCCAAAAGGCCAAAAACACCATTCGTTAAAATTTTTATATATGTAAATATATAGGTATATATAATTCTGTAAGACCAAATTTTTATCAGAAAATTGTGGACGTCTGGTAAGTCGCAGAAAAGTGGGAGAGGTCTTAAATTAAAGGTCTTGACCCCAGGGACTCGGGAAAAATAGCAGAATTCCCATAAAGTTATCAGAAAACGAGATATAACGTAAAATATCCACCATAAGAAATGCATGGGGACTGAAAAACGTCTACATTCTATCAGCTGTTACTTATTTATTTGCAATGTTTACATTTATTCCGAAAGTCAATGTTGGTAAATAATGTTTCAAAATGAATTGTGTTTAATTTTTTTTGTTTTCCGTTTTTATAATAAGTGACGTAACAAGACAGGGTAGGGGAAGACCTGCAAGACGTGGAAGAGTGTCCAGGAATTCAACAGACTTAAGAAATGCAAAAGAGAATGTTGTGTAGGGCCTAAATGTGAAAGAAATCCAGAAGCTGTTTTACAACCTGTCTTTGGAAGAACACTGGAAAATGAATTGAGTTGTTTCTCACAATCTAGGTCATCTTAAAGAGCTTGCATGCATTGTGGTGCATTTCACTTCGCAGAGGAGGCCACAAATGGACATTTCAACGCATGTTGCCACAATGGACATGCCACAACCACAAGTAAATGACGAACTAACTGTTTTTACATGATTCGAACTTCATAAAAAACATAAGGCAATACAACAGTGCAATGGGTATTGCGTCGCTTTCCGCTACACAAAAAGAGATTCCGGGAAATGGGCCTTAGTGTCTTAAAATTCAGGGACAAATTCATAGATACCTATACAGGGTGTTTTTAAAAGAATGCCGGGATTTTAAAAGGTAATTGCTTGGATACTATTCAAAGTAACTAAACGTTATATACGTCAAATCGAAGCTACTATAACTAAGTTTTGTTTCCCGTGTAGCAAGGGAGGGAACTTTGACCTTGGCATGCGTAAAAAAGGAGCGGGGTGATAGGCTGCTATTGTGACTCATACGCCTGATGCCAGTCACCAGTACGACGTTTACGGCGCAACAGAAGGCCCACATTGTAATCTGTAGTTCGCAGAGTTTACATCCATTGCTAAATTAAACTAAATTTAAATCTACTTGATGATAACGAAACTGTAAGCTGGTTTAATGGGTTTCGTGGCACCGAAGTGTTTTGAAGAGACATTAACCTGGCCGGCTAAAAACAATCGATGACATAGACAAAGAAATCCGACAATTCTGCATCAGAGGCCCGAAAAAATCGGTTGCCCGACGAAGTCTTCAGTTCAACACACCTAAATTTGTCACTTTATGATATTATCTATAAAATATAGAGTCTTTGTGTCGAAAAATATTCAGTCAAGACATCAGATAAACCCACTGATCGCCCTAAGCGTCAGACTTTGCCAGTTTTACGCTCATATAAGATTGATGAAAATCTGAATGTTATTAAATCATTCCGAATTGTATGAAAGAATTAGAAAAAAACTTTATTCTTTTCCCTTCAATTTGACGTTTAAATCGTCTAATTATATTGAATAGTCCCCGAGCAACAACCGTTTGAAATCCCGGCATTCTTTTAAGAACACCACGTATTTCTGACTTACCACCGCCAAATGGGAGTTGCCTTCATAATAATTAATAATAATTTTAATCTTTACATTTGGTTCTCAAAATGGAAACTATAACAGAATTCGTAAGATTACAAAACAAATCTTCAATTTTAAACTAAAAAAGATGTGCAATGTTTGGCTGTACGATTTCAGCTCTGATTCGTCGCTCTCCGGGCTCAGGCCAACCGTGTGCACGTTTCCGTTTGTAATATGTTGTGTTATTGATTTAATCATTATTTTACAATTGTAGGCTATTTCACTGACACATTAGAAGCAACTAACATATGACTCCAACGGAAGGAACACCAAGATATAAAACAAGAAACACTGTTAATTTTAAGTAACATAAAATTGATAATTTAGAAACATATTTAGAATATTTGTCTTTTTATATATGGGTTTTTTATTGTAGTCTAAATTAGGGGCTATGGCCCCTACAGGCCACTAGTATATACAGGGTGAGTTTCTACTGACCGTGTTAACTTCACCAGTGGGTTCTACTCACTAAAAGGAACAAAAAAGTTAATGGGAAGGTATGTCCGAAAATTCATATTTACCCAGATATCCACCATTTTGTTTTTTATACAAACATATTTTTATCTGTGAAATTTCTTATTCGATGATTATGAAACTTGGTAAACATGTTACCATACACAAGACCTATAATAGAAAAAATAATAAAGTTGTTCCGATTGTAAATTTCAAAATGGCGGCCGTTTGAATTTTTCTAACTTAAATAACTCGAAAACGGCTAATTCTATGAAAAAATGTCAAGAATACTTTTTTTAGCATTTTTAATTTCCTATCAAACGATACCAAGATCAAAAAGATCGGACAAAAGATAACTGAAATAAACAGGTTTGTGTGTAAAAATAAGGCAAAAATTAAGGGTTCCCCGACTAACTTTGCCTTATTTTTACACAAAACCCGTTATATTTCAGTTATCTTTTGTCCGATCTTTTTGATCTTGGTATCGTTTGATAGGAAATTAAAAATGCTAAAAAAAAGTATTCTTGACATTTTTTCATAGAATTAGCCGTTTTCGAGTTATTTAAGTTAGAAAAATTCAAACGGCCGCCATTTTGAAATTTACCATCGGAACAACTTTATTATTTTTTCTATTATAGGTCTTGTGTATGGTAACATGTTTATCAAGTTTCATAATCATCGAATAAAAAACTTCACAGATAAAAATATTTTTGTATAAAAAACAAAATGGCGGATATCTGGGTAAATATGGATTTTCGGACATACCTTCCCATAAACTTTTTTGTTCCTTTTAGTGAGTAGAACCCACTGGCGAAGTTAACACGGTCAGTAGAAACTCACCCTGTATATATACAGGGTGAGTTTCTACTGACCGTGTTAACTTCGCCAGTAGGTTCTACTCACTAAAAGGAACAAAAAAGTTCATATAAACCCATGTCCGATTTTCAACCGTTTGGCTGTAATAGGGGATTTTGTGTTTTTCTTATTTTATTAGACTTTGCTCCACAATTTATGTAATAAAAACTTAACCAATTACTTTAGAGAGTTATAGTTAAAATCATTGGAAAGAATATTAAATTTGCTATAAATCAAAGGTTTCATTCCAGAACTATACCATTACATAGTCCACGTTACATCCAAAATAAAGTAAAAACGTCATTAAATTAATTAATGACGATAATTTTCATGAGCCCACTTTGATACATAAACCTTCATCTATGCAATGTTGAAATGCATAAAAAACTTGGCCATTTAATAATCTTTCAAATGATATGCTATTCAATACTATTATTGATATAAACCAGTGAGAAATTACTAATAAACTACAATAAAACACGGTTTACAGATTTTGTTTTGACACAGTTTTTACTGTTAATAATAGTTACTGTATTCATCATGTTGGTATACTCTTGATTGGTAAAAGGCTCCATAGTTTAATAAATGTTGAAAAACTCTTAATTGTCTTGGAAATATAAAGTTAAAACAGCAAATTACTCAACAAGGTATGTTTAAGCAGCTGAGTTATCTAGCTTATAGATGACAAATCAATAAAAGCTGACTTAATCAAGCACAAGGTAAAACTAATTATACATTTATGCATTTAAGAATCAAACACACTACACCTTTGAAAATGTGAAAAACCTTGAGTTTATACATTTTATTAATTCAGATAATTTTAATAAATATTTAAAAGTTAAAATAATGTATAAATCTTATCAGATTGTTCAATAAAATACAACATGGAGTATACAGAAATTATTATCAACAGTAAAACTGTGCAAAAACAAAATCTGTAAACCGTGTTTTATTGTAGTTTATTAGTAATTTCTCACTGGTTTATATCAATAATAGTATTGAATAGCATATCATTTGAAAGATTATTAAATGACCAAGTTTTTTATGCATTTCAACATTGCATAAATGCAGGTTTATGTATCAAAGTGGGCTCATGAACATTTTCGTAATTAATTAATTTAATGACATTTTTACTTTATTTTGGATATAACGTTGACTATGTAATGGTATAATTGTTGAATGAAACCTTTAATTTATAGCAAATTTAATATTCTTTCCAATGATTTTAACTATAACTCTCTAAAGTAATTGGTTAAGTTTTTATTACATAAATTGTGGAGCAAAGTCTAATAAAATAAGAAAAACACAAAATCCCCTATTACAGCCAAACGGTTGAAAACCGGACATGGGTTTACAGGACCTTTTTTGTTCCTTTTAGTGAGTAGAACCTACTGGTGAAGTTAACACGGTCAGTAGAAACTCACCCTGTATATACGTCCGTGAACGCGATAACTTGAGTAATTTTTGTCCAATTTTGATGAAATTTGGTTTAAAGGTGTAAAGCGGGATAAACTTGAATGAGTTCGCGAACCAGCATGATCGGACAATGGGAACGGGGCTTTACGGGGATTTTATGGGGTAAAAATAGGTTTTTCTCACTTTTGACCCTCAAAACACAAAATTTCCCAATTTCTCTTTAGACCTTTTTAAAGAGCTTAAAAAAACAATTAATTTAGTATATAAAAGTATTTTTGTTCGGGTAATAGTAACGGAGAAAATTAAAAAATTGTAAATTTAAAATTCCCATGTTATTCTTATGGAGAATATTGTCAAATGTTGTAGTTTGCTTGTTTATGGATATATTTTGTATTTTGATCAAATTTATTTATTTTGTACTAAGCTATCAATATTTTACAAAAAACACACTTTATTAGTTTCCTTGTAGCAGCAAACCTAGGTATACTCATTAAACCTAATGTTATTAAAATATATTTTATTGAAAATCAATTAAGACAAATGGAAATTCGCTTAGTCGGCAGGTTTGCTGCGGCGGGGGTATTTGTTGTCATATTGTAATCTATTTATTGAATATTACTTCAAGTTGGCTTAAATTACTTCAAAAATTGTCTATTTTTAACTTAAGTCTTATAAAGGTTTTGTCATATTATGTATTGGTTTGACCGTTGGTATGAATAAATAAATAAATAAATAAATACTGTGACTGTAGGCAATATAAAGGTGACTATTGACCCCCTCACACTGTTTCACAGGCTATGCGTTCTGAAGCAGTCGGATGAAGAATTAAAGCACTTCATTACACATGGATTTTCACCATTACCCTTGTCTCAATTGAATGAAAAACTAAATTATAGTTCACACATCCAAACGTCTCAAGTTGGTCATACAAGTTAATCTTCAACTGATACCCCTACAGGACAAACCAAATACCATGTCCAAAGGTACAAGGATCATCTAATCACAGACGCAGTCGCCCTCAGTGTTCTCCAGGGCTTATCCCAACTCCGCGCGGTGGTCAGAAATATGTCAAAACCCCCACTGTCCATCTCCGCGTGGTGATCAATTTTGAGTCTCACAGCCCTGGCGGCTGTGAGTTTGTATTTGAAGTTTGAAATTGTTATAAATGTACATAATTTAGAACTGTACGAAAATGATAGGTAGAAACTGAACCAAACCTAACCTGTCACATGAATAAAGTAGTTATAAACAAATAAAAGCGTAACAACATATATAGAATATTTTATATTAAACACATCATATCTCATACCAAATCACAACAAGGTAGCGTAGAGATTTGATGTGGCTACCGCGCGGAGTTAGACTGTACACTAAAAGTGACCACCATGTGGAGTTCGACTGGACCCTTCGGGGGCCATATAACTTTCCCTGGCTTAAATTTGACCACTGCGCGGAGTTGGGATGTCCCCGTTCTCCAGCCTGCTCCCGCGACGATACAATTAAATAAATACCGTTCGTCACAGGCCTGTGTTCTATCCCCGAGAACCATTTATTGTAACAATGCATGTGTGTGTTTATGTAGATAGATACAATAGATGTATTACTATAAAAAAATGTTATAACACAATCTGTTCTTGAGATTAAATAAATTAGTTTATTTCTTATTATGGTTCTTTTATAAAACTTGACAAAATTTAATAGCCTGAAACTTAAAATACAAGCATTTAAGGAATATTTTATGAACCTTGAAGAGGCATATCTCTAAATGTGTTAGGCCTATAATCACCATTTTGGTCTTAAAATTGTGAGTAATTTGACGTAGTTTTAAAGTAATTATGGTTGTTTTAATGAAAAATAATGATAAAGTTATGCTTTAGGGTTAACGTTAGCCAAACTTAAAAAAAATTCAAAATTTTGTAATTTTAGCCGTTGTTTGCGGAGTCATATCTTGAAAACTATTAGGCCTGTAATACCCATTTTGGTCTTAAATGATAGGTAATTTAATGTACTTTAAAAATGGTCATGGTTGTTCTTTAAGAAAAACTGATGATTCAGGCTCAAAATCGGACAAACTTAAAAATAGTGCGAAATTCCGCCGATTTTTAAGCTTTTTGGAGGTGATCTGGAAGGTCGCCGAGGTCGAAAATTTGGATTTAGCAACTCGGTACTATTACAAACAACATAAAAAAAAGAAACCTGCTACCCCATTTCATGCAAGGTAAAATGCGTTAGGTTTCTGGGTTAAGGACTAGCTTCTCAGGTTTTTCTTCCAGAAACTGGCGAGAACCTTTTCTGCGAAGGAGTGGGGGATTGTGGGAGAGCCCATAACGTCAACTTAAGAAAATCTTTAAATTTATTTTATAATTTTTTAGTTAGAAAATTAACTTTATTTTTATATGTATATATCTTACTAATATTATAAATGTGAAAGTTTGTGTGTTTGTTTGTTTGTTTGTTTGAAGTTCAATCACGCATAAACCATTGGACAGATTGGGCTGAAATTTGGCATGATGATAGCTCACGTTCCCGATTAACATATAGGCAGATTCTCATCTCAAAAATCCTTTCGGGCTCCACCCCAGTGGCTCTATAGTTCCCCATATTAACCTTATGAGTATTCATATTTAAAGGGAGTTTAAGAATTTAGTCAGCTGTTTCAACTAATAAAAGTTGGTTCCATGATATAGAAAAGCATTAAAAAGTTATAAGATTTACCATTAGGGTGCAGTACTATATTTTTTTTGCATTTATGTAAACAGCTAATTTGAACTAAGCAGCAACAAAAAACTGTGATACGCAATGAGAACTGTCAAAGTAGGATGCTTTACAGATATTTATGTTTTTAATGTCATGAATAATTTGTGATGTTTTGTGAATTCATAATAATTTATTTTGCTTTATTGTTTAGGTGAAGAGGTAGAATATTATGGATATTGTAGATGTGTAATACATTATTATACCGTAATTTAAAGAAACAAATTTTATTAAACTTTGTCCTCCCCCATTGCAAACGCAAAGCTTGAGTATAGCTGCAATAAGCATTTAAAACTTATATGCCAACCCCCTACGAAGGGCGGGTACTCGGCTAGTATATATATATATGTGTGTCCATCCGCACGATAACTCGAGTAATTTTTGTCCGATTTTGATAAAATTTGGTTTGAAGGTGTAAGGCGGGATAAACTTGAATGAGTTCGCGAACTAGCATGATCGGACCATGGGAACAGGGTTTAAGGGGGGGGTTTTATGATGTAAAAATGGGTTTTTCTAATTTTTTACCCTTAAATCACACAATTTATCAATTTTTCTCCAGACCTTTTTAAAGAGCTTAAAAATAATTTAGTACATCAAAGTGTTTTTGTAGAATAATTGGTTCAAAAAATGTTTAATTAAAAATTTCCATGTTATTCTTATGGAGAATATTATAATATGTTGTAGTTTGCTTGTTTATGGATAAATTTTGATCAAACTTGGCGTTTTCATTTATTTCATACTAAGCTATTGATATTTTAATAAAAAAACACACTTTATTACTTTCCCTGTAGCAGCTAACCTAGGTACTCGTTAAACATAAATGTTAATTTAATAGATTAATAATTAAAAATCAATCCAGGCAAATGGAAATTCGCTAAGTCAGCAGGTTTGCTGCAGCGGGGGTATTTTTCAAAATGCTCAGTCATTAATTAAAAAAGCAGAAATAGACTAAAGATCCTGTCCAGAATGAACAATTATATAATTTCTATGCTAATTTAAACTCCATCTTAAATTCATCCTCTTTTTCCTCCATATTTCTTTAATTGAGAAAGAATAACTATTTTTAGCGAATTTCCCATCTAGGGAATATTAGCGAATTTCCCATTTAGGGAATATTAGCGAATTTCCCATGTAGGGAATAAGTTATTACCGTAGTACTCATGGTCTGGACCCGGGACCGATTTAATTTTTCATTTTGAGGTCCCTAGAGGCCAAAAACACCATCCGTTGAAATTCATATATATATAGTGTCTGTTAGCGCGATAACTCAATTGAAATTTGGTACAAACGTGTAAACCTACGTTTATTTAAACGAGTTCGCGATCCAGCATAATGGGAATGGGGGTTTAAGGAGGATTTTATGGGGTAAAAAATGGGTTTTTCCCATTTTTGACCCTAAAAACCAAAAATTCTGCAATTTCTTCCTAAACCATTTTGTAGAGCTTAAAAAAAGAAATAATTTAGTATATTGAAGCACCCTTGTATGCCCAACAGTGGCAGAGAAAATAAAAAAAGTGTAATTTTAAATTCCCATTTTATTCTTATGGAGAAAATGAAAACTGTTGTAGTTTAATATAGGTTTAAATTACCTGTTTTCTGTCAAAACGATCGTCTTGGTAGTATGATGACTACAGCTGTTTCTTCAGGTCGAGAATGTCTTGCTAATTCCTCATGTGGAGTTCGTCAAAAATATATACAAATAAATAAACGGGGATACATATACGGACATGACACACACAAAAATATATTTAATTAACTGGTCGACCTGACGCTGATTCACGAGATACGGCGCCGGTAGAAGGTAAGTCGTGACTGTCACGTGTCAGCAGCGGGATCATCTCATAACTCCAAGGATTCACAACTCCAAGTGATCATAACTCCAAAGTTTCATAAGTCCAAGAGATCATAACTCCAAATTATATTTAATCCAAAGTTTCACAACTACAAGTACCCGAAAAGGGATCATTTCATTACTCCAAGAAAAATATAAGCGCAAGTGATCATAACTCCAAAGTTTCATAAGTCCAAGTGATCATAACTCCAAAGTTTCATAAGTCCAAGTAAAAATTAAACCAGAGTCTCATAACTCCAAAAGTTGAGTGGAGTCTCATATCTCCAAGTGGAATGTGTAGTACAGTCAGCGCCACAAGTTCCTGCGCTGTCCGCTCCGCTGTAATACTGTCAGCAGCCGTTGCCGCATCATTGTACAGTACCTATATACCTACCGTCGCCTGTCAAACGATTATGTAATTTTGTTATGTAACGTCCCTCATATTTTATGTACTACAGTTAACTCATTATGAGAGATGCTACTCTTCAGCTTAAAGCCATCAATAGTGAGACAGTATGCACTGAGATTGTAGTTGATGCAGTGAGACTGTAAGTTATATACTTACAGATTAATTAATTGCTATACTTCTTACTTCTATGCTAAAGGGACTTTAACCTTTAACTACTCGCGCGGGTTTTACTAACGTATGTACTCGCGTGGGGTGTTTTTGACACCCCGTTATTACATATTTGTTATAATTGTATTAACACTAATAATTGGTAAATAACATTTTTTGTTGTTATTTAAATTTATTTTACTGTATACTGTTTCCAATATGAAAGAGTTATTTATTTTAAGTTACACAATTTAAATAATATATTTCTTTTACCAACTGCAATTTGTGTGTGTATTTGGTCAACTTTTGCATATAAACCATTTGTTGTTTAAAAAAATATGTATTTTGTCATTGAACTGTTTGATATTGAATAACTAGCATATGTACTATCCGGAAAATATATAATTTTTAAAAGATTATATTATGTCTGTGAATGGTAAAGGTATTATTTTTTCCTAAAATGTACTACTAAAAAAAACAGTTTTTAGGGGGGGGGGGGTCGTAATACACACAAGTTTTGTGCAAACAAATTTATTTATATGTCAAAAACACTTGTTTGTTATCGAAATAAATGTAAATAAAAAATGTCCTTTCATTACTTTTAGAGTCTTTCGCAAAAAGAAAAAACATTAACTTATACAGGAACTTGTAATTTTTACGAAACGTTAACACTCACGTGGGGAGTTGAAAACACCCTATACTTTGTAATACACATGTATTACCAAGTGAACACTAGAGATCGCACGGGAACTTTGGATGAGAAACGTTCACAGTTTTAACTTTACATTTCAGGTAATTTACACTAGGTGTACAATGCAGTTGTCTGCTTGCAATATTGAGCAGATAGCAGACATAATAATCAAATAATTTTCTAAAGTCAATGTTACATATGTTTCTCGTAAATGAAATGCATACTTGCAGTATCCAATCTCATTAGTATATATTTTGTTTCAAATGAATGAAATGTCTAATTTCGTTATTCAAAGTCAATTACAAGTCTGGTTCAATTAAATGTATTGTCTACTTCAAAGTATATATGTTTCATCTGGTTCTCATAAATTAAATGTCTATTTGCAGTAGCAGTATCCTAAATCAATAGTACACCAGCTTCACAAAAATGAGAAATTTACTTGCAGTATCCAATGTCAATGGTCCATTTGGTAAATAAATAAATAAATGCATAAATAAGATGCCTATTTGCAGCATTCAAAGTCAATGATACGTCGGGTTCACTTAAACGAATTGTTTACTTGAAGTATACAAACTCAATGGTACATATCGTTCACATAAATAAATTGTCTACTTGCAGGATCCAAAGAAATGGTTAATTTGATTCCCATAAACGGAGTGCCGATTCGCAGTATATTAAGTCAATGTTACGTCTGGTTCACGTCAATGGAATGTCTACTTGCAGCATCTAAACTCAGTGGTATCTTCGGTTCATATTAATGGAAGTCCTAATTATTGCAGTACCTATTCTGCCTAAGTCTGCATTATTTAATGGTAAGTCTAGTTCACTGAAATGGAAAGCCTACTTGGAATTGCAAGTTAAATGAAAATAACTCAATGGTAGGCTTATATTTGGTTAAAATGTAATGGATATTTAGATTATTTAAAGTCAAAGGTGTTTCAGCCTTATTCCGGCGACCATAATTATTGGTTGTTTTCATTTTGTAGTAAATTATGCTCAATGATATTAATCTTATTGTTCTTCCCTTTTTCTGTGTCCTATACGGTAATGTACTTTTTAAACGATTCTTTGACTAACATAATGTGGCTACAAGTGGAATAAAATTGTAGAATGCACTAAAAACCATATAAGATGTTGAAAAATGATCAAATATTTACAAGAAATGTTTATTATATGGAACTGTTAGGTACGTAGTCTATGAGTTGAGTCTTAAACTCGTCGGAACTTATGACTTTCATTCGTTTTCAAATAAGTTATTTGTTTTTGAATAACTACTTGACTTCTTTGCAATTGCTCGATTTCGAGCAACATGTACACTATACATTAAAACGTCACAGAGTGATTTATTTCACGATGCTAATCAATAACCATTTGACATATTTTCATGATTTTTGTGTTGCAAGAAACATCGTTACCCCTAGGACTGCCAATAACCGATACCGTATGTTTCAGTTCGAAAGACTATGACAACATACCTTAGTGTAGCAATAACACAAATAAGGTCCTCGATATCAATGCTTCTGTTTCATTCAATAAGATGTTTTATGACATTTCTTCAATTTGAGTCATGCCTATTTATATGTTATTACTATATACATTACAAATAAAACTGTGAGCAATACTCTTACAAAACTTGTACAACCTTTTTTTGTCCGAACATAATCCCCAGATGAACATATTTCCTAGCATCAAAAACATATTTTTTCAAGTGAATAAAACAAACGCCAATTAATTGCATTGCCCAGCTCTTTCATTAAATAAACAGAAATAAATTATTCAAACTGCGGAAGCATAACAGACGTAGCCCGTTGAAATCGGCCTATGGGGACCTGAGAAATTAGTCCATACCTATAATATTCAGCAAATATGCACATTCTAAGCTCAAGTTTGATGTGCAGTATGCCTATATTTTTATTTGGTAA
Source organism: Macrosteles quadrilineatus (assembly GCF_028750875.1). Classification (NCBI taxonomy): domain Eukaryota; kingdom Metazoa; phylum Arthropoda; class Insecta; order Hemiptera; family Cicadellidae; genus Macrosteles; species Macrosteles quadrilineatus. The sequence goes on along the minus strand of NW_026542594.1, from coordinate 35,658,342 downwards.
ACTGCCATAACCGTTTACGTTTAATTTGATTGTATTTATATGCAATATTTATATTTTAATTTATATTTATATTAATATTTTTTTATTATATTATATTTATATTTATAGGCCTTTCTTACTTAAATTTACATTTTTTAACGGGCAGTTCAGAAGACGGGGCACGGAATCCACGTCATGTTGGTAACATTGACAATTCGAAGTAAGCCGCAGACAGGTTGCCAGTATGGATACTAAAAAGTCCCACACGCCCCTGCTCGCCCCTCCACGCAACTCTCCATCAATTCCAGAACATGAAAGGATCCATAATGTCATATGGGTTCAAGTTATGACCAAATGTTACAGGACCACTTTTGTTAGCTGTATTGTTCTACACCTTTTAATTTTCTAACTCTTCTCTAGAGTCATTATTAAAAGAATTAATAAATATTTTCGTAATGAGCAACATTTCCTGCCTGTATGCTAAACGAAACGTGATACGTAGATCTATATAATTAATACGCGAACACGAAGTTTGTCGGTTGAACTCCTCCGTCATTTCTTGACCGATTTTATCCATTGACGTATCATTGGAAAGAGCGTGTCGCGTAGATTTGCAAACTGGTCTTGAACTGGATTTGAAAAAGTCCCTTGGGCTCTACCCCAGTGGCTTTGAAGGTTCCCATGTTATCCTTATGAAGATCATAATTGTTAAAATTTTGATCAGCTATAAATTTAATTGCTGTCAATATTTAAGCTGCATTTCAAAGAAAAGCGTCCTACAAAAATTAGATCTTTAACAAATAAATCATTGAAAGAACCCATTTGCAAATTATTGAAACATAAAAGTCATAGAACGCCCCCTAGTAGAAGAAATAAAATAATATTTTTTTAAAGAATTAACTATCGTCATTAGCCTGTATAATGAAGAACACCTACAAGATTCAGATTCCTACGAACTATGAACGAGGATGTTAGCTGAAGTGCTACAATTTTTAATAGGAAACATGGACTTAACTTTGTGATCATTGCAGAGGAAAACCCTCTAAAGCCAAATAAATCTGGTACATCAATGACATTAATCTATGTTTTCATAAAAGTCAACCAATTTTAATAATAGCCTATGAAAATATCCAAGAGCCCCTTACTAACATTTTACTGAAGGCTTTTAATTATTATTCATATAATGCTAAGGGAAACAAAAATCAACTGTACGACAGAAGGTCTTTAACTTTGCAATTTCTCAGTTAAATATAATTAACGTTATTGCAACTAAAAAAAAAAAATACACCAATTGAACAAATAAAATTGTGACAGACAACACGAAGTCCTTATGGTGATGAAAACAGATTCTATCCTTATTAAAGAATGAATGAAATTTGTAAACTTACTGCTGGCGACAAGGGTGGTAGCATGCATAGGTTTATCAATAACGAAGATAAACATGGACAACCTTATGCGGCTATATATATATTTTTAGGAAATGTTGATTACTGTTATGTACATCGTGAGTATCTCCATATGATACACACCAGTAAGCTTTGAGTTGACTCTTTTAAACTCATTGTAAATATTACTGTTATTGTTTTTGAAATAATTTCTGTAATACCAGTACCTTGCAATTGCTCGAATTCGAGCAAAATGTACACTAGTTAGTATTGGTAACAGATTCCTTACTCTCATAAACATATGGTTTGACGCCACAAACAAATTAATTGGACAATCCGTTCTCTACAAATTATTTAAGTATCATCCACTTATTAGCGCTTGCAACATAAATAGCTCCATAATATCATATTTTAATTTGTCTAAAAATGTAACAAACAAGGAACGGATGGTGTTTTTGGCCTCTAGGGATCTCAAAACGAAAATTAATTCGGTCCGGGTCCAGGTCTTACATGAGTACTACGGTAATAGCTTATTCCCTATATGGGAAATTAGCTAAAACACACAACTGATATTGCTTACATATGTTGTGTATACAATTAAGTGACTCTCAAGGCCCATAGAGTTTGGATGAAGAATTATGTGTTCCAACTAGGGAAACAAAGAGGTGTGTGGTCTCTGTTAAAATTTTTAACATTTGCCCGTCCACATAAGACTACAGATCTGTGCGTGTAACGTATCCAGCAAAGCAAGGGATGAGCCAGTACTACAGTACGAAGGTGAACAGTACTGATAAAATGTTTGCGGCAGTTAACAGAATCCAACTAATTTTACTATATACTTTCGATTATTATTACTATTATCTCTCTTGTGAGGTTTACAAAAATAAATTTCACTGGGTATTAGAATAGCCTACATTAAATTATGTTTCTTAAATAAGATCCTTCTTGTGTCTGCTTATTTATTCTCCTTATTGGTATGACAAGTATTAGCTATATCTATATATTAATAGGCAAATATGTTTCTTTAAGGCCCTTTTCTCAGCTCGTGTGCATCGCAAGGAAAATTACGCATACTGTTAGAAACATATTTCCCTGTAGATAAACAGAACAACTTAATAAATTTAAAAAATGATGAAAAATAAGTACGAAAACGAATTTAACATAAACAAAAATCTAACATTTGGATTATGAGTTAAAATTCTGGTGACGCAATAACATCGATAAATATACAGAAAATCAAAACAAATTGAAGACTGGTACACAATCATCACATGTTTGATTTTCAGCGCGGGATGAATATAGATTAGTTCATATTTTATTTGGATTGTGGTCGAGTTTTGACCACTGGACGACATCAATTCTTATATTAAAGTACTTAACTCATTAAGGTAGTTAAATAATACCTAAATGATAAATACCTTCTATTTAACTCAAATAAAACAATCTGGTATTAAGTATAGATGTATTTACTCAAAAACATATTTCTATGATAATTTAGTCTCGAAATCCAAATGTTTAGACCTATCTATAGATTATATCCGCTTGTTTGGATCATACAAATCTAGATAGTATTTTTAAAATTTTAAATATGGTATTTTTTTTATTAAACCCATTATGCACTACAGACATTTTGCGTACAATTTACTTTGCTAACATACACTCTCTTATTTGTTACGGAATAAAGATTTATGAGGGAACAAGTAATTGTAACTATAATCAAATTTTATATTTACAAATGAATGCTACAAGATGAAACCTTAACGTGGATTAATCCTGTGTAAATTTTTTCCGAAAAATAGGAGATGAAAAATAATGGAAAAAGGCACTACGACTTATTTGCGTTGTGCATCACGAATATTATGTAGAAAAAATTTTGAAATTTCGTACATACAGCTGAAGAAGTTAAGACTAAATATTTTTCATAGTTTAGAAATTTTAAAACGTGAACTAATACTGTATTTCCTTAATATTGTTGTTGGAAGACGGCAATTGCTAAAATACCGTGCGCGTAAACTAATTCATTCATACCTCGTGGTGGTCATCTAAGTCGATTATTGGACAAACTAAAAGTCTTACGAAAAAATGTTTGGAACAAAAATTGAAGAACATCTTATTATCTATACTTTTCTCGCTGAAAGTTTTCATCTGACCAAAAAATAAAAAAAAATCCTCGCTCACTTACTTTTTCATATTTACATTGAACAACCTTTTCATATTTTCCATTATTAAACATTAATCAACTGCATGAACTAAATTGTATATATATAGTACTAGCTGTACCCGCGGGCTTCGCCCCGTTTAACTTCATAAGTATTCGCATGGCTCATTCACGTCCTGGTTGAAGTTCGTTCGCTGCGCTCACTTGCCTTCAGGTTAGCTCGTTCGCTACGCTAACTCGCCTCCAGGTTGAAGTTCGTTCGCTACGCTCACTCACCTTTTGGTTGGAAATTAGCCGTTGTCAAAAATTAATAGTGCTGCACCCTGTTGGTAATCCTTGTAACTTTTATGCTATTGCACATCATAGAACAGAACCAACTTGTTTAATTGAAACAGCTGTTAAGATTCATTAATTCCTTTTAAATATGAAAAATCATAAGATTAACATGGGGAACTACAGAGCCACTGGGGCGGAGCCCGAAAGGGTTTTTGAGATAAGAATATGCTTTAATGTTAATCGGGAATGTGAGCTATCATCATGCCAAATTTCAACCCAATCCGTCCAGTAGTTTATGCGTGATTGAGCAACAAACACACACACAAACATACACACAAACATACACACAAACTCACAAACTTTCAGATTTATAATATTAGTAAGATTAAACATCAGTATACGCAGAATTTAAATATGTAAATTTCATCCTCTCACTATTTGTATTACAATTTAGACGAACGTGCAAAGCGACAGGGAACGCACCACTTCGAATAGTCTCGCCAACATCGGAAACTCTCTTCCAGCATGTGTGTGTGTGTAATGGGTGCGCGTGTGTGCGTACGTTATCGTTTCCTGCACGGACTGTACCCATTGTCACTTGGAGTTATGAAACTTGGTGTTATGAACCCTTGGAGTTATGAAACTTGGACTTGTGGTCCTTGCAAATCTGTACGTTTGGAGTTATGAAATTTTGTATTTTAATTTACTTGGTTTTATTTTAACTTGGACTTATGAATCTTGGAGTTATGAACGCTTGGAGTTATGAAACTTGGTCTTATGATATTTTGGTTTTAATTTACTTGGACATAATTTTACTTGGAGTTATGAAAACTTGGAGTTATGAACCTCACCCTCAGCAGCGTTGACCCCTACCCCTGTGCTATCCTTATCTCGTTCTTTTCTTGTCTGCTTATTGGTGATATGGATGGCAGTGTTATAAAAAATGTTGGATTCAAATAAAAATTCCTCGTTCAGGATGTTTTGTGGTTGACTTTTTGATGCTTTATAAATTTCGAACTCTTCAACAGTGTCCATGTAACGTCCTTTGCTGCAAAAATGTACTTCTTCTAAGTTATTATGTATATTGGTGTAATTATGGTTGGAGGAGATAAGGTGGTTTGCGTAGGCTGATTTTGAGTTTTTCTTTGGTATGTGTTCTTTAAACCTAGTCGAAAACGATCTTGCTGTCTGACATATATAAAAATTAGGACAATCATCACATATCAATTTGTAAATTCCAGTTTTATTCATACTATCAGAATCGGGTTTTATTCTCTCATTGATCAGATTTGAAAGTTTGTTCTTTGTTTTGAAAGCTACTATGACATCTCTTTTCGCAAGTTTGTTAAGGTGTGATTTAATACAACACCATAATCTGCACTGATGTATCTTTTGTTGCCTTGTGGTTGGTTCTTGGTTTTATTCTGTTGTTTATTAATCAGTTTATCAATTAGGGAACTGTTGTAACCATTGGCGACTGCGATGTGTTTTAAGACATTTACTTCATCAATGTAATCAGTTGGGCTCAATGGGATGGAGAGTAGGTGGTGTACTAAACTATTATAAGCAGTGATTTTAGGGTTATGAGGATGGTGTGACTGAATGAATAGTCTGGTCTGTAGTCGTTGGTTTTCTATAGATTTTGAACTGTAATTGGCTATTGTATCTGGTTATTGTGACATCCAGGGAAGTTGATGGATTTTGTATTTTCTATTTCGAGGGTGAATTGTAGGTTAGTATTCTATTTAGGTATGCGTAAATTGAGTTGCCTGCCATTACCGTTAAATAATACAAGAGCATCATCCACGTACCCACTATAGTGGATTATTCTGTGTTTGTGTCGGTTTGAATCAGACCAAAGATGTTTGTTTTCTATGTTATTTAAGAATAATTCAGATAGAATGCTCGAAAGAGGTGATCCCATGGTCAGTCTTTCATTTTGGATGTGAAACTTGTTTTCAATTTCGAAATAATTTTGTTTTAGAACAGTTTGAGTTAGAGTTATAAGTTCATGCTTAGCTTCTGTTGAAAGTGATGAATTTTTGTCCAAGTTTTTCTTAAGCAAGGCTATTGTTTCATGTACGGGAACGTTCGTGAATAAATTTACAACGTCAAATGAAGCCAAAATATAGGAGTCTTTGAGCTTTGCGTCTGATAGTTTGTTCACTAGGTCAACTGTGTTTCTTACTCTGTGATTGTTTTCTAATTTTAACTCATTCCTAATAATTGTGTCCGGTTTTTTGGCGATTTTTTGGGTCGGAGCAGGTGTGAAATTTACTGGAGGTCTAATGGGAATATTAGGCTTATGTGTTTTGGGCAGTCCCCTTAACTGAGGGGCTTTGGGGTTAGTTACTTTAACATTTCTTATATCTTCAGGTATTAAAAGGTTCTTGCATGACAAAATTATTTGATTGATTTCTTTGGATAAAGATGGGGTGGGGTCTTTGTGTAGGTTTTCGACTAGGTTTAAAGAACACATACCAAAGAAAAACTCAAAATCAGCCTACGCAAACCATCTTATCTCCTCCAACCATAATTACACCATTATACATAATAACTTAGAAGTAGTACATTTTTGCAGCAAAGGACGTTACATGGACACTGTTGAAGAGTTCGAAATTTATAAAGCATCAAAAAGTCAACCATAAAACATCCTGAACGAGAAATTGTCATTTGAATCGAACATTATTTATAACACTGCCATCCATATCACCAATAAGCAGACAAGAAAAGAACGAGATAAGGATAGCACATGGGTAGGGGTCAACGCTGCTGACACATGACAGTCGTGTCTTTGTGAATCAGCGTCTGGTCGACCAGTTAATTAAATGTATTTTTGTGTCCGTATGTGTCCCCCGTTTATTTATTTGTATATTTTTGACAAACTCCACATGAGGAATTAGCAAGATATTCTCGACCTGAAGATGTGCTATTTTTAAAAAGCACGAAACAGCTGTAATCATCATACTACCAAGACGATCGTTTTGACAGAAAACAGGTAATTTAAACCTATATTAGTTTATTCAGACGATCTAGAGGCCATTCCATCATGTTGCAATTTACTTGTTTATGGATATATGTTGATAAAATTTGGCAAATTTATTTATTTCATCTTATACTATTGATGTATGGTCAAAAACACTTTTTACCTTCCCCGTAGCAGCAAACCTAAGCACTCGTTAAATCTAATGTTATTTAAATAGGGAATAAATATGTCTTATTTATGGAAATATTTGAGTAATAATTTATTTTTGTAAAAAAAAAATACAACCGACTTCAAACGCTCTAAAAAGAATGAAATAATTTCAATAAAGTAAACTTTCGTATTAGGCAAGCTCACGTATTTTAAGTCGGCGCGGCTCTATGATGATTTTTGATACAAAATTGAAAGAGGATGTCCATATTGCAGGTGACTATCTATAACTAAAGGTGTTAATCTGCATGTCTTTTTCATAGTTATGCGTTAAGTGTTATTTTATTACCGTAATCAGAGATCGGCATTATAGTGGTGTTAACGAGTATCTTTAAAAAGATTATAACGAATTTAAATGTTTCTAAATTGGAAAAGTAACGTTTTAATACCAAACTAGCTTCTTTTCCCTATCATAATATCAAACTAAATTATTTTCCTATTCATATAGAACATTTGTGTGTGTTATTTTCATAATGCATTTATTCTGAAGTAAACATAAAATACAAGAAAATATTTCCTTTAATATATAAACAAAACAGTTCAGTATGTTTTTAATATATTTTATATTATCCAGCTACAATTTATTGATTTTCAAAATACACACACAATATTTAATTTCAATCATATTTGCAGTTTGAGCCGCGCCGACTTGAAATACGTGAGCTTGCCTAATACGAAAGTTTACTTTATTGAAATTATTTCATTCTTTTTAGAGCGTTTGAAGTCGGTTGTATTCTTTTTTTTACAAAAATAAATTATTTCATGATTTTTAGTGACTGTATAATTTTTTATGTATTAATTACTTGAGGTTTTTTGATAAGCAAAAGTGTTTGAAACTATCAAAAGTTCCACAGAACAATCATTATTTTAAAACTGCTTGAGTCACCTGTTCAGGTTACATAATCAATGGGTATGAAAATAAACATTTTTAGATATTCCTTAAGAAAGAAAGAGTTGTCCATTACATTAGGCCTAATGAAAAACTAATTGTCTTTTCTAGATACATTGAAATGTCAGACATCATCGTTTCCTGCAATCGGTGTACTTCTACATTATAAAAAGAAATACAGTAACATCTCAAGCCTTTAGGAACAATATGAAAGTTATTCCTCAGCCACCAGCACTAAAAAATCTCTCAAAAGTGGAAAATTGGTCGTTAATACGTATAGTACCTTTGGAAAATATTATATAAAAGATTGGTTCAGCTAAAAGTGGTGTAAGTGATGTAGGGGGTTTTGTTTGCTCAAGATATAGCCTAGTCGAAATTGCAAATCATCTTCCTCTAGGACTTCAGCAGGCATAATAGTATTAATATGTTATAGTAACTGGGTAGAGAATATTAATAAACATTCCACATCTGCAAATGAAATATGTATATGAAAGATTGGTTCAGCTAAAAGTGATGCAAGCCTAAAAGTAGGTGGTTTTGTTTGCTCAAGATATAGCCTAGTCGAAATTGCAAATCATCTTCCTCTAGGACTTTCCAAAGCAGGCGTAATAGTATTGATATGATATAGTAACTGGGTAGAGATATCAATAAACATTCCACATCTGCAAATGCATGTTTAGTAATTAAAATATTTAACACTTTTAAGACAATTGACGATTATGCACTGTCACACTTCTTAGGTCGTGTAAGGAATAATTGCATTTGATTTATATTTAGACCTGTTTTACGAATGCTTTGGTTTTCACAATACACCTTTACACGGGTTATCAATATCATACAGCTATTCACTGAAACATATATGTTTTTGTAAGTCAGAATATTCAATACTAATAAAAACAGAATTGCTGTATACACAAAACAGGTCAAACGTTAAAATAAATTTTTTATAGTAACCAAAACAAAATGCATTTTTCTCAATGTTATTCATTTAGGCTCCATGGCAAGAAATAGTTTATTGATCAATATGAAGCAACTGTTTCATGAAGAATTGTCTGTAGCTTCATTGGTTTCAACTAACAGCTGTAGGAATGTTATTATTATTTATTGCCTTCTCTGCACAGACGAAAAACAATCTGCACAAATGTAAACAAAAGAAAAGTTGAATATTTAAGGTTTTAAGAATTTTTCACCGAAACAAATATTATACTTAAACATAATATATAAGGTACCAAATAGAAACTCTCCTGGTTATTTTGGTGGTGGAACCACACTGATTGGTAAAAGAATCACAGAGAAATTGGTGAACATACATAGAAAAAAAAAAACATCGCCACAAACAAATTGAGAACCTCCTCCTTTTGTTGGTAGTGGGGAAGTCGGTTAAAAATGTAATCAGACAAGGTGAAATTCGCTTAGTCTGCAGGTTTGCTGCGGTGGGGGTATTTAATTATAAAATTAATTCAAAATTTTTTTATAATAAAATTAAACTGTCATAACCTAACCCAACCAACCAAACTTGCCGATTTAAATAACAAATATATAAGACAAAAATTGAATGAAGATTTACTAATTTTTAAAAATAATTCTTAAAAAAATTAAAGTTAAAAGTAAAAAATAAGCAAAAGTCTTGGACAAAAAGTTAGTGTCCCTGCCGAGATTCGAACCGGAGACCCTTTGGAATCCCAGACCGAGATGCTATCAACTACGCCACGAACACCGATGGAATCAATACATCTCGTTACGGTAATGGTGTTCCCTCAAGAGTAGAGTGACGTCACGCCTCCCACTCCTTCGCACAAGAGGTTCTCGCCAGTTTCTGGAAGAGGAACGCGAGATGCTAGTATAACAGAGGTTGTGTTTCCATGGAAACCAGATATCACCCAAAACCAGCTGAGGTAAGGTAAAACAAACAATTTTTTTTCTATGTTATCTTACTAATATTATAAATCTGAAAAGTTTGTGGGTTTGTGTGTTGCTAAATCACGCATAAACTACTGGACGGATTGGGCTGAAATTTGCCATGATGATAGCTCACATTCCCGATTAACATTTAAGCAAATTCTTATCTCAAAAATCCTTTCGGGCTCCACCCCAGTAGCTCTGTAGTTCCCCATGTTAACCTTATGAGTATTCATATTTAAAGGGAATTAAAGAATTTAATCAGCTGTTTAAACTTTACAAGTTGGTTCTGTAATATGCAATAGCATTAAAAAGTTATAAGGTTTCCCAACAGGGTGCAGCACTATTATTATTTTGTTTTTGCATATATGACAACAGCTAATTTGAACCAAGACGCAACAAAAAGCTGTAATACACAATGAGAACTGTCAAGGTAGGATTGTTTACAGTTAGGTTTTAGTTTTTAATTTAATGAATAATTTGTGATATTGTGCGAATGTTTGATAATTTATTCTTTTCTATTGTTTAGGTGCAATGATAGAACATTATGGCAATGGTAGATGTGTTTTACTATATCATACCGTAAATTTATGAACCAAATTTTATAAAACTGTGTTCTTCCCCATTGCAAACGCAAAGTTTGAGTATAACTGTAATAAGCATTTTATACTTATATGCCAACCCCGTACAAAGGACGGGTGCTCTGCTAGTTACTTATAAATGTAAACAACTGTTGATTTTCCTCTTTATGATAATAGTGTCATTTGGTGTCTGGATTAATATTGGAATTTGTAAATAAAGTTTAGTTTTAAAAAAAGATTTTTAAATTTTTATTTTTTATAATTTTTTATAATTATAATTTTTCTTTTTACTATTACAATTTGTTGGTGGACTATTTTATTCTGAACAAAATGGCAAAAGAATTACATTAATTTCTGACCGAGGGCAGCGTATTAATTCCTTCCCCAATGCATCTTGGTCAGTCGTAAAACAAGAAATTGGATTAAATAGAAAAAACTCGGTCACACCCGTCGAGATTCAATTGAATGATGGAAAAGACCAATATGGTAGTGCATTGAATTTTTTTTATTAATGTTTCACAAATTGCTAACCAAATGACAGATAAAAATAAATCCATTCAGCTACTAAACAATAGTCAACATTTAATTAGAGTGCAAAATTCTGCTTTACAATTTAAATTTAGGAAAATTTCAGTTCAGGATCTAAGAAAAGTTTTCACCAGTCTTAGCAATACTAAATCTTCAGGTTGGGATGAAATTACCCTCTTTGTTATTAGTAGAGTTTTTAAACTTATTGAAAAACCTCTATGCACACTAGTGAATCAGTCCCTCGAGGAAGGAATTTTCCCAGAAAAATTCAAAAATGCAGAGATAAAACCTCTTTTTAAAAAGGGTGATGTTAACAATCCTTCTGACTACCGACCAGTGGCTCTTTTGCCTTGTTTTTCCAAAGTTTTTGAAAAAAATGTGAAAGATCAACTTACAGATTATCTAGAACAAAATAATTTATTAAATCCATCTCAGTTTGGTTTCCGCTCAAAATCCAGTACTGAAAAGGCTATTACCAGGATGATTAACTGCATTGCGGAGGGCTTGGACGGGTCGCAGCGCACAATAGGTGTGCTGTGTGACCTGTCCAAGGCTTTTGACTGTGTTGATCATGATATATTGCTAGAAAAATTAAGCAGACATGGAATTAAAAATGTGGAATTAAAATGGTTCATTTCATATTTAAAAAACAGTAAACAATTATTTTACAGAAATGCCAAACTAAATATAAGTCAGAATGGGGTTATACACCCTACGGAGTTCCTCAAGGTTCCATTCTTGGACCTTGTTTATTTTTAATCCATGTAAATGATTTAAGTTATGTGATGTTACAAAAATGCATACTTTTCAATATGCAGATGATACTGCTTTAATCTGCACTAAACAAAAAACATTGGATTTTAAACAAGACTTAATTACTAATGAGTTTCAACTCCTCGGGGACTGGTTCACAGCAAATGGTCTATCTATGAATGTGTCAAAGACACAACTAATTCACTTTTCAGTTGCTAATGAGAATCGAGACATTGCTGTAAATTTGAACCAAACATCAATATATTCTCAAAACTCAGTCAATTACCTGGGAATTGATATAGATTGGCAACTTAATTGGCAAACATACATTAAGAATCTATCAAAGAGACTCAGATCAGCTATACTTGTTCTTCGGGTAATTCGACATACTACAAATTTAGACACACAATTAGCATTATATCACGCTTATTTTTCTTCCATCATGAATTACGGTTTAACAGTATGGGGTTCTTCTAGTCATGCCGAACAAATTTTAAAGAGAGAGAGAGTGTAAAAAAAATAGTTTTTACTTCAACAGAATATGGCATTAGTCTAAACAACACTCTAAAAAATGAGCTGTCGAAAAACAATGTCAAATTATTTTTTAGAACCTCAAACAAATTGTCATCCCTCCTAAAAGAAAAAAGAAAATCCTCATCTGATAAAAATGAACTAACAGGTGTTTACAAAATTAATTGTGACACTTGCCCCAGTTTTTATATAGGTCAAACTGCGCGATCTTTCAAAGCACATTTCAAAGAGCACCTGCCAAAGAAGTCCACACAGAAACAAAATTCCGCATTTGCTGAGCATCTAATTACAAACAATCATTCATACACTTCAATAGACAATAATTTAAAAATTCTACAAATCCACAAAACTAAAGGCAGACATTTAAATGTAATAGAAGAGTACGAAATCTACAAAGCTGGCAAGGAAAATCCCCAACACATTTTAAACGAAAAAGCCTCTTTTGAAAGTAATTTTTTATATGAAACAGCAGTCGGCATTGAAAGAATAGTAACAACACACAAAGGACCTGATAAGAACTGGAGGAGGAGGAGGGGGATGGCAGATGGACAAGACGGCAGTGACGACAGTCTGGACTAGCAACTTAATGTACGCGTACCGTCCGCCGCGCAGTTAATTTGTGGCCACACGTGTGTTTGTAAATAATGTATCTATGTGTTGTTTCTCGTGACGTATTTATAGACTGTATGACGACCTCTTCGGAGAGATATTTATGTTCCTTCATCGCCTGATGATGGCCCCACAGCTGGGCTGAAACCGGTCGCCGCTCATCGGTGACATTTGATCACATTGACGGATTAAAGGTATTTTAACCTCTAGATTAATTTAAATTTGTGATCAGGAGGCAAAAAACAACAAAAATTAAAGTATTCCATTTATCTCCTCAGTACATGGGCCCAAAAATATATAACAAATTACCTTCTTCAATTAGGGACACTGATTCATTCCCTAAATTCAAAAAGAAGTTAAAAAAATGTCTTTTGGAGAAGGCCTTCTTCTAATTGGAGGAATATATGGAAGCTGTGTAGATGTTAAGGCTCAGCATATGAAATTTATTTTAGTAATAGTTTTAGTATAGAGACTATAAATTATTGTAACAATGACGAATCACCTGTCTGAATATGATGTTATGTGATTATTGGAAAATAAATAAATAAATAAAATAAATAAACGGGTTGGAATAACTATTATAAACAGATATTCAAATCTTTTCGGAATAATTTTTAGCAGTCTACTCTAATACATTGAAATTTCATATTTCAATTATCAACCAATGGGTTAATGGCTGTACCAACACTGCCACGTTTTATAATCATAATCCATACCGAAACCGCCACAGCAATTAGGAAGGATTATAAGGGTGTTTTCGAGTAGGGTAGATATACTGAAACTGCAACGGCGGATTCCTCAGGTAGGGGAGGTCGGTATGGTAACGTACAGGGAAAAACGGGAATGAGAAAAGCCATTACTTCCCTTAATCATCATAGTGACGATTTTGAAACATAACACTTAACATTGCTCATAGCTTAGTTAAAATGCTTTTCATCTCGCAACCTAAGAGGTCATACTAACTTTGTATTTAGTACCAAATTAGATAATATTAAGTACCAATAGAAAAAGTAATTTAATTTAGTGATGAAGGCTGCAGAAATAATTTTGTTCTAAAGGATTAAGATTGTAGTGGATTGTAAAATTGTTCTTACTAAATGTATTATATGAAAGCTCTTAGCCCATTATAATGAATTACTGGCGTTAAAGAAATTGATAAACTTATCTTTTATCATTTGATTTAAAGTTACCTTTTATTTACTAAGTTTTAAGTTTATAAACATACCAAGGTGTAAGTAGGCATTGTCAAAATTACACACACAAAAATCATCTAATGCAGGGCCGATTTACCAAATAGGCACGGTAGGCACGTGCCTAGGGCGCAAGGCAAATGGCTTTTTTGGGGGCGCCAAAAAATTTGAAAATAAAAAAATGGTGGTTGTATTTGCATGCAATAGTGGTAAACTTCTGATAATCCCTCGGTCGTGTAGACATCGTAATCGTCTCCTGTTAATGCGGTAAAATTCTGACTATTTTCCGGGGTAGTGTAGACATAATTATTGTCTTCCATGATCGCGGCAATGTATGAACATACACTCCGCGGTCTTGAGGAGATTATCATCGTATACCGCCAATGATATAAAATTCTGATCTTTTCCCGCGGTCGTGTGGACATGACATCGTCTTGATCGATCGCGGTCAAATTCTGCTCACCCCTCGTGGCCATGTAGAAATCGTTATAGTATATATCGTCGCCGCGGTCGTGTGGACATAGTAATTGTAGTAAACTATTAAAAAACTATTAAAAAATTAAAAAACAAAAAATCTGTTGGATGGGATGAGATTCCTATCGAAATAGTTAAGAATGTAACTAATTTTATTGCACAACCACTTTGTCTGATAATTAATCAATGCTTTGATGAAGGAATTTTTCCACATCAACTGAAAAATGCAGAACTAAAACCACTGTATAAAAAAGGTTCACCGGGAAATCCTGAAAACTATCGTCCCGTATCCATTTTACCATGTTTATCAAAGGTTTTTGAAAAACTTGCATACAACCAAATTTATTCATATTTTGAAAATAATTTCTTATTCACAGAAAAACAATTTGGGTTTAGATCTGGAAGAAACACAACAATGGCTGTCTCAGAGTTCATAAATCAAGTATCGGCTGGCCTGGATGGATCACAGAGTACTGCGGCGGTATTCTGTGATCTATCCAGGGCGTTTGATTGTGTGGATTATGACGTTTTAATGAGCAAACTTCGACATTATTCATTTTCTGGCATGGCTTTGTCTTGGATTGATTCTTATTTAACTAACAGGAAACAAAGAACATCAGTTATAAAAAATGGCAAAAAGTTTATCTCAAATTGGCACAAAGTTAAATGTGGTGTCCCACAAGGTTCGATATTGGGTCCTTTACTATTTTTAATTTTTGTGAATGATGTACCTCAAAATGTATCTTCTAGCCTCATATTATATGCAGATGACACTACATCCATAGTTAAAGCAAAAGATATACCCAATCTAAAATTAGAACTCAACCGCTCACTCATAGATTTGTCCAGTTGGTTTACAGTAAATGGGCTTCAACTCAATAGTTCTAAAACACAGGTTATGTTATTTCAAACAATCCAAAATAGAGAGAATCAAAATTTTGAATTACGCTACCAAAGCGATACTTTACCATTCGTTGAAGATACAAAGTTCTTAGGCTTAATTATTGATAAAAATTTAACCTGGAAACCACACATAGACATGATACTAAAGAGGCTGAATACAGCCTGTTCTCAAATGTATGTTTTAAGGAATATAATTGATCTGAAAACTAAACTTACTGTATATTATGCAATGTTTTATTCCATCATGCAGTATGGAATTGAACTATGGGGCTCAACTTCATATGCCGACACAGTTTTTAAAAAAACAAAAGAAGTATTTAAGAATCCTATCTTTTGCATCAAAAAGAGCATCATTTAAACCTATTTTTAAAAAATACGACATATTAACAATGCCTTCTCTATATATATTTAAAATGATGGTTTCTTTAAAAAGTAACTACCAATCATATGACAACAATCAATTCATCCATCAATATCCTACTCGTTTTAAAAATAATTTGAAATATCCAAGACATCGCCTCTGTCTGTATGAAAGATCACCATTTTATATGAGTCTCAGGCTTTACAACAGTCTACCTACCAAATTCAGACAAATTACCAGTATATCAAAATTCAAAAGCGAGTTTAGAATGTATCTCTTACAAAAACAGTTTGAATCTGTCTCTGAATATTTAAATAACAGTTAAACATTTTTCTATTACATTTATTTAATTTATAGGAATGAATTGTAAATCTAGTTTTAATAATGGACAATGTCACCTTTTTCATCAGCATTGCTGAAAAACTTGAAATGTATTGTGACAATAAAGGAATATTTCATTTCATTTCATTTCATTGCCTCCCGCGATTGCGGCAAAATGGTTATCATCTCCCGCGGTCATATGGTCAATAGTCGTCTTCAGCAAATGAGGCAAAATTATTATAATTTCCCGCGATCATGTGGACATTATCATTGTCTTGCGCAATCACGGCATAATTCTGATCATCCCTCGCAGCCGTGTAGAAATGATTATTGTATCTCCCACGGTCCTTTAAACATCGTAATCGTCTCCCGCGGTCGTGAAGACATCGTAATCGTCTCCCGCGGTCGTGAAGACATCGTAATCGTCTCCCGCGGTCGTGAAGACATCGTAATCGTCTCCCGCGGTCGTGAAGACATCGTAATCGTCTCCCGCGGTCGTGAAGACATCGTAATCGTCTCCCGCGGTTGCGGCAAAAAATGTTAAAAATCCTGCAGTCGTGTGGAGATCATCATCGTCTTCCACGTTGGCGGCACAATTCTTGTTGTTTCCTGCGGTCGTGTGGACATTATCATCGTCTTCCATGATCGTGAAAAATTCTGATCATCCCTCCACATGCGTCTACCGCAGTCACAGAAACGTCACTATGTTGTCATGCGCGATCGCGGCAAATTGAAAATTCCAGGTAGAAATACAAAATTCACGCATAATTCCCAGTAAAAAAAAAACTCGCTAATAATTCCCGGATTCCCCGGTTGGTGGACACCCTGTTTATATATATTGGAAAGGGGCGCTACTATTAGTTGTGCCTAGGGCGCTGACAGGGTCAAAAACGGGCCTGATCTAATACACAAAATAGGACAATAGGACAACAGGATACGTGTCCTGAAGTATAAATAATAGCCCCGCCGCAGCTAACCTGCCAACTAAGCGAATTTCCATTTTTCTGAATTGATTTTCAATCAAATCTATTTAAATAACATTAGGATTAATGAGTACCTTGGTTTGCTGCTACAAGGAAACTAATAAAGTGTGTTTTTTTTGTAAAATATTAATAGCTTAGAATAAAATAAATAAGTTTGCCAAGTTTGATAAAAATATATCCATAAAAAAGCAAACTACAACATTTTACAATATTCTCCATAAGAATAACATAAAAATTTTAAATTTAAATTCTCCGTAACCAATAATTGTACAAAAATACTTTGAGTTACTAAATTATTTTTTTTTTAACTCTTTAAAAAGGTTTAAGGTTCCCAATTGGGAAATTTTTTGTTTTGAGGGTCAAAAATGAGAAAAACCAATTTTTACCCCATAAAACTTCCCGTAAAACCCTGTTCGAATGGTCCGATCATGCTGGTTCGCGAACTTATTCAAGTTTATCCCGCCTTACACCTTTAAACCAAATTTCATCAAAATCTGACAAAAATTACTCAAGTTATCACGTTCACGGACGTATATATATATACAGGGTGTTTTTTTAAAAACTTGCATCTTTATTTATGTAAAAACCGCAATAGATAGAAATATGCAGTTTGCGGGAATCATCTATTGACGTAGGGGGCCCAATTGTTTTGAATTCAACGTTACAATCACATTCCCCCCCTTTCCCCCCCTGCCCCCAACTTATTTTTTTTAAATAGCAAGGTACCGCTCGTGACATATCAAATGAAAGAGCATAAAAAAAGAAAATGTTTGATGAAAAAAAATTAAAAATCGGTTCATAAATTTGCGAGATATTTCCCCCCCCCTTCCCCGGAACTTGATTTTTTTTATAGCAAAGTACCCCTTGTGACATATCAAATGAAAGAGCATGAAAAAAGAAAATTTTTGGTGAAATTTATTTGTCATTTGATATGTCACAAGGGCGGGTACCTTGCTATTAAAAAACAAGTTATGGGTAGGGGAAAAAGGGGGGGATTATCACACAAATTCATTAGCCGATTTTAAATTTTTTTCCACCAAAAATTTTCTTTTTTCATGCTCTTTCATTTGATATGTCACAAGGGGTACTTTGCTATTAAAAAAAATCAAGTTCCGGGGAAGGGGGGGGGAAATATCTCGCAAATTTATTAACCGATTTTTAATTTTTTTTCATCAAACATTTTCTTTTTTCATGCTCTTTCATTTGATATGTCACAAGGGGTACCTTGCTATTTAAAAAAAATAAGTTGGGGGCAGGGGGGGAAAGGGGGGGAATGTGAATGTAATGTTGAATTCAAAACAATTTGGCCCCCTACTTCAATAGATGATTCCCGCAAATTGCATATTCCTATCTATTGCGGTTTTCACATAAATAAAGATGCAAGTTTTTAAAAAAACACCCTGTATATATATACATATATAAAAATTTGAACGAATAGTGTTTTTGGCCTCTGGGGACATCAAAATGAAAAAGTAAATCGGTCCCGGGCCTAAGTCTTACCGTGCCACCTACGGTAATAGCTAAATTTGCTAAAATACAATTGTGATAAATTTGTTGATCATATTTTGGAGACTTTATCTATTTTATCCTATACTATTAATATTTGATCAAAAACACTTTTTAACTTCACCGTAGAAGCAAACTCTAGTTATTTGTTAATCTAATGTTATTTAAATGGGGAATAAATAGATCTTGTTTATGGACTATTTTAGTAAGAATCCAATCAAACAAATTGAAATTCACTTAGTGTGCAGGTTTGCTGCGGTGGTGGTACTGTGTTTAGAAATGAACTGGAAATACCATTAACACTTGGTTTTCAGAAATTAGTGAAATTAATTGGAAATACTATGCGCACTACTTTCCTCCGTCTTGCGAATTAGGGACTAAATATGAGATCCTTTGTGAGGTCTATAATACACAGAATTGAGTTCCGGCCTGTCCAGATTTTGTTTAGTATGAAATATAAATCAAATGTAAGACTAAGCCAAGAAACATACAGATACAATTATACTTGTATACATAGGGCGAATAATTTGCTGGTTTAAATTAACCTTTCAGAGGGCACATTGGTTTTCAAAACGAGAGAGGGCAACCTGGAGGTTACTTCCAGGTCAATAAAAACAAACATTTATGAAGTAAAATTTGTATTTTAGTGCACAAATTAAGTTTTATATTTAATTTTAAATATCAAAAATGTGTTTACTGAACTCTTAATTATAAAATAACTTGTAAGATCAAAGTATATGAAGAAATCTTTTACAAGAATATATTTAAGAAGTTAATTTAAATTTAACCACAATGTCCTATAATGTGGTTCTAGATGATAACACTCACAATACCTGATGTTTAACAGATAAGTTACATTTTAGAAACCATTGATAAAAATGAATCTTAAATGGCCTAGGCTACTTTAGTGATAATTCAGGGTGTCCAGCAAACCTGGAAACCGGGAATAGGCAAGCGTGTGAATTTTAATGATCCTCAATGAGTTACTTGAATTTAGTAAGAAACCGGGAAATAAAAATGGTCAAATAGTTGCCGAAAAATCCACCCGAAACACAGATTTTACACGTTTAGCGTAATCGAAAAACGCTATTGCGAGAAACTACTATATTACAAATCACAGATGTTGCCACGATCATAAGAAAGACCACGGACATTGCCGCAATATCGATAAATCGTCGCATATTTTGCCGCAAGTGCAAGATGATCATTAATATGGTGTTGAACGCAAAAAATAGTAACGGGTGTTGAAATAATCCCTGGAGATGAATGCGAATGTTGCCGCAATTGTGAAATCATCACCGGTGTCATTGCGGTCGTAGTTTATCATCAAAGTTATTTCTGCGTTTGATCGTAATCAGAATGACATTTGACTTGGTGTATGTTTTTACTGTTAGAGAAGTAATATTTCTCATCTTGTCTTTACATCATCACCTGTGTAAAGAAATATAAAAAGTTTTGACTTATATATTTAAATATATTTACTCCTTGCAATGCTCTCAAAAGTGAATTCTTTACAAATCTTGGTTGCCCCTGGGTTGGAAGAACTTGGAAAGTAATAATATAAGACAGAGCTTGTGGCAGTGGAAGCTTGGTGTTAAAAAATATTTTGAGTGGACCCTGTAAAATAAATTTATCCCCAGAAGTCCTTATGGGACGTTCCTGGTACTGTTTGAGGTTCTTCCAGACTGAAATACCTTTAAAATGAAGCTTAATAAATAATCTTAAACTACACTGAATTTAATCTGCTCACTACCACACTAGTGTTTAGTGTTGCACTTAAAAGGTGAATCTTTTGTAGTGGCCTATGGTTTGCTGAATTCTACCTTATATTATTATACCAAACTTCTATTGAATAACTATTTTTGCTAATAATGAATTGCCAAGGTTATTGAGAACTAAAAAGTGAGTAGCAATTTGATTTATTCAACAATATTAGTATGAAATAATACACTTTGTTTTTGTTTTGACAACTACTTATCAAAATATTAGTGATTGTCTTTGGTCTACAAAGTTTAGTGATAGTGAATTATGAATTAGAGTGCAACAATCAATTTAAGCTTTACGTTTCAAGATGATGAGTGGACCTATTAAAAGGGAAGTTTTGGTGCGGTTACACACTGATCTTGAATATGTCAACAGAGGCGTGATATTTAATTTAATATTTTGAGATGACCAGTACCCAGCAAATCCTGTTCGTTGGCCAACAAATTAAAAAACGAAGGTCGAGTCTCGTAGTCCAACTGATTAAACAAGGTTCTGTTTAATCGCAGTAGTATGTACTAGGATGTTACTTATTATTTTATAGCTAAGAAGGTACTTTGGCGGTTCATCTATTCACAAACTCTCACAACCTCCATTAACACCTCCGTATCTAGTCGAACCAGCTACCTGCTCCCACTTTTAATACTATTTAATTTCCCCCAAATAAAATGATGACTGTGGCACTCTTAAATAACCTTTGATTGAATATCTCAGCAAAATTGAACAAAGACTGTAGTGAATTTGTGAAAGTGTGACAATTTACA
This sequence comes from Macrosteles quadrilineatus, assembly GCF_028750875.1. Taxonomy (NCBI): domain Eukaryota; kingdom Metazoa; phylum Arthropoda; class Insecta; order Hemiptera; family Cicadellidae; genus Macrosteles; species Macrosteles quadrilineatus. Next base: position 35,637,298 of record NW_026542594.1, on the reverse strand, counting down.
ATTTACATACAACGAGGTGTTAGCCCGTCCTACGTACGGGAATTCAGTAGTCAGTTAAAACCGTGTACAATTCGGATCAGCTAGTTTACACGTATAAAGACAAAGTTTCTTGCAGTTTTAATGTGAAAAATCATCTTGTAAACAAATGTTGTGTGACCATATATCTTTTTATTCCATCATAGGCCTATACGATATGCATTTTAAATCCGATAATTTTACAAAAAAATAAAAAACAGCAATTCTTTAATTTTTACGATATGAAAAGCGTTTAAGTGAGATTTGCAGCCGATTCGCACAGACGCACACTGATTATAAGTAGCCTACAGTAGAGAGAGTAATAGTCAATTGAGAAGTGTATAGACCTAGTCAACGATACCACCTTCCATAGCATACCTGCCTCTTCCATAATTATTATCACCACAATACAGCTACTATACCCAATTTCCAGTAGGTCTGAATAGAAACGACCTAAAATAAAACGATAGTATCCAATAAAATTCACAGTACACATAATTTAACTTTGGTGTCCTAACATCAAAACTAATCGTCACACCTATCCTTTATATTAATATCACTGCATTAATTGTTAAATAAATAAGCGTAAACAAATAAAAGTAAAAACAATAACAGTTTGTTTTGAAACAGCTGTTAGGTTCAAATAACATTCATTTGAAAAAAAGGACTGGTCACATGTAGCAGGAATATAAAAAGTACAGTAAACACGCTAGTAAAGCTAATGACGTAATTGTCAATGTTTATTATCCATACCGTTTATCAGTTCTATCCTTGATAATTACCCACCCTCATTGAATAAATGTACATCGTAATTTTCCATATTAGTTCATTTAGGTAAACTACAATATATTCATAGCTGAAATAAAAGTGATATTTTCACGTTTGGGGGCGCCGATATACGCGCCCCCAAACGTAACCACAACTGAACACGATTTCATAAAAGGATGGTTTGTCTAATTGCAGTATCCTAGGTCAATGTTGACGTTGTGTTCAGTCTATGTCATCCGTTTATCTTTGTATAAAACCCGGCTGAGGTTGTGGTGGTAATTTAAAATCGTGATTCCTAATCCTGATTATTCTTGATCTTCTTTTTATGACATCAATATTTCCGGGCCTAATCCAAACAAAGTTAAAGCAGACAAACATTAATTGTAAACAAAAAGCTACCATGAAGAATTAAAACATGTAAACATTGTTATTTTTATAATCTTTCCTTGAAAATTGGAGCAGTAAAATAATGTGCATTTATCCTTTTTAATTAAGACTCGTGTAGAGAGCCTCGATTTGTACTGTGGTTTAATTAATTTTGGTTAAAACTATGGTTTAATTATCTCTACTAATTTTACTTATTTCCTATAATCAATGACAAATTAAGAGTAAATAAAATAACCTCATAGTTCCATAGTTTATATTTAACCAGCTGTTAGTTAAAACAAATTATATTGCTCTAAAACAAATCAAAGATTTCAAAGATTGCTTTAAAAAATAATTTGAACATCCTAGTATTTTACTATGTATATTTAATTAATCTTTCATCCTCTTACAGAAGAATTGAACGTATCAATGATTAGCATTACACATAGTATAAATAAGTCAACCCTAAGTATGTCTTTACATTTTTATCCAAATGCTGAATTTGTGACACAAAAGCTGAATGTTTACAGCTGTTATGTTAAGCAAATTATTTTATGCCAAATGCTAGTTTATAATCTTAGCGTCGGCTGCTAGACTTTTTAAAAATTAAAACTTAATTTCTAAAAAACTGGGACCCTAAACTAAAATTATGGCTTCGACATTCCCTAGTTCTCAAAATTATCTTTCTTTCAACACAAAAATCATCAAAACCCGTCGAGTGGTTGATTCAGAATCGTGAAATAAAAAAACACTGTTTCGTTTTAATATTATAGATATGATTAAGCATCTTTTTATTTAATTAAAAATAAGTAGATTTTATTTTATTGTATTTAAAAAATATTCATTTTATCTTAATAGGTAACTCAATTTGTAGTTTCATAAATATTTAAAACTTTGCATTCCATTTGTTAGAATAATTTTCATGAAATGGTTTCATTCATTCATTGTAGTTAGTTAAGTAAATCACTCATAGATAGGGTAAGCTGCCAGGTTGGGTACAATGGTCATGCTGGACGGTCTCAACGGTTGCTTCAGTGGTCAGAGAGTGGATAGAGACAGAGACAGAATGTGACATGTGTTTTGTGCTTGGACTGAGGAGAAGTTTTCACCATGTAGTCGTGAGTCAGACATTTACAGACATTAATTTCAAGGGTCATCAGCATCCCTTTCTCATTATTAATTAATTTTCCAAGGGTCAGCAGTATCCCTTTATTTTTAACAAACTTTTATTCAGTACAGTAACTTACAGTGTATTCCTGTGCAATCAATCCTGAACAAGCTCCAATACAGTACAGTAGTCACTAACTGAGGCTAATAGAGCCACTGCAGCTCAATTCTTCTACTCATCTGTGATCTAGTGGTCAGAGCATTGGACTTACAATCTCACAGTCCCGGGTTCCATCCTACCTGGCAGCAATATCTTTTTGCTCATTTAAAAATTGTTTAAATATTAATTGTAACATTTTATTTTCATTTAAGGGTTATTTCATTTTATTTGTTTATTTGTTGTGAGCATAATAGTTATTTTCTTTAATACATTTCATTTTGTCATAAATTGTGTTTTGTTATTTTTCACAGCAATCAAGTCTCAGGAATTAGTATAAAATTTCATAAGAGGTTAGAGTTAGGATTTTATTGTTTTAAAAGACCTTAAATTTCCTCTTTGGCTTCAACACAATATAACTACAAAACCCTATAAAATCTCATTAATCCTATAAAATTTAAGAATCACCGTATACTAAACAATGCAGATTGATTCATGAGAAATGGATATTAAAAATATTGAAGAAAGCTAGAACCTGAGAACATGTGCTACTATTACAGGAAATGACAAACTAAAACAAGAAAATTTTTTACACATGTGCGACTCACTGAATCCTAATATTTAACAATAAATAACACAAATTACTTACAAATTTTGGACGTCCACAAAAACACAGACATAAATACAGGGATGGGGATGGGGAACTGTAACTAGACGGTTTTCCGAAAAACGCGATCGATTTGGTTTCGAAGACGAACGTGAAATTTTCAATGGCGGTTCGTGCTGGTCGGTTTAAAGCAAACTTTTACACTTGTTTCGCAAAAACTGATTTTATTTTCCACTCGCGTTGCAATTATATCCCTTCGGGATATAGGCTAAACGATTTGAAGAAAATGAAAGATTTACCCGACCAACACCGCGAAATGAATTTAATTTACCCGATACAAACTTTTTCTGACTAGTCACAAGGAAGGCAAGGAATGAACTCCGACGACTGTGTCTCCGTCGCTAGGCCCCTACCCCTTCCACTCGTGTGGTTGCATTGTGGGTACCTATGGTCTTTCTATTTGCTGATCAGCTGAATATTTGTTGCATCTGCTACATTAATTCGTTGTATTATACGACGAATCGGTACACCTGATCAAATATTAATTGTCTTGTTTACCTTTTGTATATTGTGGTTTGGTGTAACTGTTAAAAAGATGTATTAATAATTTTTTTCAGTATAAAAAAGTTTTCCATAATATTTCTGGGCTATTTATTACATTAACTAAATAAAATAAATAAATACATATTACTTTATTGTCACATACACAAGAATACATTCCAAGTTTCTAGCGCAGCTAGAGGAACAGGTGACATTGTCAAATATGCATAGTATAAAACAAAGAAAACATTCCATAAATTAAAATAGTTTTAAAGTAAAATTAACTTTAACCCTCCGAGTGTCCCTTGTTTTGGCCTTAATGTCTGCCTATTTTTTGCTCATTTGCAAGGTTTTATTAAAACGGATCTGAGAAGCTTGAAAACAATGTTAATTATACTGTTCTATATACCATTTTGTTTGGAAAATCATGGGCTTCAATATTATACATAGAACATAAGGAACATTTGTTTAAAAAAAAATTTTTAGGTAAAAAAAAATATTTTGGAAAATTAAAAAAAAAATAAGTTCGCGCTCAATGAAATTGTATAAATTATAGGCCTATAAATATTTGAAAATAGCCACTTTGTTCTAAATTTTATGAGGATTACAAATATATAATAATATAAGGAAGTAGATTTACAAATAAATAAGTTATGGGCAAAAAACAGATTTCAGTACATAGCGTTTAGCTAAGAATGCATAGCCTAACCATAGCTAGGAATCTGGCTGATAATTTACATCAATATCACTACCTACTTCTTCAGGATCATCAACCAGCCCTTCAAAATCACTTAAATCTTCTTATAATGCACCACGTATATCACTACTTTTGATTTTTGACACTAAAACAATGATAAACGTAATAAAACACATCAGTCATCGGTCCGAGGATAACCAAGCTGTTTATAAATACGCACGTCAGCTGTCTGCTACAATATTTTTGGAACTAAAATGAATAGCGCTTAGAGACAGACCTCCGGAGAAAGCTCTGAATCTGTAAAATAAAACGATACCTAACTCGATCCAGTTCAATCCGATTTTGTCAGTCATAGAGCCTTCGCCGTAAACAGTGTTTGTGAGTCGCTGCAGCGACAAATAACACTCTGAAGGTTAAACTGAGTTATTGCCCAAAGTGTGCACCAATATTATTGTCATCCAGAAATTCAGATACAGAATAGAAGGTTTTTTCTATTAAATACAGTTTAAGGTCATTTTTGAATTTAGTTATGCAGCTAATATTTTTAAATCTATTTGGTAGACTATTGTAAAGCCTCAAACTCATATAGTAGGGTGACTTTTCGTACAGACAAAGCCGATGCCTTGGATACTGCAGGTTATCTTTGAAACGTGTGGGGTAGTGATGAACAAACTGCTTACTTACATATTTGTGAAAATTACTTTTTAAATTTACTAGAGTTTTGAAAATAAACAGTGAAGGCATTGTCAAGACTTCATATTTTTTAAATAGTGGCTTACATGATGTTCTTTTAGATTTAAAAGATAGAATTTTTAAAAAACATTTTTGGATTTTAAATATTTTAATTGCCTGGAAAGTGGAACCCCACAGCTCAATACCATATTGCAAATGAGAGAAAAACATGGCATAGTATACCATAATCTTAGTTTTGGTATCTATTATATTTCGCAACACATAAATTTGGAAACAAACAGTGATTAATTATTTTGTAAGCATATCAATGTGCGGTTTCCATGACAAGTTTTCATCAATATGTAATGCCCAGAAATTTTGACTTGTTTCAAAAGCAGCTACAAGTTGATCTAGAACAAGTCTTGCATATACATGGCTTTAGCAAATTTGTAGGAGCCGGGGGCAGGGTCATAAGAAGGGGGCGCAATTTTCCTAAACTGTCTTTGAAAAATCCATACTGGAATAGATCTAAAGGCTCTATTTCTGCTGTCAAGGACTTTTTCCAAAAATATAGTTGGGCACTACACCGTAACAGGTGTAATTTGAAGCTGCCTGGTGTTCAAGGCATTTTACTTATGTCCTTGACGGCAGATGGATTAGTTGTGATTTCTATATAGCAGGTGTCATTGCAGGTGCTTCCTATTCTTCTTAATCCTGCTGCTCCTACTGCAAATGTTTTAAAAATTGTAGAAATCCTCATCATTAAGACCGTTTCAAACAAGATGACCGAAATAGTATCCGTTGTTTACTTATGTGTAGTTTATATGGTAGTTAAGTTTTAAAATGAAGTACAGCATTTCCAAGTCTATTTTAATATTCTTTTAATAAAAACCGTATACGTTTCAAACTGAAGCATTTTCTTTGGTAATTGTACCTAGATTTTTGTTTGAATTTTATATTTAAAATAGCCTTGTGTTAAAAACAGCTTACACAGTTAAAAGAGTTACACTTTCAGTGCATACTCAACCCCCTATAGATGCTGGACTATAATTCAAGATTGAGTTTATACCTCCGAATTTCTGGATGAAATAAAGAAATGTCATTTGTCATAATGTTATCTATGCAGGTGCTCGAGTTTTCAGTTATTCAGGTGGGAGAGCAAAAATTTACATTAAAACCGTACATACTTATTAAGTTTAAAAACATGCTTTTGTTATTTAATGAGTTAGTTGTTAAGCAAAATATCCACATTATAATCCCCTGCAATATAGATGTGGTGAGACTTTAGATACTTTTTTAATTTATTCAAAAGTAGTTCCTACTTACTAATAAAAGATTTAAAATTAGCTTCATAAGGAGTTCTGTAAATAGAAATTACAATTGTATTTATTTGGGGAATTTCAATGGCACAGGCCTCAAAGGTCCCTTCCTCATTGTAAAGACACAGATCACCTAGTTCTTTAAAATTATAGTTTTGATTGACTAGTATGCAAGAACCACCTCTCGATACATTTTTCCTACAAAAATAAGCCCCTATCTTATAGTTTTTAAGGCATGATAGTACATTTATGTTATCTTCCAATAAACAATGTTCATTAATACAAAGTATATCTACATTTGAACCCTCTAAAAACGTATATAATTCATGACATTTATTGAGAAACCCCCCCTGTATGTTTAAGTGCATGAGCATTACATTATTTTTACTTAAGTTATTATATCGTTTCTTTTATTTACTTTCCGTAAATTTAATAACACGTACAATGCTGATCAAGAAGTTATTTATTAAATAATACAACCCTCATATTCTTTAATAACTTATTTCCCAAAAACCCAAAACCATAATACATACAACTAATAACTACCCAATTAATTGGTAGTGTATAATCACATCTGTTTTTTAAGGCAAATTTTCTTCTTTAGTGACTTTGCTTGCAACTCTAAAAAATGTCCTTGTTAAAAAAATGCAAAATGAAAAAAATAGTAAAAATTAACATGGTGACGATACAAAGGAGTTTATTAGAATGATTTCAATATAACTGTTGAATTTGCTGTTATAGCCCACTATTTGCATCGTCAAAGACGGTGGTGCGCGGGCATGTGTCTTTAGTGTGTGGTTACCAATTAAATCGCTCATGTTCCTCGAGCTGCTCGCAGTCACCTCACCACGAGCCACGCAAGGCACATGCGCGCTAGTGTGTGGGCCGCTTAAGGGTTGGCTATCTATAAAAAACTATTAGAATTAGGACTAGCAACTTTCATCATTTGTGTATTACAAGTAATATTATGATCTGCAGTAGCACCAACACTAACACTTTTACTCTGCTCTGAACACAATTCACTTCCGGTGTTGTTGTTGGTGGAGGTGATGGTGGTGATAGTGGCGGAGACGGCAGCAGTGGTGGCGGTGGTGATAGTGGTGGAGGTGGCAGTAGTGGTGGTGTTGGTGTGCTGTTGGGGAGGCATTGGTCCGAGAGGAGGGAAGGCTGTCATGCTAGTTACGTCCGGTACAGTATGCTGTGAGATGTCCACCAATCTCTCAGAAACTTGATTCTGAGACTCCGTTGTGCTGCATATACAATGGTACGTGGCTGGTTTGTTGAAATTGCCAACTTCTTTTTTCAGCACTCTGAGGAAAGCTGGGTGGGACAGCCCATGCCTTATTTGGTTATTAACTATTAGGTTATGGGCCTTTTACAATTTGTAAATGTAAATTTGGCATTGTAAATGCTGAAAGTAAGATATTTTCAACATAACTATTTTCCTTCTATTTGTTGCTGCTGCTATCATTGGTATTATTCATCATAGTGGAGTATCTTTTAAAATGGGGTAAAGAGACATGAAAATAGGATTTGAACTGCTTGAAGGAGTTTCCAACTACAAGAACTTTTGCAATGAAAATGACCCTAATACACAAAGATTTATGGAATACAATTGAACCGGATGATACAAGGAAGTGAGGTAACTCAAGGGAAAGGTTTGGTAAGTGAAAAGAAAAAATATCAAAAAGCACTTGCTAAAATATGTTTATTTGTAAAACTTTGTTGTTATCCTCACGTAAGAAATGCAAAAACTGCAAAAGAGGCTTGGGACAATCTTAAAAATGTATTTGAGGATAAGGGATTAGTTAGACGATTAAGTTTATTGAGAGTTTTATTCAATACTAAACTTTCTGATTTTGGTTCAATGGGCACTTATGTTACCAAAATTATGTCTGTTTCACAACAAATAGCAGACACAAGTAAGCCCATTGAGGATGAATTTCTTGCTGTAGTCATGTTGAATGGCTTGCCTAGTCATGAACCTATGGTTATGGCATTGGAAAACTCAGGAACCGAATTAACAGTTAGTTGAACTAGTCAAATTACTTCAAGAAGATTTAAAATCTGTCAGTCCTGGCCATAAAATTTTAAATAGAAATGCATTAGCTACAAAACAGAACACTAAACGTTCTGAAGTGATATGTTATCGATGCCAAAAACATGGTCATAAAGCATCAGATTGTTTTAAATATTCTTCTAAATTCGGGAAGGGTACTAATCTGAACAAACGTGCTAATCAGATATCAAATAACAGTAATGAAAGCAGTGACTGGTGTGTTCTATCGGCGTTAGCAGCCAAAACTAGTGCTGATTGCTGGTATCTTGATTCAGCTTATACGAATCACATGACAGGTCAGAGAGATTTACTTCAAAAATACCAAAAGTATAGCAAAACTGGTACGGATGTCATTGTGGCGAACAATGAAAAGCTGAAATGTGAAGGTCAAGGAGAAGCAACAGTCATGATAGAGTCTGTTGAGGGAAAAGTTGCTTATGTTGTCCATGTACCTAATTTAAGTTTAAGTTTGCTTTCTGTTAGTAAAGGTAAATAAAGGTAAATAAATACTTTTCCCAATATCAAGGTGGTGGACAAATCCATGACAAATTCAAATGAAATTGCAGAATATTTTAATAACAAATTTATAAATATAACAAATCAAATTGGATTTTCCTCTTCTGAAAGTGAGGCAGTACAACTTACAATAAAATCAATAGATCAAAAGCAGACCACAAAATTTGACTTTCAATTTATAGACGTGAAGGATGTTATTAAAATTATTAAATCTTTCAAGAACAAGAAGTCGTCAGGCTGGGACGAAATACCACTAAATTTGGTCAAAATTGCTTCTAAATTCATTGCAGAACCACTCTCTATCATTATAAACCAATCATTCCTCAACAGTATTTTTCCTGAACACTTAAAATATGCTGAACTAAAACCGCTTTTCAAAAATGGAGAGAGGCAAAATCCAGACAATTATCGTCCAGTTTCACTTTTACCAGCATTCTCAAAAGTTTTTGAAAAATGTGCTTCTTATCAAATATCTTCATTTCTGGAAACCCACAATATTTTTTCTAACAAGCAGTTTGGGTTTAGAAAGGGTTTAGGTACCATGAGAGCGCTCTCAGACTTGGTTGAGGAGGTGTCATGGGCCTTGGATGGGTCACATAGCACAATGGGTGTGTTTTGTGACTTATCCAAGGCGTTTGACTGTGTCAATCATGATATACTCATTAAAAAACTAGAATTATATCCCTTTTCTGTAAATTCAGTTTCATGGTTAAAATCATACCTAAATAATCGCCATCAGAGAACAGTAATTTGTAAGGATAATTTAAAAGCAAAATCAAAATGGCAAAAAATTAAAAAGGGTGTGCCTCAAGGTTCGATTTTGGGGCCACTTCTGTTTCTCATATATATTAATGATCTTCCAAAAAATGTCACAAATAATCTAATACTCTATGCAGATGATACTACAGCAGTAGTGAAAACAAAAAACAATGATGAATTAAAACATAAAATTGAAGAAAGTCTAACTGAATTGGGAAAGTGGTTTGAGATCAATGGTTTGAAAATGAATGAGGAGAAAACCAAATTTGTAAGATTTTGTACACCTCAATCAGTTGCAATCATTGATCAATCCCAACCAACTGATGATAATGTAAAATTTTTAGGGCTGTATATTGATAAACATTTGACCTGGAGTAAGTGCATTCAGTCAGTAATTGGTAAATTAAATTCAGCCTGTTTTCAAATATTGTGCTTAAGAAATTCCATAGATTTAAAAACTTCTATCATGCTATATTATGCATACTTTTACTCAATAGCACAATATGGAATTGAATTTTGGGGATTTTCCTTTGAAATTGAAAGAGTTTTTAAAATTCAAAAGAAAATTATAAGAATCATGACCTTTTTACCATGGAAATCTTCATGCAAGACAGTTTTTAGAAAATTGAATATTATGACCATTCCAAATTTAATAATTTACAAAACATTGTTAGCGGTGCAGTCAAATTTTGATGACTATATTAGTGAAAACTTTGACCACATTTATAACACCCGATTTAAGAATAATTTTCAATACCCGAGACACCGTTTGAAGCAGGTAGAAAAAACTCCTAAATATATGGGGAAAAAGCTTTTTAATAACCTACCCACAACTCTAAAAAGTTTAATTCATAATAAATCTTTTAAAAGCAGCCTTGCTGATTTTCTGACTAGTAAAACATATTACAGTATAAATGAATACCTAAATGAAACCAATGAAACAATATGACGTTATTTTGTATAAAGTTTCTTATATGTCTTATTCTTACTATTCAAAGAAATTCACTTTTTTATTTTATTGATCAGCAAATTTTTACATCTTGTTTAAGGGTATTTTAGTGCATAAGACATATTATTGTATATTTTAGGTTAGTTTTTAATCTTGACAATGTCATCTGTTTTTTAGCTATGCTAAGATTTAAAACGTTATGTGACAATAAAGAATTATTTATTTATTTATTTATTTAAAGGTCTAACAATGTTTTTTTCTGAAGACGGGCATTATTATATTGAGTACTGAGAAAATCTACTGGAGCTTGATTTTCTGACTTTGTGCTTGATCTCTCAAGCTTGAAGGCCAGGCTCTACTCGACAATCAACATTAAAACGATATCCTCTGTACTTCAAAGATTAATTGTGGGTTAACCGATACACAAGACAACGGACTAATTTTCTCTAAATCTTGTCTTTTTATATATTTTTAAATCAATCTCTATTCTACAATTCTAATTTTCTGGTTAGAATTTGTCGCTTGGAATTGTGACTATCTTTTTGGTTTGCTTGTAAAACGGGATTAACAGAGATTTCCCATCGACTTTAACAATAGTATAATCTCAATTTGTTCATTTGAATAGATGTTTGAATAGATATTTGAATATTTGAATAGATGAATGTTTGTTTGTAAACCACATACAGTACAACTGTATTCCATCCCTGTTACCTATTTTTCCAAGTCTTTTTAAGAAAATTATGCATAATCAGTGATTGCAGCATTTAAAATCAAATGCTGTATCCCATGTGTTCTATAGGTAAAGAACAGCACTGTTTCAGGTCAGTAAATTCAGTTATATCATCAGCAATTAATTCACCGAATCAGTTACTAAATCAATAGTCAATGATGTAAAGGTTTGCGGCTTTTGATCGCATTTTACATAAAGCTCCTTTTGATAATTTATAATAATATACTCAGAGTCTCTAACACACTTTTGGCTTGGATTAAATAAAATAATTATCAAAATACAACAACATTTTTAAGGATGGAGTTAGTTAGCTTTATTGGAATCGATTTTGGGTCCTTTATATACATTATGTATAAAAATAATTATAAGCCAATAATGAATAATTTACTCAGAAATACAGTTTTCTTGAAAACTTGTTTTATTGTTCTGATTTAAAGTAGGAGTTCTTATTGAGTGAAGCTCTTACACGTCGACTCTTGTGCATTTCGTAATACGCAAACTTCTCCTAGACGGCTGAATCAATCGTTTTCAAATTTTGCATGGTGATAAAGACCATATTGGTGAGTGCCAACATCTATATGGCGTTAAAAAAGTCTCTAAGGAATCCGCCCCACTGGGTCTCAAAGTTTCAAAGTAATCCTTATGGAAGCAGTTTTGACACATAAACAAAAACATATGATCAGCTGTTGACTTTTGAATGCAGTAGATAATGAAATAGCTGATAGCATTAATCCACAGATATTAGAACAGAAACGGTATGAATCGTAAATATAATCAAATGACGACACTAGCTTGAGGTCCGTGACGTAGGAAGTGGTGAAGGAAGTAGTAATGGTTAGCAGTCTGGAGTCTAGAAACTGTTTATGACGATTAGATTTAGGTATCTGCATTCTTAACCCTAGCAGTGGCCGATCGACGTCTGGTGACGATCTGGGCCAAAAATTTTTTAGCGGTAAAAAAAAACACTTACAATCAACTCAGATGAGAATAATATATATACCATTCGAAAGATCACATTCTGAACTTTCATTTTATTACATAAACAAACCTTGTAGCAGGTATATAACAATGTCACGACGATTAGAAATCAAATGAATTTTTGACGCGGCACGACTTTTGCAGCCGACACTTGGGAACTGGCAAAACACGTCTTGTTTGGCATTACCCTGCTTGAGTAATTTTCGTCGTGGGATGTTGCGAGTGGTACCACTGGATAGCCATTGATTTTATCTTCATTGTGGTAGTAATATTTAGAACGAAATATTGATTGCACAACCGGTACAATTTTATGTAAATAGCTGTTTTCGAAATTTTTAAGAAATGGCAGATGGTCGTCAGGTGACGATGTGGAAAATACGAATTACATACAGTGTAATTTATTATTACTAGTCATATAGTATGTCATTTTAAAGAGGAAGAAATTTAGATTCAGAGAGTGGCAGCCCTGCACTCAGGGTTATTTCTGTATGCTCGCATGTAGACGACGGAAGTGAGTCATTACTGCTACAGTCTGTCAGCTGCAGCTGTCTTGTATTCGCCATTGTTTGTTTGTGTTGTTGCCGGTAATAGTCTTCGTTCTCATCCGCGATTTATTACTAAATACGTTATTAGTTCGTAGTGTTAGTGTTAGTGAAGTTTGTGTGTGTGTATAACAGTAATCTTCATGCATAAATATTACTGAATTGTGTGAAATAGTGTTCATAAAAGGTTGTATTTTGTTAGCATCATGTCCTAAAATGACGATTCTGACATTCAGAGATTGTTGTACGAGACAGACCTTAGTTCGCCATGCTATATATGCTATATAATGATATACCCAAGGTGTTATACATTTTTATAAAGGTAAATGAATACACTACAACATGTTTATAATGGTTTGGGGGTAAAAAATTTTGTAAAAAAGTTGTAGCCTATACTAAATACTACTGTATTTTGTTAGCATCATGTCCAAAAATGACGATTCTGACATTCAGAGGTGCTATATATGCTATATAATGATTTACCCAAGGTGTTATACATTTTTATAAAGGTAAATGAATACACTACAACATGTTTATATTGGTTTGGGTGTAAAAACTTTGGTAAAAAAATTATATAGGCTACTAAATACTGTACACTCCATTTTCTCGAAATGCGCAAAAAATTCAAAACGTTCTCAAATTGATACATAATCATAGGTGAAAATAACTTACTACCATCATACTTATGACTTTTTTGGATTCCTTACTTCATTAGCTTTACAAATATGTAGGCTACATATCATCAGCCTACATAATGTTTCACAACACAAACAAACACTGTAGGCTATAGTTTACACTTATTTGTGGTTTTGCGGTTATTGTATTATTATGTCCCTAATACGTACCTAAAAAAAAAAAAAAATATTTCTAACATGTTATACATTTTTATGTAGGTAATTGAATACACTACAAGATTATTATGTTGGTTTGAAGTAAAAAAATTTGGTACAAAAGCTGTATACTAAATACTGTGAATTTTTTTTCTCGAGAAATCGCTAAAATATAAAAACATTATTTTATATACGTATGTTTATAGGTAAAAAATTATTTTTACCATAAACTTTATGACTTTTTTTGATTCCTTACTTCATTAGCTTTACAAACATGTATATATCATTATTAGTATAGGTACACATATATTATAGAACTTTTACAACATAAACTAGCACTGTACGGTTTTCAATTTTTTCGGTTCTCCGTTTGTCATTATATTTTGCCCCAAAAACTTATAAAAAAAAATATTTTCCTAACATGTTATATATTTCTATGTAGGGAATTAGATTGTCTACAAAATGTATATAATGAATTTCCCATAAAAAATCCGTAGGAAAAAAAATACCGAGGCCGCTTTTGAAATTTCAAAAAAAAAATTCAATTTTTTTTATTTTTTTCACTTTACCAATAAAATACACTGTCTAAATCATTATGATATTACTATTTATAGATTCTCCTGTTCTTTCCGAACAAAATGAATATGAGGTTGGCTAGGTTTACTTGTATGGTTGAATTTTTACGAATTTTCAAAAAAAGGTCTGCAAAATCGCCAAAATGGGTTGGCAATTCCCCACTTCTAACATTGGCCACTGCTAGGGTTAAAATTCTATGGGAAGGGAGGAAAACGGGTCCGCGACGTAGGAATTGGTGAAGGAAGTAGTCAAGGCGAGCTGTCCGGAGTGTGGTAACTGTTTATAACGATTAGATTAAGGTATCCGCATTACGTCATATTTTACTAAATATGTTAGTCTATGGTATGAATGTTCTCCGCTTGTAAAAAAATGTTCTAGGAATGTCAAAGGCAAAAACAAAATAAGTTGGTACACTTGTGAGTTAAATTAAATCAGAGAAAGAATGCTTACATTGAATACGGTGTACAAAAACTTGACTAGGTGTGGGTCTGAGCTTGCCAACAATGGTTACACTGCTTACCTTCAATGCACAAAGCTGTATAGAAGGAAATTATCTATTGCAAAGAAAAGTGCTTGCGAAAAATACATTGAATTAGCCCCTAATAAATGTAAAGCAGCGTGGGATATCATATCTCTTGAAAGTACTCCCACAAAAACACAGGACATTCCACTGAATCCCAATGACTTGAATGATTTTTTATTGACTCAGTAAAAGATTTGGGTAGTAAAATTAAGCCTGTGGGCCGTTCAGCTGATGAATATCTGCATGCTCAAACAAAGTGTCAATCTACTTTTCAATGGAGTAAAATAACACCTGAACAAATAGTTGCCATTGTTTCCAAATTTTCAAACTCCAAAAGCATGGACTGTTATTGGTTATCCAACTACATTGTCAAGAAAACCATTCACCTTATATGTAAACCTCTTGCGCTCATATACAATAAATGCTTAGAATCTGGTTATTTTCCTGAATCACTACAAATTTCAAAAGTAATTCCAGTTTTCAAAAAGGGTGAAAAACATTTGGCACAAAATTATCGTCCAATATCAATTGTCCCAATTTTTTTCCAAAATATTAGAATCCTTAATTTATGATCAACTAAATCATTATTTTGAAAGTCATAATCTTATTACAAGTAGCCAATTTGGATTCAGGAAAGGCAAAAATACAACAACTGCAGTTCTGAAAATTGTAAATGAAACCTTAGACGCCTTCGAAATGAAAAATTCTGTCATGCTCTCTCTTTGTGATCTAAGCAAAGCATTTGACTGCATTCCATTTGAAATTTTATTAATGAAACTAAAATTTTATGGAATTAGTGGTGAACCTTTGAAATTAATTGAGTCTTACTTGACCAATCGGAAGCAGTTTGTGTCAGTCAAAAACAATAATTCAGTGTTGAGAGATGTAGGGATAGGTGTTCCGCAAGGCTCAGTTCTAGGACCGTTTTTCTTTATCATTGCAATTAATGACCTGCCAGCAAATGTTGTGTCAAACTCTGTTATTTGCTATGCAGATGACACAACAACTTTCTGTAGACATAGAAAAATTGAAATTTTAAACACCCTGGCTGAGTCTTCCCTTAGTAATGCAGTTGCCTGGTTCTCAGCCAATAAACTGTTTTGTAATGAAACAAAAACTCAAACTATTACTTTAAGTTTAAACAGAGATTTAGAAAATAAAGCCGTAAAACTTTTGGGGATATATATTGATTCAAAATTAAACTGGGGATCCCATATAGAACACGTATGTAAAAAAATATCCAGGGTTAGCTATCTTATCTGGAAACTAAGTGATTTTGTTTCTGGCGAGTACCTTAGAATGGCTTATTTTGGTCTTCTGGAATCACACATAACCTACGGTCTCCTCTTATGGGGCCATTCCTCACAAACAAATGATATTTTATTGATTCAAAAGAAAGTAATTCGCAATATGTGTAGGGCGAGCCTTGTGGAACACTGTCGTCCATTATTTATTAAACTTAAAATTCTCACTGTTGTAAATTTGTATATTTTCTGCTCATTAATGCACATCAAAATGAACTTACAAGAATTTGTCACAAGAGAGAGCATACACAACCACGACACAAGAGGGAAGGTGAGACTTGATATCCCAATGCACAGATTAGCCAAAACTGGGTCATCTCACAAAATTAACTGCATTAGATTTTTCAATAAACTTCCTTCATATGCTAGAACTGCACCAGTCAATGTTTTCAAGAAGAAAATGTACGATTGGCTATTAAAAAATCCGTTTTATTGTTTAACTGAGTTTTTAGACTGTCCTGTGATCCTAGATTAACACTTGTAGATAGAATTGGCCAAGAAATGATGTTATTGTCAGTAGTATACGACGTTACCAAAATTTACCGCCGTAATAATAATATAATAGGCCTACTCAATTAACCAAATTTAGATTACTATCAAGCTTTCTAATAGGCTCAAACAATAACCAATGAAAGACGTTATTCCAAATAGCCTAGGTTGTTGCACAGTTGCAATAAACACCGATCCTCTTGATGCTTTGTAATTTCAAGGTAATAATAAATAAAATTCTAATAAATACCTCTCTAATTAATAGCAGATTTAAGTCAAATTTCATTATTGACTAAGTTAAGATAACCTACAATACGTACACTTACCGTTTCGATATCATAACGTCTGCCGATACAACTTTTACTTTCATCAAAGGCCATAATTAAATTAGACTCCGACTAATCATTCTTTTATTTAAATTATCCTATAACTGTGATTTGTTTTAATTACTGTAAGATTGTTTAAATTCATATTAAGAATAACTTTAAACGGATGCCTATTTACAATCATCACTAACATAACCTCCAGGACATGACATTTGACAGACATCGGCACCCGGCCCGGTTTGAGAATTGAGTGAGAGGAAGTAAAACAATCACATTACGTCATATAGTTTTTTCTGCGCGGTACGTACTCCGGTATCATGGCAGGGCGGGATTTTTGAAAGAGAGAAGACTTCTCTCTTGTTAACTCGGCTTTTTAGCTGGAAGAGTAGAGTCCTCAAAGCTACATTCGGCAAACACTACACTCGGCTTTGTGCTGGAGTTGGTAAGAGCTGAAAGTTGGCAACTTAAACTACAGATTAGGTTTTCTTTATTAACAAAATTAAATTTCTTTCTCAGGGGTTACATTATTGCGAGTTAGGGAATTCTTGAGTCATTAATATTTTGTGATATAATTTAAAGTAGATTTTTTTTTCAAGTTAAATATTTATGAATTGTTAATATTTGCGAATTGTTAAGTGAGAAAGATCACTGTGATAATTATTTAATAAGACTGAATGTTAGATTTAATAAATTTGTCGAATAAATATTTGATTGTTACAGCATAAACTCTTGACTTATTATTGTAGGGACACGCTCTCATCTTTCTAGACATAAATAAAGAAAATACAAAATCATAATAAGCTCAGATAAGAAACAACCCCACTCATTAAATCGGCTGGCAAAGAACCTCTCCCTGAAGATAGCTCATTGCTCTACAAAAAAATAGCTAGGGTAACAAAATAACTAAATTTTGAGTTGGAGTGTTGTAAAATGGCGCCCAACGTAGCAGCTGATTAACCAACGTAGTGTACGGAGTAACCAACGTAGTACCTTGATTAAACTAACTAAAATACATACTTTGAATGTCTAGAATCTGATAAATAGGTTAATAAATAATAATGGAAGATAACACCAGTCAGTATAACTTGCGTTCGAGTATCAAACCGAGTAATAAACTATTAGAAAGTAATGAAACTTTTGAATTTTTAACAAGACGAAATCCAGAGGAAAACCAAACCTTCACACAAAAACCGAGCGAAATTATAGGTCAGGAAACACACCCAAACTATGAAAATTCAATCCACGATAGTGACAGCACTAGCAGTGAGATCTTACAAATAGAGGGGACAGATGGGACGATAAATAAAACACAAAGAATAACAGAAAAAACACCATCAAACAGAGAAAACGACAGTAAACCATCCCAATCTCAAACTATAACTATGGACAAGATCTTGTTAATACTAAATGAAATGAGAGGCGAAATGAGGGAAACTAGAGATGAGATTAAAAAACTAAATGCAAAAGTAGATGAGACTAAATATGAACTTAGCTTTACCATAGATAGAACAATTGAACTATTAAAGAGACAAGTAGAAAACCAATTGGAAAAGGTAACTTACACAATTGATCAAAAAATAAATTATATTGATGATGATTTAAGGAGGGTAAAATCAGAAGGTGAACTAAGGGAGATAAAAATTATGCGCCGGGTGGAAGAACTTGTAGAATCCCAAAATGCTAACGTAACACAAATGATAGAGACAATAAAAAGTGACTTAATAGGAATCACTAATGACACCATTAGGGAACAAAAATCAAAAGAAAGGTATATTGAGGCTACAAACAGTAAGGAAATAATTATCACATACCAAGGGTCCCCAGAACAGTCGTTAAAACACTTGCAATTTGACGGACGACAAACAAACCCAATGATATTTCTAAACAAACTAAAAGCATATCTTAGTCGTGAAGAGAAAAAACGAACTAACATGATAGGAGTCGAGGATTCTGATCTAAAGGAAGTACTTGAAGGAATTTTTATTGGTACCGCAGCTTCTTGGTGGCAAATCATAAAGGATAGTATATGTAACATTGACGACTTTGAAAAAGCGTTCATAAATAAATACTGGAGTAAGGAGACTCAACGTGGATTAAAACAGAGAATAGAGATGGAAGAGTATAGGCCAGGAGGTAGATTAAGTCGTACCGAATACTTTATGGAAAAGGCGGTTCTCTTACGCTCAATGTCAGCCAATACTTTGGACGAGGAGGAAATAATAAGCTTGTTGTCAGGTCATTTTGGACAAAAGATTCAGGATGCTTGTAGTGTCCAGGGCATAACCACTATCAGTGCTATGGAAAAATTGCTAGACCGTGAGGACAACGAAGAGAAAAATAAAAGCTTAAAATTTCAAAATAACAGCTCTAAGTCAAACCAAAACTACAATCAACAACGCAGTAAAACACACCTCGTAGGAAATGAAGATTACAGACAAGAAATAGAACGTAGAGACAGATACAACAACAGAAACCGAACAGAACAAAACTATCACCATAGATATGATAGACCACAAGCACACAAAGATAACATCAATGATGAAAGACCAAACTACAGACAGAGAAATAATGAAACAAGACCTAACTATCCACCAAAGGAGGCATATAGATATCCTAGTGAGGAGCAAAGAAGAGTATGCTCTATGGTGTACCAGGGAAATTCTCAACCAGTGCCTTTAAACGAGAAAGCACCGAGACTTTCAGAGAATCGGGCCCCAACACAAAACTGTTAGGAAATCTAAGAGAATGTGTAGAAGCCTCGGTGCACAACATAACCACACCGCCCGAAATTCAAATAAAAACTGGAAAAGAACCAGACATAAAGAATACTAACTTTGAAAAAATATTAATAGGAAATGTATATTGTGATAGAGAATTTCTATTAACAGAAGATTTAGAAGTCCCTGAAAATTTAAATAGTAAAATTGTAAGATGTCCTGAAATAAAATTGAAATTACAGAACATAGAAATTAATGCACTGATTGACTCTGGTAGTAACGTAACTTGTGTACAAACTGAATGGTTGGAAGCAAATCAAGATAAGATTAGTATAATAGGTCAATTACCTCTAACAAGCGTAAATATTACTACTGCTACAGGTCAGAAAAGTAAACGTATAAATAAAATAGTTCTACTTGAAGCCACAATTTTAAATACAACTGTTATGCTCCAATGTTTGGTAATACCAAGACTAGTAAGAGAAATTATACTGGGAGTGGATACAATCAAAGAGTTGAATATGAACCTTGACTTTGGAAGAAATAAGATCTCAATTTACCATGGGAATCAAAGCATATCTGTAAACTTAGAGGAGGTCAGTAGTAAAGTTATCGAGTGCAAATTAATACATAACAATGACAAGATTTACAAAGATTGGGATGAAATAGAAACTAAGAAAAACACAGCTAACAATAACGAAATCATGATGACAAGTATAAATACTCAGGAAAACTTAACAAGTGAACAGAAAGACAAGTTAACCGAACTGTTTTCAAAGTACAATGAAGTATTTTCCGACCAACCTGGCCGTTGCACAAAATATAAACATGAGATTAAGGTGAAACATGACAAAGCATTTAAGCAACAAACTTACCCAATCCCATACAAATATCTAGATTCGGTAAAAAAGGAAATAGCTAGAATGGAAGGAGAAGGAATCATAGAAAGATGTGATAGTCCATATATAAATCCCATTGTACCAGTTATGAAAAAATCTGGAGAAGTGAGAGTATGTTTAGATGCTAGGAGAATAAATGAAATTATTACCCCAGACTATGAATGTAATAGAGGCATAAACGAACTGTTATTTAAAGGAAGAAAAACAAAATGGTTAACCACTTTAGATCTGTCTAGTGCATTTTGGCAAATTGAGCTAGCACTAGAATCAAGAAAGTATACAGCATTTCAATTTATGGGTAAAACTTACCAGTACTGTGTTACTCCATTCGGTTTGAATACTTCTTCTGCGGCTTTGGTTCGTGCTCTAAGTTTCGTATTTGACGATGAGGTAGATGATTTTACCATGGTTTACGCAGATGACATTCTTTGCTACTCACCTGATTTTGAAACTCATTTAAAACACTTAGAAACTATTTTCCTTAAGCTGAAGGGAGCTAACATGACAATAAAATTTGAAAAATCATTGTTCTGTAGAGATAAAGTCCCATTTCTAGGATATATAGTAACAGGTGAAGGATTGGAGGCAGACCCAAGAAAAACTGAAGCAATTTTGAATTTAAGAACACCAAGAAATCAGAAAGAACTCAGAGGATTCTTAGGCACAATAAATTATTATAACAGATTCGTCGAGAAGTACTCAGAGACATTACAACCACTTCTGGCACTAACTTCAAAGAAAAATAAATTTATTTGGACAAGTAAAGAACAGGAAGCTTTTGAAAACACTAAGGAACTTTTCTTAAAAACAAATACCTTAATTCACCCAGATTTGAATAAAGAATTTATATTACAATGTGATGCATCAGATAAAGCTATTGGTGGACACCTATACCAGATAAAGGACGATGGAACAAAAGGGGCTATCGCTTTCTTGAGTCGAGTTCTGAGGGGACATGAGCTAAATTTATTTACTACTGAAAAGGAGTTTCTGTCCATACTTTTCTGTCTTCAGAAGACCAGACAGATTGTGATGGGAGCTAAGGTGCGCATAATAACCGACCATAAGGCACTAACTTTCATAAAAACTTGCAAATTGCTCAATTCACGATTAACTAGATGGGTCCTTGCTTTACAAGAATACCAATACACAATAGAGGGATGTCCGGGTAAGGATAATATAGTGGCAGATTCTTTAAGCCGCTACTGTAAAAGTGATATGTCACAGGAAAGAAATGGTGATGATGGACCAAAAATAGTGGTTGCAACTGTGAAAAGACAAGCAAATACTCAAACCATGTTAGACTTAGAAAATTTAAAGGAACATCAACATTTGGACCCACAATATAACAACATAATACAACGAAAGTTAAGAGAGAAGGATGGTGAAGTTTTACCAAAACCTTTGTTAAATTATGAAATAGAAGATGGACTTTTACTAAAGAAAAACAACAATGATGTATGGAAGGTTGTAATACCAGAAGTGTTAGTAGAAAGTTTGATATGGAGTTGTCACTTTTATTATTTACATTGTGGTCCTCAGAAGTGTTACCAAATCTTAATTGAGAGCTTTATATTCCAGAATATGACCAGGAAAATCAGAGTTATATTAAAGCGATGTGAAACATGCCAAAAATGCAAGTCAAATAATAAAACTAACTTTGGAGAAACAAGTGGTGTCAGTGTGACTGAAAAGAACGAACTTTTGGCCGTAGACTTTCTAGGACCTTTACCAATGGGAAGATCTGGCTTACAATATGTGTTTGTTGTAGTTGATGTGTTTACAAAATTTACTAAACTATTTCCTACTAAAAGAGCAACTAGTCAGATTGCACTAAACAAAATATTTTTAGAATACGTCCCTAATTATGGAAAACCAAAGAAAATACAAAGTGACAATGCTACACAGTTTCATAGCAAGCTCTGGCTAAACAAATTAAAGGTAGAAGGCATTACTCCAGTGTTTTCCCCAATTAGACATCCACAACCCAACTTAGCAGAGCGTATAATAAAAGAGACAAAGCGATGCTTAAGAAGTTATTGCCACAATAATCAGAAAACTTGGCCTGAGTACATCAGCATAATTAATGAGTTTCTAAATGAAGTACGAAACGAAACTACAGGTTTCACCCCAAACGAACTGCATCTAAATAAAAGGAATGTTAGATTTTGGAGCAATGTCTTAGGGTTACATAGAGAAGATGGCCAGAATTGGGTAGTTAAGCTAGAGTTAGCAAAAACTAGAGCCGAAAGGAAGAAAGAAAACAGAGCTAGAAAATTGAATACGCAACACAAGATAACAGAATTTGAAGTTGGAGAGAAGGTTTTGTTAAAAGCTGCACCGATATCTAGAGCAATATTAGGTGAAACAAAGAGCCTTTGCCAAATTTTTGAAGGTCCATACAAAATTCATCAAAAGATTGGAAAATCAACTTACATTTTAAGTGACTTGAGTGGTTTAAATATAAAGGGTCCATATCACACAGAAAGTCTGAAGAAATATTTTTAAAAAAAACAAAACCTGCCAAAGATACAAAGGAGGATGAGGGTAGTAAAAAATAAAAAATAATAATAAAACACACAAAAAATAAAAATAAAATAATGAAAACAAAATCATTTAAAATAACATATAATCCTAACAATAACAATAAAAGCCAAATAAAAAAAAATACATATAAAATAATGAATAACAAAAAAAAAACTTTATGAAATGTATTATTATGAACACAACACTAATCTTCTTTGAATTTGCAAAACAGATGATGGCAGCAGCTAACTTCTACATTCCAAAGAAAGGAGGAAAGCGTCACCACGAAGCCTTCCGAAAGTGGCTGGCCAAGCTCCCACTTGACGACCCGAGACGAGTGCAGCTTGCTTCAAGCGTCAAGCCAAGAACGAAACTGGCGAATCTCCTGGAGATCAACAACAGGAAGCTGGAGGCTCAGAAGCAGCGAGAGGTGCTCGGTAGACGGTGCGAGCAGCTATCTGAGGAGGCGGACATCACTAAGTACGCCGATGTCCAAGCCAAGAAGAGGCTTACAGAAATGGAGAGGGTGCTGGGCTACCCTATCGTCGCCCGGAAGTATGTCTTGCATCCTTGCGACATACCACCAAAGGGACCCCTAACTGAAGACTCCAGCGACCGGGAGGTGCTGCGCATCCTGCACGAGATGAAGGTCCAGGAGCCCATTCAAAGGATTGATGCGGTGACCAGTATCTTCAGCCCGCCTGGAGCACATCCTGAGGAGGACGTCCTGGAGATGGAATTGGAAGAGGATTTCACCCTGGAGTTTTAGAGGACTCTTCAAGACTCCAACCTAAAGACTGTTATGTATTATTAGTTGTAAGATTTCATGTTCCTATTAGTTATTTTATTTTTTGCTCATTTCAAGACTGATTTATCTAAATTTTTAAAAATTTTCTGTGATATTAGAATTTTGTGAAACTCGCAATAACAATTAGCTTCGTCACAAAATTGAGGGGACAATTACGACGTTACCAAAATTTACCGCCGTAATAATAATATAATAGGCCTACTCAATTAACCAAATTTAGATTACTATCAAGCTTTCTAATAGGCTCAAACAATAACCAATGAAAGACGTTATTCCAAATAGCCTAGGTTGTTGCACAGTTGCAATAAACACCGATCCTCTTGATGCTTTGTAATTTCAAGGTAATAATAAATAAAATTCTAATAAATACCTCTCTAATTAATAGCAGATTTAAGTCAAATTTCATTATTGACTAAGTTAAGATAACCTACAATACGTACACTTACCGTTTCGATATCATAACGTCTGCCGATACAACTTTTACTTTCATCAAAGGCCATAATTAAATTAGACTCCGACTAATCATTCTTTTATTTAAATTATCCTATAACTGTGATTTGTTTTAATTACTGTAAGATTGTTTAAATTCATATTAAGAATAACTTTAAACGGATGCCTATTTACAATCATCACTAACATAACCTCCAGGACATGACATTTGACAGACATCGGCACCCGGCCCGGTTTGAGAATTGAGTGAGAGGAAGTAAAACAATCACATTACGTCATATAGTTTTTTCTGCGCGGTACGTACTCCGGTATCATGGCAGGGCGGGATTTTTGAAAGAGAGAAGACTTCTCTCTTGTTAACTCGGCTTTTTAGCTGGAAGAGTAGAGTCCTCAAAGCTACATTCGGCAAACACTACACTCGGCTTTGTGCTGGAGTTGGTAAGAGCTGAAAGTTGGCAACTTAAACTACAGATTAGGTTTTCTTTATTAACAAAATTAAATTTCTTTCTCAGGGGTTACATTATTGCGAGTTAGGGAATTCTTGAGTCATTAATATTTTGTGATATAATTTAAAGTAGATTTTTTTTTCAAGTTAAATATTTATGAATTGTTAATATTTGCGAATTGTTAAGTGAGAAAGATCACTGTGATAATTATTTAATAAGACTGAATGTTAGATTTAATAAATTTGTCGAATAAATATTTGATTGTTACAGCATAAACTCTTGACTTATTATTGTAGGGACACGCTCTCATCTTTCTAGACATAAATAAAGAAAATACAAAATCATAATAAGCTCAGATAAGAAACAACCCCACTCATTAAATCGGCTGGCAAAGAACCTCTCCCTGAAGATAGCTCATTGCTCTACAAAAAAATAGCTAGGGTAACAAAATAACTAAATTTTGAGTTGGAGTGTTGTAAGTATTTGGGCCTTTATAGGTTTATGATTGTGTTATATGTGTAGATTTTCTTTTCCTTAGTATTATGATAGATTTAGCCTATATTGTATGACGAAGCCTATTTCATTTAATATGATCAATGGTGAATAAAGATTTCTGATTTCTGATTAGTAAAATTCTATGGGAAGGGAGGAAAACGGGTCCGCGACGAAGGAATTGGTGAAGGAAGTAGCCAAGGCGAGCTGTCCGGAGTGTGTAAACGGTTTATGACGATTAGATTTAGGTATCTGCATTCCTAAAATTCTATGGGAAGGGAGGAAAACGGGTCCGCGACGTAGGAAGTGGTGAAGGAAGTAGTAAAGGCGAGCTGTTCGGGGTATGGGATCTGTTTTTTATGACCATTAGATTAAGGTATTTGAAATCCTAAAATGCTATGGGAAGGGAAGGAAACTGGTCCGTGACGTAAGAAGAGGTGAAGGAAATAGTAAGGTGAGCAGTGTGGAGTGTGGGAACTGGAAACCGTTTGTAGCAGTTAGATTAATGTATCTGCAATGCTGAAATGCTAAGAGAAGGGATGGAAGCATGCCCACGACATAGAAAATGGTGAAAGAAGTAGTAAAGGCTAGCAGTGCGAAGTGTGGGCAATGTTTGTGGCAATTAGATTAACGTATCTAAAATACTAAAATGCTGTGGAAAGTGATGAAAACAGGTCCACGATGTAGGAAGTGGCTTAAGAAGTAGTAAAGTATGAGCATAGTGTGAGAACCGTCTGTGGCAGTTAGATTAATGTATCTTCAATCCTAAAATGCAATGAGAAGGGAAGGAAACAGGCCCCATGACGTAGGAAGTGGTGAAGGAAGTAGTAAAGGCTGGCAGTGCAGAGTGGGGGAACCTTTTGGGCAGTTAGTTAGATAAATGTATCTAATACTTAAATGCTATGGGGAAGGGAAGGAAACAGGTCTATGACGTAGGAAATGGTGATGGAAGTAGTAAGGCTTGCAGTGCAGAGTGTGGGAACTGTCTTTGGCAATTACATTAATGTATCTGCAATCCTAAAATGCTATGGGAAGAGAGGGAAACAGTTACTTAAATACTGCTGTTTTTACTGCAGTATGACAAAAACAATAAAATATGAACCCTTGATGACTCCGTTCAATTTTGTGGATGCCTCTGCGAACGCCACCTAGTATATAATATCTACTAAATGCATATTGGTTGCAGCACGATAAAATAACAGTACCTTTTTAAATACGCGTTAAAACTGTTTCTCATTTTTATATGTAATCTGTAAAGAATTTTGCTCGACATCCTCCCCGTCTTTTCATCTAGCAAACCCACTTATTAACACCACACTTTGTCTAACAAAACGGTATCCGTCTACCAACAAAGCCACACATCCTCTCTTCGTTTCGACTACCTTCACCTCCATCGAAAGACAATCAACTAAGTATAACCAACACACGTACAACTAAATCTCTGAAGGATAGCACAAAACTGCTGTGAAATCCCGAATTGTATACCCTTACACAAGTTGAGCGAATAGTTGGGCATTCCACTGAGATTCCACATGACCACCCCTCTGCAGGGCATGGAGGTTGGTAAAGTAGTTTTAGTTCTGCAACCTAGCGTCTAGGGTGAATAAAAATATTTTTAAATATTACAGTTTTACATTATTCCATTGGCATTTGACCACCCCTAGTGTAATTAAAAGCGTTGAACAGATCACATTTAAAATACAGTGTTATATACGTGGTGAATGAACATAAAACGTGTTGCTTAGTGGTAAGTGATTATTCATTAAAAGTATTCCATTACTTTATATTAATAATAACTCAACTTTTGTAGGCAAAATGTGTTCCTTATATGTTTTAGTACAGGTGCGTGTCAAAAAGTACATCTTACTTTGATTGTTCATTACTACATATTACTATTAAACCATACAATGTAAATACAGTACTAAAAGAAAAATAAATATATTCACAGAAGACAAAATTAATACTTAAAAAATATTTACTCTAACAGTCGCAACACCAAAAACTTTAACTAACAAAAAAATAACTCCTAAAATATAAATACGAAAGGGCAAATCAACCATTTATTTTTTTCTAATCAACGTATTATTGTAAAAGAGATGTTAAGATGTTAACGTAGAAGGTTAAGACAGAAATAGGAATTATAAGTCTCCCGTTTTTTCCTGTCTACCTGAGGAATCCGCTAAGGCAGTTTCAGTATTTCTACCCCATTCAAAAACACCCTAATAATCCTTCCTAATTAGGAAGGATTATAACGGTGTTTAAAGGTGTATAAGGGTGTTAGGATTATAAAGGCGTTCGAGTGGGGTATCAATTGCTGTGGCGGTTTCGGTGTCCCCGCGCTAATGTACTCGTATTTAGACACTAACTGATATGATTAAGCTTTTATAAAAATGGTCATTTCGCTTGTGTCACACAGAGTAAGATCAGAGTGGCATTTACCATTAAGATATAGCTTCAGCACTCATCGTAATCTATAAAAACATGTAAGGAGGACTCGGCTTTACAAAGGTTGTCAAAAGACAAACCACGTCAAAAACAGTAGGTACGATATGCAGTAATGGGCAGTGAGTAGTAGTCGGTTGCATTTTAATACACGACCAACAACTACAAGACAATTTGAATGATGCATCCAGGAGGACTTCGCACAAATTTATCTATACTTTTTAGGTAGTTTAAGAAGCTTAAACTCCAAATACCTTACTGACAAGTGACAATGTATCAAGCTTCACTAAAGTCTTTCACTGATGATATTTTAACTTTTTAAGCCATGCAATAAAAAAAATCTACTGCTTTTTGTTAATGACGAAAGTTAATTTAGAATCATACCAGTGAACTCTTTTCTTGAAATATCTCCCGTACAGGTAAGTTGTGCTAGAAGATTAATATAACCTGAAAAAAATACAAAATATTAGTTATAGTTCGTAGATTAGTTTGGAATTTGCATTCCAAAAAAGTTAATTCATACTGAAGAGGATAAATTATCCAGGCTTTACATATTACTTTTTCTTCTGTAGGAGAAAATCGTAACAGTTCAAAAGATGTTATTATTGTAAATAAATAAATTTATATCAGTAGTTAATGAATCTCATCACAAGACAGAGTTATTCAAATAACGAGGAAATGTGTAGAATCATTTTCCTAGCTTTAACATCAGATTCATTCAACTATTTTAACACGATGACTGCTGAAAACAACGTACAGGCGCTCCCCAGTGGCGGGCGAAGCCCCGGCATGCAACCGAATCAGCGAACGCAATTAGCATTCAAATATTTCAGTCTGACGAATCACAAAAGAGCAGTGGTGACTGTGCTGCGTTACCCCGAGAGTGGATGTAGTTCACTGAAACACCCAAAGGTAGCAGCACTGCACGGATCCGTATCCAGTGTCTTTGTAATGTGGGTTGAAGAGAAAAAATCCCCGAAACCGGGACAAAAGCATTGCCAGACAGGATTTTACGGGAAATTTTAGAACCAACCTACACCAAAGTAAAGCTCGCATTCTAAGCTGGCAGGCTGGCAACGATTATAACGTATCCGTCTGAGGCTAAGCTCACACTGACTCAATATATTTCTGTTGGTCTGGTGCCGACTTTTGTCGGCGCGCGCCACATTGAAGTGCTAGCGACGCCGACTAGAGTCGGCGTTAGCAGTCAACGTGTTAATATTGCCTAAAAACGATGACTACTACAAAAATTTATTATTATGTGTTGAGCGTTCTTGATTTCTTAAAATATAAACATAAGAGCTTGTGAGATGTCTGTTGACCACATGTAGCCAGTTAAATTAGCCAGTGATATACAGCTGGGAGATCTACCCGAGACAGTCATCTGAAAATGTCTTTGAAAGTAGAATAATCAGGAATTGATGTTAGAACCAAGCATTCATTTACCCAAATTGAAATCAGAAGATTGAAGAGGTCGAATTACCAGACCCTCTCCAGGCTTTGAAACTGATATTGGTGGATTGAATATCGATTCAAATTTAGCAAAGTCTAATTTGTGCAACACTTTTTTGTCATAGATGGTTTGGTCTTCATGTTCCTGAAACATAAAAAAAAAACTTAATAGAAAAAGCAGTCAAAAGATAAATGCATATTGATAGCTTTCTTGGCATCTTATTGCCTTTTAGCAAATTTCCCATATAGGGAATTTAAGCTATTACCGTAGAGAAGAACCAATAATTTTTATAGATGGCAATAATTGGCTTACCAGTATGCATAATCTAAACATACGAAACATGTGTTAATAATTTAACAGCTTATTGTTATATTGTTATTTAATTGATTTTTCTTTGATTAAATGTTGTTGTTAACAATTTGCATTTATTGTGTTTAAAGTGAGTTCCTTATGTTAAGTATGCGATTATTATGTTATGTGCTTAATCTGTACCATTAATATTAGTGAGTAAAGTGGCGTATGGAATTCACAACCATTATTTTACTAGAGACCGTTGTATTTAACCACAACGGGCTCTGTTGCTAGTCTAATATATTTTTAAAAAATTGGTTTTTTTTCCGAGATTGTTTGGCTCTGCTACCCGACCGATTCATTATTGAGGTCTTAAATTAAAGGTATGCACCCAGAGATTTGCCATCAAGCATCGGTATATATTTATCTATAATCCCACTCGGCTTAAACATAAACAAAATTTACTCCCCATGTATTTCTTATGGGAGTTAAATTTGGTTTCTCTTTTCCAAGTTCGTATGGCACTTCTACCCGACCAATTTTCATGATTGAGGTTTCAAATTGAAGGTATGCATGCACAGATTTGCCATCAAGCATCGGCATATATTTATCTAATCCCACTTGGCTTATACGTAACCGAAAATTGCTCCCCATGTATTTCTTATAGGAGTTAAATTTGGTTTTTTCTTTTCTGAGTTCGTTTGGCTCTTCTACCCGACCGATTTTCATGATTGTGGTCTCAAATTGAAGGTATGCACGCACAAATTTGCCATCAAGCATCGGCATATATTTATCTAATCCCAATTGGCTTATACATAAACGAAATTTGCTCCCTATGTATTTCTAATGGGAGTTAAATTTGGTTTTTTCCTTTTCCGAGTTCGTTTGGCTCTTCTACCCGACCGATTTTCATGATTGAGGTCTCAAATTGAAGGTATGCATGCACAGATTTGCCATCAAGCATCGGTATATGTTTATCTATAATCCCACTTGGCTTATATGGTACGTAAAAGGAATTTGCTCACCATGTATTTCTTATGGGAGTTAAATTTGGTTTCTCTTTTCCAAGTTCGTTTGGCACTTCTACCCGACCGATTTTCATGATTGAGGATTCAAATTGAAGGTATGCACGTACAGATTTGCCATCAAGCATCGGCATATATTTATCTAATCCCACTTGGCTTATACATAAACGAAATTTGCTCCCCATGTATTTCTTATAGGAGTTAAATTTGGTTTTTTCTTTTCTGAGTTCGTTTGGCTCTTCAACCCGACCGATTTTCATGATTGTGGTCTCAAATTGAAGGTATGCACGCACAGATTTCACATTAAGCATCGGCATATATTTACCTACTGTATTACTACATCAAAATGTTCAGGAAGAACTGTACACAACTCTTTTTTTGGGAAAATAACTGAAATTTAATAGCTTTTTTGAAATTTCTTTTCTTTTTTTTGGGTGGAGTTCTTCCAAGTTTAGAAACGTTAGTAGAAATACAGAAAAGAGATTACCAAGGCTAACATTGCAGCTAACTTCAAGTTTATAGCTAGATCCAAAACCAATGTAAAGCTGCTTGGGCAGTCTCTAAAAACAAACCAGACCTAGAAATAAACCCAAATGTTATGATTAATATTTCACCAATTCAATTAAATTAAAATAGGCTATCTTTATTCATTTTATGTACATTGTACAATGAATAGTGTCAAAATAATCACATAGTGTCAACAGTGTTGGAATCAGTATTTTTTTTCTGCACATTTTTACATTTTTTCTGAACTTGTCTGATTACATTTTTACTAAAATATTTCCATAAATAAGACATATTTATTCCCAATTTAAATAACACTTAGCTGTAACCCACGGGCTTTGCCCCGTTTAACTTCTTAATTTTCAAGATGATCTCGTTCGCATGGCTCAATCACGTCCTGGTTGAAGTTCGTTCGCTACGCTCACTCACCTTTAGGTTGGAGCTCGTTCGCTACGCTCACTCACCTTTAGGTTGGGGCTTTTGCTGCGCTCACTTGCCTTCAGGTTAACTCGTTCGCTACGCTCACTTGCCTTTAGGTTAGCTCGTTCACTACGCTAACTCGCCTCCAGGTTGAAGTTCGTTCGCTATGCTCACTCACCTTTTGGTTGCAAATTAGCTGTTGTCATAAATGTAAAAGAAATAATAGTGCTGCACCCTGTTGGTAATCCTTGTAACTTTAATGCTATTGAACATCATAGAACAGAACCAACTTGTTTAATTGAAACAGCTGTTAAGATTCATTAATTCCATTTCTCATAAGGTTAACATGGGAAACTCCAGAGCCACTGGGGCGGAGCCGATTGGGCGGATCACGAAATTGATGGTGTATAAACCTATTCCATGAAATTCTACACGTATGTACAATGTTTCGTGGCAATCGGTTCAGCGGTGTCTGAGTTTATCACTGCCAAATATATATATATACAAACATCCTCTTTTATACTTATAGATTTAACCAGTGCTTAGGTTTGCTGGTAAGGGGAAGGTAAAAAGTGTTTTTGACCATATGTCAATAGTATAGAATGAAATAAATAAATTTGTTAAATTTTATCAACATATATCCATAAACAAGTAAACTACAACAGTTTTCATTTTCTCCATAAGAATAACATGGGAATTTTAAATTACACTTTTTTTTTATTTTCTCCGTGACCGTTAGGCATAAAACAGCGCTTCAATATACTAAATTATTTCTTTTTTTAAGCTCTACAAAATGGTCGAGAAAGAAATTGCAAAATTTTTATTTTAAGGGTTAAAAATGGGAAAAAACCCATTTTTACCCATAAAACCCCCCATAAACCCCTGTTCCCATGGTCCAATTATGCTGGTTCGCAAACTCGTTCGAATAAACGTAGGTTTACATGTTTGTACCAAATTTCATCAAAATCGGATCATATTTGCTCGAGTTATCGCGCTAACGGACACATATATAAATATATTAATATATTAACTAGTGTACATGTTGCTCGAATTCGAGCAATTGCAAAGTATTACAGGAGTTATTTCAAAACGAATAACAGTCATATTTACAATGAGTTTAAAAGAGTCAACTCAGAGAGTACCGGTGTGTAACTCAGACCATGTTTATCTTCGTTAATTCCGGCTGGTTTTCTCTTTCTTAAAATGCCTCGCTGTACAAGCAACACAGGTCATTGATAGAGGGCCAATTGAGAACGAAAAGTCGTTCTGGGGTAGTGTTAGGGCGCATTTGTAACCTAATAGTTGACATTGTCCAGGGTCAGGTGCTGACTGTGATGAGTTATGCCTATTACGCGCCACTGTTCTGTAGCTGCGGTAGTTATCACAATTACGCCTCCCGTCTATGTTTCGTTGTCGCGTCCGAGGCATTTAAAAGATAAAAAACAACAAATAAACAAATTACAGCTACACAAAACAACGATAAATGCACAAATTTAAGTTACAATCGTGCTAAAACGATCCTTCATAGCGACACAAAACAACGATAAATGCACAAATTTAAGTTACAATCGTGCTAAAACGATCCTTCATAGCGACACAAAACAACGATAAATACACAAATTTTAGATACAACCATACTAACCCGATCCGCCTTGGGGGTTATGTTTACACAAACTCAAATAGTAAACAAATGTACTAAATGCGTTTCATTGTATTGAAAAATAAATAACAGCAATTAAATTATACAGCTGATCCAAATGTAAACAATTATGTTCTTCATAAGGATAACATGGGAACTTTCAAAGCCACTGGGGCAGAGCCCAAGGGACTTTTTCAAAAATGTAAGGCCAGTTTGCAAATCTACGCGACACGCTCTTTCCAATGAGACGTCAATGGCTGAAATCGGTTAAGAAATGATATATATATATATATATATATATATATATATATAAATATATACCATAAATATATACCTATATATATATATATAATATATATATATTTGATCGGATGGCGTTTTTGGCCTCTGGGGGCCTCAAAACGAAAAAGTCAAATCGGTCCCGGGTCTAGGTCTTACCATGAGACCTACGGTACCTAATAGCTTATTCCCTATATGGGAAATTTGCTAAAAGAAAATTTTCAAGCCCCAAAAATCATTAATTTTCTGCATTTTTCTTGATTTTCAAACACAATTTTCAGGGTGAAATAGGCGTTTCCCCCAAAAATGCCAATGGTAAAAAGTGCTTTAAATAGTTTAATTTAACTTAAGTTAGGTAGATAAGGCAAAAAAAAAAAAAAATTCAATGTAACATAAGTAGTATATAAGTTCAGTATTACCTTTAAAATATAGGCTATCCTACTAATAGTATAAATGAGAAAGTTTGGATGTATGTATGTAGCCTATGTATGTTTGTGACAAGTAAACACGAAAAATACTGGTCAGTGGTCAGATTGGGCTGAAATTTGGGGTGATGATAGCTTACATTTCCCGATTAACATATAGGCATATTGTTATCTCAAAACTCCTTTCAGGCTCCGCCCCAGTGGCTCTGGAGTTTCCCAATACCAATAAGGTTTTTGTAATATATCTTAAGAATATTAATATCCAACTATGATTTCCTTGTACATCACGCCACTGTGATCGTATGATTTTCAATAAATCTCATTGGCTACAAACATCACCTGATCCCCTCTCCACCTACATCACACCACCGTCCATGTCTGTACGTCCCTACAACAGCCAGTCTACCTCCAAAAGTCATACTTTAATCATCTGTTTGTAGCCGTGTTTTAAACATGTAAAAATATCGTATTTATTTCAGTCCACTTCCTAAGTCCAATTCAACCCACGAACACAACAAATGGCGACGAGGTCGGTCAAATTTACATACCGTGCAATGCAACTGTTCGATTGTGCCGCGTAGTGTAAATTTTGAACGCGTTTGTAAATGTCGGACGACGAAGTGGACTTAGTCTTACTACCGTTGTTTGAAGATAGTGAAGTGTCGAGTTACTCCAGCATGGCCGGGATAATTGGCAGCATCGGCGAGTACGACCAGAACTCCGAAACGTGGTCTTCATACACAGAAAGATTCGAGCTGTTCGTCGAATGTAACAATATTAAGGAGGAGAAGAAGAAGGTTAGCACTTTATTGACTGTTGCTGGTGTTAAAACATATAGTTTACTACGGGATCTGTGCACGCCCGACGTACCATCGAAGAAGAGTTTTAAGGAAATAGTGACTACCATTAAGGATCATCTCTACCCGAAACCATCGTTCATCGTTGAGAGATACAAGTTCAGCAAAAGAATTCAGCACGAGGGAGAATCAGCTGCGGAATACATCGCGCATGTATTCCGCATGTCTACACATTGCGATTTCGGCACATCTTTAAATGACTACCTGAGGGATCGTCTAGTCTCCGGAATCAGGAACAATTCGACCAAACAAAAATTGTTAGCAGAAACTAGCCTAACCTTGGACCAAGCCGTCAAAATCATCACGTCAGCAGAAGCCGCTGAGAAGAATGCCGCAGCCTTGTCGATCAACGGGACCCGCAACGTCGAGCGACTACAAAAGATGACGTCACACCATCGCAGAGTACCAGGCGGAAGCAGCGCACCATTCAAGTGTCACCGTCACCGCACCTTCAGGTCACCACAATCACCCCAAAAGCAGCTCTTCGCACGACAACAAAGTACAGTGTTCGTGTTGTGGAAGTGCATTCCATTTACGTAATCAGTGTCGATTGTTAGGTGTAACGTGTAACGCGTGTAGAAAGAAGAATCACATTGCTAAGGTTTGCCGATCTAAGAGTAAGTCACAAAAACAACATTCTCATCATTTTAGTAATAGATATAACAGTAGGCATAATTATGTAGAAGCAGTAACGAGTGCAAGCGATGATAACCCTAAAGCTGAAAGCTATGAGGAAGATATTCCAAATTTATTCAAAATGAATTAAAGTAAAGTAGAAAATGCTAAAGTAAGCCCTATTAAATTGGAATTAACAGTTCAGGGAAAACCAATTCATTTTGAAGTTGACACAGGCGCAAGCGAAAGTGTATGTACTGTAGTGAAAACTTTTACAATGAAAATCTTAACAATTATAAATTGTTATCCACTGACTTATCTCTGAGTTCGTACACAAATGAACCAATCGTTCCGTTAGGGAAAATTGAAGTAGATGTACAGTATCAAGGAGTAAGCAAATGTCTAGAATTGTATGTAATTAAGAAAGGAGCTCATCCTCTGATAGGACGTAATTGGCTTCAGAGCCTTGGTGTGGAAATATCTGTCAAAGATAAAATTTTTGGCATTGATAATAACGCTAGTATCAATCAAACTGTACATAGTAAACATTGCACTGAACTAACCAAAGAATTGTTTAAAGAATTTCCCAAGGTTTTCACTGATAAATTAGGTCAATACAAAGGTGAACCAGTTCAATTAAAATTGAAAGCTAACGCCACAAATCGGTACTTTAAGCCACGGTCTATACCTTTTTCACTTAAAGCTAAAGTAGAAAAAGAGCTTGAGAAGTTAACAGAAGAAGGTGTACTTCTCCCAGTCAAAAGTTCTGATTGGGGCACTCACATAGTTCAGTGGAATCCGTATTTGCGGAGATTTTAAGGTTACATTAAACCCAAGTCTAGAGGTAGAAAAGTATCCTATCCCCAGAATAGATTATTTGTTTACTAGTTTACAGAAAGGTGAAAAATTTAGTAAGATAGATCTGTGCCAAGCATATATGCAACTTGAATTAGATGAAGAGTCTAAAAAACTATGTACCATAAGTACACATAAAGGGTTGTTTAGTTATCAAAGAATGCCGTTCGGAATCTCCTCCGCATCTAGCATATTTCAGTACAGAATTGAACAATGTTTACAAGATTTACCTAATGTAGTTTGCTTTTTAGATGACATTTTGATTACAGATGTAAATGATGAATTACATTATCAAAAGCTTAGGGAAGTTTGCAAAAGTCTTAAAGAAAACGGTCTTAACGTTAAGAAGAGTAAATGTACATTTTTTGCACCCAAAGTAGAGTATTTAGGTTTCTGTATTGACAAACAAGGCCTACACACTTCCGAATCTAAGGTAGAAGCTATAAAAAACGCTCCAGTTCCTAAAACAGTGACAGAAGTCAAAGCTTTGGTAGGTCTAATTAACTACTATTCGAAGTTCATT
The DNA here is from genome assembly GCF_028750875.1 of Macrosteles quadrilineatus. Classification (NCBI taxonomy): domain Eukaryota; kingdom Metazoa; phylum Arthropoda; class Insecta; order Hemiptera; family Cicadellidae; genus Macrosteles; species Macrosteles quadrilineatus. The sequence goes on along the minus strand of NW_026542594.1, from coordinate 35,600,803 downwards.
CCTAATTGTTCCACTATATTAAGTCCTATGTACAACCTGCTCAAAAAGGACACGCCCTTCAATTTTGATAAGAATTGTATTGCAGCTTTTGACAAGGTAAAAGAGCTACTCTCTAATGCCCCTATTTTGGTTCACTATGACACCAATTTACCCTTAAAATTAGCCGTAGACGCTAGCTCAGTAGGCCTAGGCGCCGTGTTAAGTATTGTCTCACCAGATGGCGTAGAGAAACTGATAGCGTATCAGTCACGCACACTCTCAACAGCTGAGCGAAACTATTCACAAATAGAAAAAGAGGCTCTTGCTATTGTTTTTGCAGTCAAAAAATTCAATCAATATTTGTATGGGAGAAAGTTTGTTTTGTATACTGATCACAAACCACTTTTAAGTATTTTTGGCTCAAAAATGGGATTGCCTATTTTTGCTGCTGGTCGCATGCAAAGATATGCTTTGTTCTTGTCCGGTTACGAATTTGACATTCAATATGTCAAAACGGATCAAAACAACGCAGATATGTTATCTAGATTGCCGTTGAGTGTTAATCACAACAATGCTACTGATGAGTTTGCGTGGCAAGGTACTTATTTACATTGTTTACAGGAGAGTTCATTACCTTTGACATTTGAACATGTAAAGTCAGAAACACAGAAAGACCCAGTTTTAAGTTAAATATATGGTTATATTGTAAACGGATGGCCTAATGTCATTCCAGAGGGAAACGAAGAACTTGCTCCGTATTTCCAAAGACAGAACGAACTGACAGTTGAATTTGGGATTATTCTGTGGGGTTATAAAGTAGTCGTACCAGTAACATTAAGGGACTATGTACTTAAAGAGCTTCACTCTAGCCATTTAGGCATTGTGAAAATGAAGTCGGTTGCTCGATCCTATGTCTGGTGGCCGCGCATTGATGAACCATCACCAACATAGCTAACAGCTGTTCTTCCTGTCTTCGGGAACAGAACAATCCATCCAAAAGCCAATTACACGTTTGGCACTACCCATCCGCTCCTTGGGAACGCATCCATGTTGACTACCTAGGGCCTTTCAAAAATAAAATGTATTTGATCGTTATTGACGCTCACTCAAAATGGTTGGAAGTAGGTGAAGTTAGTTCAACTTCCGCAAAACTAGCTATACAGTTTTTAAGTGAATTATTCAGTGTGAAAATATTGTACATTAACCGTGGCAACCCCTACATCCGCTAGCTCAGACCCAGAGTTGGCAACACCGCAATACCAGAGGCATTGTACTTCTTCCCCCGCCAAGGACGTAGTCAGCAAGCCGGTTGGCATGGCAACCACCCCAGCGAATAGTAGGAGGTCACTCCCCGCTTCTCCAGCGCGGCGATCTACACCACCAGCCAGGAAGTCACTCCCCCCTTCCCCCGCACATAGTACTACGCCCGCATGCGTAAAATCAGCTGTGCGTAGTAATTATAGTAGTAATAGTAATAACACCTATCAAATTCCACCACGACGCAATCCTGAACGCTTTAGGAAACCTGTAAACTAATCTATTATGATTCTTATGATGACTTATGATTCTTTTACCAATTTGTATTTGAGTGTGTGTTTGCTGTTTACCATGATTCTTAATGTTAAATACGGGGACGCGGAAAGGTCGCCCCCGGAAACATCACCCCCCTACGTCATATTGACGTCAGAGACCGGGGGGGGATGTTTCCGGGGGCGGACACTCAATTTCAGTTGCAGCAAGATAATTATATTCACTTATCATATACAATTACCAGATTTTCTAATCACAATTAATGTCAACCGGATACGTTACCCCCGATCGTTTTCAAAATGCACACCCCGGAAAGGTTTCCCCCTGCCATGATGACCCCGGTATACCTGCTGAAGGGCTTGGGCTTGTGACTCGAGCCAGCTATTCACAAGGGTGGAGACTGGCCCATATTACCACCGCTCGACTGAACTCTCGTGAATGTGAAGGATTTTAACTGGCATGAATGGGAAGGATTTTGTATTATTACTCAAATTTTGTCAATATTAAGATAAATACAAATTAACACTTCAATATTGCGCTTTCTCTAGGCATTTCCCGTTAATTTTATACATCAAATGTATAAATCTTACTAATATTATAAATGTGAAAGTTTGTGTGTTTGTTTGTTTGAAGTTCAATCACACGCATAAAGTACTGGACGGATTGGGCTGAAATTGACATGATAATAGCTCACATTCCCGAGAAACATATATGCATATTCTTATTCCCAAAACCCGTTCGGGCTCCGCCCCAGGGCCTCTGTAGTTTCCCATGTTAACCTTATGAGTATTCATATTTAAAGAGAATTAAAGAATTTAGTCAGTTGTTACAACTAACGAAGTTGGTTCTATGATATACAAAAGCATTAAAAAGTTATAAGATTTACCAACAGGTTGCAGCACTATTATTTTTGTCATGAATAAAAACAACTATTGAACTAAGCAGCAACGAACAACTGTGATACACAATGAGAACTGTATAAGTAGGATTGTTTACAGTTATATATACAGTATATATTTTTAATTTCATGAATAATTTGTGATAATTTACAAATTTATTGTTTTCTATTGTTTAGGTGAAGTGGTAGAACATTATGGCTATCGTAGATGTGTAATACTATAGTATACAGTAAATTTAAGTACCGGTAAGCAAATTTTATCAAACTGTGTCCTCCCCCATTTCAAACGTAAAGCTCGAGTATAACTGCAACAAGCATTTTATACTTATATGCCAACCCCGTACGAAGGACGGGTACTCTGCTAGTTACATATAGTTTTTTTCCGTCAACGTAAAAAATGTATATGAAACACGTGGAAATGAAATAAAATGTTTTTAGTAATAATAAGAAAATAATTAAGTAAGGAATCAACTCATGCTTTAACCACGCAACATCATAATACAGTACACACTTGACAAACATATTTTCACATTTCCTAATTCTTAAATTGTAAACATTGAGCAATAATAAATGCTGTATATAATATACATTTAAAAAGATTATTTGGATTTTATGGTTAAATAAACGCATTGAGAATATTCCTGATTTGATGGTGAAGGACTCTTTCCTGTAAAAATAGTTTAGAAAGTAAATAGGGTATTGGTTAGTTTCTTCAGAAATAAACGTAAAAAAGCTCACACTGTTTATGTCTGCGTTTCACACTGCTGGTTTTAAATAACAAAATTGACATTGAAGTAGTACAGTTATTCAATGAACGGTCGCTTGAAAAGTTACACATTTAAATCTACCTATCGTTCGCAGAATATTAATACGTAGAACTTAAAAGTTTGCAAGAGAACCTAATTCTAAGTATAGTATCCACTATTCTCAGAGTATTGACTAATGGAATTCGTCTGTAATTTGGAGACTATTAGTTCGTAGAATACAACTGTATTTATAGCGGGAAGTATTTTTTTGTAAAATAGGCCTAGCTTAGACTTCCCTACTTCAGGTATCCCTCCCAAGAATACCAGAACTAAATACGTTTGTATAACATAGTTAAGGAAAAGTTTAGTTATAAATTTAGTTGTAGTTAGTCTATTTACTAAATAATAAATCCAACTAAAATGTAACATGCCAATAGCTAGTATTTTTAAAGTCAGTTTCATCTTTTTACTATAATTCGTACATATAATTCATAATTATCAGTGTTATCTAGCCTATGTAGATAATTAATTTAGTAAGGGGTTAGTTTGTGAACAGAGCGCCTCATAGAGTTTTAAACAGATTATGAAAATGTTAATGCAATTTGTAAAAGATATACTCTGAAGTTGCACTAACAATAAAATCAGCTCAAAATATGGTAGGGGATTTTTCCCAGTGTTTTCTAGAGACCTGCTAGACCGGTTCACATTTTTATAACCCTCAAAATGTTTGTACCTATATCGACATAGACTACACACATTCCAAAAACATGACATAACTTTCATGGCATAAACTTATACTTACACTGATTTGATTTCAGACAAATCTTGATTTTACCCAAGTGTAGAAGTATTAGAGATGTATAGTTTAAATCTACAGATTTCCTAAAGTTTACGGTAAGAAAAAAACAACATTTAAAATTGAAACAGTATGTGGGCAAACACCGACAATCAATATTTAAGTATAGTAACTACTTGTAACATAAAAACGTCAATGACAGTTTGAAACCAGCTGTTAGTTAAAACAGCGTCTGAAACGACTTTAAATTATTAGTGTCGGCTGCTAGATAAAAAAAAGAAACTAAAAAATGAAATCATGGCATTGGCATTCCCTTCCTTTGAAAATTATCTTTATTTCAACACAAAAATCACGAAAATCGCAAAAGTGGTTGATTCAGAATCTTGAAATGAAAAAACCCTGACACGTTTAAAAATATAATATATATCACAATTAATTGCACACTCTAGTGGAAATCGATGAAACTCACCCATATGAATTCTTGCTTACCCGTTTACTTTTCCACTCTTTGCGTTTTTGTACATGCCAAGCAAATCTTATAGCATTACATTTAAAACAATTGTATTAAAAACTTCCATACATTAGAAGAAACAGTGACTCATCCATTTTCCCCGTTTCAAAATATTTGTGCGCAATCTTGGCGACTTATGTTCAGTCTCCAGCATTGTGGAGGTGTTCGCAATTCAGACACACCCTTTCCCATAGTCCGATTATGCTGGTTCACGAACTCGTTCTTATAAACTTAGGCTTACACGTTTGTACCAAATCTCATGAAAAATTTGCAGCATTGTTGCCCGAGTTACCGCGCTCACGGTCACATATACAGGGTGTATATAAAGTCCCGCATGGGCTTAATATTTTCTAAACGGCAATAGATAAATCAATAAGATTTGGGACATAAACACCATACCTAAAAATAATGTTTTGTAGACTGTCAGTTTTCTATCATATCATGGGGACATCCCGCAAGGAGTCAGAAGGAAATCTTAAATAAGAGCATAGGTTGATATGTACAGATAACCTTAGGCCTAATAGAGTAAAACGTTATTTTTTGTATTAAAGCCATGTTTTATTTAGGACACAAAAGATTTTTCTTTTTGCTTTCTTTATTTGTTGTGATCTTGGTCTTTAATGTTTACCAGGTTTTTAATGAGTTATTTGTTATCAAAAATGATTTAAGGAAATATATTTAATTATTTACTTACACTATTTCTTACGTAGTTAAAATGACTAAGTATTTAATTTGATAATTCAAAATATTATCAACATATTTTACAAAATTTTCCCATGTAAGAAGGCGTCCAAATAGGTAAAGGTACTACAGTAGCAAAATCTGTATAAAAAAAAAAATAAAAAACAACAATACGAAACGGAACACACCAAATTTAAAGTGCTAAAACCTACGCTACAATAAATTAACAGCATGTTTTATGGTACAGAATGTTCAGTAATTTGTTCTAATGATGAATTTGGATTGGTGAACCAAGGCTTAAAACGCCTTTAGTTTTGTAAAAAATATTAACCTATTGACAATGTAACTTTATGAAAATGTAAGAATACTTAATATGATGAAAGCCGATCTGCAAGACCCTTGCAGTTGCCTGCAAGACCTGCAAATGCTTGCAGCATTTTTGAAATCGTTATTTCATTGTGTTTAACACACTATTTTAATTGCACAACAACTGCCTGTGTGTAATATAAATTATCAACTCAGTTCACTATAACCTACACTTTACCTTCCTAATCTAACCTAACTTCAAAACACTTAATACAGTCACGAATCCGCATAAGCCCGACTTGCCTTCCACACATGCCTAAATAAAATCATTCTGAAACAAGTTATTCAGTGCCGTGTGTTGTTGCTTAGATGTTTGTAGCACATGTAATTTAAATGACTTGATTGACTTATTTTTATTCTCTTCTCTTCAATTTCGTATTTTCATTTCATTTTCATTTCAGGTTCAGTATAGTTGTACAAGAAGTAAGTAACAGTTAGTCCGTTCCGTAATTCCGTAATGCGGCAAGCAGTAGCAGACTAGAATAGAAGGTAGATAAAGGAAATCAAAACGACAAATTATCTTAAGTTACCTTAGTTAATATTCGTGGCCTCGGAGACATTTTTGCACTGTTATTTCCTGGTAAAAAGTCAATCTTCTACTTTAATTACTTACAATTAACGTAATATATCAAGTATCTAGAGAGAACATTTCATAGGCTTATAAATAGGTTAGGTCAAAAAAACAAAGTAGGCCTACCGGTAAATAAAACTTAAAACAGCCGTAACTTCGTTAATATTTGAGAGCGCGGAAAAATGTTTGCACCATTATTTTCAGCTAAAAATCTAGTTTCTAGTGATATATAAATCTATAAAGGTTCCCATGGTCACGTTCGTCGCAATAAATACCGTATGTTATAGTCCTTTATATTCTGAACAAAATGGTACAAATCCCATTTCAGTAAAAATTACGGTTCAAAAGTTATTGTAAATAATGTCATTTTCCCATAAAATAACAGAAAAATCGGATTTTCCCAAAATTGGCCCGAACGATTTTGATAAAAATGTTGTATGTTATAGTCCTTAAAATTCTGAACAAAATTGTACAAATCCCATTTCCGTATATTTACTCTCACCGCTTACACATGATAAAGGTTGTTGACAAACTTATGGGAGAAACTATGTGTCAGAATGCTGATAGGCTACCGTTTATTTTATATTGTTTAGATGCAGGGGTAGAACAGAATGGCTATGGTAGATGTGTACTATACTGTATATACAATACTAAGTAATACTATAGCATACCGTAAAGAACCAAATTCTCTCAAGCCTTATCCTCCCCCATTGCAAACGCAAAGCTAGAGTAGCCTATAACTGCAATAAGCATTTTATACTTATACGCCAACCCCGTACGAGGGTACACTTCCATATCTGTTGGCACAAACAACCAAATGAGTAATATTGATTAATTGATTGTTAAGTTCGATATATTGTTTGGTTAGGTTAACCTTACCTAAATAACCAAACGATATATCGAATAATCGATATTTTCATTCGGTTGTTTGTGCCAACAGATATGGAAGTGTACTCCCGTACGAAAAACGGGTACATCTGCTAGTCTATTATAAAATTTAACTATCATAGCCTAACCTAACCAACCAAACTTGCTGGATGGTGAAAAAATCGTATGAAGGTTTACTAATCGAATCGATAGTTTCAATCAATATTAGCGTAGCCCAGTTAAGAAACTGTACTTATCTCCCTTGCCTTGTCTGCTTATAGGAAATTAATCATTCTCATTGAAAAGTAAGCAAAAAGTGCAATATGGAACCATAACCTAAAAGCTTAACCAGGGTAGAATGTAAAAACATAGCTTGTGGAAATGCCAAATCAATATTTATTGCATCTCAAAAAATGTGTAAACTTTATAAATTACCTGATTCATTGTTTTTAGAAAATTTGTGATATTTCACCACGCCCTGTAGTGTACACTGTTAAATTTAACTTTCATAGGCTAGAAAGAGTAAAGTAAAGCACGGCCAGCACGGGTCACGTCGTCACACTAGGCTCAGGCAGGCTGGCATCAGCGGCGAATTGAAAGTAAAGAAGCCGCACTCAACCAACGTTCTGTACCCACGAGCACCTTAGCTTCCACAAGCACAGGCCTTCGAACAGTTCCTGGGATAACAGCTATTTGTGTAATAGCTTCACTGTATACCTTTATGGGAACGCGCCAAGGCGCCACCACGTCAACCCGCCATCAAGTCAACCCGCCATCAAAAAGAAGAAGAAGTTTGAGGTGGCGGGTTGACGTGGTGGCTCGTTGTCGGGGTGGCACGTTGACTCTAGCGTGCACGACAACCTGCCACCTCGGAAAAATGTGTGGTGGCTCGTTGTCGGGGTGGCACGTTGACTCTAGCGTGCACGACAACCTGCCACCTCGGAAAAATGTGTGGTGGCGGGTTGTCGTGGTGGCACGTTGTCCTGGTGGTGCTTAGACATGTTCATACACGTCAACCAGCCACCTCTTTAGTGTGGTGGCGGGTTAACGTGGTGGCTGGTTGACGTCTACGTGCGAGGTGGCGGGTTGACGACACCGAACATTGAGCGTACACGACAACCCGCCACCTCATAAAATAGTGATGGCGGGTTGACGTGGTGGCACGTTGTCGCTTACATGCGAGGTGGCAGGTTGACGAGAGTTAACATGGGGCGTACACGACAACCCGTAATCTTTGTTGGCAAAAGCCGCTGTTGTCTGTGTATTATAAAATGCATCACTTTTTGCAGTTTACCTGGACTTGTGTTATCTAGTTTACTGTTAAGTTAACTAGACATTAGTTATTGTGAATTCATTAATTTTTGACTCGTTTTCCTAAAAAGATCTGCCATAGAAATAAAGTACACGCGCATCTACGCAAGACAATTTTTCCTTTTAATCAACGGTTATTGTTTAAAAAAACTTTTTTAAGATAAACTCACTACAAATTAACGACTTAGGGTCATTCTAGAATTAAAATAACAATATTTGTTATGTTTTCGCATATTTTTATTGAAGACAAAATCATGAAACTTTAATAATTATTTTGAAAAATAAGTTATTAGTTTCATATGATTTTTTGTAGGTGTATACCTGGTATAATACCCACTAGATAACCTGTTGCTCGAAATCGAGCAAAACTGCAACTTGTAATAAAAAAAAAATAAACAACAAAAACATAAACAGCAAGACCTCAACCAAAGAGTAATTCTAAAGTCTATGACTGATTATAGAAATGTAAAAAACAATTATGTTGTAACAAATTATAAAACTAACCTACAATATTTAATATAGATCCGCTCTCATACTGCTTTGGTCATCTCTCATGTATTGTGGGTGGGTCCCCACTATGAGAACGTAGATGTCAACCACACACTGTAAAGTGAGCATTTCCGACCTAATGTTGCAAGCCAAATCCCTCTCTTGACGCAAACCAGTACGACACGTAATATAGCACTGTTAAATTATTTCTACGATAGGTTCTGTTTTAAGCGTGTTTAAATTAGGGGCCCCAAACAAAGTCTCCAGTTGGGAACATTGGAGGGCAAGCAAGTGGATCTACCGACGGATCTAGAACGGATTCGTGTTAACATTATTAGTTTTTGAAAAAAAAGAAACTAAGATTTATTTTGTTTGGTGGTCCTCTGTTTTCAGCTTTAAAAATAGCGGCGACATTTATACAGGTCGCATCAATGTAGCGAGGAAAGCCAATTATTTTGTCTCTTATTATGTACATAAGAATATTCCTTATATAACTCATCGGAGCTATCGTCCCTACACATTTCTGCCACAGTTTTAAAAGATTGGGCAAATGTGTTGGCAATGTGACCCTATTTCCCACATATTTTATCATTGAATTAATCTTTCCTTTCAAGTGTCATGGATCTTGAAATTGTAGATCCCCTGTATGATCCTCTCATCTAAATGAGCTTCAGAGCTGACCATGGCAATGGCGGAATTGAATTGACGAATTTTATTCTAATAACTTCTAGATCCAGGCCTCACGGCGCTGATTTCAGATTGGGAATTCCCAATAAGGTCCTGAAAGTATGGTGAATTTCGCAGATGAGGTAAATGGTTCTCTCATTTATGGCAACAAAGAGTAACAATTGAACTGTATCGGCCAGACTCTTTTTTTATGTAAGCCACCACAATGTGAACATTTAACGTTCATTTGTCCAAGGTTAGATGTATCCAACACGATGGTTGCCACTCTGTAATCTTCAAATGATACATTGGGAGATTGATGCAAGCGGCCACGTTCGCGTTTCCTCCAGCCACTCACAGTCTTCGTCTTACTGGTAGCATATTATTTTAAATTTAGATGAATTACGAAAGTTAACAAAACAACAGAAAACACTACAACGGAATTGTTATACACATTGTAAATTACATGATATTGTGATGTAACTGCACTGGAAATAATCACTTTCAAACATTCATTTCATCACACCAAACTGTCACCAAAACAACACGATAATTCGGTAAAATATGATGTAAGGTTGAATGTATAAATACATTCAACTATTTACAAATAATTTGTTGTCACGTCTTGATAGGAAACTCTTTATTTAAGAAACATATATAGTTAACAGATGTTTAGATAAAAATATAGAATTCCGGCTTTGCTCTGGAATAAATAAGTCCTGCAGTCTATGGTCAAACTTAAAAACTAAAAAGAATTAAATATTTACGAGGTGTTAGCCCGTCCTACGTACGGGAGTAGTCAGTTAAAACGGCGTAGGGCTATAATTCAGAACAGCTAGTTTACACGTATAAAGACAAATTTTATTGCAGCCTACAGTAAAAAGAGTAATTATCAATTGAGAAGTGTATAGGCCTAGTCAATGATATCACCTTCCATCGCATACCTACCTCTTCCATAATCAATATCACCACAATACAATTACTCATACTATACACAATTTCCAGTAGGTCTGAATTGAAACTCCCTAAAATAAAACGAAAACATCCAATAACATTCACAGTACACACAGTTATAACGTTGGTGTCCTGACATCATTAAACGAATCGTCCACACACATCCTTTATGTCAATTTCACTGCATCAATTGCTAAATAAATAAAAAGTAAACACAACAACATATTAGTTTGTTTTGTAAATAGCTGAGTCAAAAATAATATTCCTTTGAACAAAAGAACAGGTCACATGTTGAAGGAATTTAAAAAGTAAAAACGATAGTAAAGCTAGTGACGTAATTAATTGTCTATGTTTATTATCTATTCCGTTATCAGTTCCAATATCCTTGATAATTAAACCACCCTCATTGAATCAATGTATATCGTAATTCCCCATTTCCATTTATTTAAACTATAAAATATTCAGCGCCAGTAGGGTAAAAATGAGAGAGCTAGCACCACCGTGTTATTAAACGGCTGAGAGAACTGGCACGGGGAGAACGTACATGGGTGAGAGAGCTGGCACGGTGAGAGAGCTGGCACACGGTGTCGAAAGTTTCCGTCGGCGTGTCGGGGTGGACGGTTGAGAGAGCTGGCACCGCGGAGGCTGGCACACGGGAAAGGTGTCGGTGGTGTGTCGTGGTGGACGGACGAGAGAGCTGACACCGTGGAGGGTACAGGTGTGACAAGATGTATTATAAATATTTAAATTAACATTTTGATTTTTAAGGTGGTGATGATTAACTCGCAAACGCTTGTCGCTTTTGTCAATTAGTGTTGAGTGTAGATAGTTTTCCAAATGCGTGGAGTAAATAGAGTGTTTAATTGTTAGCCTGATGTAAGGAATAATGGATAAATAAAATGTTTATATAGATTAATTTAAAAACGATTATGGTGGAATCGCAAGCGATTTTATGGCATGCGCTCGTATATCATTTAACGTTGAGGTTGTTTCCACAAATATGTGACATATTTTGTTTGGGAATTTGTGTTCGAAACTTATATTTTAAAAACTACCATGTGATTAAAAAAATATATATATAAAATATTAGTTTCATCTGTTTAAAAAATCTTAGGACTGACATATGTTGTATTTTAAAATAAGTTAAACAATTTACAGATTGTACAGTATTTAGATAAGCGCTTAATGGATTTGCATCGTGGCTTATCGTGACGTTGCAGAAAACATGCGATAGTGATAACTGCGAGTGCATCATCAATTCATTTGAGTCAAACAACAGATAAGATGTCTAATTTATATACCAATTATTTGTTTACAATCTGAAGCAAGTCTTTATACTGATATCGATACGAGGTAGGTTGTGTAGGTCATGTTTCAGGTTGACGAGCGGTTATCGTCTCGGGCTTCGACGCCACGGGACCGGGTTCGGGACTGACGAAGGTAAGTATATTAGGATAATTTATTTTTACTATATTTAATTGTAATTTATATATGTAATAAAAGAAATGTTTTTGAGTTTAGTATATATTTATTCACAATAAGCAGTAGTACTACAGTATAAAAAATGTCTATTATATATCATGTTAAACAATATTATCTTTTTGAATCCAGGAGTTTTTGGACGAAGGAAAACCAAGCCATTTTACAAACACTTTATCATCCTTCTTCTTGAGAATCTTTTCGACTAAGTAAACGTCTTTATGTTTAACCTTAGTTAGCTCTTCTTGATAGAATCCTCCGGCAATGGGTTGGTTCTCGGCATCTACCAACTTGTAAGTGACGGGTTCTGTCGGAACTACTTGCGTGATGCGAAATATTTCTGTGGAATAATTCGGAGTATATCCCTTGGCGAATTCCCCTTTATATTTGCTAATGCGGACGTAGTCGTTAATTTCAAACTTAGGTATCATTCGTAGTTTGGGTTGTTTATATGAATAAATGGTCTTTAGTAATTCCATTTCATTCTTCTTTGATACGTCACACGGCTTCATTTTTATAGTCGAATGTTTCTTTGTATTGTAGAAGTCCATTAGTTGGTCTAGTATGTCGATCCAATTGTAAGTACCATTAATTGTAAATTTTTTCCACATAAAATTTTTTAACGTGCGATTAAATCTTTCTGCCACGCTCGACTTTAAAATGCTGTAGGTAGAATAGTGGTTAATTTTATAATCACCCATCAACTTTTTAAACTCGGAATTGTAGAATTCTGTTCCTAAATCGGATTGTAAATTTTTTGGAACCCTTCCCTGTTTTAATATGTTTTCCATTGCAAAAGTAACCTCTTTACTGGTTTTAGTTTTGAGAGGTCTTGACCAAGCATATTTTGAAAAAACGTCAATTACTGTGATTATATACTTGAATCCCTTATTGACCTTGTAATATTTTGTCATATCAATTAAATCACACTGCCAAAGGTCGTCAAACCCTTTCACAACTACCTTTCGTCGAGGAAAATTCTTTCTTACCGACTTATGTAACTCGTTAGCAATATCTTCTTTTATACCCATAATATTAGTTACTCTATAACTCCTTTATCTCTGAGCTCTGATATTATATTTATAACTTCGTTATTGTGACTAGTATTACCTGAAATCTCTGATAATTTCAATAATCGCAGCCTGTCCACAATTTCATTTATATTATCATAATGCACATAGTCTGGAGCACATGGATAAGTATCCAATTTTAAATAGGGAGTTTTTAACCCACTCCCTTTCTTAAAAATATTTTTTATATAGTTTCTGTATTTAAATGTATTTGTAGCTTGAACCTTCTCTCCATCAGAATGTCTCACTAAATGAGCATTTGTAAGCAGTAATATATCTTTAAAAGAATTCAGATCATCTTTAGTGATAAGTGTCTTATTTGGTTTCTTCTTAAACATAAGTTCCAACAAACCAATTGTTGGTTTAAATTTTTGACCTTTTATTTTAATGAAACTATCAGATGGATCGTAGTTAATTTTACTATTTCCAATCATCCATTCATCATTATCACCTAAATATACACCATACGTATGATCCATTTCATTTTTACTATCGTTAATAGATTTATTGATATAATCGTTAAAATTTTCTTCGTTTTCATCATGTTCACTATTGGAATCCGATTCTTCTGATAATGATTCATTGGTTTGAATTTGTGAAGGTTTGCTTTCATTCATAACTTTAAGTGATGACGACGGAGTTTGTTCACTATCAAGAATTGATGAATTCTTGTCACTCTTTTTTTTCTTTTTCTCTTCAATATTTTTTACTATTTCACTAATAGGATCGACGATAGGTTTAAATTTCTTTTTGAATATTTCTTCTTCATCCACAATACCTCGTTTCAGTGCTAAATATTTTTTTCTTACCGTATTACTTGTTTTGATTAACTCCTTTTTAACATCCATTTCCTTTCGAAGTTGGATGAAGACTGTGTGGTATCACATACAATATTACCTTATAAAAAATTTATCGAACCCATTGCGATATCTACCATTGTTCAGATCACTTTCTTTATCGATTACGAAAAATCCAAATTTTTTATTCCAACAAATTTGACACATATCTACAAATTCCGTAAATGTTAAGTCGGGATTAATATGATTGTTATAAACATGTTTAAGATTATTATTATCCTGTTTAAAAACAATTATCATATTAGCATTATCTCTAATTAACTGCTTCGGAATTCTGGAATAAGATTGACAAAGATAAAAACAATCCACGTCTTTGTGTCGACCCATACTAAAAAATGCACTTACGTTGTTTTGCTTATCACATATTATATCATCAAACACAAACACCGAGTGTTTCTTAGCCTCAGAAGGTTGAATTACTTCTTCATTTTCAGAGAATTTATAATAACCAATTCCTTTTACATTTTTTAAAACGTTTTCCAAAAACTGGTATTTTGGTTGATATAAGGACTTTGAGTAAACATATATGTTTTCAAATTTTAATCCATTAGGATCTGTAATTAGGCTTAACATCACAGCAGTTTTCCCACAAGATGATGGTCCTGTAATTAAACATCTGATTTGATTTGGAAGGAGCCCACTATGTCTTCGTCTATTATCAACCGGTTTTAAATCAAAACTTTCAATGTTTAATTTTTGTTTTTGATTAATCACCTTCATTATTATGAGATAACCTTCTCTTACCACGTTCTATGCAGAAATGAGATTGATCGGCATTCTTAAATTCTTATGTAATCTTATAAGTAGTACACAAGGGAATATAAATAATAAACGAAAAAATATAAATGAAAACTATTTTATTTCCACATGGTTCTATTTTCCATCCTATGATATAAAGATTTCATTTTTTCTACAGCAAGTTTTACTGACTTAATTTTTGAACTATTAAAGCTTTTTGAAAACAGATCACCGATACGCTTATCTTTCTCCTCGTCTGTGCAGTCTGAAAATAATGATGTAAACCCCTCAATGTCTTGCCCAGAAGATCGATGGATCAGATACATCAAAGTGTAGTATCCACTGTAGTCTGATGATTCACTCTGTATTCGATGTCGATTGTAACTCCATTTTTCAGTAGCATTTTGAATGAAGAGAAATATTTTGTAAGGTGGAGGTAAACCGAAACTATCAAAATATTCACCCCGATGAAATTCGTCAATGTAAACGGCTACCCATCGGTCTCCAGTATTGAATATATATGATGAGGGATAGTTGATGTATGAAGGTATTCTACCTTCAGCGTGAAATATTCCGTTAAAATGTTGAACGATTTGTGGATTACTTTGAATAAAAAGCTCTAATTCGATTGCGTACATCTTGCACAATTTTCTTTTCTCTGAGGTTTTCCGTCGATGTGATCTGTACCCGCACCTGAGGAGTTGTAATGTTCATAGCAGTAAATTATATCCTTTAGCTTATCTTTTTTGTGATCTGGGAGAAGGTCCCACACGTGCCATAGGTCACTCGGGGACACGTGATGTACAAAATACTCTTTCGGTAGGTAAGATATTTCTTGTATTTTTAAATTGGCTAAAGTTCTGTTACCGTATTTATCAAGCGTATTGAATTTATCAATAATTTCTCCAATCTTGTCAACTGTTTTGTCTTCGATCTCCAATAATGTGGATTTCTTTTCAACCTTGTTTATATACCAGTGTAACAACAGTCTAACATTTTCACTTGCACATTGATCAGTCGTTCGAGAATGGTAAAAACACTTTCTAAAGCTCATCTGTTTTCTCAGATCGTTGATTCTTGGACAACAAATTTCATCCATATCCCGCACGGACACAGTTTTATTCGATAAAGTATTTTCAATAAAAATCTTTTTTTCCATACCTTTGACTAATACAACATCGTAAGATCCTAATATCCTGTTAAAAATATTCTTCATTTCGAAATATGGAGTGTAACCGTCATTCCAGTCAATTCCATGACAGAATTGCTTAACCCATGTTGCAACCTTTTGTTGTGTTTCAGGTAACGCTGTATATGGAAAAGGTGGTTTGAAAATAATCGATTGCACTTTACTACCTGAAGTTGTGAGAAAAGCTGCTTCCTTCACGATGAACTCATTTTTTAGTCCACGGAACCCTTGGATATCACATACGACTGTTCTGTTCGACATCTTGTTAGCAACTGGAATAAAAATTGTGAATTATCACGTTACAACTTGTTTAATCTCAACCTACTAACCCTTGACCTTGTTCCTGACCTTTTGTTTTCCTTTTTTCACCTCATACTAACTTTTTTACCAAACTTGTCATCGGGTTGTATTCAACGACACGATCGTGTAATATTAAACAATATGCTGTAGTTTTAGCTGCGATTGTACTTTTCGATTCAAACTCTAATCTTATATCCACTGGTCCTGATTTTATGGATTCGTTTTGTCTGGAACAATCGATTACAATTAACGGAGCATGTGTTACAAATTCACTATATGTGAATAGGGGTTCGCCCTTTTTAAAATAGTAGTTTTCTTGAAATTTTACATACATTTCATAAAGAATCGCTAGCTGATTCTTGGACTGATCAAGGTTCATATCGTCATACGGGTAACACTCTGAATTCAAATAAAGTTTTACATTTGAAACGTCACATATATCAAATTCGCTGACATTTTTTTTGATATTGTTTGATCTGTCCGTTTGAAATGCTAATACAACATATCGTGGTTTTTCCAACTGAGTTGATGTTTTTACATTCCATGTCTGTCTATTTGATTGTGGTAATAAAGGATATTCATAAAGCTCCCATGTTCTAAAATTGATGAAAATTGATTGATTTTTTTCAATAACTTTGAGTAAAGATAGTTTTTCTTGATCTGATGGGAATACGTAGGGAACTCTCCATTGAATTTTCTTGATGTTAATGTCCATCGTTGGCTCGATACTTGTACTTGTACCTGCAGCTCCTGTTTCAGTCTTAACCTCACCAAGCATAGCATTTAGGTCAGTTCTTGATCTTATAAGTATAAGTTCCTGTTTAACGTTTAATATAATTTTATTATAATCCTCAGCGAACCCAATTAAAATCTTAAGAGGAATGCAGACATTAAAATAGAAAGTACCTTTATTTGTACTGTCTTCTTTGAGAGTCAATAAACTACCTTTTTCACTCGTCCAGCCTGCATTAGTTAACATTTTAATGTCACTATCATTAAAAGACAGATAACCTTTCATTGTACTTGTAATTCCAACGTTTTTCACCCTATCTATTTCAACTCCACCGATTTCGTATCGTATTTCATCAAATAAATAAGCATATCCGTTATTAATGAATTTTGTATTTGTTGATTTAACCACCCCCTCGATGTAGAGAGTACTGTTGCAGGGATACGTATAGATATCTTGATGTTGGATTGGTATTCTAATTTCATCATTATTGTTGAATGAAGAATTAGCATATGGTTGATGTGCGTGTACTTCTATTTTATTTATCGATTCGTCAAAGTAAATTTGCTCTCTTACTTGTAATATACTACCAGCCATGTTTAATTTTTAAGCCTAATGATACTAAAAAGTCTCTATTACTCTTAGAAAGAGAACCTCTCTTCACGGTGTCCGGTGTAGAAATGTTCACGGTTTTCAAATACGGTATGTTCTTAACTGGGGTGAAGATCATAGGCATGATTACAAACGTTTAAGATGTAATGTTACTGTGATGGTTTCTTCACGGAAATTGATAGGTTTACCATTTTGATCAGTTATTTTAAGGGATATGTTATCAATCGTCCTTGTGTTGATTGGAAGATAGATTATATTGGCGGGAGTTTCAACTATTTTAAATCCTGGTGGAACAGTGGGAAAGAATGTATGTATCACATGACTTGGATTACTATTTACAAACGAAGACGTAATTATATTACACTCCACGTTTATAGTATTGACTTTTAAGACGTTTACCGTTCCATCCGACACATGAGTGAAAAACTTGTTTAATTTTATATTTTTGAAACCTAATAAAGGACCTATTGAGTCTGAAGGAGTGAAGTCGATGTCTTTGGAACACTTTATCTCACTTTTTAACGTATTATTGTTTGGTTGAATTGTTATCAGTACATCATGATTAATGGGATACGCATTTTTGTATGATAAGCTAGTATCGATGTCAGTTTCTGTTTCACCTCTCTTATCTCCAAGAACCTTTCGTAAATACTTTTGCAAATCTTTAACTTCATATGATCCAGTAGGTATTTCTATACCCACCTCTTCATTTTTATCGGTAAGATAATAAAACATATTACACCCTTCCTCAACATTTGGAATTGAATTAAATGTTTCAAAATTGATGAACCCTAACACGTAATCTCGATCATTTTCTAGTTCAATTTTGGGGAATATTTCACAGCTTAAGAGTGAACTATTTCCCGAAATTACAAATAGGTGAGACATGTTGCTTGTACGATGGTCAAATAATGACTGAGATAGTTATTGGAGAATATTTTAATTACAATCAGACAGAAATTTCAAACACAACTGTCCACATATTTCAGTGTTAAAATTTTGATCCCTAACATAGTTATACAAAATAATACAGTTTTTTAAATAATGTATAACTTCCATTGGTGGTTTGAGGTTCCCAAAACTGTCGTAATACTTTGCATGTGATCCATCTTTACGTAAAGCGACCCAATGAGTCCCGGGCCCATCATCATCGTCTAAGTTTATGATTATCGCTTCTTTATTCCATGGATGCAAAGGCAGTTTATCCTTAGAGAATACTCCTCTAAAGTAAGGTATTTTCAATCGTTTAGCATACCTTTCCAAATCCAGATTGGTTAGTGCGTTTGATCTAAAAAAATACCCATCCCTTGTTTGTATGGTCTCAAATACAATCCTTTTCCTGTTTTAATCTTAACGTCACTTACATTTTCCTTTCTTGCTCTGTTAACTTCGTTTATGGCTTTATACACTGAGGTAGCTCCGCCGGCCAGACTTCCGATGGCAGACAGTCCGGCAAATAATGGCAACAGGAACGGTAACGCTCCTCCAGATTTGGGTATGGGTATGATTCTAGGTTTTTTTATTTGATCCTTTTTACCACCCCTCATCGCATTTCTTGCAGCTTTCAACGCTGCAGGAACCAATACCTTAAGTTCTTTGCTTTTACTCTTTTTAAGTTCGTTTTTAGCCGCCAGTATAGCATCCTTGAGGTGTTTCTTCTGTGTATTTCCATTCTTACTGTCATGTTTCGGACTCCTTTTCTGCCTTTTCTTTGTAACACTTTCTGACTTCGATTTCTTCATACCAGCACCGAGTTTAAGTTTTGCTTTCATAGCGTTCGTTACTAAAAAAGCGTTTACCTTTTCACCGAGTTTAGCGTCCGGAGCCGATACTCTCGTCCACGCCCTATCGGCCAGCAGCCTGTCAGCTTTGTGTCTACTCGTTAAATCCTTGTTCTGAGCGTATGCTATATCGTGTTCCTTGCAGTAACTATCAAGTGGATTGATCCCTTTGTCGCCCCTTGCCAGACGTTTCTCCAATTTAGTACCAGCCCCACAAAATTGGTATCCACCCAACAGATGTGCCTCAAAAGGTAGGTTATCAATAAGCTTATTAATTAGACCTCCACCTCGTTTGAAGCTCAGAACCATACTGATGACCAGTCCTACTTGCTATTCAACTTACCTACCCTATCCCAAAAGTCGTCTTTATCATCATCTTCTGTTGATTTACTTTCTTTCAAGGTTTTTATTTCAGACCTAAGATAAGCTAAGTCATTTATCATTGCACTCATGACATCTGATATGGGCTTACCTTCTCTATTTCGGGACCTTGCAGTCAACGAAGAAGCTGGATAAAAAACCTTAAGCTTTTCATCAATACGTGACATATCAGAGTTTATCCTGTTTTTGAAAGCATCTAATTGTTTACGAGTCACAGGTGAATTTTCATTCTCGCTCGCTTTGACAACCAATTGAATATTATACTTTTTTAAATCTATGACACCATTCATATCAGGTTTAATATAATCCTTTATCATTTCCCTCAGTACCACTTCAACTAAAGTTGTATTGTTGCTTCGTACTGTTTCATCTACATATTCTTTGTTTGCAACATCATGTCTTTCAATTGGCTTTTTGACATTTGTTATTATTGAATTATTGATATTTACTTCACTTTTGTCATCAATGTATAAATACTTCTGCATGAGTGTTCTTGCCTGACCTAAAGTAATGGGAGAATAATTATTTATGGCTTCATTTATATTAATTATAAACTTTTTAAAGTTTAATTCTCCTTTTTCTGGTTTAATGAAGGATTCCACCGTCTTGCTAATTATTTGATTTACCCTAACTAATTCTTTATCTAGATAAAGTTTATTTATTGCATCAGAGTCATCGGTTGGATCTTTTTCAATTTTAAAAAAGCTCAATCGTTTATTCTTCATATTAATTTCATCATTGATACCAAAAGTCACACATTTTAAATTAATCTGTGAATTAACATAATTTTCGATGTATTGTTTAGAAACTACATCCGTTAACTCGGTAGGATCTCCAATATTGTTAATTCTCATTCTTTTAGCATTAAAATTGCCATTTTCATACATTAAAGTATTGCTTTTGAAATAATCGAGAGATATTGCATCTTTTCCATCTACAGGGTTTGATATATTTTTAATATTATGATTTTCGCAATCAATAATAAATTTCTTTCTATCAAACTTAATAGTATCTCGTAGTTCTTTGTCCATACTATTTTGAAAGTACCTCTTATTAACAACATCCATGTCTGATTCAGGATCATTGACATTAACAATTTTTCTCTTTCTTAAATTAACTTGTTTATCCTCTAACAATAGACATTTTGATGAAATATAATTTAAAGTAACGGCATCACTAGAATCGACAGCTTCCCCTACGTTTGTTAACCTTTTGTTTTCAATATTAAAATTTTGTTTATCAGTTAGCTTGAAACCTATTCCTGAAGGTCCTACTACAACGTTTTCTTTGGAAGTAAAACCTATATAACCTCCAAACTTGTCGATACTTGGTTTCATCGTCTTGAAAGTCAAACATCAAATGATGCTATTCTCTTATTTTGATTGATATAACTATGTTTTTATTCATGACGTAATATTTAATTGTGTATAAATATATATTTATATCAGATAAATGAAAGGGAGATAAATTAATCTGAAACAAGGTAGGTAATAAATAACACTGAACACAGATTGTATGTCAAAATAATTTATATTTATTTACAAACATATCAAAATTACAAATATACATAACAAATGTCAAATATAATTGTTACACTTACAAAATTATGAAAAAAAATCTATGTATTAATTTGAAGATTCAATGGTTACAGTAATTAAAAACATAAACAATCAAACTAAATAGATAAGTTAAGTTTACAGTTTTTTTCATTACAGTCATAATACTTTCTATTATTCCACTATTTACATAAATTTACTGTAAAGCTCAAATTACTTGATTTATTTGTAACTAGATAATGTCCCTTCTTACAATGACAGACACATGATTGTCAACAATTATTTCCTCTAATTTACAGTCCGGATCATCGTGATCTTCGGAACCACCGTTTAAGACCCAACACACCCTAGCAACCTTTATTAGGACAAGATCTGCGATGTGACTACAGTAATTAATGCTGAACGGCTCGTTTCCATGATTTATTAGGTTAACCCTGACTACGTCTGTATGGTTGGAGTCAATAGACGCTGGAGAGTCTAAAACTGTCACCCCGAAAGTTTCCGCTTGCCATGCTACCGGTCGAATTTGTCCTTCATAACCTTCAGGTATTCTAATTTTTATACCCGCAGATATGGTTTTTCTTTCTCCAGGATTTAAGGTTATAGTGTAAATACAGGAAGGGAAAAATGCGTGCAGAGGTATAGCAACCCGACCCATGTTCTCGTATTCAGGCATATTAAGGAAGCCCTCGTCAACAGAAAGTTGTTCGTACCTGACCGGTACAGTTTCCAAAAAAACATTATCTGAAAAGTAAAAAACTAAATTAACTTACATACAAATCTAACAAATAATTTGAGCTTAACAAGAATCATTGGTCATTTTAGCTTTTTTTGCAATCAGTTCTTTGTGTAAATCAATTTTCCTTTTTTTATTCTCAATTAGTTTGTAATGGCCATATGCCATGGTATGGATATTATCATTTAATACAAATCTTTTATCATCATGAGACGATAACGCTAGTTTTCGTACTTTCGTTGTGTATACATCATGTTTCCTACTCCTAATTATATTCATTTCTTTGTACTGGTTTTGATTACAAAACAAAGCTCTCTCGTAGTCCTGAAAAGTTATTTCATTTTTAACAACACTTTTCTTTACACCCTTAGCACGTTTCTTACAATCATAATTCTTACTAAGAGTAGTATATAGCTTTGTCCTAAGACCAATGAATTTCTTTAGGGGAACTGATAAAGTTTCATCTTTCATAACACCAAGTCTTTTCTTATTATCGAGAGAGAAACAAGCGTGTGTTATTGGGTACTCACTAGTGTCAAAGTAATGTATATTCTCCTTGATTTGCTCATATACGTCAACTGAGTTTACATTTATAAGGTAACTATCCGTATCTGTATATAATAGTTCTACATTTCCTTGACCAAATACACGAGGAAAAATATCATAAAAATATCTATACATTACGATTTTGCTTAGTTCAAGAATAGCCATACCTACTGCAATGGGTTTGTTAAAATTTACTTTAGTTTTATTTAGATGAACTGCTATCAGTTTTTCTGTAAATATAGTTCTATCACGAAAATTAGGCTTAGCAATAAGCTTATCGAGCCTTTTAGTGCTACAAACTATTTCCATATTCATTCTGTTTCTTACGTTTTCCATACATTTGCCATAAACCGAATTGTTCATGAGTTTGAAAAACTCCTTTTCAAACTCATTTTGCGCATTTTTTCTAAATGTTGTGTTTTTTTCGATGTATCCATACAACCACTTAGACTGAACAAATTTCATACCTCTATGGATTTTAACCAAAACCAATCCATGCTCTACGGCCTGTTTTAACGCTTGGCTGTGAATTATGTAATTACGTTTAGGTTCTAAAGTTGTTAACAATTTTGAATGTTTACTACCTGGTGGTACTTTTCTTTGGGCGCAAAATGGTAAGTCGTTGTGTTGTTCATGTAGATGTGCCGGATAATCTAGATCTACCTCAAGTATAAACCCTACTTCATCATTTTCACCAATATCATTAATTTTATTTTTTACTTCATCAATTTCAACAGGGGTTAACCATTTAAAGTCCTTTAACGGTAAACTTTCTCCCATTGCAGCCCCATAAAGGTTATTTATATCTAGGAATAATATAAAGTTTGAATTATCAACTGTCCAGAGTCCCTGATCCATAGGTTTGACACCAGGTTGTGATTCCGAGTCAAGATTTGTTTCTGAAACTAAATACTTATTTGATGCCTCGCAGTAACGTTTAGTGCACATAGAAATACCACCACGAATACCAGCTTCTATGAACATGTACTGTTCATAGCTTGTTAACAAATCGATTTCAACTTTAGTCAATTTAAGACACGCGTCGAACGAAAGGCCAGGAGCTGTGAAATACCAACCTGGGTCCAAACCATAATTGGATTTACAAACTTTTCGGAAATTTTCAAATACATCGCTTAATAGTAACACATCAGTCTTAAGGTAGATATCAGAAAATTCTCCTAAGGTTTGACAGTTAAATTTGTTCCAAACCTCAACAGCCCTATTATAATCTTCTACAGCAACTTCTGACTTATTTAGAGAGCTGTAAAACTGATCAATAGAAGGCAAGCTAGTCTCATTAAATTTTTCCCAGCCATCTATGTATTCGTAGGGAAAACAGCCTTTTTTTGTAACAATATTAAGTTTATCATAACCGAAATAAGAAAGTGTTTCATTGAATTGATTTTTGTCAAGATTTTTGACTAGTTCATCAAGACTTCTAGACATAAATTTGTACGAATCAAGAAAACGAATTTCAAATCTAGCAGCAACTTTCTTTGATAAAGAGATATACCGTTCTTCTGTATTAGGGATTACCTTTATTTCCATTTCATCATAATCGAGACTTTTAATAATAAAATGGAGGTCATAATTTGACATATTGTGCAAGACTACGGGCAAAAAGTGTGGATTTTGATATGACAAGTTACAATTTGAATGACTTGCACCTCTAAATTTCCCTGTATTAGGGTCGTGATCTCTAACCCTTAAATTATCGGCAGTAAACTGTTCTTCACATATGTGACAGCAAGATGAACGTTCAAACATGTCCACTTCTTCATCCGTTAACTCCATAGGCAACTTATTTTTGTACGTCTCGTACACTTTAAGAGCTTCATCTCTGATCTTTTGGCAAAATACCTTCACAGCATTTTCTCCGCGAAAAAGGACTGGTTCTGATTTTTCACCATTACTTGAAACAACATAATAACAAAAACTTGATGGGTAGTGCTTTTGATAGTCAACAGTTGAAGAGGTAGATTGATTTTGCGTAGCATGTTTAGTTTTGCAGGTGTGGGAGTTCTTACAATTCGGTCTTTTACAGTTCAAACAGCATTGATTCAAATTTTTACAGTTGACTCGGAAACAGTTAATACAACATTCATTGGGATTTTTACAGGTAAAAGAATTGCAATTATTACATGGACTTTTTTGTATTAATATACTTTCAAAATCAGCATATACAATGTACGGGACTTGTTGTTGGTGTTTGAAATTTTTAAATTTAAGTTTACAATTATCTTCATTAGGCATTTCTACAGCAACAGGTTCATGATTGTTACATAGCTGTTTATGTACATCGAAGGTAGGTTTATCATTAAAATGGATTAAACATGATTTACAAACAAATTTTCTTCCGTTGTGGTTAGAGGTTTGCGCGCTTACTAATTTATCAAAGTTTTTAATCCACACATAGTGAGATGTTGTTTCATTTTTCAATAGTAATAAATCACGGTGATCATCTTTTTCTTGTTTTGTTACTTTAATAGGATATACAATATATTCCTCACTATTGTGTTTCTTTTCTATTCCAAATATATTTATAGACATATTGTTTATCTGTTCAAATTTAGGTATTGACTTAAGTTTTACAGGATAGTTAATACAGTCCCAGTCATACGCTGCATTCATTTCTGCATTATCAATATAATTGCGGACTCTTTGTGGATTACGAGGTACATTTTTCGCCCATATACTATACTTGAAGCAATAATCATCCTGATTCTTTACATTTACAACAGCTTTCTTGTTTGCAATGAAAGCTGGTAAGGATATATGTTTACATCCTCTTAATGGATAGTATTTATTAATTCTTAGTTCCAGCCCTATAATACTCTTTAGACTCCATCCTGAACCTTTACCTTGGTGTTCTGATTGTTCTGTTAAAAGTTTATCAAAAGCGTTTTTACAATACGTGTTTAGATCTGTACCTAGTAGTATGGGCTCGTTTGCAGTCTTAAATGACAGTTCTTTGATTTCATCTTCTTCTCCTTCAGTTCTTGCATAGATACATTTTAAAATAATATTACATTTCAGAGTTTTCGACTTAAGAAGGTGTTCTTGAATTTTTGAAATAATCAAAGGTTTCGTGTGATATTTTAAAAAATTACCTATATCGATGTATCCTTCACCATTTGTTAAGTAATAGGTTTTAAGCCTACATTTTGCAGCAGACTCGGTCTCAATAATTGGCAAATAGCCCAATGTATTTTTTAAATGAGTGTTACTTGCAGGGTGATTGTCAGATTCTCTGTACCACGTATTACATGGTTTACAAAATTTGAGTTTAATCGTTGCAAGATAGTTTTGCATCGTTAACAGATTACAATAGAATAGTAATTTATATTTGACAATGATATGGAGTATTTCTTATTCAAATTATAAAATGTATTTTTCTATAATTGGCTAGTCCCTATGATGTATTGTACTATAGTAATTGATGGTTTTTCACTATCTCTTACTATTGATGATCTTCGAGCGCAGCTCAGCCAGGCGTCTGGTTTGAGCCAACGTGAGGTCTGCCGCCGCGGAGATTATTGTCACTGCCCCAGCATACTCCCCAAACCTGGCCTGGAGCGATGTGAGCTTCACACAATACGGCAGCCGTACTCTGTATGTTTGGTCATCCCTCCGTTCAAACTTAAACAAACATGTAAAATAAAATTAATTTATAATATTTTTTAAACGTGTGTTAAAATAAATTAAGTGCTGTTATCTTCTGTACCTTATCTAGAAATATATCAAAGTTTAGTTATAGGTTTAGTCATAAGTTTAATTTATAGGTAAAAAAATAATTAATCAACCTAAACATTAATTAACAAAGAAAATAATGATGAACATGAAACGATAAATTAAAGCCTTCTTGTTCCATACAATGACAATTTAGTTTTTTGGGCAATCATTTTTGAAATAATCATAATTCAAAATGTAGATATAAAAATAGAAATTGACATTGATAATTTAATTCATAAGTATGATTATTTAATTTAGGGTATTATTACTTGCAAATAAGTTTAATATACAGTGTATTTATCAGATAGTGATATAACATATCATCACTATTGAATCTTAGGTGAATTTGGTTGAAAACATTTTAAAGATATAAAGTATAACGTTTATAAATCTAAAGTTTTTTATCAATAATATTTTTATTTTTTTCCTACCTGAACATTAGGTTGAGGGAACACTGCCTTCAAGATAATGTAGAGGTCTTCAAGACTCTCCAGGCCTGATCCCTCGACGATGGAAACGTCCCAGGTGGAGGGTGTGGTCAGCGCGTTGGAGGAAGACATGATGATAATGATTTTGTGTGCGCGAATTATATATCTATATATATACTGATAAGATATGACGTCTTTGACCTTAACCTCCACACGTGGTATTTACGTTATCAGTCGGAAGTCATTAAACACACACGCTGCAACGCTGCACTTTGTAATGGTTACGCAAATTATTATGTTTTGATAAACTAATGCTGCATCCATGATAATCCCTATCAAGAGTTTTTGCACGCCACGATAAGCCTTGCATCATCAAGGATAATTATCAGCTCAGCGCTAAATATTTATTTAAATATACAAACAGTAGTTTTATGATATAAATGAATTTCAGATATAAATGAATTTCAGATATAAATGTACAAATATCCTTATTAAACAAATTGTTTTCATGGTAAACAACGTCATCGTTAAATGACATGCCATAAAAGCGCTTTTAAGTCCACCATAAGTGTTTTTAAATTAATTTATTAAGATATTATTATTTATCCATTATTTCTTACATAAGGCTAACAATTTAACATTCTATTTACTCCACACATTTGGAAAACTATCTACACTCAACACTAAATGGCAGAAGCGAGAAGCGTTTGTCAGTCAAACGTTACCACCTTAAAAATCGAGTTTTAAATAAAAATATTTATAATACATCTTGTCGTACGCCCGACATCAGGTAACAAACACCCTTCCAAACCGACACACCTCCGACACCTTTCCCGTGTGCCAGCCTCCGCGGTGCCAGCTCTCTCAACCGTCCACCCCGACACGCCGACGGAAACTTTCGACACCGTGTGCCAGCTCTCTCACCGTGCCAGCTCTCTCACCCATGTACGTTCTCCCCGTGCCAGTTCTCTCAGCCGTTTAATAACACGGTGGTGCTAGCTCTCTCATTTTTACCCTACTAGCGCCTCTAAACGTAACCACAACTAAACACACGCCAAACAACTTTTTTTAGATTTCATAAAAGGATGGTTAGTCTAATTGCAGTATCCTAGGTCAATGATGAAGTAGTAGCCCCTAAGCTGTTTTGCCGCACCAGCTGATTTGACCGTTAAGCGGAAATGACGTGTAAAGCCGGAAATGACGGGGGATTTGACAGTTAGGTACGATAGGGGTGGAAATGGCGTGTTTTATAGCGGATTTGAGCTGACAGCAAGAAGGTGGTAACAGGATACAGGTGGTAGGAGCTGGTGGTAATAGATAGGGGATGAAACAGCTGTCTGTACAGTAGTGTGTTTAAATAGCTAATACTTGTTCGTTTGCAATTGTCTTAAATGTATTGGGCATATCAACCAACAGCTACACCAAGGTTTTAAACCAAAACACAGCTTACATGTACAGACAATAAATTGAGTTAAAATCATATTGTCGACGGAAACATTTTAACAGTAGCCTACAGTATTGTACTAGTGCCCGCGGCGGCGTGGTGCAAGGTTGTGTCACCGGCCGCCGTGAATTAGGCTGAGGCCGCGAAGGGAAAGTGAGCGGGCAGTGGAACAAGGTCAAATGCCCCTACTCAACCTCCATGTGGATTTGTATCCACAGTTCTACAGTTTGCTTTTGGACATAGCGGCGGAGTGTTGTACGGTCCTGGGTCTATCGTTTGCATCGTTGATGCCATCGTAATACTACACCTCGATTGACTCAACAACACAAGGTATTGTAAAAACCCATTTTAATTTATATCTTATGTTAGATAGTCGCAGGATAGCTGTTTGTGGTTAAAAGATGTTTATACAGAAATACGTTCCAAAATAGTAGATATATTTTCCCCATGTTAGTAAATATTTGTTGGTCTTAAAAAAACCTTAAGTAGTGGTGTATTACGGGTACTGGAGACCGTGACGTAAAAAATAAAGTAAAATTAAATATCGTTTATATTTTGTTAAACAGTTTGACAGATTAGACTTTGTGG
The DNA here is from genome assembly GCF_028750875.1 of Macrosteles quadrilineatus. NCBI lineage: Eukaryota > Metazoa > Arthropoda > Insecta > Hemiptera > Cicadellidae > Macrosteles > Macrosteles quadrilineatus. Next base: position 35,572,271 of record NW_026542594.1, on the reverse strand, counting down.
TCAAAATATGTTTATATAATGGAGTCTTTAGAAAGACTGTTTTTTTTTAAGTGAATTATACCCAATTCCATGTGTTCTGACTTGTGCGAATCAAATAAATTAGTTTGCCATCTTCAACGTCAGGAGGCTTTGGCACATTTAATCGTGTCGGAAAGCAAACCTCTAAAAACTTGTTGTCATAAAAGAAAATAAACGTTTTACCATTTTCGTTTTGTCTTTGTTCTACTAATTGATAATGTTTGTTTTGTAACAGATATTTAAATGTTACTTTTTCTGTTTCTATTGGACTTACTAGTTGAGGAAGCTTCATTTCTTGACATATGGCTTCGGGTGATAATTGATTAGAATAATTTGATCCTGATGCATTCCAATGTAGTGGTAATTTAATTTGCTTCTGAAACTTTAGACGTAGTGACATTGACTTGCGAAAATTGCTAGTTTTAGTAGTAGTAGATTTCTTTAAATCTTCTTTTATTCTCTTTAGTTTATCTTGTGTGATTGTACTTGGCTTATCCATAGTTAACATCAGAACAGAGCTGGCATATGTGAACAGTCTTCGTTGAAGGTTCGACACTGAATGATGTGATGTTGGAGGTTTGGAGACTTCCTTACTTAGTAGGTAGAATTACCCGACAGTAGGGAAATTTACCCGCGAAGCAGGGTAAACCTCCCAACCGACCCCCTCCCAACTGGCTCGCGGATAAAAGTAGCGGCAGCGAACGGACTGTAGTCAGTCTCACCCAACTGGCACAGCTGACTGGTTGAGTGTAGACTGACTGACTTTTGATTAAAACCTTTCGTTAGATTTGGCCAATCTAACTTAATGTTTTAGTCAATAGCATGTGCTGCATGTTGTTTTTTTAGCTTGTATCTTAGATGGTTTTACTTTATGGAGTGCATCGTGTCTTTAGTACTTGAATTGCGCAGAGTGTTGTATTTTTCTAATCATGTGATATTTCAGCTAACAAAGGATAAAGAAGTCCCCCATTAAAATGAACAATCTTTTGTGACTGTAAATATTTTATATTTAAAATTTAAGTTGACCATTTTGTAATTAGTTGAGAGGTCCAACGGCCTGCATACTATTCTGCATTTGGTTAAATTAAATTTTAAACTTTTGTTGTCATTGGTAGTTTACTTATGTCAGCTAACAATGAACACTTTCTTGTGACTGTAAATATTCTATATTTTAAAATTTAAGTTGACCATATTGTAATTAGTTGAGAGGTCCAACGGCCTGCATACTATTCTGCATTTGGTTAAATTAAATTTTAAACTTTTCGTTGTCATTGGTAGTTTACTTATGTCAGCTAACAATGAACACTTTCTTGTGACTGTAAATATTCTATATTTTAAAATTTAAGTTGACCATTTTGTAATTAGTTGAGAGGTCCAACGGCCTGCATACTATTCTGCATTTGGTTAAATTAAATTTTAAACTTTTCGTTGTCATTGGTAGTTTACTTATGTCAGCTAACAATGAACACTTTCTTGTGACTGTAAATATTCTATATTTTAAAATTTAAGTTGACCATTTTGTAATTAGTTGAGAGGTCCAACGGCCTGCATACTATTCTGCATTTGGTTAAATTAAATTTTAAACTTTTCGTTGTCATTGGTAGTTTACTTATGTCAGCTAACAATGAACACTTTCTTGTGACTGTAAATATTCTATATTTTAAAATTTAAGTTGACCATTTTGTAATTAGTTGAGAGGTCCAACGGCCTGCATACTATTCTGCATTTGGTTAAATTAAATTTTAAACCTTTGTTGTCATTGGTAGTTTACTTATGTCAGCTAACAATGAACACTTTCTTGTGACTGTAAATATTCTATATTTTAAAATTTAAGTTGACCATTTTGTAATTAGTTGAGAGGTCCAACGGCCTGCATACTATTCTGCATTTGGTTAAATTAAATTTTAAACTTTTCGTTGTCATTGGTAGTTTACTTATGTCAGCTAACAATGAACACTTTCTTGTGACTGTAAATATTCTATATTTTAAAATTTAAGTTGACCATTTTGTAATTAGTTGAGAGGTCCAACGGCCTGCATACTATTCTGCATTTGGTTAAATTAAATTTTAAACTTTTCGTTGTCATTGGTAGTTTACTTATGTCAGCTAACAATGAACACATTCTTGTGACTGTAAATATTCTATATTTTAAAATTTAAGTTGACCATTTTGTAATTAGTTGAGAGGTCCAACGGCCTGCATACTATTCTGCATTTGGTTAAATTAAATTTTAAACTTTTCGTTGTCATTGGTAGTTTACTTATGTCAGCTAACAATGAACACTTTCTTGTGACTGTAAATATTCTATATTTTAAAATTTAAGTTGACCATTTTGTAATTAGTTGAGAGGTCCAACGGCCTGCATACTATTCTGCATTTGGTTAAATTAAATTTTAAACCTTTGTTGTCATTGGTAGTTTACTTATGTCAGCTAACAATGAACACTTTCTTGTGACTGTAAATATTCTATATTTTAAAATTTAAGTTGACCATTTTGTAATTAGTTGAGAGGTCCAACGGCCTGCATACTATTCTGCATTTGGTTAAATTAAATTTTAAACTTTTCGTTGTCATTGGTAGTTTACTTATGTCAGCTAACAATGAAAACTTTCTTGTGACAGTAAATATTCTATATTTAAAATTTAAGTTGACCACTTTGTAATTAGTTGAGAGGTCCAACGGCCTGCATACTATTCTGCATTTGGTTAAATTAAATTTTAAACTTTTCGTTGTCATTGGTAGTTTACTTATGTCAGCTAACAATGAACACTTTTAAGCTTTTGTTGTTATACCTAAACACAGACTCTTTCCTCACTACAACAGAAGGAGAGATAGAGCATGTTTGCTCCATCTCTTCTTTTGGTATTATTTTAAATGACCTTGACCTACTTACAGGACTTTGAAAATATTTTGGAAAAAATATAAAAACGGTAGTAATGGATCTTGTATATGTTTGAATCCGACCGGGCATATATTCTAGCTAGGGACCTACTATCGCTAGTTAATTTACATAAGCAGGTGCAGCGTTGTTCTACCCCCACCACTCAACCCGAGCGTATAAAAGGGCTGCGAGCAGACGGATGATTGTCAGTCTTGCACAACCGGTGAAGCTGACCGGATGGGCAAACTGGCTAAAGATGAGACCCTTAGTTTAGAGTTGGTACCACTCTAACCTAAGGTTCTTGTCACTTAGTAGTTATATTAGAAGCATGTTGATTGTAGTATTTGTTGGCTTGTAGTTAGAGGGTGTTTTGCGTATTTGTATCTTTGGTAAGGGGTGTTGTATTTCTTAATTATGTGATGTTCTATTTCAGGTATCAAAATAATAAAGTCCCTATTAGTAATTTTTTATTTTCAATTTGAGTTGATCATTGTATGTTACAAAGTTCTAAGTGACATTAGTAAGTTGAAAACGTTCACACAAAACAAAAACATGAAACCAATAGTAAATTCATGACATAGAGTTCTCTTTGACATACACACACATTTTTATGGGGACAGTTCGTTGACTGCGCTGCTCCGGCTATTGCTAATGAGTCTTTGATCAATACCATGAGGACAGTCCTTTGGCTGCGCTGCCTCTGATCAAAAAGACTGATACATTGGTCTTTAGCCAATTCAGACTTACACACAAACATGAAAATAAAACAAACACTAAGTTCCCCCACTACAACAAAATGAGATAGATGACATTCACACATTTTTATGGGGACAGTTCGTTGACTGCGCTGCTCCGGCTATTGCTAATGAGTCTTTGATCAATAACATGAGGACAGTCCTTTGGCTGCGCTGCCTCTGATCAAAAAGACTGATACATTGGTCTTTAGCCAATTCAGACTTACACACAAACACGAAAATAAAACAAACACTAAGTTCCCCCACTACAACAAAAGGAGAGATGGAGCTTATTTTTGCTCCATCTCTCCTTTTGGCATTATTTTGAAATGACCTTGACCTACTTACAGGACTTAGAAAGCTTCCCTTAAAATACATAACAAACACTAAGTTCCCCTATTACAACAAAAGGAGAGATGGAGCCAATTTTTGCTCCATCTCTCCTTTTGGCAATATTTTTAATTGACCTTGACCTACTTACAGGACTTAGAAAGCTTCCTTATAGTACATTATTGGGAACCGAGAACAGTTCTTTTAAGTTAACACCAAAGGACACAACATTTCCCCTCCAACCACAAGCTTCTCCCCTCCACCCACAAGCTTTCCCCTCCACTTGAGTTTTGCTATAAAAGGAGGTTTGCTTCGCAGGCAATCATCATTCAATGGTCTGAAGTAGTCCTAGCTAGCTGAGTCAGCTCCAGTTACTATTCACTGTTTCATTTGCTATCATGGCTTACCTTAGAATTCCCACTAGACCCTCGAAAGTAGTTTCTTCATCTTCAAAGTCTCTTCCTCGATCTATTTTAATTTCATCACATGCGTCAGATCCAAAATCGGTTCTTCGAGAAATACTGCAGTCAGAAGGTGCAAGTCCTGGAGCAGAAGAACAATACACCTTCCGAGCCATTGGTGATCAATCTCCTCCACTGATTGAAATATTGTCTTCATCTTCATCTTCACAATCAAGTTCGTCTTGTTCATCTTCTTCGGAGTTAACCTCATCTGATTCATCTACAAGCTCTTCCTCGTCCTCTGACTGCACTGTTGCTGATATTCTATCAACACCTACTGCTACTAGAACTGCATCTCCACCTCCAACTTCTACACCATGTATTTCTCCCTCGACAACTCCACCTTTACAATTCACTATTCCACCACCCATCATATCTCCTCTAAAAGACTCCCTACCAGCCACTTCCAAATCCTTTGACCACCTTCACACTTCTCCTTCAGATAAGTGTAAACAATTAATTGCTGACAGGAGAAGAAAATTTGCACACACCCTCTCTAAGTGTCGATATGTTTTTAAAAAGGGTGCTAGTAAGGGGGAACACTGTGAAAAGGTTTGTGTTTTGAATAGTGATATGTGCTCCATTCATTCAAAACACAATAAAACCACAGAGTCTTCCAATAAAATTAAAGAACTTCCCAAAGCAATCCGGGTAAGAAGGATGAAAAGGTGTACGAAATATTTCTTTGTCAGATGTGTATGGTTTAATAACATCATTATAAAACGTAACGATACAGGAGAGCATTTTTCAATTAGATTACCAAGAGATGTTGTAAACCCTGAACATCCGAAAAGAACTGACTACCTTATCCGGGATGCTAAAGGAAGATTGTCTTGGAAATCTTCAATTTCCAAGATCAAAAAGACACGGTAATTTTTTTCCTTTTAACATTTTACATTACCAAAGATAACACAGTAAATTCAATTTTTCCAAATTCTTAAAAAAAATGTGTGAGCAATTTGTTTAATTCTGATACATCATGTGTAAAAACATGCTGCAGAATTAAATGAATTGTTCACACATTTTTTTTATTATCTTGCAATGACCTTGACCCACTTCTTAAACTTAGAAATTTCTGCAAAATTTTAAAATAATGATAATATCAATTTCCACCACTACTAAAATTAAGGTGGTTTGTTTAACCCCACCCCCCTTTACCCCCACCAGTACATAAAGGTATAAATGACGCTTGATATTGCACACGATTCATTCTTAGATTGGAGCTAGCAGAGGCAAGTTTAACTATGAATTCCCCAGCTACAATAATAATTAAAAGAAACTTAAAAAACTTTCAAGAAGCATTTGCATTCAGGGGAAGTTTAGAAAAATATTTAAATCATAGTGTGACATGTCATTTTACTTTGTGGAAGGAAGAGAGAAACATCTGGAACTCAGAAGCAAACGGGTTGAAACTAGAATTAACTGATGTACGATTTAATAAAATAATTCGAAGGCTAGTGGAAATGTTAGAAAAAGGGTATATTGTGACTGCCACATTCTACATAAAACCAGACCGCAATAACTAAAAACAAAATGGAGTAAAGGTTAAGGGTGGGGGTAAAGGTAAATGGTGGGGGTTTGTCTATATAACATGTTTGCTGAGGTACAATCAGTTACTTCAGATTTACCACTCTTGTACATTATGTCTCCTGTGGACAATATTTTCCCGACAACTTCTTTTTTAAAAACCTTATTGGAAAACATTGTTTTTGAAGCTGGTTCAGAGGAAGAAGACATAGACTTGGAGGAAGAATCTTTATCCGAAGAAGAGTTGGAATCGGATGGTGACGAAAATTTGGAAGTATTGACTGATGAAGAGTTAGATGAAGAAGATAGAAGTTTTCTACTTGTTGAAGATTCATCATCTACTGAAGAGATGGTATGCTCGGAGAAACTTGTTGAGCTAAGGGAAACACCTACAACAAGTCATATAATGTTTAGTGCAATGTTTAGAAGTAGAAGACGATTGTTTGACTCTGACTCCGACTCTGACTCTGACTCTGATAGTGTACAAAAATTAAAATGAGAGGGTGGGTTGGGAGTTTGTTTTGCAAATCATCAATTTCCAAAACAAATACAGTAAATTTTCTATTTCTAAATTTTTAATCTTTGAAATATTTAATTTCTTTTAAATCCTGATAATCATAAAATCATAAAAGACACAGTAAATCGGCTTTTTCAAAATTTTGAAAAAAATGTCTGAGCAATTTGTTTAATTCTGGTATATCATGTTTAAGAAAACATGTTGCTGGGTTAAATAAATTGTTCACACATTTTTTTATTATTTGACAATGACCTTGACCTACTTAAAGAATTTAAAAATTCCATGGTTCAACAATAAAAGAAAATGTTACCCATTTCCCCCACTACTATAAAGTAAAGTGGGGAGTGGTCTACCCCCCACCACTATATGGAGGTATAAAAGAGGTTTGACATCCTGCATTAAACATTCTTATTTTTGGAACTCGCAAACGCAAGCTTAGTCAAGATGGATAAACAAAAGATTAGACATAATGAAAGAGAAAGAAGGAGGGTGATGAAGCTAAATGAAACATTTGAGGTATTGAGAACCATACTCAAAGCTAAAAAAGGAACATCTAAACTTCAAATTATAAATTTATCAATTGAAAGAATAAGGTTTTTAGAAAAGGAAGTTGAAGAAGCAAGAATGAGGACTGTGGGAGAAATGAAAGAAGCTAGTGCTATAATTGATAACCACGTTGAAAAATTAAAAGAAGATGATGATGAAAAAATGCTGTCGGACATGATACAATTAATGAATGGTGAAATGGAAGAGCGAATTCTGTCGGAAATGATGGATTTATTGGATAGTGAAATTGATGAAGAGTACTAACAAATAAAAAAAAATGGGACGTGGGTAGGTTGGGTTTGTCTTGGAAATCTTCAATTTCCAAGACTATAACACAGTAAATTGGGGCTTTTCCAAGTTTTGAACAGTAAATAACTTTTTCCAAATTTTGAATAAAAAAATGTCTGACCAATTTATTTAGTTCTGGTATAACATGTGTAAAAACGTGTTTCAGAACTAAACGAATTGTTCACACATTTTTTTATTATCCTGCAATGACCTTGACCTACTAAACCGGAATAGTTAGTAAAAAATAAAATACCTTGTTTTTCTATAAATATGTTTGAAAGTTGAAGAATAGCCTGTATTTACGTTAGATTATAAAGAAATTGGGAAATGGGGTGATGTCATTAATTTAATAGTAGTAGTAGAGGGGAGAGAGGGGAGGGAATGGTATAAATAGGGGTGGATGTTCACATCTTTCATCAGTATGCTGCTGCTTCTTGAATAGAGAACATCTACAACATGCTACGCTGCGCCATTTGTCAAGCCACATTCGAGGATGAAATAGATCTTCTACTTCATGAAATAGTCGATCATCCTACAAATGAAGAGGAATTGGAAGGATATCAAGACTTGATTGAAGAATTGAATAAAATAGGACAAGGAGAAGAAGAAGAACCGACACCATCTACTTCAAGAGATCGAGGAGAAGAAGAACCAAAACCATCTACTTCCATGCTACGCTGTGCCATTTGTCAAGCCACGTTTGAGGATGAAATAGATCTTCTACTTCATGAAATAGTCGATCATCCTACAAATTATGAGGAATTGGAAGGATATCAAGACTTAATTGAAGAATTGTATAAAATAGGACAAGAAGAAGAAGAAGAACCCAAACCATCTACCTCAAGAAATACAGAAGAAAAAGAACCAAGACCATCGACTTCAAGAGGTCAAGAAGAAAAAGACCCGAAATCATCCACTTCAAGACCAAGTGTAATCCATTACGCACCTAAACTTTCAACTTCACCTTCAACTGCTACATCTTCAACAAATGTGGAACTACACGCTCATGCTCTACCAGGTAAAGTGGTAACACATTTCAAAATTGACAATGCCGCATTAAAACTGGAAGAATTTATGTTTAGTGCAAAAAGACTAGTTATTAAAACGTTGCAAAGTGAATTACAAAGATTAAATTTTATAAAGTTTGGACTATTGCTGGATGTTATGTTTACCAACATACAAAATGAAACATCACCTAGAGGATTTTTAACAAAAAACAGAACCATTATGTTTGCCTCAGATGCTTGGATGTAAGAGTGCATAAACACGGATATGGAATGAGAGGTAGTAGCTATATTCCTCTACCCAAGAAAATTGCTAATACTAAATCTTGTGTAAATGTACAAAATAATGATACTGAATGTTTTAAATATTCAATGTTGGTAAAATATGTCAAAAATAATGATCCGCAAAGGGTAGGAAGAGAATATGAAGAAGTACAGCACAATTATAATTTTCAAGGAATGAGCTACCCTGTAAAAATCAAAGATATCACCAAGTTTGAAAAAAAGAACCCAACCGCTTCTGTAAATATATATGGTTTAGATTCATCAAACAATGTATATCCTCTACGTATAAGTGCACACGAACTAAATAATCACACAGACTTATTATTAATCACCAAAGGTGAAATATCGCACTATGTATATATTAAGAATTTCAACAGACTGCTATCATTACAAGTGTCAAAGCAAACAGGAGGAAGTAAAACAATTTGTAAAAGATGTTTTTGTCATGTAAATAAACCTTTAAGAAGAGGAGGTTCTGAATGGTTAATGGAGCATAAAAGGTTATGCAACGGACATGATGAAGTTAAGATTAACTTGCCAGCACGTGATAGAGCATTTGTACAGTTTAATAACGTCATTCATCAATATAGAATCCCTATTGTTGTGTATGCTGATTTTGAATCTACACTACTACCATTGGAACATCAAGAGGAGGAAACATCAAGAAGAAACAAGTACCAGTTACATTCACCCAACAGTTTTTGTCTACTCATCAAGTCAACGCTTTCCGAAGAATATTTACAAGATTATGGACTGACAGCTGAACCAAAAGTGTATCGTGGTGAAGATGCAGCTAAACACTTTGTTGACGAGCTTTACAATATAGCTGAAAAAGTAGAGGCAATTTATACACAGGTAAAACCTATGACACCTATGTCACCCGTTGAAGTTCAAGAATACGATTTATCAATATCATGTTATCTATGCAAGAAGACATTTACAGAATATAATCATAAAGTGCATGACCACGACCATCTGACTGGAAGCTACAGAGGTGCTGCGTGTAACGCCTGCAACTTAAACTATAAAATTCCTAACTATATTCCAATTGTAATGCACAACTTGAGCGGTTATGATGGACATTTTATAATACCTGAATTAGGAAGGGACAATGGTAAAATTGATGTATTAGCCGTAACGATGGAAAGGTTTATTAGTTTTTCAAAAAAGGTCGGTAAAATTAAACTCAGATTTCTTGACTCCTACAGATTTATGCCTACTAGTCTTATGAAACTATCAGAAAATTTGACAAAAGAAAATTTAATAGAAACAAGTAAAATAGTGGACAACAACAAATTGGATTTAGTTCTTCGAAAAGGAGTATTTCCTTATGATTACATCGATGGATTGCACAGATTTGACGAGACATCACTTCCTCCGCCAGAAGCCTTTAGCAACAAGCTGAACAATTCAGAAATATCACCAGAAGATTACCAACATGCATGCAGAGTTTGGAAGGGGACGCGGAAAGGTCGCCCCCGGAAACATCACCCCCCTACGTCATATTGACGTCAGAGACCGGGGGGTGATGTTTCCGGCCGCGGACACTCAATTTCAGCTGCAGCATGCACTCGTCGATATGACGAGTTATTTTTTATTTCGCGTATTAATTAGATAATTATATTCACTTATCATATACAATTACCAGATTTTCTAATTAGAATTGATGTTAACCGGATACGTTAACCCCGATCGTTTTCAAAATGCACACCCCGGAAAGGTCCCCCCCTGTCATGATCACCCCCGGTATACCTGCTGTAGGGCTTGGGCTCGTGACTCGAGCCAGCTATTGTTGTAGGGTAGAGACTGTCCCATATTACCACCGCTCGACTGAACTCGCAAGAATGGGAAGGATTTGGTATTATTACGCAAACGTTGTGGATATTAAGATAAATACAAATTAACACTTTGATATTGTGCTTTCTCTAGACATTTCCCCTTAATTTTATACATCAAATGATGTATTTGACATCAAATGATGTATAAATTACATATAGTTTTTGACGTATAAAATGTATTTGAAACACGTGGAAATGAAATAAAATGTTTATAGTAATAGTGACAATTAAGTAAGGAATCAACTCGTATTAATATGAGCATGCTTCAACCACTCAACATCATAATACAGTCAGTACACACTTGACAAACATATTTTCACATTTCCTAATTCTTAAATTGTAAACATTGAGCAATAAATGCTGTATATAATTTTTATACATTTAAATAATTCTCTGGATTTTATGGTAAAAATAAATGCATTGAGAATATTCCTGATTTGATATTGGTGAAGGACTCTTTCCCGTAAAAAAGAATTTAGAAAGTAAATATTGGTTAGTTTCTTCGGCAATAAACAGGAAAAAGCTCACACTGTTTACGTTTGCGTTGACAGAGAAGCAAGCAACAGTGACACATTCACTTTATTTCATGATTTCACACTGCTGATATTAAATAACTAAATTGAAATTGAAGTAGTACAGTTATTCCATAAACGGTCGCCCATTGTTTTGAAAGTTACACATTTATATCTACCTGTAGTTCGCAGAATATTAATACGTATAACTTAAAAGTTTGCAAGAGAACATAATCCTAAGTATAGTATCCACTATTCTCAGAGTATTGATTTATGGAATTCGTCTGTAATTTGCAGACTATTAATTCGTAGAGTACAACTGTATTTATAGCGGGAAGTATTTTTTGTAAAATAGCTTAGACTTCCCCACTTCAGGTATCCCTCCCAAGAATACCTTAGCCAAATACGTTTGTTTAACATAGTCAAGGAAAAGTTTAGTTAGTTATTTACTAAAGTCAGTTTCATCTTTTTACTATAATTCGTACATTAACATAATTCATAATTATCAGTGTTATCTAGCCTATGTACTTAATTAATTTGGAAGGGGTTAATTTGTGAACAGAACGCCTCATTGAGTTTTAAACAGATTTTGAAAATGATAATGTAATTTGTAAAAAGTATACTCTGAAGTTGCACTAACAATAAAATCAGCTCAAAATATAGTAGGGGATTTTCCCCAGTGTTTTCTAGAGACCTGCTACACCGGTTCACATTTTTATAACCCTCGAAATTTTGGTATATCGATATAGACTACACACATTCTACAAACATGACATAACTTTCATGGCATAAACTTATAGGCCTACTTACACAGATTTGATTTCAGACAAATCTTGATTTTACCCAAGGGTAGAAGTATTAGAGATGTATAGTTCAAATCAAATCTACAGATTTCCTGAATACGAAGATCCGTTACGGTAGGAAAAAACAACATTTAAAATTGAAACAGTATGCGGGCAAACACCGACGATCAATATTTAAGTAAACTACTTGTAACATAAAAACGTCAATGACAGTTTGAAACCAGCTGTTAGTTAAAACAGCACTGAAACGACTTTAAAAATTATTAGCGTCGGCTGCTAGACTAAAAAAATTAAACTTAAAAAAATGAAATCATGGCATTGACATTCCCTTCCTTAGAAAATTATATTTATTTCAACACAAAAATCACGAAATCGCGAAAGTGGTTGATTCAGAATCCTGAAATGAAAAAAAAACTCTGTCACGTTTAAAAATATAATATATCACAATTAATTGCACACTCTAGTGGAAATCGACGAAACCCACCCATATGAATTCTTGCTTATCCGTTTACTTTTCCACTCTTTGCGTTTTTGTACATGCCAAGTCAAGTCTTAAAACATTACATTTAAAACAATTGTATTAAATCTTCCACAAATTACAAGAAACAGTGACTCATCCATTTTCCCCGATTCCGAATATTTGTGCGCAATCTTGGCGACTTATGTTCAATCTCCAGCATTTTGGAGGTGTTCGCAATTCAGACACACCCGTTCCCATAGTCCGATTATGCTGGTTCACGAACTCGTTCTAATAAACTTAGGTTTACACGTTTGTAACAAATCTCATCAAACTCGCAGCGTTGTTGCCCGAGTTACCGCGCTCACGGTCACATATACAGGGTGTATTTATAAAGTCCCGCATGGGCTTAATATTTTCAAAACGGCAATAGATAAATCAATAAGATTTGGTACATAAACACCACACCTAAAAACAACGTTTTAAAGACTGTCAGTTTTCTGTCATATAATGGAGACATCCCGCAAGGAGTCAGAAGGAAATCTTAAATAAGAGCATAGGTTGATATTTACAGATAACCGTAGGCATATTCTACAACTTAGTAAAACGTTATTTTTTGTATTAAAGCCATTTTTCATTTAGGACACAAATGATTTTTCTTTTTGCTTTCTTTATTTGTTGTGCTCTTGGTCTTTAATGTTTACCAGGTTTTTAATGATTTATTTGTTGCCAAAAACAATTTAAGAATAGTTATTTCTGTAACTAGTGGTGAAAGTGGCACTTTGCTGCACACGAGAGCAATGTTTACGCACGAGCCGCAGGCGAGTGCGGAATGATCTCGAGTGCAGCAAAGGCCTTTTTCACTCGTGTTACACATTATATTTTTCCTACAGTCATTATAAAGCATATAAATAATTAGTCTTTCAAACACTATACAACACGTTTTTAGGTTCAGCTGGCAACACAAATGGTGCCCTAGAGAAAGTAGTACCCGCGGTCCGTATCACTCCGCTATTTTACCTCGGCAAGAAATATGCTCCGCGTTTTGAGAATATAGTTCCGTATGTTTTTGTAATTTGAAGTGGTTTCCGCGCCTTAAAAAAATGCTTTAAAGGTATTTTCTTGTTTGTTAAGATCGTAGGAATATTTTAAAAACGTTTAAAAGAAAAGTCCAGAAAGTTCAGAAATACCGAAACTATAAACACGAAATGGCAGGTTAAATCGTAGTTATAATAGTCAATCAGCTGTTCATAGTATTATTATTTTAAAGTGTTGCCAACCTATTTCCAAGCGTACACGGATTACGTGCATAATAGAACCACGCTGTTTTGTGTTGTTTCGTTGGAATCCTGATGTGCGGCAAAGTATAAACCGTACGGCAAAGTATAAATATGCAGCAATTAGCAGCTTTCTGTACTATAAACAGTACAAGGAAGCCAACTTTGTCAGGTGACTGTAGGAAAAATATATTTAATTATTTACTTACATTATTTTTTTACGTAGTTAAAATGACTAAGTATTTGATTTGATAATTTGAATTATTATCAACATATTTTTCAACCTTTTCCCATATAAGAAGGTGTCCAAACACTACCAAATAGGTAAAGGTACTACAGTAGCAAAATGTGTATTTATAAAAAGAAATAAAAATAAGAAACGAAACACACAAATTTAAAGTGCGTAACACAAACAATTTATCTTTATGCTTTTTTCTTCTTTTTGTGCTCTTGATTTTGATTTTGATATATTTTATTGTTTTAAATTATATTGTAAATGAAGTTTGTACCGGTACTGTATAAATTCCTTGACACTTTGTAGAATATTAAATTGTAATTCAGTTATATTTTTGTATTTTCTTTCCATAATTAAAATGTATAGGCCTATTAGACGATTTAGTACTCATTGTGTCTATTTATTTCTCAATTTAAGTACCTGTCTTCCAAACTTTGTTACAAAATCCTAAATTTGTGTTAGCGAATTTCCCCTATAGGGAATGAGCTATTACCGTAGTACTCATGGTAAGACCTGGACCCGAGACCGATTTACTTTTTCGATTTGAGGTCCCTAGATGCCAAAAACACCATCCGTTCAAATTCATAAATTTGATGAAATTTGGTACAAGCGTGTAAACCTACGTTTATTCGAACGAGTTCGCGAACCAGCATGATCGAACCAAGGGAACGGGGGTTTATGGGGGGTTTTATGGGGTAAAAATTGGGTTTTCCCATTTTTGACACTAAAAACTTAAAATTTAGCAATTTCTTTATAAACCATTTTGTAGAGCTTAAAAAACAAATAATTTAGTATATTGAAGCGTTAATTATGCGCCTAATGGTTACGGAGAAAATTCCAAAAATCTGTAAATTTAAAATTTCCATGTTATACTTAGAATAAGTAAACTGTTGTAGTTTGCTTGTTTATATACATATTTTAATCAAATTTGGAAAATGCATTCATATCATACTAAACTATTATCATTTTACAAAAAAAAACAAAAACACCTTTTTACCCTCCCTGTTGCAGCAAACCTAAGTACTCGTTATACTTTGATGGTTCAAAACTGGACCCAGCTGTTCCTGATCATTGGGCTTTAAATAAATGGTCCTGGCTAATGAAACAGCTGATCTTAGTCAGTAACAAAGCTACACAGATCATCTCACACCATTCTACACTCATATTTGGGTTAAAATACGCACCTAGGTGGCGTCCCCATATCAATTGATATTGATATTGATATATATTGAACTAATGTTATTTAAATAGGGAATAAATGTGATATTTTTACAGAGACTTTTTAGCGTAAATCTAATCAGGCAAGTGGAAATTCGCTTAGTCTGCAGGTTTGCTGTGTCGGGGGTATTTTTAATTATAATTGGCACTTTGTGATACATTAATTGAAGTATATACGAATGTTACTATCGTTTAAGCGATGTAATACAAGTTTACAGCTCAACATTTCAAATTTTGATTACATATTAAAAATTTGAACTCACGTATATTTTCCCCTTAGTAATTATGAAACATAATTTTGCAAACTTCAGTAGCAAAAAGGTTTTCTAAACATATACATCTTATAACAAAACTAATTTATTGGTATATCAACACTGATTGCAAGTCCTCTTCTCGATTTAAAGTGATTCTGATATTTTGATTATACTTTCATTATATTTTGACTCTATTCCAGTGATATGAAACTAGCCTAGGCTGTTTCTGAATTAAGGTACTTTTTGGCATAACCTTTAGAATAGTATCATTTACATATTTGTAATTACTAACAATTAATTATTTCGATAAGTTTAAGGGATTAATCCCCTAAAAGATATCATTATGTTTATTCTTATTTAATAATCTGTTTCTAATTTTCAAATTATTAATTAAATCGGGGCCAAACCTAAAGCAATGCGATTAATTTTTAATACATTCAGAAATGATTATATTTTTAACAAATGTGTTGCTTAACAATTACCATAGGGTGTAAGGTAAGTTTACTGATGTTGATAAGTATAACTACCATTTAATGCAACAGAAAAAATGTATACTTTACGCATTATCGTTGGTTATGAATTAAGTACCGGTATAAAAGAATGATTTTTTAAAGTCAATCTTTGCTCGCATTATTTAGTTGTCTTAGAAGTTTATACACATCTAAATCTACTGATTGATATTCCACCACAGCGTCTGCAATTTTCTTCTGTGGAAAAGCTGTTGTCCAAGCGACAATAATAATGAACGAGCGGCCGACCCTCAGAACAATGGACTGAGGAGGACGGGCAGCAGGTAGGCTGCCGAGCAGCCCAGCCCTACTAGGGGTAGCGTTTCAGGGGGGGACGATTCCGGGGTGTACATAGGGGATGCCTTGCCGGGGAAGACCTTTCCGTTTCTACTTGTTTGAATTAAAATTAATAACATAATTAGTTCATATCAACTAGATTTTGATAAATTACTTGTCAAGCCCTTGGGGGGGAACGATTCCGGTCGCGGACATAGATTTTATACCAGCTGGTTGTCTGGTTTCGTGACGTCACGTTTAGCCTGGGGGGTGATGTTTCCGGGGGCGACCATTCCGGCGACCCGTTTGGAACGAACTTGATATGGAAACATTAGGAGATTATTCAGATTTTTATGTTAAACTCGATGTGACCCTGCTTTGTGATGTAATGGAGGAATTCAGAAACACCTGTTTGGAAGCATACGGATTAGACCCTCTTCATTCTTTCACCTCTCCAGGATTAGCTTGGCAGGCGATGTTAAAAGAAACCAATTGCAAACTTCAACTTTTAACAGATATTGATATGGTGCTGATGATTGAGTCCGGTGTCAGAGGAGGATTGACTCAAAGCGTTGTAAGACATGTGAAAGCCAACAATAAAGACCTGCCAAACTACAATCAGCAAGAGCCATCAGTTTATCTAGGGTATTTTGATGCAAACAATTTGTATGGATGGGCAATGTCCAACCCCCTTCCATATGATAACTTTAAATGGATAGACCCAGAGTCAATTGGAGATATTGTTCAAATTTCAAAACATGGTGATACAGGATATATTTTAGACTGCGATTTCGAGTACCCAGAACATCTACACGACCTTCACTACGATCTTCCTCTTTTACCAAAAACTGAAATTTCACCAACTGGAAAACATCCTAAATTAATGATGAATTTAAATAACAAACAAAGATATGTTGCGCACTTTTGGATTGTACAACAAGCACTTGAATTAGGACTTCGTCTAACCAAAGTACACAGAGTTTTAGAATTTACTCAATCTTGCTGGCTGAAACCTTACATCGATTCCAACACTACAAGAAGAGCAGCAGCAACGTCAGCCTTCCAAAAGGACTTTTTTAAATTAATGAACAATGCGATATTTGGTAAAACTCTGGAAAATAAAAGGAAACACAAAAATGTAAAACTTATAACAGATGCTAGGAAATTGGAGAAACTTGTACAGAAGCCCAACTTTGGATCATCAGTAATCATTAATGAAAACCTTGTTGCCGTATCTATGAAGAAAACTAGTATAAAAATGGATCGACCTTTGTATATAGGAATGTCAATATTAGATATATCAAAAACGCACATGTATGATTTTCACTACAACAAGATGGTTGCACATTATGGAAGAGAGAACATAGTTATAACTTACATGGATACAGATGCTTTTATTTACAAGATAATTACTCAAGATATGTATAGAGATCTTCACACATTTGTATATAAAGATGAATTTGATTTTTCTGACTATCCTAAAGATCATCCGAACTACGATCAGGACAGAAACAAGAAAGTATTAGGGAAATTTAAAGATGAGGCTAACGGAGTGTTACTTGAAGAAATCGTAGCACTTATATCAAAATTGTATGCTGTGAAACTACATGATGACAACATTATAAAAAAGGCAAAAGGCGTAAAGAATTTGTATTTGAAGAAAAATGTACTTTTTGAAGACTACAAGCAAGTGTTGTATGAAGATAAAGTTATAACTGCACACTTCAACACAATCAGGAGTTATAATCATCAACTGTACAGCGTGACAGAAGTTAAGAAGGCGCTCTCCTGCAACGATGACAAACGACACATCCTACCAGACCGGATCCACACACTTCCATTTGGTCACTATTCCCTTAACCCTATCGACTAATTACCTTTTCATCGTCCTACACCACTTATCCTTTCTCCTTTCCGTAAAATTGGGGGAACACAGCATTGTCCGCTGTGTTCCCCCTTTTTTACACAAGGTTAGAATGACCTTGACCTATATAAGGAGATGCAAGAAAAAATGAAAATCATTACTTTGCCAACATTGACAGTGAAAACAACATAATGGCTTTTAAAGAAAACATTGTAAATGAGCTACACAAACCTGCAAGAGTAAACTTTCCAAGAAGAAATACAACTGTTAAAGGAATAAATGATTTGTATCAATCAGTGATTAACTGTTTTACCAAAGTTGCAGATGCATTACCATTAAAGGATAAAACTGGTAAAAGCGTAACACAAGCCATGGAAATCGCTATAAAGAGAGATAAAAACAAAATGAAACATTTACAAACTGATGATGGCAAAGAATACTTTAATAAAAGTTTTTCAAAGTTAATGGAAAAATACAACATAAACCACTACTCAACCAAATCTGAAAAAAAAGCGGCTATAATTGAAAGATTTAATAGAACGTTAAAAGGAGCGATGTATAAAATGTTTTCAAACAGAGGAACCTACTTATGGATTGATATTTTACCAAAGTTAATAAGTGATTACAACAACAGGTTTCACAGAACTATTGGGATGACACCAAATGAAGTAAACAGTAAAAATGCTAAACTTGTATTAAAAAGAATAAAGCACAATACAAAACCTAAGGTTGAAATAAAGAAGCCTAGAAAATTCAATGTAAATGATAAAGTTCGAATAAGTAAGTATAAAACGATATTTACTAAAAAATATCTACCTAATTGGACAAATGAAGTATTTACCATATACAAAGTGCAACCAACTATACCAGAAACATACATATTAAAGGATAATAAAGGCAATTTGTTACAAGGTGCGTTCTACGGACATGAACTATTAAAATCTACAGTAGGTGATGTATATCTTGTTGAAAAAGTGTTACAAAGGAAAAAAGACCAAGTTAAAGTACGATGGTTAGGTTTTAACAAAACAGAAGATTCTTGGATACCTATAAAAGACCTAATTTAACGGGAACAGCTCATTGTACTATTGGATTTCGAATAAGATGGAGATTGTTTGTCATAAAGATCAATTCAACATTAGTAATATTGATGATTACACTGTTGATAACGACACAATCAACACTGGCAAACATGGAAGTTTACTTCCAAACACAGTCAGATGTATTATAAGTGGTCCTTCAAACTGTGGAAAAACTAATGTCGTATTTAATTTGATTACAAATCCTAAAGGATTGAGGTTTAATAACTTATATATTTTTTCAAAGTCACTACATCAGCCAAAGTATCAATTGTTGGAGAAAATCATATCGAAGGTGTCAGGTGTTAACCTTTATAAATTTAACGCCAGTGATAAAGTTTTGCAACCAAACCAAGCTAAACCATATTCAGTATTTCTATTTGATGACGTTTCGTGTGAAAATCATGATACTATTAGGAACTATTTCGCCATGGGAAGACATAATAATATCGACAGCATATATATAGGACAAACATACAGTAAAATTCCAAAGCAGCTTATCAGAGATAATGCAAATGTTATAATTTTGTTCAAACAAGATGAAACCAACCTGAAACACGTATATAACGATCATGTAAATGCTGATATGTCATTTGATAAGTTTAAACAAATTTGTGGAAAAGCATGGGCAGAAAAGTATGGATTTTTGGTCATTATGAAAGAACAAGCCATAAAAGACGGACGATATAGAATAGGGTTTGATAAATACGTTCTGCTTCACTAAATATCACTATTTCAAATCAACACTTCGTACTGTAAACATGGCAAGTCAAGAAAAGCTCTTAAAAGAAATAAAATCACTTAGTGATTCTATTAGACATAAAAACAGAGCTCTGAAGTTAGGTATAAGTGAAAGAGAAAAGTTTATAGAATCAACGTTTAAACCCGTTACTGATCCTTTAAACAGATTAGTTAAAAATATTGAAAAACCTTTCGAAGGAGATGCTATTCTACCGATTTCTAAGTATGAAAAAAAATCAAGAGATTATGAACAATACAAACAATTTCAATCAACTGAAGAAAGTGGTGAAAGTGAAGAAAGTGAAGAAACAGAAGAAACTGAAGAAACTGAAGATTCAAGAGAAAAAGAAGGATTTTCCGCAGGTCAAGAAGAAGGATCTACTAATCCTACAAATCTAAGTACATTAAGCACAAACATAGCATTCAAAGGGAATTTGGGCAGAAAATATTTATTAAAGATGTTACATTCAACACAGGCTAATCGAAGATATCATATTTATGGAGCTAGACTAGAAGACAATGGTATTATGATTGGAGACAGTAATTTGGATATTGATGAAAACGATATCATCCTTATTGGTAACCAAAAATATAAAGGTACAACAGGACTGTTTGAACTTATTTTTAAAAACAAACCTGGTAAATATACCAAAAAAGACCTATCAGTGTTTAAAAATATACTAAATGATACAAATGCACATAAAAAGCAGTATTCCAAAGATTTGCCCATTTATCGAAATCGATCAATAAAATACACAAGTGTCATAGCTGATCTTTTTCCAACACAAGTGAAAAAATCTCAACTTAAAAGAAGAGTTATATCTACAGCTGAATTAAATGTGTTACACAAAAGACCAAGAACCAACGAACCTACATCTTCAGGGAAAGGATTATTAAAAAGTCTATACAATACCAACATAATATATTATAATGATGTCAATAAGCTGGTTGATCGAATGAGATTATTACATGAAGCCATGGAAGCCGGTCATACCGGATTGGACAATGAATGGGTAGCTTTAATCGATGAACTACGAAATCGAAGGATTATTGCTTAATCATCGCATATAAAAGGAGGACAAGAATCGAGGGAACTCAGTTGAATCATGAGCGTGGACAAGTTTGGAAGGTATTCCAATTTTGGAGAAAAACCAAAACCCAATGGTAAAAGATATAGTTTACCATTAACAGCTGAAGGAGATTATAACATAAGCAGCAAACGATTGAAGTTTGTAAAAGATCCAGAAGATGATAATGATGCAATAAATTTGAAAACTTTAAAAAGTGAAAAATTGTTGAGCTTACAACTTCAAAACGACTCTTATAATGCCAAGTCTCATAGAATAACAAATGTTGGTGAACCAATAGAAAACTCCGATTCCGTCACCAAAGATTATTTACTTTCAAAACTGTCAAATACTTTACAAGTTAATAATGAAGTTTACGATGTTAAAAACAGAAGAGTTACAAACTTAGCTGATCCTGTCGATAGTCAAGATTCAGTCAATAAAGGATATTTACATTCTATAATCCCTGAAAGAAAAGAAGATAGATTCTCTTGTTATAACTTTGTTATAAATGATATAGGATACCCTAAAGAAGATTCGGATGCAGTTAACCTCAAATATGTTAAAGATAATTGTATTATTCACGATAGTGAACAAATTGATTGCAAAGGTAAAATATTACATAAGGTTAAAGAAGGATTAAAACCAACAGATGCTGCCACTGTAAGTCAAATCATGTTACAAAAGAATGGAAATTGGCATGCTGAGAACAAAAAGATAACTAATGTAAAAGGTGGAGTAAATCCTGAAGATGTGGTAGTTTTTAAACAAGTTCCTGTAATAACCGATGAATATAAACATAATAATATAAAGACCACCACTTTTGATTGTAAAAACTTACCATTAGCAAATGTTCATAATGCAGTTTTACCTCACGAAGCGGTAACTTTGGATCAGATGAAAGATCATATAAAAAGCCAGTGTATAATAAAAGATGAACAAAATGAAGAAATATACACATGTAATAATAAAAGAATTACAAATCTTGAAGATCCACAACAAATGGATAATGCTGTCAATGTAAACTATCTTGCTAGACTTTTGGGTACTGTAATGTTTGATTTTCACAATATGATACCAGCATATCCAGGACATAACAAAGTGCATCCAGATCAAAGAGATCAATGGATTGATAGGGTTATTATGAAGCAATATTTTATGTCTAGCAGAACAAAGATGCTTAGAACTAAACCTGTAGAAAGATTTCACCATTAGAAAAATGTTTACAATGCAGTTTTACCTCACGAAGCGGTGACTTTGGATTAGATGAAAGATGAACAAAATGAAGAAGTACACACATGACGTAATGATACAACATATTCAAAATATAACAAAGAAGATGAAAATACAAAAAAGTATAATATGGATTGATAAAGGTACATAATAAGAAATCAATTCGTAAATGAAACATTCATTGTCAAACACTTGAGGAGTGAAGCCGATGTGGGTACATTCCCCTATAAATAGAGATGTTAAAGGTTAAGCACATCAGTCGTGATATAGAGAGCTTGAAGAGAGGAAGAGGATTGACATCATCAGCAGTTTCTCTATTATCTAAACCAATTGGAGCAATTGTTAACAAAACAATAGATTTACTACCAGTAGAACTGCATTTGCCTGGAGGATATCAATACTGTGGACCTGGAACAAAATTGAAAAAACGTCTGGAAAGAGGAGATTCTGGAATAAATAAACTAGATCAAGCTTGCAAACAGCACGATATAGCATATTCAAAGTTTGCAGATAAAAAAAATAGATCCATAGCGGATAGAGCGCTTGCTGAAAAGGCTTGGCAAAGAGTAAAATCTAGTGACGCAAGTTTTGGTGAAAAAGCAGCAGCTTTGGCAGTAACAGCAGCAATGAAGACAAAAACTACGTTTGGAGGAGGAAAGAGGAGGAAAGGCCGAAAACGAACGG
This sequence comes from Macrosteles quadrilineatus, assembly GCF_028750875.1. Classification (NCBI taxonomy): domain Eukaryota; kingdom Metazoa; phylum Arthropoda; class Insecta; order Hemiptera; family Cicadellidae; genus Macrosteles; species Macrosteles quadrilineatus. The sequence continues at coordinate 35,549,633 of NW_026542594.1, read as the reverse complement.
TTAAAAAGCAAGGAGGTAGTATTAAAAGGAAAAGAAGGAATAATCAAAATAAAAAAAACAAGAAACCAACAATATGGTCAATGATAAAAAAAGGAGGAGGATTATACTTAAGACCATACCGTGTGTATTAAACAAGAAAAAACAAATACTAATTCCAAACAAAGAGTTGACAAATAAAGAATTAATTATATACGCTTCTTGTATGAAAATACCATTTTTTAGAGGAGTGTTTATGAAAGATGCATTGCCCGGTAAAATATGGAAAAATGAGACTGGAATAGTTAATTTAGAAAACAGTGAAGGTCCTGGCACTCATTGGATATGTTATAAAAAACTTGATCGAATTATTTATTATTTCGATAGTTACGGTAATATGCCACCACCTAAAGAGCTTCAACGTTACTTTCGCACAGCAAAACAAGTATTTTACAACTATAACAGAGAACAACCTGACAATACAACAATTTGCGGACACTTATGTTTAGATTTTTTAGCTAGAAGCGTTAGTCAACTTTAAGATGTCTTCCTATACGGTCTCATTGACCGGCACTTCATCAACTCTGCGCAGTATTCTATTTCCAGCTCTACGATTGCAAAAAGGAAGATTATGGGAAACTGCATTATTGGATTTAACAACATACAATTCTATTCCAAATATTTCTGAAGGAGTCAATAACAAATTACACTATTACAAAAGCAAAAATAATTTGGGAGAATTAACACCAATGAAAGAAATTAGTTTACCGACAGGATCTTACGAAATAGACCATATTAACGAATTTATACAAAAACAAATGAAAAACGAAGAACTTAACGAACTTGTTCAAAAGGAATCAGAAAAAGAATATATAACAATAAGAGGAAATAACAATACCATGAAAGCTGAAATAACTTCTTCCTATTATATTGATTTTACTCAAAAACATTCAATTGGAGGATTATTGGGATTTTCTGAAACAACTCCAATACTAGAACCTAAAAAGACCTATTCTGGTGATAAAACTGTAACAATACTGAAAGTTAATACGATAGACATTACATGTAACATTATACAAGGATCATACAGAGATGGAGAGAATAGTCATATATTGCACACATTCTATCCGACAGTCGCCCCAGGTTTTAAGATTGTGGAAAAGCCACAAAACTTGGTGTACCTTCCCTTAAACACCAGTGTGGTTTCAGACATCGTGTTGAACATACTAGATCAAGACGGAAACCTCATAGACTTCAGAGAAGAACGTATTACGATCAGGATTCACATAAAAGCATCAACCTAAACCATGGGATTGTCATTCAAGAAGAGAGAGTTGTCGGGTAAACACCTAACTAGCTCATCATCTGCAAAAGGATTAACTACTGAAAACATTCGGTTTTTACAGGATATTGGATTAAAACTCATTGAAAATGGAAATACTGGATATAGCACAAGGACCGACATTCGACGAGACTTTATGGGAAAAGGAGTATCACACGCACAACCCCTACGCTTCGTCAAAATTGAATAATAATGATGAAATTAGAATTCCTATACAACAACAGGATATTTACACTCTTCCGTGCGAAAGTTATCTATATATTGAAGGAAGAGTAACAAAAAAAGATGGAACAGCTGGAACCACCGTTCCTTTTATCAATAATCCAATGGCATTTTTATTTGATGAAATTAGATATGAAATATCTGGAGTAACTGTGGATTCTACAAAGAAAGTAGGTTTAACAAGCACATTAAAAGGATTAGCATCTTTGACACAAAACGAGAAGAATTTGTTAAGAATTGGAGGATGGGTTGCACCCGATAACGACACAATCACCCCTGATTCTGCAGGGAACTTTGATTTCTACATACCATTGAAATTATTTCTAGGCTTTGCTGAAGATTACAGAAGAGTAATAATAAATGTGAAACAGGAATTAGTGTTATTAAGATAATCAAATGATAAGGATACTATTTGCGCAGCAACTGGAACCACTGATGCAAATTTAGACTGGAATTTAACTTTGGACGAAATCGTTTGGAGAGTACCACATGTGCGATTAAATGACGAACATAGAATAACACTGTTGAGACAACTGAAATCAGATAGAGATATTGTAATACCATTCAGAAGTTGGGAATTTCATGAATATCCAGTTTTACCTAAAACACAAAGACATACATGGACTGTAAAAACATCTACTCATTTGGAAAAAGCAAGATATGTAATATTTGCACTACAAAAAAAAAAAAAGGAATAATATACTAGCTAATGCCGGTCATTTCGATCATTGCAAACTAACAAATTGTAAAGTGTTTCTTAATTCACAATTTTTCCCTTACGACAACTTTAATATTTCTTTCACTAAGAAGAGGTACACTGTTTTGTATGATATGTACGCTAGATTCCAAAGTTCATACTACGGGAAAACAAACACCCCGATACTGTCTCCCGAGCAGTACGAATCAAAAGCTCCAATAATTGTAATAGATTGTTCAAAACAAAACGAATCTGTAAAGTCATCAAGTGTGGATATAAAAATAGAAATGGAGTTTGAAGAGAACGTTCCTGATGCAACATCTGCATATTGTTTAATTTTGCATGATAAAATTGTAACGTACACACCATTGACGGGATTAGTCAAAACAGTGTTGTAAATGAGTTTCACCACAACCACCAGTCGGCTATAAAAGGAGGAGCTTCGCACACCACCAATCGTCTTTTCTCGTTCGTTGAATGGGTAACATCCTACACTACATCATGAGTAAAATGAGTTCTCCATCAGTCGTACAAAAGGATGCAGAGGAAGCAGCATTATTGGATCAAGAAAACCATCAAGAAATCGTCAATGAAATAGAAGAGTTTTTAAAGTTTCGAAAACAAGAAGACAAGGAGGACAAGGAAGAAAAAGAAGAAAAAACTAAAAAAAATGGCACTAAAAGGAAGCGGAAAGATGAAGATACAATCCCAATTAATATTTTGAAAGAAGTTTTCCTACGCATTTACTATCCTATCTCACTATGTTTGGGTAAAAGTGTAACAGCTGGACTAATGAAATCTTCGGAATATACACCTACAGTAATCTTGCAGCATGGTACAAAAATGGTTATATTTTCTGAAACGGCATGGGAATCTTTTCTAAAACATTTAAATCTAATTGAATGTTACTTAAATACTAATGTTTGCGGAAGGAAAACTAATATTCGACTTTTGGATTCTGACAATGAAATTGACATAGTAAAGAATCGTGGAACACTACAAGTACGATTTAGAGATTTAACTCAACATGAAAGTAAAATTTTACTCTCACGTGAAGAATTCTACATTTTAATGCATGCAACGTCTCCTATCTCTAGATATATGAAACAACTTGTATTCTCAAGTTCAATCATCAAAGAGTATTTAATTGATACACTGGAAAAACAACCGGAAAGCACCATATTATACGGACACGTGGATACATCTATTTTTAATAGATTGCCTCATGAAGTTGGTATGTGGAGACAGTTAAGGAACTTCGAATCAATTGATGAAGAAGCGATAGAAGCGATAGAAGCTGTTGAAGAATATGAAACTATAAACCAAGAAGAACCAGCAACCCAAGAAGTGTAATTAAAGAAAAACAGTATAAAAGAGTGACCAAGGCGCGGTGTGAATTCAGTTGAACACTATACGTGGTGGTGTGTAGATAGGGTTAAACATTATGGATATAAAACCCTGTGTAATAGAATTTCAAGCATTTCGTGATAACAAAGATGAATTTGTGATAAAAGAATTAGTGATTTTAGATTTGATTACACATGTCGTATACCCGTTTATATTTGAAGCTCCATTTTCAGTAAACCAATTGAATGACAAAGCAAGAAGAACAAACAAATGGATAACCAAACATTTTCACCATATTCAGTGGAACGAAGGATTGATAAGCTATAAGCACTTAAACAATATCATGTATCATTTTTCTAACAAGTTTTCCCATATTTATACAAGAGGATCGGAAAAAAGACAATGGATACAACAATACACATATCACGATGTTTTCGACATAAGAATGGACAAGGATCATCAAATTAATTATGGACCTATTTGTACTTTAACAGATCACTCTTATCGCACAGTAACACAATGTGCACTACAAAACGCATACCGATTAGCTAATTTTCTAGTTCTTCACTATTGGGACAAAAATAAATTCAAACAGCAACAGTGGAAGTATTACGAAGGAAATAGCAGTGGAGGGGGGAACGTGTGCTATAAATACAGTGGACAGTCTCAGGATCCTCATCAGTATTACTCCAGACATCGCAGAGGCAACATCTCACAGGGTAGTCCTAATCAAGAAAATGGCTTCACAACAGTTTCTCCAGTCTTTGGTGGATCAGTTCAACACCCAGTCCAAATCCAGCATTCTAAGTACTAAGAAATGTCACGAATTGAAGGAACATAAACACTACATCGTTCACGAGCTGAAGAAGACAGAAACTTCACATGGAGACGCAATTTTAGCATCACTGAGCGAGGCACCGTTTTCACCAGGTGATGAACCGAAATTTCAAGTTTATCTTCCAAGACGATTTGTACAGCAACTACAAAACGAAGACCTGCGAGGTATTCAACCAGGATCCCTCTATTTGGTATCACACGGAGTTTGCGGAAACAATTCCACTGAACTATCTCTACACATCACCCATCAATGTTAGTTTTAAGTTTTTTTCTGTAAATAACCATCTATGTACATATTTTTGTTAAATGTTTTTGTCATTAAAAAAATAAATAAAAAAATTAAAAGAGGAAACAACATATCAGCATATAATTAATTCTATATGCTGATATGTTGTTTCTTTTTTTAAAATTCAAACAAATGACCTTGAACTTTTTTACTATAAATAACAGGTCTTACACGCAGTTGCTCTCAGTCTTGTTTTAACAATTCACCGAGCATCATGTCACAGCGTAAATACAATTTACCTTTTGTTTACAAATCCAAATACGATTTGGATAACTATTGTTGTAATTTAAAATGTTTTAGAAAGCCTGAAAGTAAAGTTGATGGAAAAGCTTGTAAAAAATGTGAGTCTGTTGGCTATTGCAAATGTAGGTGTAAAACATATCAAGACAAGCATCAAAATTACATACACGATCTAACACAAATGGTTAACCTACTATGGAAAAATGTAGACTAACTTGTGACAGATGCATGAGAGCTGCTGACTCTTGCACTATAAATAGCAGCTCACAACACATTGCTTTTCATTCTTGTTTTAGAATTCAGTCGAGCAACATGTCACAGTGTAATTCCAATTCATCTTTTGATCCCAAATCGGAATACGATTTAAAATACTATTGTTGTAATCTAAAGTGTTTCAAAACACCTGAATGTCAAGTAGATGGAATGGCTTGTAAAAAATGTGAATCGTTCTCCTATTGTCAATGTAATTGTAAAACGTATCAAGAAAAACGGAAACATCACTCACAAGACAAGGGACGTAGAATCAAAATACTTTTAAAACGGATGGAATGATGCCCTCATGATGCTCTCCCCCACCTCTACTACTTTCCCCCACCTCTACTGCTTTAGCTCCGCCCACTTCGTCAGGGACCTGCACTTCTTTACACGCAACAGTCACTTCGCATCCAGCTCTTCACCAGTCAACTCAACCTTTCTCGTTTACTTTGCACAAGATGGCCAACCTACAACAACAACAACAACAACAACAACAGTGGACAAGTGATATTGAAGACTCTGACCTACACCAAGCATGCATCGAAGCAGAAGAGCAGGAGCGAAAACGAAAGGAAAAAAAACTACTTCAACTGCTAGAGGAGGAGAAAGAGATTCGACGCAAATTTGATCGTGTTTGGTGCGCTCAGCCTCGAGACAACATCGAATGGGCCGAGCACAATGCAGACATGGCAAGATGGAAAGAGCTCCATAATACAATAGAGGAGTTGAAGAAGTAAACATCCAAGTACACAAGCGTCGCCGAACTACACAAAACGGCCTTTATAAAGGCCACCAATAAACTCATTCGTTTTACACTTTAGCAAACGCTCACTCTAGATACGTACGTTCGCACATGTTTTCCTTATTTATTGTAATAGTATGTAAGTTATTGTCATCCCTCATGTTTTATACAAATAAACAATAAACAAAACAAGGAAGCTATCCTACACTACAACTGTAGGCTAGCTTCCTTTTTTTAAAACACAAACAAATGACCTTGAAAATCATATGATCATCCTAATTATGACGTCAGCTCAAATCCGCTATAAAACACGCCATTTCCACCCCTATCGTACCTAACTGTCAAATCCCCCGTCATTTCCGGCTTTACACGTCATTTCCGCTTAACGGTCAAATCAGCTGGTGCGGCAAAACAGCTTAGGGGCTACTACTTGATGACGTTGTGTTCAATCTATATCATTCATCTGTATATCTTTGGATAACACCCGTCTGAGGTTGTGGTGGTAATTTAAAAAAGTGTTCCTGAGGATTCTTGATCTCCATCTTTATGACATCAATATTTCCGGGCCTAATCCAAACCAAGTTCAAGCATTCAAAAACATTGATTGTAGACAAAAAGCTGCCAAGATGGATTAAAACATGTAAAAATTGTGATTTTCCTACCCTTTCCAAAAAAGTTGAGCAGTAAAATAATTTGCATATCTTTTTTATTTAACTCGTGTACAGAGCCTCGACTTGTACACATCGATGGTGTTACTTATCTCGGTGGTCTACTAATCTTACTTATTTCCTATAATCAATGACAAAATCAGAGTAAATAACCTCATAGTTCTATAGGGCATTTCTTATAACTAACCAGCTGTTAGTTAAAACAAATGATATTGCTCTAAAACAAATCGAAGATTACAAAGATTGATTTAAAAAATAATTTGAACATCCTAGTATTTTACTATGTATATTAAATTAATCTGTCATCCTCTTACAGAAGAATTGAACGTATCAATGATTAGCATTACACATAGTATAAATAAGTCAACCCTAAGTATGTCTTTACATTTTTATCCAAATGCTGAATTTGTGACACAAAAGCTGAATGTTTACAGCTGTTATGTTAAGCAAATTATTTTATGCCAAAAGCTAGTTTAGAATCTTAGCGTCGGCTGCTAGACTTTTTAAAAACTAAAACTTAATTTCTAAAAAACTGGGACCCTAAACTAAAAGTATGGCTTCGACATCCCCTAGTTCACAAAATTAACTTTCTTTCAACACAAAAATCATGAAAATCCGTCGAGTGGTTGATTCAGAATCGTGAAATAAAAAAACACTGTTTCGTTTTAATATTATAGATTCTTTAATACTTTGTCGTCTAGTATTGATAGGATGCTCTTCATTATGAACCAGACTTAGTTAACAGCTGATTGAAACAAAATATAAATTCCAGCAGCTTTGCTCTGGAAGTTTTAAGTCCTGCAGTCTGTGGTTAACCTTAAAAACTATTTCAAACTACGTCCATATGTTATTTGTAAACAAAGGGAAATGAGTTTAATCAAATTTCAACAGATGGCGCCACCTTCCAAACTTTAACCCTTAATAGTACTTAAGTGATGCCCTTTCTTAATATTCTGAGACGTATTTGCACATCTACATGAAAATATCTTTAATTTGACACCTCAAACGTTAAAATCCATCAAGCGGTTATCGAGCTATGACTGTGAAAAGAAAACTGCTTGCGTATTAATATATAGATACTTATTTTCTTTTTCAGCATTATGACAATGAATTACAATAGTATATTACGTTACTAGTCCTGAAAATAAGTGTTTACCGGACGAGTGTGGTCGTTCCCGTGCGAGACGAAGTCGAGTACGGGATTACCATACGAGTCCGGTACACACATTTTGGACGAGTTACGTACGATAGTTTACGCCATACTACTAAATCCGTACAAATCCTTATATATTTCCACCAACTAAAGGACTAAAAATCACTAGTCATAACCTCTAAGAGAGGTTATGTTTTTGTTTATAACCACTCACTGCCACCTAAATACAGTATAATCAGCTGATTGGTGTCCGGCAAAACTCATTGCAGCACAGTAGTACGCAATGAAACCCCATTTGAATAAGCTGGCGGCAAACAGCTGTTTTCTGGACTAAATCCTTGCGTGGGAAGTTCGTCAAAATAATGTAGTGTGGCGTAATAGTATATTTCGTACCTAGGGCCGAAAATGAGGTTTTGCCGGCTCGAGATAGTTTTTAAGTTCGAGACGAAGTCGAGAACTTAAATCGATCGAGAGCTGCAAAACCATTTCGGTCCGTGGTACGAACGCTATTTTTCACCACACTATACCCTATTACCACTATTCACCACTATAATAATGCACACTGATAGTCAACACAACTACAACTTTAAGGTTATGTAAGGAAATAATTTGAGGAATCAGCAAAAATAAAAATAAATAGTTGCTAGGCAACGGTGACAATAACACAATTCTATTGCATTGCTATGGATTTTGATTGTGTATTTAAAATGCATTCATGTTTTAAGTAAGTAAGCGGACAGCTGATTTTGCGGCCCCGGCCTGCAAAAACCTGCTCGGTCCCCAAATTACGATGACAGCTGGCATGGCCAGCAAAACGTAACTTTCAGCCACCAATTAACGTATGTAATACAGCCAAAAACATCATGGTGTGGTGAAAAATAAGTTACCTAACAACTTAACCAATTAATTGTAATTCACGTGTGCATGGCCTAAACAAAAATTACGAAACTGTATTGTTCGGTTATAAACCGTATTGTGGTGAAAATAATAATACATTCAACCAAAAACATAAAACAAAATATACATCGTTGATACAGAGTACAACAGACTAAAATGTACTTTGTGTGGACTAGCGCGCACCTGTTTTTATATTTAGAAGAATTTGAGAAAGGATACAGAACTAGACTCGACCCAACCGGTAACGTACTTTGACCTCTTGAGTCAAGGGTATTGCCATAGATAAAACGTACTCCCTTGGTATTGCCCAGAGAAGTTCATACCAGATAAATACGGTATATTCCAAAAATCTCATTAGGAGATATCTTAAACCAAGATTTCTATTGAATTTATCATGCTCTGCTTGAAATTCCATTTTATGCTTCAGGAAATACCGTACCGTTACTTTGGTATTATTCGGAGGCCACTTGTTTTCTAGAGGGATTTTTTTACCTAAGACAAAAAAACACATGATTAGAAAGAACATACTTTAATTAACTTACTGTCCAAATATGAAATGATTGCAATTGCAATTAGCGGTTTTTGAGTTCTGCCTCCCAGAAGGCAAGATTGAGTTGAATGCGTCACCGCCCCTAGCTGCCACACGATCTCCGCCGAGTAGATACTGAGTAAATACTGCGCGCTGTAGAGGTTATGTTATGTTGGGTTTCCTCGTTTCATTATGAATCTAACAATACAACATGAGTGACGATACCTGAGATACAGGCGGTGACGATGTAGTAACACTTCGGCCCAGTAACATTTCGGCCAAACTCAAATTTCTTAGAAAAACAGTATCACTTCGTCCCACTCGCTTTTACAGATGATTAAATAAGCTAATGGAGTAACATTTCGGCCCGACGAAAAATTGACAAGGGTTGAGGAACGCAGTTCAGGTAGTAAGAGGTACATGACTTGTATACTTGGGTAATGGTTAGCTGGTCCCGTAATCCGAGGGTCGAAAAAGGTTGGGGCAATAAAACGACTCAACTGGTCCCGGGTTGAGTAGTATTTGCGCCGAGTAGTATTTGCGCCGAGTAGTATTTGCGCCGCGTAGCACCAGCGCCGCGCCAGCTAATTAAATGAGGGTTAGCAGTTTTGACAGGTTAACAATGGCGGAACCAATCAACTGCACTAATAGGATTATTGAGGACTTATGTTCCTACCAAATTTTACTTTCAGCGTAAAGTGGTTGCATGCAGTCACCTCGTGACCCATGCTAATGGTTACACATAATTTTAAATCTAATAGGCCTAACTGCAAAATCGATGCCACCAAAAATATCTGCACATATCGTTCACTGGTTGACAACAATACACAGTACACTCCGCCGTTTCAGTATAAGGGCTACCTAAAACAAATTAATTGCCAATAACTCAAAAGAGAGGAAATTACGAAAAAAAAGTTTGTTTCTGTACCAGGTTTGGTAGTAATACATCGCGCTTCGGGAAGCCTGGGAGTTGAGACAGGCCTTATATCAATTTAAGTTTATCTTAAGTCTAGAAATACAAGTACATATTAAGTTTACAGAATAACTCTCTAAAACGTGTAGTGGCAATACCACAAAGATACCCCACTTTAGGCGTTTTTCACCATAAAAATAAAATGGGGATCATTTTTTTGCCACTAATTCCAAAAATCCTGATCTTTGCCTACATATCCCCTACATATAATCCTCATGTACTATATTCGAAATCAAGCTAAAAAAGATAATTCTTTCATTTACTGACCCATTAAATGTAAAGTACAGTAGGTATAATATAGTAATATGACCTCACTTTAGGCACTTTTTCTCCATAAGAATAACATGGGTGAGTTTTTTTAGCCATTTTCTAATGACCCTGCTTTCAGCCTATACAGGCCCATGCAAATGTTCAATACTATTGTACAACTAAATAAACATTACAAATCCCCATCCATTCCCACGAATATTTTAAAAATCATCAACTTGACAGTGCGAGGTTTGCACGTGAACTCGGGCGTGCTCCCGGCCTGTGCTTATCGCTTCTCGTGCGATTTTGATTAAATTTGGCATGAATGTGTAAGGTTGAATCACCTTGATTAAGTTTACGAACCACCACTATCGGAATGAAACCTGTTGTTATTTACCTACACATATAGGTATAATATAAATAAATTAACGATAGACCAAATTTAATTCTTACATTAATTTTACAAATAAAATATTGATGAAAGGTCGTCGTCTGTGGGTGTGGAACCAATTATGCTGGCGGCATTTCCTTTCTGTATGGCCATGGCAATTCGTTGTATTAAGTGTCTCCTTGCTTTATGGTCGCCTGTTTTTTCTATTAGCTTGCGGCCTATTTGATTTACCCAGTTCTTGCCTTCCTTGCACCATGGCCCAGCAGTTTCCACACCCAGGACAATTAATTGGTATCCTTTTGACGTAATATTAGAGTATTTTGTATGTTTTCTCTGGGTGGCCATTTCAGCTGCTGCTCCGGATTGCTTTTTTGTTTGATTTATATAACTTACTGCGTAAGTATCAGAGCAAGTGAAATCCCAGATTAGACATTGGCCCTTGCTCCAGGGGATGATTGTGGCTCCATCTGGCCGCTTCCCATCATTTCGGTCAAGACCTGTGGGTTCCAGTTGGGCTGGGATGTCAGCACACACCAAAGCTTTTTTTATCAGATTGTTAACTTCAGCGTGTCGGAAAAATCTTCCAGAACTGTTGATACAGGATAACGGGTGTAAACCTCTCTTATCTACGATTTCACCACAGACACACTGAAATTCTCGGCAGAGATTACAACCTAATGTAAGTCCAATACTAATTTGGAAGCTTTTGTCATCCATAAACCACAATGTTTTTTGATGGAAAGGCATGTAACCATGCTCCAGACTCTTTTTCTTTGATGGCATTATCTTGCTAAATCTTGAACGTTTTCGAATTTTAAATTTTCTTCTTTCTTCTTCATTACTATGTTATCCCATTTATGCTGTAAGATTGGGTTTGAAGGCAGTTCATTGTAATTTTTTAAAAACTCTTCGATTCCATTAGTACAGAAAGATAACGCCAATTCGTCAACTGGTATATCAAGTATGTTGGAGACGAGTGGTGTTACTCCTGCACATGATGAAAGAAAAGTGGGTAAACTTAAATCAAAGAGACTTCGTATACCAATGCCACCACGGCTTATAGGGAGACTTGCTTGTTCCATTTGCTTGGGTGTAATATTTAGGTTTAAAATATCCTTCAGGGATGAAATGATTGTATCGTCCAGAGTACTTAAAGCTTGTTGAAATAGAAATGTTGGTACACTTCTAAGTGTGTAAAGCATTTTGGGTATACCGAGGCAATTTTTCAACAAAAAATAGGCAATGTGTTTGGGTAGTGATTTAAGCCTTTCGACCATGATCTTCAAAGATTCTAAATGTTTATTCAATGGATTTTGAAATCCTTCAAAACACAAAGGAGAACCTAAAAGATATAATTCTGAGGAATGTACTGTTTGAATGCCTGGAAGAACAGTTCTGAAATGTGTTTCTATGTCAGGGTCAATGATGTTTGATGTAAAAAATAACTCACACTTTTTAGGATTAATTGTTAATCCTATTTTTCTTGATTCACTTATCAGTATGTTGATGTCCTCCCATACAGTTTTCGGATCACAAGCCAATGTACCATCGTCTAAATAAAACAGTTTTAGTTTCGATTTGAGCTTGAGCAAAATTGGATGAATGGCTAGACTAAAGGTGAGTGAGCTTGTTGGATCGCCTTGTTGACAACCAACACGTGATTCAATAATTTTGTTTCCGAAAAATACTGTAGATGACGAACTGTAACATTGCCACAAAAATGGGTATAGTTCGGGAATATTTTCTTTAATCTCTTTTAGTAAAATGTCTCTTTCAACAGAATTGAATGCATTTTTATAGTCAATTTTAACCAAAACCTTGTTGGACTCTTTTTCATTCTCAAGAAATGTTCCTGTTGCATGAATAATGGTCTCACAACCTTGCTTAGTTGCAAAACCTAATTGATAAGGTTGAAAATAGTTTTTACACTTTTCTTGAACAGCTTGACAGCATATTTTAGCTGTGAGTCTTCTAAATACACATCCAACAGCAATTGGTCTTAATCCACCATCTTTCTTGTTCAATGCACAAAGATTAGCACCATAAATATATTTTAAAATTGAACTGTTGACCTTTCCTTCAAGCATAAAATTAACAAGATCTGTAATGCTTTTCAGCAGTTTCCCCCCCTGGTCATTTGCAGATTTAGATGTTAAGTCTTTCAAATGTTGAGGTGAAATACCATCAAAACCAGAAGAAGAACCATTAGGAAAAGAGGAGATTGAACTTTTTACTTGGGATTCTTTTGTTTTTAAGAAAATAGATGTTTCCTTTGGAGGATCAGGTATTTGGAGGTCTCGAGACGGAGTAGGATGCATGGAAAGCAATTTGTCGTGATTTTGAGCCGTTACATCAGCAACTGTGTCATTAGAAGAAATTATTCTTACTGCTCCTTTCGTGTCGAAATCCTCAATCTTTTTCATAACTTTGTGTTCTATTGTACTTTTCTTGAATTTATTTTCTTTTATTATTGGTAGTTTTTCGTGTGATATATTTTCTTTTACTAGAAGTGTTAATGATTTTGTGTTTTGTTTTTCTGGTATTCTTAAACACTCGTATGAAAATAACATAAGGCTTAACCAAGCAGATTGTCAGTTAGTTTTGATGCACGTTGTCGAATTATTAATACGACGTGATAATTTGTCTGCTGCGATTGGTCTTGCTCCTTTCGGGATGCGCTTCAATATGGGAACGTTTTTCTTCAGATTTGTAACTAGATTTGAAAATGCATTAAGGTCCAAATTTTCACCTATACCAGGAGTTAACCGTTCTGTTTGACTACATAGAAGGTTGGAATTTGTATTTGATGATTCATTGTTAGGGGGCAAATTAGTTATTGGTGTTAATTTGGTGGCCTCTGTTATTCTTAAACAGTGGATTTTGTGAAGCTTTAAACCTTTCTCTGTTTTTAGGGCCTTTACACAGATATTACAGATAAATACTTTTTGACTTTCACATGAAGAATGAGTATTGTATAGATTTTTGGTTTGCGTAAGTACAGAGTCTGTCGATGAGTCATGAGATGTGTATGTGGGTCTGAAATATCTGGGATAAAAGAAAAGAAAAATTGAGGTTATTATAAGGTAAACATGAGCTCTGGTCTTTGCATGAAGAAGGCTGGTTCAGCTGATACAAGAATTTTAAATAAAAATAAACCAATAATATTATTTTGAAAACAAATAAAATGAATATTTGGGGTTAGAGGTTAGATGAGTTTAAGTTGTGAGAATTATTAATGACATAGAGGTATAATGTATAAAATACTTATTGGTATAAAAACTGTCTTCTTAAAGATCTTTTTGAAACACTGTTTAAAAGCTAATTTAAAAATTATTCACTAATAATCACTGAAACTTGAAGAGCAAAATGTTTATCATAATTAACGATACTTACGTCTTCTGTACCATAATGTTAAATTCGCAAAAAAATGGATGTTTTTAGCGAATTCCCTATAGGGAAGTAGCTATTACCGTAGGTGGCACCGTAAGACCTAGGCCCGTGACCAATTTACTTTTTCATTTTGTATAGATTTATATACGTCCGTGAACGCGATAACTTGAGTAATTTTAGTTGGCTTGTTTATGGATATATTTTGATCAAACTTGGCAAATCTATTTATTTTCTACTAAGCTTTCCACATTTTACTAAAACTCCACTTTAATAGTTTCCTCGTAGCAGCTAACCTAGGTACTCGTTCAGACAAATGGAAATTCGCTTAGTCGGCAGGTTTGCTGCGGTGGCGGTATTGTCTGTTTAGTTTAGCTAAGTGTTAACACACAATGAAACTGTGTACCTGATACCATAAGGTTTTTTGTGAAATAACTTTTCGCCGGTTTTGATTAACCAATGTTTTCGATGTAGGTGTCCTTGTACATCTTATGATATAGCAAAGGTGTCATTTTGGGCTTGCCCCCCTCCCCTCAAGTTATTGATTTATTTACATGGTTAACTTTTATAGAACCTGTAATTATGAAAAACCATTTTATAATGGGGTTTTATGTATGAACCCGTGATCCTTCACTTCGATAACCTTTACATAGCAAACAAAAGACGAAACCATATGGATCTAAACTATACTGGATAACGTTTTTAATCACCAGTGGTAAAAAGCCTTTTTAGTCCCTAGGGAGTACAAGTCAACTGTTGTGAACAGTTGTAAATGTCGATTGTAAGCAATTACATGGTTCGAAATTATTTATCGATTCATTTATTCGGTTAGAGGTTTCAGAAAGGTTTTATTGTAGCTTATTGTTGCATTCTTATCAATTGTGCGACATATCGATGATATAATGTACAGTAGGTCAATTGTAGTAGACGAAATGATTGAAAATTGAGCCCTTCTTTTGTGGATTCTACGATGTTCATTCTGCTAAATTCTACTCGAAACTGACAATGACAACACCATTGAGTGACCAAAGGTAACATAAGGGAGTGGGTTACTACGAAAGGTATGGGGATATATACCCCTAGCAAATCCCCTTAATACCAATATGCCGAGCTGTTTGCATTCCCCATAGCACCGCAGACTATCCTGGTGCAACTATTCTCTAAAAACTTCATAGGAAAACAAAAGCCCCCCTTTCTCCTAAATTAGTAATTTGATAAGTAGAAAATGTCTACTGGTTATAATAATTATAGTTCAGGAAAAATATCTATACTAACTCAATACTGCATGTGGGGGTATACAAGTGTTTAATCATTTTTTATGTGCAATAGTGCACTACTAGTACAAGTTAATTAGGAGTATGCAAAACGACACTATTTACAAGCAACTCAGTCAAGTAATGTGTAAGTAATTATGACCCTCGTCACTTCTGCATCATTGAACTAATCAAACTCCGCGGCGCTGGAAGCACGATTTAATCCGCGGCGCAAATGCTACTCGGCGCAACTGCTACTACACGCTGGTCCCGAGAGGTCCAGGTAGTTTTGGGGCGGCTAATCCAGCGGGGCAATGAGGTATGAAGCGTGATGTAAACAAACAATAAATACTTGCAGTCCTATCCTCGGCAATGAATGGTGTGAATTTTGGAATTCCCTCGTCATCATCCCATCGCGTGCAATGCATCACTTCGCTCTACACGTCAACAACAGCAAATACTTGCAGCGCTCTCGGTATCAAAGAATGTTGCGAATTTGGGGTTTTGTAGCACTCACCTACCATAAGGGGAAGTCGATAAATATACCTTTAAAAATCTATGAGAGAAGTAAACAAAATGGAGTACAAGAGGTAGTACTGTAATAAGCAAAGTTAGTAGGGATATTTATGTTCAAAATCAAATGTTATGGGGAGAGAAGGAACGTGGAGGAACAAGAAGACTGTAGCAATGAAATACTTTATCGACAAAAAGCTAGAATCTATTTCAACAGGGGAGATCACTTTTAGCGAATTTCCCCTATAGGGAATATGCTATTACCGTACTACTCATGGTGAGACCTGGACCCGGGACCGATTTATTTTTTCGTTTTGAGGTCCCTAGAGGCCAAAAACGCCATCCGTTCAAATTCATATATAACACCACACCGTCCGTTAGCGCGATAACGATAACTCGAGCAAAAATGTTCCGATTTTGATTACATTTGGTACACACGTGTAAAGTTATGTTTATTCGAACGAGTTCGCGAACCAGCATGATCGGACTATGGGAACAGGGGTTTATGGGGTAAAAATTGGGTTTTCCCATTTTTGATCTTAAAAACTTTAGCAATTTCTTTTCAAACCATTTTGTAGAGCTTAAAAAACAAATAATATAGTATATTAAAGCGTTGTTATGCGGCTTATTGTTACGGAGAAAATTCCAAAAATCTGTTATTTTTAAATGCCTATGTTATTCTTATGGAGAATAAGTTAACTGTTGTAGTTTGCTTGTTTATGAACAGATTTTGATCAAATTTGGAAAATGCGTTAATTTCATACTAAACTATTAACATTTTACAAAAAAAAAAAAAAACACATTGTTACCCTCCCTGTTGCAGCAAATCTAAGTAATCGTTAAACTAATGTTATTTAAATAAGGAATAAATGTGACATTTTTAAGGAGACATTTTAGAGTAAACCTGTGACGCAAGCGCCACAGCTTCATGGCGTAAGGCGCTAGCATGCCGTTCAACCGGTCCTTTTTTCTTGGACCAATTTTTTTCTAAGCTCAGCCGGCTCGCCTCTTCTCTCGCCCCTGTCTGCCCGCTGCCGTGATTTGACAAACTTCGAGTCTTCAAACTTCGTACAGAATGAACAATAATCAAGCTAAGTTAACTTATTAGTTTTAAGTAAAATATAAAAATATGTTAGGCTAGAAGTAAATCTCAGGGGGAGAAGCCACTGGCTTCGCAAGTACGCTGGAAAATGTAGTAAATAACTATCAAGTTTGATTCCGCCTAACGGAATCAAACAATCCTTTTCATGTTTCGAAGCCACATGTTCCAAGAGATTAAATTGCCGGTTAGAGGGGTTGCTTAGTTCATCTACCAGTTACAATTCAACCAATTCTTGCTTCAATCAGGTTTTTTCTTATATATATTTATATATTAGTTTGGAAAGTGTCAATCAAAATTAGGGTATTTAAATGTGTTAGTTAAATAAGTGTAATCAAAGCTGGCTTGGGCTGTCTTCCTGGTCTGGGTAAAAGGTCCAATTCTCTGGGCCCCCATCACACATTTCCAGTAATCCAAAGAAATACTGACAACCAGAATAGTTTAATACCATATCACAAGATAACCTACACCACAAACCCAATCAGGCAAATGGAAATTCGCGTAGTCTGAGAACATACACAACTTATAGGATGACAGTCTAGTCCTAAAAAGGTCAGCAACTTATGCATTGACAGGCAATGATTGTGAAGTGCCAACTTTAATTCCAAAAGAAACACGTCAGCCTTTGACATCCAGTTTTGCTCAAAGTACCTTTTTAACTGTGGTTGTGGTATGTTAATGAGTCCATTGAGGCAACATTCGTTGAAATGCCCATTTGTGACCTTCTATCTGCGAAGTGAAATGCGCCACAATGCATGCAAGTACTTTAAGAGGACCTAGATTGAGAGAAACAACACTCAACTCATTTTCCAGCGTTCTTCTAAAGACAGGTTGTAAAACAGCTTCTGGATTTCTTTCACAGTTAGGCCCTACATGACGTTCTCTTTTGCATTTCTTAAGTCTGTTGAATTCCTGGACACTCTTCCACGTCTTGCAGGTCTTCCCCTATCCTGTCTAGTTACTTCACTCATAAAAACGGAAAACAAAAAAAATTAAACACAATTCATTTTGAAACATTATTTACCAACATTGACTTTCGGAATAAATGTAAACATTGCAAATAAATAAGTAACAGCTGATAGAATGCAGACGTTTTTCAGTCCCTGTGCATTTCTGATGGTGGATATTTAACGTTTTATCTCGTTTTCTGGTAACTTTATGGGAATTCTGCTATTTTTCCCGAGTCCCTGGGGTCGGGTTAATGTAAGACCTCTCCCACTTTTCTGCGACTTCAGACGTCCACAATTTTCTGGTAAAAATTTGGTCTCACAGAATTATATATATAGATACTAGCTGACCCGGCGAACTTCGTATCGCCTAAGTTATAGGTTTCCCCTATAAGACAGACCGATGGAAAGAAAGTACTGTTACGTTTAATTTTCAAGATGATCTCGTTCGCATCGCTCAATCACGTCCTGGTTGAAGTTCGTTCGCTACGCTCACTCACCTTTGGGTTGGAGCTCGTTCGCTACGCTCACTCACCTTAAGGTTGGAGCTCGTTCGCTGCGCTCACTTGCCTTCAGGTTAACTCGTTTGCTACGCTAACTCGCCTCCAGGTTGAAGTTCGTTCGCTACGCTCACTCACCTTTGGGTTGGAGCTCGTTCGCTACGCTCACTCACCTTTAGGTTGGAGCTCGTTCGCTGCGCTCACTTGCCTTCAGGTTAGCTCGTTCGCTACGCTAACTCGCCTCCAGGTTGAAGTTCGTTCGCTACGCTCACTCACCTTTTGGTTGCAAATTAGCTGTTGTCATAAATGTAAAAGAAATAATAGTGCTGCACCCTGTTGGTAATCCTTGTAACTTTAATGCTATTGAACATCATAGAACAGAACCAACTTGTTTAATTTCTCATAAGGTTAACATGGGAAACTCCAGAGCCACTGGGGCGGAGCCCTTTTAAGAATTTCGAAACGGGAAATAGTTTACGTCCGATTCGCATACCTACAGAATTTACACACCAAATTTCATAATGATCGGTGAAGTCGTTCCGGAGGAGTTTGCAGACAAACACTGTGACACGAGAATTTTATATATTAGATATATTTTAATGTAAACAGTAGGGTAATTACAATGTAGGCCATACATTTTTGTAAAAATGTGATTGCTATTTGTTTAAAAATTCAATCTACTTAACAAGTGTTTGGATTAGGCAGTATGGACTTTTGGTACATCTTCCCGTTGCGAACCACGGGCACAGCAGCTAGTTCCGTTTATTCACTAATTGTAAATAAATTAACGTAAAGATATAATTGACAGTTGGTAGGAAGATGACCGGGCGAATGTCACGACTCATATTCAATGGTTCAAGTGTTTTTTTTATAGTAGGCTAGTTTAGTGTGTCGTTTTGTTACTTCCACGACCCCGAACAAGGCTGTGGGGTTTTGTTCTTTTTACTCTTTCCGCCTGCAACTCATAGGTTCAGCGACGTCAGAGCCGTTTGCCTCGCAGAGGATTTTCTGAACAAAGTATTCTTTTACATCTGTCCCTATGCTTTACCTTTTGCAAAGCAGTTTTGTTCATTGTTCATTCCTCCTGTTCTGCTACGCAATGGAGTAAATTTTAGTACGCCCTGCGCGCCTTTTGGGTGAGTTTTTCACATTTTTCTAAAGTTAGGTTAGACACATGTTGCACTAGGTTTGGAACCTAGTCTTGGGGTCGTGGAACCCTTTTGTTAGTTAGTTTCCCTGTTCTCTGTTGTTTTTATAGAATTCAGGGCTTTGTCCGAAATGCTAGGCCTAGAATTGACTGAGAAATGTTTGTTGGAAGGCCGCTATTTGAGAGAGACTGCCAAGTCAGTTTTTGTCCTTTTGACTGTTTGTGGTAGGCCTAGGCTTACTATTTTGCTCTTTAAATGTAAATGTCTTAGGCTACTACCTTTGGTAGCCCTTTGCTCTGTGTCCCGTAAAAATTTTAGTGTTGTTTTGTCTTGTAAAATGTTCAGTTTGTGTTACCCAGTCAAGTAAGGTTAAAGTCTTTTATTTTGCTTTGTTCTTGCCAAACTCGTTAAATTAAGTTATTTTAACTGCTCTTAAAGCTCCCCAGAAAGTTTGAGTCATTTTAATCAAGTTTTAAGAAAGTTACAGTAATTTTTAGTTTGGCAACTCTCCATTCAGGTTTGAACTGGGTAACCTGGAAGGCCACTGGTTCCTGCCTTTGAGTTAAGGTTTGGAATGGTCTGGAAAAGCTGCTGGAACATTTCCCCCAGCTTTTGAGACCATTCCGAACAAATTCGGATCACAACTTTTGGAGAAATTAGCAAAAATACATGAGTTGTAGCGTTAGGCCTAAATTTTTGTATGGAACGTTTTTTGTCAATTTTAAAGTATTTTTCTGTGTTTAAGTGTCAATTGTTCTCTGTTAACTTGTTCTTCTGGCCACTTTGGACCAGACAATTTAAATTTTTTCTCTCTATTGGTGAAATTTACCACTGTCACATACCCGTCTGGCCTGCTGACACTTTTACCGCAAATATTAATGTTACCGAGCTTGTACTGTTTCACCTGTTAATTGTTTGTTTAAATTTTTGTTACTGTTTAAAATGTTTTATATTGTTAAAGAGCTGTTAAAGAGAGATAAACCTTTTAAAAATTTATAATTTTTTTGAAAATATTATGTTAGGCCTAATCTGTGGATTTTTGGAAGTCAGTGAAAAACAAAACAAATGTGTGACAGTGAACCTTGCGGTAATGAACTTAGACTGTGACTACTGTGTTTTCTGGGTTTTGCCACTCAGGGCCCGTGAGGAGGACATCAGATGGACCCGAGCTATTTTGGCGGAGCTATATCGTTGGGATGCCTGACTACCTCGTGGATTATGGTCTCCCTCTCCGTCCTACTGGTTTTCCCCTCCGGTGCTGCTCGCCTGGGAGATGGACCTTCAACCGGTAGCAGAGAAACTTGTCCAACTTGGGGCCAATCCCTTGGACCCTGGGATGCCCCCTCTCTGCTCAGTGTCATAGCCCTTCCACCTAGTGACTGAGATGCCCTAGACAGTTACCGCAAGTTACCACTGTTATTTATTGTCATTTATTGTTAATTAATGTTTAGATTTTTATGTGAATGTTAAAGATTTAAAGCCTATTTATTGTTATTCCTTTTAAATTTTAAATTTCTTTAGCCTACTTGTTGATATTTTAAAATTTTATTACTTTTTTATTAAATTCAATTTTTGGGGCCTCTAATTTATACAAGATACCAAACACTAGATGAAAAGATTATATATTTATTGTTACTATTTTATTACTCAATATTTATCCTATATTTTTCTGAAGGATGAAAATTAAATTAACTTTGACTGAAATTAGACTATTTTGAATTTTTCTAAATTAATGTTTGTAAGTTGGTAGGTCAGAGTGGTATCTAAATTTATTTAAAGTTTAATTGAGAGTATTTAATTCATGTATTGTTGTTGATTTTTGTTGTTGTGTTCATTTAAATGATTAATTACAGCTCGTTTCTCTCAAATGGCGTGTTGTTCTTGAACCTCCATCCATGGTTCTCATTTTGTTAAGTAAAGTTTTGTGGGCCGCTCCTCGGGCCTGCGCATGGATCACGCTTCCATTTCGTTAGTCTGGGTGCAGGCACGAGGGCATGGTTCATCTGGTAGCAGAGCGTGGTTTGCTGGTTGCGTCCTGGGTGCCTTGTCGTGAAACTTGGTTTCACGACTTGGACGCTTAGAGACCCAATCACTGTCCACGTTCTGATTTTTTTTGAAGAGCCGTGGATGGATTGGGTTCTTGGAAATGTTCTGGCCTGGCAGTTTTGGAAAAAGGTCTTGTTGTTGTTGTGGTGGGGCGTAAACACATTTTATTAGGAACTCGCCCTTTGGCCGAGGCACCGGGTGGAATCGGTGGTAATGACTTGCATCCTTCGGGAGCAAGAGTGTCAAAAGCATGGTCATGTGTCAAAAAAAAAAAAAAGGTTTGTGTGTACACCCCATCACACAAGTGTTAGGTGTTGTCTAGTGTATGTATCGGTGTATGTTTGTGTGTGTGTACGTTCGTGGGTCATTTGTTGTTGTTTTTTCTTGCGGTACTTGCGGTATGAATGGGCAGGTTCTTCTTTTGGGCCCCATCAGGTGCGTAGGCATCAACGTCCAGAAGCCTTAGGAATTAAATTTCTGTGTTTGTTTTGTAAAAAAAAAAATTTGTTGGCTGTTGTTTTGAGTCAAGTGCTGGTTGAGACTCGGTATGGCGTCAATTGTGCCGGAATATTTGAGGAAGCCGGAGCTGGTGTACGAGGTGCGGTCCCGGGGGGAGACTCCTGGAACTGATGTACGCACTTTGCGTACACAGTTCAGACAAATTGCTAGCATGCCTCAAGCTTGGGTTGAGTCTCTCAGTTTGGATGAGGAACTGGAGGCATGTAAAGAGAGGATGGAAGAGCTAAGTGGGGAAATTAATAGTTGGAGTAGTTTGCCTATGGGCTCAGCTAAGGGTTCGGCTATCACACAGCTGACGCACTGGCGTAAGCGTCTGCTCTTGGTTTCAGGGCAACCTGAAATCCAGTATGAAGACAAGAGTTGGGTGGAGGCCAGAATCCTTGAGCTGGAAGGTATTTTGGAGAGTATTAAGGCAGGAAAGTCTGTCAAAGAGAAAGTTGAAATTTTTGAAGACAACCGTTCTTCGGAAATTTCAAACGAAGTACCAAGGTCAGTTGATGATGTGACTCCAGTGGGTACCCCCCAGGCTCCGCCTACGCCAAGTACACTGCTCCAGTTGCCCGCAAATGTTAAAATGTCAAATGCAAATGTTCAAATGTCTAATGCAAATGTCACACCGTCCCCCTCTCACACGTCCACCTTGGCTGCGGCTACGCTGAATGTCCAGTCCCCATCTCCCTTTCCTTCTCAAGTTCATAGTTCCCCTTCCATCTCTAACTCCTTTGGCAAACTTCCCCATCCCCTTGCCTCTGTCCTGAGTGGTTTCCGGCCGGTGGACGGGTTAGATGTGAATGGTCTTTGTTTTTTTCTGGAGAGTGTTTTGCGCATGCGTGAATACCCTGGCATGTCAGACGCAACTTTGATGGAACTCATTGCTCCATACTGTCTGAAACCGTTGGGGGACAGATTGCTTGATTGTTTGCGCAGAGGCGTCACCTTTGATGTTTTTCATAAAGAAGTTTTGGAGCTTTTCATGCCCCGTCGGGTCATGGAGAAGCTGAAAGTTGAGAGAGTTTTTCGTCCTCAGCAGCCAGCCGAGTCTCTCAGCCAGTACGTGGGGGACATTCGCACGGTGGAAAGGGTCTTGCGTTTGGGGATCAGTGAGCTTGAGCTCATTGACATTGTGCTTCAGGGGTTGAAGCCTGAGGAACGCTCCCGTTTGGTTTTTGCACCACGACCTTCATCTTTTGCGGATCTTAACAGACTTTCCATCCTTTCGAGATCTGTCCAGGACGCTGATTTCCAGAGAGACCAAGCGGCGGGGCATCTTCCCCTAGCTGGTCATCATGCTGTCGTAGCACCCGTGGGGTTGGGTCCCGAACCGCCGCAGTGGCAGAGGCAACCTGTTGTTTGTTTTGGTTGTGGGCAACCAGGTCACATTCGGCGGCATTGCCGTCAAGGTGGAAATTTTGGACGTGGTCCAAAAAACTAGTTTGCTCACAGGAGGAAAATTTGCCCAATCCTTCCTGTGAGGTTGTTGGTGATAATGTAAAGGGCAATAATTTGAAAGTTTTTTCAAGTAAGTCAAAGTCTAAGTTAAAGTCAGTTAATGTTTCTGTTGCCTCCCCTTCTGGGAGTGTTGTGCCTGTGACCGAGCCTCTGCTGCGGGGGATTGCGGGCCTTGCTTCCATGGGCGTGAAAGCGGCGCGCTCAACTTGCCCACGTCTCAACATCTTCATAGGTTCCACGGTGCAGAAGGCCCTAGTGGATTCTGGGTCAGCCCGTTGCCTCATTTCCTTGTCCCTTTTTGAAAAACTTGAATCGTCTGGGCTTATCAAGCAAGTTGAGCGAAAAACCCCTATCTGCTGGACTGCGTCAAATTCACCCCTTCCCATCATCTATGAAGCCCGTTTCAAGTTCAAAATTGAACATTTTTCTTGGGTTTGGAGTTTTTGGGTGGCTAAGGACCTTTGTTTCCCTGTCATTTTGGGAGCGGATTTTATCAAGCACACTGGCCTAATTTTGGATTTAGGCAGAGGTCAGTGTTTTTTCCGATTTGCGAGACGGGTATTAATATCTTTTGCTGATGAAATTGGTGGTGGTGCTGCGGTAGTCGAGCCTGAGATACCCAGCAAGCCAACAATTGATCCGTTAGGGCATCTGACTACTTGCGAGGCTGAAGCCATCAGAACCTTGTGTTCTCGTTTCCCAGATGTGCTGACGCCAAAGCTTGGAGTCACTAACCTGTTAGAGTACGAGATTCGTCTAACAGATACCCGTCCCGTTCGCTCTCACCCATACAAATTAGCTCCACCCAAAATGGAAACTCTCAGAAAAATCATTGACGAACTTCTGGAAAATGGTGTCATTGAACCTTCCCGTTCGAGCTACGCTAGTCCAGCTTTTCTCGTCCCAAAACCCAATGGCAAGTCCCGAATGGTTTTGGACTATCGCAAATTGAATGCGCAAATTGAAATCGACTCTGTGCCTCTCCCCGATTTGCATTCTGCGTTTGATTGGTTCGGTAAGGCCAAGTATTTTTCTGTTTTTGATCTGAATCAGGCCTATCATCAGATTCCTTTGAAACCTGAGTCTCGACCTCTCACTGCTTTCTGCGTTCCGTGGAATTTGTATCAGTTCACAAGAGTTCCGATGGGTCTTGCTGTGGGGGCCTAGACTCTCACCAGACTCCTTGATTCCATCTTTCATGATGTCAAGTTCAAGTTTGTGTTCAATTACCTCGACGATCTCTTGGTGTACAGTGAGAGCTTCGAAGATCACCTGATTCATCTTGAAGAAGTCATGAGTAGATTGAATAGGGCTGGCCTTACCGTGAATCCTGACAAGGTTAGTTTTGCAAAGCCGGAAATTTCGTTCCTTGGTCATCTTATCTCTCATAGAGGCGTCTGCATCGACCCCGCTAGAACCCAGGCTATCAGGGAGTTTCCTCCTCCCAGAGATGTCAAGGGTATTGCTAGGTTCATCGGCATGGTAGGTTTTTACCGACGCTTCATACCCAATGTTGCTGAATTGGCGGCTCCTCTCAATGAGCTTCGGAAGAAGGGCGCCAAGTTTGTCTGGGGTGAAGCGCAGCAGACGTCTTTTGATCTTCTCAAGGAGGCTATCATGCAGCCGCCTGTTTTGGCGATGCCGGATTTCAATCAAAACTTTGTCTTGCAAACAGATGCTTCCTCCGTCGCAATTGCGGCTGTGTTGTCACAAGAGGTGGATGGTGTTAGGCAGCCAATTGCGTACGCCTCACGCACTTTGAGTCCCTGCGAAAAGAAAAGCTCTCCTGTGTATGAACTCGAGTGTTTGGCTGTCGTGTTTGGAGTCAATAAATTCAGACGCTTTTTGGAGCACAAAGAGTTTTTATTGGAAACCGACAACCAGGCACTCTCGTGGCTTCTCGCACATCCACGCCAGCTTGGGAAAATTGGTCGTTGGGTTGTCCAAATATCGTCCCTTAAGTTCCAAGTGCAACACGTTCGAGGCACTCAGAATGTGATTGCGGACACACTATCTAGGATGTACCGTTCACCCGACGATCCTCCTTCTGACCAAGAGCAACCGGGTTGTGCCGTGCTCTTGGAGTTTCCACTCGCCTTTTCTGATTTCATTCCCCATCAGCTGAAGGATCCTGAGCTGGCAAAGATCATTGGTGAGCTTCAAAATGGGGGAGCCCACCCCCCATATTTTCTGTCCCAGGGTGCCCTTTGCTGTCGCGCTCGGCAGCGAGGTAAACCTAAAGTTGTGCTGCCTAGTCTTCTAATCCCTATGGTCTTTGAGTATTTTCATTCTTCACCTGTGGGTGGGCATCTAGGTATCCACAAGACCATTGCGAAGGTTAGGGAAATGTTCATCTGGAAGGGTATGGATCGGGATCTTGCTGCTAGGGTGCGTTCTTGTCAAACGTGCTCACTGAGCAAGCCCGCTCAAAACTCTAAGTTTGGTTTGTTGTCATCTGAGGTGGCGGAAAGACCTTTGGAGAAGGTTTTCATTGACTATGTAGGGCCTCTCCCGCGTAGCAAGTCAGGAAATAAGTTCCTACTTGTTTGTGTGGATGCCTTCTCCAAGTTTTGTTGGCTTTTTCCCTTAAGGAATGCCACTGCACAGCTCACCGTGCAGGTACTTCGAACTCACCTCTTCCAACATTTTGGAATACCCGCCACCATTGTTTCCGACAACGGAACACAGTTTGTTTCCCATCTGTTCAAAAGAATGTGCTTTGGGCACGGTATCCGCCATGTGACTACTTCCCCTTACTATCCACAGCCTTCTCATGCTGAAAGGTTCAATCGCAATCTTCGTTCCGCTCTCATAGCTTTCCATGCTGACAAGCAGACCACCTGGGATCAGGAACTCCCTTGGCTTCAGTTTGCTTTCAATACTGCTCACCATGAGAGTCACAAGGCGGTCCCTTTCGAGCTGTTTCTAGGCTATCCGCCTAACAACCCGTTAGCGAATGTGTGGGGAATTGGCGACCTTCTGCCACCTCCTGGTGCGACTGATGTCAAGGCAACTTGGCAAGCGGCCAGGAGAAACTTGATCAGAGCTAGGGAATTGGTCCGGAGGAAGCACAATCGTGGTAGAGTAGACAACCCTTTCCAGGTGGGGGATTTGGTGTTTTGTAAAGCTCATCCGGCCAGTTCGGCTGTGGACAAGAGAGCTGCCAAGTTGTGTCATCGGTGGTCAGGTCCCCACCGCATCCTGAGGTTTTTGACGCCTGTCACGGCGGAGCTTGGAGATCCGCGGACTGGAAAAGTGTTCCGGAGGGTGCACATTTCTCATCTCAAGCCCTTCCGCGGAACTCTTCCGTAGGCAATTTTCTTTCCTCTTGTGTCTGGGTGGGAAGTGCACTGGGCCAGAGAACCTGATCACTTCTCCTGTCCCCTGTGTTCTGCGAAGGACACACTGTTATTTATTGTCATTTATTGTTAATTAATGTTTAGATTGTTATGTGAATGTTAAAGATTTAAAGCCTATTTATTGTTATTCCTTTTAAATTTTAAATTTCTTTAGCCTACTTGTTGATATTTTAAAATTTTATTACTTTTTTATTAAATTCAATTTTTGGGGCCCCTAATTTATACAAGATACCAAACACTAGATGAAAAGATTATATATTTATTGTTACTATTTTATTACTCAATATTTATCCTATATTTTTCTGAAGGATGAAAATTAAATTAACTTTGACTGAAATTAGACTATTTAGAATTTTTCTAAATTAATGTTTGTAAGTTGGTAGGTCAGAGTGGTATCTAAATTTATTTAAAGTTTAATTGAGAGTATTTAATTCATGTATTGTTGTTGATTTTTGTTGTTGTGTTCATTTAAATGATTAATTACAGCTCGTTTCTCTCAAATGGCGTGTTGTTCTTGAACCTCCATCCATGGTTCTCATTTTGTTAAGTAAAGTTTTGTGGGCCGCTCCTCGGGCCTGCGCATGGATCACGCTTCCATTTCGTTAGTCTGGGTGCAGGCACGAGGGCATGGTTCATCTGGTAGCAGAGCGTGGTTTGCTGGTTGCGTCCTGGGTGCCTTGTCGTGAAACTTGGTTTCACGACTTGGACGCTTAGAGACCCAATCACTGTCCACGTTCTGATTTTTTTTGAAGAGCCGTGGATGGATTGGGTTCTTGGAAATGTTCTGGCCTGGCAGTTTTGGAAAAAGGTCTTGTTGTTGTTGTGGTGGGGCGTAAACACATTTTATTAGGAACTCGCCCTTTGGCCGAGGCACCGGGTGGAATCGGTGGTAATGACTTGCATCCTTCGGGAGCAAGAGTGTCAAAAGCATGGTCATGTGTCAAAAAAAAAAAAAAGGTTTGTGTGTACACCCCATCACACAAGTGTTAGGTGTTGTCTAGTGTATGTATCGGTGTATGTTTGTGTGTGTGTACGTTCGTGGGTCATTTGTTGTTGTTTTTTCTTGCGGTACTTGCGGTATGAATGGGCAGGTTCTTCTTTTGGGCCCCATCAGGTGCGTAGGCATCAACGTCCAGAAGCCTTAGGAATTAAATTTCTGTGTTTGTTTTGTAAAAAAAAAAATTTGTTGGCTGTTGTTTTGAGTCAAGTGCTGGTTGAGACTCGGTATGGCGTCAATTGTGCCGGAATATTTGAGGAAGCCGGAGCTGGTGTACGAGGTGCGGTCCCGGGGGGAGACTCCTGGAACTGATGTACGCACTTTGCGTACACAGTTCAGACAAATTGCTAGCATGCCTCAAGCTTGGGTTGAGTCTCTCAGTTTGGATGAGGAACTGGAGGCATGTAAAGAGAGGATGGAAGAGCTAAGTGGGGAAATTAATAGTTGGAGTAGTTTGCCTATGGGCTCAGCTAAGGGTTCGGCTATCACACAGCTGACGCACTGGCGTAAGCGTCTGCTCTTGGTTTCAGGGCAACCTGAAATCCAGTATGAAGACAAGAGTTGGGTGGAGGCCAGAATCCTTGAGCTGGAAGGTATTTTGGAGAGTATTAAGGCAGGAAAGTCAGTCAAAGAGAAAGTTGAAATTTTTGAAGACAACCGTTCTTCGGAAATTTCAAACGAAGTACCAAGGTCAGTTGATGATGTGACTCCAGTGGGTACCCCCCAGGCTCCGCCTACGCCAAGTACACTGCTCCAGTTGCCCGCAAATGTTAAAATGTCAAATGCAAATGTTCAAATGTCTAATGCAAATGTCACACCGTCCCCCTCTCACACGTCCACCTTGGCTGCGGCTACGCTGAATGTCCAGTCCCCATCTCCCTTTCCTTCTCAAGTTCATAGTTCCCCTTCCATCTCTAACTCCTTTGGCCATGGTTCTCCATCCATGGTTCTCATTTTGTTAAGTAAAGTTTTGTGGGCCGCTCCTCGGGCCTGCGCATGGATCACGCTTCCATTTCGTTAGTCTGGGTGCAGGCACGAGGGCATGGTTCATCACATTATGGTATTTGGTAAGTGACGTTTTAGTACAATTTTAAAGAAACGTGTCCAATATTATTCAAAACAGTGATTTGGATTGTTTTGCCTAAAAATCTTTCAAAAATTATAATCCGACGACTAAATAAAATAAATTAATACAAGAAATAGAATAGTTTTATCAACAGCAGAATATTAGTTTGGTTCTCTTTTGTGATTACTACGTGAAATGAAAACAGTATTTAGGTTGGAAATTAAAGGAAAATCGCGATCTCGCAACTACGGGAAAGTGAACTGACCTGAAGGACCCGACACCTCAATAACTGGAATGGCCTGTTTGTTGTGAAAGAATAATCTAAGAAATGCCAGATTAAGTCCATTCGTAGAAACGTGCAAGGGAATTAACGGGACATCCTCCTGTATTCTGTTCTCTAGTATTTCCTTTAAAGTTCCCAGTACTGACTGTTATGGGTTTGTTTATATTAAACAATCGGCCAAATACTTTGCACCAGGTGTCCACGTCTACATTTTACAACATGCATTTCGTTCACCTTTCCCAGTAATAATTCGTGGTTCGTTCCTGATTTTTTAATAATGAGGCATACTGTGCTATTGTTATAAATACATACGAGAGATATTCAAAAAGGCAAAAAGAAAGAAAAAAGTTTTGAGGTAATAACAAGCCTATATTTTAATCAGGAAAGTGTTATCATCATGCCAAATTTCAGCCTAATCCCGATGTGCCCAATGAATTGTTATTGAGTGATTAAACCCCAAACAAACACACAAAATAACATTCATTTGTAATATTAGTAAAGTAGCACTGTACTTCAACGTATGAATCAGGCCGTAACTTAGCGTTGATCAGTTATTAAACGGAGACAAATGGTACCAAAAGTCATTATCTTGCGAAAAAAAAACTTTTTTTTTTCAAACAAAAATCAGGTTTACAAAAATAAATGACTTTGGCTTTGACTTTTTTCAGGTTATAATTATAAGTCAAATTTGTATCTAATCGTATAATGAAACTGCTTGATGCATAATTAAGGTTAAAATGAATCAGTAATATTATTTTAACCTATGGAGATACGATATACTGCACATTGTGAAAATTGTTTAGTCGAGGATACATTTACACATAAACATCATCATTATTTAAATATTTAATTGGCCAACACAAATGTTGTGATTATTGTTTTGAAACTGCTACACACCCGATCATCAAGTTTAAGGTGTCCTTGGATAGGTCGTGACATGTAAATTTGCCATAAAACAAAACACGTTTGAAATTCCATCAGGGCTCTGCCCCAGTGGCCTTCAGCCAATTGAAAGCGTCAATATACGTGATTCAATTTATTTCATATCACGGACGATTACTTAATATCAAACATTAGAAATGACAAAATAAATGTAAAAATAAACGGTATCAGCATTCTGAAACATACTTTCTCCCATAAGCTTGTTAACATCCTATATCATGGGAAAGCGGTGATAGCTGAAATAACTTTTGGACCATAATTGTTACAGCAATGGGGGGTTGTACTATTTTTTTAAAACATCATTTGTTTATGTTTATAATCCATACCGGGTCTCTTCTAGTATTCGTGGTCTAATCACAGAATACCGATAATTTCACCCGAATTACCTTTTGAATTCAAGTTAATACAATTTTCTTTGCGTCTTGCTTTCGCAATCACCATTATAAAATGGCACAAGACTATCCCTGACTATCGCCGGTTTAAATGTATAAAATGCATGCTTTTTACAAGTATGTTGCGTGCGCACGTGGTGGTAGGTGGGCTCCGTGTTTAGCCCGGACGTGTTTGACGCGGACACCCTCAAAATGGTGGTGCGCGCGGACGGACGCTATAGAAATCCCCGCGCCAAGGCCGGTTGGGTAATTCGGCACCTTTCGCCCCCATTATCGAGTAAGGACGCTCGGTGGCGTTTCCCTCACAACACAAAGATTTATAATTATCGTAACCAGAACTGGCCCGTAGCTACCAGTAGGAGAAAAAACTTTTATTTATTATTAATTCCACTTGGATTTCAAAAATGAAACATTATTATTATAAGACCTGTATAATTGCAAGCACGTTGCAATGTGCAACGGAATCTATACTATTATAAATTATAAATATTGGTTCTAGTAATCACTTTTAAATTTAACAATACAATTTAAAAAAATTAAAAGTAAAGCCTTTAAATTTTAGTATTACATCAAATATTGCACATGCTTATGAACAATGAACCTGAGCATGTTCCATAACAATTTACTTGATAATGATTACTTAGGTGTCTATTTTACAATCAAAATTTAAACTTCACTTTTAGTCCCGAACCACGGATGGGAACAAGACTGTTTCATGATTCTCAGACTGTATTTTATATACTGCTTTACTGCGGTTCCGGATTCTTTTAATTATGACACATTTATATACTATATATTAACTAGGTGGCGTTTGCAGAGGCATTTACAAAATTGAGCGGAGTCATCAGGGTTCCATATAGTATATTGTTATTGACCTTCGTCCTTCACCATTGAGCTTCATAATTATTTTTACCAACAATTTTAAGTGAAGGAAGAGAACGTTTGTGTAAAGATAGGTATTGGTGTAATTAGATACACGTTGTTCGTAATGAAGGGGAGTAAAAAACACAGATAGAGATGTAATTTTAGACATTTTCGGAGACCTGAATTTACATGTTAATTAAAAACCCTCAGGATTGGTCATGAACTTATTCTATAACAGAGCGGTACAGTTCTAGCTAGCTATAACCTAGAAATAAATCCTTAACAGTTTCGGATTCCACCATTTTGGCTACTAACTACTGCATAAGAGGACATGATGGTGAGTATATCAGCGAAACCACGAAATATATACGAAAAATATCGTTAAAAAGTTATATTGACATTCACATTTGCATTGATTCAAGCGTTTAAACCATAACCCATGTGTTCCACGTTAATAATTGTATAAGCAATCGGAACTGGGCTATAATGCCGTTATTTTAAATACAAAATTAATGTAGGTTAAGATTGTGTTGGTTAGTCTATGGTTAAGATAAGGTTTCCGTCATAAATATGACATATTTAAGTAAATAAAATATACATGTTGATCTTTAGCTTATGTTCTTTATTTTCATACCTACTAATAATTGTTGCGGCACGTGATGCGCCAATGTTTTGGTAATAATACAAACTAACACTTTCAACTAAACTGTGATTTTATTGATGTAGATATGATATACGCAAATTATATCAGTGGACTGTATAGTGAAACTGTAATAAATTAATTTCTATAACGAAACTACTAAATGTGGATTAAGAGTCATAATTTAAGACTAATGAAATACGTGAGATGCTGAAAGAAAACAATGTTACTCGGCTGACACGACAATCAGTAGGCTACTGATCACATAGACCACAGACCACATAGGACTACCACCCCACGGTCCTAGATAGAAAAGGAGTTTTTGTGACCGTATTTGTTCTTTACGCAGAAGGACGGTCTCAACTGCTTTGTTAAGAAGCCGACTAATTGCCCTAGCAGAACGAATGACTGGTTTATGCGATCGTAAACAACTCTAGAGGTTTGACAATATTTGAAATTTAGAAACGTAACTATCTCCTAACAGCATAAATATAAATATACCCAACAGATTAATTAAATACACTCTCCCCAACAATGATTGTTTCAAGCAAAAAATACTCATAAATAAAAAATGTTTGAATGAACAGTATACAAGTATTTGACAAAAATCGTTTACGCCATCTTCAATTTTGGACTTCAGAGACTCCGATTTCTTTACACCGTTTCACTAGTAAATGCACACAATTCTTAGTCAAAATAACCAATCTTTAGCAATAATTAAAGAATTAAGCAATTTTCTTAGGGTTGTCTTACGGATTTACTCGACTATATTCAAATCTTTGAATTATGTTTCAATTTTTTACTTATTAGTTCAGTATATTTTGAATACTCAGAAATTTATGTTGATGACTAATGCTGTGAATACAATTCAGTGACATAAGAACCAAAAATCTATGTAAATAATACCCCCGCCGCAACAAACCTGCAGACTTTGCAGAATTTCCATTCACCGGGTTCGAGTTTTACTAAAATATTCATAAAAAATTGTAAGCTCTACAAAATGGCTTGGAGGGAAATTATAAAACTTTGTGTTTTTAGGGTCAAACAGAGGAAAAATAAATTTTCACCCCGTAAAAGACCCTATCAAAACGAAAAAGTAAATCGGTCCTGGATCTAGTCTTACCATGAGACCTACTGTAATTGCTATATGGGAAATTCGCTAAAATTAGAGTTTTGTCTGTACATGGCTTAGAATGATAAATGTTTCGGTTAGTTTCATCGTATGGAACGAGTCATACGATAGGAAAGCAGAAACGCGTGCTTACTAAATTTCTGCCTGTCTGTCTGTGACGCACTAGATGTTATTTTACGCTCTATTCGACGGGAAAACGAACAAACAGATCACGATGAAACTATTTTTATGTATTCTCTACAAGCTTGAGAAGGCTTTTAATTACTTGAAACTTGCCTATGTCCATGGGAAATAAAAAATACGAACACTCAAAACCCCAGTTTTGTGCTAAGGCTCATTTTGTTGGGTGAAACCATTGACTAACCAACCACTAGTAGACTTATTATCCCATTGTAAATTTTGAAGCTCGTCTTTCGTGTCTAGTTCATGTTCGGCGACACTGCGTGCGTTAGTGTCGACGGATTTTTTTATTATTTTAGGGTTAATTTAAGGATTTGTGCTTTACTGTTTGGTTATGCACCGGCTTCAGCTGTTCCATACGGGATGAGAAATCTACTAGGGGAGTATAGACATAGACATAGACATAGACATTATTTTATTCATGAATTGGGTACAAATTATACAATGTACATCTCAATCATGTTACATGCTCAATCATGTCTGTCTTATGTTTGATCTATGGCTTTACTTTAATCAAGTCAAGTGATCTATAAATTAAATAATACTAGTGGTTCGTCCGGTGGTCGAAAACTTGACCAAAACATGTAATGTACACCGTATTCATTATTGGGCACTGAAGTAAACATCCCATCTATATGGACCAGTCTTAAATTCTATTTTCTACCTTATTTTTGGTTGGATTCCACAGCATTTTAGAGTTTCGTGATTTGTCTAACCCTTCTAAAATGTTAATATTTAAAATTTGGACGTCCACGGGGAGTAACCAGAGGTGAATAGGTCTACATGTTACTGTAATTGGGTTATTAGAAATCTACTAGGTGAAACCCGTCGAAATCGACGGTTACTTTCTTCAAGGCTTACCTTAATTCATCTAACTGCAATAAATTGGGTGAAATATACACATTTTGAGCATTTAGCATTGTTTTAAGAGTAATTAGTGTAACAACAATAATGATATTAATTGCGTTAGTTGCCAAATTTGTTTGATCATTCAATGAATATCATATTCCCCATACCGTACGTCATCGGTGTTATTATTAGTATGTTATATTGTATCTCTTTCTTATGAAGAACTTTTAAACAGTATTAAAATCGTATTGGTGGATCTTTTGTAGTTAAACACTTCCGTGATTTGTAACATGGTTTTATTTCAAAAGAAAATAATGTTTGGGAAGACATATTCTAACTTCAAAGGGGTATATCCGTTACAGTGTAAGTTTCATTTTTCCATCGTCACGTCGCGTCAGTTCATATCGTACTTCTGTGCTAATGAATTTACCATCTAGCATATTTTTGAGAAATTGATTGTGGTTTACTGCTGGAATTCCTTGACATGGGGGATGTCAGTTAGTTGTCTCAGCCTTAACCATAAAGTTGTCAATATAATCTCTCTACGGAATGTTAGGTGTAGTGGAATACTTGAAGTGAAGTTGGCTTTTATTCTTGAACTGTTAGGGGCCTTCTAGTTCATATGGTCATGCGGTTTCATTGACAACAAATAATGCAAATGACATAGCAATGGGACATTTCCAAAAAGCAAAAATACTTTAAATTGGCTGTTACTTATATATTGACGTTTACATATTGTTAATCAACGTATCTTATAAAGGATTATGTGATCTAGTTTAAAAGGAATATGGCCTTTCTGTCATGAGAGTAGCTGCTTAAATAGTATTTTCTCTTTGTGCCATATTTTACAGCCAAAACGTCGTGTTATTTTCAATAATGTTACCAAACCAGTGTGCCAAAGTCCGTAACAAAGGCAGGTGCAAATATTTTTTCAAGATGGGTACCATTTTAGGCAAGGTTTCTATGTTTGGATTTTATTAGACACGATAAGAGCAGATATTTCCACATAAATATTTGATATGTGTAGAATAATATGATAAAATGTAATGTAGGCAAAAATTGTGAAAAGGCAGACACCTACCCGTACAATAGATATCAAATAGTTCAATAAGAAATAATTTAAGAATTGCTGTGATAAAAGGATTTTCCACTGATTTCGTAATGGAACGTCGCAAAACATGACATGATAAAGAAGAAAATCAATTTTTGTTTAATTAGAAAATAACATTGCAAATACTTATTTGGTAGAATTGAGTAACTCCCAATAAATGTGTGTTGTTTGAAATACAATTTAAAAATGAACAGCTGTTTCGTTAAAAAGTATTATTCACATGGCCAAAATGTAAACAACTCTGTGGAGGGATCTTTAAAGGCTTCTGGGGCAGAGTCCTAAGGGATTTTGCTTAGTTTTTCTTTTGATAACTCATCTACAGACCAAGACCTTTCTTTGGACACCTCTACCAAGTTTCTACGCCGAGCCGTTCTCTCAAATTAGTGGGGACAAAGTTTCCAATTAAATATTTAGATTCACCCATGTTAATCTTATGGGAGAAACTCCAACATTGATGGCCTGTGGGGAAAAGCCGGAGGACTTTTATTACAGGTATTGGTGAACGGGGTGTCTACACAAAAAATACTTTATTTTGACACGTAGTTTGTAAAAATCCGTCCATTATTAACGGAGGAGTAGTGTTTCGTAGAAATTGCCTTCACGTATTATACATACAGTGTGTAAATTAAGTCTGGCACACATTTTTTATAGTAGATAGAAGAAATCAATTTGCGGGACTGATAAATAACAAATGTTAGGCACTTTTTAAAAATTTTGAAAATAAAAATTCCCTTAAGGGCAAGGGAGGGGTGGGGGGTAGCTAAAAATTTTCAAATGACAACTCCCATCTTGTGACCCCTCATTTTAAAGGTCATTGAAAGACAAATCCAAAAATGTGTCTGAAAAATTTTTTTGCACCCTATCCAAGATGGTGGTTAAAATGTACTTAGGGTTTAAAGGGTAAATTAGGTATGGCACACATCTCTTATCTTTTTTACTCTTTGTAGATAGAAGGAATTAATTTGCGAAACTGAGTAAGAACAAATGTTTGGCACTTTTTCATAATTAAAAAAAAATCCCCTTAAGGGTAAGGTGGGGGTGGGGGGTAACTAAAAATCTTCAAAGACAACCCCCATCTTGTGACCCCTCATTTTAAAGGTATTTGGAAGACAAATTTAACGATGTGTCTGAAATTTTTTTTTTGCATCCTGTCTAATATGGCGGCTTAAAATGTACTTAGGGTTGAACGGGTGAATTAAGTCTGAAACACATTAAAATTTTTACAGACACATCGTTAAATTTGTCTTCCAAATACCTTTAAAATGAGGGGTCACAAGATGGGGGTTCTCATTTGAAAATTTTTAGGTACCCCCCACCCCCACCTTACCCTTAAGGGGAATTTTTTTCAAAATTATGCCAAAAAGTGCCAAACATTTGTTCTTACTCAGTCCCACAAATTAATTCCTTCTAATCTACAAAGAGTAAAAAGATAAGAAATGTGTGCCATACCTAATTTACCAGTTCAACCCTAAGTACATTTCAAACCGCCATCTTGGATAGGGTGCAAAAATTTTTTTTCAGACACATCTTTGGATTAGTCTTTCAATGACCTTTAAAATGAGGGGTCACAAGATGGGGGTTGTCATTTGAAAATGTTTAGTTACCCCCCACCCCCCCCCCTTGCCCTTAAGGGAATTTTTCTTTTCAAAATTTGTAAAAAGTGCCTATCATTTGTTATTTATCAGTCCCGAAAATTGATTTCTTCTATCTACTATAGAAAAAAAGATAAAAAATGTGTGCCAGACTTAATTTACACACTGTATTAGGATACTATTATAAAGAAGAGGTGGTGTCTGTGTGTTTGTATGAGATAATCTCAAAAACTACTGAACCGACTGGGCTCAAATTGCACACAACTGTAGCTACAGCTCCGAGGATACATATAGAACTATTCCCGCTTCGATATTGTCCTAGGGCTCTGCCCCGTGGGCTTTCAAAAATTTGAGGTGAGAGATTTAAAAGTAAATATTGATTGATGGTATCCATGGTAACAAAGAACAAACCTACAAAGCTCAAAAATGTAAACAAGCAGAACTAACAAACTGTCAAATGAATTTTGATTTCACAATGCCACACAGCTGGTTCAAACAAATTAAATACTGCACGAATGTTAGAACAGAGAGGGTAAGGATTATAAATTTAAAATAATGATGTCACTAGCCCTATTGTAAACATTATTTAAAATTACTTAAATGGAGCTGTCAAACCATAATATGTTAATGTGATTTCATAAGTATATGATTCTTTCAGTTACTTCATTTTTTTTATGTTTATGATCTATTATACTGAGTCTGTTCTAATATTTGTGAAATGCTGTAATAATGTTTTACTGGGAAACATTTGTTGTAAAAAAAATAATTTATAGATACCGGTATAGGAACTAAATAATATTCTATAATCATTGCCGTATCAACCTAGGCCCTTAGCGTGAGTTTTATGAGGTTTATTTCTTTGAATAATTTTTGTGTAAACCAGTAATATATAATCCCCCTGCCGCAGCAAATCTGTAGACTGAGCGAATTTCCATTTGCCTGATTATAATTTCACAAAAATATGTTAGAAAATTACCCATAATTTTCCATATTTATTTATATTTTCCTTTTTTTCTATTTTTTGGTTTGGAACTATTGTGATAGCTTTTCGTTTACAGTGCAAACCATTAAACACATTCTTTTATTATACCTTTAAACCCATCATTGGTTTTGTATCGTAGGTAGGCCGAGCCTAAATAAGTATTAACAGTATGAGTTAACAAAAACGTACTATTATCAAGTTAAGTAATACAGTTAAATTTTGTTTCTAAATTAAATGGTAGGAGTGAAACCATTTGGCATTTTCAAAGAACCTATGTGTATCTTTCGCATACTGACCCCGTTGCAAGGCACGGGTATAGCTGCTAGCAAATACGAATAGTAGCGCTGATTTGCAGTAGTAGTTCAATAAAATAACAAGCGACCGGCTGACCGGCACAACTAATTGTGACCAACGGGATTGATTTATTTAGTATCTTATATGCATTAGAAATCATGTACTACCACAAAGTCTTTCTACATCAATTACAATTCCATAATCCCCCCACCGCAGCAAACCTGCAGCCAAAGCAAATTTCCATTTGTGTGGCTTTATTTTCAATTCAATCTAATTCAATAACGTTAGGTTTAACGAGTACCTAGGTTTGCTGCCTACAGGGAGGGTAACGAAGTGTGATTTTTAGAAAAATATTATTAGCTTAGTATGAAATAAATAAATTTTCCAAGTTTAAAGAAAATCTATTCATAAACGAGCAATATTACAACAGTTTACTTATCCGACTAAATATCATAAGTAAGAAAGTTTGGATGTATATGAATGTATGGATGGATGGATGAATGAATGGATGGATGGATGGATGGATGGATGGATGGATGGATGTTTGTGACAAGTAAACGCGAAGAATACTAAACCGACAAGGTTGAAATTTGGTATGACGATAGCTGACATTCCCGATTAACATATAGACATATTCTTACCTCAAAAATCCTTTCAGGCTCCGCCCCAGTGGCTCTGGCCATGGAGTGTCTCATGTTAACCTTATGAGTATTCATATTTAAAGAAATTAAAGAATTTTGTCAGCCTTTTCAACTGCACAAGTTGGTTCTATGATATTAAATAGCATTAAAAAGTTATAAGGCTTTGCCAATAGGGTACAGCACTATTATGTTTTTTGCATTTATGACCACAGCTAATTTGAACCAACTAGCAACAAAAAGTTGTGGTACACAATGAGAACTTTACTTTTTTCCATGGTTTAGGTGCAGTGGTAGAACATTATTGCTATGGTAGTTGTGTGTTACACTATAGGATACCGTATAAATTAAAAGACCAAATTGTCTTAAACCACGTCTTCTCCCATAACTGCAATAAACATTTATACTTATATGCAAACCCCGTACGAAGGACGGGTACTCTGCTAGTTATAGATAAAACATAGTCTCTTAGCTATTAACCTACAAAATCAGAGCTATATTGCTTCGGTAGTTTAGGTGTGGTTGAAAGAACTGGGCGCTGGGAGGCAAAACGCGATAATTCCTCGGACGATTCGGTAACGGGGATATTCCCCGCGAGCCGGGTAGATGCAGGGAGACGTCCGCTCAATTACCCACCCGAACCAGTTTTGTCCGGCTCACGCACTGTCCGCCTCACGCACGTCCGGGGGAAACACGGCACCGTTATGTCCCATGATTAAACTAAATAAACGGTATCAGCATTCTGACACATACTTTCTCCCATAAGTTTGTCAACAACCTTTATCATGTGTAAGCGGTGAGAGTAAATATACGAAAATGGGATTTGTACAATTTTGTTCAGAATTTAAAGGACTATAACATAATGGTTAAAAGTATTTAAGGTACTACCTCAACCTCTTAATTTAACACTTTATTCGGGTTGACATTTGCATTATCAAGGCGCTCTTGTCCTTTCCGTGAAACATTGAGAAACAAGGACATTAATGCGTTACCATCATACATACACACAAAAATACCGAACTTAATTAGGGAATCTGCTACGCTTTAAGCATAAAAAGGTACATAAAAAATTAGTACTTGAAATCTTTGTTAATGCCATAAAATTTGATCATAACAATTTATATTTGCTTGGACCGGAGATGACTCGAAATTCTGTCGAAATGCTATCTGAATCGGTTTACTATATGAAATGAAGTACAGTATAGGCCTACTATAGACGATTTAGATTGGTATTTTGTAATAAAAATTACCAAAATAGGCCACGAACTATTGATACATAAACAACGTTCAAAGTGTTTGAACAATTCATGATGGTTTGCTGAATAAATGTTTTACTAAAATGCGTTATAGTTTTCTTAGCATAACATTTTGGAATCCAGACAGATAAAGCAAAAATTATACAGTTAAGACATCAATTAAATTGAATAGGCCTACGCCTGTAATAAATAAGGTGCAACACCAACGATAACTAATTTGTAAATTACTGTGATGTGTTGGTACGTAAAAATGATTCTTGCTGCTACTAAAGGTTAAAAGGAAAAGAACCAGTACCGTACCAAAAACCAACGTTTACAGTTAAGAACTGTAGTACAGCCGACCAATTATATGCGTTAATCAAGGTTATTGATCTCTTGGTTTTGGATTTTCTCGTAAAAAGTTATCGGCAATCAAAGTTATTTCCCATTAATTGCTTTATTTGTACACAACTCTTAATGTAAACTTATCGGTGTCAGTTTGAAAAAAAACCTTATACAACATAACTTTCTGTTATTTAATAGATTACGTATTCTCTAAACAATGGTTGCTGGTATATATATTAACATTATAAGGAAATGTGACAAAAATCACACAACGTTGGGTTTTTGGACGTTTATAATTTTATTTCTTAAGTACCTAGGTAGGCCGTGTATTCTATGGAAAAGTACCGGTATCAAGGATCGTTGTCGAAAGGGTTGTTATAAATAATTGGGTAAGCATACGTACCACACGTACCCAAGAGAAGGGCTATGGGCCTATTGGCTGTATGGTCCAGCGATTGCATCACACGGTGAGTAGGAACTATTGACTTTATATAGTCAATGGTAGGAACAGAAAGTGACACATTGGAAAATCGAGTTCAGCATCATCCGTAAACCTCTGTTACAATCACCCACTGCAGTTGTAATTTTTTGCTTTACACTTTACACAACCGCCATTGAAGAGCCGTCAATGAGTGGAACATTGTTTCTAAGCTATTGGCGACGGTCATTAGTAAATTTAAGTTTCCCAGCCGTATACAACACTGATTCAATCTTGATTCAATGTCTTCTTTCTGGTTATCAAAACTCCAAAACAATTTTATACACATATTTCTGGTTCCTGACCTGGATGATGCCTAGTTATTTAATTTACGGTTACACTATATTATTCCACTTGCGATTAATTAAATCCTTTATGTAATAAAAACGTTTATAATCTCACTTGGATGGGATTTGCCTTCAAAACGTGATCGGAAATGGTTGTGGTGTTTGTAAACAACATTTGTAAACATTTCAGTGACAGCTAGAAAAAATAATCTTGATCCGAACAGCTGTTCGTTGTTTCATAGATGATTATGTGATACAAATTGGAAGAAAACTTGACAAAAATCGCACAAAACTGCATTTTTGAACGGCCGTAATTTTAATTACAAAGTAGAGAGACCATATTTTAATGGCTAAAGACACTCTCGCCAATCCAGTGAATACATTAATACCCCCGCCGCAGCAAACCTGCCGACTAAGCGAATTTCCATTTGTCTGAATTGATTTTCAGTTAAATATATTTTAATAACATTAGGTTTAATGAGTACCTAGGTTTGCTGCTACAAGGAAACTAATAAAGTGTGTTTTTGAGTAAAATATTATTCGCTTAGTACAAAAAAAATAAATTTGTCAGGTTTGATCAAAATATATCCATAAACAAGCAAACTACAACATTTGACAATATTCTCCATAAAAATAACATGGGAATTTTAAATTTACAATTTTTTTTAATTTTCTCCGTTACTAATAACCGAACAAAAATACTTTTATATACTAAATTATTTGTTTTTTTAAGCTCTTTAAAAAGATCTAAAGAGAAATTGGGAAATTTTGTGTTTTGAGGGTCAAAAGTGAGAAAAACCAATTTTTACCCCATAAAACCCCCCGTAAAGCCCCGTTCCCATGGTCCGATCATGCTGGTTCGCGAACTCATTCAAGTTTATCCCGCTTTACACATTTAAACCAAATTTCATCAAAATCGGACCAAAATTACTCAAGTTATCGCGTTCACGGACGTATATATATATATATATATATATATATATATATATAAATCTATATATATATATATATACATATATATATATATAAATCTATATATATATATATACATATATAAAAATTTGAACGAATGGTGTTTTTGGCCTCTGGGGACATCAAAATGAAAAAGTAAATCGGTCCCCGGTCTAGGTCTTACCGTGCCACCTACGGTAATAGCTACTTCCCTATAGGGAAATTTGCTAAAATGACTTGGGTCTTGATAGGTACTCTCGTTTTCCTGGAGAAGATTGCGTAAAATGCCATCTTGAGTGTGTCAGACAGACAGACAGACAGAAATTTAGATAAGACTTGTTTCGGCTTCTTTAATGTATAAAACGTAAAAATAACCTAAAAATGTATGATTCTGAGCAATGTACAGACAAAACTCTAATTTTATTTATATAGATTTAAATAGAATTAGTTTAACGAGTACTTAGGTTTGCTGCAACAGGGAGAGTAAAAAGGTGTTTTTTTGTTAATAGTTTAGTAAGAAATGAATGTATTTTCCAAATTTGATCAAAATATGTTCATAAACAAGCAAACTACAACAGTTGACTTATTCTCCATAAGAATAACATGGGGATTTTAAATTTACAGTTTTTTGTAATTTTCTCCGTAACCATTAGGCGCACAATAACGCTTCAATATACAAAATTATTTGTTTTTTTACACTCTACAAAATGGTTTGAAAAGAAATTGTAAAATTATGTGTTTTAGGGTCAAAAATGGGAAAAACCTATTTTTACCCCCTAAAACCCCCCATAAACCCCCGTTCCCATAGTCCAATCATGCTGGTTCGCGAACTCGTTAGAATAAATGTAGGTTTACACGTTTGTACCAAATTTCATCAAAATCGGATCATTTTTGCTCGAGTTATCGTGCTAACGGACACATATATATATAAATATATATATATATATATATATGAATTTGAACGGATGGTGTTTTTGGCCTCTAGGGACCTCAAAACGAAAAAATAAATCGGTCCCGGGTCCAGGTCTTACCATGAGTACTACGGTAATAGCTTATTCCCTATATGGGAAATTCGCTAA
The DNA here is from genome assembly GCF_028750875.1 of Macrosteles quadrilineatus. NCBI lineage: Eukaryota > Metazoa > Arthropoda > Insecta > Hemiptera > Cicadellidae > Macrosteles > Macrosteles quadrilineatus. The sequence goes on along the minus strand of NW_026542594.1, from coordinate 35,506,272 downwards.
TATCGGATTTATCTGTTACAACGTTTACAATAAATTGAATATAGCACACAGGACAGGTTGTTACTTTTACCAACTAGTCTGCGCTTTGATTTTACTTTAGTCTACTTTCTGGTTCTTGCTCATCCGTTGGTTTATTTTTTTTTAAGATCTCATGTGCAAGTCCTTCCCCTCACATCACAACTAATTACTGGGGCTCCACCACGAATACTAGAAAAATACCGGTATGGATCATAAACATAAACAAATGACGTTTTTTGGCCCAAATCCTATACTAATAGCATTAACATATGGTTTAGACAGTTCAATTTAAATAATGTTTACTTTCGGGCCAAAAACGTCATTTGTTTATGATCCATGGTCTTTTCTAGTATTCGTAGGCTCCACAGACGGTGTTTATATTAATACTAGCTGTACCCGTGGGCTTTGCCCCGTTTAACTTCATAAGTGAGCTCGTTCGCTTGGCTCAATCACGTCCTGGTTGAAGTTCGTTCGCTACGCTCACTCACCTTTAGGTTAGAGCTCGTTCGCTGCGCTCACTTGCCTTCAGGTTAGCTCGTTCGCTACGCTAACTCGTCCCCAGGATGAAGTTCGTTCGCTACGCTCACTCACCTTTTGGTTGTAAATTAGCTGTTGTCATAAATTTAAAAAATAATAGTGCTGCACCCTGTTGGTAATCCTTGTAACTTTAATGCTATTGAACATCATAGAACAGAACCAACTTGTTTAATTGAAACAACTGTTCAGATTCATTAATTCAATTTAAAAATTAGTACTCATAAGGTTAACATGGGAAACTCCAGATCAACTGGGGTGTAGCCCGAGAGTCCGATCAGAATAAAAACATCTCAGTTTTCCTATTTAATGCCTAAAGAATCAGTGTACCTAATTTCAGCCTCCTAGGTAAATGGGAAGTAAGAGTGATGAGTGAGTGAGTGAGTCAGTCAGTGAGTCAGTGAGGGCTTTGCCTTTTATACATACTAGATAACCCGTTGCTCAAAATCGAGCAAAACTGGAACTTTTATTAAAAGAATAAACAAAAAATAAACAGCAAGACCTTAATCAAAAAATAACTCTAAAATAATTTATCTGACTGATTATAGAATATAAAAGATATGATTATGTAAAAAATATTAAAGTAATCTACAATATTTAAATTAACATTCACTCGCATACTGATTTGGTCATCACTTATGTTTTAATTAGACTCTAAAACTAATCTCATTTGCCCCTCACAAGACATTTTATTCCATCTCGGGACCTCAGTGCCCTTCAAATTGCAGATTCGCCATTTTCTCTAATTTAATTATTTTTCTCTTGAACTATTAATTAGTTCTGGTCCTTCGAGTTATTAATTATTTTCATTTTCACCCATTACGCCCCCAACATTTGGTCCTTCGAGCCGGATTCATTGTCTAAAGTCCTGTGGTAATTAATTTCAGCCAATTTTCATCATCAACCATATTTTTAGCGATCTGCAATTTTCAATTTTCGCCATATTGGTAAAAAATGTTCGGTATTCATATTTTTAGAGTATTTAGAAATTAATCATTATGTTAATTAAGTCACTGGTTAATTAATCTTGCTAATGTGTATATAAATCACCACATTTATTGTAATATTATTTAGTCTCAGTAACAATTTATTGTAAATAGACTCCCGCTTTCAATATTCAAATGAGATTGCCAAGCCTGCTTGAATTTCCCGCCACAGTAAGGCCTATTTTCCTGTACTACATACCCATGAATCACCTGACGCCGTGTTTGCTTCAATCGCATTTCCTATTGGCCATCGAATTCCTAGACCCCTCTAAACCGCAATTGCATTTTTCAAAGTGTGAAGCCGGCGATCGGCGTCTGTCTGTCCATGGTCGGCGTCCATCACTCACGGTGTATTCCGTTTCTCATATCTCGGGACATTAATTGCCCATTTTACCTCTCTTAAACGTATTTTTAGGCTATAGATTAATTATATCTGACCTCTCTCTCCTCTATAGTATATTTAACTATATATATTTTAATTTCCCCCTTTTGTTTGTGATTAAATTACTTAAATTGTGATCTAGTGCTTTCAGACTCTTCAAACCTCAAGACAGTGTGTGCGCGTCCGTGTATTACTTCTAGACTTTCCGTACGTTTCACCGCGACTTCCGCGTATTAGTGAGCTCTTTGTGATTATGAACTTGGGTGCGTTGCGTTCTCCAAAATTCTACAAAACAGAAGCACTCGGTCTAAGGACTCCGCCATCCGCCATCGCTCCACCATAGACGACGCCGCTGCCATACTCTCCACCTTTGGATAATTGGACTCAAGGTACAACCTTAAAGTTTTGTGTGTGTTTTAATTAGACTCTAAAACTAATCTCATTTGCCCCTCACAAGACATTTTATTCCATCTCGGGACCTCAGTGCCCTTCAAATTGCAGATTCGCCATTTTCTCTAATTTAATTATTTTTCTCTTGAACTATTAATTAATTCTGGTCCTTCGAGTTATTAATTATTTTCATTTTCACCCATTACGCCCCCAACATTTGGTCCTTCGAGCCGGATTCATTGTCTAAAGTCCTGTGGTAATTAATTTCAGCCAATTTTCATCATCAACCATATTTTTAGCGATCTGCAATTTTCAATTTTCGCCATATTGGTAAAATATCGGCTCGCGTTCGTTCCGTTCGTGGGCGTGGTTTAGCAATCTCTCTCCACTCGCGCGTCTGCGCAGGTCACAATCATGTACAATTTGCTGTTCTCTCTAGTAGTAGACAATTTTTCCCTACTTGGCTTTTTTATCCCGAAAACGGGATTTAGTTTTAGTTGCGGGATTTAGTCGCGTGCAGACGGCCGACACTAGTAGCACACGCATATCTCAACTGTCACTCACTGTACAGCGTTTGTTGTTGTTTACATTTTCTCATTTAAGGTGTATTGTGTAATAAGCTTGATTGATATTATTAATAACCAACTATTAGGTTATTATTAGGTATTTACTATTATTCTTTGAATCAATATTGCTCTTTTGAATATCGTACTAAATAAACAATAATTTGTCATTGTTATTTAACATTGTTTATGCTTTCTGAATTTTGATTTTAAATGAAGTAAAGTTAAATTAGTTCATCTCTGTAATTTTGGTTGACAAACGTGCGATATTATATTTAAGGTAATTTTATCTTGTCAATTAACATTTTAATAAATAGTTCAAAATAACCGTTTTTACTGGTTCTTATTACTAGTGTTGTACATATAAACAAAACTGTTAGCTAGCGTATTTGTATTGTGATTCATATTTCATTGATGGTTATAATTTTATGTTCCTTTCTCATTTATTAGGGTAATAACTTACTCTTTATGTTGCAATTCTTGTTTACTAAGGATTATTCTACACTGTTTCATTAATGAGGCCTACTCTCATTAAACTTATTTAGATCCATTTATTATTTTTGTAAATAACGGTGAACTTTCATGTGACTCATTCATTTGTTCTATCATATCTCTTGTTTTATTGCGCATTATTATTACCGTACTTGAATACTTTCAACTAAGCTCAATTGTTGATTTATAGTTTGAAAATCGAATTAAACCTGCCACACTCATTTAAAAATATTTTATTGCTATTTAACGTGTTGATAACTTAGTGTTTTTCACTATTTGCCTCAATTAAGCTACAAAGCAGGTGGATATATGTTTTAGATATTTATAATATTTTATCTCTATATTATTCAGCGGACAATTAATTACTACATTGTTAAGCTAATACCATTCATAGGCCTAGCTACAAGCCTTTTGTGTACCCACAACTTCCATTTTCGTGTGAATACTTTCAAGTGAACACTTCACAATGCCTCCTAAAGCATCTGATTTTAAGTCCGCAATCTACACCCGTTCTACGGTGCTGATTAAATCACGTTTTGAAAAACTTAAGGCTACAGTAGATGAATTATCAACTCAAATCGACCCTCTAACACCATTACAACTTAAGAAATTATCCGCTTACGCGTTGGAAATAAAAAGGAAACGCAGTGAATTTGAAAATAACCTTCAACGTGCCTTCGTTCTGGAAGATGAAGGGATCGATGATAAGACTCTTTCCAATGATCAAGATGCTATTGAAGACATGTTCTCTCACATTCAAGCTACGATTGAAACCCTGGTTCCCTCAGAACCACCAAAAACCCCTTCCGCGTTCAGTGAATCGTTTTCTGTTTCAGAAACTCATCCAAGCTCACAAGTACGATTACCTAAACTGGACTTACAAAAATTCTCTGGCGATCCATTAACGTGGACAAGTTTTATCAATCTTTTTGACACTGCAATCCACCGTAATGCTTCATTATCCTCTGTTATGAAATTCCAGTACTTACTCTCTGTCTTAAATGGAGAGCCTCTCAATTTAATAAGGAGTTTAAATCTCACCGCTCCTAATTATCTAGTCGCCTATGAATTGTTACGTGACAGATATCACAACAATCGAAGATTGCAATCATTGCATCTTAACCAATTGTTGGACCTGCCAAACATTACGGCAACTTCACTCAAAGGTTTGCGCCAATTTGTAAACCTGTTTACGGAACACACACAAGCTCTTAAGGCATTAAATTGTGACGTTAGTGACAACAACCCCCTATTGTCCGCACTCCTTTTGCGTAAAATGGACCAGGAACTACGTAAAAAACTTGAATCGTTCCGTTCCAGTCAAACCGAAGATCCAGTTACTCATTCATTACCAGAAATTGGTGAAATAATAAAATTTCTTAACCAAGAATGTTCGCAGACAGAAGATGCTAACATACATAACATGTCATCGGCCCACAGAAGCGTTCAACCTTCACCTCACAAAACCATACCAAAAAAGGTGCATTTCCGGTCTGACGTAGGCCTAGCCATGGTAGCTACTTCGAGATCTAATGCTCCCCCCTCTCATAGCTCTCAGACTAAAAATAGTCCTGTCTATAACAAATGTTTTGTTTGTAACAAAAATGATCACAAAGTTTACACTTGTGACGTATTTCAAAATAAATCTCCTCGAGAGCGACACGCCATTGTTAAAAAACATAATCGTTGTTTTTCTTGCTTGGGTGAACATAGCTCCAAAGAATGCCGCTCTCAGTTCACTTGTCGCACATGTAAACAGCGACACCACTCTCTCTTACACCTTGGTGATAATAATCAAACCTCTCAGATGTCTTTTCGACCTCAAGGTCAAAGAACTTCCCCGACCACTTCAGGTCCATCTCACACTCAGACTGGTGATGTTAATTCACAAGCCTCTATCTCCGCCACTGTCGCGGATGTAAGCAATTATTCTGCCCAAAATAACTCATGTACGACTTCGGGTAATTATACTGTATTACTCGGCACCGCCTTGGTCAAGTTGACTTCCCCTCAGGGTATCTCTCATGTGTTTCGTGCTCTACTAGATACTGGCAGTATGTGTGATCTGCTCTCAGAACGCGCTGCGAATCTCCTGAATATAAAACGCCAGTCTTCTCAACTCAAAATATCTGGTCTTTCTCAAATGGCTTCCTGTACTAAAGGGTCAACTTACTTGAATCTTGAAACTCTCTCAGGTCGAGTAATAGCCACTGACCATCAATTCCATATTCTTGATAAGATTTCCGTCGACTTACCTCGCTCCCCTATATCACCGGAAGTGCTAACAAAAATCAAGCCCTATGTTCTAGCTGATCCTACTTTTCACTTGCCTGGTGGCATTGACGTGCTTATAGGTAGTTCTCTGCTACCCCTCCTCTGGACTCATGAAAGTTACTCCCTCGGCACGCACATGCCTCATGTGATAGGTACTCATCTTGGCTTTATTCTGATGGGTAAAGCTCCCTGTGCAACTAACTCGGAACCCGTGTCAGGTTTTGCGATCTCTCTTCTCTCTGTTAGTGATAATTCACTACACTCTTCCCTGCAACGTTTTTGGCAACAGGAGGAACCCCCTCACTTCCAGGTTAAGTCACAGGAAGAGCTTCTTTGTGATGAATACTATAAAAAATCACACTCTCGTGATCAATCAGGTCGTTATGTTGTGCGACTTCCGTTCAAGACGGACCCCTCCATTCTAGGCCAATCTAGGTCCATTGCTGAAAAGCGCTTGTTGTCTATTGAGCAGAAATTTAAAGCTCAACCCCATTTTTCACACTTGTATAAGACGTTCATGTCTGAATATCAAACTCTCGGCCATATGACAAAACTAGATTTTGTTGAAGACATACACCCACACTACTTCCTACCTCATCATGGGGTACTGAAGGACTCTAGCACGACCAATTTAAGGACAGTGTTTGACGCCAGTAGCAAAACCAGTTCCGGTCACTCCTTAAACGATATTCTTTTGACAGGACGTAAATTACAAACTGACATTTGTGACGTAATTTTGAACTTCCGCTCTCATAAAATTGTGTTTTCATGTGACATTCGGCAAATGTACCGCCAAATACAAGTGCACCCTGACGATCAAAAGTTTCAACTGATTCTGTGGCGTGACGACCCTTCAAAGGAAATCTCTACGTTTCAACTTACTACCGTCACATACGGCATGAACAGCTCCCCCTACCTTGCTATTAAAACTTTAATGCAGTTAGCGGAAGACGAAGGTGATGCCTTCCCTCAGGCTTCTCACTCTCTACGTCATCACACCTACGTGGACGACATTATCACGGGTGCTGACTCCGTTGAGGCTGCTCTTGAACTACAGGACCAACTTATCCAACTTCTACATCGTGGTGGCTTTGAACTTCGCAAGTGGGCCTCCAACTCCTCTGCTCTTCTAGAAAAATTTCCTTCGGAACATCTAGAGACTCCAAGTTTCCTGCAAGACGCTCAGCTTCCCCAGTACTCCATCCTAGGTCTCCATTGGTCTCCTGAAGAAGACTGTTTCTGTTACGCTTTCAACCCCCCGTCTGAAAAGCTGACTAAGCGCTCCGTGCTCAGCTTTATTGCCAAACTATATGACCCCTGTGGATTTTTGTCCCCATTAATCATGGTAGCAAAATGCTTCATGCAATTACTATGGACTCAAGGTCTTGATTGGGACGACCCTCTCCCTTCTGATCTTGCACATAAGTGGCATGTGTTCACTAGTAACACTAAAGACCACCTCGGTCAAATTAAGATCCCCCGAGCATTTCCGCTCGCTCACTCCTCTGATATCGAGCTTCACGGTTTCTGTGATGCATCGGAATGCGGTTATGCCGCTGTAGTGTATTTCCGGTGTGAATCTAGTGACAAAACAGTCATTGTGAAACAAATATTGTCTAAGACTCGTGTTGCCCCGTTAAAAAAGGTAACTTTACCCCGCTTGGAATTGTGTGCAGCTCACCTCTTATCAAAACTAGTGCATTATTGTGAAAAACAATTTAACGCTCTTACTACGAATACCACTGTATTGTGGAGTGACTCATCTGTAGTTCTTACTTGGCTACAAACCCCTCCATACAGACTAAAGACCTTTGTGGCTAATCGTGTAGCCCAAGTGCAAGAAATCATTCCCAGTTATCAGTGGCGGCACATAAAAGGGACGGAAAACCCCGCTGATTGTGCCTCACGAGGAATTCTAGCCTCATCTCTCATTGACTATTCCTTATGGTGGACTGGCCCACCATGGTTACAGCTCCCTGCGGCCAACTGGCCCCCCTCATGTTTTTCGCCGTCTGAACTCACTCCCACGGACGAAATTAAAGAAACTCCTCTTAGTGTACTTAGTGCAACAGTCGCCCCTTCGGAATGGGACTTATTGTCTAAATATTCATCTTGGTTGAAACTAACCCGTGTGCTAGCTTATGTACTACGATTCATAAACTATTCCAGGTCTAAAAACAAACTCTCTGGACACTTAAAACTCAGTGAATTAAATCTAGCGGAAGTGACAATTTTTAAACTAGTGCAAAAACTCCATTTCAGTGCGGATATTAAATTATTGAACAAAGGCTCAATATGTTCTGCACAATTACAGAAACTCACCCCCTTCCTCGACCCTAATGGTCTCATACGCGTCGGTGGCCGATTGTCACATTGTTCGCTTGCTCATGACATACGTCACCCTATTGTTCTACCCAAGTCTCATACTGTAGTGAATTTGCTTATAGACTTTTACCACCAGGTACACTTGCACTCAGGTCCGCAACTAACTCAATCACTACTCGCCCGAAAAGTGTGGATTCTATCGGCCAGGAGCGTTATCCGCTCGCGCATATTTAAGTGTCTTGTGGGCTTTAAAAATAAACCACGAAACAAAATCCCTCTAATGGGTGATTTACCTGCTCATCGGGTCAATCCTACTCGTCCATTCTCATCTACAGGCGTAGATTACGCCGGACCATTTAGTGTTCGCGTTTGCAGTCTCAAAGCTCTTAGACAGATTAAGGTCTATTTGTGTATTTTTATCTGCATGGCTACCAAAGCTATTCATATAGAGGTAGTCACCGATCTTACCACCTCAGGCTTCATTGCCGCTCTCACACGTTTTGTGTCGAGACGCGGACTCTGTTCCGATCTGTATTCTGACTGCGGAACCAACTTTGTTGGTGCAAACTCGGAATTACGCAAGGTAATCCGTGAAACCATCCTTACACCTGATTCGCAGGACAAAATTGTTCATTTCACCACCCCCAAAGGAATTAACTTCCATTTCAACCCCCCCTCTGCACCTCATCAAGGTGGCTTATGGGAAAGTGCCGTTAAAAGTGCAAAATACCATCTGAAACGGGTAATTGGTGAAACCATTTTAACTTTAACCCAATTTCAAACTTTGTCCATTCAAGTAGAGGCAATGCTAAACTCGCGCCCTCTTACAGCTCTTAGTTCAGACCCTTCCGAAATTTCTGTGCTGACCCCTGGACATTTCCTCATCGGAGCTCCATTAGTTGCCCTGCCGGAACCTCACCTGTCTGAAGTGCCCTTCAATCGTCTTCGTCAGTGGCAGCTTGTCCAGGCTTTTCACCAGCGTATCTGAAGGCGTTGGCAGCTTGAATATCTCCACTCCCTCCAGCAGCGATCCAAGTGGACCACCCCTCATGAGAATTTGAAGACCGGAGACTTGGTGCTCATTCACTCCAATTCACCTCCACTCACCTGGCCTCTTGGACGCATCGTCTCCACTCACCCTGGCGCTGATGGAACAGTTCGAGTCGTCACAGTGAAGACAGCTTCTGGGACTTTCACACGGCCTGTTCACAAGGTCTTCCCTCTGCCATGCAATGAAGACTAAGTCCAAGAAACCTACTCTATGTACATATTAGATTTAAGTGTGGTTTACGTTTGCTCTTGTGTTTTTTAATTAATTGTCTGTTGAAGCTGTAATGCTTCAAGGGGGCCGGAATGTTCGGTATTCATATTTTTAGAGTATTTAGAAATTAATCATTATGTTAATTAAGTCACTGGTTAATTAATCTTGCTAATGTGTATATAAATCACCACATTTATTGTAATATTATTTAGTCTCAGTAACAATTTATTGTAAATAGACTCCCGCTTTCAATATTCAAATGAGATTGCCAAGCCTGCTCGAATTTCCCGCCACAGTAAGGCCTATTTTCCTGTACTACATACCCATGAATCACCTGACGCCGTGTTTGCTTCAATCGCATTTCCTATTGGCCATCGAATTCCTAGACCCCTCTAAACCGCAATTGCATTTTTCAAAGTGTGAAGCCGGCGATCGGCGTCTGTCTGTCCATGGTCGGCGTCCATCACTCACGGTGTATTCCGTTTCTCATATCTCGGGACATTAATTGCCCATTTTACCTCTCTTAAACGTATTTTTAGGCTATAGATTAATTATATCTGACCTCTCTCTCCTCTATAGTATATTTAACTATATATATTTTAATTTCCCCCTTTTGTTTGTGATTAAATTACTTAAATTGTGATCTAGTGCTTTCAGACTCTTCAAACCTCAAGACAGTGTGTGCGCGTCCGTGTATTACTTCTAGACTTTCCGTACGTTTCACCGCGACTTCCGCGTATTAGTGAGCTCTTTGTGATTATGAACTTGGGTGCGTTGCGTTCTCCAAAATTCTACAAAACAGAAGCACTCGGTCTAAGGACTCCGCCATCCGCCATCGCTCCACCATAGACGACGCCGCTGCCATACTCTCCACCTTTGGATAATTGGACTCAAGGTACAACCTTAAAGTTTTGTGTGTGTTTTAATTAGACTCTAAAACTAATCTCATTTGCCCCTCACAAGACATTTTATTCCATCTCGGGACCTCAGTGCCCTTCAAATTGCAGATTCGCCATTTTCTCTAATTTAATTATTTTTCTCTTGAACTATTAATTAGTTCTGGTCCTTCGAGTTATTAATTATTTTCATTTTCACCCATTACGCCCCCAACAACTTATGTATAGTAGTCTAGGCGGGTGAACTCTATCAGCACCTAGATGTCAACCACACACTGTAAAGTGAGCTTTTGACTTAATGTAGCTCAATTCCTCTCTTGACGCCAACAATTGCTACTCTTATTCTAGTATTGTTAAATTATTTCTACGATATGTTCTGTTTTAGGCGTGTTTCAATTAGAGGGCCCAACCCAAGTCTCTGGTTGGGAACATAAGAGGGTAAGCAAATGGATCTAACGACAGATCTAGAATGGATACGCGTTTAACATTATTAGTGTATTGGAAAAAACTATACGATTTATTTGGCCAGGTGCTGCTTTGTTTTCAACTTTAAAAATTGCTGTGACACCTACATAGGTAGCACCATTGTATCGAGGGAAGACACTTCTTCTGTCTCTTATTATGTACATAAGAATCTCACACTTGATTCCTCGGAGCTCTCGTTCCTACAAAATGTCTGCCACAGTCTTCAAAGATTTGCAAATGGGCATTGTGACCCTATTTCCCTCATATTTATTCATTGTATTTTTTGTTTGAACTGTGCTTAATTGTCCTTTGGGTTCTAGTGACATTATTGTACTTACTTATATATCTATGCGTATTCAGCAGGATCATCATCTTCTTGAGAAATGAGCTTGACTTTTGAATGCAGTAGATAAAGAAATAGCTGATAGCATTATTCCACAAATATTGGAACAGAAACGGTATGGATCATAAATATAATCAAATGACGACACTAGCTTGAGGTCCGTGACGTAGGAAGCGGTGAAGGAAGTTGTAAAGGTGAGCAGTCTGGAGTGTGGAAACTGTTTATGACGATTAGATTAAGGCATCTATTTGCAATCCTAAAATGCTATTGGAAGGGAAGGAAACAGGTCCCCGACGTAGGAAGTGGTGAAGGAAGAGGAGTAAAGGCGAGCTGTTCGGGGTATGGGATCTGTTTATGACCATTAGATTATGATATTTACAATCCTATGATGCTATGGGAAGGGAGGGAAACAGGTCCGTGACGTAGGAAGTGGTGAAGGAAGTAGTCAAGGCGAGCTGTCCGGAGCGTGGGAACTGTTTATGACGATTCTAGACCAAGGTATCTGCAATCCTAAAATGACATGGAAAATGAGGGAAACAGGTCCATGACGTAGGAAGTGGTGAAGGAAGTAGTAAAGGCGATCCACATAGAAAATTTATATTGAAAAATATATAAAAAATATATTTGAAATATAAAGCTATATATTTGCTAATATATATTGTCAATATATTTTAAATATGCAAATTATGGGACCGAGGAATATATTTAGTTATATTTCATTTGTGGTATTTATATATAAATTATATATTTCAAATGTGTTCTTATAATATATTTTAAATATGGGAAAGGGCTAGTATATTAAAAATATATTTAATATAATGTATTTCAAATATACAGGGTTAGTAAAAAGTGTGAAGACCCCGTTATTTTTTTAACGGCCCATACTAGAAAAACTAAACTCGGCACACCTTTATGGCATGTTATGAAGTACTTTTTGGGCATAACCGTCACTTGATGTACATCCCCAAAATGGGGGATTTTGGGGGAAACTAAAAGATTTCAAATACAAAGACCCATCGAGTGACCCCTCATTTTGAAGGTCCTGGTAAAAGAAAACCAAAAACGCAAACTAGAGGTCTTTATCTCAATCCAGTAAAAAAATGGCAGCCAATTGAAATTCTCAGAAGTTGAATTTAACTTGCAGCTTTCCAAGTCTGAAGACCCCCTGTAAATTTTGTAGCGGCTCTCACTAGGAAAACTAAACTCTACACACCTTTTTGGCATGTTATGAAGTACTTTTTAAGCCTAATAGCCACTTGCTTACCAAACCCAAAATGGGGGATTTTGGGGGAAACTCAAAAGTTTTTAATGATAAGCCCCATCAAGTGACCCCTCATTTTGAAGGTCCTGATTAAATAAAACTTTTTTTTTATTATGGCCTTCAAAATGAGGGGTCACTCAATGGGGCTTATCATTAAAAAATTTTGAGTTTCCCCCAAAATCCCCCATTTTGGGGTTGGGAACTTATGAGAATTTCAATCGGCTGCCATTTTGTAGTGAACTGAGATAGAGACCTCTAGTTTGCGTTGTTGGTTTTATTTTACCAGGACCTTCTCAAAATGAGGGGTCACTCGATGGGTCTTTGTATTTGAAATTTTTTAGTTTCCCCCAAAATCCCCCATTTTGGGGATGAACACCAAGTGGCGGTTATGCCCAAAAAGTACTTCATATCATGCCATAATGGTGTGCCGAGTTTAGTTTTTCTAGTATGGGCCGTTAAAAAATAACAGGGGGTCTCCACACTTTTTACTAACCCTGTATAAATAATATATATAAAGCTGTTTACAAATACGCACGTCAGCTGTCTGCTATAATATTTTCGGAACTAAAATAAAAAGCGTCTAGAAAAAGACATCAGAAGAAAGCTCTGAATCTGCTGAAAAAAACGATACCTAACTCGATCCAGTTCAATCCGATTCAGTCAGTCCCAGAGCCGTCGCCGTAAACAGTGTTTGTGAGTCGCAAAAGCGACGCATAACACCATGGCTGGTGTGTCATGAGTCGCTTTTACGACGCTTAACATTCGGAGGGTTAAACAAAACCAGGTCTATAATTTAGGACTACTTAGACAGCTCTTTTATGGACAAATGTTATGCTTTTAATTAAGAGAAGCTTTATCCAAATGCATTATCGTAGTATTTTAGGTTTACTAATTACACAGATTTGCTGCATTCGGGATGTAGGCCGGCCTGATATCAGTGATATCGTTACTATAGTAGTAAAAATTTAGACTCGCGCACATATTTACAAAAAAGGCTAGAATGCTGTTTGTAAAAAGAGATTGAATAACGTACATTTTTATTGGTAAATGTACCGTATAACTTATATTCTAATTAATAAACAGTTCACCCACTTACCGTCAAATCGTGCAACTAGGCCGTATCCAAATTACTAACACTCATGTTTTGAGGTTAGGTCCAAATTAGCACTCATTTTTATTGCCTAGCCTAATATTTACACACATTTAAACACTAGACAATTTATTACACTCTTTCTTGTTTCTTCAGCAAATATTCTACAGATACGCATATTAGGCATATTGCCTGCTAGAATCGTGCAACTAGGCCGTAACCTAAATGACTAACACTCATTTTTTGAGGTTGTTGTTCGGAATGTGGGATCTGTTTATGACCAATAGATTAAGGTATTTGCATTCCAATACTGCTAAGGGAAGGGAGGGAAACAGGTCCGTGACGTAGGAAGTGGTGAAGGAAGTAGTAAAGGAGAGCTATCCGAAGAGTGGGAACTTTTTATAACGATTAGATTAAGAGATCTGCAATCCTAAAATGCTATGGGAAGGGAAGGAAACAGGTCCAAGACGTAGGAAGTGGTGAAGGGAGTAGTAAATGCGAGCAGTCCAAGGTGTGGGAACTGTTTATGACGATTAGATTAAGGTATCTAGAATCTTAAAATTCTTAGGGAAGAGAGGGAAACAGGTCCTCGACGTAAGAAGAGGTGAAGGAAGTAGTAAGGTGAACAGTGTGGAGTGTGGGAACTGGAAACCGTTTGTAGCAGTTGGATTAATGTATCTGCAATGCTGAAATGCTATGAGAAGGGATGGAAGCATCCCCACGACATAGAAAATGATGGAAGAAGTAGTAAAGGCTAACAGTGCGGAGTGTGGGCAATGTTTGGGGCAATTAGATTAACGTAACTAAAATACTAAAATGCTATGGATTGTGGTGAAAACAGGTCCACGATGTAGGAAGTAGCCTAGGAAGTAGTAAAGTATGAGCATAGTGTGAGAACCGTCTGTGGCAGTTAGATTAATGTATCTTCAATCCTAAAATGCTTTGAGAAGGAAAGGAAACAGGCCCCACGACGTAGGAAGTGGTGAAGGAAGTAGTAAAGGCTGGCAATGCAGAGTGGGGTAACCGTTTGGGCAGTTAGATAAATGTATTTAATACTTAAATGCTATGAGAAGGGAAGGAAACAGACCCCACGATGTAGGAAATGGTGAAGGAAGGAGTAAGGCTTGCAGTGCAGAGTGTGGGAACTGTCTTTGGCAATTACATTAATGTATCTGCAATCCTAAAATGCTATGGGAAGAGAGGGAAACATGTCCACGACGTAGGGGGTGGTGAAGCAAGTAGTAAAGGTGAGCAGTTTTGAGTGTGGGAATGGATTAATGTATCTGCCCAGATAGCAATTTTTTTCCTGATTCAGTATTAAATCAAGGTTAAACTTTCAAAGATGCAAGCCTGAATTAATCTTAAAATATCAAGCCATCAAGCCTAATTCAGGGCTAATTCAAGGGTCCTACTGAACACTTGTGAAACCTGAATCAACCTTGAAAATTTTAGGTTGATTCAAGGCAAACGTTTCTGGCAGTAATGCATAATCAAGGCTGAATTGAGGTTGAATTAAGGTATAAGTATGTTTAAATTAAGGTCAAATCATGGTCAATTCAGGACTCATAACCTGAAAATTTAAGGTTAATTCAAGGTAAAGATTTTTGGCTGAAATCAAAATATATTGTTGAATTCGGGTTAAATAAAAGCATAATCATGATCAACTCAGTACATACAGTAACAAGTGATTGACTGACAAGGAATTTTACTTGACTTACGGCATTCTTACGGTCTTAAAGTAGTCCAATATTTTAATGTCCTAGTGGATAGCCTAGCTGTTTTGTCTTTGTGAACTCAAGAACTTTAATGATGCCTACTAAGCGCGGGGACAGCTATCTATTAGGACATCAAAATATTGGTTGCTTTATGGCAGTAAGTTAAGCCTTAAAATATTAAACGCAAGGTACATTACCTTAAGCTTTAATCCACGCAGAAAACTTTGGGTGGATACATAATTTGACCTTATAATCTATATTATAATACAGTTACCACTCACTCACTCATTGATCACTATTCCTCAAAAACTACCATGCATATGTACTCAGAACTTGGTGGCATGGAGGTTTCACTTAACCTCCATAATAGGTTTCACTTAATATGTACAAGAAGTAGCTTTGAGAGATTCCATCAGGGCTCTGGCTCACTGGCTTTAAAATTACAATGTTAACATATTTTTCTTTTGACAGAACTTTCGTTTAATTGTATTAGCTACCAAACCGCTGTTAGGAAAATTCTAAGCAAAACCAATGCAAAACAACTTTTTGTAGCAAAGAAAATTTTTCAATTCTGTTGTGAAGCCCAAGGGGAGGGGCAGCTAGAAACCTATAAATGATGCTATAACACTTTATTTAAATGTTGTATAGGATAACTGAGTTAGGTTAAAAATAATAAGCCTATTCTGCCAAGCTTGTGAGTGAAGGGTGAGAGCATTTAATTTTTAATAAGGCCTCATCAAATTACACCAGACCCTGCTTTAGAAAAGACATCTCAGTGATCAACAAAAAGTTTAAAAGTTCAAAACAGTTCTTCAAACATAGCCAAAATATCACTATTTGTGGGGGTATAAATAAAATGTAGCAAGTGACATTGGTTATAGTAAATTTATTTTATGAAAATATAAAGTATAAAACAAACTTGAAAATTAGAACATGAGTTAAATTAAGTGACATTTTACTTATACATTATTTACTGTCGCATAACCTCAGCCTGATGTTCCTATTCTGTGCACCAATAACTCCTCTTTTCCTGCAACAAAAAAAATCATAAAGTATCAACTAAGGGAGTATGTTTTATCTAATTTTTTTTAAATTTTTTCTGTACATGTAATCTGCTTGAGTTAAAAATTTCAGCATGGTTTTCCAGTTCACTAAGTAATTTTTTACTTGAATTGTTTTGACTGTGATTAAAGCTGAAACTGTGAGCAAACATTTATTAATATAGTTATTTGTGTGACAAAACGGCACGGAGACGGCTGGACACTAAATCAAGTAAATAGGGGGCCCGGGATCGCTGAGCCCAGGGGCCCATGATGGCTCTCTCCGGCCCTGATTATCATTGACATTATCAATAGTCTAAAAAATTGGGGAGCGAGCAGGTCTAGTGGTTAGAGCGCGGTCATTCCGGTTCCTGGGGTCCAGGGTTCAAATCCCGCCAAATCACCAATGGATTTTAACTAAGTGATAATGCCGTAACCCCTAGGTCTAGCCTGAAGTAATGTGAAAAACAATCCCGGGCTCCAGCCTAGCGTACGGGGACAAAAAGTCTAAAAAATTGTTGAAACACACAGCGAAATGTAGGTACATGTCAGCTACAGAGCTGCAAATTGTGTCATTCTGTTCACAAATGATACCAGCAAGTGGCGAGGAGCCTTGCTGCAGCGTACTTAAGCGAATTATGGATTTATACGCAGAAACTGGCTCTTACTTGAAAAACCACCCTTGTATGTTCCTTATACTAATAAACCAAATTAACAAACCCAAGACTTGTTATTAGAATTCTAAAACCCGTTGTTGCAACAGTTTAAACGAGTAGGTAGTTTTATCGAATTGGCCAGGGTAGAGTACTCGTCTGTCCTACAGTTATTCTAAAAGTTAGGCAAAATTTGCAATAACATTTTAACAAAGGCGAGGATGATATTGCTCTCCTCCTGGGCGTCTGCAGGATCTTTTGAGCGCTTCTAGAGCTCTGAACCTTAGATTAAATTAAAATAATTAATCAGTCAAAACCGTGAATCCTTCTCAGCACCCCGGGGAAGAAATTTTAGCGTGGCTGGTACTAGGGGTAGGCTGCTCAGTAAATACAATCTTATTCGCCCCTCATAATTTACGTCACATGCTTTTTACACTTTGGATCTTAGAAAAAATGTAAGGTAATGGGATATTTTAAGTAGGCTACCTATTGAGTTTTTCCATGCACGAAAACACTAAGAATGCTCTAGTTTTTAACCTTGGTGAACCCGTCATCGGCCACTGATGCCATGTCTTGTCATCACGGCCTGTGTCGAACTACAGGGAGTGTCGAACTATCGAGGTTCTACTGTAACAACAAAAGTAAACCTTATGAAATAAACAGTTCTATAACTAATATGCTCTACAAACCTTTTAGGTACTGGCCCAGAATTTGGCTTGTCACAGCCATGCACGGATGCAGTTTTTTTAATAGATAACGCCTCATAATAGATAACAATAACAAAAGAATTTGTTATGCAAATCTATATAAAGCTCAAATACCACTGACTCATTCATTCACTCACTCATCACGAAATCTCAGAAACCATAAGACCTAGGAACCTGAATCTTGGCAGGCATCATCCTTTTGGGTAGTAGACGATCACTAAGAAAGGATTTTACCCTCCGACCTCTGGGCTCCGCCCCAGTGGCTCTGGAGTTTCCCATGTTAACCTTATGAGAAATGGAATTAATGAATCTTAACAGCTGTTTCAATTAAACAAGTTGGTTCTGTTCTATGATGTTTAATAGCATTAAAGTTACAAGGATTACCAACAGGGTGCAGCACTATTATTTCTTTTACATTTATGACAACAGCTAATTTGCAACCAAAAGGTGAGTGAGCGTAGTGAACGAGCTCCAATCTAAAGGTGAGTGAGCGTAGCGAACAAACTTCAACCAGGACGTGATTGAGCCATGCGAACGAGATCATCTTGAAAGTTAAACGGGGCAAAGCCCGCGGGTTACAGCTAGTATTGGAAGAAAAATACAAAACAATCAGCTTTTAGAGAGAATATGCCATGTATTTGTATTTAACAAACTAGCTTTGACAATCTCACTTCTGTAGTAAAGTACAGAATAGACATAATTGGTCAGTGTGTGTTTTCAGGGGTGTACAGTGGGATTTACCAAATGAATCAAGTACAAAAAATTTAGTTTAGACTCGTTCAATGGTCTTGCCTCTCTGTTCAACCTGAAATTCTGGCTAAATTAAGCAAGATGGAAAAAGAAGTAGGCCTAAACCATAAGTCTGGCATTAATTTTTTTTTAAACAACTTTCTTCCAAGTGAATTTTTGTTTGACCAACAAACGAAAGTTTTAGTAAGTTTAACCTACTAACTTTCTTACTCTAAGGTTTTAATAATATTAAGTTATGATTTAGGCTATTAATATTTTTTATTTTAAATTACAAATCATCAATAAAATTTAAAAACTATAGGCCTACAAATGGTAAGGTTTATTTAAAGCAGAAAATTTCAGAATTTTTCCAAAATTGTTAATACCGGTACCGTAAGTTAAATTGCAGCACACAGACCAAGTTATTCATAATAATGTCTAAATTACAGTTCTAAATTCTGCAAATTTCGATGCAAAGCAAGATGGCAACTCATCTTGTAACGTTTGTTCAAACGGCAAGCCACTTGTTTTAAATCTGTGTTCGCTGAAGCTAATTAGTTAATTTGAAAAATAACACAGCAGCCTAGGTAACCTTGTTACAATAACTTTACAACTTACAGCATGGGCAATATACATCTTTAGTAACTTAAATAGGCACAAGTTACCAGGATATGATTTAAAGTTAACAGCTACATAAAACCAAAATGGCAGGTCTCCAGTCAAGTGACATTTTGTAGAAGGTTGTTTTAAATTAGTTCATTACGGTAGCCTACCTTTACTTAGTTTAATCAATGGGTATGGCGTACAAAACTTAAAATCTTTGAGAGATGCTAATCTTAACCCATCTAAATGTTTGCCGAAAAACCCTAGCATCAGGACATAGGACTAGGATAAGCCCTTAGACCTAGGCTACAGTACCAAGTCTATAACTTAAGACATAGGCCTAAGCTAAATTAAAATATTTTTCTATAGGCCTAGGTCTATTTATCCAATCCATCGAAAATCATTTCTTCATTCTTAAATGAAACTTCATAACTTCGGCCTATGATAACTTAAGACAATCTACGCTGATAAAAAACTGCATCATTAAGTTACATATTGGCTTGTGTGTTCACAATATTGTAGCCCACCGGATTTGGCAAAAATAAGTAACTAGGTATTGAACAATTCCAGATACAATATTCCAACGGATCACAATACTTTCTAGGCCAACTATAAAACAATTCACCAGTCATGAGGCCTAGGGCAAGCACAGGCCTAGAATTATTCTGGATCCTAGTCCAAATTTGGCAGTTTATTGTTGTAAGATAATTTTCAGAGCATTTGTAACTTGAGGTTCTAATGTCAGTATGATTAGCATTCTAACACACATATCTTATCATAAGAATGGAAAAAATATTATGAATACAATGAAAAGATTAGCTGACTCACCTTTATGTTTTGTTGGCTCACAAGCACTTTTGTTGCAGTTAGTCTTCTAAAATCGAACACTATGGAATTAACTATGAACAAAGAAATTGAAAATTGACAAAAACTAACTTCAATATGAATACTTTATGTCTAAAAACTCTGATATAGTAATAACGCGAGAAACAAACGTCGCAAAAAGACAAACTGACAAGACACACAAAGACAAAGACAAAGAGGTTAGGGTTAGGATTGTTTAGGGGTGGATCCTGGCGTCTGGCTGGCGCTTGGTCGAACTGCATCATGGGAATTCGCGCTGTTGTTTTGTTGACTCTGTTTCAGGGCGGAATCTATGAACTCAAAAAGGGCAGTATTTTGTTGTCCTTGAATCCAGCCACAATGTTCCTAATATTTGCAACCTTGAATTGTGAATGCAAATTGTAGGGAAAAGTTTACCTTGAATCAAGGGTCCTTGCTATCTGGGTGCAATGCTAAAATGCTATGGGAAGAGACTGTAGACTGTAGGTTAAAATGGTTACGAAGCATGAATCGATACATATTTCGATACATGCAATCGTTTATCTATATATTGCGAGTCCCATGCCTCACT
Organism: Macrosteles quadrilineatus; assembly: GCF_028750875.1. Classification (NCBI taxonomy): domain Eukaryota; kingdom Metazoa; phylum Arthropoda; class Insecta; order Hemiptera; family Cicadellidae; genus Macrosteles; species Macrosteles quadrilineatus. The sequence continues at coordinate 35,486,131 of NW_026542594.1, read as the reverse complement.
TTAAGTTTAAGTTTCCTAAAATGATACACTCGCTTAGCTTAGTGAAGAGGTGTTAGGTTAATGAGACATAAGACTGCTTAAGGGTGTTACTCAACGTGTAATGAACAAAATTTAAATTTAGGAAAACAACAAAAGTTACAAAGTGTAACAACAGCAAAAGAAAACTTTGAAAAGGCAAAAATCAACAATAATAAGATAAATTAATTTACAACGTTAAATTACAAGAAAAGAAAATCAAATGAAAATATAAAAGAATTAGTTACTTTAGTTATATATTTAATTCTTTTTACATACTGTTTATTGTCCCAGAAGCACACACACCGATACACGCACTCCCAAACTCCTGATCTTCTTTCTCCGGTGGCCCGTGGTGATCTCGATTCTCCTCTCCAGGTCCTCCAGCTCCGAGACTCTTGACCCCTCCATCTTCTTCATTAGCCCTTCTCATTGGCTGATTACCGATAGAGTGTGTGGCTTATAGGTTAACGATGTTTCTTGGAAGTCAGCCCTACCGGTCATCGCCTAGCTCACATCAGCTGGGAAAGGAATTTGTAAATCGATGCACGCTACACCTAACATTCCGTAGAGAGATTATATTGACAACTTGATGTAACTGATAAGGCTGAGACAACTAACTGACATCCCTCATGTCAAGGCCCAAGTAGCACACATCGTCGGCCCAACGTTGGGAAATAGTCGGCACGGTTGGGAAATGGTTGGCAGAAATTTTAACGATTTGCCAACGTTGGCCCAACGGAAACTGGTATTCGTTGGCCCTACAAAGGAAAGAATCGTTGGGCCTTCGTTGGGCATTCGTTGGGTTTAAGTATAAAACATTCTAAAACGATTTTAACAAATTGATTTATTTAAAAGTACATAAATGTTATGGCAGCAGAATATAAGACAAATATTGTAAAAATTTGGATCAATAAAGAATGTAGTCAGATGATGTTGTGATACTAGATACAGTGGGGAACACCTGCTTAACATATATAATAATTATTATAATTAATTTTTTTATATTCTTTAACTTATTTAAACAAGTTTTTAATAGTTATAGAGAAAAGATTAATTAATTATATAACAATCAATTATAACAGTAGCCTACTAATCTAATGGCAATTAAATAATCTATATTCAAATACTAGTATCCTCTCCAACTACCAGAAAAACAATTCAACTACTTGAGGCCTAAACAGATTAACAGAATCATATTAGGTATACTGTAGCATCAAAAATATTTTAAGTATTAATTGTGACCATTGCACTGTAGCTCGAGCTCTCGTTGTTCATCAAGGCATCCAGTGGGAGATGTTGGATAGTAGATATAATACCAGAATATGACCTCACTTTCGGCGTTTTAGAGGCACTTTTAGGGCACTTTTTATAGGGGAAAAATGAGAAAAAAATGGAAGAGCTATTTTTGGCCACTTTTTTAAAGATCCAGCTCTCGACCTATACACCCCTATATAAATTTTCTACTTTTTTAATACTGAAAAACACGTCTGGAATATGGCTCATTTTTTTGGCCACTTTTTTAAAGACCCGGCTCTCGGCACGCGAACTCGGGCGCGCTCCCTTGGACATCCTTAGTGGAAATCCATGAGTTCTGGCTACTTGGGAACCCAAGCCATTTGACATACAACGAATCACCCTTTCTCCTAATTATCTTCTCTACCAAATACATGTCCTTATACTTTGTCTTTAACAACTCCTCTGTATAGAAGCCTCCCCTGATTATATTGCCATTTTCATCTTTCAAGATCTAAGTCACAGGCTTTGTATTCTTAACTTCTGCTATTGTAAATAGTTCCCCTGTCCAATTTGGAGTATAACCTTTACTAAAAACATGTTTATACTTGGAAATCCTTACGCTATCACCTACCTTATATCTTGGCTTTTTAACTTGCTCTACTTTAGAAGTCAACCTCTCATGCACATATTTACTATTCTTAACATTCACTTGGTTAGGCTTCATTCCTATAGATCTATGCACCTTATTATTATATTTTCGAATTAACTTTGGAAGTAAATCCAACCATTTATAACTCCCCTGAGCACTAAATTCCCTATATAACCAATTCTTTAAAGTTCTCTGAAACCTCTCCACAATTGCAGCCTTAGTTGTAGAAAATGTGTGATAGTGATTAATATTTAATTTTTTCATTAGTTTGTTAAAATATTGATTAAAAAATTCTTTTCCATTGTCAGATTGAATGTTTTTAACCCCCTTTGGTAGAATGGTTTTAATGGCTTCTGTAACCACTAACCCTGTCTTATTCTTTAGTGGAGCAGCATAAGCTTTTTTAGAAAATGTATCTATTAAAGTTAAAATATATTTATTGCCAGAATTTTCTCTAGCATAGTTTTGCATATCAATTAAATCTATTTGTACGGTTTCATTTATACCTAATACTTTGAAAGACCTTCTTATGAAATTCTTTCTTGCAGGTTTATGAAGTTCGTATGCAATTTCATTCATTTTTTATAACATCATCCTTTCCTGTAACTCTAAATACATCACCATTAGCCCCAATCAATAGATTATCTTCCATTCTTTTAAATACATAGTTTTCTGGTATATATGGTCTATTATCTATATACTTAAATCCACTCAAAGATGTGGGGTCAGCAACTAATAAATCAGGATTGTATTCCATCAAATTAAAATTTTTTTCTCCATACACAAATTTCGATCCATCATAACGCATAGCTTGTGACATTAGACAAATATCATCCAAATGTTTCCCCTCTGGTAGATTTCTTATAAATTGATTTTTGGCATCCCAACAATATAGTTTTTTATTATAAGTTATAGTCTGTTCTTTTGTAACACAGTCAGTGTCATCAATGGCAGGTTTAACACGTACTAACCTTTTATTATTAAAATTCCAATAGCCTGCTTCCATTTTTGGAACTTGTGAAACATTCACAGCATCTTTACTATCTGTACCTTCCATCAAATTACTAATTTTCTGTTTCTTTGCATTCCAAACACCATTCTCTGATTCTAAAAATTCATAATTATTATCGTCTTGTATAAATTTACCATCTTCTTTTCGTATTAAAGTCTGTTGTAAAGTGGGCACATCATCTAAACTTTCACCCTTTTCTACATTAGTAATTTTCCGTTTCTTAGCATTCCAAACACCATTCTCTGATTCTAAAAATTCATAATTATTATTGTCTTGTACAAATGTACCATATTTTTTTCGTATTAAAGTCTGTTGTAAAGTGGGCACATCATCTAAACTTTCACCCTTTCCCACATTAGTAATTTTCTGTTTTTTAGCATTCCAATTTTTATTCTTAGATTCTAAAAACTCATATTTAGTTTTACCTTGTAAAAAAACATCACCTTTTCTAGTTAATGTCTGTCCCAAAGTTGATACATCATCTACAAACTCCCCATCTTTAACATTACCAATTTTACGGTTTAAACCATTCCAACTATCGTCTTGTAAATTTAAAGTAGGTTCACTACTAGCCCTGGGTTCTGCAGGCTTATTATATGGATTATATAAACGATAAAATTTATCTATAAACATATTTTTATTTAATAAATAATTCCACTTTCTCTTAATTCCTCAATAATGGAATCTATTTCATTATCCACTCCTGAGTTACCGGCTTGGCGACTTAGCCAAAGAAGTCTTAACCTATCTACAAGCTCATTAGGATCATCCCAATAAATATAGTCTATTTTATTACCAGTCACTTGTCTCAAACCTTCACCAACAGATTTAAAAAGAGGTTTAATTATATTAAGATATTTAGTATGTCTATTACTTGAAATTGGTGCACCATCTTTGTAACTCTTTAAATGCCCATTTGTAGCTTCCAAAATTTCTTTATAATTTTGCAAATCAGCCGGAGTATAATCCTCAGGTTCTTTTAAAGTTAACAATTGCCACAAACCTTTTGTCCCCTTGTAGGTTTTATTTGCAATTGTAACATCATCATTGGCAATGTCAACTTCCTTATTTCCAATAAAAAATTTATTTGCTTCTCGTCTAATACCATATGTAGTGTCTGTCATACTACTTTTACTGAGGTAATTTCCTAAATAGTCTGATGCTAAAAGACCAAAATCTAATTTCTGTGGAGTAGATTGTTGTAATGGTTGCAATCTTGGTATTATTGGTATTCTAGATGGAGTCATTGGGAGAATCTCCATTCGAGGCCTCTCTGTTTTGGAGATTTTTTTTAATTCTTGTAATGGCTCTATTAAAGGTTGGAATGTTTGAAACCTCTCTTCAGCCTCTAGAAACTTGCCACGTTTTAAAGCTCTATATTTCTCTTGTATTTGATTTGCAGAGTCAACCAATTCTTGTTGAATGTTTTTCATCTTTTATTTACATTTTATTTATCTCATTTGACAAAGGATTGTACTCAAACACTTTATCATGTATTATCAAACAATATGCAGATGTATTTGCTGGCACATTTTCTGCAGTTTCAATCTCTAATTTAATATCAACAATTCCTTCCTTCACTGTTTCGTTCTGTCTAGAACAGTCTATTACAATTAGTGGATATTTCTTCATAAACTCAGCCCTACTTATCATAGGATCTGGGATAGTATTATAGTAAGTCTCTCTAAATCTCATAAACATCTCATAAGCTTTAGAGACATCTCCATTTTCAAAGTCGAGATTTAAATCACTATAAGGATAATATTCAGAGTTTAGAAATACTTTGAGATTTTTTAATTTACAGTGATCAAATTCATCAGTTCTTTTTCGTGCACTATTATCCCTAGCTGTTTGGAAACCAAATATAATATACCTAGGCTTCTCCAAACTGGAAGATGTCTTTACTGACCATGTATGTCTTGTAGTATTGGGATATGATGGAAGTTCATGCAACTCTAAACTTCTAAATGCAATTTGCAAATTTTTATTTTGCAATAACATCTTTTGTAATTGTAACTTTTCCCCATCTGATGGTATCACGTGTGGCATCACCCATTGAATTGAGTTAAGTGTAATTTTAGGAATCGTATCAGCAGTGCCACTCGCTGGAGCACTAGTGGTTGTTAATATACAATTCAAATCATTTTTGGATCTTTTCAACACCAATTCTTGTTTGACATTTACTAATACCTTATTAAAATCCTCAAATACACCCATTAACAGCTCTAATGGCAAACATGTACTAAACTTGCCACCTTTATGGAACTCTTTTAAATTCGTGTCAGAATCAAATGCCACATTTGACAATTTAGTTGTTTTATTGTAAGAGCTCAATATTTTCATAAGACTAGAAATTCCTGGGTTTCTTACAATGTCTATTTCTTTACCTGCAACTTCATATCTAATTTCATCAAATAAGAACGCAAATGCATTATTTATAAAATGACCTTTATCATGATTCTCAATTTCTCCCTTAATATACAGATAACTCCTACATGGGAGAGTTAGCAAATCTTGATTATTAATACATATTCGAATTTCATCAGAATTATTTATTGCCAAAGTGTTGTGGGGAACATAGGAGTGATTTGTAATTTTAACCACACTATCGTCGAATTGGGATTTCCCTGTAACGTCTAGAAAATCTTCCATTTTTATTAATAGAAAATTTTAACTTTAGTCCTATTGATCGTAGGAACCTAGCATTTTGTGCACTTATAGATAAATTCTTATAAATTCTCATATCTTTTTTATATGACAAGTAATTGTAGTTTCTTCTCCGTTAAAGTCAATTGCCTTTTCGTGCTGATCGGCAAATGTAATACTGACAACATCTAAACTTCTCTTATTTACAGGAAAATATATAATATTTCTTGGAACTTCGATAATTTTGTAGCCAGGAGGAGCTTCTGGATAAAAGCTATGTATGGTGTGTGATTTGTTTCCGTTTAAATAGGACCCGTTTGCAATATTACATTTTACTCTAATCACATTTACATTATTAATGTTTATTTTATTTGTAGATTCAAACTGAACACCAGGAGTAGAAACACCTTTAAATCCCAATAAAACAGACCCTAAACATGGTTTTGTAAAATCAAACACGTGGCTAGAAAGTAATGTCGCTTTCATAGTTTTATTATTAGCTGTAAGGAAAAAGTTTGGAATTTGCTTTTGAATTTCCTTTGCAAGCTCAACCACCTCATATGTTCCTTCAGAAATTTCTATTGTAACTGGAGCATTGTGGTCATAATAGAAAACATCATCACCTTATCCAATGGTTAATTTGTTGCCTTTAAGTTGATTTAATTTTGGAATAAGCCCTTTAAATAAAAGTTTGGATTTAGTATTAATTAATGCTTCTCCATTTTTATCTATTATAACTTTAAGTTTTTCATTTAATAATTGGTTTAAATCATCAACTAAGATCTCTCCCTTTGGTAATGTTATTTTCTCTACTTTGTAATATGTTAAAGTATTTAGTGGTTTTTTAACATTAAATATAGAATTATAACTTTGAAAATCTACTAATCCAATTACATAATCATCATTTAATTCAATGGGAGGAAAGAACACTGACTTTAGCTCTGGCTCTGTACCCGAAAATGCTATAGTAAATGAATCCATTTTTATAAACAAAAATTTTGTATGAATGATAAACATAAAATTCCACAAATGGAACTATTTAAATCTTGTATTTGATCAGTAGTATAGAAGATTTTATGTCCCTCAAAATATTTAATTACTTCTTTTGGAGGTTGGATTCCAAATGGGTCAAAATAAATTACAATATCTTTATTTTTACGATATGCTGTCCAATGTGTGCCAGATGAACTGTCTAAATTAACTATTCCGCACTCTTTTACTCTTGGTGTTAGATTTTTTAGCTCGTTTTTTAGGTACACCCCCCGGAAGTGAGGCACGTCTTTTGCGGCCTCTAACAGCTGGTAGTTGTCCATATTTTTTATTAAATTTTAATCCCATTCCCATCTTTGCTTTTGCCTTCATCAAATTTGTCACGGCATAAGCAGCTGCTCTTTCAGCAAGATTTGCATCCTTGGCTGTTACTCTAGTCCAAACTAAGTCTGCTAATCTCATGTCTGCTTTGTTCCGAGCAGCGGTATCGGGATTATTCATGTAGAATATGTCATGCTCTTTACAATAAGAGTCTAGTTTATTTTTTGGAGGTACATTTTTAGCTAAATTCTCACGTATATTCGTTCCAGGTCCACAGTACCGATATGATGGTATGTGAAGTGGAAATAAAAGGTTATTTATAAGAGTATTCAATAACCCTCGACCCCTGTAAGGCTTTAGGAATAAACCTTTGCCCTTTTTACATGTTTTCTTATTATTTTTTTACCATTTTTATTATATAAAAAATGTCTTTTATTCAACAAAAACACAAATTTAAAATAGTACATACTAAGGAAAATATACCAAAGAATTTGGGTCTTTTTCCTACAAATATTCGATGTGTTATTTGTGGTCCCAGTGGAAGTGGGAAAACGGTTGTAATTTATAATTTAATTGTAAGAAAGGAAGGATTAAAATTTACAAACCTATATTTAATATCAAAATCTTTAGAACAAGAAAAATATAAAAAAATAATTGAAATATTTAGTTTGTGTGACGAAGTGAAATTACACACGTTTACTGACTGTGAAATCACACCAAATGATGTCGAATCACAGTCAGTTGTTGTATTTGATGACATAAATAGTCCAAATATTACACAATTTTTCTCAATGGGTCGACATAAAAATATTAACAGTTTTTACTTGTGTCAATCTTACAGCAAAGTACACAAACATTTACGTGATAATGTAAATTTCCTAATATTATTTAAACAAGATGATTTGAATTTAAAACATGTATATAACAATCATGTTGGTAATGATTTTTCATTTAACCAATTTAGAAATCTCTGTCATCAATGTTGGGATAAAACTAAATATGGCTTTTTTGTAATAGACAAAGAAAGGTTAAAGAATAATGGCAAATATAGATTTATGTTTGATCAATTTTATAATGACCAAGTGCAAGATTATTGATACCATCTTCCAGAATAAACCTCTTGTCATCGTCAAACGATAGTACTTTCTTATTCATAGTTAAGGTTTGAAGATGATGATTTGTAGATTTAATTCTTGTCACATTCTCATAGTAATCTTGTCCAGTGGCAAGACAGTTCAAATAATGTTGATGTCTAAGGAGATGTTTAACTGTAGCACCATCAGCTCCTTTAGCTTTCTTCACCTCTAAAGCTTGTTTGTCTTCTTCATATAACCATTTTAGAGGAATATAAGAATATAACTTTGGTCTTAAACCACAATATTCATACATAATATGACCATCTAATTCGTCTTTAAACTTGCCTGTGACTTTTTTATTTTTATCAGAGTATAAGAAATGGTCTTTACTATATCCAGAGGTATCAAAATAGTGCAAGTCACATTCTATTTCCTTGTAAAAATCCTCTGTAACTATAGAATACATTAAAGAATCTGTATCTGTCATTAGAAATCTTTTATTCTTAAATTTTGACATATAATTATAGTGGAAATCATACATTATTACTTTACTAATATCCAAAATGGTCATTCCCAAATATATAGGTTTATTAAACTTTACAACTAATTTATTTAAATGTATAGCATGTAAATTGTTATCGAACTTTTTGCTACAGTCAAACCTTGGATTATTGGCATATTTTGTTAATAGTGATTCATCCTTGAGATATATATCACAAAACTTGCGTTGGTTCATAATTGTTCGACCAAAGAGACTATTATTTAACAATTTGTAAAAGTCTTTTTCAAAATCATTTTTAGCACATTTGCGTTTTTCAATATTAAAATTAATATAGGGTGCAAGCCATTTGGACTGTCTAAATTTTAAAATTCTATGGTATTTTGTAGCAACCAAACCCAATTCCTCATATTTTTGTAATGTTTTATAATGTAAAATATATTTAGTTTTGTCATTTAAATTAGGTATTAATTTGCCATTCATTTTCTCAGGTGCTAATGGATAATCATTATGTAAATCATGTAAGCTTTTATCATATTTTAAATCAACTTCTAAAATGTATCCAAACTCATCATTTTGATTGTTTTTGTATATTTTGTAGTCTATCTCTTTCGTCCAATGAAATCCATCCACGGGTAGTGGCTCGCACATTGCTGTAGAGTATAGTGAATTACAGTCTAAATATATTAAATAGACACTTTCTTGATTGGGATCATAATGTTCACCCATATATCTATTATTGGCTTTAGCGTAACGTGTGGAAATCATACTGACTCCTCCTCTGATATCACTTTCTATGAACAAATGCATGTCAATATCTTGAAATAATTGTAATTTTATGCCAGTCATTCTAAGACAGGCTTCCCATGTTAGTCCTGGAAGTGAATACATGTGTACGGGGTCAAGTTTTTAATCCTTTAAACACAGGTCTCTAAATGTCTCAAACACATCAGCCAGTAGCAATACATCTGTTTTAAGATATAAATCATGATATTCTTGTAAATTATGTATATTAAAATGGGTCCAGATATGCTTTGCATGTTCATATTCATTGGGAGAGATATGTTCTTTAGTTAAAGTACTGTAAAATTTTTCAATTGGAGGTAGAGACTCTGTAAACTTATCTGGTCCTGTCATATATTCATAGGGAAATACGCCTTTACGTTGTAGTAGTGGATTGTCTATAAATCTAAATGTATTTAAATTGGAAGCTAATTTGTATAATGGAAGGGATAGAAAGTTGTAGGAATCTAAAAATACTAAATCATCAACAGAGAATGAAATGTACTTTTCCATATCTTTGGCTATGCAATTTAATTTACGATTATATTTTCCCAAGTGTTGCATTATTAAATGTCCAATGTAATTTTTCAAGTTATGGAAGAATACTGGTATTTTCTTTGTTACTTTATAGTTTAAATTACAATCATTATGGGCAGCTCCACGGTATCGGCCATTTGAATGACAATGATCACGTACCCTATCAAAATATAGAGGCTTTTCGCAAATATGACAATGTGTTGAGTTTTGGAAAGATGCCTCTTGCTCAGGAGTCATTACAAGGGGAATATATATCGCCATTTGACTTTTAATACAATCATAAGTCTCAAATAATCTTTCGAAAAACACATCCATAACATTTGCACCACTATATAACTCTTCAGAAATAATCTTAGAATCTCTCACTACAACGAATGCAAATCCCGATGGAATATGCTTGTTTGAGTTTATAAAGCACTCAAAATCAGCATAAATTACAAATGGGGCTTTAAGTTGATATTTATAATTTTTAAATTGTAATGTATCTTGTTTAGACATTTCCACTCGTTGGACATCAAAGTTTTTACAATATGTTATATGACGCTCCAATTTATCTTTGGTGTAAAAATGTTGTAAACAAAACTTGCAAAAATGCTTTTTACTGTTATCTTTTGTTGACCGTAGCATTAACCTATCAAAATCACGAATTAAACAGTAATGTGATTTACGACCTTGTTGTAATAATAATAGATCTATGTGAGCATTACTATTCAGTTTGGTTCTTCTTAATGGATATATAAATTTTTGGTCTTCAACTCCAAATACATTAACACTTATATCATTTTGTCTTTCAAATTTATCTATATCAGATATTTTAACAGGATACTTTATGTTTGTCATATTTAACTGATTTTCATAGGGTGCATATTTCGATACCCTTTCAGCATTTTTAGCATTCCTTGGATGTAAAGCTGCTAAAATTGACCAAAGGAAGCATTTATTATCAGCATTCTTTATATTTAAAACTGCTTTTGTCAATTTAATACTTTTTGGTGTGGGGATATATGACTTTGGAGTTAGGGGCTTATACTCGTAAACGTGCAACTGCCAATATTTAGTATAGTCATATATCCATCCACTACCTTCGGCTTGGTATTTGTGCATGGAAGTGTCAATCTTTAAAAGAGCATTTTCAATTTGATGCTTTAAATCTCTCTTCTCAATGGTTAGGATAGTAAGGCTTCTAAAATCTGCAATACATTCTTTCTCATTAACTAATTTTCCGTTTTGATCCATTGAATATTTTATAAATTTGATTCTCCTTACTAAAGTCCATTTTATTGGTAGAGGACAAGACTGAAGAGTACTTTTAAGTTCAGTTTTAATCGATTCACCGACAAATTTAATCATTGTATATGGACATTTGTTACAAGAATTTACGTGTCTTTTAAAATGACCAACAACATTTCTTTTACAGAAATTACAAGTCTTATGAGTTTGTAATATATGAGATTTTAGAGCTATGTTACTATCACAGATTAAATCACAAACTTTGCACAGTTTCACCTTCATTTTATGTATTACCTTGTAGTGGCGAATAAGGTTGCTTTTTTTGGAGAGCGATGCAAAACAATGTTGACATGTGGTCTTCATTTTTATATATGAAATTAAAAAATAGGTTGGCATCTTCTATATAGTAGAAATTACATTTTTACAATTTAAATTAATGAGAAGTAATAATTCAAATCATCATTCTAAATTTTAATATTCAAAACAATTTTATACAATAATAATTGGCAATTAAAATTTTCTAAATCAAAACTAAATTCTAAATCTTAAATAAAAACTCTTTTTAGCAGAATGCTGAGTCTACATTTATACAGAGTTAGTGTTAGTTATATAGAGAAGACTACCTATGAAAAAATTATATAGTGATTGAGATTCGGCTAAGTTTTAAAAAAATAACTTGTACACTTTTGACTCAAAGTCCCCAGTGATTGAGATTCGGCTAAGTTTTAAAAAAATAACTTGTACACTTTTGACTCAAAGTCCCCAGTGATTGAGATTCGGCTAAGTTTTAAAAAAATAACTTGTACACTTTTGACTCAAAGTCCCCAGGTGAGTCAAATTCGGCTAAGTTTAAAAAAAATAACTTTTACACTTTTGACTCAAAGTCCCCAGTGATTGAGATTCGGCTAAGTTTTAAAAAAATAACTTGTACACTTTTGACTCAAAGTCCCCAGTGATTGAGATTCGGCTAAGTTTAAAAAAAATAACTTGTACACTTTTGACTCAAAGTCCCCAGGTGAGTCAAATTCGGCTAAGTTTAAAAAAAATAATTTGTACACTTTTGACTCAAAGTCCCCAGTGATTGAGATTCGGCTAAGTTTAAAAAAAATAACTTGTACACTTTTGACTCAAAGTCCCCAGTGATTGAGATTCGGCTAAGTTTTAAAAAAATAACTTGTACACTTTTGACTCACTTGAAAATAGTAATAACAAAATAAGGTTACATTTTAGATAGGGAAGCAGCATACAATTGACATGTAACTAAAAAACTAGGTTGACATATTCTATATATAGTAGAAATTACATTTAAAAAATTTCATTTAATAAAAATAATAATTTTGAATATTAATTTTATATTTTTAATATTCAAAATTATTTCACACAATTAGATTTGGCAATTATAATTTTCTAAATCAAAACTAAATTCAACTAAAAGAACTAAAAGAAACTAAACTTCAAACTAAAAGAAATACAGAGTACAAGTATGAGTACAAGCATCAATTGGTCACAACCAATTGATCCCATGACCCGACACGCGACAATATATTAGTCATACACTAGTCTAGCTTACATGTTAAAACAAGAAGATTCAGGTGATGAGCGAGGTGGTCCAGGTGGGCGAGGTAGTCCAGGCGGGTGAGGTGGTCCAGGCGGGCGAGGTAGTCCAGGCGGGTGAGGTGGTCCAGGCGGGTGAGGTGGTCCAGGTGGGCAAGGTAGTCCAGGCGGGCGAGGTAGTCCAGGTGGGCGAGGTGGTCCAGGCGAGCGAGGTGGTCCAGGCGAGCGAGGTGGTCCAGGCGAGCGAGGTGGTCCAGGCGGGCGAGGTAGTCCAGGCGGGCGAGGTAGTCCAGGCGGGTGAGGTGGTCCAGGCGGGCGAGGTGGTCCAGGCGGGTGAGGTGGTCCAGGCGGGTGAGGTGGTCCAGGCGGGCGAGGTAGTCCAGGCGGGTGAGGTGGTCCAGGCGGGCGAGGTAGTCCAGGCGGGTGAGGTGGTCCAGGCGGGTGAGGTGGTCCAGGCGGGCGAGGTGGTCCAGGCGGGTGAGGTGGTCCAGGCGGGCGAGGTAGTCCAGGCGGGTGAGGTGGTCCAGGCGGGTGAGGTGGTCCAGGCGGGCGAGGTAGTCCAGGCGGGTGAGGTGGTCCAGGCGGGTGAGGTGGTCCAGGCGGGCGAGGTAGTCCAGGCGGGTGAGGTGGTCCAGGCGGGTGAGGTGGTCCAGGCGGGCGAGGTAGTCCAGGCGGGTGAGGTGGTCCAGGCGGGTGAGGTGGTCCAGGCGGGCGAGGTAGTCCAGGCGGGTGAGGTGGTCCAGGCGGGTGAGGTGGTCCAGGCGGGCGAGGTGGTCCAGGTGGGCAAGGTGGTCCAGGCGGGCGAGGTAGTCCAGGCGGGTGAGGTGGTCCAGGCGGGCGAGGTAGTCCAGGCGGGTGAGGTGGTCCAGGCGGGTGAGGTGGTCCAGGCGGGCGAGGTGGTCCAGGTGGGCAAGGTGGTCCAGGCGGGCGAGGTAGTCCAGGCGGGTGAGGTGGTCCAGGCGGGTGAGGTAGTCCAGGCGGGCGAGGTGGTCCAGGCGGGCGAGGTGGTCCAAGTGAGTGAGGATACGATAGAATCTCCCCCTTTTATACCCAAAAATTGTCAAAAAACCTGCCCCAGACAGACTGGCGCCAGACAGGCAGAAAAAATTAACAATTAGTTTTGATTGGGGTCATTGGGTTACACTCAGTCATTCATTAGAGTCAGGAGCGGGAGCATAGGACAGGAGCCCGACCATAGCATGGAGCACGCCATGGGTCAAGAGCATGCCAAGAGCACGCCCGCGACCGGGAGCACGCCATGGGTCGAGAGCATGCCTAGAGCACACCCGCGACCAGGAGCGCGCCCGAGTTCGCGTGCCGAGAGCCGGGTGGCCAAAAAAATGAGCCATATTCCAGACGTGTTTTTCAGTATTAAAAAAGTAGAAAATTTATATAGGGGTGTATAGGTCGAGAGCTGGATCTTTAAAAAAGTGGCCAAAAAAAGCTCTTCCATTTTTTTCTCATTTTTCCCCTATAAAAAGTGCCCTAAAAGTGCCTCTAAAACGCCGAAAGTGAGGTCATATTCTGGTATTATATCTACTTTGGATTAATAACGAGTTCGAAAAGATTTGAGAAAAACGATGGTTTATTATGCAAAAGAAATTTAGCTGCCAATTACACTTTTAAGGATTACACTTTACTACACTATACGGTTACAATTTAGATACGGTTACATTACTTTCAATACTTAGTTACAATATATCAATAATACCGGAAGGGTCATCGCGACTGCGAAGGGAAAGAGAGAGACACGACTAGAGTTACGAACAGTTACTCATGACACAAGATGGAGAAGGACTGAGGCCGTTACATGGGCTACTACTCTGCAAGACGGAAGTAGAGAGAGAGAAGAAGGTATTCCCCGTACAGTGTTGCGCCCTATCAACAATTCTAAACATTGCGCAGCAGTGATACCAACCGCATGCGTTGTGCATGTGTCACGGCTGCGAGCTCTGATCACATATACACTTCTCATTCTCAACTGAGTTATGTTTTATAAGATAATTTTGACTGATGAATGATGTACCGTTACTGAAATAACCTGTATTTCCCAATACGTTGATATTTGTTGCTTATACAGTTTTTTAAGTATCCTGAACTTTCCTGATTAAAACAAAAAAAAGTGAAGTTAATGCCAGTGGCCAAAATTGGGGGCTGGCGGCGCTTGAGCCGTCACACTCCCCCCACCTCTGAACCATGCTGCCCTCAGCATGAGTTGCAATCAACCAGTTCTCCTGAGATTTCACCTCTAAGGAGTTGAAGACACGAAGACAGCCCAACAGAATTCCAGCGGTCGACTTGCAGGTCAGTGAGAAAGTGCAGAATGTGAACCAGAACCCGAGCTGACTTAGAAGACAAAAAAAAAACGAAACGATAATCTTCCACGATTTCTATATATAGAAATTTTACATATCTAAACGCAACAACCATTGCATACTCGTCTCTCTCTTTCTCTTAAACCATTTACATGATCAATGGTTTGACAAACCAAATTTATACGAACGGAATAACCACATGAACATACGCAATACATAAATAAACGAAACAAACATACATGATAATGACTTGGACTACACTAATAATGAGTAAACATCAACAATCGCTTCATTCAAAAATTAATGTCAACACAACAAAAGGAGAGAAATAAAGAAACACCCTTGTCCCATGCTTGGCTAAGGAATAAAAGGTTGTACCATTCACACCGATGGTTCCTGGGAACAACAACTACGGGCTATCAGCCATACAAACCCATCTCAACAACCCCAGGAACCACCTGGCCAGGAATTCAATACTTGCATTTTTTTTTAAGATAGCAGGAGTTTTGGACAATACGACGTTTGACACTGAACATTTATAAAGATCTTAATTGAATGGATCCGCAAAAAGAGAATATTTCTGTTCAGGTCCTGGTAATTTTGAACGCTACTCGATCGCCGCGTGAAGCAGGGCGAATCTTTCACTCGGGGCCGGCGTCGCTCGGTCACCCCTGTACGGTATTTTCATGGTCATCAAAATTAATTCACATTAGCCTACTTCCTTTCCAAGCATAATCAACTTATATCTAAACACAATCCTAGTTACATGGTAAATCACTTAATTCAAGAAAAATCTCAATAGAATAGGTAAATCATACGACAAGTTTCCTAATCTTTGTCAATCACCTCGCAAAGGCATTTATAACTATAATAAAACCCAGTAAATAAGTTCATATTTCAAAATACACAAAGTAAAAAAACAAAACTTCCACAGACAGGATTTAACAATTAAATCCACTTTAAACTAGACCTAACAGGTTATGAAACGCCACTGATTATTTGAAACAACACAAAAACAGTAATGGGTGGAGCAGCTCAAGTGTCTGCCCACTTCAGAGGTCTGGTAACAGGTCCGTGTCTTGCTGTGGGGTCCGGAAAATCCCACCACAAAGCATTATACACAGGATGGTACACTGTGATCGCGAGTTACCTTAGTTTTAAAAATATATATATATATATTTATTAATTGCATCTAATCTGACATTGGATTTAAACACTGTTTCCACGGTCCAGCAATAGGGAGTAGAAAGGAAAGGGGTACAAGGGGGTGGGTTGGCCGGCCTTACTTTCCCGTGGAGACAACACCTCAACTTACTCCAAGTCACATTCATTCATCGCTTGCTCCATAGAGTCAAATAGAAATTTGGAAAAGAATAGCAAAACATTACATTAGTTACCAGGCCTCAATCATGAGATATTAACCTAACACATGTATGTAGAATAATTTTTTTTCCTAATACACCTAAAGATCTAAAAAAAAATCACGTTACATTCTTAACCTAGACCATGGTCAAAGTCCATTGAAGTGCAGATCCTCCCCCGGTGATTGTCTATAAACACTGACGGCGTGGTGTTTTTCTAATCTAACAAATGATAGTTCATTCACCACCGCGGCGCGTTTCTTCGTGCACTCGAGGAGTTGACCTTAGCGGTGCGCCTAATGGTACCACACTTACTTGCAAGTATTGTCCGTTCTTGTTTTCAACCACTAGCGCTGACAGGCTAAGGGTGGTTTGTCACACCCGGAGCTCCAAAAGTCTTCTTCATGTTGGCCAACTTTGGACGTTTGTCCGTTCCACTCGCCTCGTCCTGGTTTGGGGTAGTAGCATTTATTAAGGTTGCTACCAAGGTTGGATGACTGGGCTGGATGAAAGTCTCGCATCTCTCAGCCATCACCAGGGCTTCCACGTCTGACCAGGCAGTAGGCGTTTGTCCTCTTCTGTGACAACTCTGCGTCGCTCGGGCCAGCAGCCGCAAACGTCCTCCGCATCTCAAACAAAGGACAAGGATTATTACACTCACCAATGATAGGCTACCTAAAATACACGCCCAAAAATTCTCCTTCGGTAATGGTGAGACCTAAGGTGTTGGATGGTATCCTCTAGTGGGTACACCTTCACGCTAAGGGTGCCCAATTAGTCATCTAAACTTTGAGGGACTCTAAGAGTCTCATTTCAGTCAGTATGCATCACCTCTACTTCTTACTTTTCGTATATGTCAGTCACTTCAGGAAAGATGAGCTTGCCGAACTCACCTTGGTACCAGGTGCTACCATGAAATCGAGCAGGCACTCTGTACCCATCGGCTATCAACTCACAGCTGTCCTTACCAGAGATCTCACCCAAATTCGTTGGCAGAGGGTCAACTCCACGGCTTAAATGGGTCGCTTATGCACGTTCATCAATACATTGGAAGGGGGACAGACTATCAAATTTCATATTTTGCATTCCCGAACAAACTCACTACCTTTACTGTAAACTCGAATATCTATATCTATACCTGAAACCTGAAACTCGCCTCAAGTTCATGAACTTGAGAATGCATACTCACATTCCAATGTATCAGTTCTTTAAAGAACTCGTCATACTACCGTCTTTAATTTTGATTTTCTTCTTCGACTTCTGTCAAGTTGCACTGGAGTACCATGGTCCAGTGAACAGAAGATCTCCTTCCTGTTCAAACACTATCCCCCGTTTGAACCCCTCAGCACAGCTCAAGAGCAGGAATGCCCAAAACAGGCCTAAAACAGATTTATTTAGCTTAATTTTGATAAGAACTCCCGGTATATATATGTCGTCACATTGAGCCTGACCCGCCTTCCCACCAAGCGACTACTTTACTTATCTTCCGTCAGATTGATAGCATAATCCCTAAGACGCACCGGAACTTGCGTGTTCCGCTTAGGACGTTGACCGGTAGGGTGTCCTACCTCTAACGTTGAGGTGGTTTGAGCTCCCCCCTGAGTGTTCCGAATTTCATCTTGACTATTCCCACGCGTCACGTTGTCACCTTCACCTTCATGTTCCTCCTCCGATTCTGACTCGTCGGTCTCACATTCACGCGGCCTGCCTAGCTTTCGCGTAGGGCACGGCTTTACACGATTCACATGTACTACTACCTCACGCCTCCGTACCTTTAGGATCAGCGTGAGTGGGGACACGACTTTTACGACAGGGTATGGACCCTTCCACAACTTGGACAGCTTTTTCGTTCTATGACGCCTTATACTTGGGACATGCAAGAAGACTAGTTGTCCCTTCTCATACTTAGTCGCCTTTGCCTTGGAATTATATTGCCGCTCATTCCGGCCACGAGCAGAGGCTTTCCGTTGCGCTGCTGCGTCATGGGCCGCTTGTAGCCTCTCTCGGAGAGTCTCAATATGGTTATCATACACTTCTGTCTCGTCAGTAATTGTCAAATCTGTTTCGAGGGGAACCTCCATTTTACGTCCGAATACCAATTCGTAGGGCGAGTACCCTGTGCTCTCATGACCCTGAGAGTTGTATGCCATGGTAATATATGACAGATACTCATCCCAGTTTGTCTGACCCCGATTCACGAAATGGCAACGCATTCGCGAGATCGTGGAGTGCACTCTTTCCAATCGCCCGTTGCTTTGGGGATGGAACCCAGTCGTCTGGACCTTACGCACGTGTAGAAACTGACACATCTTCTTTATCAAATCGGACGTAAAATTCGCCCCTTGATCCGTAATTAGGGTTTTAGGTACACCAAATTTCGTTATCACTCTCTGCACCAACGCGCGAGCAACGTTCTCAGCAGTTTGATCCGGCAGAGGGATAAACTCGCAGTACCGAGAAAAATGATCCATTACGCTCAGGATGTACTTGTTACGCGACTCACTGACCGGTAGAGGCCCTACTATATCAGCGGCGATCACCTCGAATGGTCTCGCCGGCTCATTAAACAAATCACCTAGCGGCACCTTCGTCTTACCTCGATCTAGTCGCGACTACAACTCCGACACGTCTGCACGTATTCCAAAATATCCTTGTCCATGTCCTTCCACCAAAATTTCTGTCTCACTCTCTCTACTGTTTTAGCTGCGCCAGCGTGACCCGCAGTAGGTAAGTCGTGACACAGTCTAATCACCTCTGGGATCAGAGCTGTGGGCACAACGATTTTTTTGTCTCCTGCAGTTAACCTGTATAGAATCTTTTCGGGACTCATCCGGAATCGTTTACCTCTGCGGAGGTCCTGCACATGTGCATCTTCATTCTGGTACTTTCGAAGTGTGTCCAAATCAACGATCGGGAGCACATCTTGCTTTACCGCGTTGACGGCTCTGCTGAGTCCATCAGCGTTCGTGTGGCGTTTCCGGCCTTATGCTCCACAGTATAATCGAACTCGGCCAATCGCAAAGACCATCGCATCAGGCGGCTACTCGGGTCTTTTAGTGACAACATCCACTTAAGTGCCGCATGATCGGTAATGACCTTGAAGGGCCTTCCGAGGAGGTAGCATCGAAAGTACTTCGTGCTCCATACTAAGCTTAGCAGTTCGAGCTCGGTCGTGGAATAATTCTTTTTGGCGGGGTATAAGGTCCGCGAAGCATAACCCACAGGATGTTCCTGCCCGTCGATTTCTTGGGCCAATATAGCTCCCAAGGCCTGAGTACTAGCGTCCGTAGAAAGGATGAATGGCTTACTAAAATCCGGGTATATCAGGACAGGGGCTGTGGTCAGCTTTTCTTTTAACTCATCAAACGCTTGCTGACAAGGCGGAGTCCAAGCGAACACGCTTCCTTTCTTCGTCAAATCAAACAGTGGCTGCCCGATCGAGGCAAATCCATCAATAAACCGTCGATAGTAACCGGCTAAACCCAGAAAGGATCGCACATCGGTCGCAGTCTTTGGAACTGGAAATTAGCTAACGGCTCGTATTTTCTTCGGATCCGGCTCCACGCCCCTTCTCGTTATTACATGCCCAAGATAGCCAACCTCATTGACTACGAATTTACACTTGCTGAGTTGGACGCTTAGATTAACATCTTGCAGTTTCGCTAGGACCTCTCGCAGTGCTTGAAGATGAGAGGGCAAATCTTTTGAAAACAATATGATGTCATCTAGGTACACCAAACACTTTTCACCTTTCAGTCCCATCAGCACTGAGTCCATTAGCCGCTGGAAGGTAGCTGGGGCGGTACTCAAACCGAATGGCATACGCTGGTACTGATAATGGCCTCCAGGGACATTGAACCCTGTCTTAGCCTGACTCTCTTCGTCTACCTGTATTTGGTGGTAGCCAGATCTCAAGTCTAGAGTGGTGAACATTTTACAACCACCTAGAGAATCAAGAGTCTCGGTTATGTTCGGGAGGGGGTACACGTCAGGGGTAGTGACCCCGTTTAGGCCCCTAAAGTCCACACAAAAACGCCACTTGGGAGTGCCATCTGACGATTTCTTCGGCACAAGCACGACCGGAGAGGCCCATGCACTCTGGCTGGGGACAATAATGCCCTTATCCAGCTGGTCTTTGATTAACGCGTCAAGTACGGCCTTGCGATGGAAAGGCACCCGATACGCCTTCTTGTATATGGGAGCTGCATCTCCCGTGCGGATCACATGTTTGACAGCGGAGGTGCATCCCAAGGGTTGGTTTTCGGAGTGTACCAGCACACTTCGGTATTCCAACAGGGTTGCTCTCACCTGTTCTTTTTCATCGGGGGGAAGATGCTGGAGTTTTTCCTCCAGATATGCTTCCAGGTCTACTTCGTCCGGACTTAGAACCGTTCTTACTTGCAAGTGTTCGTCGCTCTTCCGTAAAACGGACCCCTTTATCGCCACGGCTAATTCTACTTTCCCCTCCGCGTTCAAGTGCAGGCCATGACGAGTGTATAGCCTCTTGCTCAATAGATCGTTGACCTTGAGCAGGCTTATTTTACCTCGACCTTGTTTAGCCATGTGCTGCACGAGTACCCCTAGTAGGTCGTTTGCATCTTTCAACTCCGGTTGCAAGTTTTGATCGTGACGATCAAAAATCGATAAGATGATAATCTCTGGTTTCCATGTTGTAGGCAGAGTTGCAAATGCCTGATGTAGCGTTAGGGGGTGTGCCGAGTTGCTTTCGACGTCGTTCGTCCCTCCTATCACTACCACGGAGTCCCTCTCGGTAAGCCCTAGCATTTCGCTTCTCAACTGGACCATAACATGCTTAAGTTTACCATTAGGCATGAAGAAGACCTTCGGCTCTACGTGGGCGGGTAGCCTTTCAGCTAAGAGCTCTTGCAATCCGCGACCATGACTGTCAGCCACTACTACTACCTTTTTCTTCCCAGGCACGACCGGTTCCGTCAAGTCGCCCATATCACTGTCGAGCATACCTATCTGAGTATTTTTCCGCAATGTTAATTCTTCCCCACTTACATTCGCCACCTTCACCCAACATCTACCTTTTTCTAGTCTCATTAGGGCGTGGGCCAGGTATACGCCATGAATAGTCAATGCAAGAGGTTCTACGACTACGTCACGACCACCCGGTTGTGATGCCTCTTCTACATTCGTACCAGGTTTAGCATGAATCATTACTTCGCTCCTTGGTGGCAAGGTTATATCGTTGCAACAATAGATAAAACCCGAAGCTCCTTTATCGGTGGTCTGCTGACTTTGTTGGCTGGTCGAGCCATGGTATGTGTCACCCATCCCATGGTCTGACACTGGCCTCGATCCAGGCAAACTCTCGCCTTTCGACAGACGATTAAGCCACACCTTCCGGCCTTCCAGAATCATTTCTCCCTTTTCAACGTCAATTTTACCAGAACTCTCCTTCAAAATATCACACCCCAAGACCGTAAGGTATCTTTTTGGCAAGTTGCTTACAACATAGTACCAGAGACACGCACTCCAGGCTTTAAATCTATGGATACTTGCTGGCGACCATGCACTATTAAGGTTCGTCCAGAAATTCCACGCAGGACTACGTCGGGTTTCGTCATGGGTGCTGAGGAAGCTCCTAGCTTTATTAGAGAGACTTGAGCTCCAGTATCAACTAACACCTTGCCCGAAGAATGCTCTATTGGCCCATGAGCCACGAGTTCGTCGGCTAGGGAACGAATCTCAGGCACCACTCGTATCGCCTTATCAGCATTACGCTTTACTTCCGGGACCCCACGGCGGCGACTCCGCTGGTCCCGTTCCCGTTTCCCACCTGCTGACGATTTGGGCCCAAACGTACACGACAATCTTTACGCATATGTCCCACTTTGTTACAACGCCAGCATATCAGTTCGCGCGGATTTGGCTGTTCTCCACACTCGCGAGCGAAGTGACCATCTTTCACACACCGGTAACATGTCGTAGGCCTATCGGTCGAAGCACCAGCAGTTTGAAACACTCTCCGTTCCGGAGCGGAGCGCACTTGTGTGTTACGTGGTCCCGGGTGATAAGCAAGATCAGGTTCCACGATGTCACGGACTCCAGAGGTCCCACGCGACGCGCCCGATCGCAGGCGTCCCGCTTCCGCCTTACGGCCTAACTGTCGCATTTGCTCAATTGAAGTCACCTCACACAATGCCAGTCAATCTTGTAATTGTGGACACAGGTTATGCTGTATCTGTGCCAGCCTCTCCACCTCCGGTACGTTAACTGCTAGGCGACTGAATAGCCCCTCCATGGCAGCGAGATACAGATCGATCGGCTCGTCCTCACCCTGGGTGCGATTGAATATTTCTTTCTTCAAACGGAAATCGTGATCGGGAGCCTGAAAAACTACTTCCATGTCACGGCATAGCTCTTCCCAGTTCTTAATTCGCCCCAGCGTAGACCTATACCATACCAGGGCAGAAGCCGTAAACAAGTCGACAGCTGAATTGAATAGGTCGACAGTACTGACCCCTCTAGCCACACGCAGCTCCTCTACCCGTTGCAGGAACGCGCCCACACTTTGGGATTTCCCGTCAAACTGCAGGCCCCACTTATACACAGGGACTGTCCACGCGCGAGACGGTGCTGCGATACCCATGGCCGATTCTGATGTCCCCGCGAGTACCGTTTGTTGCGATGTCGCCGGACGTTGTTCTCGACTCTTCGGCTTAGGGGCTACTGCGACTGGACTATTACCTGCGGCGATACTGATCTCTTCATTCGGAGATTTTTCTTTATCAATTTGTCCTAACAGAGTACTAAATTTCGCCATTAACTCATCACGCCACGCAGTGTCGTCGCTGTCATCTTTCAGAGGAATACGTTCAGACCTCGTTTGGTAATGCCACAGCCGCGCCTGTATTCTCTGAATTTCCGTGTCGTGATAATCGCCCTCGTACTCAGTTAGCATCGTCGTCAACTCTGCCAGCGCCGTCTCGCATGCCTGGAATTCACTGTCAGCGTCCAGGGCAGCGATCGCGGTATCGGACAACGGGGTGTTCGACTTGAGGCGTTTTGTCAATTTTTTCCTTAACGTATCTGCATCGCCCACCACTGATTGGCCTCTTATTCTCAACTCGTACTGGTTTTCCTTCTTTTTTAAAAAATAGCCGTTCATGATGATATAAGACACAAGATTCCACAACTTAGATGAAACTGGTATATGCCAATGCCAAATATCGGAATAAAGTTCAATATATCAGCCGCTATCAGTCACGTTAATCCCCTATATCACGATAATGTCATCGGCGATACGATCCCCAAGTTTTATCACTGGTCCAGCTGAACGTCTATTTAATCTATTTTTTCAAATAAAAGAACAGCAAATATCTATTAAATGTTTTTTTTTAAAGTCTCTCTCTCGTTTTTTTAAATTAATTTCACAAAATATATTTTTTTACTTATTTATTTAACATCAGATTACTCAGCTGGTCAGTTTCGAAAATAAAATTCAATATGGCCACCTAGTACTAAACTCCCCAGGTGCCTACTACTTTTCGGCGCAGAACTCCCCTTTACCCACTACTCATGAAATTTAAAAAAAAAAATTAAAAATTCACCAAAGTCGATTTTCTTTTAATTTACCTCCGTATTATTGCTTAAAACTACCAGTTAAACAACCTTTGTTGACACAAATTGACCTGATTGTCATCAGCATCTGGAGAGTAACCACATTAACTTACTAAATCGTCATACTGATAAATTAAGAGTCACACAAAATCATTTTATTAGATTAATTTCAAAATGCCAAATAAGAGAAAGTTCCTTTCCGTTATTTTTTGAACTTAAAATACTTCCGATTCAACATTTATATATTTACAAGGTTTTACGGCTTTTTTATGTTCGAAGTGGAAATACAGGAACAAGTAACCTTTTGTACAATACTAGAAATCACAACCAAGGAATGTTCAGATTACCTAAAGTAAACAAATCGCTCTACAGACATTCTTATCAGTACAACGGACCTAAATACTTCAATCAATTACCGGGAGATATCAGAAGTTGTTCATCCTTAAATTTGTTTTCTTTAAAATTGACATATTGGCTTTTCAAAACTCCAGTCATTGATTTTTTAAATCAGGTTCTTAGTTAACAAAATATTTTTGTATGGCCTTTTCAATTTTATTTCAATTCCATCTGTTTTTTTTCTTGCATATTTTGTTTGTGTTATTCATAATTAGTAATGAATGTATTTGGTTTAACGAACAAAGTTCTCATTATTATAAGGTAATTATTTGATTTTTTTGTTATAACAATAGAGAAGTTTTATTTATATTTACTGTATATATAAGTTAATATAAGTGACAAACGGCGCCACGGAGAGCGGCATGGTTATTAACTTCTTTCAACAAGGACTGGACTCATACAATTTTTTATTACTTGTAAATAACTGTGTTTTTTCTTTCATGTTGTCACAAATACTGGAGACTGTGACAACATAGTTCCAAGGTGAATTTGTTTTGTAATTTTAAAAAACTTGTATTTGGGGAATAAAGTCATTATTTCATTATTTCACTAAAATCAATCAATTTCAATTTATTACTAACTTACTTGAATATAAGCAATCCCGTAGGCCTACTTACGATCAAGTTATCTATTAATTACTATTGTGCAGAAACAAAACTTATTTAATTTCAACTATTTACTTTACTCTTCCAAGATACCAACAAACAACTGCTCTTTGTGTCTCAGTCGTCAACCAAGATTGTATTAACTCCACTCTTAAATATTTAACTGTTAGTTTACAGAAGCTTTAACACTAGGTTAATGTGCATGCAATTATATGGATACCAAATTAAATTTATTTCATAACAAAACAATTCTCCTTGACAATATATTTTTCAACCAAGCTCTGCCTTCAGTATATCATCACACGAGGTGCCACCTATATCTTAGATTCCGCCATCTTGTCTTGTGGTCTTGTCGGATACGCTTGTCAGGAGGTAGAGGGGGAAGAACTCAAACTTCTCTACGCTTTGGTGACGCCATCAAGTCGCCATTTTTAATCTACACGCGAAATTTCAATTATTTTATAAATTCGTAATAAATCACTCATAAACGCTAGACACTTCCGGTTTTCACTAAACTTTACAAAATTACTTTATCTATTTATTTATTCATTAATTAATTAGGGCCTACTATTGGCAACTACTATTGGCAATGATGTTAGTAGGGCCTACTTACCCATTTGAACCATAATTTTTCGGCAAGTAGATTGGATATTTCTGCTTCCAAAAGACCCACACCACGACACCATTTTGTAGCTCGAGCTCTCGTTGTTCATCAAGGCATCCAGTGGGAGATGTTGGATTAATAACGAGTTCGAAAAGATTTGAGAAAAACGATGGTTTATGCAAAAGAAATTTAGCTGCCAATTACACTTTTCAGGATTACACTTTACTACACTATACGGTTACAATTTAGATACGGTTACATTACTTTCAATACTTAGTTACAATAAATCAATAATACCGGAAGGGTCATCGCGACTGCGAAGGGAAAGAGAGAGACACGACTAGAGTTACGAACAGTTACTCATGACACAAGATGGAGAAGGACTGAGGCCGTTACATGGGCTACTACTCGGCAAGACGGAAGTAGAGAGAGAGAAGAAGGTATTCCCCGTACAGTGCTGCGCCCTATCAACAATTCTAAACATTGCGCAGCAGTGATACCAACCGCATGCGTTGTGCATGTGTCACGGCTGCGAGCTCTGATCACATATACACTTCTCATTCTCAACTGAGTTATGTTTTATAAGATAATTTTGACTGATGAATGCTGTAACGTTACTGAAATAACCTGTATTTCCCAATACGTTGATATTTGTTGCTAATACAGTTTTTTAAGTATCCTGAACTTTCCTGATTAAAAAAAAAGTGAAGTTAATGCCAGTGGCCAAAATTGGGGGCTGGCGGTGCTTGAGCCGTCACAGCACCTGTCGGCTACTCTTTCACCACTTGAAAACACTCTTAATCAACATGCACAGTTAGCTCAGAGGTATGGCGTGAGGCTCACATGTCGAAGGTACCGGGTTCGAGACCCGTCCCGGCCAATAAATTTTATTTTGTTTTATTTTCAAAATAAGTTTTTATTAACTATTTAATCAATTTACTCAACTCATAATTATGCTTTGCAAACAAAATATTTTTTATTTTGTGTTTTTTATGTTTATGCCCAATGGGATGGTTGGCCCTTCCGCAAAAATTGGTTGGTGGGCCAACCGTAAGACTGAGTGCCAAAACATACCGTTGGCCAACGATCGACAGAAACGTTGGGCCAACGATTTGCCAACGATGTTTGCTACTTGGAGGAGTTCCAGCTTTAACAGTAACCCCACAACCAATTTCTCAAAACTGTGCTAGAGGGTTATTCATTGGCACAGAAGTACGATATGAACTGACGCGACGTAACGAAGGAAAAATCAAACTTACACTGTAACGGATATACCTCCCTTTGAAGTTAAACGTGTCTTCCCAACAGACAGATTTTTTTTCATATAAAATCTTAGATTAATCTTCATTACACTGATGAAATCACGGAAGTGTTTAACTACAAAAGATCCACAAATACGATTTTAATACTATTTAAAGGTTCTTCCAAAGGAAGAGATACCAGATAGCATACTAACAACTCCGATGACGTACAGTATGGGATTGAGCGAAGCGAGCGAAGCTCTTTGGGATCAACTTCAATGCAACAAATAGAGAAACATCACTCAATAACGGCTGAACGCATTTCAGCCAAACTTAACAAAATTACTTAGACTAATAGTGAGATGGTTTTTAAACGAACAAATTTCAATTAGATAATGCTAATGCAATTTAAAACGAACTTAAAATTTCCATTTTTTAACATTAGGCTTATGGGACTAAAGTAGCCATGACAGGTTTTTTGTTTACAAAAGAAATGTGTAAACAAGATACCCATAAGGTATTTCTGAACTTTCTAGACTTTTCTTTAAAACTTTTTTAAACCATTCCTATGATCTTAATAAACCAGAAAATACCGTTAAGGCGCGGAATTCATTGCAAATCGAGAAAATATACGGAACTACTTTCTCAATACGCGGAGCATAAACATCCTTGTTGGAGCATAAACCGCTCCTGCGGAGGGATACGGACCGGTGACTACTTTCTTGGGAACCTATATGTGTTGCCAGCTGATTAGAAACAGCCAATGTTAGAAATCAGAATTTAATAAGCGATATATCGAACCGTATCGAAATCGATATTTAATCCGATAATACCGAATACCTCACAGGTTATTATGTTGAATTACATCGACGGTGCAGTAAGTTATTACACTTTTATATAGACAATCTTTTATCTTTTGGAATAGTTTGTTTAACGGGGAAACGATTTCAAAAATGCTTGCATATGGTCTTAACAAACCATCTACAGTGTTCTAGCATTGACTTTATATAAAGTCAATGATTCTAGCAAATCTATATAATTAATACGCTACATGAAACTTTGTCGGTTGAACTCCTCCGCCATTTCTTAACCGATTTTATCCATTGACGTCTCATTGGAAAGAGCGCGTCGCGTAGATTTGCAAACTGGCCTTACATTTTTTGAAAAATTCCCTTGGGCTCTGCCCCAGTGGCTTTGAAAGTTCCCATGTTATCCTTATGAAGAACATAATTGTTTACATTTTGATCAGCTGTATAATTTAATTGCTGTTATTTATTTTTCAATTCAATGAAACCCATTGAGTACATTTATTTACTATTTGAGTTTGTGTAAACATAACCCCCAAGACGGATCGTGTTAGTATGGTTGTATCTTAAATTTGTGTATTTATCGTTGTTTTGTGTCGCTATGACGGGTCGTGTTAGCATGATTGTAACTGAAATTTGTGCATTTAACGTTGTTTTGTGTAGCTATAATTTGTTTATTTGTTGTTTTTTTTTTAAATGCCTCCGACGTGACGACAACGAAACATAGACAGGAGACGTAATCGTGATAACGACCGCAGCTACAGAGTACTGGCACGTAATAGGCTTAACTCATCACAGTCAGCACCTGGACAATCTCAACTATTAGGTTACAAATGCATCCTAACACTACCCCAAAACGACTTTTCGTTCTCAATTGGCCCTTTATCAATGACCTGTGTTGCCTGTACAGCGAGGCATTTTGAGATGGAGAAAACGGGCGGAATGCTTTAGGTTTATCAATAACGAAGATGAACATGGTCTGAGTTATACACCAGTAATCTTTGAGTTGACTCTTTTAAACTCTTTGTAAATACTGTTATTCGTTTTGAGATAACTCCTGTAATATTTTGAAATTGCTCGAATTCGAGCAACATGTACACTAGTTACTACATAAAACCAAATGAAAAGAACATTTGGATTTGGACCTTTTGACCATAGCAAAACTTACATATAATTTATGAAATGTGAAAAGTTGTATATCATTAAATACTATTCTGTAATATTAATAATTGTTCGACAAATCCTCATTTTAATGGCTCGGCTGAAAATGGAATCTGCATTTTGTGAAACTGTAATTTGGTAACAATTCAGTAATTTCAAATGTTGATAACAGTAGCCTATCCTATATAAATACTGTTATTTGATTGCCAAGCCACGAACTATACATACGTCCAGTTACAACCGTAATAACTAAACCTGGGCTAATAGAAGTACACTTTTAACCACGGTATGGATAATTGTCTAGGCCTGTCCAGAAGTAGGATACTAATTTCTGATTATATTATCTACATTGTTAATTTTTTTGTCCTAAGGACGCTAGGCACGCCTGGGATTGTTTTTCACATTACTTTACATCAAATCCATTGGTGACTTGGCGGGGATCGAACCCGGGACCTCAGGGACTGAAGTCCTTCCCTACTTATTATTATTCTGTTTTCACTTAAATCAGCTGAATGCGATGTTTACTTATGTTCAGGCCTACATTTCAGCCATCATATTTTATTGTTCAATGAGTAAGTCTTTTTGCAGTTTTTTACGTTTTTACACATTGAAATACATGACTGATAATTTAGTTCATTTTAGTCTTTTAAAGGTGATTTACATTTGAGTCTTACATTAAAATAGCCCTACATTTTTCGTAGGCCTATGTTTTATCTTTGACTATTAATACAACTAGACATTCCATCCCCCTGTTAAATTTGTAGCCAGCTTTTTCATCAAAATCTTCTGTATTCAATGGCCAATGGTATTATTAAGGCCATTATTAAAATGCCATCGCTAAATCGTCCTAATAATGGTAGAAGACCTACATTACAGTTACATTACAATCATATCCTCCATCAAGAATACTTGGTATTAACAATCATAAATTATTTCCAGCAAAGAAAGCTGAGTTTAACCGATTGCAAGGGTTGAAATGAAGACCAATGTTTATGTTGCACAGTTGAATTTAAATGTCAAATTTCCTCACCTGTTGTTATACAATACTCGTTTTTTAATAGTTAATGTTTTTTTATACTTAAATACTTTAACCGATTGTAAGGGTGAAAAATGAAGTCCAATGTTTTTGTTGTAGGCTACAGTTGAATTTGAATGTTAAATTTCCTTTGTCTTTTTTATGATTTAATGCCCTTTTTGGATGTTAATATCAGATTCCAACTACTGTAATATTTTCCTGGTCAAAACTACCATAATGCACTTCTGGAAGAGGTAAATTTAAATTATTATAGTTTTAATCAATAAAACCAGCATTAGTAAATAAATCTATTGACTTTTTTACATTTAGTTACTTATACAAATATCAAATCACGTTTGTTCCGCTGTTTGTTCAACTGGCTTTCACCTCTCTGAAAGCAACCCTAGTTCATTGAATGATCAACCATATTTGGTAACTAACGCAATCAATATAATTTATTGTTTTTACACTTATTAATCTTAAACAATGCTAAATGTTCAAAATATGTATAATTTCACTCAATTTATCGCAGTTAGATAAATTAGCGTAAGCCTTGAAAGTAACCGTCGATTTTTGACGGGTTTCACCTAGTAATAATTCAATTGCAGTCACATTATTCGCGTCATACACAATCGCGGCAACATCCACGATAATCTCCTGCAATTATCTCAGCATCCATGACTATAGGCCAATTTGTGATTGCGGCCATATCTTTGATCATATCATAATCACGGCGAGATTCGTCATAATTTTCCGTATCGCGGCATCAGCCGAGATGATTTCTGGCGATTGCGGTGACGTCCTGTATTCGTGATCGTTTGCTGCGGTCACGATTTTCCACTTCGCAAAACGAGAGAGGCTATTCGGTAAGCTTCTATAAAAACCATAGTCCGAGGGGTTCCCCTACGGGTTTAGTAGTTCAGTGCTTGGGTTTAGTGTATTTCATTAAAGTGTAATAAAATCACCACAACTTAAGCTATATATCGTTTGGGGTTGTTTTTGTTAAATATATGTAAATACAATCTTGTCAATTTATTTGTAACTATTTATTTTCCACTAAGGCTACTTAAATGAGAGATTTTCAATTACATGAAACATAAGTAGGAGCTGCAAAAAAGGTATTACAGTATATTAAAAACTATTTGTATTTGGTCACCTAAAAATATATTGCCTGTTAGGCAGACACAGTTACAGTATTTACTGCTTTACTGTTTTTTTCGATTAAAAGGTACTCACTATCAAAATGTTATATACTAACACCATTGAATATACTATATAACACTACTACAGTATATTCAATATTGTATACAACACTATATTGGATATAAAACGCTAAATAGTGTTATATATTCAATGCTAATTCGTAATGATTGTCATTCTCTCATATCGCAAGAGTAAGTGAACCCTCTTCATTTATTTTATATTTTCGATGTAGTGCAAGTGAACCTTCTATTGTAGGCCCTAATATAATATTTATAATATTATCATAGATAAAACATACTCCCTTGTGTTGGTTAGTCTATGATATTATTTACAAAGCTCGTATAGACTAGAATCTCAATCTGTATAGTCAGTGAGCTGTCCCCGTTTGTGTGTGCGGTCGCCGTGATCGTGATTGTTATTATTATGTTATTTATTAGCGAATTTCCCATATAGGGAATAAGCTATTACCGTAGTACTCATGGTAAGACCTGGACCCGGGACCGATTTTTTTTTTTCGTTTTGAGGTCCCTAGAGGCCAAAAACACCATCCGTTCAAATTCATATATATATATATATATATATATATATATCTATATATATATATATCTCTATATATATATATATATATATATATTTATATATGTGTCCGTTAGCACGATAACTCGAGCAAAAACGATCCGATTTTGATGAAATTTGGTACAAACGTGTAAACCTACGTTTATTCGAACGAGTTCGCGAACCAGCATGATCGGACCATGGGAACGGGGGTTTTTGGGGGGTTTTATGGGGTAAAAATGGGTTTTTCCTACTTTTGACTCAAAAAACATAAAATTTTGCAATTTCTTTCCAAACTATTTTCAGAGCTTAAAAAAACAAATAATTTAGTATATAAAGCGTTATAATGCACCTAATGGTTACGGAGAAAATTTCAAAAAATTTTAAATTTAAAATTCCCATGTTATTCTTATGGAGAATAAGTAAACTGTTGTAGTTTGCTTGTTTATTAACATTCTTTGCCCAAATTTAGAAAATGTTTTTATTTCTTACTAACTATTAACATTTTACATAAAAAACACTTTTACCCTCCCTGTTGCAGCAAACCTAAGTATGTGTTAAACTGATTCTATTTAAATAGGGAATAAATGTGATATTTTTAAGGAGACATTTTAGTGTAAATCCAATCAGGCAAATGGAAATTCGCTTAGTCTGCAGGTTTGCTGCGGCGGGGGTATTTTATTTAGCCCTCGTCCTGTTCCTGTGTTGTGTTAGTAGGCTATCCTATTCCTAGTTGATGTATACCTATTTGTAATTTGTATTAGGCGTAAAATGGGAAATAAATGAGTGGGTAAATGGAGTCCTACCTAATTTCAATTTCCTAATAGTAACATAGTGATAATTATTAGTGCAGACCTAGTATCGTCAAACATAAAAAGAAAAAATGCTATGCTTTAGGTAAGCCCAGGACTATATGTCTAGGTAGGCTAGGTTATATAATGTTTATTTAATTAGAGAACTCGGTTATGAATTTATTAATATCTGATAAAACACTACTTTTTAGATAGGCCTGACTTCTATAAATTGTTTGGGTACACTTCCATATCTGTTGGTACAAACAACCGAATGAGTAATGTTGATTATTCGATTGTTTAGTTTGATAGCCTATATCGTTTGGTTAGTTAGGCTAGTTTAACCTTACCTAACTAACCAAAAGATATAGCCTAGGCTATCGAATAATCAATATTGATTGATATTTTCATTCGGTTTTTTGTGCCAACAGATATGGAAGTGTACCCAATTGTTTCAGATTAGGTAGTTTCCAAGTTAATATTTGTATGTTTCCTAAGACTGTGGCTGCACTGGCCGTAGATTGTCACGCTGAAAATTGTATAGCGCGTTACACGCTACATTTGGTGGCTCCACTAGCAGCCGAGTATGAACAACAATCTGCAGTAGGGATGTTGCGATACCACTGTCATTCCGATATTTGGTATCGATACCGTATCGCAAAAAAGTATCGATACCGGCTCAGTATTGGAACTAAAGTATTGATACCGTCAGTATTGTATCCATTCAATACCAGTGACGTCATATCCTGATTCACTGATGTTCATTTTAGCGAATTTCCCATATAGGCTAGGGAATAAGCTATTACCGTAGTACTCATGGTAAGACCTGGACCCGGGACCGATTTACACCTTTTTACCCTCCCTGTTGTAGCAAACCTAAGTAGGCCTGGGCCATTCTTCAGAAAAGGACAGATTACGGTCACCAAGGAATAATAAATAAAAATTAAGATAATAAATACATAATTTGTTGTTAAATATGTAGGTAAACGTTTTTTTTTCATACTTAATGTAAAGAAGAAAACAATCTAAATTAAATTTAATGAACATTTTATGTCCACAGAAGGTGACATATATCACTTCTGTGGACAGTCACCCCTCTAGGTTCAGCTTAAGATTAGCTGATTTTACTAACAAATTTGAAATAAGAATTATTAAACCCAATTGCTGTTGGCTATCTAGACATTGAATATTAATAATTTTTTGTTTATTTTACTTTTTCTATTCTATTAAAGGTAAAAAAAACAATGAAACTCGGTCACCAAAGCCTGCATCACTCCTGTGGACAGGCATTTATGTAGTTCCAAAAAATCCACCAGGTAGCACTGACCAACTTTCACTATTTTTTTACAGAGAAGAAGTAACCATCTTGAACATAGAATCAGTTTGGTTGTGTTCTGTTCAGTTATTAGTTGTTTATATCATGTGAAACTAGAGTTTTAATTGATCGTCGAGCTAATATAGTCACTTCTGTTACCACATTTTAAAGGTAATTATACATGTCAATTAAACCTAATACTCTAATTTACAGTAGTTTATGTCTTTCTCTAAAAAAATAAGAGCAAACATTGTTCCTAACCTATTTGCTAGACTCTATGTTAGGCATAAAATGCTAAATCATCACTTCTGTGGACATCACTTCTGTGGACACTAGCAGTTACCCGGCGCGCGTTGCTGCGCTTAACAACTATTATTTTAAATGAAAATTAAACCTAATACGCTAATTTACAGTAGTTTATGTGATTCTCTAGAGCAAACATTGTTCCTAACCTATTTGCTAGACTCTATAGGCATAAAATGCTAAATCATCACTTCTGTGGACATCACTTCTGTGGACACCTAGCAGTTAACCGGCGCGCGTTGCTACGCTTAACAACTATTATTTTAAATGGCAATTAAACCTAATACACTAATTTACAGTTTTTTTTTTTTTTTTTTAAGGGAGAGGAGGTAAAAATGCTTTTACGCACACAGGTAGCCAGCCTGTAGTGTGAGACTCCTGAGCTTGTCAGACTACTCACTAAAAAACCCCCTCTACTCTGTTGGACACAGACCTGGGATTGTTTGTCACATTACTTCAGGTCAGGTCAACGTGTGACCTAAGCCCTCAGGGCTCGCGCCGTTTCTGGCATTCAATTTCTTTATGACCTAGACTGCATCTCGGTCAAGCTCTAGCTTCTTTGTGCGGAGAATATCCTGGACGAAATGTGACATACAGGTCCAATTGTCCTCACCCTCCGTCATCATCGGAATTACCGTGTCCACCAACAACTGTCCTACATGTTGTTCAGCCTCCAGGCGGGAACCTTCCCAACGCTGGCAGCGGAAAAAGGTGTGCTCCGTAGCTTATGTGTTTCTCTACAAAAATAAGAGCAAACATTGTTCCTAACCTATTTGCTAGAATCTATGTTTATTTTAAACTTTATTTGTAAAATTTGCAATTGCGATAGTCACTTCTGTGGACATGCTAGTTTTTAAATACTAAAAATCTGGTAAAGTGATTTTTATTTAGTCGACCATTGCAATGGGTAAATATTAAAAAAAAACATAGGTACATTAAAATATCTAAAAAAAAATTAAAAATAAAAAATTTAAATATAAAATTGAAATCTGTCCTTTTCTGAAGAATGGCCCGCCTACTCGTTAAACTAATGTTAACTTATTTAAATAGGGAATAAATGTGATATTTTTAAGGAGACATTTTTTATTTAGTGTAAATCCAATCAGGCAAATGGAAATTTGCTTAGTCTGCAGGTTTGCTGCGGCGGGGGTATTATTTTATTTAAGTTATTTATTTCCCAAAGGATTAGGGGTCTAAACCATTTTACAATGTTTATGTACACAATATTTAATCAATTAAAGTCCACTTGCTCCAGTACAGTACAGCCTATAGGATTCAAATTTGAGCTGCTGTTAAGAATACCTACCTAATTATGTAAAAAAATTATAAAATTAACCAAACATAGCCAACCTTTGTTCTCAATGTTACCTTCAAGTAAAAAGTACCTGTTGTTCTAAGCCTTTATAAGTTATCTTTTAAAAGACAATTTTATTACATTACCAACGCATCCTACAAACACTTGTGTTTACCATCAGCCTAAATTAAGAAAAAAGATTTAATTAAATAATTTTAAGAGCCATCTTTTTAGTTTAACTTATTTGATGTTTAACAGTCCATGGTTTCATTTTATTTGCCTAACACAACGTTGAACATTGACTTGTACCTAAGTAATAAAAATAACTCTGTCCTCAACCAAACCCTTAATTTTTACCATTGACTAACTTATATAAAATAAGTTGATTAACAAAATAAGTTGATCAAACAACTTTGTTTGATTGCTGCCTTCCCATTTTTTCAACGTACCAGCTACAATTTGCAGCGTGACAATCTACGACTAGTGGTCCCGCAGCATAACCGCCATAGCACAGTGTAGGCTTAAGCCGTGTTAACGCTGGATTACAACCAACGTTCCTAAAAAACCAAGAAACGCTACTTTGTTAAAAGAATCATTTTGATGCTGGAAACAGTCTTTAAGTGTTTACAACAGAAATTTTATTTCCGACCAGAAGTCGGTAAAGATCAAAGGGTGTTCAAAACATGAGGAAATTTTTGTTTTGGAAGAAACGTTTCTGTACTTCTACGCTGTTTACAACACTTCCCTGCTACCCTACGCGCCTACCCACCACCACATGAGTAACTAACGCGCCGTGCCCTCGGCACCAGTCCGTCTCCTGCATTGATTAAATTGTTTCCAACAAAATCAATGAAAAGTGCACTATCTGTTGTAACCTTGTTTTAGAAACAAGTGTTACCAACAAAAACATTGTTCCAAACTCCATTCCAGACGCGGCTTAAAACAGTCTTCTTGAAAAGACCTTAAATAGGACTAGGTTAGGGGGCCTAGTTTAATTTAATTCAGTTTAGCCTAATTATTTAATAAACATGGCAGGCTAACTTAGTATTAAAAACAAAAGTTGATATGATATGTGTAGACCTAGGTACCTACCTTACTCTTTTTTAGAGACTAAGTTACAAAGACTTCAATGTTTTCATGAGTTTAAAAAGGTAGGCCTAAGTAAAATTTTGTAAAATGGTACGGTAATTTATTTTTCCTACAGTCACCCGACAAAGTTGGCTTCCTTGTACTGTTTATAGTACAGAAAAAAAAAGTTGTTGCTAATTGCTGCATATTTATACTTTGCCGTACGGTTTATACTTTGCCGTACGGTTTATACTTTGCCGTACGGTTTATACTTTGCCGCACATCAGGATTCCAACGAAACAACACAAAACAGCGTGGTTCTATTATGCACGTAATCCGTGTATGCTCGGAAATAGGTTGGCAACACTTAAAGATAATAATACTATGAGCAGCTGATTGACTATTATAACTACGATTTAACCTGTCATTTCGTGTTTATAGTTTCGGTATTTCTGAACTTCCTGGACTTTTCTTTTAAACGTTTTTAAAACATTCCTACGATCTTAATAAACAAAAAAATATATTTAAAGCATTTTTTTAGGCGCGGAAACCACTTTAAATTACAAAAACATACGGAACTATATTCTCAAAACGCGGAGCACATTTCTTGCCGAGGAAAAATAGCGGAGTGATACGGACCGCGGGTACTACTTTCTCTAAGGGCACCATTTGTGTTGCCAGCTGAATCTAAAAACGTGTTGTAGAAAGACTAATTGTTTATATGATTTATAGTGACTGTAGGAAAAATATAATGTGTAACACGAGTGAAAAAGGCCTTTGCTGCACTCGAGATCATTCCGCACTCGCCTGCGGCACGTGCGTAAACATTGCTCTCGTGTGCAGCAAAGTGCCACTTTCACCACTAGTTACACAAATAACTATTTACCATCCCAGATAGATGGACTATTCATTAAAATATGAAAAAAAAATGGGGAAAAAGTGGGTAGATTGTGCATACCAAAGTTCGGGGACGTTTTTTTTCGCAAAAAAGTCGGTTCATGTTTAAATACTTTTTATGATAACAAAGAATATATATATTTTTGAGTGAGTGTGAAAATAAGATTACAGTACCTTATGTTATAAGGAAGATTTTAATGTATAAGTTACCATGGTTACTACTAAAACTAAAATTAAAACAAATAATTTAGGTAAAAACAAAAGTTTTATCATTGTAGCCCCGCAAGTCAAAGTAGCCCCGGTTGACGGTACAGTACCTTATTTATTATTATCATAAACTAGACTCCTCATCCCATTGTTAATTTTGAAGCTGGTTTTTCGTGTCTAATTCATGTACGTCCACACTAATCGCTGGGGTAGACAACACTTTGTTTTTATTATTTTAGGGTTATTTTCATGATTTGTGCTTTACTATTTGTTTATATAACTAGGAGACCAGTTATTGTTTATGATTAAATTGTTTTATTTGATTAAATGAGGTTTTAAGCTACGCGCTCTTCGGCGGTACGGCACGGACGACATTTTTAAGAAGGGGTGCGCGCACTAGGGCGGCACGGCACGGACGGACAGAACATCCGCACATCCGCAATTTAGGACAGTTGACAGTCTGCGAGCTAAAAATTGTGAGAAAAGATGGATGTAGATAAAGTGGTGATAGTAGGTTTAATTTTAGCAGAGGAAGAGGAGACAAGAAGGTACAAGCAAAGATTTTAGATACACCACATAAACAGGAAAAGACTAAGTTTTGGAGAGTTCCACACCTTGTTTCCTGATCTTGTAGAAGGATTATGTGTAAAACTTACCTGATTGTTACATAATAGATCATATTTCTGCCCATATATTGTCACGTCGGACGTTATTAAAACGTTTTTATTAGCTCGCTTTCTTGTCCGGTACAAATTTTGCAATCAATTTTATACTAACTTCCCGATGAGCTAGAGACTTTAAACTTGAAACATAGCTCACAAATGGAAGACAATGCAATATTATATAATTTAATTTTCAAATTTCCCTTGGGCTACGCCCCGTGGGCTTGTTTTATTAATTTGCTTTCTTGCAAATTTTGATACTTCCCGATGAGCTAGAGACTTGAAACTTGAAACATAGCTCACAAATGGATGACCATGCCATATTATATAATTTAATTTTCATATTTCCCTTGGGCTACGCCCCATGGCTTGTTTTTATTAGCTCGCTTTCCTACAAATTTTGATATAAATTCTAAACGAAGTTCCCGATGAGCTAGATACATGAAATTTGAAGTAGGCCTATAGCTCACAAATGGATGACAATACAATGTTATATCATTCAATTTTCATATTTCCCTTGGGCTACACCCCATGGGCATCGATATTTTCCTTTTTTACATTAAAAAAAAATGTAAATACCTATATCAATTAATTTAAGTCAGCTGTAAATACTTAAATTTGACAGTTCGAAGAGCAGAGGTTAAGAGGTACAGGTTATGCTCCCAAGAGATTCTTTATACAAACAAACATTTCAAAATAAATATAAACCATCTAATTGTAGATATAAATGTGTTTGTTAATAATGTCAATTTTTATTATTTTAGTATTCTATAAAGTAAACAATACATTAAATAGATTGATATATTTATAGTTAGTAGGTAGACCATACATTCAATCTAATACATAATTATATGAAAAGAAACTCAAATAAACCTTAGATTTCCCACATGCCTCTGTCTTAATCTGATATAGATGCTTGAAATAGTTTTAACATCCATACACATTAAAAACTAAAAAGTAGAAAATAATTTATAAATATGTGGAGATTATAAATACTTGTAAGATTTAAAACGAAAAACGTGGGGTGCATGCAATTGATAGTAATACATTAGTTCAATAGGTGAATGTTATTGTAAATTATCTATTACATGCACCCCACGTTTTTAGTTTTAAATCTTACAAGTATTTATAATCTCCACATATTTATAAATCATTTTCTACTTTTTAGTGCGTTTAAAAACGTTTAGTTTTAAAAAACCTTTTTTTTATAATTTTTTTTAAATATTCCGGAAGTCGCATGTTGTACAGTTTTGGGTATTTCTCAACGAGAAAAATCAACTTACTAATATCTATGTTTACAACATATGAAAACACTGCTACTTTGACAGATCTGTTGAGAATGGCGGATGTCCCGTGCCGCCCGCCCGGTCGGTGTGCAGTGCTCCCGGTCGGTACGGGCGTCACGGCAGCTCGGAAATGTCCTGGAGGTCTGTCTCCTGGACTTTTTAACAAACGGCGGAAGCTGCCGAACGTCCGTTGCCGGCCGTACCGCCGTAGTGGGCGCACTCATATGACATTCAATGTTATTAACTTTTAAAAATTGCCGTGCCGCCCGCCCGTCCGTGCCGTGCCGCCGTAGGGCGCGCGCAGCTTTAAATGACTGAAATAACAAGAAACAAATTGATAACAAAACATAACCTCTACAGTTGGACGTACAGAACTAACAATAAATTTGGCTTATTGGCTTTAGCTGTTTCATAAGGATGACAAATCTACATAAACTTAACTGAAACAAAATAATTTGTTCTATACGAACAGGCAGACAAGACAATTTTGCACACAGCAAGTTGTAGGACCCTGTGGCGGTGCTTAGGCCGGCCGCACACTGATCAGACAAAATGTCTTTTGAGAAAACGTTTTGTCGAAAGACGTTGGAATTGACTGACCAACCATGCAGTTAAATGGATGCATCACACACTGATGAGACAGAGGCTTTAACACTTTTTTCTGAAGACGTCTTTGGGTGTTTTTGTGATCCCCTCTAATAACTTATTTCGTATTTTGCAACAACGCGGTCAGACAAACAGTTGTACGCATGCGCGAGGATGAGGTAGGGCGGATACCGCATTTTATACGCACACACACTCACTCACAGTTGCATATTAGGCCTTTCCTTAGTAGTTCCTCGTGGAGTTATATAACGATGATGTCTAAAAACATTTCTGAATTGGGTGTGAGGGTTATTGGCGTTTGTGTTTGGGTTAGTAATTATAAAATATTCTGGCAGCATCATCTCGTACTGTAATCTAGCTGTCGTCAACGCTTTTGTGAAAACTATTATGGTTTTTTTCAAAAACGGCTTTCTGCGTATCTGCCCGCTGCCTGGCCAACTGCCGAGCCGAGGCGTTGTCGCAATGAAACTCAAAAGCATTATTTTATTAACAGGGAGATCGCCGCGACAGGATAACCTAACAACAGTTATTGTGCGACCTAAAATAAGTTAGTATAGTTAAAAAAATACTAAAAATACAACCCTGTTATTTATCCTGTTATGTTATTTATATAACGTAAATCTTTATTACCTATGGCTTGCTCTGTTCTTCTGTATCTTCTTGAGAAAAGCCAATAAGTTAACAGAATATCAATAACTTATTTACCTACATTCAATATTTAAGTTATGTAAGTTATTACCAATTAAGGTAAAACTCATATTCGGGTTTGCACCCGGTTTTTAATTTTTTATTTTATTTTAGCATACTCAAATTTTTTATGCTGATTCCAAAAATGATGTTTTTTTCGTGTTAGATGACCATAAACCCAAAAAAAGATCAAAAAACCATTTTTACCAAAACATGTCATCTGGGTGACACTCAAATTGACCTGAACAACAAGCAGATCACAAATATGCAAGAATATTCTTTTTTGATCTGATGTCAAATACAGTAAGCGAGATATAGATGAAAGTGTAATAACTTACTATCAGCAATAATCCCAACACACTAGGAGATTGGTGGGAATTCTGGGTTTTGGGCGGAGGAGACATCCAACATGGGTAATCATCGGGAGAAAAAGGGTAATTAGACAGGTAAAAGGATTATTTTACTACAGGTAATAATAGGTAATTAGCCGGTCCCAGAAATTGAAACTTTCTACTTAAACAAAAATTGAACACTGATTTTATTTAGGTATGAGGGGAGGGCAGGTCGGGGGTTTATGCAGATTCGTAGCTACAATAAGTGTTTAGAAGTAAGGTAGGTTAGAAGGATAAAGTGTAGGTTATAGTCTACCGGGTTGAATGGTGCTACATCACATCCATATTGTTTTTAGCTATTGGAGTCATAGTTGATTAACCCTTTGAGGTCGAATTTTTTCCACATTTTCCGGCGAATTTAGCTCGTCATTCAAGCAGTCAGGAAAATGGCGCCCAGCGACCAATACTTGCCATTCGACCAAAAAAATTAACTTTTTTGATTTTTGAATATTTTTTTTTGGTCCTTGTAGGTTGCCATTTTTGAGCAGTCGGCAAAATGGCGGGTGGCGACCTATACTCGCCATTCGACCGCAAAGGGTTAAACGACAAAGAAACGATTTTAAAAATGTTTGATTTCTAATAGCTTGACAAAGTTATTGAAAAAAATCATCCCTGGGGCTGAGGACGACTCATCATACACATTATTAACACTTACACAAACATAAAAACATTTAACAAAAAATTTGACCAAATGGTACTGTAATCGGTTGTGTGGTGTTGCTGGCGGATAAGTCATGACTTTTTGTTAAGTGTTACAATGGAACAGTACCTAGCCTAAATAAAATTAAATAACAACAGGTATGGTAATAATATTAGCCTAAATAGCAGCAACGGTTAGACAAAGCTAGAGTGTACAAAAAACTACAGGAAACTTTATAAAAGTCAGCTAGCACTTGACCGATTGATA
The DNA here is from genome assembly GCF_028750875.1 of Macrosteles quadrilineatus. Taxonomy (NCBI): domain Eukaryota; kingdom Metazoa; phylum Arthropoda; class Insecta; order Hemiptera; family Cicadellidae; genus Macrosteles; species Macrosteles quadrilineatus. The sequence goes on along the minus strand of NW_026542594.1, from coordinate 35,444,313 downwards.
GAAATTCTTTACTAACATATGTCGAAAACATTGTCTGCAGTCATGCGGGTAGTATTCAACTGTCCTCCTGAAGGCGCTGGAATGGATGAAAACGCGTAATGCTATTAATGATGTCTACATCAGTTAAAAGTTAGTATGTTGAATACTTCCACTTTTATAAAATTTCTGCAATACAAATCCTACTAATATTATAAATGAGAAAGTTTGGATGTATGGATGTATGTTTGTGACAAGTAAACGCGAAAATACTGGTCGGATTGAGCTGAAATTTGGCATCATGATAGTTCACATTCCCGATTAACATTTAGGCATATTCTTAGCTCAAAAAATCCTTTCGGGCTCTGCCCCAGTGGCTCTGCAGTTCCCCATGCTAACCTTATGAGTATTCATATTTAAAGGGAATTAAAGAATTTAGCCAGCTGTTTCAACTAAAAGAGTTGGTTCTATGATATGCAAAAGCATTAAAAATTTACAAGATTTACCAACAGGGTGAAACACATTATTTTTTTCAATATTTATGGAAAAAGCTAATTTGAACTAAGCAGCAACAAAAAACTGTGATACGCAATGAGAACTGTCAATGTAGGATTGTTTACAGTTGTGTTTATGTTTTTAATTTCAGGAATAATTTGTGATATTTTCCGAATTTTTAATAATCTATCTTTCTCAATAGGTGAAGTGGTTTGAACATTATGGCTATGGTAGATGTGTAATACTATAGCATACCGTAAATTTGATGAAGACAATTTTCTCAAACCGTGTCATCCCCCATTGCAAACGCAAAGATCGAGTATAACTGCAATAAGCATTTTATACTTATTTGCCAACCCCGTATGAAGGACGGGTACTCTGCTAGTTATTAATAAACTTTTAATTACTAACAATATTCTATACACTAAAAAAGACACATTCAAAAACCTCTGTGAATGCTAGCAAAACTGATGACTTACTAATAAAACAGAGTGTTTAGGAATTCCCCTCGGTTTTCGTAACAATACCATACCGTATTAGTCATCTCCTATCAGTGTAGTATGATGTTAGTCATCGTTTTGAGGCACCAACCCTGTGATTCAGCAGAAGAATGTTTGCAGAAAGATCTTTGCCTAGCTTCCACCCATCCCCCGCCTACACTGCCATGCCGGGGTGCGCCAGGCCCAAGTGCCAACTTAGCTGTAACTACCTGTAACTACATCTAAATAAACAATAAATTGGGCAAAATGAATGACAAAATCAATGTAGGCCTAGTGACAGGATAATCGGATAAATATAAAAAGAATTTGGTGAACAAATCTAAAAGCACAAATGGCTAACACGCATGACAGAGAATTATGGTGTTATCACGTGATAAAAACAAGACAGTAACAGACACTATAAAATATTTTCAAATCTTATCATTTTGGTTAGAGTTTATGTAGGCCTAAGTTTCCACCCTATTATGTTGATTAATTCCAAATTGTTTTGCAGAAAGTTTACTTTTGGTCCTACGTACAACATTTTTGCAAAAAAGATTCTATTTGGTCCAAGTTCATCCCAGATTCAAGTGTTGAATGCTTTCCTTAGTGGACCTGTCACATGTAATAGATGTCAATATTTTCACAACTCTGGACCACATTACGGGAAACGGAAAACCAGAGAGGAAAGGGTAAGAGAGGCTGTAGCTTAATTTAGCTCATATGTTTGGAATAATATTACACTAGTGTACCTGTTGCTCGAATTCAAAGAAAGAGTCGACTCAAAGATTATGGAAATACTCACGATGTATTTAACAGTTTCATATAATCAACATTTCTTGTAAATATCTTATCATTTTTCAAAAGCTGGTCTTGTTTTTTAGTGTTTTCTACAAATGTTTCCTACTCATAGACGCATTAGGTTGTCCATAATAACGATTATAAATTAAAAAAAAATATTATTTCTATTTATTCTACTTGGTGGTGTTCTATGACTTTCCTATGTTTCCATAGTATGCAAATCGGCTCTTTCAATGCTAGATTGGAGGGGGAAGACCCACCTGGCAAGTTCACTGTAGTTAGAGCTCCTGATTTTCACAGTTTTTAGTGTGTAAACATTGTTTTTTTTTAATCAAATTTGTATAAATATTGTGTGGTTTTTAACAGTAAAGTGATATTTCAATGTTTAATCTTAAAGTGTGAAAGGACTTACAAGTAAGGTATAAATACCCCCGCCGCAGAAAACCTGCAGACTAAGCGAATTTCAACTTATCTGATTACATTTTTACTAAAATATTTCCATAAAAATAAGACATATTTATTCCCTATTTAAATTACATTAGATTTAACGAGTGCTTAGGTTTGCTGCTACGGGGAAGGTAAAAAGTGTTTTTTGATCATACGTCAATAGTAGGCCTATAGGATGAAATAAATAAATTTGCAAAATTTTATCAATATATATCCATAAACAAGTAAACTACAAAACAGATTCATTTTCTCCATAAGAATAACATGAGAATTTTAAATTACACTATTTTTGAATTTTCTCTGTGACCGTCAGGCATACAACGGCGCTTCAATATAGGCCTACTAAATTATTTAATTTTTTAAGCTCTACAAAACGGTTTAAAAGGAAATTGCAATTTTTTTTGTTTTCAGGGTCAAAAATGGGAAAACCCCATTTTTACCCCATAAAACCCCCCATAAACCCCCGTTCCCATGGTCCGATTATGCTGGATTGTGAACTCGTTCTAATAAACATAGGTGTACACGTTTGTACCAAATTTCATCAAAATCGGATCATTTTTGCTAGAGTTATCGCGCTAACGGACATATATATATATATATATATATAAAAATATATAAATATATACCCCCGCCGCAGCAAACCTGCGGACTAAGCGAATTTCCATTTGCCTGATTGGATTTACACTAAAATGTCTCCTTAAAAATATCACATTTATTCCCTATTTAAATAACATTAGTTTAACGAGTACTTAGGTTTTCTACAACAGCGAGGGTAAAAAGGTGTTTTTTTGTAAAATGTTAGTAGTTTAGTATGAAATTAATGCATTTTCCAAATTTGATCAAAATATGATCATAAACAAGCAAACTACAACAGTTTACTTATTCTCCATAAGAATAACATGGGAATTTTAAATTTACAGTTTTTTGGAATTTTCTCCGTAACCATTAGGCACATAATAACGCTTCAATATACTAAATTATTTGTTTTTTTAAGCTCTACAAAATGGTTTGGAAAGAAAATGCTAAATTTTAACCCCCATAAACCCCTGTTCCCATAGTCCGATCATGCTGGTTCGCGAACTCGTTCGAATTAACATAGGTTTACACGTTTGTACCGATGATTTTTGCTTGAGTTATCATTGGACACATATATAAATATAGGCCCTATATATATATGAATTTAAACGGATTGTGTTTTTGGTCTCAAGGGACCTGAAAACGAAAAAGTAAATCGGTCCCGGGTCCAGGTCTTACCATGAGTACTACGGTAATAGCTTATTCCCTATATGGGAAATTCGCTAAAAACTGTTAAAATCTACCTGCATATTTTAGTTAGGTCTCTTATCGCTATAGATAACTTGGGTCAGTTGGATTTTGGCCTACCTTTTCTATGAACACAGTCAGCAGTTTTGTGCCCAATATTTAAAATCTGAACCATCTATGAATGACTGCTGTTATCCGGAATTGTAAAGTAGCCTGGATAAAACTTGTCACATAGCCACTTCACTTGAGATACTGGTCTCCAGATAACTTATTCTTAGTTTACACTATCTTTTTAAATTTTTAACAATTTTCCAGAAGAAGATTTATATTTTGTTTTACTACCAGAACTTTTATTACATTTATCTAGATAATTTATTTTGACCATAACTGAAATATTTATACCTATATTTTGATGAATATGGTTTTGTACCTAAAGTATGGACAAAACTAAAAATAAATTCAAGACAACAGACTGCAGACTGTCAGATGAAAGACAGGTGAAAGGGTCTTTGCCAAAGTCAAAGGCTATCCCTATTGACCAGCTACGATTTCTGATGTAAGATTCATAAAAAAATCTTAGGAAATATAATGTTAAATTTTATGGTACAAATGAAATTGGTGCAGTCAAGGAAATTGATATATGTTCATTTAAGGAAAACAAGTCCCGCTATGGAATTATCAAAAAGAAAAATTCTAAATTTAATGTAGCACTGAAAGAAGCAGAAAGGAGTTTTGAAACAAGTTTCATTGAAAAAAATACTAGTGGCTTGTTGGTTACACATATTTCTACAGATGTTATTGATAGTAACTCTGAGGTACCGCATATGACTAGTACTCCTGTAAATAATGTTAAGTCGCTGAAAATGTCAAACTCAGAAGGAAGTTTCAACTTGCTTCAGAGCAATGTAAACAATGAAGTTGGGGAAGTTATGGAAAGTGATAAGCAACAGCTCACACCACCTGATAGAACAAAAACTACCCTAGAGATATTGGGTAATCAGTGGCTAACAGACGAGTCTATTCATTTTTATTACCAGTTACTGTCTGAAACAGTGATCAATAAATCACAGATATATTTGATGAATCCAATTATTGCACAGACTGTTAAATGGCTCAATGATGTTGATCATATACTAAAAACAGCAGACTTAAATAGTAAAACACATGTTTTTATCCCAGTAAACGACTCACCAGCAGTTGATAGACCAGGGGGCTCTGGCTCACATTGGAGCCTACTCCTGTACATCATAAGAAGTAAAGAGTTTTACTATTTTGATTCCTTTGGTCAGACTAATTATGAACATGCAGTGAAGATATGTTCAGCACTGTAAAAACACCTTCACGATGACACAGAGTGTAAAATCAAATCTGTTAAAGTCCCACAGCAAATCAATAATCATGACTGTGGTATCTACTTGCTTATTTTCACTGAGACTATCATTCAGTCTATTCAAAAAGAAGATAGGTCAACTGATCCCTTTCAGGATATATTCCCTCCCATATTATTAAGTGATTTAATTCTAAAAAGGGTTCAATTAGCAATGCTGTATTTCAACCCAATGCTTAGTCTTAGTGTAAGCCTTGTGAGTGGGATGATGGTAAAGGTACAAAATTCAGAAGATGAAATATCACAGCTCAGAGTTAATGCTCAAGATCCTGAACCTTAATGGACAATAAAGGAGTCAAGAAGGAAAACTCAACATTCATCTCAAATTATTAAAGTAAACAGTAATAGAATTCCTACTTCTAATCAGTTTCAAGTTTTGGATGAACTGGATACACCCAACTCCATTGAACAATCTAGGCTACATTAGACAGCAAGAGAATGTCAAAAAACAAAACAAAATTCCATGTAAAAAAAGGAAAAAAAAATCTCAACAAACAAATTAAGTTGTCACTGTACTCAGATAGTCAGGGGAGAAATTTGCACCAACCCAAATTCAAATAGTAAATATTTCATTCCAACCAACTCAGTAAATGTTTGTAGCACACGTTTCCTTAAATTGCTACTAAAATATAAACAGCAATTAAATTATCCAGCTGGTCATAATGTAAACAAATATGTTCTTCATAAGGATAATATGGGAACTTTAAAAGCCACTGGGGCCTCTCAAGGGTTCTTTTTCAAAAATGTAAAGTCAGTTTACAAATCTACACAATTAGACAAACATTTTGGTATATAATAATGTGGGGTTAAATCTTAAAACAAAAAAGCCTTATTGTTTACAAAGTTTCATGTAGCGTATTAATAAGTACCAGGGGACCAAACCATGGCTCGGTATAGGTAATATCGATTGTAAAAGCAATATAAAGGAAACTCAAGTTTTTTACAACTAATTTTGGCTTATTTAACCCTCCGAGTGTTATTTGTCGATGCATCGACACATAACACACTTTGTGTAGTGTTTTGTGTCGATGCATCGACTCACAAACACTGTTTACTGCGAAGGCTCTATGACTGACAAAATCGGATTGAACTGGATCGAGTTACTTATCGTTTTAGCGAATTTCCCTATAGGGAAGTAGCTATTACCGTAGGTGGCACGGTAAGACCTAGACCCGGGACCGATTTACTTTTTCATTTTGATGTCCCCAGAGGCCAAAAACACCATTCGTTAAAATTTTTATATATGTATATATATATAGACTTATATATATATATATATACGTCCGTGAACGCGATAACTTGAGTAATTTTTGTCCGATTTTGATGAAATTTGGTTTAAAGGTGTAAAGCGGGATAAACTTGAATGAGTTCGCGAACCAGCACGATCGGACCATGGGAACGGGGCTTTACGGGGGGTTTTATGGGGTAAAAATTGGTTTTTCTCACTTTTGACCCTCAAAACACAAAATTTCCCAATTTCTCTTTAGACCTTTTTAAAGAGCTTAAAAAAACAAATAATTTAGTATATAAAAGTATTTTTGTTCGACTATAAGTAACGGAGAAAATTAAAAAAATTGTAAATTTAAAATTCCCATGTTATTCTTATGGAGAATATTGTCAAATGTTGTAGTTTGCTTGTTTATGGATATATTTTGATCAAACTTGGCAAATTTATTTATTTTGTACTAAGCTATCAATATTTTACTCAAAAACACACTTTATTTGTTTCCTTGTAGCAGCAAACCTAGGTACTCGTTAAACCTAATGTTATTAAAATATATTTAACTGAAAATCAATTCAGACAAATGGAAATTCGCTTAGTCGGCAGGTTTGCTGCGGCGGGGGTATTATTTGACAGATTCAGAGCTTTCTCCGGAGGTCTGTCTCTAAGCGCTTTTCATTTTAGTTCCGAAAATATTGTAGCAGACAGCTGACGTGCGTATTTGTAAACAGCTTGGTTAACCTCGGACCGATGACTGATGTGTTTTATTACGTTTATCATTCTTTTAGTGTTAAAAATCAAAAGTAGTGATATACGTGGTGCATTATAAGAAGATTTAAGTGATTTTGAAGGGCTGGTTGATGATCCTGAAGAAGTAGGTAGTGATATTGATGTAAATTATCAGCCAGATTCCTAGCTATGGTTAGGCTATGCATTCTTAGCTAAACGCTATGTACTGAAATCTGTTTTTTGCCCATAACTTATTTATTTGCAAATCTACTTCCTTATATTATTATATATTTGTAATCCTCATAAAATTTAGAACAAAGTGGCTATTTTCAAATATTTATAGGCCTATAATTTATACAATTTCATTGAGCGCAAACTTATTTTTTTTTTAATTTTCCAAATTTTTTTTACCTAAAAAATTTTTTTGAAACAAATGTTTCTTATGTTTTATGTATAATATTGAAGCCCATGATTTTCCAAACAAAATGGTATATAGAACAGTATAATTAACATTGTTTTCAAGCTTCTCAGATCCGTTTTAATAAAACCTTGCAAATGAGCAAAAAATAGGCAGACATTAAGGCCAAAACAAGGGACACTCGGAGGGTTATGTTCCAGTGGAGTTTAAATTTATTGAGCGAAGCTCTTATACGTCGACTCTTATGCATTTCGTAATACGCAAACTCCTCCTAGACGGCTGAATCAATCGTTTTCAAATTTTGCATGGTGATAAAGACCTTATCGGTGAGTGCCAACATTTATATGGCGTTAAAAAAGTCTCTCAGGAATCCGCCCCACTGGGTCTCTAAGTTTCAATGTAATCCTTATGGAAGCAGTATTTGACACATAAACAAAGACATATGATCAGCTGTTGACTTTTGAATGCGGTAGATAAAGAAATAGCGGATATCATTATTCCACAGATATTAGAACAGAAACGGTATGGATCATAAATATAATCAAATGACGATAATAGCTTGAGGTCCGTGACGTAGGAAGTGGTGAAGGAAGTAGTAAAGGTGAGCTGTACGGAGTGTGGGAACTGTTTTTGACGATTAGATTAAGGTATCTGCAATCCTAAAATGCTATTAGATGAGAAGGAAACAGGTCCACGACGTAGGAAGTGGTGAAGGAAGAAGTAAATGCAAGCAGTCTGGACTGTGGGAACTGTTTGTGACGATTATATTAAGGTATCTGCAATCCTAAAATGCTATGGGAAGGGAGGAAAGCAGGCCCGCGACGTAGGAAGTGGTGAAGGGAGTTGACAAGGCGAACTGTCCGGAGTGTGGAAACTGTTTATGACGATTAGATTAAGGTATCTGCAATCCTAAAATTCTACGGGAAGGGAGGAAAACAGGTCTGTGACGTAGGAAGTAGTGAAGGAAATTGTCAAGGCGAGCTGTCAGAGTGTGGAAACTGTTTATGACGATTAGAATAAGGTATCTACAATCCTAAAATTCTACAGGAAGGGAGGAAAGCAGGTCTGCGATGTAGGAAGTGGTGAAGGAAGTAGTCAAGGCGAGCTGTCCGGAGTTTGGAAACTGTTTATGACGATTAGATTTAGGTATCTGCATTCCTAAAATTCTATAGGAAGGGAAGGAAACAGGCCCGCGACGTAGGAAGTGGTGAAGGAAGTAGTAAAGGCAAGCAGTCCGGACTGTGGGAACTGTTTTTGACGATTAGATTAAGGTATCTGCAATCCTAAAATGCTATGGGAACGGAGGAAAACAGGTCCGCGACGTAGGAAGTGGTGAAGGATGTTGTCAAGGCGAGCTGTCCAGAGTGTGGAAACTGTTTGCGACGATTATATTAAGGTATCTGCAATCCTAAAATGATATGGAAAGGGAGCAGGGTGTCTACTAGTCGGGAATTCCGGGAAAATCGGGAAAAAGTCGGGGATTTTGAAAGGTCGGGAAAAGTCGTGAAAAAGTAATGAATTTCGGAATTAGGGATGAACGGGTCCCAAAAATTTTAAAAAACTTTCTGGATCTTATATTTTTGATTCATATATTATTGAGTCAGTATTCATAGACATTATTGAATTAGTATCCATATATGTTTTTGAATCAGTATCCATACATTATGGAGTCAGTATCAGTAATAAAGTTGTATCACACAGAATACTTTTCTAATAAAGTCCATTTTATTTTCAAGAAATTCAACTAATGTAAACATAAACCATAACAAACAATACTAATAATAATTAATACACAACAGGTGTTATGTCACATGCCCTTTTTTTTAAGGAACAAAGTCTTTGTATTTTGTTGGAGGCTTTGAAGTTCTTGTAGGTCTTTTCTGCGGTACTTCCACAATTTCAGGTTCTTTTCTCTTGCTGTCTTGAAAATTATGTCCGTATGCTGGCCTGAGGTGAACTCTGTTCCTCCTATAGGTCCCACCTTCGGTTTCAACAATATGAGTTTGGCATTACTATGATAAGAATTCTCACAGTCTCAAGGAACTTAAAGACAATCAAGCTGTTTGTGTACAGAATGGGAAAAGAGATTGGGTCCAAGGAAGAATTTTGAAGAAACATGAAATGCCAAACTCATATATTGTTGAAACCGAAGGTGGGACCGATAGAAGGAACAGAGTTCACCTCAGGCCAGCATACGGACATAATTTTCAAGAAATTCAACTAATGTAAACATAAACCATAACAAACAATACTAATAATAATTAATACACAATAGCTGTTAAGTCACAGTATCCAAATACGTTTTTAGATCAGTATCCATACGTTATTGAATCAGTATCCATACGTTATTGAATCAGTATCCAAATACATTATTGAATCAGTATCTATATACAGTATTGAATCAGTATCCATATACGTTTTTGAATCAATTTCTATACATTATCGAGTCAGTATCTATATACGTTATTGAATCAGTATCCAAATATGTTTTTGAATCAGCATCCATACGATATTGAATCAGTATCCAAATACGTTATTGAATCAGTAACTATCCAAATACGTTTTTGAATCAGTATCCATATACGTTATTGAATCTTCATCCAAATACGTTTTTGAATCAGTGTCCATATACGTAGTTGACTGTTACATTGATACTGTTACTTTGACTATCAAAATATCAAAAACTATCAGTATCCATATAACTTATTGACACTATTCAAATTATTGGGGAACATTAAATTAATATAATAAGCTATTCACTGAGACATTGCTTAGCCATACAAGTTATTACAATCCAAGTACATGGCAATCACTGAGCCATTGCTTAGCCATACAAGAAATTATGTATACCTTGTAGGTCTGATTCTATCATCTTATTTTATCAATGTAAACCAATTGAAAGATTCAATATAAATCTTGCAAAGGTTTTTGTTTGTTTACACCAAAACACATCTTTATATTTATAAAATCAATAAAATAAAATAGGTAACATGCTGAACAACATGATGCTGCAAGTAAAAATTATGAAATAGGCAAGAAGCTCACTGATATTTCCTGAAACACTGTTTCTTCTAATGCATGATTGAAAACAAATATTTCATTCCAATGACAAGTATGAATAGAAAAATGTTGTGTTGCTTCGAATCGAGTTACATTAAAATTTGTTGCTGCTTCACACAACCTAACATTTGATATGGGATTTTCTCAGCATGTGATTCGTTTCGACCGTCAGTGAATTCGCTGCGTCCCGAGTGACAACATATGTTGACGAAGGTACCGTGACCGCGAGACGGAAAAAGGTGTAGTAACATGGAGAATGGACCGAGTTTTTGGTCGGGATTTAAATAAAAATGGTAATGAAAAGTCGGGAAAAAGTCGAGAATTCCATCTGAGAAATCTGGTAGACACCCTGGGGAGGGAATAGGTCCGTGACGTAGGAAGTGGTGAAGGAAGTAGTAAACACGAGCAGTCCGGAGTGTGGGAACTATTTATGACGATTAGATTAAGGGATTTGCAATCCTAAAATGCTATGGGAAGGGAGGTGTTGTATATTAAGCAGATGTTATAATTAACATCTGATGGTTTATTGACTTTGAATTGTAAATATTTTGAAGGTTCTTACTTTATAACTGTATCTGAATTAAATAATATACTTTGAATCAAAACTAATGAATTCTCATTAATCTATACACTGTACGGTATTAAAACATGGCGCAGTCGTCGAATGAACCTAATGTTTCCCTTAATGTACCTCATGAAGCTGCAATTTCCCTAAATGTGAAACCACCAGAAAATTTTACATTCAACCCCAGTGAATGGCCAAGATGGAGAAAACGTTTTGGAAGATACCATTCATTGAGCAGCCTTAAAGAAGCCAGCGGCATAACACAGGTAGATATGCTTATTTACTGCATGGGAGAAAAGGGAGAACAAATACTCGATTCATTTAAACTAAATGAATCAGATATCAACAATTACAATGTTGTTTTGAATAAGTTTGAACAGTATTTCATTCCAAAAAAGAATATAATTTTTGAAAGAGCTAAATTTTTAAAGCGTAAACAAGGATCAACAGAGTCTATAGAAGACTTTGTAACTGCTCTTCATTCTCTAGCAAAAAGTTGTGAATGGGGACAGATTGAAGAGGAAATGATTTTAATGGTCTTGATAATTGGTATGCATGGCGAACCCCTTAGCGATCGTCTTCAGTTGGAAAATGACCTAAAACTTGACTTTGCTGTAAACACTATTCGGAAGTCTGAGGAACTAAAGAAGCAAAAGCATGAACTATCACACTCTGAAGTAGACACAATCACTAAAATGAATCGTAACTTTTCCAACCATTCCCATGCAAACCAAAGTACTAATCAATTTAGTTCACAAAATGATACTTTTCCTAACAAACCCAGTAATACTAAAAAGCCATTCATAAAAATATCAAATCTTGTTTTTGGTGTGGTTTGACTCCATCTCATCAAAAGTATATGTGCCCTGCTAGAAACCACACATGTAAACTCTGTGGTAAAGTTGGACATTTCTCAAAAGTTTGTCGATCAAAAAACGTAAACCATGTTGAAACTGACGATTTTAAATCAATTGACAATCTAAACCCTGAATCACAAGACTTTATTGGTTCTGTGACTCCAAGCCAAATTTATTCATCTACTGATCCATGGACAGTATTATTAAATATCGATGACAGTGACAGTGTTGCATTCAAAATAGATACAGGAGCAGATGTAACAGTCGTGCCATCAGACATTAAATTAAACAGAATTAGATTGTCTCCTACCCTTAAACAGTTTAAAGGGGCTAATGGGCAAGATCTGTCAATTTTAGGGATGGCTACTGTCAAAATGGCATACAAGAATACAACATGCTATGAAACAATATATGTTTCTAAAGGGACTTCTGTTCCTCTTTTAGGAAAACCAGCAATTGAAAAGCTTCAGCTTGTATCTAGAATAAATGAAATAAGTTCTAACTCGTGGTTCGCTAATTACCCAAAACTTTTCAATGGCTTAGGGAATGTTACTGAAAAGTATAAAGTCGAACTAAAAGATAATGTCGTTCCTTATGCTATCAATGCCCCTCGTCGGATCCCCTTGCCTCTGTGGCAGGCTGCAAAAGAAGAATTGAAAAACATGATCTCCATGGGAGTCATAGCTGAAGTCCACCATGCAACAGATTGGTGTGCTCCAATGGTTGTTGTTCCCAAGAAAGATTCCAATACAGTTCGCATTTGTGTAGACCTATCAAAATTAAACAGGAGTGTAAAGCGAAGATACTATCCTATCCAACCAGTTGATGTAACTCTAGCTCAAATCTCTGGAGCAACGCTATATTCAAAATTAGACGCCAACCATGGATTCTGGCAAGTCAGTTTAGATGAAACATCACAAGATTTGACCACTTTCTTGACGCCATTCGGTCGTTTCAAGTTTTTAAAATTGCCTTTTGGTATAAGTTCAGCACCAGAGATTTTCCAACAGTTAGTGAACAAGACCCTCAATGGACAAAAGAATGCAGTCGCTCATATGGATGATATCATTGTTTGGGGAAAAACCAAAGAAGAACACGATCATGCTCTTGAAGAAGTACTTGGAAAGCTTCAAAATGCAGACTTTACTCTAAATAAAGGCAAGTGCCAGTTTTCACAAAAGTCTCTCACATTTTTAGGCCACCAATTATCAAGGAATGGTATCAAAATTGATGAATCAAAGGTGGAAGCCATAACAAAATTGCCTCCTCCTACTAACATAGCAGGTGTGCAAAGATTTATTGGAATGGTAAATTTTGTAGGAAAATATATTCCAAATAAAAGCCTCGGAATACCTGTCGAACTTAGATCAGACTGTGGAACTCAGTTTGCTTCCCAGCGGACATGCTTAGAAAATTCCGAGTTTAAAGTTTTTGCACAAAAGTACAACTTCAAACTAACAACAAGCAGTCCCGGGCATCATCAAAGTAACGGTTCTGCAGAAGCTGCTGTAAAAATAGCTAAAAGTGTCTTATGAAAGGACAAAGAAGACCCTTACCTTGCACTCCTATCCTACAGGAACACACCCCTTACAGCCAAAGGGCTTAGCCCAGCCCAACTTTTGTTCAACAGGAGGTTACGAGATAATTTACCTGTATTGCCACAGAAGCTTACTGAAAGACCTGACTTATCCAGTTTCAAGAAGAGGGAGGAAAAATACAGAGATTCCTACAAAAATCAATATGATAAGCATCACAGTACCAGGGATTTACCCCAGTTGCAACGAGGACAAAAGGTGTGGATCAAAGATCTAAAACGTCAGGGTACAATAACAAAACTAGCCAATGAGCCAAGATCTTATTGGGTAAATACTGAAACAAACACAGTCCGCCGAAACAGATACCACTTGTTTCCGTACAAAAGCCAAACCAGTCCTGAACAATCAGCAAGTATTACTCCACTTCCTTTCTCTAAAAATAACAATCAGTCTCCGAAAACTTCTATAGACTTAAACAATGAACGGAGCTTACTCAAAACCCCTACCTCTCAAACCAACAACACTAATCAGAGTAATCAGAAAGCACCAAGACAAGTCTCTAGAAATACCAGTACACCAACTTTCAATACAAAGTTGTTTGTAAACAATAACAATCCATCTTATTCACAACCAAGTCTCCAATCTAATGAAGAAGTTAGAACAAGGTTTGGAAGAATAGTGAAACCTGTGAAAAGATACGAGGGCAACTAAAAGGGAGAGATGTTGTAATATTAAGCAGATGTTATAATTAACTTCTGATGGTTTATTGACTTTGAATTGTAAATATTTTGAAGGTTCTTACTTTATAACTGTATCTGAATTAAATAATATACTTTGAATCAAAACTAATGAATTCTCATTAATCTATACACTGTACGGTATTAAAACAGGAGGGAAACAGGTCCGAGACGTAGGAAGGGGTGAAGGAAGTAGACAAGGTGAGCTGTCCAGAGTGTGGGAACTGTTTATGACGATTAGATTAAGGTATCTTACTGCAGTATGACAAAAACAATATGAAATGAAATGAAATGAAATATTACTTTATTATCACAAAAACATTTCACAGATCCAGCGTTAGCTGGTGAAACAGGTGATATTGTCAGAGATCTTAAACACTAAGTTACATAACAAAACTAAAATCCACATAGCTTAAACTAAAATATATTTACTTATCATTTAAATAATCGGAAATATTATAATAATTTTTCTGTAAAAGGTATCGTTTGAAATCATTTTTAAATTTTGAAATACTGTTAATTTCTTTGAAATTAGTGGGTAGACTGCTGTAAAGCCTTAATCCCATATAATAAGGAGATCTTTCATATAAACAAAGGCGATGTCTTGGATATTGACAATTTTTTGAGCGTGTAAGATATGGATGACTGATTTGTTTATCATTGTACATTTGATAATTAATTTTAAAATTCACCATCATTTTAAATATATAAAGTGAAGGCAAAGTTAATATCTCATATTTAGCAAATAAAGCTCTGCATGAGGTTCTTTTAGGCAAAAATGATAAAATCCTTATAAATTTCTTCTGAATTTTGAAAACTGCTTTAGAATAAGAAGTTGCTCCCCATAATTCAATCCCGTATTGCAAGACAGAAAAGAACATTGCATAGTACACTGTGAGTTTAGTTTTTAAATCTATTACATTTCTCAAAACATACATTTGAAAGCAAGCCGTATTTAATTTACCAACTACCATTTTTAATGTGTGTTTTCCATGTTAAATTCTTATCGATATCTAAACCCAAAAATTTTGCATTTTCAGTAAAGGATATAATATTATTATCATAAGATAATTCAACGGTGGAGTTTTGCCTATTCTGAATTGTTTGAAATAACATCACCTGTGTTTTAGAATTATTAAGTACTAGTGGAACCCCGTCGAAATTGACGGTTAATCTTGATGTTTTATGTAAATTTAGCTAACTGCGATAGATAGAGTGAAGTTATTAAAATCTTAGTTAAATGAGGGAGGATAAGCATAATAATAAGTATGACGATTGTGTTCCCTAAAAAACGTGATTGATGAATTCGTTTAACACAATATTTCCTACCTTTTTATCGGCTTTAGGTTGCCTAAAAGGTTTTTTTAGAAGTCTTATAAATGTTTGTTCATGAGTTTGTTTCATGTCAAAGTCACTTTCACTACATGGGAGGAGGAGTTCATATAATTAGTCTATCATGTTACGGAAAGAGTCAATATTACTAACGACTAATTCCATCTGCTTTAGGAAAATCATTCAGATTGTATTCGGATTTATAAGTGAATAAATCCATCATCTCATCATCATCATCATGTTCATCTTTGGTTATAAACATACAGAATTTTATTAGCATATTAAATCAGTTTTTTATTCGATAAAAATATCTGATTATCCAGAAAGCAGTAACATTCTTACTTCGATCCAAGCAATTTTAACTCCTTCTCTTGCCACATGGACCCATGTATTTAATCATCCTGTACTTACTTGCTAATTGATTAACTTATGGGGTCGTTTTGACTTGGCCATATCGATTACATAAAGCTGTGCATGTATTTCGTGGATGGAATGAACCATAATTGTAGGAAATTTGACCACAAATCTTAAACATTTGCAGAACCAAATCCATAACCTAGTCCAGCCTTGGTACCTAACAAATGATGCAAATGCGATGAGATGTGATGGCACTGTTGTGTTTCAGAATTTGTTGTATGTAGTGAGGTTTAGAGGCGTTGTTCGACCTAGCTAGATGTGTACATCAAAGTAAAAATCCTGTACACATTTTTTTTAATACCTGAATTAGTGAATTGACATTAATTTACCTACCGTACTTCACCAAAACCATAGATGAAACATACTCCGTAAATAGCCTATTCCAAAACTTGAACACAGCTCTCATTCTCAATGTACTCATCTATAACACAATTTTCAACCCGATTATAGAAAACTTTTAAACCAATGAATGAATTTCTGGTCTTCTTTCTTGAATTCAATAATATTCTTGAACCTTACAATATGTATAAGCTAACCCGATAAGGAATAATTATATGTTCCTTTGAAACTGATATGTCACACTGATTTCAAAATTTCAAATTTGTTAAGAGCAATTAAGCATAGATTTTTGAACAAAACATTTAAAACGCATCATAAATTCATCATTTTGTTGAAACCATAAAAACTTGCCATGCAGTGGAGAATCAGTTTTAAATCATAAATAATAATGTGTAAACATTTAATTTTGACAGTTTCAGTAGACTTTTGAATACAATTTTAATATTAACAGCTGGTTCATTAAAAGTAGTGTAAAATTATCCATATGGTCGTAATGTAAACAAAACTGCTGAGTGAACTTTAAAGGCCTCTGGGGCAGAGCCCCAAGGAAATTTACCTCGTTTCTCTTTTGAGGGCTCACCTACAGACCAATACCTTTCTTTAGACACCCCTACCAAGTTTCTACACTCAGCCGTTCTCTCAAATTAGCTGTGACAAAACCCTGTTTTTCCTCCATAAGAATAACATGGGATGGGAATTTAAAGGCCACTGGGGCAGAGCCCCGAAGGAATTTACCACGTTTCTCTTTTGATGGCTCATCTACAGACCAAGACCTTTCTTTAGACACCTCTACCAAGTTTCTACGCCCAGCCATTCTCTCAAATTAGCTGTCACAAAGAAAAACAGTTTCAAATTAATATATAGATAAGCCCGTTGGCTGTAAACCAATTAGATAAATTAAGAATAGAAAGACTGATTTCTTGTTTGAGATTTTGCAAATTATTTGATTTAACTATTGCTGTAGTGTCATCAGCATATAAGATAAGGTTAGACGATACATTTCGAGGTAAGTCATTAATAAATATTAAAAATAGCAAGGGGCCTAGTATTGACCCTTGCGTAACCCCACATTTAGTGTTAAGCCACTGTGAAATACATTTTTTACAATTTTTTACGATTATTGTTCTTTGATGTCTGTTAGTCAAATATGAATGCATCCAAGACAGAGCCATATCAGAAAATTCATAATATTTAAGTTTACTCATTAATATATTGTAATTTACACAATCAAATGCCTTGGATAGATCACAGAACACCGCAGCTGTGCTCTGAGACCCATCCAAGCCATCAGAAACCTGATTTATGAAATCTGAGACAGCAGATATAGTGTTTTTCCCAGATCTAAAACCATATTGTTTATTGGTAAATAAATAATTATTTTCGAAATATGAATAGATTTGGTTGTAAGCAATATTTTCAAAGATTTTAGACAAAGATGGGAGTATTGAAATAGGACGATAGTTATCAGGGTCCATTACTGAGCCTTTTTTGAAAAGTGGTTTCAGCTCAGCATTTTTTAATTGATAGGGAAAAATTCCTTCATCAAAACATTGATTGATTACTAGACACAGAGGCTCTGCAATATGGCTTATGACATTTTTAATTAATTCAATAGGAATTTCATCCCATCCAGAAGATTTTTTATTTTTTAAATTTCTAACGGTTTTTTTAATTTCTAAAATTGGTACATGTCTGAACTGAAATTTCATTCTTATATTATTAGGCCTACTAGTATTATTAATCAAATTAGTTGCAGTGTGTAAGCAAGGCATACAATTTATATTTTTGTAAATGTTACAAAATTTATCATTGAGAAAATTTACCACATTTTGTCCATCTTTTAATTGCTTGTCTCCGACACACAAATCAGGGAAATCCAAATGATTGGAATTCAGGACTCCAAGTTCAGACTTCACAACATTCCACACCGCTTTGCTCTTATTATCTGAAGATGATATAACTTTACAATTAAACATTTTCCTAGCCTTATCGCAAACCGCTTTGAATATTTTTCTATAGTTTTTGTAATACTTTTTAAAATTAACATCTTGAACCGTTTTGGCAATAGTGCTTGGCTCTCTTTTTCTCTGACTTGATATTTTAATACCTTTAGTCACCCAGCTTTTCCTATACCGTATTTATTTTTGGGTGGTTTGTTAGTGTAAAATTTAAGAGGGGAACATTTATCAAAATTTACTAACAAACAACTGATTGAAAAAATGGTTAAAATTAGTTTGAGCATCTTGTTGAGGCAATGTATTCCAATTAACTCCTGATATGTGTTGATAAAAAAGCCCTTTATTTTGTTTTGAAAATAATCTTTTTTTGTACTGTATTTTTTTGCAAAGTGCAGTATTTCTTGAAATTTCAATAAAAAGTGCCCTGTGATCCGAAACACCTAGTTCAAGGTTCATTTTAGATCTTATATTCTGGTTAAAAACAAAGTTGTCATTAGTTAAAATATTGTCAATGCATGAGCTTGTATTTATAGTTATTCTAGTTGGAGAACGAAAATTAATTGTAAAACCGTACATGCTGATTAAATTTAAAAACCTAGTTTTATGGCTGGGTGAGCTGCAGGTTTCTAAAATATCTATATTAAAATCTCCTGCTATACAAATCTGATAAGTTTTTACATATTTTTGTAGCTTAGAAAGTAGCAATTCTAATTTATCTATAAATATTATAAAATTATTCTCATATGGAGTTCTATAAATTGAAACAATAATAACATTGAAAATAGGTATTTCAATACTACAAACTTCAAAAATACTTTCTTCATTGTATATATATATATATCTGTCATTTCTTTAAAAACATAATCAAGTTTCAAAAGTATGCATGAACCTCCCCTTGCAATTGAGCTTCTACAATAATAAGCTGCTAACTTAGACTTGATAACAAATTTATTTGATTATCCTGTAAACAATGCTCATTCAAACACAATACATCAACATTTGAATCATCCAAAAATAAGTGTATATCATGCAGTTTTTTCACCAGACCACCCTGAATATTCAAGTGCATGATAAATGCATTTTTCTTATTTGCACAAAAGGATTGACCATATTCCCACTTAACACATTTTTTATACAGATCAAAATGACACTCTTTGCAATTTACACAGTAGTTATCTTGGTCTAAAAGGCTTACATTAGAGGATTTATCAGCATTTAAAAAAGATGAATTTTTATCAACATTTAAAGGAATTATTTCTTTGGGGTAAGATAAATTTTCTTCAATTTCTCTTTGTTTAGTAGTTAATGTATGGATTGAATTGGATTCTTTTGGAAACTCTGGATAAGTTTTAACACATGATATACTCTTATACTTAAAGCTAACCCCCTTCAAATTTGATGACAAATTGGTATTCATAAAAAACTACTATTATTTAAAGACATTTGACATGGTGGAACTTGAATATTTACACTATTTACACTCTCTAATGCGCCACTGCTCTGCTTTTTAACACTTCCCGGAAGCTTGACCACTTCACTAAACTGATATATAATATGAAATATAATATGAACCTTGATGACTCCGCTCAATTTTTTGGATGCCTCTGCGAACGCCACCTAGTTATGAATACAGCTGTCCAAACTATGCTAACACGTTCGCTGCTGAAAACCTTTATACAAGCGCTCGTAAACTGCGGCGAGGCACGGCACTTGGTTTTTTTTTTTTTTTTTTTTTTTTTAAGAGGTCGGCTGCATCTTTTACCTTGCATTTTCCCGTCCACATAGACTACAAATCTGTGCATGGAAAGTATCCAGGAAAGCAAGGGGTGAGCCGGTACAGTAAATGTTTGCGGCATTGACCAGGATCCGAACCCACGACATCGCTGCCTTGGGCCCGAAGTCCGCGGCCCTACAAACTGAGCCACTGACTCACCAAAGTGGTATGCCTAACGGTTACGGAGATAATTTAAAAAAGTTTAAATTTAAAATTAACATGTTATTCTTATGGAGAATAAATAAACTGTTGTAGTTTGTTTGTTTATGGATATATTTTGATCAAAGTTGGCAATTTTGTTTATTTCATACTAAGCTATCAACATTTCAATAAAAAAAAACACACATCATACCTTCCCTGTAGCAGCAAACCTAGGTACTCATTAAAAGTAATGTTATTGAAATAGGAAATAAATGTGAACATTTTTAGGGAATATTGTAGTAGAAATACAGCCAGGTAAATGGAAATTTGCTTAGTCTGCAGGTTTGCTGCGGTGAGGGTATTTACTTGTTTTGTCCAACCAACATAGTTACTTGGCAACCTATAAGGCCAATGTTAAATTTTAAAATTTTCGAATGAGCTGTGCAGCGATATATGAATTTTCCTGTGTGGTCAATCATGTTTTCGAGGCTATAAGTCCCTAATTTCAAAATTTAGTGAAAATCCTTCTGTTGGATTTCGAGATATATATTACAGACTGACGGACAAACAGACTTTGCTTGTATTAGAGTATAAGATATATTTTCCTAAGAGAAGAAATCAGCAATCAATAAAATTAGTGTGATTGTAAAGCATAACTTAATACATGTATAATAACATTTTATTTTATGTATCTGTTAGCAGTAAGCAATCTCATTCATATCTAATAGCCTACAAGTGAAAGATGTCAGTGCACCATAAGTATACTAAGTAGGCCTACTTAGTATATAAATTCTATATAGTCAATGATATTACTTAACATTTCAAGCCAAGACCATTCCATTCAAATATTAAAAAGCAGTAACTAGTGATTCTACTGCTGATTTTGGATAAAAGGGAGAAAACATTTACCACTTAGACTTTAAATTATGCTTATGCCAAAGAACAGTTTTGGACATTGAGATGGAATAATGGCACACAAAAACAAAACCACAGAGGAAAACTTTGGTTATCACACTACAACTTTTTTTGTTGCTGTTAACAGTGTATTTTAAGATTTCCCTTAAAGTAAAAAAAATATTATAAACAATAAGCCCAGTGAACTTGAATTTTTTATCCTAAAGAGTCCTTGGAGCCTAGCTGTTTCAACTCATAAAACAATTGTAAAACTAAAAAAAGAAATTTCTAATTCCATAGTGACCTAGATTTTTCAATTACAATCCCTTTGGTATTTGAAAAAAATATTTTGAGATGGTATATAACACTTCATCGACTGTTTGAAATTAACATTGCTCTTATGGCAGGCAAATCCAAGATTGCCGTCAGCATTCAAGGATTCTCTTGGAAAACAATTATAAAACCACAAAGAAAATGTCTAATCCCACAGTTCCCTAAATTTAGATGCTAATTAACTTTTCAGCGACTGTTTGAAATTAATCCAAAATGGCCGCCAGCATCCAAGGACTCTTTTACATCGCAAACTTATAAGAAATGGGTATTCTGAATTAATATTTACAGTACATATTTGAAGAATAAATACATTTAGTTTAAACACGTTTTCATTCATAAACATATTTTTTTTTTTAGAAAGCTCCTCAGACTATTGAATTGCCAACTTCAAAATTCAAACAAATCCCAACTGTAGAAGTATGGAAAAATATGACTGTTCATCAACTAGCAGAAGCAATGGACAAGAATGTTGGTATGTATTTTCTTTTAAGCACACTAAGCAAAAAACCAATGGCTTGGTCCTTTGTCCGCAGTGCCATGTTATGTTGTCAGGATCACCTAATTTTTATATTTTATATATTGATTTATTTAACGGCACATCATTAAGGTTGACTCACATTTTACTAAAAACAGCCACAGAGTTCTAAAGGAAGTATTAAAAGATACCTAGCCTACTAAACAGGCAGTGTAGCCTGCCTTATAAATCCAAATCACCACTATCAGGAATGTTTGTATATACAGGTGTCCCGTAAGTAAACAGCCAAACTCCTGGAAATGGTTCTATGGGTCAAAATAAAGAGAAAATCAAGAATAACATTTTTTCCAAAATGGCTTCGTTAACCAGATTTTGATATTTTCACATTAACATTTTTATCTTTAAAGTTTTTCAACCGATCATTATGAAACTTGGTATGTATTAATACAATTATTTTGTTACCTTACAATATCCTTGTTTGACAGGGGTGCCCATTCCCCCTATAAGGCTTATGACACAAATTCCCCCCCCCCCAAAACTGGTCAAGACAAACCTCCCCCAAATCAGTCGTAGGTTCACCCCATAAATCAAGTGACACTTCAATAGTTCATTGCTTGTACATTTACCCACTTAGCACTGATTATTGAAACAAAACATTATAGTTACAAACACATTGGCTAAATAAACTAAAAAATAGCATAACATTTTCAGTTGATGCTAGATATTAAGGTAAACTATTAAACTAAAAAATTAAGTTTTATAAAATTCTCTTTGGTTTAATCAAAGCCGGTGTTAAGTAAACACTTAATCGAGGAAAGGTAATGTCAGTTGCAAAATGAATTAATTTAAAATATAAGAGTAAAATTTTGCCTACTACTAGTAGTACAGTTCTCGCAGCTAGTCTGGGCGCGCGGACCTTTGTGTACTAGCCGTCCTGAAAATTACGGCTCACTCACCCCCACAGCCCACAACCCTCAGTCACTGCACTGACGGCTGGAATGGTGGCACGATAATTTTCGTGACATATTTTCAAAGATTTCAAGACTTATAGTGCCCGTAGAAATATGATCTATACACCGTTAATTGGGTAAGGTTTTGGTATTAAATCTTCATTCATACAAGATACGATTTATTATTGTTGGTTCTGAATGTTTCAAAGGGAAAGGTAAAGTAACTTTTCTGCATCGCCTGAGTTAAAATTTTTAACTGTAATTTCACTAAAATCTTAGGATATAGTGAGTGTTCTATGAAAAGTCTTTATTCGTATACATATGCTATCAAAATATGCTAATAAAATACATTTTTGGTCAAATTAAAAATAGAGTATAAGAAATATGGTAAATGTATCAAAACTTCCGGTAGCCTATGTTAATGAAAATAATAACAAATGAAATACTTTAACCGAACGAACTATACCAAATAGAACTATACTAGGGGAAAAAAGCACAAAGTTAATTGTTTTACGTACTACATTTTTATTAAACATTTTTTGAAATTTAACACATGGTAACAAATTCAAAATTTGATATGTAGGTACAATTTACAAAATATGAACCAGCAAATTTTAATTAATACTATTTACATAATTGATACTTACAACAACAAAAAATCACCAAGTTGATAATTTAACTTTTACGTACATTTTAATTGAAATCTTTTATAAATTCAAAACAGGATGACACATTCAAAAATTTACATGTAGGAACAATTTACAATATCTGAAGCAGCAAATTATAATGAATACTATATACATGATTGATACATACAAAAACAAATCACCAAGTTGATAATTTAACTTTTACGTACATTTTAATTGAAATCTTTTAAAACAGGATAACACATTAACAAATTTACATGTAGGTACAATTTACAGTATCTTAAGCAGCAAATTGAATTAATACTATTTACATGAATGATACATACAATAAAAAAAATCACCAAGTTAATTGTTTTACGCACATTACGCATACACAAGGTTAACTAATTCAAAATTTGACATATACAATATCTGAAACACCAACTTTAATTGATACTAATTGATAGTCAATCATTAATTGTCAATGAATCAAGTAGATTGATACATACAATGTTTGAAAATCACAAACTCCATTTTTTTTTACGTACATTTTTTCCACATTTAACATTAGGGTAAGAATTTCCAAATTTAACATGTACAATTGGGTAACAATATGTGAACCATCAGCTAATATAATTAACAGGGCACTATTTACATGATTGGTATATACAATTTAATCCAAGTCTTCAATGCCACTCAAACCATCACTCAAACCATCACTGCTGTCGCTGTCGCCATTTCCTAGTGATATTACCATAGTTTCCACGAGTTCGTCGATCCGTGGCTCATCTGAAGCGTAATTGTTTTCAATCGTTTTCACGTGCTCACACTTAGATTCCCATTCTTTGGCACCGATAAGGTTAAACTTTTCCTCTGCTAAGGTCTTGATGCTCTCAAAGCTGCATTGGACGTTTCTGCTTGCTACGTATTTCTTGACTCAGCCCAAACAAGCTCGATGGGGTTCAAGTCTGGATGGTATGGAGGAAGACGTAGAACAGCTTGTCCATGAGTGGTAACTAGTTCGTCAAGTTCATAACGAACAAATCTTGGTTTGTACTGAAGAATGAGTTTGTACAATTCTGGAACCAGCAAATCATCAGAAAACAGTATCCTGTGTTGTGTGAGCCAATCCTGAAATGAAATAATTTGTTCAATGTGCTATACAGCATACACAAAATACACACTTTTGAAATACATTCAAACATTTATAGCATATAAACTCACCATAAGGTAATAAGAACATATCTGCATTACTTATTGTAGTAATGGAAGTTAATACAGTGTTTTTTCTTTGGAAAATTGAAATAGCTTAGCATAAAATCCATAAACAGGGAAACTGCAACAGTTTAGTTATATTCTTCGTAAGAATTACATGGAAATTTGTAATTAACAATTATCTTCGTAACCAATAACCATACAAAATGAATTAATCTAAATTAATTTAAGGAAAATATTTACCTTCATTTCTTGTTTTCTGCTTTTCGAAGTAGGCGCTTTGTCTGTTTGTGAATTGTGGTAGGGGGCGTTGTCGACAACAATCACAGATCTTGCTGGTATGTTTGGTAAAAGTTTTTCGTTCATCCACTTAAACATTGTTTCCTTATTTACATTATCGTGGTAATCACCCGTTACCCTTGATGCCTTCCACATTGTCAAGGCATTTGGAACAAATCCAGCTTCACTTCCTGTGTGTATCATTATCAATCTTTGCCCTTTGGAAATGGGTGCACGCATTCCTTTGGCTGATTCATCTGACCACGATGCACTTTTTACATGGCTTGTTAAAATGTAGGACTCGTCCAGGTAAATAATTTGACGACCTTCATTTCTGTAACGTTTGAGTGATCTTAAAAACGAAATCCTCTTTTCTCTTATTTCATTAGTTTCAATTAACAACTTACGGTTATTTTGTGTTTTCCTCCATTTAAACCCAAGATCTCTAAGAATTATTCTGAGGCTAGACACCGATCCTTTAAAGTCCATCCGCTCTTTTAATTCTTCTCTTAAAGATACTGTTGGCAGTTGTTTTTTTTGGAAATGGAATTCGTATACTAAACGTCTGATGAGGGCTTTATCAAACTCGTCCAATCCTGTGATAGGCCTATTTCGACTACCCTTGAGTTTTTTTGGAGTACAAAAACTGCCCTCTTCGTCGTCACCAAGAACTGTTAGATTTTTAAGTTCATTATTTATTCGTGTAATTTCCCGCTCCGAAACTCCTGTAGCCACTGCTGTTCGGGTACGGGCCTTTGACAAGGCAATGCTTAAAGTTTTGTCATCCGCCTCCTTTTTCATGAATTTATAAACATTACTTACGATTTCACGACCTTGGCTGTGCAGTATTCTACCCTTCAATTTCGTTTTCACTCTGTCACACATAATAACATTGATTTAAACTTGTTATTTAATATAACACTCGATATATGGACGAGTTAAATAAAGAATCAAACACAATTTAAATACAGTATGAAGAACACTGCCGCTTTACGAAGTTATCTCTTATAAGACACGTTTCGCACTGGCATTCGATATTGTTTTGACGGAAGCAGACTTTAAAATATGCATAACGAGAATGATGAGTCACAGGTTGGTCATCCCCGGTCATCCTCCCCCCCCCCCTCCACCACGACAAAGCCGTGAAAGACAGCGCTGAGGCGCTGAACAACCCCAGAGAGCCGTGTGTGCCAGATGTTTTTGGAAGTGAGGAATAATCACTCCCCGCTACACCCCCCGCATTAGCATGGCCGCGCGCCCAGACTAGCTGCGAGAACTGTACTCAGTGCATTCCAACGTAACCTTGCAAGAAACATACGTAAAAAAGGTTACAAATTTGTTCAATAGGATGTGAAGACTGCTTGCAATATCCAAAATCAATGATGACTATATTGTTGTTGCTACTTCTCAGAACTGATTGGTAGAAACTAAAAATCATGATTACAAAATTGTGTACAAAGCAAATTATGTACTGTAGTTGTGTAGTTCTCTAAAAATTGTAATTATGTGTTTATCACCTTGTTTTAATGAACATGCATATTTTAAGGCCTAATCAAACCACATGTTAAGCAATTTAAAATCAAAAACAACAATTTGTTAAAATATATTAAAACATTTCAATTTTACAGTTTCCACAAAAGTCTATTAGGAAAATAATTCCCACATGCATGATGTTTACAACTAGAGGGAAGAGGTTAATACAGCAACGGTTATACAATATTACTTTGTTAACAATATTTCAATATTACAATTACAATATTATTCAATTACAGTATTTCCTTTGATCAATAAACATTTTAGACCCACCACTTAGCTGTATAAAATATTCTTGTACAACTAAATCGGCTGCTAGACTATTAAGAATCTATATCTATATATATATATATAATACGTGAAGCCGTTTTTTGTTAACGCAACTCCTCCCTTATTTGTGGACAAATTTCAACGTTTAAGGTGTCAAAAGATTCGTCTCAATATGTAGTTTTGCAATAAGGTTTTAGACTTTTAAAATTCCTACTCTTAAGGGCGTGAGACCCTCTCAAAGGTCGGGTTTTCCCCATAAGAAATACATAGAACAAATTTAAAAACAAAAAAAAACAGCTGGTTATAAAAAGAAACTCATTAGCTTTTTGGGAGTAAACATTAATGTTTGTAATATTCAGTAGGTTAAGACCAAGTTAAACAGTTAATCAGTTTTGTTGGAAGAACAGAAAACGCCTCAAGTTCAAAGAAGAATTATTGTAAACGGGAGGATGAGACAATTAATAATAAGATATCTTATGCGTATGAGGAGAGTAGAAAAAGAGAGGCCTGGTCTAACAGATACCCATCCAGATACACATTCACTTGGTGAGATCAAGATATTTCAAAACATTTATTAGAAACTATAATAATGCCTTGACTATCATAAGTTCAAGTAGTAATATCATACCAAATCTTGGCGGACCTTATGTTTTTACTGTTGACTTTTGTATTACTCGCTCTACTTCAATTGAGAAAAACGCAAATGGATTGTTTACTTCTAGGTTATGTTTCCAGTTCCTCGGACAAACTTATACAAAGTTTTTTGACTTAATTCACCAACACAATCCAGACATTTCAAGTCAAAAATAAGAAGTTTCAAAAACTGATTTGCTATTGAAAGTTTTAGTGGCAATATTAGACCAAACATAAGTGAAGGAATTAGTGTTTATGTTGTCACCGATCGAGTAGTTACGGTCAAGTTTATTTGAATGATTCAGGAGAGGCAAATAATATACGCTGCTCAAAAAGAGAAAATGAAAATTGCTTTCCAAATCTTATAGCTACAAGAGTTATCCAACCTATTTCGACAAATGAATCCATACTTTCAAAACTTTTGGACAGGTATTATGAGAAACTCCACTGAACAACGTGAGAACGTTCTGATGCGGGGCATATACTGTGACTGACAGACAACACGTTAAAATACGTTAACCAGCTTTCAATGGTGTTGCTGCCTTAGCCTATTCAAAGCAGATTATGACTGTCCAGCTGGTAACCCGGAGTTTGTGGGTTAAAAATGGAGCACATGAATTTGTTGATACTGTATCACCCCACTTTACAGGATTCTCTACGGAGAAAATTTGTTTTATTAGGGGAATGTCTCAAATCAAAGAAATAAAATAACCCAAACACAGGTTATCAGTAAGGCAACAGTTTTCTTCAATTCTCAATGCTGGAAAAACTTTGTAGCATCATGTTAACTTGAATTGAAGCAGATCGTTCAGCATTCATTAGAAGTTAGTTATCAGTTAAAACTGAGAGCAGAAATAATGTAGGTGAAACTTGACGACGCAAATACAGATACCTATTTAAAATTAGTTTCAAACAAGTGTTTCTAAAATGTAACTATAATTACTCAAATTTAAGCATAACGTTTTCCTCGGCGTTACGTTTCATACTATGCGGCTCATTGAGCCGCACGGGTTCTCTAGTTGAAATAGAATACATAGTATTTTATCATAAATCAGCCATCCTGTTACCAGAGAAATAGGCCTAAACGAATTAATAGTTATGGCATTTAATCATAGTATAAATAAATAAACGATACATAGGCCATGCCATTTTATCACAACGCTGAAAAGTGTTGTACACGCTGAATGTTTGCAGGTGTCAACTTCAATAATGATCGTCGGTATGACTCGCGGTCACGGCATGATCGCCGGTATGACTTCGCGGCCATGGCGTGATCTTCTGAATGACTCGCGGTCACGGCATAATCGCCGGTATGACTTCGCCATGGTGCGATCGTCCTTATGACT
The DNA here is from genome assembly GCF_028750875.1 of Macrosteles quadrilineatus. Taxonomy (NCBI): domain Eukaryota; kingdom Metazoa; phylum Arthropoda; class Insecta; order Hemiptera; family Cicadellidae; genus Macrosteles; species Macrosteles quadrilineatus. The sequence goes on along the minus strand of NW_026542594.1, from coordinate 35,415,827 downwards.
CCGCGGTCACGGCGTGATCGTCGGTATGCCTCGGCGGAATCGTCGGTATGACTCGGCGGGATCGTCGGTATGACTCCGACTCCGCGGTCATGGCGTGATCGTCAGTATCATTCGTGGTTACGGCATGATCGTCGGTAAAACTTCGCGGCCACGGTGCGATCGTCGTTATGACTCCGCGGTCACGGCGCGACCGTCGGCATGACCCGCGGTCATGGCATGATCGTCAGTATGACTTCGCGGCGCGATCGTCTGTATGACTCGTGGTCTGGGCGCGATCGTCGGTATGACACACAGTCTCAGCGGGATCGTCAGATTGACTCCGCGGTCACGGCACGATCGTCGAAATGACTCGCGGTCACGGCGTGATCGTCGGTATGACTCGTGGTCACGGTGTGATCGTCATGACTCCGCGGTCTTGGCGCGATCATCGAAATGACTTCGCCTCCTGCGTTCGTGGAACTATCGTGAACGTCTCTCGCGATAGTGGCGTCATCGCCACTCGCGAAGCAGCAAAATCGCCGACGATCGGATCAAATCCCGTGCCGAAAAATTCCCGAATCAAATGTAATCCCGTCGCAAAAATCGGGAAAATTTTTTTCCCCCGAAAATTTCCCGAAATTTTGAGACTTGTCCATTCTTATTAGTTAGCCTGTATACCAACGGCCACTATATCTGCTTCACCGAAAGAATGCAAAATTACTATCAACAGAGCCCGTTGTGGTTAAATACAATGGTTTCTAGTAAAATAATGGTTAAGAAATCCATACGCCACTTTACTCACTAATGTTAATGGTACAGATTAAGCACATAACATTAGAATCACACACTTAACATAAGGAACACACTTTAAACACAAATGCAAATTGTTAAAAACATTCAATAAAAAAAAATCAATTTAATAACAATATAACAATAAGCTGTTCAATTAATTATTAACACATGTTTCGTATGATTAGATGCATAATGGTAAACCAATTATTTTCAACTATAAAATTTATTGGTTTTTCTTTTCCGAGTCGGGTTAGCTCTTCTACCCGATCATTTTTAATAATTTTGGCCTAAAACTAAAGGTTTGGACGCACCACAGATTTGACATCAAGCATCGGCATTCATTTTAACGTATATTTCAAGTTATGCACAAACTGCCTCCCTGTACATTTCTTATGGGAGTTAAATTTGGTTTTTTTGAGTTTGTTTGGCTCTTATACCCGACCGATTTTCATAATATTGGCCTTGAAATAAAGCTATGCAAGCACACATTTGCCATCAAGTATCATCATTAATTTATTTAATGTATTACTCGACAAAAAATATAAATTTGATTTTTTTTTTTTTAATTTTTACTTCAATTAAAGATGTATTCCAGCAGTTCTAATTACATTACTCTATATGTTTTGGTCTAAAAACCTTAAGTGAAATACCAGCTTTCATTTGAGCTATTGATTGTTAAGATCGGACTACCTAAAGCACACTAATGAATCATGAATCAACAATAATTATAATGGTTTAGTACTTATCTGCAATCAATGATACGCAACTCTATTTTTATTTAAGTTATTTTATAGGTTTTGGTCTTAAAATACTTCTAGAAATAAAGGTTTTCATTCGAGATATTGATAGTTTTAATCAGTTAAGTTCAAGATACTGTATCGCTCCATCAGAAAACATAAATTTGATTATATCTTGGATATGGAATTTAGTTTCAGACATATTTACTCAATTCTAATTACGTTATCCTATTTGCCGTTCTTCAAAAGATTATCCAAAAGCAGATTCTTTTGACCTAAGAACCTTTCAGTGAAATACCAGCTTCCATTTGAATTATTGATTATTAGGATCGGACGTACCTAAATCACACTGCTAAATCACGAACAACCCAAATTGTTCAAAAAATTGAGTTATTTATCATGGATTTATAGTCAGCGATCTTGCTTGCAACCTCAACAGTAACTGTTGACTTTGACGGGTTTCACCTAGTAAATCTTCAAAAAATCAAACTTTCATAATTATTAACAAATCTAAACGAATTAGGCTTTCCAATGACCTATTAATTATTAAAATCGGTTCAGTAGAACTGTAGATTTAATTGTACAAAGTTTAACAACAACATCTTTAATTCAGTATTTTCTCACCACTATAAATAGAGAGGTTGCTTAACGTTTTTGCAAATAACTTTGAAATGGTGAGGAAATCGACCAAAGTGGAAGGTGATATTCTGATATAGAATAAAATTTCCTACAAATTACTAGGCTATCATGTATTTCTTGAAAATACTCAATAAAGGCAGCATAAAGTTGGCTACAAAATATAAAATTTGAAATTATAAAATTGTGACGCATAGCGGCACGCTATATTTCTTATAGTGTCAGCGCTTCGTGTGGCAGGGCTGCATGGCGAACTCGTCAGCCCACCGCGAGCAAGCGAACGGCTTCCCCCACCGACCTTTCCCAACCTTCTTCCCACTTCACCGCCAACGACTATCAAGAATTCCCACAGAAGAGCTGCTCGCCCTGAAGAATCTATTAAATGGCTAAGTTACTAGAATAATTATAAATTATATTCTAGGTTACTCCATGTCAGGCTAGTTAGCAACAAGGGGGGAGACCTACAAGGGTCGTCCGACATTAGAAATGTAGGAATTAGGAAATTTACTGGTCGAGCCCTTCAGGCTCGGACCATTTTCAACATGATTAGGGCAACACGTTTTCCCCAGAAGTTTCCATAGTTCCTTTCAATAAATTGTTAGGAATTTCCTATTTAAGTAGTTCAATCACCAGTCTATCATTTCATTATCAGTCATTTTCTAGGTCACAAGTTTTGGAAGGATAGTTTTTAGTAAATTAGTTGTGTTAGCATAAATCAAAGCTGGCTATGCAAGCTTCCGGTCTGGGTAAAAGATCTCCGTCCTCTGGTCCCCAACACGTCTTTCATTAATTAATTTGGTAGCAGAATCAGCACGCTTAATTTAGTTTTACACCTCCAATCAATCACTATTAATCAGTTACCCCCTCAACGGCTACAAAATTATAAATTATAAATTATTTTCCCCATTAAGCTTGGGGAAAAAAGGCGTTTTAAATGTATTATTATTTTTTTTCACCTCAAATATGTATTTAAATCAAACTTTCATATACATACATACATACATACGTAGGCCTACCTACATACACACTTTCTCTTTTATAGATATAGATTTAATTTGGGAAAATGTTGCAAATATATAAAGTGATTAGTGTCAAATAATATGTAAAGGGTGTCCCAATAAGAACGCCGGATTTGAAATGTTAAAAAAACATATATTTTCACGCTAAATTTACAATATGAAACATGAATCTTAAAGCATAGTATCTCCGATTAGTAATGGAATATTATGTCTCGTAAGTGGCCAACGTCTGCTTGCCGACAAAACTGACATCTCTTGACTATGTTTTCTATAATTTTTTTCACACACTTCCTAATTAATTCAATTAATGGCCCGAATAATTTCCTCCTTCAAGTCTTGGATTGTTTGAGGATTATGGCTAAAACAAGCGACTTAAAATATTTACGAAGAAAGTAGTCACACGGTGTAAAATCGCTTGATCTTGTTTAGATAAATGTGTGCTTCATCACTCAACAGAACTTTTTTTACATGCCATTTTCATCTTTATTTTCAACCACCCAGTTAACAAATTCAAGCCGTTTTACAGGATCTCTTGGCTTGATCTTTGTAAGGGAACATGTGTAGGTATTTTACCAAAACTCTTTGTACTGTGTTCCGAGCTAGACCTAACTGCAACTGACTACGCCGACGAATCGATGTTCTTACGTTGTCCTCTACACTATCATGTACAGCCTCGGTATTTTCAAGGGAGCGACCTACCCGACTGCGCACTGTTCTTTTAATGTCCAAAACTGAGCCAATTTCTTCGAACTTAGAAATCAATCATCGGACAGATGACTCATTTGGTGCATTGTCCCGGCCGAAAATAGCATGCAGCTTCCGCATTGTTTCAGCGAATCATTCTTCGGTGAATTTAGTCCACTTTAACTATGACCACGCGTTGATCCGTCGTTTAGCGATTCATGACTACAAATGGGACCTAATACTGATAACATCGCTGATAGTTTGGGGATTTCTATTGAAATACCGATAAGGATAAGACGCTCCTGAAATCCGGCGTTCTTACTGGGACACCCTTTATTTGTTCTATAAATGCATACAATATAATTTTCAAAATTCAGTTATACATAATTTTCTAAAATATGTTATGTTCATCTAACTTAATTTTAGCAATTTTGTTACTTTTGCCGTGGCAATTGCGGCGCCCGCCCCGGAGCTACTGGTTGGAACGTGAAAACGGCCGTTTATACAATTTTGCTCAAACCTAACCTATACTCGGTGTTCCCACGAATCAGTTTCTTGCTTTACTCATGACGGTATCTTTATCTGTATGAGTGGAGAAACTAAGTTTAGAAATCCTATATAGCAATCTTCAGTTATCCTCAAGTAGTAATTTCTCCAATCATTGTTCTATCGGGCAATTTTCTTGTGACCCTCACGTATGAAAACTTGCTTTGTGTCAGAAGCCAAGACCTACACCGTTTACTCCTAGGTTTTCGTATTTGCCAGGTACTATTCCTGCTAAACAAATTGCATACACCGACCACAACCTTCTCCATGACGATCAAAACAGATACTGGCTGTTGCAATTCGGAAAGGAGGCTTGAGTATAAATATCGTAGCATCTGAATGGTAGGACCTATTCAAACCGATTTGCATAGCCTTGGTTTGTGCAGACCATATTGTAAAAATAATGGAGCGTGTAAACACACCTTTAATGCCGCGATCGTGGTAAATAACCAGAGGTGTTGATATGATCACTGAAGGTGGTCACGGATGTCCCACATCACGAGAATTCATCATGGATGTTGCCACGACCGCTGGAAATCATTACAAATTTTGCCACAATCGAAAGATATTATCACTGATGTGGCTGAGATCGTGTGAATTTATCACAGAAATCACAGAAGGTATTTTAATAATGTACCAGCAGGTTGCCTATAAACAAGTAAATTGTGCTTATTTTGCGTGGCATGTTTTGTCCTTGAAATTTTGAATTTCGAACCTGGAAAACCTGGAATTGTAATTTTGAATTTTATTTTAATGGGATGCTGGACACCCTGCAATTGTAGGCAGACAAGCAGACACCACTAAATTTGTAATTTAGTACTAAGAAGTGCACGATTTTACATTATGAGCCTAATGCTACTATCCCACCAATAAGCACATAAGTACCAAGAAATTTAGGAACAGGTCTCTTTTACTTTTTGGCAGTTTAATAAACACAGAACTAGGATATGGTGAAGTTTCACTGATTGAAATAAATACCTAATGCATGAAGGTAAAAGCTACCACCTTTTAGTCCAGGCGCTAAACGGGTTGAGTATGCACTGAAAGTCTGACAAAATTTGACTTTTGATTATTGTTGGGGACATCTAGTAGATGAAAAAAATCGATGATGTCGCATTTCTAGGGTGGTCACAACTCGGGGGGAAGTTGCGCGGGTCATCGGTTTACGTTTCCGTGTCTAACTCACAAACGGTTAATGATAGAAAGGTGAATTAAGCGTCTATCTACGCCCAAATATATTGTCCTTCAAAAAGGTTATTACAACCTTTCTTCTATCTCTTATACTTTAGGCGCTAATCAACATTTATTGCAAATAATAAAATATAAAAATACTTTAAAATGAAATATCGGAAATATTGCGCTTGTTTAGGGCATGTTACAAACTATTTATGGTTAGAAAAACTAACAAGTAGTACAACAGCACCAAGTTTAAACAAATCTGTGCAAAAACAACAGAGCTACGTTGATTTCAGTTAGAGTAAACGTGGAAAATTCGTAGTAGTATCGAGGCGCGCATGGATGGTACGTAGCCCACAGTCAATATAGGTTTGATGTTGTAAGTAACTATGGGAAAGCTGAATTTTTCTTTGCTGTTAGACCATGTTGAGATGACCATTTTCCCGAAAGTCAACACTCCTCCCCCCTTGTGCTTTCCTCTAACCCCCCTTTTTAGATAAATTTACAGCCTCTTAGCAATTAAGCTATAACTTTAAAACGGGTAAGGATAATAATGCAATCTTTTATTAATCATTTTGCGTTACGATAATCTACAAAAAGAATTATGAGATAAATAAATATTTAAAAAGAATTATTATGGATTTCTGAAGAAGAAAAAAATTTGTTCATTGTAATAAAATATCAATACAGTGTCTTTTTTTATATTTAAATGCAAAGAACAATGGTCAAAGACCGTCTGTTTTGTGTTAGACACACAGATTTTAAAATATTTTAAAACAGTTTAAAAAAATCCATGAATCACATACAATTATTCAAAAAATAAACTGATTTCAACTACAGAATATACACAAATAGCACTACATACTAATAAAGATCAGATAACAATTGAATGAATAATAAAATTTAAATGTAGCCTACTGAGAATCTGAATCCTACAACAGTTAATAATTCATAAAACAAACCTGTTACTTTTATAATTTACTTTGATAGATACTTAACAAACAATATTTTTAAAAATTTTTAAATTACATAGATTTTTCCCATTTTTGTATTGATATCTCAATTCTTAAATTTAATAATTATACTCCATTATCAATTCCCACCCTTTACTCCACGCCTCTTTAAGATAATTTCCAAGTGCCCGCCAATCTTTGCCATTTAAAAATTCAAAAAAACTCATATTCATTTAAATATAACTTGTTGGACCAAAATTTACGTATCTTTATTAAAATTGGACATTCTGCTATAAAAGGGTACACGTTTCATCCCGGTTGAGATTGAACATACATAAATTTAATTTTCCATATAGAGTTAACTTTTTATTAGACGACCCCCTTTATTTGTAAAAAATGTTTTTAGGGATGATTACGAATAAAAAAAATATATCTCCACCATTTTCCAATATGGCCACCAACTTTGTTATTTCTCATGGAATACGCTGTATTTTAGTATTCTTTTAGAATTTAAAAGCTATTTTTTATTCGTGACATTTTTTCTCTAAACCTACCCCATTTAGGAGTTACAGCCTGTTATATCTAAAAGAAAGGCTTGTGGTGTACATTCGGCATCCTGTAGCTCATAAACGAGTAAGTTGAGAGAGAAAGTGCAAAGAATAAATAAGTCACATATAAGTCCTCGTTCAAAAAAATATATAAAATACGTTAAAAAATACTGATTTTGTTGTTTTAAAAATGGTCACCATTTTCAAAAATGGTAGCTTACTTTGATATTGGAACAATTTATTTTATGGTTTTTTTATGTAGATGTGATTTGAAAACTTGTTTATTCTTTGTATTTTCGCTCTTAAACTTACTCGTTTATGAGCTACAGGATGCAGGATGTACTCACAAACCATTTCTTCTTCGATGTAACTCCTAAACAAGTAGCTTTAGAGAAAAATGTCAAGAATAAAAAGGTTTAAAAATTGAGCGTTTACATTCTAAAACAATCATAAAATACAGGGTATTCCATAGGACTAACAAAGTTGTCAGCCATATTGGAAAATGGCGAACATATTTTTAAAATTCGAAACCACTCAAAAAACATCTTAAAATAAAGGGTAGTGTCCCATAAGAAGTTAACTCTATATCTCATAATAAAAAAATTATCTATTGGTTCACTTTAGGTGAGACACCCTTTATAATAAAATGACGCTCTGGCGTACAGCAGCAAATGCACGATATTCATTCATATGTATCCACTATAGTCTGTATATGTACTGAATGAGCTACATAACGTTAATATAATCTATATAAAGCGGCAAATTCAAATACAAAAACCATAATATACGTAATTGTTTCATTGTTGCGGTGCACAAAAAAGCCAGAGTCCTGTAAAATCAATATACTGTACTATCTACAACCACTATATGCAAACAAACTGTTAATAACTATGTATCATCATTTTAAAATGTAAACTATGCACCCCAAATTTTGTATCAAACATTTTGTTGTGCGACCTCGTATAAAAAATCTACAAAGAAAAGTTTCATAAATTAATCCATAAAAATTACTTTTTTATGTTTATGATATTTTTTAACTATGAATATTTAGGATACCATGGTAAATACACTTTTTGTAGAGTATCGTAACGCAAAATGATTAATTAAAGATTGCGTTACTATCCTTATCCGTTTTAAAGTTATAGCTTAATTTCTAAGAGACTGTAAATTTATCTAATAGGGGGGGGGGGGGTAGAGGAAAGCACAAAGGGGTAGGAGTGGGGACTTTTGGGAAAATGATCATCTCAACATGGTCTAACAGCATAGAAAAATTCAGCTTTCCCATAGTTACTTACAACATCAAACCTATATTGACTGTGGGCTACGTACCATCCATGCGCGCCTCGATACTACTACGAATTTTCCACGTTTACTCTTACTGAAATCAACGTAGCTCTGTTGTTTTTGCACAGATTTGTTTAAACTTGGTGCTGTTGTACTACTTGTTAGTTTTTCTATAGTCTGATTTTTACCGGAGTGCGGCTGGAGCTCAGCCCTACCTGCGAGGGACCCGACTCACGCACGCACACTCACCACCGTCCTAATTGCCTGAAAGCCCCGATCCCCTATTCACTAAGTAGAAATATAACATCTGTTGTATGATACCTCAAAATTGCAATTCATTTGATGTTAGATATACAGTAAACTGGTTAGTGTTGATAAATTTGTTGTTTAATTCAATGAAAAATGAGTCCAAACACGAAATGATTATGACAAGTAGCTACCTAATAAAAAAGTGTTAAAATATTCGTAGCTTTTACACTTTGTAAGCAAAATATATATTGTTTGGTATCATTGTACTAAGCATTTTGAGCTGAAGTCAAAAGCGTTACCAGATTTTATAACAAACGTAAAATTAAAAAAAATGATAGTTAAATTTCCGTGAGCCACCGATGACTCGAGTGGCAGGACAATGGTCCGTCCCACGTCCGTCCTAATCCCTTGCGTCTGTGTGTGTGAGGCCTGCGTGTGTGTGAGTAGGGTCGACCCTTCAGCCAGCCGCTTTCCGTCAACAATCACACTATAACCATAAATAGTTTGTAACATGCCCTAAACAAGCGCAATATTTCCGATATTTCATTTTAAAGTATTTTTATATTGTATTATTTGCAATAAATGTTGATTAGCGCCTAAAGTATAAGAGATAGAAGAAAGGTTGTAATAACCTTTTTGAAGGACAATATATTTGGGCGTAGATAGACGCTTAATTCACCTTTCTATCATTAACCGTTAGACGCGGAAACGTAAACCGATGACCCGCGCAACTTCCCCCCCTCCCCCCCGAGTTGTGACCACCCTAGAAATGCGACATCATCGATTTTTTTCATCTACTAGATGTCCCCAACAATAATCAAAAGTCAAATTTTGTCAGACTTTCAGTGCATACTCAACCCGTTTAGCGCCTGGACTATTTAGTGGTCTGTAGTGTTGCATAATTATAAGGTTCTGAGCTCTTATAATATTTTTTACAGATCACATTTTTGAAACTATGATATATGTTGAAGGCTCCGACTATTTTGATAAACCAGAGTCAGTAATTACAGATTGGAAAGTTTTGCAAGAGATCGTAAAAAAGAGTGGATATCGATCAAAAATAGTGTCCCCTCCTGATAAGAAACAAGACAAGGAAGAATTGAAGGATATAACCAAAAGGTGAGACCATAAGTTATTTAGACATAAGATGTATAAAAATACCCCTGCCGCAGCAAACCTGCAGACTAAGAGAATTTCCATTTGATTTTCAATTAAATATATTTAAAAAATCTTAGGTTTGACGATTACAATAGACAAATAGAATAAATGTAGACTGTCCTAAATAAAGGAAGGTTCCACGATGTGTCTCTAGGGCTTGCTCGGTGTTCGATTCACTGCCGTTGTCGGCTCCTCGCCGTATGCTACCAACACCGTGCGTTGCAACGCGCGCCTGAAAGGTTCATTTTGCAATGAGCGCTAGCAGCGCGCTTCAAGTTACAAAGGTTCTAATGGAACCGTACACATGTGAGTGTTGCAACGCACGTTTTGGATTAGATTGAAGTAAAAAATAAACATAGGTGACACGAAATTATATTGAGGATTTAGGTTTTCTTGTCCAGTAAGAAGTTTAATTGTGGAAGCGTGTAAATTATATATTTAGTTGAGCAAAGTTTAGAAGTTAAGTTTAAAGTTTCTTGTTACTTAGTAAATATAAGTTAAGAATTGGATTAGTTTGATATATAAAATTTAGTTTAAGTTAAAAGAATAAAGAACACTTATTTCACCCAGTTTAGTTTTCATTCAAAAAGTTAATAATTTACATACAATCACAAAAAATATCATACATGTTATATTTCTTTTTCTTTAGATTTTATATTTTAATGTTCATATAAATATTTGTTATATATTAAATTATTTATTGTATAATATATATTAAATATTTTAAAACATATGTAAATAAAAACATTAGCTATATCCAGTCTCTTGGTTTAGCCACACTCCCACGGAACATAAAAGTTTAACATCTCCTTCACTAATTTACTTCCAGGGGGTAAAGTAAGCTTAAAGGTCGTACCACCTTCTTCTTATTTTTCAACATTACAGTTGCACTTCTTACTTCTTTGTCACGGCTGATGTGAAGTTCTACAATCGTTCCCATCTTCCTGCTCCCACGAGGTAGGTTTTCAGAGACTAATACGATGTCACCGATTTGTGGAATAAGTTTTGAAGTACCTTTCTTTTGTTTTATTTCATGGTTTCGTTTTTCTCGCAGACAGATTAAATACTCTGTTTGCCAATGTCTCCAAAAAGAATCTAATATTGAGTTACCTTTGTTCCAAGCTTCTAAAAGCCTTTTCATGGTTGAACTCTCGTTTTGAAAGGTAGTATCAAGTCTTTTATCTTCAACTGTCTGTCTTAAAACTCAATTTTCCCGTGGAAATTCAAAAAGTGTCCTGGAGTAATTATATCATCTGCTACACATGATTCACTGGAGGATGTGTAGACAAGTGGTCTGGAGTTTATAATTGCCTCAGACTCAACGAGAACAGTTTACAATTGTGTGTAGTTCAATTTTTGTAGTCCAATAGCTTTTTTCAGACACCTTTTGACTAGGGCAATTAGTCTTTCGTAAAATCCCCCCCCCCCTCCAGGGAGCAAACTCAGTAATGAAATTGAGTTTGCAACCATGAAGACTCACATAAGTTAAGACGATTTTGTCTTCAAAGTTCTTCTGCCATAATTTCACCAACAACGAAGCAGTGAATCTAAAGTGGGGATTTTTCCAGCTGATGAGGCTCTATACTAGTAGGAACAAAAACTTTATCAGTATAATTAGGCAAAGAAATGTTGGAAGAAGCTGCAACTTGATTCAACTTAGGAATTACATTTGTCTCAACTAGATTAATATAATGATCATTATCATTAAACATATTGCTGACTACACAAGGATCTTTTATTTCTTATCCATCAGAGTTCAGTGCTATATTTGTTTCAATGTGCATATTTTTTATATTAATTTCTTCTCTAACAATTTTCCAAGTAGTTTTACTAACATTTGAAGATTCTCTAATTTGTTTTTCATAATGTTTAACTTTACTGTCAAAAATCTTTTTATTATACTCCTTTTTTTTCTTTGACACTCCTATTTAAATTAGGATCATGAGAAGACCTGCTTAAGATTTTTTATCTCCGATTGCAACTCATACAAATCATAAGTTATCCATTTGTTCTTAGTTTTAAAGGGTTTCCTACATTTTACTTTTGGAAAACATACATTAAAATAAAATAAAATAAAATATCTAGAAATACATCAAACTTAATTTCAACTGGGGCACAATACACATTTAACCAATTTTCTACAGACAACATGTTTGAAAATTTTGCTATATTTTGTTCTGTAAAACTTCTTTTATGCAACGTTATATACTCATTATTATTTCTAAAAGAATTTTCTAAATTTACTTCAATAATTTGTGCATCATGATTGGATAAACTAGAAATTAAACCAGTTCAGTTTTAGTTCAATTTGTGGGAATATTTGACATAAAATTATCAATACAAGTGGCAGTTGTAGAAGTTACTCTAGTTGGAAATTTTACAAGATACTTCATACCATAACTCTTTAATACATTCTTAAGTTCTAAGTGCTCCCTTGAATCCACCAAAACATTGATATTTATGTCCCCACCAATTATAATATATTTACATCTTTTTATCAAAATCCTATACTCTAATACGAGCAATGTTTGCTTGTATGTATGTATGTATGCTTGCTTGCACAAAGATCTCGAAAACGGTTCCGACGATTTTCTTCAAATGTTGTAAATAGTTTAATTCTGGCCTAAAAACGAGTTTACTGCAGTTAGAACTGCCAACAAAAATCTAATTACGTAGAAAAATGAAACTAAAAATCACATTTTTTTAACATTAGTCTTATGGGTTGCTAGGTAACCTTGTTGGCTGAATTAAATAACATGGAAAAAGTAAACAAAAGACTTGAAGTTGTACTTGTTGTTTTCTTTGTAAGCATGTGTTCATAATAAGCCAACTACCCACAGTATACTAGCAAATTACAAATACAGTACAAAAGGAAAAACATCATTTAGCAAAGATTATACTGAATATTACTCGATACATTGTAGTCAAGGGTAGCAGTGAGAAGTCTGGGATCTGTTTATGACGATTAGATAAGGGTATGGGCAATCCTAAAATGCTATGGGAAGGGAGGGAAACAGGTCCGTGACGTAGGAAGTGATGAAGGAAGTAGTAAAGGCGAGCAGTCCGGAGTGTGGGGACTGTTTATTACGATAAGATCAGGCTATCTGCAATCCTAAAATGCTATGGGAAGGGAGGGAAACAGGTCCGCGACGTAGGAAGTGGTGAAGGAAGTAGTCAAGGCGAGTAGTCCTATGACGATTAGATTAAGGTATCTGCAATCCTAAAATGCTATGGGAAGGAAGGAAAACAGGTCCGCGACGTAGGAAGTGGTGAAGGAAGTAGTCAAGGCGAGTAGTCCGGAGCGTGGGAACTGTTTATGACGATTAGATAAGGGTATGGGCAATCCTAAAATGCTATGGGAAGGGAGGGAAACAAAGTCAAAGTCAAAGTCAAAGTATTTTTTATTTCCAAATTTTTACAAATTTGATTGAAATATAAAACAATTTCTTATTAGGTATCTTAAAAATACAAACTGTCCTTTTGATGATAAGAAAGATACTTAGACACATACTAAAATGCACACTAAAACACAATAAAAAATTAAATCTTACCTACAACTTAATCTATATGGAAATAAAATACTAACGTGCTAGGAAAGAATTTCCTGCTCGCACGTAGGAGTTACAAGTCTGAATACAAAGTGATTAAAATATAGTATTAGCTAACATGAAATGACAATATAAATGGCCCATCTTGACAAATGTATATACAATTCCTGTTTATAGAAAAATATGACATAAAGATTAACAAATGTTTTGAGATTTAACAAAAAATCTTATTGAACAGATGTTTATAAATAGTACTAGCTGGCCCGACAGACGTCGTCCTGTCCTATTGTGGTTTTATGTCACATGCTCGTTCATTTTCAAGATGAGCTCGTTCGCATGGCTCAATCACGTCCTGGTTGAAGTTCGTTCGCTACGCTCACTCACCTTTTGGTTGCAAATTTACTGTTCTCATAAATTAAAAATAAATATAGTGCTGCACCCTGTTGGTAAACCTATTAACTTTTTAATGCTATTGAACATCACAGAATCAAATTGTTTAGTTGCACCAGCTGTTAAGATTCTTTAATTCCATTTAAATATGAGTACTCAAAAGGTTAACACGGGAAACTCCAGAGCCACTGGGGCGGAGCCCTATTGACGGATCTGCACCAAACTTCACACAAACCATCCTTGAATAATACTTAATAATGCCTGAAAGTTTCATTACAATCTGTCGAGCGGTTTTGGAGTCCATAAAGGACAAACATACAAATATACAAACATACAAATATACAAACATACATTGGATTTTATATATATAGATTCTAAAATAAGAAGCCCCTGCTACAGACTAAACATAATTTTTAATATATAACCACAGAATCTCTTGTTGTTAAGTGATGTTCCAAATTATCCTCGATAAATTACTGAAATTTTTATCGATAACTTGATTTATCGCATTTTATTTACAATGAGAAAGATTGGAAAATTCATTATTGCATTATCAAAAATAGTTGATGGAAATTGTCTGTCGTCATACTCAATAAGTATGTTTTTAATGATTTCTTTAAGGAATGGTCTGAATTTATATTTAAAATACTTTTAGGAATAATATTAAGAAATTTAGGACCCAGGTAAGCGAAGGTCTTTTGGAAAAAAGAAGTATTAGGTTTTGGAAGTTTTACATTATGAGCATATCTAGTTATGCGTCGCTCAGGGTCATCATCGATAACAGCACCAACATTTCCACTTACATTGTAAAATAAAAGTAAGACCTTAAATACGTAAAGATATCTTAAGGGTAATATATTTAATTTGGAGAATAACGGCAAAGATTCTGTTCTAATTTTTTCCTTGCATATTATCCGAATGTAAGTTTTCTGGAGTATAATTAAAGGCTTAATATAACTAACGTATGTACTACCCCAAAAAACAATTCCATAACTGAACTTAGAATGTACAAAAGCATGGTATATTTGGATCAGCACTCTATCAGGGCATAGTGGTCTTAAGAAATAAAACTTTCTCAAAAACATTAAAAAATATCTCTTTAGGGAAAATATATGATCTTTCCAATTAAGTTGGTCATCAACCAACAACCCTAAATACTTAACACAATTACTCTGTCTAAAACATGGACAGTCACAATGATAATCATCTGCACAATTGCAGTTATGAAACTTTATTTCACTGTTAAAATAGAAACGTTTGTGGAAGGAGTAATTAACTATATGAGACTTATCAACATTTAGCGATAAGCTGTTACATGAGAGCCAAAGCGATAACAATCTCATATCATGTTCTATGTTCGATTTAAGAACTTCTATAGAACATGCCGAATAAGATATCGCTGTATCATCAGCAAAAGCCGTAATATTACCTATCAAAGGACCGTTATACAGGTCATTTACATAGACCAAAAACAATATCGGTCCAAGAACGGAGCCTTGAGGGACGCCACACTTTATTTGTTGGACAGAACTTTTTACAGAACCTAAAGAAACATATTGCTCACGTTCACAAAGATATGATGAGAACCAGCTAAGTGATACTCCACAAATGCCCGACTTCTCTAATTTTCCCAACAAATATTTATGATTAACGGTGTCAAACGCTTTACGCACATCAAGAAATAATCCTGTAACCAACCTCTTATTATTTAGTTCATTGTAAAGCTGGGAAATAAATTTATGCAGTGCATCTTCAGTACTTAGTCCCTCTCGAAACCCGTACTGAGCCTCAGAGAAGAATTTTACAGCATTTAAGAAACTAATAAGTCTACACTTCATAACTTTTTCAAGTAGCTTAGAAAAAACAGAAAGCAAAGATATGGGTCTGTAATTAGATAAACAAAGAGGCGAACCATTCTTAAAAATTGGTACAACTTTCGCAAGTTTCATTTGTTTTGGAAATACACCCTCAAGGAAAGATTTGTTGAAGATATAGGTTAATATTGGTGTAATTTGAGCTGAAACTTTTTTTACCATAAGGGAACTGATATCATCACTTCCAGGGGATTTTCCTGATGTCAAGTTTGATATTAAATTATTAATTTCTTTTTCAGCTACAGGAGATAAAAATATAGAATTTCCGATGGGTTTATTTTTGAAAAGGTTGTTATAAATTTCAACATTATCAATTGGAACATTTTGTGAGGAATAAGACGATACCATGGGGACGTCAGAAAAAAACTTATTAAATTCTTCAGCGACTTCCTTTGGGTCCGATACTTCTGTGTTATTAATAATTAATTTTACTTCATCGGGCCCCTTTTTCTTTCGACCACTAAGTTCGTTTATAATATCCCATTGCACTTTGCTATTATTTTTATTTGTTTCAAATAGAGAATTATAGTAGTTGTATTTTGCATCTTTAATCCATTTAGCAATATTGTTCTTAAATGTAATATATCTATTTTTAATAACCAAATTGTCAGGTTGTTGTCTAACTCTCCTCCACATCGTATTTCGATTGCTAATAGCACGACACAGTCCAATAGTTATCCATGGTTTAAGTTTTTTGATCTTGTGACTTTCAGATTTTTCAAATTTCCTTTTTGACTTGCTTATGCTACATATAAGGGTATCTATAAATATATCAAAAGCTTCATTTA
The DNA here is from genome assembly GCF_028750875.1 of Macrosteles quadrilineatus. Taxonomy (NCBI): domain Eukaryota; kingdom Metazoa; phylum Arthropoda; class Insecta; order Hemiptera; family Cicadellidae; genus Macrosteles; species Macrosteles quadrilineatus. The sequence continues at coordinate 35,399,466 of NW_026542594.1, read as the reverse complement.
CACCGGTGGCAGAATATACAAGATCCCATGTCTCACTATTTAATGTATCTTGTAAGGTATCGTAATCAATGATAAACTTATCTGGCTTAACACAATTTTTAGTAGTACCTAAATCAATATCAATAGCGACTCCCACACTACGATGATCAGTTATATTAGAGTCAATAACAAACGATTGGAGTTTTAATGATTTGTTATTTCTATACAAAATATGATCAATGCAAGTTGAGCTGAGATCGGTTACTCGAGTATCGGCATCAATCAAGTTGTCAAAGCCTACCCGACTAATAACCTCAAAATAGGTATCAACTTCATTATTATTGATTTTAGTATTTATATTAAAATCACCCACACATACAGCAAACTTGTTTTTAAACCTGGAAATTTGCTGTTCAAAGCTTGCAAGGAATTGTGCGAACGCAACTCCATGCCACCTATACACGGCAAAAATTGTGAGAGAGTAAGCATTAAGCAATTTGAAGTCAAGGAATAGGGAATCTGCCCCATGGACAGTTGAATCATTGATACGACACGTTGATGGCTTATCAACACGATAAAACACAACAATACCTCCGCAACGTGTAGGGCTCGACGCTGAAACCGCCTGGTAGCCTTTTATCTTAAACATATCAGCTGGCTCCCCATCCCGCAGCCACGTCTCCGTCAAAACTATAATGTCTGGCTTAACTCGCATGAGACTTAAAAACACTATTAAATCGTCAAAGTTTTTCTTTATGCTCCTAATATTTTGATGAAATATTACGAGTTTATTTAGTTGATAAATATCCGAATTATAACATTCCACATCAGAATATACCTTAGTTTTACCTGTCATGATTAAGAAAACACAAATATAGCATTAAATAAATGTCAAATAAGACATTGAAAGAAACAACCTAAAGAAAAACAAAGCTTACACAGGTTATGGTTCGTTATGTTAGTACTATAGTAGCAATAGCAATTATACATTGTACAATGTTTTATGTTTTTTGCGCAGATTATGCACTTTATAGCTCATCATTTTATGTATTGGAAAAAATCTTTATTTATAAACATGTATTAGAAGACAACAAGCCTGCAAAATATTGTTATCATATTTTTACTTATCAATATTAAATTATTTAGTCAGTTCACCTGCAATTGTTAATGGAAGGTCAAACAAATGATAAAGAATGAATATGTGGAATGTAGGTCAAGCTCAGCTTAGTTATCCAACTGATAATCATTGATTTGATAACACATCCTATTCCAGAGCATTTTAATAAAAAAGAAGTTATCAAGTAGAAATAAATGTACTATCTCTAAAATTATTAGATTAATTGCACTTGAATTCCCTAATTATGTTGTTTTGATTATATGTATTTCTTCTAAAATTAGAAAATGCCATAGTTGAATGATAAATGTTTTTGACAAACACACAAAAATATAAGATTTACCTTGCTATGTATTAGAGTTTCCTTATAGTTCGACTACCTATTTGCACTTATCAAGGTCATCCATTGAGTCTAGAACAATCACTCGGTCACCGTCACTTTTCCGCAAGAAAATCTTGCCTCCCCGTATCCAGAGGTATGTGTAGCCCTTTTCTCTTTTTAGCAGTTGAGCGGCGTTAAGGATTCTGCGTCGTTCCGGAGCAAGACTTTCGTTTACATATACCACCTCAGCGGCCTTAGCAGTCAGTCCCAGGTCATGAGTATTCATATTCCTCTTCACTCTTCTCTTCTGTAGCAATCCCTCAGCATCTAGTCTTCTCACCATTTTAACAATAATTCCCGGAGGTTTTCCAGAGCCTTCTCTAGTACGGAGACGATGACAGGCGTCTATCATGTTGTCCTCCACAGGGTAATCAAGGGCACGTCCTACTGTCTTGACTAAGGCGACCACATTCTCCCCCTTTTCCACTGGGACTCCATGAATTTCTATTGTGTTACTGCGTGAATACTGCTCCATCTCAACCATCCTCGATTCCAGACTACAAACCTTATTGCGAAGTGCCATGTTTTCTGTTTTGAGATCTTCTACTCTTTTCATCCACTCTGACAATTCTTCACTTTGCTTCTGGACCATTGCCTTTGTGGCTGATATTTCTTCGTGGCAGCTATCTAGGGAACGTCCTAAACTTGTTTCAACTCGTTTGAAGTCGTTCCTGAGCTCGGAAACCAAATTAAGTACATCGTCATAAGTCATAGAACTTGTAGTTTCAACAGCCATACTCTTGCGGCGAGCCTTCGAACACGGTTCACATCTCCAAACACTTTCTTGTTCCGATAGGTACGACACTTCATCCGTGGACATATTGACACATCTTGCATGGAAACTCTGCTCACAATCAGCACAACTTACTTTAACTTTCACATTTTTAAGGGATTTTAAGCATTTAGAACAATCAGCCATATTTATACTGTATGTCTCAAAATTATACTGACAAGATATTGAAACTCTCTCAAAAGAAACTCGTATGTCTTTATATTTATATTTTTTATACTTTATCTGCGGTACACATGTAATTTGAGGGATTTAAGAAGCTCATCTACAAACCATGACAGGAAAACCTGTAGATAGATAAGGGCAATGATAAGACAAGCACTCCAAAAACACAACCGTCCTGCTCGGCATCCGACTGATAACTGATGTATGGCAATGTATGGATGTATGGCATGTATGGCAAACAGGTCCGTGACGTAGGAAGTGGTGAAGGAAGTAGTCAAGGCGAGCTGTCCGGAGTGTGGGAACTGTTTATGACGATTAGATAAAGGTATGGGCAATCCTAAAATGCTATGGGAAGGGAGGGAAACAGGTCCGTGACGTAGGAAGTGGTGAAGGAAGTAGTCAAGGCGAGCTGTACGGAGTGTGGGAACTGTTTATGACGATTAGATTAAGGTTTCTACAATCCTAAAATGCTATGGGAAGGGAGGAAAACAGGTCCGCGACGTAGGAAGTGGTGAAGGAAGTAGTCAAGGCGAGTAGTCCGGAGCGTGGGAACTGTTTATGACGATTAGATAAGGGTATGCGCAATCCTAAAATGCTATGGGAAGGGAGGAAAACAGGTCCGCGACGTAGGAAGTGGTGAAGGAAGTAGTCAAGGCGAGTTGTCGGAGTGTTGGAACTGTTTATGATGATTAGATTAAAGTATTTGCAATCCAAAAATGCTATGGAAAGGGAGGAAAACAGGTCCGCGACGTAGGAAGTGGCGAAGGAAGTAGTCAAGGCGAGCTGTCCGTAGTGTGGGAACTGTTTATGACGATTAGATTAAGGTATCTGCAATTCTGAAATGCTATGGGAAGGGAGGAAAACAGGTCCGCGACGTAGGAAGTGGCGAAGGAAGTAGTCAAGGCGAGCTGTCCGTAGTGTGGGAACTGTTTATGACGATTAGATTAAGGTATCTGCAATTCTGAAATGCTATGGGAAGGGAGGGAAACAGGTCAATGACGTAGGAAATGGTGTAGGACGTAGTAAAGACGAGCTGTCCGGAGTGTGGGAACTGTTAATAACGATTAGATTAAGGTATCTACAATTCTAAAGTGCTATGGAAATGGAGGGAAACAGGTCCATGACGTAGGAAATGGTGTAGAAAGTAGTAAAGGCGAGCCGTGTGGAGTTTGGGAATGGATCTATATGTGTCTCCAATATAGTACTAAGACTGCTTTCAGAGTGGACTAATGATTTTCCCCGAGCAAAGCTCGGTCCCCAGGTACTGTTATTTAATGCATTTAGGCGTTTCAAAAATTCAAATGGATCTGATGAGGGTGAGCGAATTTGACAACCATTCAACTTATAACTAACAGCACAGAATTCAAAAATTGTATCTTCACCCAAACATGTATCAGATGTTGGCAAGACCACTGGCCTACCGGATAGACCCTCCTCGGAGAGAATCATTACACCCCCTTTTACCGTAGATTTTCTATTATAACAAGCACTTACAACATAATTACTAATTTTAAGGTATTTTAATTCATCTTCTTTGATATTATGTTTGGTGAAGATTATGATTCTAGGATTTATTTCATCTAATATAATTTGCAAAGGCTCAATGTGACTTATTAAATTTTCAATATTTTGATGGAAAACAGTGAAAGGTAAGTTATTTTTTGAGGTGGGTTGAATAGTGTTGGTTATTTTATTGGGAAACCTAACTACCTTGTTCAAATGGGGTCTTTCAGATGTATCGCCGAGGAGATTAAATCAGAGACCAGTGGTTCATTAGCAAAAGCAACACAATCAACAGCTTCTTGCACAATTTCACTTGGACTTTCTGAACAGATAACTTCACTTATATCACAAACATTAGCACTTGAACGTGACGGTGTAGGTAGGGAAGGGAAGACTATGTTATGTAGTGTTATGTAGACTGTGTTATGTAGACTGTGCTATGTAGCCATCTGTGTTGGTGTCCGAAGTCTGCGCCATTGGAGTAGACCATCCTTTCCAGTAAGGGGTTGATGGGTTCACAGTAGAAGGAGATCAACAATATCCAATTTAGGAGAGTTAGAAGTCGAGACTTGCGAACTGCTGGAGTTTGGGTCAGTGTGGATCAAGCTTTCTCTAGAGATGAGCTGCTATAAGCGTTTGATGAATTCAGAGTGAGGATACCCTTGAAATAGAACTCTTGTGGCCGAAGGCTGCTCATATGTAATTATCTTTACCTGAGCATTTGTGTTCCTCTGCAATTTGACAATTCTCTTGGCAAACGGTTCTATCTTGATGTTGTCACGAACACAGCCCATGAGAGAGCATATTAATTCTTTAAGTTTTTTTTCTTGAAATTTTCCTCCATCTGCGTGAATGCTGTAAAGTAATCTTCATCCGTTGGCTTTAAATTGTACTCAGGCCTAGTCACTAGACCATAAACAACAGCAGAATCAGCATGCATTTGACATGTAAGGTGTTGGCTGAGAAAGTCCGATGGAGAAGGTCTTTTAAATTGCTTCCGAAAAATGACGGCAACTCCTGCCGACATATTTCTATGACTGTTTACATCTGCGGATATACAGTGTGCAAATGCGACATGTTTGTCACTTTTGAATTTCATGATTTCTTCATCCATATTTTGATTCAAAATCAAGATATTATCATTTTGAGGTATTGTATACTGTTTTGTAATGCCCTAAAATGGCGTAGACACCAGTATGTTGATTTTTTGGCTCAAAAACTGTTTTCCAAGAAAGTTCAGATAAATACCAGATGGTTCATAACAGCGGGCAGGCAAACCAGTAAGATCCAAGAAATTAACACCAGGTAAAGTCTGAGAAAGTTCATGAATGTAAAGGTTAACTTCCATAATGTCTTCATGAATTTGATGATTGAGAGCCAAGTCGCGTCTGAATGGTATACTGCCGATCAAGACATTGCAAGGCTTTAGGGATAAAATTGCGTTTTTCAATTTATGTTACTACTTGGACTACCTGTTACTGTCCAATGTAAGTATCATTCGCTCCAGCGATGAGTACCACATAATCAGATTTATTTTTAGCTGTTGTTTTAGATTTACTCATTACTACACCCAAATGTGCACCTGGCATCATGTTACTGCAAACTTAAAGAGACGAGTTTTTATTTTTGATGAGATGATTTAAGTGTCTACCATGACTGTCACTCAGAACTGTTAGAGTTGGAGAATGTTGTTAAGTAGGGATTGGACCATATCCAAATACTTCTGGAGATGTGGCTTGTTGTATGTCTTCTTCAAGTGGTTTGAATTTGTTAGCTGTAGGTAAGACAAACTTATATGGATGACTGGGAGCTTAGATCTGATCTACTTTTTGGTGAATGTTGATTTGTTGGCTTTTGTATGTTCTTTGGTTGTTATAAGAGTTGTTGGTTGGGCAGTTATTTCTTTCAAGCTTAGCTAACAGATCTATCTTTACTATTTCCAACATTTTACATTTTTCAGTTAACAGTTTGCAATTTGTTTAATTCTTTTTGCTAAACAATAATCCGCAAATAAGGCTTTTGTCAAAATGTATGTGTTGGTTTTTGTGCAAAAGTAGCGCTAGTTGGGCTCTTTTTGTTATAATATCCTCAGGGGCCACATGAGGTATTATATTTTGAAAAAGTTCAATACTGAATGAAGTGATGCAGTTTGTCTCTACAAGATTCTTAGATAAAACCTCTTAGGCTAGTCAAAATACGGTCCAACATCAAACTTAAAGCAATAGAAATGTAATGTATGGTATTTTGTCAACAAAGGGGTCCACAACATCATACTCAAAATCAAGAAAAATCTAAGTGGCGGAAAGCCGCCATATTGGAAAAAAGCTTCCGCCATATTGGATTTATGTAAGCTTTTAGTAAAATGGATATAGTTTGACAACTAAGCGTCTTAAAAATCTCCGGTTTGTTTTAATAGCTTCCTCATTAAGTCTACTTCAAGATAAGAACAACTTATATATTATTATAATTATTTTTTTGTTTAAATGAGACAGCTTTAAATTAAAAAAATACCAAATTTCAAAGATTTTTTTAGTAAAACCTTTAAATTTTTGCTAATATGAACTCAGGTGATATGAAAATACATATTTTGTGGCTATAAAAATAATCTGCATTAAATTTTGAACAATAATAACCATCACATCAGTTTGCATCTTGCTTTGATGATGGGATATATTATGGGATATATTTGTTATCAGTCTTCAACTTGGAACGCTAGCCGTGACGCGCGCTGCACCGCTACATCTAATCCGGGTGAAATACAATTTGACGGCGGAAAGATTGCTTTAAGAAAATTTAGACCGTTATTTTGAAATCATTTATACAGGATAATATACAAACAAAAATCCGAAAAAACCGAGCATGGGAACACTGAAAAAGTAGAGACGTTTTCAAACATAACAAAATTCAATTTTTCATAATAGACAACTACAGTAGTAGTCAGAGATAGGATATGACCTTAACATTTTTTTCAATGAAACGTTTTATAGTTTTAGTTTTAGTGTTGACGGCAGAGTGACAGACTAAAAGTTGTTAAAAAATTATCCTCGGGAAACCCCCTAAAACGACTATGAAAAATGGCAACTTTTCCTACAATTTACAAATAAAAAAACCCACATGCATTTTTATGAACTTTTTTTGAGGAATTGAGTTGGTACACTGCTGATATTTATTCGTTATTTAGTACCCAATTTTGATAGATAACCCTTTTTTGACCGCCATCTTGGATCGCCATATTAGATATAAATAAAATATTTTAAAAGTAATGATAGTTTTGTGACACACCATTTTAAACTAGATTTTCACGATGATTTCAATTTTGGAATGCGTTTTTAAATAACATTTTTCGCTTTTAAGATAATTTAAAACGAAAACTTTACCCCATACATTTCTTATGAACGACGTACCTTGAAATTTAAAAAAAAAGATATTTCTTACATCTCCAGTTATTATTACCACTTGTAGTCTGTTCTAGCCTTAAATTATTCAGTGATGTAAGGTCATTTCATTATTTTGGCTATTGATAATTAAAATATGAAAGTTTTGAGACGAGCTACAAACCCCAACACAACCTTGAATTGACTTTTTAGGAAATCAGTTTTTATTAAAAGATTTATATTTTGGATTGCCAATACGTCACCAAGTTATTTATGGTCTGAGTGTATTGATTAAATGTTTGGCTTTATTTTTATTGATCACTAAATAAAATCTGACAAATTTAAATTGACTCATGAACCTTCATTTAAAATTATTTTATTTCATTTTGAAAACTGTCTTTAGGTAAATAGGCTACATATATCCTCAATCTTGAATAACTCCAAAAACGCTTTATAGTCTTATAAAATAATTCAGCAAAGTATTGACTCTTATTTTAGCTATGGATTACGTATTTATTTATTTAGAATTGAGGAAACGTCTTTAACTGAAGACAATTCGCAAAATAAAAATTATTTAATCCATACCTATAAAAGAGGAAGTATGTATGTATGTATGTGTCCTATAGACTCCGAAACCGCTAGACAGATTGTAGTGAAACTTCCAGATATTATTCAAGGATAGTGTGTGTGAAGTTTGGTGCAGATCCGTCATAAGGGCTCCGCCCCAAAGGGTTTTAAGGGGTCGATTGTCAGACTTTTAGAACTACAATTCATACAATAAATATAATTTAAAAGCAGTTTGTTTACTTTCACTAACTGCTTTGTAGGCTTGAATAATCACAACATTCTGTTTTACTCATGATTTTAAATAGTGCCACACTGTTTTCACAGAATGCAGCACAGAAAACTATTTTACTTTTTGATAAGTCCATATATATTAAACCATTGACCAAAACCTAAACACAGCATACCAGTGCATTGAACAACATTTGAATTCTCCAATGTTAAATATGTAAACATACAAAACTTTTATCAAAGTATTATAAAGATTAAAAGGGATAGCAATGCCTAAATAACTTTATCCTTTGTTCTATACCCACACAATCTAACATAAATTATTAAGTGAAAAATAATCGTGTGAGCTATGTCAGGTATTCAAATGCCTCCCGATTTGTCATTAACCCACCATTACTGTCATTAAAAGAAGAGCTCAAATAATACTAATGCGAAACTTAAATCCACGGATGCTGTGCAACGGAACCAGACTGACGATTAAAAACATTACACCAAATCTGATTCAAACAATAATCATCAGTAGTAAGTTTAAACGAGAAATAGTCTTAATCCCTAGAATACCGATGATTTCATCTGAATTACCCTTTGAATTGAAGCGACTATAATTTCCTTTAGTCTTTTTTTCGCAGTCATTACGAAAAAGACTAAAGGAAATTATAGTCGCTTTCAATTCAAAGGGTAATTCAGATGAAATCATCGATATTCTAGGGATTAAGACTATTTCTCGTTTAAACTTACTACTGATGATTATTGTTTGAATCAGATTTGGTGTAATGTTTTTTATAAGTCTCAAGTGCAATCACTGACTGTCGCCGGTTTAAGTGTAGAAAATGTATGCTTTACACACGGACAGCTGTATGTTGCGTGCTCACGAGGTAGTAGGTACGCCTAAAAAACTTATGTATCTATAAACCAAATGAAAAAAAACAAAAAAAAACATAGTTTATCCACTGGCAATTAAAAGAATACAATTCTATTTTTGTTTTTGGTATACGTTTTTATTATTTATCGTAAAGAAGAAAAAAATAAAATTTCAAATAATAGTTATTAGCGCAGCAACGCGCGCTGGATAACTGCTAGTTTTAAATAAAAGTCCATGTCTCATTTTAAATTTGTCAGATTTTATTTAGTAATTATCTAATATATAAAATTCTCGTGTCACAGTGTTTGTCTGCAAACTCCTCCGGAACGACTTCACCGATCGTAATGAAATTTGGTGTGTAAATTCTGTAGGTATGCGAATCGGACGTAAACTATTTCCCGTTTCGAAATTCTTAAAAGGGCTCCGCCCTAGTGGCTCTGGAGTTTCCCATGTTAACCTTATGAGAAATGGAATTAATGAATCTTAACAGCTGTTTCAATTAAACAAGTTGGTTCTGTTCTATGATGTTCAATAGCATTAAAGTTACAAGGATTACCAACAGGGTGCAGCACTATTATTTCTTTTACATTTATGACAACAGCTAATTTGCAACCAAAAGGTGAGTGAGCGTAGCGAACGAACTTCAACGTGGAGGCGAGTGAGCGTAGCGAACGAGCTAACCTGGAGGCGAGTTAGCGTAGCGAACGAGCTCCAACCTAAAGGCAAGTGAGCGCAGCGAACGAGCTCCAACCCAAAGGTGAGTGAGCGTAGCGAACGAACTTCAACCAGGACGTGATTGAGCGATGCGAACGAGATCATCTTGAAAATTAAACGTAACGGTACTTTTTTTCCATCGGTCTGTCTTAGGGGAAACCTATAACTTAGGCGATACGAAGTTCGCCGGGTCAGCTAGTAGATTAATAAAATGAAAGCCAATAATTTACTGGGTAATTTAAGACCAGAAAGAACTTGGTGATGTGTTATATGAAGATAATATGTGAAGATTTATATCTCGTGTTGTTAATACAACCCGAGATATAAACGTTTTAAAAATGTCTTATTTCTAAAAAAGGTCAATTTCATATTGTGTTGTTGTTTGAAGCTCGTTAAAAAATCTTTAAAATTTTCTGATTTTAATGATCAATAGCCCAAATAATTAAATGACAGCCCTTACATCACTGAATAGTTTAACACATTCGATGCGGCGGGTCCACCGGTGGACCCCGCGCGTCTCAGCTGAGGAGCGGGGGGTCCACGGGTGGGGGAGCGCGCCATGTCATGTTTATTGTTTCAATGTGAGCTCAGCCATTGTCGGGGAACGTTGTAATCTTTACCAGCCTGTAGCTTATAATGCGAGCTTTATTCTGGTGTAGGTTGGTACAAAAATTGCCCTTAAAATCCCGTCTGGCAATGCTTTTGTCCCGTTTTCGGGGATTTTCTCAGTTCGAGCCGTATTACAAAGACTCTGGTTATTGATCCAGGCAGTGCTGCTACCTTTGGGTGTTTCAGTGAACTACGTCCACTTTCGGAGTAACGCAGAACAATCACCACTGCTCTTTTGTGATTCGTCTTACTGAGATATTTCAATACCAATAGCGATCGCTGATTCAGTTAGCGCGTCGGGGCTCCGCCCGGGCCTCGCCGCCATTGGCGAGCGCCTGTTTAAAGGTTTCAGCAGCGAATGTGTTAAGGCTAGAACGGACTGCAAGCGTTAATAATAACTGGAGATGTAAAATATCATAAAAAAAATTCAAAGTACGAAACGTTCATAAGAAATGTAAGGGGTCGTTTGAAAACTGAATACCCCCGCCGCAGCAAACCTGCAGACTAAGCGAATTTCCATTTCCCTGAATGGATTTACACTAAAATGTCTCCTTAAAAATATCACATTTATTCCCTATTTAAATAGAATCAGTTTAAAACATACTTAGGTTTGCTGCAACAGGGAGGGTAAAAGTGTTTTTTATGTAAAATGTTAATAGTTAGTAAGAAATAAAAACATTTTCCAAATTTGGGCAAAACATGTTTATAAACAAGCAAACTACAACAGTTTACTTATTCTCCATAAGAATAACATGGGAATTTTAAATTTACAATTTTTTGGAATTTTCTCCGTAACCATTAGGCGCATTATAACGCTTCAATATACTAAATTATTTGTTTTTTTAAGCTCTACAAAATAGTTTCGAAAGAAATTGTAAAATTTTATGTTTTTTGGGTCAAAAATGGGAAAAACCCATTTTTACCCCATAAAAGCCCCCATAAACCCCTGTTCCCATGGTCCGATCATGCTGGTTCGCGAACTCGTTCGAATAAACGTAGGTTTACACGTTTGTACCAAATTTCATCAAAATCGGATCATTTTTGCTCGAGTTATCGCGCTAACGGACACATATATAAATATATATATATATGTATATATATAAATAAAGATTAAACATTAAAAAACTTAGTACCCAAGTAAAATTATTTATTAAAATATTTACTGACTATAGTTTCGGCTCTAAGGCCATTTTCAAAGTAAACAAAAATCAAAATAAGATATGTAAATAAATAAATAACATATGATATTATAAAACTTTTCTAACTTGTAACATAATTTTGTCTTCATTGATTAATTTATATACTATATGATGTGTTGTACTTATTTTCATTAATATTTTCTCAATTTCGCTATTGTTTCATATATTGGATTATTCAAATTTGGAATCATTGTATTAAAAATATTTGATTTGTTATTTTTGTAGTTCATATAAATATTAATTTCTTCTTTTACATTTAATTTTTCTCTGTCTTTTTCAATTTCTAATATTGTTAAGTTTTCTTCGATCTTAGTAAACTTATGTTTGGATTTTAGTAAATGATCTGCAAAATTTGATTTCATTGATGTTTTGTTCTTCGATTTGTATGCCTGTATATGTTCGTTGAATCTAACTTTAAAATTTCGATAGGTTTGTCCAATGTAGTAGTTGTCACAGTCAGAACATTTAATTTTGTATATACCAGATGCATTGTAAATATTTGCTGTATTGTTTGTTATAGGATTGTTGGTTTTATTGTGTATTATTTTAAAAATGTTATTTTTTGTTCTGTAGCTTAATTTTACTGGGGTATGTTTGAATGTTTTCCTGATTGCTTTGTTAAAATTGTTGTTGTATGGGACGCACATGAATTTCTTTTCTTCTTTGTGTTTTGAATTGTTTTCTAAGTTTGATTTTAATTCATTTCTTTTCTTAATTTTCTTCTTGATCATATTATCGATCATTTTGCTTCTATATCCATTTTTTTCGGCTAGATATTTTATAGTGTCGACTTCTTTCTTGTAATTTTCTTTATTTAAAGGAACATTGACTAATCTGTGTATTAATGAATGAAAAGTTGCAATTTTGTGTATCCATGGATGATTCAAATTTTTTTTTGGAATTATTATGTCTGTAGTTGTGAGTTTTCTGAATATGTTAAAAGAATGTTTGTTGTTTTGGATGAAAAAACAAAAAAAAAAAAAAAAAATTCGAATCATCCATGGACACACAAAATTGCAACTTTTCATTCATTAATACACAGATTAGTCAATGTTCCTTTAAATAAAGAAAATTACAAGAAAGAAGTCGACACTATAAAATATCTAGCCGAAAAAAATGGATATAGAAGCAAAATGATCGATAATATGATCAAGAAGAAAATTAAGAAAAGAAATGAATTAAAATCAAACTTAGAAAACAATTCAAAACACAAAGAAGAAAAGAAATTCATGTGCGTCCCATACAACAACAATTTTAACAAAGCAATCAGGAAAACATTCAAACATACCCCAGTAAAATTAAGCTACAGAACAAAAAATAACATTTTTAAAATAATACACAATAAAACCAACAATCCTATAACAAACAATACAGCAAATATTTACAATGCATCTGGTATATACAAAATTAAATGTTCTGACTGTGACAACTACTACATTGGACAAACCTATCGAAATTTTAAAGTTAGATTCAACGAACATATACAGGCATACAAATCGAAGAACAAAACATCAATGAAATCAAATTTTGCAGATCATTTACTAAAATCCAAACATAAGTTTACTAAGATCGAAGAAAACTTAACAATATTAGAAATTGAAAAAGACAGAGAAAAATTAAATGTAAAAGAAGAAATTAATATTTATATGAACTACAAAAATAACAAATCAAATATTTTTAATACAATGATTCCAAATTTGAATAATCCAATATATGAAACAATAGCGAAATTGAGAAAATATTAATGAAAATAAGTACAACACATCATATAGTATATAAATTAATCAATGAAGACAAAATTATGTTACAAGTTAGAAAAGTTTTATAATATCATATGTTATTTATTTATTTACATATCTTATTTTGATTTTTGTTTACTTTGAAAATGGCCTTAGAGCCAAAACAATAGTCAGTAAATTTTTTAATAAATAATTTTACTTGGGTACTAAGTTTTTTTAATGTTTAATCTTTATTTATATATAGTAGCCCTATTTTTCTATTTTTCACATGTATATATATATATATATATATATATATATATGAATTTGAATGGATGGTGTTTTTGACCTCTAGGGACCCCAAAACGAAAAAAAAAATCGGTCCCGGGTCCAGGTCTTACCGTGAGTACTACGGTAATAGCTTATTCCCAATATGGGAAATTCGCTAAAAGGATATCTAAAAAAATATTCTAGAACTGAAATCATCGTAAAAATCTAGTTTAAATTGATGTGTCACAAAACTATCATTACATTTAAAATATTTTATTTATATCCAATATGTCATTCCAAAATGGCGAAAGGATTATCCATCAAAATTAGGAACTAGAAAATGAATAAAAATCAGCAGTGGTACCAAGTCAATTTCTCGAAAAAATGTTCATAAAATGCACGTGGTTTTTTTTAATTTGTAAATTTTGAGAAAAGCCACAATTTTTAATAGTTGTTTTAGGGGTTTTCGGTGGAGTCTTTTTTTAATAACTTTTAGTATGTCTCTGCAAACCCAACACTAAAAATAAAACTATAAAACGTAACATTGAAAAAATGGTAAGGTAATTTCTTATATTTCTCTGACTACTACTGTAATTGTCTATTATTGAAAAATTGAATTTTGTTATGTTTGAAAACGTCTCTAATTTTCTGTGTTCCCATGCTCGGATTTTGTCGGATTTTTGTTAGTATATTATCCTGTATAAATGCTTTCAAAATATGGCTTAAATTCTCTTAAAGTAATTTTTCCCACCTCAAAGTGTATTTCACCCGGATTAGATGTAGTGGTGCAGCGCGCGTCACGGCTAGCGTTCCAAGTTGAAGACTGATAACAAATATATCCCATAATATATCCCATCTTTAAAGCAAGATACAAACTGGTGTGATGGTTATTATTGTTCGAAATTTAATGCAGATTTTTTTAATAGCCACATAATATGTATGTCCATATTACCCGAGTTTGTATTTGCAAAAAATTTAAGGTTTTACTAAAAAAAATCTTTGAAATTTGGTATTTTTTTAATTTAAAGCTGTCTCATTTAAACAAAAAAATAATTATAATAATATATAAGTTGTTGTTATCTTGAAGTAGACTTAATGAGGAAGCTATTAAATAAACCGGAGATTTTTAAGACGCTTAGTTGTCAAACTATATCCATTTTACTAAAAGCTTACTTAAATCCAATATGGCGGAAGCTTTTTCCAATATGGCGGCTTTCCGCCACTTCGATTTTTCTCGATTTTTAGTATGATGTTCTGGACCCCTTTGTTGACAAAATACCATATATTTCATTTCTATTACTTTAAGTTTGATGTTAGGCTTATTTTGACTCTAGATTGACTAGCCTATCTGTGGTCAAAATCATGTGGATCCCACAGTCCCCATTGTATCCTGTGTCCAACTCTTTATTTTTCTGAGTAACATTCACATTGATTATGGGAATGTCGTCATCAAGATTGAAGAATTTGGTGAATTTGTGGGAAAGGGTTTTTGCATGAGCCAGTTACATGTCTCTGATGAATTTCTTCACACTTACGCACAAAGTGGGTTTACCTTCACACAAGTATGCCTTAAAAAAGGTGTAATTGTAAAAAAAATTGAATACATTTTTTTAGGAAATTTAAATCCACAAAAAGGATTGGTTATTGGAATTAGATTAATGTAAAAGAGAATGAAAAGAGATGAATGACAAAGTCTTAAATCTAGGAATTATGACTGGAAGATTGGCTGTAAAACGAGTATTACTACCCCAATTAAGTTTAGAACCGTCAAAAGGAAATTTGCTCCTAAAATTCAAATGTCATGGACAGTTCCCATGCCGAATTGCTTTTGCTATGACCATCACAATTGTTATTTAATTTTTAAAATATTTTAGATTAAAACAATCATATCCAGTGAAAATCTCTAGACTTTATTTCACGTATTTCTCCTATTTAAACGTGGTTCTTTCCACTAAAATTGGTGACCCTGACGTGATTTCAAAAGATTATTCAATTGTTCACCTACTATTGTTGAATAACTTGAATAATGAAGTAAATCAAGAACACATAGGCCTATAGCCCAGTCAATCTATGTAAAAAATCATGCAAATCCGGAAATGCGAGATATAAAGCTGAATTTTGGCACAGATGTTCTTTATGATATCCTTGACCATATCCTAAAAGTCCCCTACCTTCCCCTGTTTGCTTCTTCCGGTATAATGAAAATACCCCCGCCGCAGCAAACCTGCAGACTAAGTGAATTTCCATTTGCCCGATTGGATTTTTTATTAAATATATTGAAATAACATTATGCCTAACAAGTACCTAGGCTTGCTGCTACAGGGAGTGTAATGAAGTGCGTTTGTAGTAAAATATCAATAGCTTATTATAAAATAAGTTGATTTTCCAAGTTTGATCAAAATATATCCGTAAACAAGCAAACTACAACAGCTTACTCTCCTTAAGAATAACATGGGAATTTTTTATTTTTTTAATTTTCTTCCTAACCAATAACCTTACAAAAACACTTCATTATACTAAAATATTTGATCATTTAAGCTTTTTTAAATGGTTCAGAGAGAAATTAGAAATTTTTGTGTTTTGAGGATCAAAAATGATAAAATTCAATTTTTACCCCATAAAACCCAATTTTTACCTCATAAAACCCCCCGTAAACACCCGTTCCCATGGTCTGATTGTGCTGATTTTGCAACTCATTTACGTTTATCCCACCTTTCACCTTCAAGCCAAATTTTATCAAAATCGGACCAAAATTACTCAAGTTATCGTGTTCAATGCGCGTTTAAATAAGTTGCGCCCCCTCCCCCCCCTTTTTTCTTTATACCGGAAGAAGCAAACATGTAGTAGCGTGGCTTGTAGGACTGAGTTCAGAGGACACCGAGTCTATTATCGCGTCGGGCTGACCTGACCGTTGACCCTACACTACAACACACAATCACTGATACACCACCTTCAATGACTAACTAATACACCACTCACCACTCCTCTCCACTCAACCTTTCACTTGATTTTTGAAAAGCACTTTAGATTCTTCAGAAAAATATCGTAGTCCAGTTCCAAGCAAGACAAAAAATACATCGTGATAACAATTACTTCCAAAAATAAATTTCCCATTCATTAAACAAATTACCTGCAACTCATGTCTACGCACAGGCCCTGCCTATGTAGACCATTTCCATATAATTTTATAAGGTATTTTTTTATGTTTGTGCCATTTAGTCTTCTATAAGTTTAGTATAAAAGAGGGTGTTTGTAAATATATTTGGCAGTGATAAACTCAGACACCGCTGAACCGATTGGCACGAAACTTGGTACATACGTGTAGAATTTCATGGAATAGTTTTATACACCATCAATTTCGTGATCCGTCCAATCGGCTCCGCCCCAGTGGCTCTGGAGTTTCCCATGTTAACCTTATGAGAAATGGAATTAATGAATCTTAACAGCTGTTTCAATTAAACAAGTTGGTTCTGTTCTATGATGTTCAATAGCATTAAAGTTACAATGATTACCAACAGGGTGCAGCACTATTATTTCATTTACATTTATGACAACAGCTAATTTGCAACCAAAAGGTGAGTGAGCATAGCGAACGAACTTCAACCGGGAGGCGAGTTAGCGTAGTGAACGAGCTAACCTGAAGGCAAGTGAGCGTAGCGAACGAGCTAACCTGAAGGCAAGTGAGCGCAGCGAACAAGCTCCAATCTAAAGGTGAGTGAGCGTAGCGAACAAGCTCCAACCTAAAGGTGAGTGAGCGTAGCGAACGAACTTCAACCAGGACGTGATTGAGCCATGCGAACGAGATCATCTTGAAAATTTACGGTACTTAAATTATAAATAGTCAAAGGCAAGACAACATCTGCCGGGTTCAGCTAGTTATAATATATTGTTGTAAGTTATTTTTAAGTTATGGATTGTGTAATTTTAATATGTAAAATACCACGAATTGTATTTTTCAGTTGGGAAATCTGTATACAGGGTGAGTTTTAATTATCCCCCCCCTAACTTTTTTCTGCATTTTTTCTAATATTAATCCCAGACCACTTGCAAACATTGTTTTGTAGTAAGTACTTCATTTTGACAAGGTGGTCATTTCCGGCCGCCATCTTGGATTCGCCATATTGGATTCGCCATATTGGATGCAACATTTTTTTTTCAAATGTAAAGGTGGTTTTGTGACCTATTATTTCGAACTAAATTTTTACCTTGATTACAATGCCACAAACCGTTTTAAAAAATCTTGATCCATTCCAAAGTTATGAGGGTTTTTAAAAACTTTAATTTTAGCCCATTTTAACATTGTGCATTTACAAACTAAGACCATAATCTCAAAATAGTGCTAGATAAAGATAAGTATACACCACCAGTCGTTGTCAACCTATTTTTTTTCACTTGGTTATGACTGATGTATTTTTTCGGACGCCATCTTGGATCCGCCATTTTGAAATGGGATAAATTATTTTAAATACGAAGGGGGTGTTGTGACCCATCATTTCAAATTACTTTTTTAAGCTAAACTCAATGCAGCAATCCATTTTTTGTTATCAAGTTTTCTTTATGAATTAATTCAATTTTGTTGTTAAAAATGGCAATATTTCAAAATTAAAATATGAAAATGAAAAAACTGATCGGGAAATTGAAGGAACTTTGGAATGGATCAAGATTTTTTTAAACGGGTTGTGGCATTGTAATCAGGGTAGAAATTTAGTTTGAAATGATGGGTCACAACCCCACCTTTACATTTGAAAAAAATATTTTGCATCCAATATGGCGAATCCGAGATGGCGGCCGGAAATGACCACCTTGTCAAAATGAAGTACTTACTACCCAACAATGTTTGGAAGTGGTCCGGGATTGATATTAGAAAAAATGTAGAAAAAAGTTAGGGGGGAGGACAATTAAAACTCACCCTCGATTTTCGTGAACAGAACTCCTCCCTCATTTTTGGACCGATTTTGATGATTAAAGTGCTTAAGAATTGTCCTGATCTGTAGTTTTGCAAAGTGTTTTTGTTTTTTTTTATATCTTTATTAGTTTGGGCAGGATCTTCCATCAAAGTTGGATTTCCTCCCGTAAGATTAACATGGGGAATCTATATTTAATAATATTTATTTATTATTCATATTTTAATAATATTATTTTTAATATTTAATTGGAAACTTTGTCTCCACTAATTTGAGAGAACGGCTGGAAGTAGAAACTTGGTAGAGGTGTCTAAAGAAAGGTCTTGGTCTGTAGATGACTTATCAAAAGAAAAACAAAGTAAATTCGCTTAGGGCTCTGCCCCAGAAGCCTTTAAAGATCCCTCCACAGATTTGTTTACATTTTGGTAATGTGGATAATACTTTTTAATAAAACAGCTGTTAATTTTAAAATTGTATTTTTAAACAACACACATTTATTTGGGAGTTACTATGTCCAAAAGATTATTTGCAATGTTATTTTCTGATTTTAAAATTGATTTTCTTCTGTATCATGTCGTGTTTTGCAATATAACGGTTCATTACAAAATCAGTGGAAAATCCTTTTATCACAGTGGGAATGTTGCTGGAAGTCAACAGTCCCGGAAGATCAAATAATTTATACCTGTGCCGCTAGGTCAAAAACTACAATGTTTGCAGTGTCTGTAGATCAAAAGTCCCAGTAAGTCAAATAATACAGTCCGAGCTAAAAACGTGATCTATGTTAAAGCAATTGACTTATTGGGAATTTGACCTAATGCAACAGCAGTTTTAATATAACGAAATACGGTAAAATACAAGTTCAGTTTCGCTGAGTCAACAGTGCCGGAAGATCAAAAGCAATAAAAGTGAACGTCGATTCAGTGTAAAGTAGACCTCCTGCAACGCTTACTACACCAACAAAACTCGCTTTTAGTTACTTCGTATTTTGTCATAATTAGAATAGAGCTAAAATTATCATATTTGGTACATAGCTTATCTATTATAGCTTCTTGCCAACTGTTTGGTCAACACTGTAATTAGGTATAGACTTTCGTCAAAATTTGTGGCATAAAATACCCGCAAGGACGATCTGGAAATTTCTGGTTATTATATACGTGTGTAAAAGGAGATCCATTTAATTGTAGAACTATTTTATGAGTTATAATGTAGTCTACATATAAACTGTGTAAATTTATTACGCCTCGGAAGGGTTGAAACCTGTCCAAACTATCATATATACTATTAAAACGTAAATGGGGTTTTTTCACGATTCTGAATCAACCAGACGATGGATTTTCATTAGTTTTGTGTTGAAAGAAAGACAATTTTGAGAACTAGGGAATTTCAAAGCCATAATTTAAAATTAGTGTCCCAGTTTTTTATAAATTAAGTTTTAGTTTTTAAAAAGTCTAGCAGCCGATGCCAACCTTCTCCAATAAGTAAATGCTTCTAGCTAGCTTTTAGTACAATATAATTTGCTTAACATAACAGCTGTAACATTCAGCATTTGTGACACAAATTCAGCATTTGGAAGAAAATTCAAATACATACTTATGGTTGGCTTATTTATACTATGTGTAATGCTGACCATTGATACATTTAATTCTTGGGTACGAGGATGGCAGATTAATTAAATATGCATAGTAAAATACAGTAGTAGGATGTTTAAATTATTTTTTAAAGTAATCTTTGTAGTCATCGATTTGTTTTAGTCGAATATAATTTGTTTTAACTAACAGCTGGTTGAATGTGCTATGTATACTCATAAAAGGCAAAGCCCTCACTGACACACTCACTCTCACTCACTCAGTCGTCACTAATTCTCCCACTTCCCATTTACCTAGGAGGCTGAAATTCGATACACCGATTCTTTGGGCATAAAATAGGAAAACTAAGTAATTTTTATTATGATAGGGCATTCGGGCTTCGCCCCAGTGGCTCTGGAGTTTCCCATGTTAACCTCATGATTTTTCATATTTAAAAGGAATTAATGAATCTTAACAGCTGTGTCAATTAAACAATTTATTACAACAGCTAATTTGCAACCAAAAGCTGAGTGAGCGTTTCGAACGAACTTCAACCTGGAGGCGAGTTAACCCCAAGGCAAGTGTGCTCCGTGAACGAGCTCCAACCTATTGGTGAGTGAGCGTAGCGAACGAACTTCAACCAGGACGTGATTGAGCCATGCGAACGAGCTCATCTTGAAAATTAATTAGTTAAACGGGGCAAAGCCAGCGAGTACAGCTAGTTATTCTATAGAATTATTAGGTTTTTAGCGAATTTCGCATATAGGGAATAAGCTATTACCGTAGTACTCATGGCAACACCTGGACCCGGGACCGATGTAATTTTTCGTTTTGAGTCCCTAGAGGCCAAAAACACCATCCGTTCAAATTAATATATATGTAAGTGTATAAGACATTTTGGGGACTTGACTATTTTGGGTCTCAAGAATGTATACGAAAATACACTATTGCAATATTTTGAGGACTTGAATTTCCGTTTGTTTATAAGACATTCTGGGCACTTGACTTTTTCAGGACTCGACAATTTAGTACTTTTCGAGGACCTGTGCAATTTATTCCATTCCAAATGCAGCGTGTTATCGATCTTCACCCTTGTGTGGGCCTCCCATTCACTGACGGAATGTCTCGTGGCATATGACGACCGGATATAAATAGTCACTTTACACTCACTTATCTCGTTATTTTTTTCAGCATATTCGTTGACCCGTCTGCAGGTCTTATGTTGACGGGCTGTCAGAGCGTCTGTTGTAATAACTGGAATTTCTTATGCATGTTTGCTGCTGATTACGGTGAAGTATTGTTAGAAATTCCACCTAATCTTTAAAGTTACCCATTAAATTCATAGAAATAATAATATTTAACTGCTTGACGAGTACCCATATTGTATTCAAAATACTAAACGGCCCAATCCTCTGTCACGTTTCGTATTTTGAATACTACCGTTAATTTACACGGGTAAATTGTTGTGCAGAAATATTCCACAAACAACTGCAATACCAGTGACAGTAGCCAAAGTTCCTGTCGTGACAAGATTTGAACCTTGTTTAGGGGTTTGGTTTAATTGATGTCAGCTTAGGCTACGCCCCATGGTCTTCCAAAGTTTCAATGTTTACATTTTGGAAGAATGTAAATAGTCAAAAATATGAATTGAAGTCAGCTGTAAATATTATAATTTGACAGTTCAAATAGCAGAGGTTAAGAGGTACAGGTTCTGCTGCCAAGATTCTAAAGCTTTATGATTATGAGAATAGTCTGATTAAAATATTTATGAAAATATACTTATTTTCATGCAAACAGAAGGATTTTATACATTACAATGTATACATTTTTGGAATAATTTTTTTATGGTACCTTTTTGTTTACGAATTTGAACTGATAAACAAATGTTTGGATCAGGATTTTAATAGGTTTTAAAAACCAAGAGATGCCGTATATGTACTGTACAGTTTATAAAATTTAATTGACTCAACGTTTACAATTTTTGTATTAATTAAATTTACAAACTAAAATTAAACTACACCTACTTTCATTCAGTCCAGAGGTAGTTATTACTTATACTTTCTTCTATCATCTAATTCACATTCACTTTTTTACATTTACTGAAACCTCCTTAGTAGTTGTGTTCTTACAACCCTGCTTTAATTTTCTAAAATCAATTCAATATCTATAACATAACTATTTTTCATTGTCAATGTTTTAAACGATGATGTAATTACAAATACATACACGTTTCGTACTATGGAACGAGTTAAAATGATAACTAATTTGTATTATGTTGTTGATTTATACTTAAATTGATGAAATTTGTGCCTGATTAAGAGTAATAGTGGTTGGCTTTCAAACAAAAGGTAATACAAGTTTTCCATTAGTTTGTCTTTTCTTGTTATCGTGATATACACACTGATCTGCAGGTAAAGATTTAACTTTGAAAAAAGCTCAGTTGCTACGGTAAAACATATCAATTATATATGAAATCATTAGAAACGGTTTTTTTTACTACAGTGCTTTAAGTTATACGATTTTTTCCCTTAGTTACTTTAAGTGTACGTTTTTCAACGAAATAAATAAGTAAGCTTATCATTTGAAAATTGAATCATAAGGGTATATTATTTCCATCAGCGCCTCATATCATTGCTAGCCTTATAAACTTATAGAAAAAAAACATCTTTCTAACTAGCCTAGCCTTAAAGAAAGATATTTTTTCAAACTAAGAGTTTCAATTGAGTTATGTTCCAGAAAACAACGGGGAATGTGTAACTATTTCATACAACAGAGTTCAAGATCAAATTTTTCGCTTTAGTGTCCTCTCCGTTGCGAAGCGCGGTTACAAGCTAGTTGATAATAATTGTATTTAATACAAGCCAAAGGTGTCTTATAGATTCCGAGTAAATTATTATAAGCTATCAAATGGAGCATGTAAAGTGCATTATAAATAATCAACAAACCCTAACATAATTGACTATTGATTCAGTTACTGATTCGGGAATTATAATTGCTGATGATAACTGATTGCTCTGACCTGAAGCAGTGTTCTTCTTTACTTCTATACCTATAAAACACATGGGATACAGCCTTTCTTCACTGACCACGTAATGCGTGATTTTCTATAAAGTCTTGGAAAAATAAAAGGAAAAATAGATAGAATACAGGTGTACTGTATGTGGTTTACACACAAATATTCATCAAACTGTGTGATAGTTTGTTATAGCAATGAACAATTTGAGAGTATCGTATTGTTTAAGTCGATGGAAAATCTCTGTTGATCCTGTTTTACAAGCAAACCAAAAAGATACAGTAGTCACCACTCTATGCGATATATTCTAACCAGAAAATTGTAACCGTATGATTCTATAAGCATTGGTAGGATTGCAAAGTACTACACAAACATTATTTCAAGGGTAATAACAGTCACAATTTCCGCTGACTTTAAAAGAGTCAACTAAACTATTATACTAATGGACACACAACTAAATGGAACAACTAATGGAAATACTCACGATGTAAATTCGTTCGATATAAGCACGTCAGTACATACGTGTATACCCAATGATATAAGCAACGGTTCTTGCAATTTATTGCTTATTGTTTTTAGAGTTGTTTTCAGACTTACTCACACTCGTATAAGGTTTTCGGTTTTCCACGTTTGTCATTGATAATGTAGCCATGTTGCTTTGAAATGGCGACCATACAAATGTATGCATTTTAAGCCAAGTATGAATGGAGATGAGTGTGGGATGAGTGGAGCGATCTTGTTGTCCTGTTTGTGACTAAGGCCGACATAATCCTTAGACACAGCTGTTAATTAATAGTGCATACAGTCAATTAATAGCAGCAGAGGTCAAGTTTGGTATCAAATTAAAGGTTTTATTCATAAAAATACATTGCCGCAAACCCAAACTCAAACGATGATGATGATAATAACGTTAACTAGGTGAAACCCGTTGAAATCGACGGTTACTTTCAAGGCATACGCTAATTCACCTAACTGCGATAAATTGAGTGAAATTATACATATTTTGAGTATTCAGCATTGTTTAAAGATTAATAAGTGTAAAAACAATAATGATATTAATCGCGTTAGTTACCAAATATGGTTGATCATTCAATGAAAAAAATATTTCCCATACCACACGTCATCAGAGATAGTATGTTATCTGGTATCTCTTCCTTTGGAAGAACCTTTAAATAGTATTAAAATCGTATTGGTGGATCTTTTCTAGTTAAACACTTCCGTGATTTCATCAATGTAATGCAGATTAATCTATGATTTTATTTGAGAAAAAAAAATCTGTTTGTTGGGAAGACACGTTCTAACTTCAAAGGGAGGTCAGAAAATAACATTGAAAATACTTCTTTTGGACAATTCAGTAACTCCCGTTGTTTAAACACGATTTTAAAACTATAGTTCGGCTGCTTAGAAAACGACCTGCGCGCTAATGCTAAACCAATGTTGGAGGAGGTCGCTTTCTAAGCGGCCGAACTCTAACAGCTGTTTTCTTAAAAAGTATTACCCAGATGGCCAAAATGTTAACAAATCAGTGGAGGGATCTTTAAAGGCTTCTGGGGCAGAGCCCTAAGCGAATTTATTTAGTTTTTCTTTTGATAACTGATCTACAGACCAAGACCTTTCTTTAGACACCTCTACCAAGTTTCTACGCCCAGCCGTTCTCTCAAATTAGTGGGGACAAAGTTTCCAATTGAATATTTAGATTCCCCCATGTTAATCTTATGGGAGAAAACCCAACTTTGATGGAAGATCCTGCCCGAACTAATAAAGATATTAAAAAACGAAAAACACTTTGCAAAACTACAGATCAGGGCCATTGTTTTGACATTTTAATCATCAAAATCGGCCCAAAAATGAGGGAGGAGTTCTGTTTACAAAAATCGGCTTAGCGTAATCTATATCTATAAAAGAGGAACTATGTATGTATGTGTGTATATATGTATATACGTTATGGACTCCAAAACCGCTCGACAGATTGTAATGAAACTTTCAGGGATTGTTAAGCATCTTTCAAGGATGGTTCGAGTAAAGTTTGGTGCAGATCCGTCAAAAGGGCTCTGCCCCAGAGGGTTTTAAGTGGGCCAATGTCAGACTTTTTGATCTAGAATGTTTACAAATAAATACAATTTAAAAGCAGATGTTTACTTTCACCAACTGTTTTGTACGTTTGAATAACTACAACATTCTGTATTAGCATTTATTAGTCATGATTTGAAATAGTGCCACAGTGTTTCTACAGATTGCAGCACAGAAAACTATTTTACTTTTGAATAAGTTGGACTGTATTAAACATTTGGAATGTATTAAACCCCAATCGCAGCACACCTGTGCACTTAACAACGTTTAAATTCTCCAATGTTAAATATTGAAACATAAAAACCTTTATCTAAGTACTGTATTATAAACAATAAAAGGGATGACTTTTTTAAATGTATGACAACAGCTAATTTGCAACCAAAAGGTGAGTGAGCGTAGCGAACGAACATCAACCTGGAGGCGAGTAAGCGTAGCGAACGAGCTAACCTGAAAACAAGTGAGCGCAGCGAACAAACTTCAACCAGGACGTGATTAAGCCATGCGAATACTTACGAAGTTAAGAGGGGCAAAGCCCGCGGGTACAGCTAGTATATACAGTATATAGATAGATAGATGATGTCGCTAAAACGTATCGTTTGAAATTTAACAGCTGAAAATAAGTGAAATAGAAAAGGTTTTGGTTAAATCCATCAAATTGTAATTGGACACTTGTAAATACTAGTGCACTTGTTGCTACCTCCCCCCTTCGGTTTCATGTATTCCTCTCAATCCGTTCAAACCTAGGAGGATTAAACATTAATGTTACCTAATTAATGTTAAATCCTCCTAGATTCAAACCTGAAACACCCAGATCGAAACTCGCCTGTCGTTATTTTACCATCGCCTTTTTTTAAATATATTTTTCAAAAAAGAAAGATTATATTGACTTACTTTGGATTTTAAAAATGTTAACGTTTTATTTTGTTAAAGATTTATGGTGATACGTAAATATTGTGGTGTAGTAAAGTATATTATATTGTAGTTAAGTGTTTGAAATTTTAGGGTGAATCGAGATTAATCTTTTTTTATAACATGGGTCTCTCCTACCTTAACATACATACCAAGTTTCATAAACATCGGTTGGAAAAGTGCAAAGATAAATATTTGTATGTAAAAAATACAAAATGGTGGATATCTGGTTAACGAAACGATTTCGGAAAAAATGTTATCCTTGATTTTCTGTTTATTTTGACCCAAGGAATTACTAGGTAAAGTATCTCCCCGCTTATTTTTAACACCCTGTTTATGATGTATTCTTATAAGTGAAAAATGTAAGCTGGTAATACAGAAAGATGTTTTATAAATAATATGAATGTACTGGTGATCTGTATATCCATCTTTTTCTTGTTCTTAGAACTGTAAATTAAAAGTCCACTCAGCAGTCGCATCGTACGATGTAGTTCTTTCCATGCGTTGCGAAATGCTAAATTTGCCGTCCTCTTCAACCCAAGTTATCTATTGAACCACTGATTGTAAAAAATTTAAAAAAATATATTTTACACATCACACTTTTGGCTACAACTTTGCCACAGACAAAACCTCTCTAACCCAAAAACAAAAAAAATCTCGCATGCTAACTTTTTCATGTTAGAAATCACGATTTAAAGCTATTTCACCATACATATCAATTTTGATTAATTAGATCGGTAAATAGTTTAAAGTTCCAACAAAATAGTCATCGAGTAGGACTAACCAAGAAGCTCTGTGCCAATTTTCCAAATTTTAGCACAACTTTAAGTACACCAAAACGCGAAATTATTGAAGTCATGCGTCGAGAGGACTATCGTTGTTTTAACAGATTATACTTTTGACCTTCCGGCACTGTTGACTCAGCGAAACTGAACTTATATTTTATCTTATTTCGTTATATTAAAACTGCTGTTGCATTAGGTCAAATTCCCAATAAGTCAATTGCTTTAACATAGACCACGTTTTTAGCTCGGACTGTACTATTTGACTTACTGGGATTTTTGATCTACAGACACTGCAAACATTGTAGTTTTTGACCTAGCGGCACAGGTATAAATTATTTGACCTTCCGGGACTGTTGACTTTCTGCAACGCGTCCATCACAGTAACTCTTACAATTATTTCTTATTGAACTATCTTATATCTATTTTACGGGTTGGTGTCTGCCTTTTTCACCACTTTTGCCTATATCATATTATTCTAGACAGATCATCATAGGTTCATGAGATTATTGTCATACATGCTTTCAATTATTGGAAAAATCTTCGATTGTGTGATACAATAAAAAATATTACAAGTGCATTTATCTTTAAAATATATATTCTTAAAGTGCACTGAGCAGCAGCCTAAAAAATCTAAGTAACTTACCCATATAATATAGTTACAAAATGCTCAAAAACTCGCATTGTGACATTTATAATTCGGCTTTTATTTTTCCCACAGAAAATTCATCTGCAGAAGAATTTTATTGTGCTCTTACCGTTTCTATTAACACCCAAACTCAAGAAACCTTGCCTAAAATAGTGCCTATCTTGACAAATTATTTGCAGTGGCCTATATTACTGACCGTGGCTCACTGGGTTGGTAACATTATTGAAAATAACACCACATTTTGGCTGTAAAAATTGCCCAATGAGTAAATACTATTTAAGCAGCTACTGTCATGCCAGAAAGGTCATATTCCTTTTAAACTAGATCACATCATCCTTTATAAGAAACGTTGATTAATGCATGTACACGTCAATATTTACGTAACAGCCAATTTACATTAGTTTTTGGGTGAGGTTCATAATGTCCAAATTTCACAAACTCCAACGTCTAAAATATTAAATAAACAGTGCGTTTCATAACCTCCAAACTTCATAGACTCGAAAACTATAACTTACAAATAAGCACAGTTTCACAATGTCCAAATTTCACAAACTCCAACGTTAATATATTAAATAAACAGTGCGTTTCATAACCTCCAAATTTCATAAACTCCAACTTTCAAATAATCACCGATTCACAATGTCCAAATTTCACAAACTCCAACGTTTAAATATCAAATAAACAGAGCGGTTCATAACCTCCAAGTTTCATAAGCTCCAACGGTACAGTCTCTGCCAGAAGTCGCTGCAGAGGTTGCCGTGGTTCTGCCTGCTATCTGACTGTGGCAACCACTGTAGAGACTTCTGGCCCAGACTGTACCGTTGGAGGTTATGAAATTTGGACATTATGAACCACACTGTTTATTTGGTATCTTAACGTTGGAGTTTGTGAAATTTGGACATTGTGAAACAGTGATTATTTGAATGTTATAGATTTGGAGCTTATGAAATTTGGAGGTTATGAACCGCTCTGTTTATTTAATATTTAAACGTTGGAGTTTGTGAAACTTGGACATTGTGAAATAGTGATTATTTTAATGTTACAGATTTGGAGCTTATGAAATTTGGAGGTTATGAACCGCTCTGTTCATTTAATATTTTAAGCGTTGGAGTTTGTGAAATTTGGAGTTTATGAAACGCTCCCTAGTTTTTTCTTTTTGGAAATGCCACATTACTATGTCATTCGCATTATTTGTTGCCAATGAAGCTGCACGACCATATAAATGAGGAGGTATATCCACTACACCTTACATTCCGTAGAGAGATTATATTGACAACTTTATGTAACTGATAAGGCTGAAACAACTAGAGTAGGGACCACATAAGTTTGCAGTTGAGGGAGGAGCCTATTTACCATATGGGTTTGAATGAACCAATGAGAACCGTGTGGTGTTGCCAAATCTAATAATACCAGCTGATTTGAAAATATTGCTCAGTATATTTTATAAGTGCGATGTGGCAACGTTGCACTAGCCTTGTCTTGTGATTGGCTGCCACCAACTGCAAACTTACGTGGTCCCGACTAACATCCCCCATTTCAAGGAATTCCAGCTTTAACAGTAACCCCACAACTAATTTCTCAAAACTGTGCTAGAGGGTTATTCATTGGCACAGAAATACGATATGAACTGACGCGACGTGACGAAGGAAAAATCAAACTTACACTGTAACGGATATACCTCCCTTTGAGGTTAGAACGTGTCTTGCCAACAAACAGATTTTTTCAAATAAAATCATAGATTAATCTGCATTACACTGATGAAATCACTGAAGTGTTTAACTACAAAAGATCCACCAATACGATTTTAATACTATTTGAAGGTTCTTCCAGAGGAAGAGATACCAGAGATAGCATACTAACAACTCCGATGACGTACAGTATGGGAAATATTTTATTCATTGAATGATCAACGATGTTTGGGAACTAACACAATTAATATCATTATTGTTTTTACACTTATTAATCTTTAAACAATGCTAAATGCTCAAAATATGTATAATTTCACTCAATTTATCGCAGTTAGATGAATTAGCGTAAGCTTTGAAAGTAACCGTCGATTTCGACGGGTTTCACCTAGTAAATATTATTTCATTTAATTTCACCACTAAATTTAGTCAAAAAACCCTTAAAACCATCCGGGATAGAACTCAGAGCTGCAAATAACTCTGAAATACCCACTTATGGTAGTTTATGTCTTTACTTAAATATTGGTCTACGAAGAACTCTAGTCTGGAATTTCATAATAGCTAAAAGGAAGCACTCCAATCATTGGCTCTGACTTCCTAGCTCATTATTCTTTATTACCTGATTGTAGTAATGGTTTCTTTATTGAATACTCAATGAATGGTCAGTTCATGAATACTCAGCAATTTAGTATTAAATTAATTACTTCCGACCCATCAAACTTTCCACTGTATTTGGAATTTCCAGAAATCACAAAACTTTTTGGAGTACCAAGATTTATTCCTCATAACACAGTACATTACATAAATACGACTTCTGGCCCACCAGTCTAATCAAGACCAAGAAGGTTAGCTCCGGATAAATATAAAATTGCCAAATTAGAATTTGAATCCATGGTAGCAAATAGATCACATAATATTTTAAGGTAAGGGCAATTTGTATTGTAACTGCACTCTCTGACCACGATGGGCAAATTTTTTAATTGGATAATGTCAAAAATAAAAATAAAAATATAAGGCTGTGGGAAATGAAACGTTGTTTTAAAAAACCAAATATTGAAAACTTTGTGAATGATTTGACAAATGAAAATTAGGCTAATAAACTATATCAAACACCAATTGATAACAAATTTTCATATTTTTATAATGTATTGAACTATCATTTTGATAAAAACTTTCCAAAAATAAATGTTAGAAGTAACCCCCAAAGTAAAAATTGGATTGATTGGGAAATAAAACATGAACGGACTAAGCTCATAGATAACTATAGACAAAAAAGAAGAAATAAAAATGTTTGTGTAAAAAAGAACTTAAAAATGCAAAAAAGGAAATACAGAAATCTTGTGATACAAAAGAAAAAGCAATATTTTGAAAACATAATAAATAAATCAGATAACCCTACAAAAGCTATTTGGCAATTGATTAAAAAGGAACTGTACAGGAGCAATGATCAATCAAAAACAGAGCTATTTTTAAACCACCAAGGTAAATGTGTCACTGATCCTTATAAAGTAGTCAACATATTGAATAATTTTTATGCTGACCTTGTAGAGAATATAATTATTCCTGAAATTAAAATGAATAAGAGAATAATAAATAGACCAATAACAGATGCAGTATTAACTAATCATACTTTTAGGTTCAAAACCATTTCAGAAGAGGAGTTGATTCAAATAACAAATTCAATCAAAAGCAAATGGTCCTCTGGGTGTGATGATATCCCAACAAAAATAATTAAAGATGCTAAGTGGGCGATTCTCAAACCACTTCTTCATGTTATAAATGCATGCCTCATTTCAGGTGTTTTTCCTTCTCAGTTAAAAATATCCAAAATAATTCCATTATATAAAAAAGGAAACAAAAATGAACCATCTAATTATAGGCCTCTTTCAATTCTACCCTCTTTGTCAAAATTCCTTGAAAAATGCATGTTATTACAATTGACAGAATATTTTGAAAATAATAATTTGTTAGACACTGAACAGCATGGTTTTAGGCAAAAAAAATCCACTGTAACAGCTGTAATAGCCTTTGTTGAAAATTTGATTAACGAACTGGATGAAGGTAACCAATCAGTAGCTGCTTTTTTGGGTTTAACAAAGGCTTTTTATAGTGTTTCCCATTCACTTTTATTTAAAAAAATAACTTTCTTTGGTATATCTGGCAAAGAATTAGCTTTGTTGGAATCTTACTTAACGGATCGCCAACAATATGTAGAAATATCACACATTGAGGATAATAAAGCTTTTAAAATCAATTCAAAAACCAGATCTATTAATTATTCTGTACCACAAGGTTCTGTCCTTGGACCATTTTTGTTTCTTTGCTATTTGGGAAAGTTGCCAAACTGTCTACATACACTTACAGCTAATAACAATTTCAGTATTTTTGCCGATGATATTAATTTAACAATCTCTGACCGAAATATTAATAAAGTTTTTTCTGAAATTGGCACTGCAATCAATATAATTAATGACCAACTAAATAGCTTAAATTTATTAATCAATCAAAACAAAACAAAAATTATTAAATTTTCTTGCAGGAAGTCAAATTCTATTACTTCAACAGCGCCACCTTTCAACCTTTATGAAAATACTAATTTTTTAGGCTTAGCGTTGGACTGTACTCTTAATTGGACAGGTCACGTTAATAAAGTCTGCTCTAAAATAAGTTCTGGGATCTTTGCTATAGACTGTCAAATTTCTGTGATTTGAAAACAATTAAATCGGTTTATTATTCAGTAATTCATTCACACATAACGTATGGCATTGAAGTCTATGGAGCTACTTAAAATTTTAACATGAATAGAGTTTTATGTTGGCAAGAAAAAGCCTTAAGAACTATGTTAAAACTAAAATATGACACTCCTTGTAAAACTTATTTTTTAGAATTAGGGATAATGACAGTTTACAGCCTTTATATTTTTAACACTATTCTCTATATAAAGAACATAATTGGCACATTATCAAAAAATCTCGACAAACATGAATATAATACTAGACAAAGAAATTATTTTCAAATTACAAAACATAACAAAGAGTTTTTTAAAAAGAAGCCAAGCTATAATTTTTTAACTGCCTACCAATTTCAATTTAAAATAAAATAACCTCTCGCAATTTTAAAAATGTTTTAAAATCTTTTCTAATTGAAGGTGCATTTTATAGTTTTAATGAATTCCATACAAAAACTAAGCAACACTATGTTAGTCTTTAAGTTTAGTAATAGTTTTATATTGACGCCATTTATGTATACATATTGTATATAAAAATGAATAAAGATTATTTTGATTTGATTTGATTTGATTTGGTCCCCACTCAACCATGTGTACATATTAAAATCAAGAACGAGTCATGATTTTTTTTAACCGTAAACACCTAAGATTGAGCTGTGAATGTTGTGGTTAAACTTTAAAAAAGGAATAGATTGGTTATGGTTCTCTATTTTTATTATAACGGTGATATTTAGGAACCGTCTATTCTCAATAAATACTTTTTATTCTAAACAACTTTCAGAATCATCCACAATCACGGCAAAGTTTTAACCATCTGCCGCGTTCATCTTAACATCTTGATAACCCCCATGAGATTAAGAAGGCCACATGTTGTCATCCTCTGCATTTACAACAACGTAAAGATTATCTCCTGCTATGGCGGCAACATCATGAATATTAGATTGCCCAAACATTGCAGACGGCTTCTACAATCGCCTAAGTATCCTGAGATCCCCCTTCTGAAAAAGGCTGTAATTAATGAACTCCCAAGAAAAATCTGAATAAACATTTTAAATGTTGTTGAGTCTTCTAAATCCATTCTACTTTCAAATATACAGTTAGATTTATAATGCACAGATACAAGTTTTTTTATTAACTTTTTTATTTTACTTTTAAAAAAGTTCTATGAATTATTTAATAAAATTTCATAGTTAATTTTAAATTGTTCAAATTTTTGAATTGTTAAATTTTTGTTCACATATTGGTACTGTTCTTTTTGTTCTGAATCGGCTTTGATGCAATGCAACACTGCCAAAAATAAGTGCAGTAACATAGATTGAGAATGTGTTGTGAAGGCCCCCAGCTCCAGAGGACCAGTTGCGACCCAGGCCTCCAGTGGTCACCATCATGGGACATGTTGACCACGGCAAGACTACACTACTTGATACCCTGAGACAATCCTCCATCGTCAAATCAGAGTTTGGAGGCATCACACAACACATTGGAGCTTTCTCAGGTGAATAAACAAACTAGCGACAAGTGTACAAAGTTATAGTCATTGTTAACAACTCAATCAAATCTGCAATTTAATCTAATATTCCCTTTCACGATTAATTATCAATAATTAACTTTGCTTCTAACTCTAGTGATGGTGTATACTGTAGAACCTTTCTCAACCAAAACAATTTTAACCTAATAACCATAATCGTCGAATTAACTCAAACCGCCTAAGTGTATCTTAGATAAAGGAGGAGAAAGGAAAGTGACTGAAAAAAGAGAGGTGGCACAGAATTTGTGGTTAAGGCCGCCGTTGATTGCTACACTAAAAAAACTACAGAAATGCAGTAGTTTTTAAACTTGCATAATTGATCCAGACATATTTATTAGGCCTCAATGTCTGTTAAAAGTGCTGTATACTCTTATCATGTTCTTATTTCGGTTAAAGGTTTTATTGTACTGTTTTGATGTATTGTGGTGGTTGCTTAAACAATAAAAAAACATGAAAAAAGATTACTTTTACAGTGGTGCTGAAGTCTGGGGAGAGGATCACTATGCTGGACACACCGGGCCACGCAGCGTTCAGTGCCATGAGGGCCCGAGGTGCTCAGGCCACAGACATCGTGGTATTGGTGGTGGCAGCAGACGATGGAGTCAAGGAGCAAACAGTTGAGTCTGTCCGCATGGCAAAGGAAGCGGAAGGTATGAAAAATAATAAATTACTTTTGTTAAGCTTCTGGGCTAATAAAAGAAACATAAACATCCTGCTAGTAAATCTGTGGTTCAACCACATTAGCTGTCTTCTATGGCTTGTCCTTCAGATCTATGATGTATCTTTGTGAAAAACCAGGGTTGAAAATTATTTACCATTTCCTTGTAGAATGTCATATTGGCTATGGAATAGACATTTATGGTGGCTAGAATATAGAAATTTTAAAACTACAAAAACAGGCTATTAGAATCAGTGAAAATTTTAAATATAAGAAATGAGTGAAACAGAGCTTTAAACAAATAACAATTTTGAATGTGTACGGTATGTACTTATTGAAAACTGTTCACTATTTTTATAAGGATGAAAAAATAGAAGTTCTTAATTGTAACACAAGGTGTAAAAATCTAATGGAAAGCTACCACCACTTTGAATTTTACAAAGTGAAGCCATCATATATCAGGGTGGTCTCCACCGACCAGGAAAACTGGGAATTACACATGATTTTTTTGAACTGGGAAAAAATCTGGAATTATGCGTAAATTTAGTATTTTACCGGGAATTTTCAATTTGCCGCGATCGCGCACGAAGATGACATATCCATGACCGCGGAAGAATACGATGACGTTTCCGTGACCGCGGGTGACGACGATGACGTTTCTTTGACTGCGGGAGACGATGATGATGTCCAAACAGCTGTTAGTGATTTTTTCGCGATTGCGCATGACGACGATGGTGTTTCCGTGACCGCGAGAGAAGACGATGGTGTTTCAGTGACCGCGGGAGACGATGACGTTTCCGTGACCGCGGAAGACGACGATGATGTTTCCGTCACCGCGGGAGACGACGAAGGCGTTTCTGTGACTGAGGGAGATATTCAGGATTTTGCATTTATCACGGAAAACGATGATAGTGTCTCTACAACAGTGGTAGATGATCAAGATATAATCTTGAGTTTGTGGCTTAACCAAAAATTTCAAAATAGCATACTTCTAGAAATTTTATTTTTAAATTTTAAAGTTTAACAAATAAAATTGGCTATGAGAAATTTTTGTAATTTTTTCATTACCTAGTAATTTTTGTAGGCCACTTGAAAAACAACCCATAACTCCAAAATTACATACTATATAAAACTACATAAAGACAGGGGTTGGTGTAGTAATCCTTAAGCTACTTGGTAATTTGGTAGAATTAAAATCGTCAGTGTTAAGAATCTACATACCACTTTTTTTTAAAGTAATTGATAAATTGCAGGTTTAAGACTTTGTTTTAACTTTTCAGATTATTTAATCAGTAATATATAAAAATTGCATACTTGTGTCAGGAAATATTATAGTAGGTAATCATAAATTTTGTTTTTTTAACTGAGAATGCTTTTTCCGATAACTTAAATAATGAACTATGTTGTAACGAGCCAATTTTTTTCAAGACACTTTTTTCCTTCCTCCTTACACCTTACGAATCCTTTCTGCCGCCCCACAACGCCTTTCGCTACCCTAACTATCCTTCCGCCACGACTTCCGCCCATCTTCCTACCTTACGTCTCCTTTCCGCCGCCCCTAGTCGACTTCCGCCGCCTCACATTGTCTTCCGCTGCCCTACCTATCTTTCCGCCACGACTTCCGCCCATCTCTCTACCTCACGTCTCCTTTCCGCCGCCCCAGTCAACGTCCGCCGCCCCACATCGACTTCCGCTGCCCTACCTATCCTTCCGCCATGACCTCCGCCCATCTCTTTACCTTACGTCTCCTTTCCGCCGTCACTAGTCAACTTCCGCCGCCTCACATCGTCTTCCGCCGCCTCACATCATCTTCCGCTGCCCTACCTATCCTTCCGCCACGACCTCCGCCCATCTCCCTACCTCACGTCTCCTTTCCGCCGCCCCTAGTCGACTTCCGCCGCCTCACATCGTCTTCTACTGCCCAAACTATCCTTCTGCCACGACCTCCGCCCATCTCCTTACCTCACGACTCCTTTCCGCCGGCCCCAATCACCTTCCGCCGCCCGAAACCATCGATACCATTATGCCAGTTCCTGATCCTATCCGCCGAACATAACCTCAAGAATCAATCAAGAATCAAGAATTTTTATTCATCGTTAACGCTATGTACAACACATGCAATGGATGAACGTCATAATAGTAGCCTAAAGTTTACGGGCAATAAGGCTAAATAAATATAAACAATAAAATATAAACAAGTGCAGTGTACATGCAAAAAGTATCACAGTCATCTTAAAAATAAAATACTGAAGTTTATAAAAAACATAGGTAAGCAAAGACTGAAAACAGGTGCACTGTGTATACAATACATGCAGTGTGTTTAAAATAAATTAGAAAAAACATAGCAGGGGGGCAAGAAAAGAGTTCAATCCCTCAATTTCAATCCCCATTTGTTTCTATGTTTACTTAGGAACCGATCAGCTCTCCATGACAGCTGGGTTGCAACTGAGCAAAAACGCACTCCTGCGCATGCGCGACTTTCCCCCTCCAAGTGGACCAGATTTTCGCATAAAACCGCGACAGCTCGGGACACCAGTCTCATTCGCTCCCGGGCAGTGGCCCAGGACACTTCATGGGAGGTGCACTCTCCTAAAATCCGTCCTATTGCTAGAGCAATCCGAGCACTCCGTCCCTATTGCTAGAGCAATCCTAGCAATCCGTTCCTATTGCTAGAGAAACTTGAGCAATCCGTCCCTATTGCTAGAGCAATCCGAGCAATCCGTCCCTATGGCTAGAGAAATCCAAGCAATCCGTCCTTTTGCTAGAGAAATCCGAGCAATCCGTTCCTATTGCTAGAGAAATCCAAGCAATCCGTCCCTATTGCTAGAATAATCCAAGCAATCCGTCCTTTTGTTAGAGAAATCCGAGCAATCCATTTCTATTGCTAGAGAAATCCAAGCAATCCGTCCCTATTGCTAGAGAAATCCAAGCAATCCGTTCCTATTTCTAGAGCAATTCGTCCCTATTGCTAGAGAAATCCAAGCAATCCATCCCTATTGCTAGAGAAATCCAAGCAATCCGTCCCTATTGCTAGAGCAATCCAAGCAATCCGTCCCTATTGCTAGAGCAATCCGAGCAATCCGTCCTTATTGCTAGAGCAATCCAAGCAATCCGTTCCTATTGCTAGAGCAATCCGAGCTATCCGTCCCGAGTGCTAGAGCAATCCCAGCATTCCAAGCTTATCCTTTGGCTGTGATGAGTCAGGGCCATTTGGGAATCTTGTGATTCATTGCCAATATTCTGAGCCAATTCCAAACCCTTTTAAACATCGACCCCTGGAATCAAAAACGCAGCTACGACTTTGCTATCAAGGACAAGTGTGCAAGCTGCAAATACGTTCCTTACCGAAAGTACGTCACACATTTTGGCGCCCGAACAGGGACTCCGTGAGTCATCGATTCGTAGAAAAAGAATATCGAAAATACCTTGGAAAACAATCCGAAACTCTCGTTGGAAATGACAAAAGACAAATTAGACAGCAATGAATTTCCTCCACTCACTGCAAAAGAATCCACGACCGACACCAAAGCGGCAATGTTTTCCCCTGGAAAAAACAATGAAGTAACCCAAGTTGAAACCCCAATTGTTCACGGGATTCCTGCCACCTTTAGTCAGGCTAGTCAACAGGACCAGCGTGTAATTTGGGTATATCAATTGACAAAGCATCAAATTCAAGCTGAGCTGGAATCACGCAATTTAGACGCAAGCGGGAAAATGCAAGAGTTAAGAAGTCGCCTCGTCGAACACATTCGAACTCGTGGTGTTACTCCAACGACGGAGACAAATCAGTTACTTTTCCCCCCAGTGGACATGGTTGAAGGTGGGGCTTCAAACTCAAATCTGGACTCCAGCATACTCAACAATTTCATGATGATCGTTGGTTTGCCCCCAAATTCTGATGTCAAAACCTTACGAATGAGGCTCACAGACCTCGCTGAGAAAGAGAGGATTGTTCAGAAGGCATCAACATCCGACGCCTTTCCCGAACTTTAAAGATTTGCCGATGAAAGATCACCGCAAGAGTTGAAAATAAACCATCATCCGTTTCCGGTGAAATTGAATTCAAATAAGCAACCTCACACGGATACGGCTAGTCTCTGCAATCAAGTAAGAAAGTGGAACATTCGTTTCGATGGATACACGGACCCCGTCTCATTTATGGAACGACTAAATGAACTAGTAGAAGCTTACGATATACCCTTAAATCGCATTCTACAAGCGATGCCAGAAATCTTCAAAGGGAATGCCCTCCTCTGGTGGCGAAACAACAAGGAATTCTGCAGAAATTTCACTGAGTTTCAACGAGAATTTGAATTGCAGTTCCTGCCTCCTGGCTATTAGCAGAATTTAGATCGAGAAATACAGGATAGGACTCAAGGAGAACGTGAGACTTGTCGCCAATACGTTGTTTCAATCGTCACTCTAATTCGTCGTCAAGGAGGATATACTGAGGAAGACAAATTGGAAAAGATTTATGGGAACCTAAAACCTGAATATAAGCTGTATTTTCGCCGTCATGACATCAAGACCGTCTCTGAACTAATTGCTCGAGCTGAGGAATACGAGGCAGTACTTCGATGTAGAGCAACTTATCGACCACCTCCTGCTCCTGCTCAATCACTGACGCCTGAAACAGCGTATCAGTCCAAAGGAAGAAGAAGATCGGAATCATATGAAGCCTTTTATCTCAAAAACCCCCTTCCAGTGCAAGACTGAAGAAGCAAAAGTGATATAGGTATTGTGATAAACAAAAATTAGTATTAAGTTTCAAACGAAAATGTCTGTTAAGTTAAGAAAAGTCAAAAGTCTTGTTTTCGTAAAACCAAAAGGTATTTGTATGGATATTTATATTTAGGTTTTCTTTAAAGTTGAATGGTTTTTTTATCATTGTGATACAAGGTTGTGATTTTTCGTTTGTTATTCTCTTTTAGAATAGAAATTTTGTACGAGTTTTTAGTTTTGTTAAAAAAGGAAAATATGTTTTTGTTAGAAAAAATAAAATCGTTTTAGTTGTTTTAAACTGTTTTTTTTCTTTTCGTGAAGAAACTGGTAAGTGTAACAAGCCAATTTTTTTCAAGACACTTTTTTCCTTCCTCCTTACACCTTACGACTCCTTTCCGCCGCCCCAGTCAAACTTCCGCCGCCCCACAACGCCTTTCGCTACCCTAACTATCCTTCCGCCACGACTTCCGCCCATCTTCCTACCTTACGTCTCCTTTCCGCCGCCCCTAGTCGACTTCCGCCGCCTCACATCGTCTTCTGCTGCCCAAACTATCCTTCCGCCACGACTTCCGCCCATCTACCTCACATCAGGTAGGTGATCTATCAGGTAGGTGTAGATCTACCTCACGTCTCCTTTCCGCCGCCCCAGTCAATGAATCAACTGATGGTTACAATTGATATTTAACAAAACTTTATGAGCTCAGTTATCATATGATCACCTTCAAAATAGACTAGGTATGCCTGGACGTATTATATAACAATTTAAAATTGTTCAGTTTTTGTGAGGACACGGTGTATTTTGACTCTATTTCAGTGATATGAATCAAGCCTAGGCTGTTTCTGAAGTAAGGTACTTCTTGGCATAACTTTTATAATAGTATCATTTACATACTTGTAATTATTAACAATTAATTATTTTGTTAAATTTAAGGGATTAATCCCCTAAAAGAGATTAATTTGTTAAATCTTATTTAATAATCTGTTTCTTATTTTCCAATTATTAATTAAATCGGGGCTAAACCTAAAGCAATGCTATTTATTTGTAATACATTTAGAAATCATTCTATTTTTAACAAATTTGTTGCTAAAAAATTACCATAGGGTGTAAGGTAAGTTTACTGATGTTGATAAGTATAGCTACTATTTAATGCAACAGAAAAATGTATACTTTACCCATTATCGTTGGTAGTTTTTTTTTATGAATTAAGTATAAAATAACCATATTTTAAAGTCAAACTATGCTCGTATTATTTAGTTGTCTTAGAAGTTCATACACATCTAAATCTACTGATTGATGTTCCACCACAACGTCTGCTATTTTTTCTGTGGAAAAGCGGTTGTTCAAGCGAATGAACTAGCGGCCGACCCTCAGAACAACGGGCTGGGGAGGACGTCAGCAGGTAGACTGCTGAGCAGCCCAGTCCTACTAGGGGCAGCGTTTCAGGGGTAGACGATTCCGGGGTGTACATAGGGGATGCCTTGCCGGGGAGACCTTTACGTTTCTACTTGTTTAAATTAAAATTAATAACATAATTAGGCCTAGTTCGTATCAACTAGACTTTAATCAATTACATGTCAAACCCTTGGGGGGGGGGGGGTA
Organism: Macrosteles quadrilineatus; assembly: GCF_028750875.1. Classification (NCBI taxonomy): domain Eukaryota; kingdom Metazoa; phylum Arthropoda; class Insecta; order Hemiptera; family Cicadellidae; genus Macrosteles; species Macrosteles quadrilineatus. The sequence goes on along the minus strand of NW_026542594.1, from coordinate 35,359,179 downwards.
CGATTCCGGTCTCGCACATAGATTTTATACCAGCTGGTTGTCTGGTTTCGTGACGTCACGTTTAGCCCGGGAAATTACGTTTCCGGGGGAGACCATTCCGGCGACCCGATATTAAAATTTGCCATATTTGTGAATGGTAGGACTTTAGTATGCTTATGTTTTGTCACCTACAGAACAAACTAACTTTAAAGAACAAACTAAGTTAAAGTTCTTATTCCTTTAAATAGTTATATTTGCCTTTAATGTTATATTCCAAGGCTTATCTATACATGACCACCATAATATTGTTGTACTGGGCTAACTGATAACATTAAACTGTTATCATACATCTGGCCTAGATTTGACCCATTTGTCCTTTGCTAAAAGCTATTAGCAGATTTGCGCAAATATCTGTACACCCTATGTATGATCCAATTGGCCTACAGAATAAAATTATTTATAATATTATTGTTGGAAATTAAGTTGTTTTTTATATGATACAAATTTCAATATTAATCAACATCAAATATAATAATTTGTTAGTCTTTGTTTTTATTAACAGATGGTTTATTTTAATTTATTCAAACAATTGAGAAGAGTTGTGTTAAGAAAAAAAAGTGATCAAGAACATAACAATACAAAGAAATGTTATAAAATATTTGTTCTTTATCAGAATTAAATCAGTTCTTTATTAGATAATATTTTGTAAAAGTTCTTTATTTCACACGAGTTCTAACATAGTGGCGACCGTGACAGGACTTTAATAGTTAAAATTCAGAGTAGGACCAAGCTTATATTTTACTTACAATACAATGAATAAGCTGAAGTCATTAAAGACTGAAAGGACTCAACTAAGAAGAACTTTTACAAAGTGCAGAAATGAAATGGACAAATTACTGAATGAAGATATTAAAGATAAAGTAACAATTAAAAGTAATCTAAACAAGTTGCAAGATAAAGCTGAAAGGCTTTTTAAGCTAGATGAAGACATCAAGGAAGCCTTGTTTGAAAATCCTGCAACAAAAGAAGAGGACTTAGAAGATGAGTTTGATACTGCAGAATCTTACAGAGACATGTTATCTTCAATGAGAGCTAAGTATGACCATTTCATTATTCAGGTTGGCCTAAGCCAACAGTCAAGAAGTGAAGTCGGGGATACCGTTCACAGTCTTAAATTAGTATCTAAGAAGGGGTTAAGTCTACCTAAATTACAATTAAACCAGTTTGATGGAGATGTAAAAAATTGGATAGGGTTTTGGGGGCAGTTTAAGAAGGTCCATGAGGATCCTGATCTAGAACCTGAGGATAAGTTCCAATACCTCATCCAATCTTTAAAACCAGGATCATCCCCTAGGGAATTAGTAGAAAGTTTTCCCCCATCTGGAACTAATTATGTAAAGGCCCTAGAACAATTAAAAGCAAGATTTGGTAGGGATGCCTTTTTAATAGAAGTATATGTGAGGGAACTGCTCAGTTTAGTGCTCCAACAAGTCACGCTAGGTCCTAATACTAAATTGTGCCGACTGTATGACAAACTAGAAACACAGTTAAGGGCACTTGAAACTTTAGGAGTCACTTCAGACAAGTACGCTTCAATGCTGTATCCTCTGGTAGAATCTGCTTTGCCCGAAGAAACATTACAAGCCTGGGAGCGGCATCGTTCAAGTAAGTTACCACACACACCCTCGACTTCTGCATTGTCAGATGATAAATCAAGTAATTTTTTACAAGAACTTCTTGATTTTCTAAAGGCTGAGGTGGAGAGTGAAGAAAGGCTGGCTCTTGCTCGTTCGAGTTTTAAATCTGCCACTCCAGGAGAGAACAACAGCAAATGTAGCAGCCAAAAGAGAAGGTCAGCAGTTCACGAACCTCGTCAGGGTCAACCTACGGCAGCTGCTCTATTGACAACTGGTACAGAGGGTCATAAAGGGTCGGTGAGTAACTGCATTTACTGTTCTAAAGGAGGTCATAATGCTCAAGATTGTTCCTCATTTCAACAATTGACATTAAATGAAAGGAAGGAACATCTTACTAAGAAAAACTGCTGCTTTGTATGCTTAAGACAAGGCCACGCAGCAAAAAGATGTAAGGTATTTGTAAAATGCCTCTTCTGTTGTAAAAGGCATTATGGAATCATGTGTAGGGACTTGTATGAAAGTAGATCTAAAATTGATGCTGATAAACCAGATTCTAATCTACAACAGCAAAGTAGCCCTAAGCCTATGTCAGAGGTTCTCAGCAATTTTGAAAATAGTAAAGGAGAAACTCTATTACAGACTCTTTTAGTTAAGGTTGTGGATGATAAAGGTAAAGAATATTTGGGAAGAGCACTTTTGGATCCAGGTTCCCAGAGATCCTACATTACTAAGGACTGTGTTACTAAATTAGGTCTACAAGAAACAGGTAGTGAAGTCATAAATTATAGCTTGTTTGGTGGTGTAAATATAAAACAAAAATCTCATAAAAACTACCTAGTGACTCTTCAGAATGTAAATAACTCTTTCAAGATCTCTATTCCTGTGACAGATCAAGAAACAATTTGCAACCATGTTCCTAGGCTTAAGAGTGAAGAGTACTTTGACATCTTAAAAGAAAAGAACATTATTTTAACTGATGTGGGTGAAAATGTACCAGATGTTAAAATTTTACTTGGTGCAGATGTACTAGTGGATTTGTACACAGGAACTATGCAGAAGATCGATGACAAACTAGTCGCTATCGAAACGTACCTTGGGTGGACCGTGATGGGGAAGCAACCATGCAGAGGAAGTCGTAAAATGTCTCTACTAACTCTATTTTGCCAGTCTAAATCTGAAATTAAAGATCTATGGAGCTTGGAGACAATCAGAATCAAGGACCCTATTGAGGTGAAGCAGAGAGACTCCATTGATGCAGAAGTATTTCAACATTTTAAAGAAAATGTAAGAGTGAATGTTGAGAATAGGTACGAAGTATGTTTGCCGTGGTTGGAGGGTCATCCTGAACTTCTAGACAATCATGAAATTGCAGAGAGACGTTTGATGTCATCAACTAGAAGATTAAATACCCTTAACAAATTCAACGACTATGATAAAGTCTTCAAAGAATGGTTAGAAGAAGGGATTATAGAAAATGTTCCAGAATCAGCAGAGTCAACAAAGGTCCATTACCTGCCGCATCACCCAGTCATAAAAGAGAGTAGCTTAACTACTAAAATACGTCCAGTGTTTGATGTGTCTACAAAGGACAGAAGAGGGCATTCTTTGAATGAATGTTTAGCTACAGGTCCAAATTTAGTAGAGTTGATTCCATCTCTTGTAATGAAATTCAGGAAGCACCAGATTGGAGTAACAGCAGACAAAAAAAAAGCTTTTTTACAGATCAGTTTAGCTCCTCAAGACTGAGACTACCTTAGGTTCATTTGGTGGGAAGACTACAAGACTAGTGACAACTTTTAGACATTGCAGAGTTGTCTTTGGAATTACCTCCAGTCCCTTTCTGTTAGAAGCCACACTAAATCACCATTTGGATGAAGCACCACTTCATCTACAAGAGACAGCTGCGAAATTGAAAGATGCCTTTTATGTTGATAATTGTATTGTTAGTGTTGACTCTGCAGTAGAACTAAAAAAGTTTGTAAATGAATCAATGGAACTAATGAAGCGAGGACAGTATGAATTAAGAGAATGGGCTAGCAACTATTCAGATGTCAGTAACCTTGAAAATGAATTTTCAACAGAAAATATTGTACCATTACTGGGCATGTTGTGGGACAGAGAAAAGGATGAGATTTTTTGTGACATACGATCCGTTTCTATGCCAAACAAGAAGGTAACCAAACGAGATCTACTCTCAGTAGCCCAGCAAATTTTTGATGTGGTAGGTTTCACTTGTCCTGTGTCTTTATTACCTAAGTTACTCTTGCAGGAGACATGGCTGAAAAAACTGACATGGGATGAAGAACTTCCAAATGAAATAGCATGCCAATTTTCAAAGTGGGTTGAAAATATTCATTGGTTGGAAAGCTGTCGAATACCAAGAAGAATATTTCTTTTAGGGAGTCTGTCCGCAAATGAGACTAGTTTTCATATATTCTGCGATGCTAGTAAACTGGCTTATGCAGCTTGTCTTTTTATCAGAACCAAGACTCAAAACAAGGTAGCTGTGCAGCTTATTTATGCAAAATCTAGGATTGCCCCGAAGGATGCAACAATACCAAGATTGGAGCTGTTGGCCGCACTTATGGGAGCTCGGATCTACACACATGTTCAAAAGGCGTTGAAGATGTCATGTAAAACATATTTTTGGACAGACTCATCAATCGTACTGACATGGATCAAAGAGAAGAAAGATTGGGGAACTTTCGTTGGGAACAGGTGCAAGGAAATTTGTAACACTACTTCTAAAGATGATTGGCACCACATTTCAGGAGATCTTAACCCTGCTGATTTGCCTTCAAGAGGTTACGGAGCTAAGACACTTTATGAATCTCAATGGTGGAAAGGACCAAGCCAAAGGATCATTTTGGCTTCAAAATGATGAGTCTCAGTGGCCAGTGTCGAGTCTTATGCTACCAGATTCAGAAGCATATACTGAACGGAAAAAGAAGATTATATCAGCAGTAACTACAGAAAAAAGTATTGATTTCTCAATGTCATTACTAGGGATGGACGGGATTGAATTTTTAGTTCGGGACGGGACGGGACGGGATTTTTATTTCCTTCCCGATTTTCGGGACGGGACGAGACGGGATTTTTTCTGTGCATAAAAAGAAAGTACTGTATTGCAGTTACCAAAAAAGACATACGAAATCAATTTTTACCATTTGTGGCACTGATCTATAAAAACCAAAAAATGGGTAACAATTTACAGGTACCTATAGAAACTTGTGACTCACGGGTCACGGGGTGATCGTCTGTATGACTCCCGGTCACGGCGCGATCGTCGTCATGACTCGCGGTCACGGTGCGATCGTCGGTATGACTCCGCGGTCACGGGGTTATCGTCGGTATGATTTGCGGTCACGGCATGATCGTCGGTGTAACTCGCGATTATGGCTCGATCGTCAGCATGACTCCGCAGTCACGGCGCGATCGTCGTCATGACTCGCGGTCACGGCGCGATCGTCGGTATGACTCACCCGCGGTCACGGCGCGATCGTCGGTATGACTCCGCGGTCACGGGGTTATCGTCGGTATGATTCGCGGTCACGGCATGATCGTCGGTGTGACTCGCGATTATGGCTCGATCGTCAGCATGACTCCGCTGTCACGGCGCGATCGTCGTCATGACTCGCGGTCACGGCGCGATCGTCGGTATGACTCGCGGTCACGGCGCGATTGTCGGTATGACTCCGCGGTCACGGGGTTATCGTCGGTATGACTCGCGGTCACGGCATGATCGTCGGTATGACTCGCGATCACGGCATGATCGTCGGTATGACTCGCGGTCACGGCATGATCGTCAGTATGACTCCGCGGTAACGGCGCGATCGTCGGTAGGACTCCGCGGTCACGGCACGATCGTCAGTAGGACTCCGCGGTCACGGCGCGATCGTCGGTAGGACTCCGCGGTCACGGCACGATCGTCAGTAGGACTCCGCGGTCACGGCACGATCGTCGGTATGACGCGCGGTCACGGCGCGATCGTCGGTAGGACTCCACGGTCACGGCGCGATCGTCGGTATGACTCGCCATCACGGCGCGATCGTCGGTAGGACTCCGCGGTCACGGCACGATCGTCAGTAGGACTCCGCGGTCACGGCGCGATCGTCGGTAGGACTCCACGGTCACGGCGCGATCGTCGGTATGACTCGCGGTCACGGCGTGATCGTCGGTATGACTTGTGGTCACAGCGCGATCGTCGGTAGGACTTCGCGGTCACGGCGCGATCTTCGTTATGACTCCGCGGTCACGGCGTGACTGTCGGTATGACTCCGCGGTCACAGCCTGATCGTCGTTATGACTCGCGGTCATGGTGCGATCGTCGGTCCAATAATCGCGGCCACGGGGCGATCGTCGTTACGACTCCGCGGTCACGGCGTAATCGTCGAAACGACTTTGTCTCTTGCGTTCGCGGACCTATCGCTCGCAATAACGGCGTTATCGGCACTCGCGAAGCGGAAAAATCGCCGACGATCGGACCAAATCCCGTCCCGAAAAATTCCCGAGTCAAATGTAATCCCGTCCCGTTAATCGGGAATATTTTTTTCCCGAAAAATTCCCGAAATTTCGGGACCCGTCCATCCCTAGTCATTACTATACTTTTCAAGCTACCTAAAACTGTTAAGAATGGTAGCATGGATTTTACGATTTATTAGAAACTGAAGCCACAATCAAGAATCAACAAGTGAAACTTTAAGTAGTGAAGAGATTCAAATGGCTGAAGAGAAAGTTATCTTATGTATCCAAAAGAACTCGTTTGGAGAAAAATCAAAATTCCAGAAAAACTCGCCAGTTTTCTTCTATGACAAGGGTTTGTTAAGAGTGAAGACCAGACTAGTTCTGAATGACGACAGTGAAGATTTCAAATTGCCGATTCTTTTACCTTCAGGTCATCCTATCGTCACACGTATAATTATGGAACTTCATGTTGCTAATCAACACGCTGGACTTCAATCAATGTTAGTTATAGTCAGAGATAGGTTTTGGATTCTAAAGGGTAGAAAAACCATTCGCAATGTTTTATCTCACTGTGCCAAATGCAAGAGATTCAAGTCTAAAGCAGGAGAAGCACCAGTTGCTCCACTTCCCTTAGAACGGATCACGGAATGCAACGCTTTCCAGTCTACAGGCATTGATTTGGCAGGACCACTGTACCTAAGAAACGGGGAAAGAGCATGGGTGGTTTTATTCACATGTGCTGTGTACAGAGCTGTGCACTTAGAGTTGGTACAGTCTCTTTCAACGGAATCCTTCATATCTGCTTTACGACGATTTATATCCAGAAGAGGACGAATTTCACTAATTTACACAGACAATGGGACCAATTTTGTCGGTACAAATAATATCCTTAAGCGGTTGGATTGGAAAACCATTTCTTGGAAATTCGAGATCCAACAAACAACCTGGAAATTCAATCCTCCAAGTGACCCATGGTGGGGAGGTATTTGGGAACCACTTGTGAGAATGGTCAAGGAACTGTTGAGGAGAAATCTAAGATTAGCAAAAGTAGATTATGAAGAATTAATGACTCTTTTATGTGATTTGGAATCTACCATCAACTCAAGGCCTTTGACCTATATGAGTGATGACTATGACACTCTACAACCTCTCACACCTTCAGTATTTCTACAACCAACTGTTAAGAGTGACGTTCATGATTTGGACATTGTCGACTCAACCACTCTAAACAAGTGAGTGAAGTATCTTCAAAGCTTAAGACAAAATTTGAGATCAAGATTTAAGAAAGAAAACCTTGCAATGCTAGTACATAGATCTAAAGAAAACAGTGGTAAAGGAAGGATGACAATAAGTACTGGTGATATTGTACTAATAGGTGACGATAATATAAAAAGAATTAATTGGCCACTAGCACTAGTGTTGGAGACAATACGAGGAAAGGATGGAGTCTGCAGAGTAGCCAAGTTAAAAACAGCAAAAGGAGAACTAACAAGACCCATCCAGAGACTTTACCCCATGGAAATCAATTCAAAAGACATGTCAAGGAAACAGGATGCTCATATTGAAGTGGAAGATAAGTCATCAACGCCAACAGAAACAATAAGAGGGAGGAAAGTAAAAATCCCTATGAAAATGGACTTGTGAACTTATAAAAGAAACATGTAAATAGTTTTGTTTGAAATTTTTATGATGAAAAGCAAAATTTCAAGGTGGGGAGGATGTTGGAAATTAAGTTGTTTTTTATATAATACAAATTTCAATATTAATCAACATCAAATATAATAATTTGTTAGTCTTTGTTTTTATTAACAGACTAGCTGACCCGGCGAACTTCGTATCGCCTAAGTTATAGGTTTCCCCTAAGACAGACCGATGGAAAGAAAGTACCGTTACGTTTAATTTTCAAGATGATCTCGTTCGCATCGCTCAATCACGTCCTGGTTGAAGTTCGTTCGCTACGCTCACTCACCTTTGGGTTGGAGCTCGTTCGCTACGCTCACTCACCTTTAGGTTGGAGCTCGTTCGCTGCGCTCACTTGCCTTCAGGTTAGCTCGTTCGCTACGCTAACTCGCCTCCAGGTTGAAGTTCGTTCGCTACGCTCACTCACCTTTGGGTTGGAGCTCGTTCGCTACGCTCACTCACCTTTAGGTTGGAGCTCGTTCGCTGCGCTCACTTGCCGTCAGGTTAGCTCGTTCGCTACGCTAACTCGCCTCCAGGTTGAAGTTCGTTCGCTACGCTCACTCACCTTTTGGTTGCAAATTAGCTGTTGTCATAAATGTAAAAGAAATAATAGTGCTGCACCCTGTTGGTAATCCTTGTAACTTTAATGCTATTGAACATCATAGAACAGAACCAACTTGTTTAATAATTGAAACAGCTGTTAAGATTCATTAATTCCATTTCTCATAAGGTTAACATTGAGAGTTGTTTATTTCTCATTAATACATTCACATATTTCATATGGAATTGTTCTATACGGGGCAACAACAAAAACTAATTTAGATAAAGTACTAATTAAGCAGAAAAAAGCTATCAGGGTGATGAAAAATCTTAAAAAGAAAGAGCCAGTCAAGAGCATCTTTCGTGAATTACAAATATTAACAGTTTATAGTTGTTCCGTATTCAAGCGCTACCTAGATATTTCCAGACGTTTCATATCATACAATAACCTTTGTCCTGTCACGTGATGTCTGGAAACCCCAATCTCGCCCCAGTTCTCGTGCATTCATGCAACTACTAACATGTCCCCGGCACAATTAACTCCCAATTGCTGCTCTCATCTCTCAACCCCAAAGTATATTTAATTATTATTAGTGACACATATTAAAAGTGAACTATTGAACATTTGTGAAGTGAAACACTACTACTGCCGGTCCGGGTCTGTGTACGAGCAATACGCAATAGCTGGCCAGCAGAAGAAACTCGTGTACGTCTACCGGCTTCGTCTTCTCAACACTTCAGTTAAAAGGAAGGTACCTCATCAATCTCATTACAGTATTATCTGTTAAATAATTAGTGACAAGTTTTTAATATTGCTCTTTCAACATACAGTCCATTTGAACATTTTTAGGCAAGTTTACCCCCCATCCGCTGGTCCTTCGAGCCGGACGAAAATCTTATCATTAATAATATATTGTGCTTTTATTAGCCTAGCTACTGTAACTGTTAAAATTGTACAACTAAACTCTAAAAAGTAAATAATTAGAGCAGCATTTGTATTCCCCATTACTAGTTTTGGTGAATAAATAATATTTTATTCCATTCCCCTGTGCCATCTCAGACGTGAATATTTCATGTTAGTTTCATGTTCATGTCCTCCCACTGCTACATGAATCACGTCATATTTCCTTTCAAATAGTTATTTGAAATCAGGAATTAGTTAGGATATTTAATATTTTCTCTAAGTTTCTCAATCAATTCACCATATCAATTTTTGTCATTAACAATAATTTTTGTCTGTACTTTGTTTCGTCCTTAATTTTCTAACATATTTTCACTTATCAGAAAGTCAGCCATTTTATATTTTCTGTCCTTGCGATGCACCTTGGTAGCGAACTTCTCCACTAGAGCGCTCTGCCTACAGTCTGCACGTCGCAAGAACCAATGAGCGTCGAGATTCGTAAAACAGAATAAATCGCCCAATGATATTGCTTCTTCAAATTTATCATATGTAAAACTCTGTTTCAAGCACAGGAAATCAGCTGACTGAATATAAAACACACTCCAACTACATACAGCTGTGTGAATTGAATCAAAATATAAACGTAACCTTCAAGTTTATTTACATCTTGGAAAATATTGTTTTGTGTGAATATTAAACGAAATATTAGTGGTTGAATCGATTCTTGTCTACATTAAGGATATTGCTCATAATAAATACTTCCCTACTCAATATATTCTGCGAAAATACTGATTCAAATGAAATGACTTGTGTTAAATAGACTTTACTTTTATTTACTATGTCTATCTTGGGTCTGATGGTAAAGTGAAATATAATTTTACATTCATTATTTCTTATAGAGTGAATGTAAAAGAATTGATTTATTCTGAGCTATTAATTTGCATTATTGTTAGGTCTAAGACTTGGAGTTATTTTGATATTTAGTTGTTGGGAATATTTACGTAGGCCTAAACTTATGATAAACTTAGGCCTATAGCTTACTCTTTTGATTACATAAATGGTCTGTTAAAATGAGATTCTCTACACTAGAGAAAAAGGCAAAACTTGTCAAAAATAGGCTTCAGAAAATAAGCAAGTTTGTGTCAGCCCAAATTACTCTCTCAGAAACTCAATCATTAAATGTTGTTTCCATTCAGCGCTTACACAACTATGATGATGAAGTTAGAGGTTTATTCTCTGATTTTAAAGCTTTATTCGATAAAGTGGTTTATGATGATCCTGGTTCTGATTATGACGAAACTGAAGCATGCTCTATGCAAGATGAAATTTCGGACTTGTACATTTCTCTGATCAGTGACTTGAAAATAGTGTTACCTGCTAAAACTAAAGAAGTAACACCTCCCACCCAACCATCTCTGCGACTGCCCAAATTTGAGTTGCCCAAATTCAGCGGTAACTACGAAGAATGGGTTAGCTACTACAATATTTTTGAGGCTTCTATTAATAGGAATGAAACTTTAGCCCCTGTGAGTAAGTTCCAATATCTGCTTAGTTCTTTAAGTGGTGAACCCTTAGATTTAGTAAAGAGCTTAAGCATAACTGCAGAAAACTTTGATGTTGCACTTAGGCTGCTTAAGGATCGCTATGATAACAAAAGGCGTGTTGTAACTCAGCTTGTTACAAAAATCATTGATTTGCCATGCATAAGTAGTGGTTCTCTCAAAAGTCTCCAACATTTTCTCACAGTTTATAAAGAGAACACTCAAGTTTTGAAAAATCTCAACCATGACATAACAGCTGAAAATACTCTGCTTGTCCTAACGCTTTTGAAAAAGTTACCTACTGATTTAAGAAAATCTTTTGAGGATTCTCGCATCACAAACAATGACATACCTGCAGTAAATGATCTAATTCAATTCCTTGAAAGAGAATTTAAACGATTAGAAGGAGCTAGTATCGGTCTTGGTCCCTCAGCTAACGCAAGATACACTTCAGTGCAAAAGACTCAATCTAATAGTTATAGGCCTAAACCTCTTCGAGATAGTAAACCTTACTCCTCTCAAGCTAAAACAGCTTTCGTCACAGTGACTAACACTTGTAAGTTTTGTCAAGCATCCGATCACAATATATACAAGTGTCAAGCCTTTCAGGCTAAAAGTAGAGGTGATAGAGTTGAATTCACTTGTAAAAATAATCTATGCGCCAACTGCCTAGGCCATCTACATGATACTAATAACTGTCCTTCTCATAGAGTGTGTCGAATTTGTTCAAAGCGACATCACACTCTCTTACATGACTCAACTCCCACACAACAGCAGCCAAGTTACCCAACCAAGGTTTTTGAAAAAAAAATATGGTAAGCCGCCTACAAATAACGCACCCCAAAGCCATGTCACCGCACCAGTGAATAAAAGTGCTCTTGTAGGATTGTCTAGCCAGTTAAACCCAACTAAAACAACAATTTTACTTGGAACATGTTTAGTTCAGGTGTTTACCAAAGATGGTCAGCAAACTGTACTCCGTGCTGTGCTCGACTCTGCATCTCAACTTACATTGATATCTGAAAGAGCTGTTCAGCTCATCAGTGCCTCCCGTACTCGAGCACATGATGAAATCCAAGGAATTTCTGGCTCACTAATTCATTCTAGAGGAATAGTGCACATTGATATATCTGCAGTTAATGGTCAACGCTTAGCCTACCATCATCCATGCTTGGTTTTGAATCGTATCACTTCACCACTGCCTCAGATCCCAGTCTCACCTCAAGTGAAGGGATCTTTAAATGATTTTGTTCTTGCAGACCCCTGTTTTGACAAACCTGGAGAAATTGATCTATTGATCGGAGCTGATTTATTCGCTCTCTCACTGACTGGTGAGCAGCACTTCTTAGGCCATAACCTGCCCCAAGTTTTAGGAACTATATTCGGATTTGTTGTAATGGGCATAGCTCCTGTTGCTACATCTGAGTTATCAATCCCAAAAACTGTTTCTTTTCTCACTACACATGATGGAGACCTTCACAGTTCACTTCAAAGGTTTTGGTCAATCGAAGAACCCCCGACATGTGTCAAGACTCAGTCAGAAGAAGATGTTCTCTGCTTACAGCATTTTGAAAGAACCCATACACGTGATAACTCTGGTCGATATGTTGTTAAGTTACCGAAAAGACCAAATCATCCACTATTAGGTGAATCTTGTAGTACAGCTCAACTTAGACTTAAAGCGATGGAAAGAAAATTTGCTGCTCAGCCCGAATTCAAAGATTTATACTCCGAATTTATGGATGACTACATCAAATCAGGTCACATGAGTGCATGTGAGCAACCCCTTTCTGGTGAATGTTACTATTTACCCCATCATGGAGTATTTAAGGAGAATCCCCCTAATTCCAAAATACGAGTCGTATTTGATGGTAGTTCCAAAACAAACAATGGCGTCTCCCTAAACGATATCCTCATGCCTGGCCCTAAGTTGCAGAATGATATTAGTGATGTCTTGCTGTACTTTAGGTGTCACAAGTTTGTGTTCACTTGTGATATACGACAGATGTATCGCCAGATTCTGGTGGCTGAAGATGACAAGAAATATCAGTTAATCTTTTGGCGATCCAACCCTGATGAATCCCTTCAAGTCTTAAAGCTAAATACCGTCACCTACGGTCTCAACTGTTCCCCGTTCATTGCGATCAGAACATTACAACAATTGGTCAAAGATGAGGGTCACTCATACCCCAAGGCGTCTGAGATTCTAACTAAATCAATATTTTATGACGACATCATCGCTGGAGCAGAAAGTCTTGATGAAGCTTTGTCTGCACAGAATGAACTCAAGAACTTGCTCGCTAGAGGAGGTTTTGAACTCCGAAAATGGATTAGCAACGCACCCCAACTATTGGACCAAGTCCCAATTGAACACAAAGAGACTCCAGTGGAGTTAACTGAAAATAGTGAAGCCTTCTTCAGTGTCCTAGGACTAAAATGGACCCCAGAGTCCGACATGCTTTCTTACAAGGTTAAGGATGTTGAAATAAGTGCTATACTTACAAAGAGAAGAATATTGTCTACAATCGCTAAACTGTACGATTTACCAGGATTTCTTACACCCGTAATTTTCTGGGCAAAAACACTTATTCAGTATCTCTGGGCAACAGGGCTAACTTGGGATGAACCTGTTCCAAATGATGTTAGAACCAAGTGGCATTCATTCTTAGAAGAACTCCCAATAATTCAAGAATTAAGAATTCCACGCTACATTTCTACTTCTCTGCATACGGCTGTGCAACTCCACGGCTTCAGCGATGCTTCAGAGAAAGGCTACGCTGCTGTTGTCTACCTTCGTGTCACTGACTCTCAAGAGAATACAAGGCTCTATCTCATCGTCTCTAAATCAAAAGTCGCTCCTTTGAAAAGAATTTCTCTGCCACGGCTTGAACTTTGTGGCGCTCACTTACTGGGAAAACTTCTTCAATATTCTTCAAACATACTCTCTGCTCATATGAAGATTGAATCAATCTATGCTTGGTGTGACTCCACAATTGTCTTAACCTGGATACGTACTCTTCCATACCGCTTGAAAGTCTTCATTGCCAATCGTATTTCAGAACTCCAAGAATTGGTCTCTCCTCACTCATGGAATTATGTCAAATCTCAAGACAACCCGGCAGATTGCGCTACTCGTGGTCTTTCACCCTCTCAACTTGTGACTCATCATTTATGGTGGAATGGACCGGAATGGTTACAGTCATCGCCAGATTCTTGGCCTAAGCCAAAATTCACACCTGTTATTAATGATGACACTCTTGAAATGAGGCCAAATCCTCTAAACGTTCTAGCAACCACAGAGAAGATTAAACTCACTGATTTTGATATACTAGAAAAATATTCATGTTTCAGGAAACTTGTAAATGTCATGGCATATATATTGCGATTCATTCATAATCTGCAAGCCAATGATCACCGCATTGGACTACTTACTTGCCAAGAAACTTCTTCAGCGAAGTTAAGAATTTTCAAACTCATACAAAATACATCATTTAAGGATGACATCTCTGCTCTCAAAAAGGGATCTCAATGCAGCTTAAAACTTGCTCGTTTATCCCCATATATTGATGACAGTGGAATAGTGCGAGTAGGCGGCAGGTTGAAACATTCCAACCTTACACAAGATGCGAAACATCCAGTTTTGTTACCTAAATCTCACTGTACCGTCAAACTGTTGATTATGCATTATCACCTAAAGCATCTACACGCAGGCCCTCAATTGCTGCAGTCTATTCTGTCTCAAGAGGTTTGGATATTATCAGCCCGCAGCGTGATAAGATCTGTGATTTTCAAGTGTCAAAGATGTTTCAGACTTAAGCCTGTAAACAAACCTCCACTGATGGGAGATCTTCCTGAAACTCGATTAAAACCTGTAAGGCCATTCTATCACACTGGCATGGACTATAGTGGACATTTTGACATTAAAGTTCATTCAACTAGGAACGCTCAACGGTTAAAATCATACCTCTGCCTCTTTGTATGTTTTGCTACGAAAGCTGTGCACCTAGAAATTGTAACAGACCTATCTGTAGACTCCTTCATAGCTGCACTAAAACGTTTTGTTTCTCGTCGTGGATTGTGTGCCCACTTATACTCAGATTGCGGAACTAACTATGTTGGAGCCTCAAAGCAACTCATGAAAACTTTTCAGAATTTCATCAAGGAATCAAACACTAAAGATGCTCTTAACAACTTCGCGTTAGATCACTCAATAAATTTCCACTTTCAACCACCAGCCGCTCCCCACCAAGGAGGCCTATGGGAGAGTGCTATAAAAAGTTCTAAATATCATCTGAAAAGAGTCATAGGCGATAGAGTTCTAACACTAATGGAAATAATAACACTCGCCACACAGGTGGAGGCTGTACTAAACTCGAGACCTTTGACAGCGTTATCCGCAGATCCATCCGACATCTCAGCCCTTACTCCGGGTCATTTTCTTATCGGCACTTCTCTTGTGGCAGTACCGGAACCAAATCTTGAAGAGGTTCCCGAAAATCGTCTCAACCATTGGCAAACTGTACAAGCCCTACATCAACGCTTCTGGCGACGTTGGCATCAAGAATATTTACATCAGCTACAACAAAGAAAGAAATGGGAAAAGCCCAACAAGAATCTAGAAGTGGGTGATCTCGTTATAATTCAGGACCCTAGAACACCACCACTACTTTGGCCTCTTGGACGCATAGTGAAGACTTCGCCTGGATCAGACGGCATCGTCCGAGTTGTCACCATCAAGACTCAGCGGGGAACCTTCTGTCGTCCTGCTACCAAGGTGTACCCGCTCCCCTGATCTCATTATCAAACCAAACAAAATGTTTATTCTATTTTCAAACATATTTCTATTTTCAATGTATATATATTTAATCTATGTTTCTTATATTTCAATGTCAATCTTTATTCATTATGTGTCACTTTGTAACTTTCTCAATGTTTTGAACCATGTACGGTTCAAGGCGGGCGGCATGTTCCGTATTCAAGCGCTACCTAGATATTTCCAGACGTTTCATATCATACAATAACCTTTGTCCTGTCACGTGATGTCTGGAAACCCCAATCTCGCCCCAGTTCTCGTGCATTCATGCAACTACTAACATGTCCCCGGCACAATTAACTCCCAATTGCTGCTCTCATCTCTCAACCCCAAAGTATATTTAATTATTATTAGTGACACATATTAAAAGTGAACTATTGAACATTTGTGAAGTGAAACACTACTACTGCCGGTCCGGGTCTGTGTACGAGCAATACGCAATAGCTGGCCAGCAGAAGAAACTCGTGTACGTCTACCGGCTTCGTCTTCTCAACACTTCAGTTAAAAGGAAGGTACCTCATCAATCTCATTACAGTATTATCTGTTAAATAATTAGTGACAAGTTTTTAATATTGCTCTTTCAACATACAGTCCATTTGAACATTTTTAGGCAAGTTTACCCCCCAATAGTCTTTATATTTATGAAACAATAATTTATGCAAAACAGATCCAACTATCATCCAGCTCAACAGAACAATTAGTATATAACACCAGATTAAAAATTAACCTACCTCGGCATAATCTCGAATTTTACACTAAAAAGACATCTTACATAGGGCTAAAATTTCTCCAGTCTATACCAGCTCACATCCGAAAAGAAACAAAATTTAATAAATTCAAGAAGCTCTTAAAGGAATATTTTTTAAGAACTCCCTGCTACTCAGTAACAGAATTCTTTAGTATTAGTAAAAAACAGTTAGGCCTAACTTAATTTGAATTCCAAATACTGTTATCCTTAAAGTCATGGTTTTGTTAAAAGTTCAAGTAAAGTAATTTTAGTACTCTTTTTATGTATTTAATTAGCAGTAAGCAATTTTGAATTTAGCTTATGACTCTATTCAAGTTCATGTAATGTGAAACTATAATGAATAAAGAATGTTTTGACTTTGACTTGACTTGAACATGGGAAACTCCAGAGCCACTGGGGCGGAGCCCTTTTAAGAATTTTGAAACGGGAAATAGTTTACGTCCGATTCGCATACCTACAGAATTTACACACCAAATTTCATAACGATCGGTGAAGTCGTTCCGGAGGAGTTTGCAGACAAACACTGTGACACGAGAATTTTATATATTAGATGGTTTATTTTAATTTATTCAAACAATTGAGAAGAGTTGTGTTAAGAAAAAAAAGTGATCAAGAACATAACAATACAAAGAAATGTTATAAAATATTTGTTCTTTATCAGAATTAAATCAATTCTTTATTAGATAATATTTTGTAAATGTTCTTTATTTCACACGAGTTCTAACAATTATAGCTTTGTAGTAAGACTAATTTTGTCAGGTCTTTTAGTTTGAGAGGCATGTGGTCATGGGAATTATTAACTACTCCCAAATCAATATAAATGTACCTTTATAATCTGAATATAACAAAATTATAGTTTCTCAACAAAATAAAAAATCCTTCTAACATATAGTAAATAAATGGTTAGATCTTACTTAAATGCGGTAGACTAAATGGGGCTGAATTGGCACAGCTAATAAAAGTAGGTTTCAACCAACAACTGGAACTCGTCTGAAAAATTTACCAAAAAGATTTAATTCTAAGCTAACAATACTAAACTAAGATTTTATATGATTTAGGCTACAGTTGGAACATACAAATTGTTTCATGTCAAAACGAAAGTAGTTACACATATTTAAGTTCAAACAGTTTACATATCAGATAAATACAAATTGATCGAGATTCTTGAAAACTACATATTTCTGAAGTGAAAACAAATCATTAAAGCTCACAAATTATATTTAATTGTATTTACTTACATGATCACGAGTTATAAAATTGTCAAAGTGCCAACCCCTTTCCTGACTGATACAGATCCAATGCAGTACCACGATTTTCTGGCTAGAACATCTACAATCAATGATACCACTACAACAAAACATAACTACTTCCATCTTAACTATAGGTACATATATAAAATATATACATTTTTTTATACAAATAAATAATCGGTACATCTTATTATTACCTATAGCTCCTAACTCCTTTCACTGGACAAGTGTAAATCTGGTTGAAGTTTCAAAAATTGTTTCAAGCCTATCAAATTCCAAAAGCACTGATTTTTATTGGATATCCAACTATTTACTGAAACAGACAATAAATATAATTAAGGAACCACTTGCTTATATAATAAGTATATGTTTAGAATCTGGCTATTTTTCAAATATGTTAAAATTTTCTAAAATTACACCGGTTTATAAGAAAGGAGACAGAAATCTTCCACAAAATTATCGTCCTATATCCGTTATTCCAATTTTTTCAAAATTATTTGAAACTGTTATGTACAATCAACTTAGCAACTATTTTGAAATAAACAGACTATTTTCTGAGTCCCAATTTGGTTTTAGACCCGGACATTCTACGATTTCTGCAGTAATGAAAATTGTCAGTAAAGCATTACATGCCTTTGAAAATAAAGAATCAGCCTTCCTATCCCTATTAGATTTAACTAAGGCATTTGATTGTGTACCGCCTATCAATATCCTTACCAAACTTAACTTTTATGGTGTTTCTGGCGACTCCTTGAAATTAATTGAATCATACTTAATGAACCGTAAGCAATATGTAAATATTATGGGTGCTCACTCATCATTGTGTGATGTCTCCTTCGGAGTGCCACAGGGCTCAGTTCTCGGACCATTTCTCTTTATTGTAATAATAAATGATCTTATCGGTGTAAATTCTATTATCTATGCAGATGATTCCACGTTTTTTACTTGTAGTAAAAACTTTGACCTCTTGGAGGCCAGAATAACCTCAGCTCAAAACCAAGCACAAGAATGGTTCTCAGCTAACAAACTGCTGTGTAATGAGACTAAAACTCAGAATATTTTGCTCAGTCTTTCACAAAATCAAAACTATCAATCAAAATCAATCATCGATCTAAATCAATCTGTAAAACTGCTGGGAATTCACATAGACTCAAAGCTCACATGGAATGACCATGTTGTAAATTTGTGTAAAAAACTCTCAAGGGTCAATTGTTTGTTTTGGAAACTGAGCTCCATAATCTCTACTGACTATCTGAGGACTGCCTATTTCGGACTCTTTCAGTCTCATATTGCTTATGGTCTCATACTTTGGGGACACTCTGCAAATGTCTCAGATGCCCTGATTCTTCAAAAAAAATTAATTAGAACCATTTGTCAAGCCAGGCCTGGAGATCATAGTAGATGTCTTTTCAAACAATTGAAGATTCCTACAATTATTAACTTGTATATTTATCATGTATTAATATTCACAAAAACAAATCTAAATTCTTTTTTTATTAGACGTGAGGTACACAATCACAATACCAGGAATAAAAACAAACTTGAAATCCCGCAACATAGGTTAACCAAGTTTGGAAATTCTTACATGGTAAATTGTGTTAAATTTTTTAATAAGCTTCCCGATAATGCTCACACCACTCCTCTTAAAGGCTTCAAAATCAAGTTGTATCAATGGCTTCTAGACAATCCATTCTTTACTATTAATGAGTTTATGGCCACCAACATAGATAATATATTTTAAGTTTTCAAATTAATGATAAGCATCAACTTTTGTTTGTTTGGATGAAGTTTACCAATTTTATTAATTTAATGTTTATGAAGCTGTTGTTTGGGTACTAGGCTGGGCCCTGTTTCATAAAGATACTAGTCTAGTAATTACTAGTCTAGTAAATACTAGTCCCGTATTTACCTGTCCTACTAATTTGTGGTTCATAAACGTGTTTATACCGCTAGTAAATACTAGTGTATTTTACTAGTCACGTGACCAAAACTACTAGTCACGTGACCAACTTTACAAGGCAAATTTTCAAAACAAATTTCTAACCTCAATCACGGGTTTTCAAACCCTTTATAAAGGGTTTTAATTTTGTTTTCATTTGATACAAAAAGTAAATAGTTGTAGAAACGCAGTGTTTTCTTTTAATTAATAACTATATAGACACATAAGTAAAACAATCGCACATTATTTATTAAACCGCTATTATTTATGTTCATCAATGAGCCCGCCGACGCGCCGGCGCGGCGCGGCGTCGCGTCGCTGCAATCAACACGGTGATTGTATATAGTAGCCGGTTGTAGGCCTAGTTGCGGCGCTCAACAGTTGGGTGGAAGTTGATCTGTTGCTGCCGCATTCGCTGTGATTTGTATAGTTTTTGTTTTATTCTGACATATAAAATTAAGCTTGCTATGAGTAAAGAAAAGAAGGCTCAAATTTGGAATGTAATTAAATCGTCTAAGGACATTTTGTTTATTGTTCAAGTACCCTTACCTATGTTTTCAATTATTCGAATGCATAAGGATATTTGGGTTAAACACCATTTGGTAATATTCATATTTTGAGTCTACAAACCATGAATAATAAGCCGAAACGTTTCTTGATGTAAAAAATAATCGCAACGTTACAAGCAATGGAGTAGGTTTTCAAGTATAGTAAAACATTGCGTAGTCGCTAGGGCAGGGCGTAGCTCAGAGTTCTCGCTAGTCATGTGGCGGGCCCCTGGTTCAAATCTATGCCACTCACTATACTTTAATTCCATTAATTAAACTTTTCCATGTTTTTACATTAAAATAACAGCTCTAATCAACATCAAATTTTTTTTATTACTTTGAATAACAAATTCCGAATACCAAAATGGATTAAAAGTAATGTTTTTATGATAAGCAGTTCAGTTCACCGCCAAAAAATCAAATATAGGCCTACAAAATTGTTAGTATATCACAGGGTTTCAGCTATTTATGGAAGCAAATAACAAGCACCTCAATAAATAAATACAATGCAACTCCTCTTTAAAATTGTCTTACTATTATTTCCTATTAAAATGTCTTTAAATAAAACCGAGACCCTTGGGTGTAAAATAATCTGATTAATGTTGCAATGTTGGATACATTTGTTACATATTTGTATGCACTACGGTATGCGGTTTTAATATGGTTTCTCTCAAAGCTTAAAAATAATTTCTCTGTGATGGCTAAATAGTAACCATGAAATTTAACTCAAGTGTAAAATTAGACTAAAATTGATAACTTATAATTATAATTAATTCTAATAGGGCGATTGTATAGACATTACAAAATTCTATTTCTCTCATTTTGTACTACGCCACATCAATTGATTGTAATTTATATCTAATAATTATCATTTTAGCACTCACAGATATATTTTTATTTTAAATTGCAAACTTGAGCCAATTTGCACTTGCAAAAAGAACTTAATAATTCATTTTTTTAATGATGTGAGTAATGAAATAAATCTCTTTTCAAAAATACTAGTCTACTTCAAATAATACGGGTGAAGAGAGGTTGGTAGAAAATAGCAAGTATTTACTAGTGTAATTTACAAGAGTAAAACTTTATGAAACACATTGCTATCTACACTAGTAAAAACCACTAGTAATACTAGTCCCTACACTAGTAATTAGTATTTTACACTAGTAGGTTTTTGAAACGTAGACTTGTAAAATACACTAGTATTACTAGTCCATGGACTAGTAAATACTAGACTAGTAGTTTTATGAAACAGGGCCCTGGAGTTGCAACTTTAGTTTTAATTTAAATATATTTAGATATTATTGATGATTATTATCGATATTATTGATATTATTTGATGTTATTGACTGTATATATTTATGTTGACCATGCCCATCTCATGTAAAAATGATCAACGGCAATAAATATCTTATGTCTTATGTCTTATATTCAAAATTAGCCTAATTAATAAAATAGTGACAACAATATGGTTAAAATTCAACAAAAGGTAATGGAATTAAAAGACAAACAAAAAAGTCTGACGAAATACGAATTATTGGCCTAGCACTGAAAGAGTTAAATGAAAAAAAACTTAAAAACTCTTTATTGAAGGACATAAAGACAGGGGTTGGTGGAGTATAACCAATCCAAACAGAAAATTTGGCTAGTAAAAAATTATATCTGTATCCAGATTTGATATTTAAGGTGTTGGTATTGAGATTGATAAATCATGGTAGCGATATATCATTAACAATAATTGTCATTTAGCATAATTTTTAAACTTGCTGACAATGAATAACCCGAAATATTAATTTTATGGGTATTAGTCCAGTGCAATTAGACAAAAAATGACCTTGACCTGGACAAAATTGATAACAGGCTGAAAATTGGTAGAAACGTTCAGAACAATGTCCTGAGTGGCCCACACAAAGTCCCAAGAAATCCCAGTTGGGGAACGGCCGCCATCTTGGAAAAACTGCCGCCATCTTGAAAATTTAGATTTTTTGCTGTATCTTTTGAAGTAATAGTCCGAAAGGCAATATTTATGTCTCAAATTAAGCGTTTTGAATTCATGTATGAGGGTAGTATATAATTAAAGAGTTTAATACGTTCTAAGCATAAAGATTATTTATATTAACCCATAATATATCTATAATAATGATATAAATTTACAAAATATTTACAAAATGATTTTTTTTCTCTTTTGTTCTTAATGGACTTGTTAAAGCCATTAACCCCTCTGATATTTGTTGCAATTCACAATGTTTAGTCTTTGGAATTGGTTAAATACCGGGTGAATAAAAAGTCAAGACCCCCCTCTAATATTTTGCTAAGGAAATATAGCCTACAGAAATATCCTTTTGGTGGTCTTGGAATCTTAGTAGGAAGTTTCATTTGATGGTTTTGAAATTTTGAGTGTCCCCCAAAAAGGGGGATTTTTGGGGGCAACTCAAAAATTTTAAACTAAATCCTATTCAAGTGACACCTCATCCTGTAGTGTTTACAAAAACTTAAAGAATGGTGAAAACCAGAGTTCGCTATATCTTCTCTGTCCAAAATGGTAGCCCGTCAAAAGTTTAATGACGATACTGTTACATTATTTTTCTTGTGTAATAAAACGTAATCCCCCCCCTTCTTATTTGTTCCTAAATAAATATTACAGAGTAATCCTTTTGGTGGTGATACAACCTTAGCAGGAAGTTTCATTTTATGATTTTAAAATCTTTGAGTATTCTCCTCTGTCCAAAATGGAAGCCAATATTACAATTACAAACCAATATTACCATTGATTTTCCATAACGTTTGACGGGCAACCATTTTTGATAAAGATGAAAAAGCAAACTCTGGTTTTCACCATTCATAAAGTCTTTGTAAACACATAAAAATTAGATTCCACTTGAAGGGGGTTTACGTTTAAAATTTTTGAATTGTTCCAAAATCCCCCCTTTTTGGGGAACATTTAAAAATTTAAAAATCATAAAATGAAACTCCCTGCTAAGATTGGATGACCGCCAAAAAGGATATCTCTGTATATTCACTTAGAAAATATTAGAGAAGGGGGGTATTGACTTTTTATTCACCTAAATGCTGTAATTTGTTATTTATTTATTTATTCCAACGGCAAGATCACCAATTTACAATGTGGATTCAAGAAGCCTAAGTGAACAGGCATTTTACAGAACACTTAACTAACTTAAATCTATGGCAAGAGCAGAGCAACATCGGTAATATACATCAGGACAGGAAATATAATCTTGACTAGAAAAGCAACAATTTAACAATGAAGTACAAAATAAATTATGAAAAAGCAATTAATAATTTTGTTCGTTCTGATCTGAAAAATAGAGTCATCTAGATATAGTTGCAATAATTGATTAACATTATATTTCAATATTGCATATAAAATTATAATGTAACTACGGTTGGCACATCCGTTTCCAGTGCAGTATCCATGCATCGTGGTACAATTAAGACCATAGGGGCGTTGTACTGTATCCATGTATCAATTTCAACGTGGACTTGGTTTGTCATTCAGTTGGTGGTTAATGAGCCATAGGGTGTCAGCAAGACAAGCATCTACAACTATTTTTGGTTCGGAAATGGCTGTACTGACATCTCCCAACACTACTAAAGATCTCCCAGGCTTAAGCGGATGTGTCACTGGCTGAAAGCCATGGGATAGAAGGACACTTTTTGCTTTTGGGATTGTAGATCGTGGTACAGGAGCACTTTCATTGACACATTTCGGCTGGTGTTATGCACTCAATGCCACCCATGGCGTGAAGAGTACCATGTCCATCAAGTGTTTTAATGCTGTAATCCGCGTTGTCGAAAACATAATGAACGTAAGCTCCATCATCTATTGAAGGTGATACATTATCAACTATCGAAGTCTCATAATTGACAACCTTCTTGTATGTCGAGCAAACTCCGAGCTACGATAGAATGTCTAACGGCAACTTTGAGCCATACCGTCCGTGAAGGTTGGGGAGCAGGGGCGATGTGAAAGATCGTGGTCGAGCTGCAGCAATAATTGCATGAGCTGTATTAGTTGTCTCCTCTTTAAAGCTTTATCATAGTTAAATAGATATTATATCTATATTTAACCAATTCCAAAGACTAAGCATTGTGGGGTGCAAGAAAATTCAATAGGGTTAATGGCTTAAACAAGTCAATTACGAAAAAAGAGAAAAAGCTTATTTTGAAAATATTTTGTATATTTATATCATTATTATTTTATATGGGGACGCCACTATGTGCATATTTTAACCAAATATGAGTGAAGGATGAGTGGCGCGATCTTGTAGTCTTGTTAGTGACTAAGGCCGACATGTGTTCCTTAGACACAGATGTTAATTAATAGCCCATGCAGCTAATGGCAACTAAGGGACCTACCATTTATAGTGGAATCCGAACCACATTTTTTTCTTTTAATTAACGAATTGGTCTAATTATCAGGATAGTACTGCGGATAGTCATAGTACTCACTAGTGCGGACGTTACCACACCAGAGAGCATCGCATCCACCTTGCATGCCTATAAATACCCACAATTCGTATAAAAGGGGGGACATAACCATATCTATATCATTATTATAAATATTTTTGAGGTTAATATAAACAATATTTATGCTTAGAACATAATAAACTCTTTAATTATATATTACCCTAATACATGAGGCCAAAACTTTTAATTTGAGACATCAATAAGGTCTTTCGGACAATTACTTCAAAAGATACAGCAAGAAATCTAAATTTCCAAGATGGCGGCAGTTTTTTCAAAATGGCGGCCGTTCCCCAACTGGGATTTCTTGGGACTTTGTGTGGGCCACTCAGGACATTGTTTTGAACATTTCCACCAATTTTCAGCCTGTTATCAATTTTGTCCGGGTCATAACCTAATTGCACTGGACTATATTGAGAATGAAGAATCAATATGTTTGGATATCAGTGCTGATAACCAAAGCAGATAAATTTTTGTTCTTACCTATTGTCACTAATTTTATGATTACCAGAACATCATAAACTAATACAAGTTAACTAGTAAAGTTGTTTTTATTATTTATTTTTACAATTTAATACAATTTGTCTTTCTGTTATCTTACACACACTTTTTCAATAACAATGTTTTTTTTTTTTCAGTTCCAATAATTGTGGCCATCAACAAAATAGACAAGCCAGGAGCAGATATAGTAGGTAAACATTTTTTTATTTAGTAGTGTACAGTATCAATTTTTTTAAATATTTTTGTGCAAATATTAAAAATACCCTGCCGCAGCAAACCTGCAGAATAAGCAAATTTCCTATTCCCTGATTGGATTTACACTAAAATGTCTGCTTAAAAATATCACATTTATTCCCTATTTAAATAGAATTAGTTTAACAAGTACTTAGGTTTGCTGCAACAGGGAGGGTAAAAGGTTTTTTTTATGTTAATAGTTTAGTGAGAAATAAATGCATTTTCCAAATTATATCAAAATATGTTCATAATCAAGCAAACTATAACAGTTTACTTATTCTTCATTAGAATAACACAGGTATTTTAAATTTACAATTTTTTTGAATTTTCTCCTTAACCATTAGCTGCATAATAACGTTTCAATATACTAAATTGTTTGTTATTTTAAGCTCTACAAATTTGTTTGGAAAGAAATTGTTAAAATGTATGTCTTTTGTGTCAAAAATGGGAAAAAACCATTTTTACCCTATAAAACTCTTGATAAATCCCCGTTCCCATAGTCCGATCATGCTAGTACGCGAATTTGTTTGAATAAATGTAAGTTTACACAACATTTCATCAAAATCAGATTAATTTTGCTTAAGTTATCGTGCTAACGGACACATTTATATATATATTTTATATATTCAGGGTGGTAATAAAGTCCGAAGACAGTTAAATATTTTCTAAACGACAACAGATAAATAAATAAGATTTGGTACATCAACACCACACCTAAAAATCTACTTTTTTAGGAAATATCAGTTTTCTGTCATATCATGGGGAGTCCTGCAAGGAGTCAGAAGGAAATCTTAAATAGAAGCATAGGTTGATACGTACACCAAATTAAAGGTCTTTACTAGCAGAATATAATGCCGCAAATTTGAACTTAAACGGACAACCGAGCCAAGAATGACAGTTGTTTAAAGATTAATTCAATTTGCATTGCTATTATACGCTTACTCCTTAGGGGGGCACAGCCCTAGGAATCGGAAGAAAATTGCTAACGTAAGCATAGGTCGATATGCACATCAAATTAAAGGTCTTCACTAGTAGATTACAATGCCGTAAATTCAAGCTCAAAAGAACGCCTTAGTAAAAAATGGCAGTCGTTCAAAGATTCAAAATGGCAGATTCAAGAAATCTTTGAACGGCTGCCATTTTGCGCAGGATCAACCTTTTGAAGTGCGGTTTGCGGCATTGTATTCTATTCTACTAAAAAAGACCTTTTATTTGATGTGCATATTGACCTATGCTTCCATTTAAGATTTTCTTCCGACTCCTTGTGGGCCGTCCCCCTGAAGAGCTATTGGATCACTGAATATGTGTTAAAATACTTAAAATACAGTTTTATGCTCTGTAACTTTGTACCAAGTATTGTAGCTCTATCTACATTATTTTTTTAAATATTTAACTGTCTTCAGACTTTATTACCACCCTGTATATGAATTTGAACGGATAGTGTTTTGGCCTCTAGGGACCTCAACACGAAAAAGTAAATCGGTCCCGGGTCCAAGTCTTACCATGAGTACTACGGTAATAGTTCATTCCCTACACGGGAAATTCGCTAAAACGATAATAAAAATTCAATTATTTTCAAATTGAAATATCAATTCAGTAATAATAATAATTCAATTATAAATTTAAATGATGCAAAACAACTATGGTGAGTTTTTTCTGACTTTCTAGTTAGTGACCAGGTTTCTAAACTTGTTAAGAGTGGATTGTGCCTAATTACTTGGTGGCATACATTTATTTTATACTTTGTGATAATTCTTAACTTAAGCCTAAAATATTAACTCCAAATTTACAATACAAAAACTTAATTTTATTCAATGAAGATACAAAATTAATAATGAAAAAAATAAAAGGTATTTACAATCACGGTTTACAGTGTGGGGAGTAAAATTTACTTGAAGTTACTTAAAGCTTTAGGCTAATACAATGTTCTCAATGTAAATGTTCCACGAATTTATAGGAGTCAACTCTTGTATCCCTGCGACACGGTTTGAGACAAATGTGTTCAGTTTATATGGGGGTGTACTTATCCACGCTAGGATGATGGTTGAATGACTCCAATTTTGAATAAATTCTATTTGGCAGTTTGAAGAGTAAATATTTATACAGTAGTTAATTAGTTTTGCAAGTAAAAACGAGGAAGGGAGACTGATTTCAAAGGAGCAAGGCGAGTCTTAGAGATAATGTTTCGGATGATAACTTTATCATCAGCAGTCGCTGTACGAAGAAATACAATAGCAGCATAACCACGAAGAGAAGCATCTGCAAATCCATGAAGCTAAATTGAACAGCCTGATGTAAGCTCTAACTTCTTGGAATTAGGATAGTTGAAACGTCAGACAATTCTTCAAGAAAACTCATCCAGGACTCAGTCAATTCTAGGGGTAAGGGGTCATCCCAATTCAAATTCTGTGTCCAAAGGTATTGCATAAAACATTTAGGTTTCATAGTTACTGGTGTTAAAAAACCTACTGGGTCATAGATTTGGGTAATGATTCTCAACACTTTTCGTTTAGTATGTGGAATTATTGTACATGGCTCTGAAATGTTGAAATTGTAAGCACATTTATCTGTAATAGATGACCAATGAAGACCTAGAATACTGAAATGGGCTTGTTGTGTTGCATCATGGAAGAACATAGGAGTTTCCAGATGTTCTTGAGTCATATCATTAAGAAGCTTCTGTGAATTGGAGGTGCATTTTCTTAATTCAAATCCACCTTTCTTCAAAAGTTCAATCAATTGATTACACAGCTCCAAGGCTTCATCTTTGGAATCATGTGGAGGGCATACAATCATCCATGTAAGTTTGATGTAAAAGGACATGTATTGTGGATGGGTACGGGTCACCTTCACCAGCTACGAGCTGATTCAGAGTGCTAATGGCTAGAAACGGTGAACAATTCATGCCGTATGTGACAGTGGTTAATTTAAAAACTGAGAGTGGATCTTGATTATTTATTTTTGAGACATGACCTTGACAAGAGTTGTAGCTAGAAGTACTGTGGAGTTGCATTCGGAGAATTGATCACTTTGGTAAACCATGGATGTCGCACTTTTTAACCACACCCTCGCACCTGCACCTAGACAAACAACCTGGAAGCGTAATTCCATGCGCAGGGACGAGGAGTAGCTCACAAAACTACCAAACAACCAGAAAAACTGTGGAGGAAGGTTAAAAAACAACGCACCATTTGATAGAGACGAGCTGTAATCTATATAATTAATACGCTACATGAAACTTTGTCGGTTGAACTCCTCCGCCATTTCTTAACCGATTTTATCCATTGACGTCTCATTGGAAAGAGCGTGTCGCGTAGATTTGCAAACTGGCCTTACATTTTTGAAAAAGTCCCTTGGGCTCTGCCCCAGTGGCTTTGAAAGTTCCCATGTTATCCTTATGAAGAACATAATTGTTTACATTTTGATCAGCTGTATAATTTAACTGCTGTTATTTATTTTTCAATTCAATGTAACACATTGAGTACGTTTATTTACTATTTGAGTTTGTTTAAACATAACCCCCAAGACGGATCGTGTTAGTATGGTTTTATCTTAAATTTGTGTATTTATCGTTGTTTTGTGTCGCTATGACGGATCGTGTTAGCATGATTGTAACTTAAATTTGTGCATTTATCGTTGTTTTGTGTAGCTATAATTTGTTTATTTTTTTTCTTCTTTTAAATGCCTCCGACGCGACGACAACGAAACAGACAGTAGGCGTGTGAAAAACAATCCCAGGCTCGTGCCTAGCGTCCTAGGACAAAAAAAAAAAAAAAAAAAAAAAATCGTGATAACGACCGCAGCTACAGAACAGTGGCGCGTAATAGAAGGTTTAACTCATCACAGTCAGCACCTGACCCTGGACAATCTCAACTATTGGCTACAAATGCGCTCTAACACTACCCCAAAACGACTTTTCGTTCTCAATTGGCCCTCTGTCAATGACCTGTGTTGCCTGTACAGCGAGGTATTTTGAGAAGGAGAAAACCGGCCGGAATGATTTAGGTTTATCAATAACGAAGATAAACACGGTCTGAGTTACACACCGGTAATCTTGAGTTGACTCTTTTAAATTAATTGTAAATATGCCTGTTATTCGTTTTAAAATAAATCCTGTAACACTTTGCATTGCTCGAATTCGAGCAACATGTACACTCGTCTATATATTAATACGCAAGCAGTTTTCTTTTCACAGTCATAACTCGATAACGGCTTGACGGATTTTAACGTTTGAGGTGTCAAATTAAAGGTATTTTCATGTAGGTGTGCAAATACGTCTCAGAATATTAAGAAAGGGCATCACTTAAGTCCAGTTAAGGGCTAAAGTTTGGGAACGGTGGCGCTATCTGTTGACATTAGATCAAACTCAATTCCCTTTGTTTACAACTAAACATATGGACAACAGACTGTTTATTTGGTTTGCTTAAGATTAAACTTTCTAATTCTACCTCAGTAATTTCAGATAAATGTAACCTTGAGCTGCACGCTAGACCGATATCCGGCATAGTGGGGAATCCCGGCCCATACAATTCTCTAATCAGCTTATCTGGCATACCACTAAAATAGTTATTGAATGAGTCAGCAACTATTTTTTCATTACCCTCAACCTGTACTATTTTATCATCTATATTAATCGATGTTAGTTCATTTTTTGCCTTTTTGGTTAGGTTAATTAACATTTTTTTACTTTCTCATAATTGATTTGCATATATTCCAATAAGACTTTGAGTCACCCTTTACTGCTTCAATTTCAGATGAGTAATAATTAATTGTTTCCTGTCTTTTCAAATTAGAACATTCTCTAGAGAGTTCTTTATATCTATTAAACAAATGTATGTCATTGTGCGTTTTCAATCGAGAGTGAAGTCTGTTTTTTCATTTATCTTTTTAATTAGTGTCTCTGATATCCATGGAGTTCGATGCCTATTTTTACTGTTAATAGGCCTTAAAAAACTTGATTGCTCAATACATTTATTATAAATATTGTAAAAAACTGTCACAGATTTATCAAAATCCTCACAATCAAACACCGGCCCCCCAGCTCACTTCAGCCAACCTTCTTTTTAAAATTGAATGATCTACAGCCTTGACAAACTCCTCTTTCAAAGCACTATCACAACTTGTTACGCAATTGACATTAACTCCAGCATGATCAGTAAAGTCATAGTTTTCTAAATTACTATGAAAAATTAAATTAGTCTTACTTCTTATGAATACATTGTCTAAACACTTTACCCAATTCTCTCTTCCC
This sequence comes from Macrosteles quadrilineatus, assembly GCF_028750875.1. NCBI lineage: Eukaryota > Metazoa > Arthropoda > Insecta > Hemiptera > Cicadellidae > Macrosteles > Macrosteles quadrilineatus. Next base: position 35,328,671 of record NW_026542594.1, on the reverse strand, counting down.
CAAGTCGGCTCATTTATAAATGATTCAAAACCGAATGAGTTCATTATACTTAAATAATCAATGACACTGTTATTTTGTTCTAAAATATATAAATTTATATCTCCTAACATAATAGCTGTGTTTTTACAATTACTCAAAATACGTTGCAAATCATTTCGGAAAAAAGAAAAATCATGTTTATAGTTTCTATACAAAGCTATTAAATCAATTTCAAAAGGTTTATCATTTATGGTAAAATCTAATGTTAGTTTAATTAATTCAACTTCACGTAACTGAAAGCGTTCATAATTAAAAGTTAAATAATTAGAAATATAAATTACCACTCCACCAGAAGCATCTGACAATCTGTCTTAAATAACAGATTTAAAACCAGGAATTTGATACTTCTTTAATTCATCAGATTTGATCCATACTTGTGTCAATATTATAACTTCAAGTTTTCCATCCGACTCCAGTAATAATAATAAGTCGTCAAAATGCTTTCGAAGACTTCTAATGTTAATGTGGAAAAACCTTAAATTACTTAGGTTAAACTTTTTGGTTAGGTTAGGTCAGGTTTTTTTAGGTTTTTATATTTGACATATAATGAAAACTATGTACAACTTAAAACTAATTACACACGTCATCTATCATAACTTACATTTTTTCAATGTTTTTGAATGTTTCAATCCTTTGAGTGGCTGAGTTTTTGTCCTTTTTAGCTAGAATTTTCCCATTGATCACCCACACGAACTCATATTTTTTTTTTCTTTCTTGACCTGTTTTGTTTCATACATTAGTTTCTTGTAATATGGCGTCAGATGGTTGTTGCAGTAGACAGGTGTTTCAGGTACATCGCTTACAAAGTCCAGCGAGACAAGATCCTTCTTCCTGGCTTTCTTGTAGACAGCATCCCGCTTTTGTTTGTTGCTGAATTGGATGAGGAATGATGAAACTCGCCTGTTTTTGTTGCTTGGGAGTCGATGAGCAGCTTGTATATCTTGATTAATAATAATGGGTTCGTCTACAACAGTAGCTAACTTGTTGACAATGTCCATAGCTCTTTCGTTATGCATTTCAGGTATACCATCTAGCTGAATATTGAACCTTCTGCTGTACTGTTGCATTTCCTGCACCTCTTGCTCCACGTGACAAACTTTATCTTCTAATTTAGCATTCTTCTCAGCTAGCGTTTTATTTTCTTCGGCAACCTCCTTCAATTTGTCATTAACTTTTTTTCAGTTCCTTGATGAAATCATCTATTTTATCAGTGCAGAAGAAAACAGAAGTTTGTAGTTCACATACACTTTCCTTCACTTCTTTAATACTTTGTTTTACAGCGATCTCTGAATTGTCCATCTTTACAAACAAATCGTCTAATGTAATTTGTATTTTAGTACTAGTCTTCTCAGTTTTCTGTTGTGATTCTGGTGTGATTGATTAAGTGAATGTTTGAAGGTGATTATTCTCAGTGCAGTAACCCGTTACATTACCACATTATCATGTTATTTACAATGGGTATCAAAATTCCTTTGTAGTGTTTTCTGTTGATTGGTTAACTTTCGTATTTCATCTAAATTCAAATTAAATGCCACCAGTAAGACGAAGAACTGTGAGTGGCTGGAGGGAACGCAAACATGAACGCTTGCATCAACCTCCCAATTTGACGGATACAGAGTGGCAGTACTGCCGTGGTGATACATCCAATCTCGGAAAAATGAACGTTACATGTTTACATTGTGGTGACAAAACATTTTAAGCAAGAAAAGACTGACCGAGACGGTTAAATTTTTACTCTTTGTTGCCATAAATGGAAGGTTCATTTACCTCATTTGCGGTATTCACCATACTTTCAGGAACTTATTGGAAACTCTCAATCTGAAAACAGAGCTGAGAGGCTTGGATCCAGAAATTATCTGGATAAAATTCGTCAATTCAAATCCGCCTTTGCCATGGTCAGCTCTGAAGCTCATTTTTACGAGAGGGGCACCCAGGGGATCTACAATTTCAAGATCTATGACAAGTTTTACCACCGAGTAGGTAATCTAATTCCTCAAGAAGGTCATGATCCTGAATACAACAGATTTTTAAGTACGACGTTGGCACTGGAACCCAACAGCGCATGTAAAACAATTTAAACAAATAATGCAATGAAAAAATATGCGGGAAAAGGGTCACAATACCAACCCATTTGCCCAATCTTTTAAAACTGTGGCAGAAATTTGTATGGACAAGAGCTCCGAGGAGTCAAGTTAGTTTCTTATGTGCATAGTAAGAGAAAAAAAGTGACTTCCCTCGCTACAATGATGCTACCTATATAGATGTCGCAGCTATTTTAAAGCTGAAAACAGAGGATCACCTAGAAAAATAAATCTTTGTTTTTTTCTTCTTTTTTCAAAAACTAATAGTGTTAAACCTGAATGCATTCTAGATACTTCGTTAAATCCACTCTTATGTTCCCAACCGGAAAGTTTGGTTGGGGCACCTAATTAAAACAGAACATATCGTAAAAACTATTTAACAATGCTATATTACGTGTCGTACTGGTTGGCGTCAAGAGAGGGGATATAGCTTGCTACATTAGGTCTGAAAAGTTCACTTTACAGCGTGTGGTTGACATCTACGTTCTCATGGAGGGCACCCTCCTACAGTATATAAGAGATAACCAAAGCAGTATGAGAACGGATCTATATTTAAATATTCTACCATAGATTACTTTTATAATTTTTTTCAACATAATATTATTCACATTTCTATAATCAGTCATAAAAATTACTTTAGAGTGACTCTATGATTGAGGTTTTGCTGTTTATGTTTTATGTTCTTCATTATTTTATTACAAGTTGCAGTTTTGCTCGATTTTGAGCAACAGGTTATCTAATAACAATAAATAAACAAACAACAACAATACAGTAGAACCTCGATAACAAGACCCTCGATAACAAGTCACCCTTGATAACAAGGGTCATTTTCAAATCCCCTTCCCCTAATCACATGTTATTGCAAACCTCGATAAGAAGTCAACCTTGATAACAAGTCTTATTTCATAATCCCTATGAGAGTCTTGTTATTAAGGTTTTACTGTACATTTTTCTAAAAAAACTCCAAATATTTGAATACCCATCTAACCTACTAGCTCACATCCATTTCTTTAAATGATCAAAAACATTATCATGGAAAGAATTCAATAAATTTTACGTTCAAAATAAATAACCAAAATTACAACAGTTTTAAGATAATCCGTTTAAGCATTTAGTCGTGGTAACAAATTAATAACTTTGGGGGCTCCATATTTTAGATAAATAAAGCAAAAAATTAATAAATAGGCTAGAAAATGAATTTTGAAAAAAATAATTACAATTAGGGTATGTAGTATGTTGGGCTTAAAATGTAACTATTCATTAATATTGTTGTAATAAACTGATTTTAATAGTAGGATAAAAGAAATATAAGACACTGTTAGAGAACCATTTGAATAGACTGGTAGTTAGTTTACACAAAAACTTAAACAAACAAACGTTACAATAATCAGAATTACATATACAGCTGTTACAGGACTGAGTAAATCATTTGTTAACTCAACAAATATCTAAAAGAACAACAACAACAATAAATAAATCTAAAAAATACATATAACAAAATATCACAAAACTTGTAGTAGGACAGTTTCTAGTTTATACTGGGCAGGTGCACAGCACCGAAGGGGCGACAAAGCAGGGCGGAGAGGGGGCCATTGTCCAGGAGTCAGCCAGGGTGTGAACTTCCTCTCCTCCAAGGTTGATGTGGCCTAGTACATACTCCTCCTCCGGAGCCCCATCAGGTAGTATCGGCAAGATAGTTCTACTCCATTAATCAAAATTGGTCACTCTGGAAGAAGAAACATCCACAGGGAGACATAATTTGAGAAAATAAATGGGATGCAAAATTATACAAAGTTGATGGTTGTTGCAGCCTATCATCCCTTGACAGGAGTAAGAAAAAGTGTGTGACACACAGATTCACTGGGTACGTCGAACAGTTACATGGCAAAACACATACTATACAAAAATTGAACACAGGAACAAAAAATAAGTCGTGTCATTCGTCGGTGGAAAGTAGTCACGGCTCACTTTAAGGGTATATAACTTCATTAGGTTAACTTAGGCCTATATTTTTGCTCTTCATTGGAGCGATTTCTGACTTAAGTCATTGGCTTAGTAGGTTTCAAAAAATGCAGGAGTGAGTGATGAAGTTTTGAACAAGTCTTACAAGTACGTTTAGACATACACTGCTTAACCAAATTATTGCCAAGGCAATTTGTACTCCGTTTTAAGTCATGTACAATTTAAAAACCTCTCTTTTAAACCTGTAATCCAGCTACTAGGAGGTCACAAATTGTGGATATTTATAGGCATGCACTATGATACTCGCTGGTGTGGATTAACGTCCACACTAGTGAGTACTACGACTATCCGCAGTACTATCCTCATCCTGATAATTAGACCAATTTGTTAATACCAAGGCAAAAATGTGGTTTGGATTCCACTATTAACTATAGGTCCCTTAGTTTCCATTAGCTGTATAGGCTATTGATTTACAGCTGTGTCTAAGGAATATGTTGGCCTTAGTCACTAGGAACACTACAAGATCGCGCCACTCATCCTACACTCATCCTCCACTTCATAGGTAGGTGGAGAGATAAGCCTACGCTTCGAGTGGTATCTTTCCCGTAAAGCATTATAGGCTACTGTATAGTTGCCAGATGAGATCGGTAAAGATTTGATTAAGTATAAGGCTTCGCCTTCAAGTGAACTTATCAAGTACTGGTGTTTTTCAACCAGGGATAAGCTACCATTGTTGTGGATAGTAGTATCAAAAATGTTAATATAGGAAGTCCATGTCTTAGTTTCATCAAAGGACTTCAGTTCTAGTTTAGGCAATTTTAAAATGCTGGGAGTAGGCCTAGAGGTTGGGTTTGATGTTACCGATTTATTTGACAAGTGTTCATCTTCAGAGTTCTGAATTAGAAGAGAAATTTGGGTTTGAATGTTTATTGAGAATTCTGATATGTCGTCCTGGAGCTTCTTCATTGTCAGAAAAAATGTTAGTATCGTCATCAACAGCAAGAAGCTTATCAAGGTTCGCTTCAAAATTGGCAGAAATTGTTTTAGCTTCATGCAAATAAAGGTTATGTTTAGCGGTTTGAGCTTCTGTTATTTCTGAGGGACACGATTGAATATAGTCATTGTTTGTATTTAATTTATTTAATTGCAATTTGCATCTATTGGAAAATTTGGAAAATCTCATTTTGAAAGTTAGGCCTAGATCGTTCAACGAGTTCAGTAAGTAGCCGAGATATTTTTAATGGATGGAGTAATTTGAGGATAAGGACAACTCGGGGTGTAAAATCCGGGTTTCTTTAATATTTCCATGTTGATATTGATTTATTGTTAGAACTTACGATGAGATGTGATGTGTTGTCTTCATTGTCTTTGAGATATTTAAGCATAGCCTTACTTTGAGTCCTTTGACATGACGTTTGACATTGCAATATAGACGAAATGAAGTCGAAGTGGTGAATGCGAAGCGGAACTAGCAGAACGATGATGAATGACGATGTTGAACACTTGGAACGAGAGGAGTGTGGACTGTAGCGTGACGTAGACAAATAGTTCAAAATGGCGATGCGGTATTGTCCTTGGCGGCTTCACGTTGGATGAAATACATACAACCGAGACATTGAAAATAAACTTGAGAAAAAGTCACATAGATATAACCCGCGGCTTGATAGGACCAAAGATGTGCAGTGTAATTATACTAGAGAGGAAAAAGTCAAGGGAATTTTGTCATATGTTTGTTGTTCTTTTATATTTATTTAGTTATTATTAAGATCATCTGGAGATTGTTGTTGTTTTGTATTTACAAATAATTCAGTTGGTAACATTTTATTCCTAAGATAAAAATTGTTAATCAATATAAAACTTCTTTATTTGACATGGTGGCAGCGGTTTAGTTTTTTTAAAAATGCCAAAAAACAATAGATTATCAATCAGAGGAAACAAATCAAATCAATCATCAGAAACACATAATGTTCTAGAACCAAGACAGCAGCAAAATAGGACTACATCAGTCATGTTTCAACCTCCTGAACCTTTTGATTCCAAATATCCAGAGTTATGGGAAAAGTGGTTTAAGCGATTTGAAAGGTATAGAATTGCATCAGGACTGGACAATGAACCTCAAGTAAAACAAGTAAGCTGCTTGATTTACTGTATGGGGCCTGATTCTGAGGATATATTATCAACAGCACACCTCTCAGAAGATGACAAAGCCTCATATGAATCTGTAACAGAAGCCTTTGACAACATATTTACTGGCAAAAGAAATGTCATATACGAACGAGCAAAGTTTAATTCAAGATCACAACAACCAGATGAATTATTTGATACATTTCTGGCAGACATAAGCTCAATGGCCGAACACTGTTCATTCAAGAACCTTAAAGCAGAACTAATACGTGATAGAATTGTAGTGGGTATAACTGATAAACGTTTATCGGCCCAATTACAAGAAGATTCAAATCTTACATTGGAAGAAGCAGTTCAAAAATGCAAACAAAAAGAGTCCATCAGCAAACAAGCAGCTGAACTAGAAATGATATGCCAAGGAAAACATGCAGAAGTTGACCGAATCAAATCAGACCAAAAACAAAGTGCAAGATTTAACAAAACCCATGATTTAAAGACAGCTAGGAAAGAATGTTGTTGGAACTGTGGAGGTCCAATGCACCCCAGGCACTTATGCCCTGCTAAAGATTTAACATGCCATTACTGCCAAAAAATCGGTCACTTTGCCAAACATTGCAGAAGCAGATTATTAGAGACTAAAACAACGGACAACACGAAGAGACTCAACGAAATAGGACGTTTGGACAAGCCTGACAACACTGAAGCTTCAGTAGCATATTTAGGACCTGTGAATGCTTCATGCTATGACTCCAGTTCTTGGTATGTAGAAATATTTATCAATAACCAGTTAGTTAAAGCGAAACTTGATTCAGGCGCAGAAGTTACAGCCATTCCCTCAAATGTAATTCATGCAAAACTTATGAAATCTGACCGTATACTTAGGAATGCTGATCAGAGGGAACTAGATGTAAGAGGTATGTTTATAGCAGACATAGCTTACGATGGGAAAATGGTAAAAGAAAAGGTGTATGTTGTTGCAGGATTAAATGAACCTTTACTTGGAATTCCTGCGATTAAATCTTTAAATCTCATAACCCTCAGAAAAGCTGATACTGCAGGACTTAACTCAATTACCTTAGACTCTGTATTAACGAGCCACCCTGAGCTTTTCATTGGTCTGGGTAGCATTCCAGGAGAATATAAGATTGAATTGAACGAAAACGCTCAACCGCACTCGGTTCGAGCTCCAAGAAACATATCAATTCCTTTACGTTCAAAAGTGGAGACAGAATTGAACAGAATGTTGGACTTAGGAGTGATAGAAAAAGTAGAGTCTCCAACTGACTGGTGTGCACCAATAGTACCAGTACTCAAGCCCAATGGTAGTCTACGTTTGTGTGTTGATTACACTGAACTTAATAGGAATGTTAAACGGCCAAAGATAATACTACCAGATGTAGAAGAAACACTAGGGCAAATTGGGCGCTCTAAAATATTTTCAAAACTAGATGCCCAGTCAGGGTTTTGGCAGATAAAAATATCACCTGACACAGCTAAACTAACTTCTTTTATTACTCCATTCGGAAGATTTTATTTCAAGAGATTACCCTTTGGCATTACAAGCGCACCAGAGTTTTTCACTACACAGATGTTTAAACTTTTAAATGGTATCGATGGGGTATTATGTCACATGGATGACATACTTATACATGGCCGAACACAAGAGGAGCATGATTACCGGCTCACTCAAGTATTAGATCGCTTAAAAAAAGCAAAGGTTGTACTGAACAAAGAAAAATGTTCTATTTCCCAAACATCTGTGAAGTTTCTTGGAAACCTGATCGACTGTGATGGTATCAAGGTCGATCCTGATCATATACGAGCACTCGAGGAACTTCCCCCTCCTAAAGATATTGCGGGAGTTCGACGATTAATTGGTATGTTGAATCAACTGAACAAGTTCATTCCAAACTTAGCTGATAAAACTGAATCATTCCGTGAGCTTACTAGAAAGAATAGACAATTTTGTTGGACAAGTCAACATCAAGAAGCCCTTTCAGACATTATACAGACCGTCAATGAATCAATATCTTTAACTAAGTATGATGTAAATGCTGAATCTATTGTTATAGCCGATTCATCAGCATATGGATTGGGTGCAATGTTACTTCAGGTTGAAGATAAATCTCCCAAAGTAGTGATGTTTGCTTCAAGGACCTTACAGGACTGTGAAAGACGATATGCCCAGATAGAAAAGGAAGCTCTTGCATGTGCATGGGCCGCAGAAAAGTTTTCTAAGTTTTTAGTTGGAAAAAAATTTAGAATCCTAACAGACCACAAACCATTAGTTTCACTCCTTGGAAGCAAACACCTAGACACAATACCAGCTAGGATTCAGAGATTCAAAATGCGATTGATGAAATTTGACTACTCCATCGAACACATTCCCGGAAAAGAAATGTTTACAGCAGACACATTAAGCCGAGCGCCGATCCCAGATTCTACAGATGAGTTCACAAAAGAGGTAGAGGCACACATTAAGGTAATATCTTTAAACTTTCCAGCAACACAGTCAAGATTGGAACAAATAAAGAATGCCCAGATCCTGTGTGAAGAATGTCAGATGTTGGTGAAATACACAGAAAATGGATGGCCTAAATATAAGAAGGATGTGCCAGAGAGTATGAGAAAGTGGTATACCTTTAAAGACGACCTATCTATAATAGAAGACTTGATATGTTATAAAGAAAGAATTATTATCCCATTTGAACTTAGAAAAGATATCATTAATAAACTGCACGATGGTCATTTCGGGTCTACACGCACAGTCCTCCGAGCGAAACAATCTGTGTTTTGGCCAGGAATTACAACAGAGATAAATAACTTGATTGAAAATTGTGACACTTGTGCTAAACACCAAAACCAAAAGTCAGAAAAAATGATTCAATCAGACACTCCTTACTATCCATGGCAAATAATAGCAGTTGATTACTTTGACTTTGTGAAAGGCAAATACTTGGCTGTTGTGGACTATTATTCACGGTACTTGGAAATGATAAATGTGTCCACAATGACTGTGTAGATGAACTAATCAAGAAGATGAAAGCCTGTTTTGCTCGACATGGGATCCCTGAAATCGTAATTTCTGATTCTGGCTCACAGTTTACAAGCTCAGAATGGAGAGCCTTTGCAGCCGATTTTGGGTTTAAAACTATTTGTTGTAGTCCCTTACACCATCAGGCAAACGGTGAAGCTGAAAGAGCAGTCCAAACGCTTAAAAAGATGCTTACAAAGAACAAAGACCCCACTCTTGCATTACTGGAGTACAGGTCAACACCAGGTCCATCAGGGTACAGCCCTTCGGAATTGTTGATGGGAAGAAGACTAAGAACCCGACTACCGTCATTGACGAAAGATCTCAAGCCTAAAATGGTAGATCACAAGACATTTAGAGAATTGGACAAACTATATAGAGCAACTCAAGCAGATTACTTCAATAAACGGCATGGAGTGAGAGATGAAAAGCAATTCACTATTGGATGCAATGTGTATATTCCTGATAGGAGAGAAGATGGGAAGATAGTTAATAAAGTAGCTCCAAGATCATACACAGTTAAGACAAACGAAGGCATGTTACGTCGCAACGGGGTAATGCTAAGACAACTACAACCCAAAACATCTGATGACCCTGGAACTGAGCCTAATTGTTTTTCCTCATTTGGTAGACAAATAAATCCACCAAGAAGAACGTGTCTTTAAAAAAAGGGAAGAGAAGATGTCATATGTTTGTTGTTCTTTTATATTTATTTAGTTATTATTAAGATCATCTGGAGATTGTTGTTGTTTTGTATTTACAAATAATTCAGTTGGTAACATTTTATTCCTAAGATAAAAATTGTTAATCAATATAAAACTTCTTTATTTGACAAATTTATACAAAGAAGTGTAATTTATTAGAGAAAATATGAGTATGTGTTGTTATGAGAAGTGATTGGCGGTGAATGAATGCAACAATGAATATGGTCATGTGATGGAATTACATTAACTGTTAAAAACAAAGACATTTCAAAATTAACAAATAAAACAAAGACACTTGACTGAACAAAGTATATTAGTTAATTAGCTAAATTAAAGATATTCATTATGTACTGTAATCAATATGAACACATTTGAGATACAAAGAACACATTTTAATACACCTTTATAAATACATAGGCTGCAATAAAAAAAACCTGTATCAGCTGCTTTTGTTTGCTGAAGCTACAAAAAGGTACAGTAGAACCTCTTTAATCTGAACATCCATTAATCCGAATGCCTTATTGCTGTACTCTGTACACAGTACAGTAGTTCTTTATTGTATTGATATACGCACCGCAATTGTTTCTATTGTAATGTACAGTACTGTTTATTCACTATGTTTACTACTTAATTGAATAAAGACTGTATTTAATTTTATAAAGCATTTTTAACTTTTCCTGTAACATTTACGATCCATTTGAGCAACGTTTTAGCTATTGTTATGTGAAAACAACATGTTCTGTAATCTGAACTATTCAATAGTCCGAACTACCCCCGGTCCCAAGATTAAAGAGGTTCTACTGTATTGACAATAACATGGGCACTTTAAAGGGCTGTAGGGCGGAAACTGGATTTTTCCCAGCCTTGTGACCAAGTCCAATTGATTTATCGTGGCCAAATACCCCATAATAAACAACAAAATTAAAAATCCTTGGAGGAAAATAAAAGTTTGTCCCTACACACACTTGTTTTAGATTATAGGATTGGTTTTTATATGTGCACACGGTGTTTGTTCTTTAGATCCATTAACAGTTATAATTATTGGAACAAATATTTCTTTAATCATTTTTGACATTTGTATTTTTCCTAGCTTGATTAAGTGTAGTCCTTTTTTCGCTTAAGACTGATGTATGTTATTATAAACACAGGAGCGTACCAAGCGGATGCTGGCCCAGCTGGGTCTAACTCTAGAGGACAGTGGAGGCGATGTCCAGGCTGTACCAATATCTGCACTCAAGGGCACTAATGTCAACACCCTGGTGGAGGCTATCGTACTTCAGGCTGAGCTCATGGACCTCAAGGCTGACTACCAGGGTCTGGTCGAGGGTACAATTATAGAATCCAAAGTGGATCAAGCAAGAGGGTAAGTGTGTGAGAGGCCGTTAAAAGTTATTCTCTTCTATCACTGTATCTTTTAATTTTGTATACGATAATAGTTTCAAACCATTTATATTCTTATGGTTTCTTCTGGTCGTATAGCTCTATGCTTTTCATGATCTATTCATTTAGGCAACATCTACTTCGCTTACATATAGACATCTAAATATTATAATCTAGTGACAACAGCTTCTTCTGTAACAAAAAACTTAGAATTATTCTGGACTATGAAGACTGTGGTATTTGTTTACACAACATCATATTCAGACAGGTCATTCGTCATTGTTACAATAGTTTATAGTCTCTATACTAATATTATTACTAAAATAAATTTCATATACTGAGCCTTAACATCTACACAGCTTCCATATATTCCTCCAATGAGAAGAAGGCCTTCTCCAAAAGAAAGTTTTTTTAACCTCTTTTTGAATATGGGGAATGAATCAGTGTCCCTAATTGAAGAAGGTAATTTGTTATTTATTTTCGGGCCCATGTACTGAGGAGATAAATGGAATACTTTAAGTCTGTGTTGAACTGGTTTTAAGCTTATATTGTTTTTAAATATAGTGTTATGAGGATGCTCATGTTGATATTCCATGAATGTGTCAAAATCACTTTTAACCATTAAAGCCAGTTTAAAGATAAAAGAACTATACAAAGTAAGCATTTTAAACTGAATGAAAAACTCTTTACTATGAGTAATTCGAGACATTTTGGCTAAGACTCTAACTGTTCTTTTTTGGAGGATAAAACTTTGTTCGGAATGACTAGAAGAACCCCATACAGTAGAACCTCGGTTAACCGAGGTAATTGGGACCGAGGGTACCTCGGATACGGCAAACCTCGGATAACACGGAACGTAACCTAAAAATCGTTACCGGGGCTAAAAATAGCTCAAGATATACTAAAACATGAACAAAAGTTATTAACTGAACTGTTGTTTAGTTTATTAGTACAAGAAATGTTATTAGTACGCAATAAAACGTGAGAGGAAACGGTAACACTCACAATACTAAACACTGTTTTAATATAACACTCAATTTATTGCACAACTGAATACGTATGATATAGGCTACACAATGTACAGAAGTTTAGTTACAGTACAGTATTCCTGTTTACAAAATTAAATCAAAGAAATGAAAATTAATTTACTGTACATTGTACAAAAATAAACAAAGTAAGCTAATCTTTTTTCCCAAAGAAATCAGTTATTGTTTTTTGACTTAGATTAGAGGATCTTAGGCTAGCCGCCCTGTTGCGCCAGCGTCGCAGCCAAACTAAATCGTTTGTTGTTGCGGTTTCTTGTTGTTCAATGTATGCCAGTCACTGAGCTAAAATTATAACTGGAGGTAGCACTGCCATTGCAGAAGTCTGTCAAAAGCGTGTCGCTGATTTTGTTAGGTTGGTATAGCAGCAGGTTTTTTCATCCAATAACATGGCTTCTATAACTAGGTTTGCATAGCAGTGAGTTTTTTCATCCAATAACATGGCTTCATTTTAACTCACACCTCACGCAAACATGGCGGCTGGCGAAACGCATCTTTGACATTCAGTGCTACCTCCAGTTAGAATTATAGCTCAGTGATGCCAGTGCTCCCTCGATCATTCTTAGACCTTCTGTATGTGATATTTTCTCAGTCGCCCCATCAGATTCATCGCTGTAAAAAAAACTTTTGTCGAATCGGGGTGGTGGGGAGAGCGAGTGGCTCAGTCGCGTCTCGGCATTGAAACAGTTCGCATTGGTCCGGCGGCGAGCGGTGTCGGGTTACAACACCTGCAGCTGCTCTGGCGAGCGGTGTCGGGTGACAGTTCCGTATGCATTCGGCAAAGATAAGCGCTAAGCTACGCAAATATTTGGCCGAGGAAACACAACAGTTGCCAACATTTTACTGTACAGTAGTTTTAACGCATTGCAGGCTAGCGTGCGTATTGCGATAAAAGGAGCACCCAAACGCTCATTACTGTACGTAGTTTGTGCGTGTTTCTTTTGCTTTTTAAATAAAAAAAATCGTTCGAGGACGGCCTCGGTTAACCCGGAGTCTCGGTTAAGCGAGGCTCGGTTAACCGAGGTTCTACTGTACCGTTAAACCGTAATTCATGATGGAAGAAAACTAAGCTTGGTATACTGCTAATTGTGTGTCTAAATTTGTAGTATGTCGAATTACCTGAAGAACAAGTAGTACAGTATAGCTGATCTGAGTCTCTTTGATAGATTCTTAATGTATGTTTACCAATTAAGTTGCCAATCTATATCAATTCCCAGGTAATTGACTGAGTTTTGAGAATATATTGATGTTTGGTTCGAATTTATAACAATGTCTCTATTCTCATTAGCAACTGAAAAGTGAATTAGTTGTGTCTTTGACACATTCATAGATAGACCATTTAGTCATTTACTGTGTACCAGTCCCCGAGGAGTTAAACCTCCTTATTAAGTCTTGTTTAAAGTCCGATGTTTATTTCAAAATATATTTGAAAAAGTATATTATATAAAGTATATTTGAAAAGTATGGATTTTTGTAACATTACATAAATCATTTCCATTAAAAATAAACAAGGTCCAAGAATGGAACCTTGAGGAACTCCGTAAGGTCCCCTCTCTGACTCCACACACAAAATAACACAACACACACACACACACACACACACACACACACTGGCTTGTTATATTAGTTTGGCATTTCTGTAATATAATTTTTTGTTTACGGCTTTTTGAATATGAAATGGACCATTTTAATTCCACATTTTTTATTTCAAGTCTACTTAGTTTTTATAGCAATATATCATGATCAACACAGTCAAAAGCCTTGAACAGGTCACACAGCACACCTATTGTGCGCTGCGACCTTTGAAGTATATAACACAACTCAGATAAAATTCCTTCCTTAAGGGACAGATTCACTAGTGTGCAGGGAGGTTGTTCAATAAGTTTAAAAACTCTACTAATAACAAAGAGGGGAATTTTGTCCTAACCTGAAGATTTAGTATTGCTAAGAGTGGTGAAAGTTTTTCTTAGATCATGAACTGAAATTTTTCTAAATTTAAATTGTAAAGCAGAATTTTGCAATCTAATTAAATGTTGACTATTGTTTAGTAGCTGAATGGATTTATCTTTATCTGTCATTTGGTTAGCAATTTGTGAAACATTAATAAAAAAAAATTAAATTTATTTGCTATTGCCAATGGACTACTATATTGGTCTTTTCCATCATTCAATTGGATCTCGGCGGGTGTGTCCGAGTTTTTTTTTCTATTTAATCCAATTTCTTGTTTTACGACTGACCAAGATGCTTTACTTTTTTATTTTATGCAGAAATTTGTATTCCTAAAGTAGCCTAATCCAATTTTTCTTTTTTTGTGTTTTATTTATACAGGGTGAGGCAATGAACGCACCCCAATTTATAAATAGTACAAATACAATACTATTTACCCTATACATATAAATAGCGCATCAAAACACAGCTTATCTTTTGCCATTTTGACTTAACAATGTCATTTTTCCATTTCTTTTCAGTCACTTGAAAACGCCATTGAATACTCATTCTAGCATTTATTCAGGAATCACTTTAGTTTCCTGGACAATCCAAGAAAATCTCTAGAGAAACTTAGAAAAACCTTAAATTTCAAGTAGCTTATAGAGAGGACCACCAAAGAAAGCAAAGAGCCAACGTAAAAGCTTCCAACAGCGAAAGCATCCTGACAATCAAACCTCTTTGGACTTTGAGGTACTGCTACTCACTCTCTTTCAATATTTGCTGGTGTACGAAGGGTTTTGTGGTGCCCACCGATTATTTTATTTGGTTTAAGCTGTTATCCTAAATAATTTTACCCAGTCCCCTATTGTTTTACAATCAGGAACAGCGTCATATTGACCAAATATAGAATGTGGTCCAAACAACCTCTGGATGTTTGCACAAGAATCAATATTTTAAAAAGAGGTTCCTACATCAAAATCTCAGTGTTACAAGCCCCAGGCACAATGTTTACTAAAATGGCAGTTTAATTGATAGTATAAGCACTGCTGTTCATTCATTGTTGCTTTACTTATCATTCTTTATTTTGTAGTTTCATTAAGAAAAATATTATTATGTAACAACAAAAGAAAATTGGGGTGCTCTCACCGCCACACCCTTTACTTGAATTAACTGTTTTTGGAAAAACTTCATTAAATAAATTTAGAAATGTATTAAGAAAGTTGTTGTAGTTTGTATCTACATTTGGTGTGTTAATATCATAGTGTGCATTTTTTAAAGCCATTTCGAAATTTTTAAAATTTTTTCTATAAATGTACGAGTTAGTTCTTTGGTATTGGAGAAGACCTTTTCTCAAATGACAATATTAATACTTTGTGGTCTGATGCACCGATGTCTACAACTAAGCTACTAGTATTCTTAGCTCTGAGGTTAGAAAATAATATATTCTCAATGCAAGTACTAGAATTTTTAGTTGCTCTTGTAGGTATAAAGACATTCGGTACAAATCTAAAACAATCACAAATTTCAAAAACTCTACAGGTACTAGCTTTGTCAGATTACAGATTAATATTTAAGTCAGAAGATATAAAAACATTTTTTGATTTTGCCTCCAATGCCAATTTGTCCAGTAATAATTAAAATAAAATAAAAAATATTTTATCAAATTATCTCCAGGAATTATAGATATTGATATAAAGACCGAATTCTATTCCTTGACTTCTATAAATAACCCATTGAAACAATATGGTTCATTCAGAAATTTCAAGTCATTTCTAATTTTGAAACTTGCGTTTTTGTCCATCATTAAACATGAGCCTCCTCTAGATTGATAAACTCTAGCATAAAAATATGCAATTTTAGAATCATCTAAACTGTTTAATAAATTTATACATTTTGAATTTAGCCAATGTTCATTTAAAAAAGATACCTGAACCTTTCTTTTTTGACTTTCCATGAAGAAAACTAAATCTAAATAATTATTTAAGAAGCCCTGGATATTAAAATGTAACAAAACCAAACTTTCATCAAGATTCTTACCTAACTCATTTCTTTTCTTGGACTCCTCAGACTGAACTACTTCTCTGAAAAACATTCTGTATTATTCCTAAGACTACTATTTACGATTTCCCTCTCAAATACCGGTTTGTTAAAATATTGTTTATGATAACTTATAGAATATATAATTACAATACATCAAGAACAGTGCCTTATAATTTAGATTTTAGATGAAGTAAAATCTTGATTATTGGAAACCAGCCATGGCAAGGGCGGATAGGCAAGTAGTTCTATAGCAAGGAAAACAATAAAAATCATTGTAAACAAGTAAAAAGTCGTGAAATTACTTTAACATCTTCATTTTTTAACATATTATCACACCCCCGTAATCGTCACCATATTCAGCGCACAACATCCAGCCAAGCGCTTGGGCCCCTCTAGGGAATCCAACCCCGGGATTCCTGACAAATTTGGAACATTTTCAATCCTGGGATTTTCATACTCAATTTCATCATTTTCGGGATTAGCTATTACAAGTATAACGAATGACGATATTTATTTGATAACTAACAATTATAACAGTATATTTACTGAGAAATCACAGCTGAATCAAGCTATAAATCAAATAATCACAATTTACAAATTAATATGAAGTGTTTTTTATTTAATATGTATCCTGTTCTATTATCGTATTATAGCCCAGTTAAATTAGACTAATCGGGTGAAAAAATTCCCGGAGAATTGGAATTTTTTTTAACGTTCCTTTTGTTCCTTATATTGAAGACTAGCTGTAACCCGCGGGCTTTGCCACGTTTAACTTCTTAATTTTCAAGATTATCTCGTTCACATGGCTCAATCACGTCCTGGTTGAAGTTTGTTTGCTACGCTCACTCACCTTTAGGTTGGAGATCGTTCGCTGCGCTCACTTGCCTTCAGGTTAGCTCGTTCGCTACGCTAACTCGCCTCCAGGTTGAAGTTCGTTCGCTACGCTCACTCACCTTTTGGTTACAAATTAGCTGTTGTCATAAATGTAAAAGAAATAATAAATCAAATAATAGTGCTGCACCCTGTTGGTAATCCTTGTAACTTTAATGCTATTGAACATCATAGAACAGAACCAACTTGTTTAATTGAAAAAGCTGTTAAGATTCAATAATTCCATTTCTCATAAGGTTAACATGGAAAACTCCAGAGCCACTGGGGCGGAGCCCGAAAGGATTTTTGAAATAAGAATATGCTTATATGTTAATCGGGAATGTGAGCTATCATCATGCCAAATTTCAGCCCAATCTGACCAGTATTTTTCGCGTTCACTTGTCACAAACATACATCCATACATCCAAACTTTCTCATTTATAATATTCTACAGTAGACTCCCAACTATCCACCACTGGATTAACCCTAGCAGTGGCCAATGTCAGAATTGGGGAATGGCCAACCCATTTTGGCGATTTTGCTGACCTTTTTTTGAAAATTCTTAAAAATTCAACCGTACAAGTAAACCTAGCCAACCTTATATTCATTTTGTTCGGAAAGAACAGAAGAATCTAGAAATAGTAATATAATAATGATTTAGACAGTGTATTTTTTTCGGTAAAGTGAAAAAAATAAAAAAATTTCATTTTTTCTTTTGAAATTTCAAAAATAGCCTCGGTAAAATTTTGTCTACAGATTTTTTATGGGAAATTCATTATATACATTTTGTAGACAATCTAATTCCCTACATAGAAATATATAACATGTTAGGAAAATATTTTGTTTTATAAGTTTTTGGGGCGAAATATAATAACAAACGGGGAACCAAAAAAATTGAAAACCGTACAGTGTTAGTTTGTGTTGTAAAAAGTTATGTAATATATGTGTATACTAATAATGATATATACATGTTTGTAAAGCTAATAAAGTAAGGAATCCAAAAAAGTCATCAAGTTTATGGTAAAAATAGTTTTTTATTTATAAATAAAATAATGTTTTTATATTTAGTATAAAACTTTTGTACCAAATGTTTTTACTTCAAACCAACATAATCATCTTGTAGTGTATTTAATTACCTACATAAAAATGTATAACACGTTGGGTAACAATTTTTGTTTTTACGTGTTAGGGGCATAATAATATAAATAAAGGGAAAACCGCAAAATACAACTGCAAGAAAAATACAAACTTTTATAAACACGATTTCACACTATTCAGTAAATATTCATGCATAGTAAAATGCATGAAGATTACTGTTATATACACACACACATTTCCCTAACAATACGAAATAATAACAAATTTAGTAATAAATCGCGGATAAAACGAGAGCGAAAACTCACCGGTAACAACACGCAATGGCGAATACAAGGCACTTTGTATATGAGACCTTGACAGTAGTGACGCACTTTCGTCGTCTTAGTGAGACATAACGGAAATAACCCTGAGCGCAGGGCTGCCACTATCACAAGCTACATTTCTTCCTCTTCAAAATGACATATTATATTAGAAAAGGTTTAAATACCTGCTATTAAGCAATCCAATGTTGTTGTTAGTTTCGGTGTCTGTGTGACACTATCATCAGGCTGTACAAGGACAGTTTTCTTTCTTCATAGAAGAGTGTCATATAATTTACACAAAAATAATAAATAAACATTTAAACACAACATTTGTGACTGCAGTCTGGACTGGATTCAAACTCCGCCGGGTTAGCGTCGTCTGTTTTCTTAACTGATCAGTTACCATAAATGTCTCGTGTTTGTGTCGTGTTTAAATGTTTATTTATTATTTTCGTGTAAATTATATGACGCTCTTCGTATGAAGAAAGAAAAATGTGACACCGCGTGCCCAGACTGGTGTCTCAGGCGCCTGGTCAGAAGCCGTTGTAAACCTCTCCTGCGAAGAAGTCAGGCATTGTGCGAGAGCCCCTCACGTCGACTAAGGAAAAATAAATAATAACATTAATTTTATAATTCTTTTTATTATAAAATAACTTTTTTATCATAAGACTAATTTTACAATTTTTAATTATAAAATAAGCTGACATCACCTAACACAACCAACCAAACTTGGTGATAATATAAAAAATATATAAGATAAAAATCAAATGAAGGTTTTCTTATAATTTTAGCGAATTTCCCATATAGAGAATAAGCTATTTAATATGCCAAGTATTTAATTAGATTCTTTTCTTTTATGAAACTAGATTTTTTCATTGGGATATTGATCAACCTATTTGTTAATGCATGGAATGTAGACATCTTTTGTTCCCTCGGGTGGTTTGAGTCTGCTGGTATTATGCAGTCACTTGTAGTTGGTTTTCTATAAATTTCAAAGTTATGAGATCTATTTTCCTTTGAAATCGTCACGTCTAGGAAATTTATTTTGTTCTTTTGTATCTCTTGGGAGAATTGAATCGTGTTTGATAAGGAGTTGATATAGTTTAAAAGTTTTCTTGATTCTTCTTCCGTACCTTCAAATAGACATATTATGTCATCGACATATCTGAACCAATATTTTATTTTATTATAGAACGGATTAATTTCATTCATAATTTTTTTGAATTCCATGTTATGCATATATATGTCTGCCAACAGTCCTGAAAGTGGAGATCCCATGGCAAGTCCTTCTTTTTGTATGTAGTATGATGAATCAAATTAAAATAATTTTGACTCATTGCAGTTTTTGTAAGTTTTACTATATCTTCTATTTCATTTTTTGACAAGGTTTTACTTTGGGTTAAAGTTTCTTTAAGACATTCATGCTTTAAAACATTCAAAAATTCTAAATTAAATGTAAGTTACCGAACTAAAAACAACGCATTAGATGTAATTAATAAAAGAGCCAAAAAAGATAACAACCAAGCTGTAACATCAAAATATGAGAACTCTGGTATCTAAAAAATTAAATGTTCAGATTGTGAAAAGTATTACATTGGACAGACAGGAAGGTCATTTAACTGCAGATATAAAGAACATGTACAAGCATTTAAATCAAAGAATGTAACTAGTATGAAAAGTAATGTAGCAGAGCACATGCTTAATGAGAATCATAAATTCACTAAAATTGAAACAGATATGACAGTTTTGGACTACGGATCAAAAGGAAATAAATTGGTTACAAAAGTAGAATATCATATATACTGCAGCTACAAGAAAGATCCAACGAATATAATCAATACAATGCAAGTAAAGAAACAAAATCTTATATATGAAAATTTTAAAATTAAAGAATATTATTTAACATAAACGTCAAGAGAAAGATAAAATAAAAAAACCATAATCAATTATATATATGACAAAATTTCATGACCAAAGATTATACTGTACTACCATAAATTTTAAGAAAAAGAAAATCATATGTCAAGATCATCACATGATGTTTATTTATTAGTCAATTTGTTGTGTTTAAAGTGAGGTTAAATATGTTACTCTTGTAAATGGCCTAACCCTCCAAGTGTCCATAGTTTAGGCCTTAATGTCCACCTATTTTTGGCGCATTTGCAAGGTTTTATGAAAACGGATCTGAGAAGCTTAAAACGATGTTAATTCTAATGTTCTATATACCATTTTGTTTGGAAAATCATGGGCTTCAATATTATATATAAAACATAAGGAACATTTTTTCAAAAAAAACAAATTTTTAGGTAAAAAAAATATAATTTCGAAAATTTTCAAAAAAAAAATAAGTTCGCGCTCAATGAAATTGTATAAATTATAGGCCTATAAATATTTGAAAATAGCCACTTTGTTCTAAATTTTATGAGGATTACAAATATATAATAATATAAGGAAGTATATTTGCAAATAAATAAGTTATGGGCAAAAAACTGATTTCAGTACATAGCGTTTAGCTAAGAATGCATAGCCTAACCATAGCTAGGAATCTGGCTGATAATTTACATCAATATCACTACCTACTTCTTCAGGATCATCAACCAGCACTTCAAAACCACTTAAATCTTCTTATAATGCACCACGTATATCACTACTTTTGATTTTTAACACTAAAACAATGATAAACGTAATAAAACACATCAGTCATCGGTCCGGGGGAACCTAGCTGTTTACAAATACACGCACGTCAGCTGTCTGCTACAATATTTTCGGAACTAAAATGAATAGCGCTTAGAGACAGACCTCTGCAGAAAGCTTAGAATATTACGGAAAGAACGATACCTAACTCGATCCAGTTCAATCCGATTCAGTCAGTTATAGAGCCTTCGCCGTAAACGATGTCTGCTTGTCGAAAAATCGGCAAGTAACACTATACAAAGTGTGGTGCTTGCCGAATTTTCGTCAAGTAACACTGGGAGGGTTAAAGGTCGAAACATGTAGAGTTTTAAAAAATAAAAAATAATTTCAGTGTACTGAGTTAGTATGCTTTCTTTTATATATATATATATATATATATATATTTATTTATTTATGAAAAATAGAATAATAGGGCTACTATACAGGGTTAGTAAAAAGTGTGTAGACCCCCTGTTATTTTTTTAACGGCCCATACTAGAAAAACTAAACTCGGCACACCATTATGGCATGTTATGAAGTACTTTTTGGGCATAACCGCCACTTGGCGTTCATCCCCAAAGTGGGGAATTTTTGGGGAAACTAAAAAATTTCAAATACAAAGACCCATTGAAAGACCCCTCATTTTGAAGGTCCTGGTAAAAGAAAACCAACAACGCAAACTAGAGGTCTCTATCTCAGTTCAGTAAAAAATGGCAGCCAATTGAAATTCTCATAAGTTCCCAAACCCAAAATGGAGGATTTTGGGGGAAACTCAAAAATTTTAAATGATAAGCCCCATTGAGTGACCCCTCATTTTGAAGGTCATAATAAAAGAAAAGTAACAACGCAAACTATAGGTCTCTATCTTAACACAGTAAAATATGGCAGCTAATTGAATATAAAATTGCAAGTTATTTCCAATTTCTAAAGATTTCAATCAGCTTCCATTTTTTACTGGATTGAGATAGAAACCTCTAGTTTGCGTTGTTAGTTTTCTTTTACCAGGACCTTCAAAATGAGGGGTCACTTGATGGGGCTTATCATTTAAAACTTTTGAGTTCCCCCCAAAATCCCCCATTTTGGGTTTGGTAAGCAAGTGGCTATTAGGCTTAAAAAGTACTTCATAACATGCGAAAAAGGTGTGTAGAGTTTAGTTTTCCTAGTGTGAGCCGCTACAAAATTTACAGCAGGTCTCCAGACTTGGAAAGCTGTAAGTTAAATTGAACTTCTGAGAATTTCAATTAGCTGCCATTTTTTACTGGATTGAGATAAAGACCTCTAGTTTGCGTTGTTGGTTTTCTTTTACCAGGACCTTCAAAATGAGGGGTCACTCGATGGGTCTTTGTATTTGAAATTTTTTAGTTTCCCCCAAAATCCCCCATTTTGGGGATGTAGGCTACACCAAGTGACGGTTATGCCCAAAAAGTACTTCATAACATGTCATAAAGGTGTGCCGAGTTTAGTTTTTCTAGTATGGGCCGTTAAAAAAATAACAGGGGGTCTCCACACTTTTTACTAACCCTGTATATAAATAAAGATTAAACATTAATAAACTTAGTACCCAAGTAAAATTATTTATTAAAATATTTACTGACTATATATTATTTATTTATATATATATGTGTCCGTTAGCGTGATAACTTGAGCAAAAATGATCCGATTTTGATGAAACATGTAAACCTACGTTTATTCGAACGAGTTCGCGAACCAGCATAATCGGACCATGGGAACGGTGTTTTATGGGGTAAAAATGGGTTTTTCTCATTTTTGACCCTAAAAATAAAATAAATTCAATTTATTTCTAAACCGTTTTGTAAAGCTTAAAAAAATAAATAATTTAGTATATTGAAGCGCTGTTGTATGCCTAACGGTCACAGAGAAAATTCAAAAATATTGTATTTTAAAATTCCCATGTTATTCTTATGGAGAAAATTTAAACTGTTGTAGTTTACTTGTTTATGGATATATGTTGATAACATTTTGCAAATTTATTTATTTCATCTTATACTATTGACGTATGGTCAAAAAACACTTTTTACCTTCCCCGTAGCAGCAAACCTAAGCACTCGTTAAATCTAATGTTATTTAAATTGCGAATAAATATGTCTTATTTATAGAAATATTTTTGTAAAAATGTAATCAGACAAGGTGAAATTTGCTTAGTCTGCAGGTTTGCTGCGGTGGGGGTATTTAATTATAAAATTAATTTGAAATTTTTTGATAATAAAATTAAACTGTCATAACCTAACCCAACCAACCAAACTTGCTGATAATATAAAAAAAATGTAAATGAAGATTAAATATAATTTTAAATATAATTATAAATATAATTAAATAAAAAATATATGATATAATTTTTCTTAAGTCAACGTGAGGAGCTCTCGAACAATGTCTGACATCTTCGCAGAAGTGTTTACATTGGCTTCTGACCAGGCGCCTGAGACGCTATTCTCGGCTACCCATGTCACATTTTTGATGTTGACGCTACTCGGACAGTTGAAAACTCGGACAGTTGATTTATCTAAATATTATTAGTTATTTATCAAAACTCGGACAACTGATTATTCTAATATTTTGTAATTTTTAACAAACTCGGACAACTGAAAACTCGGACAAATGATGTGATCCCTTATTAATGGGTGTATACATTTTGTTTTCTTTCTCTTAATTTACATTAATTTTTTTTATCCTTTTTTTTAAGTTTTTTAAAAACTTTTTTCTCAAAGCCTCATACTCTGATGGTTCTTTCATCGTGAAGATTAAGACAAGTTAGCCTACTTTTTGTTTAACTTTATAAATAATTTGTATAATAGAGATTATTTGTTTATGTAAGCCTATATTTTTAAGAGTGACGTCAACGAGTGCCATGAACTCTTTCTCACGCACAGACGTTTAGTGCCATTTAAGGTTAAGAATAAGATGGGAATTTTAAATTTACAGTTTTTTTTATTTTCTCCGTACCCATTGGGCGCATAACAACGCTTTGTTATACTACATTATTTGTTTTTTTAAGCTCTACAAAATTGTTTGGAAAGAAATTGCTAAATTTTATGTTTTTTGGGTCAAAAATGGACAAAAAAACAATTTTTACCCCATAAGCCCCCGTTCCCATAGTCCGATCAGGCTGGTTCCAAGACTAAGTAAGTGGGGTTGATTTTACTTTCCCCCAGGCCTCTAGACAGTGGAGTTTGAATCCAGACTGCAGTCACAAATGTTGTGTTTAAATGTTTATTTATTATTTTCGTGTAAATTATATGACGCTCTTCGTATGAAGAAAGAAAACTGTCTTTGTACAGCCTGATGATGGTGTCACACAGACACCGAAACGAATTGGGCTAACAACAACATTGGATTGCTTAATAGCAGGTATTTAAACCTTTTCTAATATTATTTGGCAATCCGGAGGCTAACACCTACAATGAACATATTATATAACTAGTAATAATAACTTACACGGTTTGTAATTCGTATTATCCGTACTACCGTATTACGCTGGTTGGCCATTTGTTATAAATTTTGACAACAGCTGTTTTCATGAAATCGGACCTATTGTGCAATCAATATTTCGTTCTAAATATCAATACCACAATGAAGATCAAACCAATGGCTATCCAGTGGTACCACCCGCAACATTCCAAGACGAAAATTACTCGAGCAGGATAATGCCAAACAAGTCGTGTTTTGACAGTTCGCAAGTGTCAGCTGCTAAAGTCGTGCCGCTCCAAAAATTCATTTGATTTATAATCGTTGTGACATTGTTATATACCTGCTACAGGGTTTGTTTATATAATAAAATGAAAGTTCAGAATGTGATCTTTCGAATGGTATATATATTGTTCATATCAGAGTTGATTAAAAGCGGTTTTTTCACCGTTAAAAATTTTTTGGCCCATACTAGTGTATTACGCTGGTGGCCATTCTAGGCGTCACGGCGAGCGTATTACGCTCGTTGGCCACTGCTAGGGTTAACGGTGTTGCGGCTTATCTGCGATCGGCCAAAAAAAAACTTTAGCAAGCGATGTTTAGCGTGTAAACGTCTATCTTCGCGCCTGCATATTATAGCTGCAGTGCGCGACGCACTTGGCCTTGGGCGTGAGAGGTTGCTAGCGGTCAAACGTTCCTCCGCCCGCCAGTGCCAAAACATGAGTCATTTCACGCCATCCGTCCTAACCTAACCTTCACGTACTTCTCAGTGTTGTTCTGCCAATCGGTCAGTGAACATCTTAAGCTGTTCACTTTTACCAGTACAGTATTTTATTTAGTGCGAGTTTGAGTAATTACGTTTAGGCCTAGTAGTTTTACGTGTTTAGGTTAATGTGTAAAAAAAAAAACTGTCAAAGATGGATTCTCCATTCTAAACATAAAAGACTTCTGTTACCCATTCATAAAAAACTTGAAATTATTGAGAAGTTTGAGTACGGATATAAGGTTAAAGCAATTACAGTGGAATACAATCTAAATGAATCAACAGAGCGTGGTATTATCAAGCAAAAAGAACATTTACTAAAATTTTCATGTTCGGCAGATTTGTCATCTGCCATGAAGAAACGGAAAACGATGAAAAAATCCACGTACGACGATCTGGATAAAGCTTTGTTACAGTGGTTTAACAATCAGCGTGCCGTAGGAAACCCAATAGTGGTCCTATTTTGGCTGTAAAAGCGAAAGACTATTTCACTTCACTAGGCCTAGATGGAACGTTTAATGCGTCGAGTGGTTGGTTGACAAGATTTAAAACAGACATGGAATTCGAGAACTTTATATTCAGGGGGAAATATTAAGCAGTGATAAAATGGCAGCAGAAGATTTTGTAACCGATTTCAACAAACATGTAACCGAAAACGAATTATTGCCAGAGCAAATTTATAACACTGACGAAACTGGGCTGTACTGGAAATGTCTCCCTTCAAAAACACTTGCGGCAGAACATGAACGAAGTGCACCTGGCGACAAAGCAAGCAAAGAAGGGATTACGGTTATGTGTTGCTCAAATGCCCCTGGCACACATAAGCTTCAGCTTCTTATAATAGGAGAAGCAAAGAAATCTCGTTCTTTTAAAGGTACTCGAGCTGTCAATTTGCCTGTACATTATTACAATCAGAAAAAGGGATGGATCCAGAAAGACATTTTTCATGATAGGTTCCACAAGAAATCAAACCACCTTTCACCAAAAGCTGTTCTTACTCTCGATAACGCGCCTTCCCACCCAAACAAAGGTCTTTTGCAGTCAGAAAATGGGCATATTATTGCCATGTTCCTCCCACCAAATGTAACAGCTCTAATACAACCCATGGATCAGGGTGTCATCGCCAACCTCAAACGCCACTACCGTTCGAGTGTTCTAAAGAAATTCATTGAAGAGGGAAATGACCTAAAGACATTTTTTAAATCAAATTTCACAACCTTGGATGCGATATATGAGGGTCTAGAGGCCTGGGGGAAAGTAAAATCAACCCCACTTACTAAGTCTTGGAACCAGCATGATCGGACTATGGGAACGGGGGCTTATGGGGTAAAAATTGTTTTTTTCCATTTTTGACCCAAAAAACATAAAATTTAGCAATTTCTTTCCAAACAATTTTGTAGAAATTGCTTAAAAACAAATAATTTAGTATAATGAAGCGTTATTATGCGCCTAATGGTTACGGAGAAAATATAAAAAAACTGTAAATTTAAAATTCCCATCTTATTCTTAACCTTATGGCACTATTCGTCTGTGCGTGAGAAAGAGTTCATGGCACTCGTTGACGTCACTCTTAAAAATAAAGGCTTATATAAAACAAATAATCTCTATTATACGAATTATTTATAAAGTTAAACAAAAAGTAACTTGTCTTAATCTCACACGATGTAAGAACCCAGGGCCGGACTTAGGACTTCAAGGGCCCTGGGCAAATTTTCCAATAGGGCCCTCCTAAGCCAAAGTCCAGGGATCCTCCCCCGGGAAAAACTTCTAAATTTAGGCTTTAAATAGAGCAATTTGAGGCCAAATAAACAATAAGTTCTGTATCAAAAATCGTTCTTAAATTCTAACTATTTTAACATATTTTTATATACAGCATCTTTTAATTTTATCTATAAGTATAAAAGAGGATGTTTGTATATATATATATAATATATATGTATATATAATATATATGTATATATAATATATATGTATATATAATATATATGTATATATAATATATATGTATATATAATATATATGTATATATAATATATATGTATATATAATATATATGTATATATAATATATATGTATATATAATATATATATATATATATATTATTTGGCAGTGATAAACTCAGACACCGCTGAACCGATTGCCACAAAACTTGGTACATACGAGTAGAATTTCATGGAATAGGTTTATACACCATCAATTTCGTGATCCGTCCAATCGGCTCTGCCCCAGTGGCTCTGGGGTTTCCCATGTTAACCTTATGAGAAATGGAATTAATGAATCTTAACAGCTGTTTCAATTAAACAAGTTGGTTCTGTTCTATGATGTTCAATAGCATTAAAGTTACAAGGATTACCAACAGGGTGCAGCACTATTTCTTTTACATTTATGACAACAGCTAATTTGCAACCAAAAGGTAAGTGAGCATAGCGAACGAACTTCAACCTGGAGGCGAGTTAGCGTAGTGAACGAGCTAACCTGAAGGCAAGTGAGCGTAGCGAACGAGCTAACTTGAAGGCAAGTGAGCGCAGCGAACGAGCTCCAACCTAAAGGTGAGTGAGCGTAGCGAACGAGCTCCAACCCAAAGGTGAGTGAGCGTAGCGAACGAACTTCAACCAGGACGTGATTGAGCCATGCGAACGAGATTATCTTGAAAATTAAGAAGTTAAACGGGGGAAAGCCCGCGGGTTACAGCTAGTACACATTAAATAAAAATGTTTGAAACCTAATCTCTTGCATTCACTATTTAAACAAACTCTGACCAAATGTTTCAATTGCTTTCTAGTACCAGTGACGGCATATTTGGTATGGTAGCATGGTAGGCTACCATAATAAGTATTTAAAATTATCGATTATTGCCGTCGATTTGTATGATTTTTAAATATTACTACAATATAGGTGTGCTTATTTTATTTTGGTTTAAAAATCTTTTTCTAATAATAAAAATCAAACTAATTTGAATTATAAAGTCTTTTGTTTTTTGCCATGATTTAGCCACCTCATTAGAGACATATAGCATGGTTTTGAATTGTTGAAGTAGTAAACGTTGCTCATTCATGTGTATATAGTTTTAATGTATATTAACTTATATACATAACATTTTCTGTTTTCAATTAGCCTACGTATCAACACCAATAAAATTAAAATAGGCTTGGAACTAGGTTTTTAACATTAAGATTCATTAACTCTAAAACACAAAACTGTTGGGTTGTAGAGATTTTGTTTTTTTTTTTTTTTCGTAAAAAACCATAAAATATAAAATATGACTTATGTTTATTTTCATAATGGTTTTGGTACCTATAGCATTCTCGTTTTTATAATATGTTAAAGTCCTAGCATGAAAAGTACCATTGAGGACTTTCAAGTTTGAGTTTTTTATTAACGAGCAAAATCTTGCAATAAAAGTCTAATAAACACTCACAAGCTAACTGTTTATATGAGTAACTGAAAGATGTTTAAATGGACCCAATATCGATTAATACAACACAAAAAACATAGCATTGAATACAACATTACTCACTTCAGCTTTGTTTTTGTCCTGTTAGTTTGCAGAATTACAATAATACCCCCGTTGCAGCAAACCTGCATACTAAGCGAATTTCCATTCACCCGGCTTGATTTCTACTAAAATATTCCCTATAAATTTTCAGATTTATTTCCTATTTAAATAAAATTAATTTTAGTGAGTAGTTAGGTTTGCTGCTACGGGAAAGATGTTGAGGTGTGTTTTTTCAATTGAAATATTGATTTCTTAGTATGAAATAAGCCAAATTGCCAAATTTGATTGAAATATATCCATAAACAAGCAAACTAGAACAGTTGATTTATTCTCCATAAGAATAACATGGGAATTTTAAATTTACAATTTCTTTAATTTTCTCCGTAGTCAATGAACATTAAAAAAAACTTCAATATACTAAATTATTTGTTTTTTTAAGCTCTTCAAAATGGTCTAGAGAGAAATTTAGAAATTTAAAGTTTTTAGGGTCAAAAATGAGAAAAACCCATTTTTACCCCATAAAACGCCCCATAAACCCCTGATCCCATGGTCCGATTATGCTGGTTCGCGAACTCGTTCGAATAAATGTAGGTTTACACGTTTGTACCAAATTTCATCAAAATCGGATCAATTTTGCTCGAGTTATCGCGCTAACGGACACATATATAAATATATATATATATATATATATGAATTTGAACGGATGGTGTTTTTGGCCTCTGGGGACCTCAAAACGAAAAAGTAAATCGGTCCCGGGTCTAGGTCTTACCATGAGACCTACGGTAATAGCTTATTCCCTATATGGGAAATTCGCTAAAATAACACAAAAGTAAGACAATACAACCAAAACTAAAACTTGACGTGACTACTAGTCTCAAAGGATAAACTATGGGAGTAAAATGATTTAAATTGTTTTGGATAGGCGATAAGGCATTTTATGTGTGTGTATGTGCGTGTGTGAGACAGACAGGACTAGAAAGGATCCCTTATCAGCTCATTATCATTTATTGTTGCAGCTGCTTCTGCTTATCGCTTGACAACGCTCACCCACTCCCAATAAATGTATTTTTTTGTTAACATCAGACGACTGTCTGATGTTACTCTAGTTGTTGTAAAGTGTCTATATAGATTTAAAAATCTTACTGGCACTGTATGATTTTGACTCCAAAGACTAAATTGGAGATCAAAATTTCGACGCATAACTTAATTAATTCAGGGTGTCTAGTAGTCGGGAAAATCGGGAAAGTCGGGAATTAGTCTTGAATTTCAAAATGGTCTTGAAAGTCGGGATTTAGTCTTAAATTTGATTTCAAAGTCGGGAATTTTCGTGATTTTGCCGCGATCGTCGTCTTGCGTTTACGTGACTGCAAAAGCCAATGATGATGTCTACACGGCCTCGGGAAATGTTCACGATTTTGCCGCAATAGTTGACGACGACGATGACGTTTCCGTGACCGCGGGAGATGACGATGATGTTTCCGTGACCGCGGGAGACGACGATGACGTTTCCGTGACCGCTGGAGACGACGATGATTTCTGCTCGGCCGTGGGAAATGTTCATGATTTTGTCACGATCGCGGACGACGACGATGACGTTTCCGTGACCGCGGGAGACGACGATAATGTCTACACGGCCTCGGGAAATGTTCATGATTTTGCCGCGATCGCGGACGACAACGATGACGTTTCCGTGACCGCGGAAGACGACGATGATATCTGCTCGGCCGCGGGAAATGTTCATGATTTTGCCGTGATCGCGGACGATGACGATAACATTTCCGTGACCGCTGGAGATGACGGTGATGTCTAAACAGCCGCGGGAAATGTTTATGATTTTGTCACGATCGCGGACGACGACGATGACGTTTCTGTGACCGCGGGAGATAACGATGACGTTTCCGTGACCGCGGGAGACGACGATGATGTCTACACGGCCGCGAGAAATGTTCATGAGTTTGTCGCGATCGCGGACGACGACGATGACGTTTCCGTGACCGCGGGAGATGACAATGACGTTTCCGTGACCGGGGGAGATAACGATGACGTTTCTGTGACCGCGGGAGACGACGATGACGTTTCCGTGACCGCTGGAGACGACGATGATATCTGCTCGGCCGCGGGAAATGTTCATGAGTTTGTCGCGATCGCGGACGACGACGATGACGTTTCCGTGACCGCGGGAGATGACAATGACGTTTCCGTGACCGCGGGAGATAACGATGACGTTTCCGTGACCGCGGGAGACGACCATGACGATTCCGTGACCGCGGGAGACGACGATGATATCTGCTCGGCCGCGGGAAATGTTCATGAGTTTGTCGCGTTCGCGGGAGATGACGATGACGTTTCCTTGACCGCGGGAGATAACGATGACGTTTCCGTGACCGCGGGAGACGACGAAGACGATTCCGTGACCGCGGTAGACGACGATGATATCTGCTCGGCCGCGGGAAATGTTCATGATTTTGTAGCGATCGCGGGAGATGACGATGACATTTCCGTGACCGCGGGAGATAACGATGACGTTTCCGTGACCGCGGGAGACGACGATGACGATTCCGTGACCGCGGGAGACGACTATGATATATGCTCGGCCGCGGGAAATGTTCATGAGTTTGTCGCGATCGCGGACGACGACGATGACGTTTCCGTGACCGCGGGAGATGACGATGACGTTTCCGTGACCGCGGGAGACGACGATGACGTTTCCATGACCGCGGGAGACGACGATGATGTCTACACGGCCGCGGGAAATGTTCATGATTTTGCCGCGATCGCGGACGATGACGATGACGTTTCTGAGACAGCGGGAGACGACGATGATGTCATTGATGTCTACAAGGTCGCGGGAAATGTTCATGATTTTGCCGTGATCGCGGACGACGACGATCACGTTTTTGTAACCGCTGCAGTCAATGATGATGTCTAAACGAACGATACATGGAAGATTTCATGAAAAAAAACAAAAAAACAAAAAAACAAACAAAGACAGGGGTTGGTGTAGTATTATTCAGAAAATTTGGTTAAGCTATAAAAATTGGTATCAGTATCAAGAATCGAGAATCGATACATTTTGGTATCAACGCCCACTAATTGTTGAAAAAACTAGTCTTGAAAAATCTGGAATTAGTCTTGAAAAGTCTGGAATTAGTCTTGAATTTTATAATGGAAATAAACTAGACACCCTGTTAATTACTATTTTACAAAACCTTTAAATTGAACGGATAATATACTTCTACCCCTTAAAATCCTGATTGGTATATACTTAGAGGTAAAAGAAAAGAATAACATTTAATAAAACATAAACGGAGCAATGTTTTTATTTTTAAAAGTATTTGAATACCAGTGAATCTCCATTTAACACAACGCAATTTTACAAGTTACGTTCTACGTTGGGACAAGAGTTTTCATTTATTGTGTTTTTGCCCCAATCGCGGGGCCCCCTTCAACTCATTCCCCGCGGCCGTACGTTCGGGGGAGCGGCTTCATTGAAACTGAAACTTGTCCGTCACAGTCACAGCCTAGCACATATGCTCGTGTAAACCAGGCCTAAGCGTGGGGCCCAGTGCAACTCTGAGGAAAAGTCCCTAAGGGTCAAGAATTTCGTTCCTAGTAATGCCTTAAAATGCACCTAACAATAACCTTAAATATAGGATAACGAAAATAAAAATAAAGCTGTTACAAAAGGAGGCCATTTGGTATGTGTCTGATTATTTTTTGAAGTTATTAATAAAAACTACTGTGCAAGAGGGTAGTTGCACAGTAGTTGCCTGGGCACTCGCCCCCTCCGCCCATAGGTAAGTCCGGCCCTTTAAGAACCATCAGAATATAAGGCTTTGAGAAAAAAGTTTTTCAATGTAAATTAAGAGAAGAAAACAAAATGTATACACCCATTAATAAGGGATCACATCATTTGTCCGAGTTTTCAACTGTCCGAGTTTGTTAAAAATTACAAAATATTAGAATAATCAGTTGTCCAAGTTTTGATAAATAACTACTGTAATAATATTTAGATAAATCAACTGTCCAAGTTTTCATTCGTCCGAGGTTTTAAATTATTTTTAAAAATATCGAAATATCAAGTGTCCGAGTTTTCAACTGTCCGAGTAGCATCAACATAAAAAATGTGACACGGGTAGCCGAGACTAGATTATATTATATCTATATTATATTATTATATTATATTATAGACGAGAAAAATTATATTAAATATTTTGTATTAAATTATATTTATAATTATATTTAAAATTATATTTAATCTTCATTTATATCTTTTTTATATTATCAGCAAGTTTGGTTGGTTTAGTTAGGTTATGACAGTTTAATTTTACTATCAAAAAATTTCAAATTAATTTTATAATTAAAAATTATAAGAAAACCTTCATTTGATTTTTATCTTATATATTTTTTATATTATCACCATTTTGGTTGGTTGTGTTAGGTGAAATCAGCTTATTTTTATAATTAAAAATTTAAAATTAATTTAATTAAACATGAGGGTTTCTCGCACAATGCCTGACTTCTTCGCAGGGGAGGTTTACAACGGCTTCTGACCAGGCGCCTGAGACGCCCGTCTGGGCACGCGGTGTCACATTTTTGATGTTGACTCTACTCGGACACTTGATATTTCGATATTTTTAAAAATAATTTAATAAACTCGGACAGTTGATTTATCTAAATATTGTTAGTTATTTATCAAAACTCGGACAACTGATTTTTCTAATATTTTGTAATTTTTAACAAACTCGGACAGTTGAAAACTCGGACAAATGAACCTCACCCATTAATACATTTTTTATTGGTATTTTCTTAAGAATTGAAGACAAAATCAGTCAGAGTGAAATTATTTTGAAAAAAGTAATGAATTGGCGGAAGGTTGTAGAATTTCAATCTGAAACATATGGTGACTGTATCAGATTTCCAGCAGCCGTGGGGCCGATGAGCAACAGGTTAAACTCATCGGGTTGTTGGGTCCAACCCTTCTCCCGAAAACGGATGCACTGCTACTCTCTGACTCAATAATATAATCTGGAAGATTCCGATACAATTGATGTGCGATATAAAATGAATTTGAAAGCTCTATTCTATAGCCTAATCTGGGTATAGTGTATCCAAAGTTCGATCTATTCCTTGTTGCATATCTATGAGTTGACTGTGTGAAAATTATATGTTTTTCATAGGAGGAGGCACCACCCCACGCCAGAACTCTGTATTGCAAAACAGATTGCACATAGGCGAGGTACACACTCCTGCAGTGATCCGGAGTGAGCACACGGCTCAACTGCCCGAAAGCTTATATCATTTTTCTTAATTTTTGTTTTTAAGTATTTTACATGTGGCACCCATGATAATTTTTTATCTATGACTACATCTAAATATTTGCAATTTAAAACCTTTTCAATGGATTCACATAAACAGTTAACAGATCCCGGATCGCCACAGGAGTGCATTTTTAGGGCCCTCTGTCCTGGATCATGGATATCTCTAAGGATTATTGGCAAACATTTAGTTTTCTGTATATTGACGGAAAGTAAATTGTGGTCGAACCAGTTTTTAATTTTGATGAGGTCAGAGGATGCCTTGTAGTAGACCTCATCCCAAGTGCTCCCGTATGAGACCAAAGCCGTGTCGTCAGAAGATAGAAATAAGCTTCCATTTTTATTTAATTTGGAAATTTTATTAATGTTCACAAGAAAAAGCAGAGGTCCAAGTGAGGATCAAGTGTACTTCCTTGACCCACGCCATAGTCAACATTTGTTGGGTCACTATTTATGCCATTGATGCAAACAAATTGTTTTTGATTGTTAAAATATGAAGAAAACCAATTTAGAGTGTTATTTTTAACCCTAATTAATTCAAGTTTTTGTATTAATTTGGATATATTTAGAGAATCAAATGCTTTTGCTAAATCTAGGAAAGTAAAATGATTTTGTTTTTCCATTATTTTTTTTTTTTTTTTATTAATTTGGTTAAGTCAAATAAAACATTGGAAGTGTTTTTCCCTTTTCTAAATCCATATCGTGAGTCAGAAAGAATGTTATTTGTGTCGAGATATTCAGTTAATTGGATCTTTACACATTTTTCCAGAATTTTATCTATGGTCGTTAATAAAGATATTGGTTTAAAATTACACATTTCAGCTTTTGCACCAGATTTGTAGAAATGGATGACTTTAGCAATTTTGAATAGGTCAGGAAACTCTCCTGTATGAATACTTAGGTTTATTAGATGTAATATGGGTTGAACAAGATAATTGGAGAAGGTCTTCTTAATAAGTTTTACAGGGATGTTATCCCACCCTGGAGCAGAGCATCCTTTTTATACTATTTATGATATTTACCGCCGAGTCTCGGGCATGGCGGGTATCCTCCACCTCAGGTGAACCCACTAGATTAATAGCGGCTAGCTAGGTTGTAGCCTACATTAGCAAAGTAGTCATTGAATTGTTGACTGATATTTTTTATGTCAGGAGTAGCAGTGCCTCCGTCACAGAAGGCCTCCTCTGGGAACGGTGCGGGAATGTGTGGTCTACCTGATACCTCTTTAATAGTTGCCCAAAATTTCCTAGAATCTCCAGCTGCTTCCTCAAAATTAGTATCCCATATAAAGTTATCTCAAAAATTATTTTAAACCGTCTAGAACAATACTCACACGAGTTTATAGGTGAGCATCAAGCGGGGTTTATGAAGAGTAGATCGACAACTGACCAAATATTTATCTTAAAAGAAATAGTAGCCAATTATTGGGAGTTCAATAAAGAATTTTATGCCTTATTTATTGACTTTCAGAAGGCTTACGACAGCATAAGAAGGGACAAATTGTGGGCACACCTAAGAAAATTCGGCATACCGAATAAAATTATAGCCTTAATTAAAATGAGTATTTCAGGATCTAAATGTTCAGTTAGAATTGATGGCCACAACTGCAACCCCTTTGAAGTAAACTCTGGTGTCAGACAAAGAGGGATCATCTTCAAATGGTCCAAAGTCGTTTGGTCCACAGTTTATATTGCCGTTCGTTTGGTCCAAAATCGTTTGGTCCAACAGTTAAAAACTCGTTCGTTTGGTCCAAAATCGTTTTATCCAATTTCATTTGGTTCAAAATCGTTTGGTCCAACGTTTATATTGCCGTTCGTTTGGTCCAAAATCGTTTGGTCCAACAGTTAAAAACTCGTTCGTTTGGTCCAAAATCGTTTTATCCAATTTCATTTGGTTCAAAATCGTTTGGTCCAACGTTTATATTGCCGTTCGTTTGGTCCAAAATCGTTTGGTCCAACAGTTAAAAACTCGTTCGTTTGGTCCAAAATCGTTTGGTCCAACAGTTAAAAACACGTTCGTTTGGTCCAAAATCGTTTGGTCCAAAAGTACAGGCCAAACTAGAAGTAAAATGTTGTATTGTAGAGTAAACTTATGAAATATACTGTACGTTTATATTGCCGTTCATTTGGTCCAAAATCGTTTGGTCCAACAGTTGTAAAACAGTTCGTTTGGTCCAAAATCGTTTGGTCCAACACATTAATACGAGTTCGTTTGGTCCAAAGTATAAACTATTGCGTCCCTCACATTGAAGGCGTTCTAATATCCGCCGTCGTATACAATAATAATAATAATACAATTTTTGCTTTAAACATGACTGGGACGGGTGGCGTCGTCCTGTAATCCAGCTACTTGGAGGTCACGGATTGTGGATATTTATAGGCATGCACTGTGGATGGGATACTCCCTGGTGTGGATTAACGTCCGCACTAGTGAGTACTACGACTATCCGCAGTACTATCCTGATAATTAGACCAATTCGTATATACCAAGGAAAAAATGTGGTTCGGATTCCACTATAAACTGTAGGTCCCTTAGTTGCCATTAGCTGTTTGGGCTATTAATTAACAGCTGTGTCTAAGGAATGTCGGCCTTAGTCACTAACAAGACTACAAGATCGCGCCACTCATCTTACACTCATCTCCATTCATACTTGGCTTAAAATACCTACATTGTATGGTCGCCATTTCATAAGAAAGTATAAAAGTATAAAGTATAAAGCATGTTGACTTTCTATGTTTTTAACGTTAAAGACGCCATGTTTTGTTGTATTCAAACCACTAAAGCGTACATAAACAAACTTAAAGCTCAATAGTGTATCATACGGTTGGAAATCTTATAAATTAACAGTTTTTATCACATTTGGCGACCTTCTAATATACAGAGTGTTCAGTGGACCAACGTGTTTTAAATGTTTATCATACACCTTAATTTGTATTGTTGTACCGGTACCTATTTACAATGGAGTGTTTACTATTGATCATGGTTGTCTATAATTCTTAATCAAAAGGTTAAAATAGAACATGAAAATTACATTAATTAGCCTACTCATATTTTCTGGACGTCCACAACTTCCTGGTAAAAATTTTGTCTTACAGAATTATATATAAGGATCTTATTTTCTTATTTTAAAATTGATGTTCTTCTGTATAATGTCATGTTTAGCAATATAACGTTCCATTACGAACAATTATATAATCTTAATATTACAGTAACTCTTTCAATCATTTCTTATTCATTATGTTATATCTATTGTACTGGTTGGTGTCTGCCTTTTTGACTACTTTTGCCGATATTTTGTCTTATTATTCAAGACTGACAGATCATCACGAGATTATTGTTATACATGTGTATTTAATCATTGGACAATTTCCCATTATGTAATACGATACAGAATAATAAAAGTGCAGAAGGCTTTTACAGTCTATGAAAATGAATGTTAAATAGGCTACTTTTATTTATCATAGACACATCATTAAGGTACATCAATTATAGGTCTACTCTTTGTGATATGCATAATTGTCTGAGACAAACATTCAGGCACGTTGCCCATATATTTTTTTTTTTTAATAATAGTGGTTTTCAGTTACTGGATTAAATTTTTAATAATTTTATGAATAAATGCATGATAAGTTATAGAAAGTTATTAATCCTAAATTTCAGTTTATTACAGACTTTTAGAGAGTTTACTTTGATGTATTAATTCAGCTTAGTGAAAGAATACACAATAGAGCCAATGAATGTTATTCAACTAAAGAAGTGTTGTACATGTTTACTGGCGCTACTCAGCAACAAAAATCATTGATCTCTCTAAGTTACTTACCCAGATGGTGACATAAAAAAGGCCCAAACTCCATACTATAAACAGTTTCTCAGGCCAGAGTCAATTTAAAGCAATTTAGAGGAATTGTCGTAAGCCTTTAAAGCAACCGTCGATTTCGACGGGTTTTATCTAGTCTATGTTTAACTCTGCATTTTCTTAGGTAAATAGAAAACGAACGTTGTTGCAACTAAACCAAAATACGCCAGTTAGACAAATGAAATTGTGACAGACTACAGGAAGTCCTTAAGGTGATGAAAACAATTTTGCCGCATAAAAAATCGTTTATTCGACATAAACAAAGTGATTGAGAGTAATTTTTTGTATACCTAGGTTATCTAAAAATAAAAATAAATAGTCATAGTAACTGTGACCAGACTAGGGGGTGGAAAATTATTTGGGCCTAGGGGCGCAAAATTGCTAAATCCGGCCCTGGTCCAGTGGCTTCTCCTCACGTCTATTTGGCCGAGTGACAGCTCCCACAGTGGCCGAAGAGGACGATAACTTTTGGAGTTCTATGCACCTAAAAACGGAAGGTCAAGTATGTAAAACTGTTATTAATGACATGAGACAATAATCCATCTTTGAACAATAAAAAAGGTAATTAATTTTATCTGGATCGATGCGGCAATCCTTTTGATTGTTATGCGAGCATTATAACTGCAGTACTCTGTTAACCTGCCAGTTTATATTACCCAAAGCTAATATATACGTATTATTTTGTTTTAATTTCATTGACCTGTAATGGCTCCCCAGTGAAAGTGTTTTTCCTTTGTAAATATGTATTAATATGTAGAGTTGTATAAGGTGTTGTAAATAGATTATCAATTGGATGGACTTCAGATATTTTGTTGTAATGGACGACGTTCCCCACGCACAGGCTTTTTCTATGTTGGGACCATCCTTTGTATTATGTTGGTAAGATATATTTGGTGGAATAAATTATTTTTAAAATGAATTGATTTGATTTCGTGTAACGTCAAGTAGCCATATTTGTCATATAACGTATTTATTATAACGTATATTGAATGAGTCGAAAATATTATAATAAACTTATAACTGTTTTCATGTTATAATAAATTATTGCAATTTACTACTTACTATTGAAAAATCCTCCTGTAGGAGGTGACGTTAGTCCGACACAGCGGGCAGCGAACTGGCTGTGGGTAACCGTCAACGTCCCTGACAGTCATTCTATGGGCTGCCACACATTGACCACAGAATATAAAATGAGCACATGGTTCGACCATATAAGTCCTTGAATTTGCGCCGCAGGCAATACACGGCCTTTCCTCACCCTCAGCAACAATATCATTTGTATCGACATCAACTGAGAGCAACATATCAAACTGTTGATCCTAAAAAAACATTATTTACTTTATAGGAGGAATAATATTCTTCACTGTTGGTATAATAATAATTGTTAATAATTAATTGCTTTGCCACTATCGTCCCTATTCCTATTGTACTTTAATTGTAATTTGGTTGAAAGAACATAAAAAAAACTAAAAGTCTCATCCGCATAAACTACCTAGCTAGACCATATTGCCATATTTAGAAAATATCGCATCTAAATAATATAGTTTGAGCCAAATATAAGAGATTTGATTTGATTTGACATTTGATGCATAATCCAACCAAATTTCGACTATTGTCTAGATTCTCATGTGGCTATGCGCAATCCAATACTATTAACAATATCTTACAATAAGATTGTCGTTGTCCCATTGAACTTCAACTAGCGGCTCAGGCTCGTCTTGCAGGGCAGGCGGTATTGCTACCCCATCTAATTGTAATCCATCTGTAAAAGGCAACCGTATTAAAATGATATAATGTAAATGTGTGTCATTATTACTAACAACAAATAAGCATTGATGCAATAATTATATTGCAATACATTAGTATTCGGTGTTCATTATTAACTCCGGTTATTTCTGGTCAATATCGTATGACTTTGGTAGTTTTTGAGTAAGTATTTAGTGGATAATAAGAAATCAATAACAGTTTTGGAAAAATCCATATAACGATAAACTAGTTTACCGCTCTTATGTCATCAAAAGCACGAATAGAAGTTGATGTTTGACAATTACATACAATAGCATGTTACATAGCAAATATAAACAAAATACCCCCGCCGCAGCAAACCTGCAGACAAAGCGAATTTCCATTATCATGATAGGATTTACACTAAAATGTCTTCTTAAAAATATCATATTTATTTTAAATTTAAATAGAATTAGTGTAAGTAACGAGTACTTAGGTTTGCTGCAACAGGGAGGGTAAAAAGGTGAGGTTTTTTTAATTTTAATAGTTTAGTAAGAAATTAATGTATTTTCCAATTCAATCAAAATATGTTCATAAACAAGCAAACTACAACAGTTGACTTATTCTCCATAAGAATAACATGGGGGTTTTAAATTTTCAATTATTTGGAATTTTCTCCGTAACCATTAGGCGCACAATAACGCTTCAATATACTAAATTATTTAATTTTAAGCTCTACAAAATGGTTTGGAAAGAAATTGTAAAATTTTGTGTTTTTAGCGTCAAAAATGGAAAAACCCCATTTTTACCCCATAAAACCCCCCATAAGGCTAAACATCCCAGGTTTAGTTCCAAATTCTGCCACCACGTCGCAGCACCAAAATGGAGTCATTTTGTGTTGGTGTTTATTGGTGGAATTTTCATCCGATTTTCATTTTGAAAACTGATTTGCTAACGGGATAAGATAACAATTCACGCCATTCAAGATAAATTTGAATTAAGTTGCT
Organism: Macrosteles quadrilineatus; assembly: GCF_028750875.1. NCBI lineage: Eukaryota > Metazoa > Arthropoda > Insecta > Hemiptera > Cicadellidae > Macrosteles > Macrosteles quadrilineatus. Next base: position 35,287,803 of record NW_026542594.1, on the reverse strand, counting down.
GGTTAAAAAAATTATGATAAAATAATTGTGTTACAAAATAAAAAATTAAAATTGCAGGTAGTCATTTTAAAAACATAAATTTTTAATTAATTTTACTTTTTAAATTTTTAAAATCGCCTGGCTGGTTCCGTCGGTATCGTTGTTTAAACATTTACAGTAATTTGCTAATTTGCAACTTAAAGGTGAGTGAGCGTAGCGAACGAACTTCAACCTGGAGGCGAGTTAGCGTAGCAAACGAGCTAACCTGAAGGCAAGTGAGCGTAGCGAACGAGCTAACCTGAAGACAAGTGAGCGCAGCGAACGAGCTCCAACCTAAAGGTGAGTGAGCGTAGCGAACGAGCTCCAACCTAAAGGTGAGTGAGCGTAGCGAACAAACTTCAGCCAGGACGTGATTGAGCCATGCGAACGAGATAATCTTGAAAATTAAGAAGTTAAACGGGGCAAAGCCCGCGGGTTACAGCTAGTCCATCTATATTTACTATAATTTAAGGTACATACCTTCACGTCCACAGTTCATAAATGAATGGTCAAACCCACTACATGTTTCGCCTATACATAGGCATTGTCAAGTGGTTCTTCAAGAACGTTTCGTCCATTGTAGACTCGTCAAAAAACATTTAAATAAATACACAAAACACGATACATTGTACGAAACATTTAACACTTAGTAGGCCTACTATTTACCGGTCGCGGTACGGAGGCAGACTGGCTGGAATTATGTAACCCCGACCCCTTCTCCGTTATCAGTCATACTGCAAAGGTCAAACTGTTCCTGTCTATTGTTGTGAGCTATTATGGCGTTAAAAATTGTATGAGATTTGAAGTTTAGCTGGTCATTTAAAATATGGTTTTTATTACGGATGTCTTGGAAACTTTTATAGATTTCGAATTGTTCTAGAGAGTCTAATTTGTTACCTTTGTTACAAATGTGAAGGATTTCCAGGCTATTGTCAATTATATCTACGGTGTGATTGTTATCCAATAAATGTTGGGCAAAAGTGGATTTTTGTTTGTCTGCTCTGGGGTCGGGGGCGATGTTCTTTGTGCCGTTGGGTGAAAGTCCTGCCAGTTTGTCCAATATAAAAATCAGGACAATCCATGCATTTTAGTTTGTAGACCCCAGATTTTTCAAGCTTATTTTCATCGGTAACTTTATTTGACAGAGATTTTATAGTCTTATTTGTGGTCCTGAAGTTTAATTGAAGCCCATGATTCTTTAAAACTTTGTTGAGCCCATTGTGAGCTATGTGGCTGTATTCTATACAAATAATGTATTTCTTCTCGGGTTCATCTGATACGGGTTCATTTGGTTTGTTCTTTAATTTCGTTACTATTTTATCTATGATGCTTGGTTTGTATCCATTGGAGATAGCAATATGTTTAATTATGTTCAGTTCTTTGTTGTAGTTGTCAGGTGAAAGCGGAAATTTGAGTAGCCTGTAGACTAGGCTATTGTAGGCGGCAAGTTTTTGAGAAATAGGATGGTATGAAGTGGCGTGTACCTATTGTTTGGCTTGAAGTCGTGGGTTTTCTATAAATACTGAAGTTTAGTTTACTATTATCCTTCTCAATAGTCATATCTAGAAAATTGATCTTATTATTGACTTCTGTTTCTATTGTGAACTGTAGTTTGGGTGCGATGTTGTTTAGGTAGTTTAATAATAAGTTCAGTTGTCGAGTATTACCATTAAACAACATAATGGTGTCGTCAACATAACGGTTGTAAAGGGTGATCCTGTTTCTGTATTTATTAGATTCGGAGAAAATGAAGTTGTTTTCAATGTGATTTAGATAAATATCAGATAGTATTCCAGATAACGGGGAACCCATCGCAAGACCATCAGGTTGGGAGTAAAAATTGCCATTGAAAGTAAAATAGTTTTGTCTTAATATCTCTGTTAGCAGCACCATTATTTCATCAGAAGATTCCGATAACATTGTTGGGCTATTGGTTAGATGTATTTTTACTATCTCCAGTACTTTATCAATGGGAACATTGGTATATAGGTTCACAACATCGAACGATGCGAGCGTGTGGTGCATTTGAATGGTTATGTCTTTGTTTTTATTTATGAACTCATACGAATTTTTCAGGCTGTAGTTGTTGGTTAAAGTTATGTTATCTCGTAGTAGTTTTTCTAGTTTTTTTGCTACTTTATATGTTGGTGCTGGAGTAAAATCAACTAATGGTCTGATAGGTGTGCCTTCCTTATGTACCTTAGGAAGGCCCCTAAAAACTGGAGCTGAGGGGTTCATCACCTTAAGATGTTTTATTTCATCCTGAGAAAAAATTGTTTTGGAGTCGTTAATTATTTTCTTAATCCTCCTCTGATAGGTTTTAGTGGGGTCTTTGTTTATATGTACAATATTATTTTTATTGAAAAACTCATGGACTTTGTTTGAATAATCACTTTTACGTATTATCACGGTGGTGTTACCCTTATCTGCCTTGCATAAAATGGTGTCATTGGTAACCAGCTTTTGTTTAATGTTCTTTAAAATTTTAAACTCCTCTTTGTGTAAATGGGAATGGTTATTGCCATTGTTAGAGATTTCGTTATTAAAAGCTCTTTTTAGTTTTTTTGACATAGTGAGACGTGCAAGATTTTTATCATCTTCATTAGGAATGGCTTTAATAGCGCATTCAGCATTAATTAATTCATTAAAAAGTGCATTCTTACCCTTTCTTGGGAGGTTATATTTTAAGCCTTTATCTAATAAACAGATTTCATTGTCGTTAAAAACTATGTCAGTGTTATTTTGATTTTTATATTGGACAAACTGGCAGGACTTTCACCCAACGGCACAAAGAACATCGCCCCGACCCCAGAGCAGACAAACAAAAATCCACTTTTGCCCAACATTTATTGGATAACAATCACACCGTAGATATAATTGACAATAGCCTGGAAATCCTTCACATTTGTAACAAAGGTAACAAATTAGACTCTCTAGAACAATTCGAAATCTATAAAAGTTTCCAAGACATCCGTAATAAAAACCATATTTTAAATGACCAGCTAAACTTCAAATCTCATACAATTTTTAACGCCATAATAGCTCACAACAATAGACAGGAACAGTTTGACCTTTGCAGTATGACTGATAACGGAGAAGGGGTCGGGGTTACATAATTCCAGCCAGTCTGCCTCCGTACCGCGACCGGTAAATAGTAGGCCTACTAAGTGTTAAATGTTTCGTACAATGTATCGTGTTTTGTGTATTTATTTAAATGTTTTTTGACGAGTCTACAATGGACGAAACGTTCTTGAAGAACCACTTGACAATGCCTATGTATAGGCGAAACATGTAGTGGGTTTGACCATTCATTTATGAACTGTGGACGTGAAGGTATGTACCTTAAATTATAGTCTAATCAACAGTTCAGGGGCTACACAATGAATTTTAATATATTTACTAGTGTACATGTTGCTCGAATTCGAGCAATTGCAAAGTATTACAGGAGTTATTTCAAAACGAATAACAGTCATATTTACAATGAGTACAAAAGAGTCAACTCAAAGATTACCGGTGTGTAATTCAGACCCCCATATGTTTTAGGTAAATAAACAAGCTGGCTGTTTGTAAGATTTTAATGGTAAGAGTTTAGAGTCGACGTATAAGAGCTTCGCTCGCTCCGCTCAACAATCGTGCTAACACGATCCGTCTTTGGGGTTATGTTTACACCATCGATTTCTATTATATAGATTTTTACACAAACTCAAATAGTAAATAAATATACTCAATGCGTTTCATTGAATAGAAAAATAAATAACAGCCATCGATCTTTAGAGATCGATGATAACAGCAATTAAATTATACAGCTGATCAAAATGTAAACAATTATGTTCCTTATAAGGATAACATGGGAACTTTCAATGTCACTGGGGCAGAGCCCAAGGGACTTTTTTCAAAAATGTAAGGCCAGTTAGCAAATCTAAGCGACATGCTCTTTCCAATGAGACGTCAATGGATAAAATCGGTTTAGAAATGGCGGAGGAGTTCAACCGACAAAGTTTCATGTAGCGTATTAATTATATAGAAATAATATTAATAATATTATTTCTATAATATTATAAATAATATTATAATATTAATAATTGTGTTATTAGGTATTAATAGTTACCTTCAATCCAAGTTCGACGCACGTACTCGATGTACTGGCCAAGGATCGGTGTCATCGCGTTCGCCTGCACATACGCCACTATGTAATGGAACCCTTCGTCTATTTTGTCCTCCGGTAGCAGCGCCAGGGACATGGTCATTTTCACGGCTCTTTTGACCATTGGATTAGAGTTTATGGCTCTTGTTAGGCCCAATCCTCGAGCCTTTCTCCACATTGCTTAAATGAAAATCATCATTATATTTTTTTGTTTACATGAATTTTTAACTTGTTATATAAAAATAGCAAATTACTGTTTAACAAAGCGCCAACAAAAAGCTGTTATACACTATTAAAACTGTCAAAAAATACAAAATGTATGGGGTGCGATTTGGGTATTTTGAAATTTAAGTGCAGAATTAATACGTTTATTGACAATATTCGTGAATGTTATGATTTCTTAACATGTTTTAGATATGCATGCACGTAATATGCTTACTTGTGATGAGTGGAAAAAGCAACCGAAAATTTGAGCATCAGGGAACCTCTCCCTCAAGGCCGTCTGCAACGCCATTTCAAAATCCGTCATTACCACTGTTGGCTGTAGTTCTGGTGCTAAATCTACTAACTTGGCAAACAGTTGGTCGTATGCCGGTTTGGTTTTCTTCTCCATGAGAATGAAAAATACGGGATATGCCTGTTAAATAAAACAATCATCAATAAATACACATCAATAATTATGTCATTGACATTTAATGTTGCTAAAAACATGTGTATTTAACTTAAGTCCATCTCTGCGTTCAGATAGTGTGATATGGTCATATACAGCTTTCTGTTAACATGTACATTTTTTTCTGGTGCAAAATTAAAGCTTAACAATGGAATTATGAGTTTCATGTATTAAACAATTGTTTATAGCAATTGGTTACTTTTGTTTGATGCAGTAGTCACCATGGGATACAGCTAATATTGTATACAATATTCATACATGTTTATGCAAAAAAATAATATGAAATTCATGATTAGCTTGCCTATAAAATTTTTAATTAAACTGTTTTTGTTACAGTATGTAGTAAATAACTTCTTGATCTGTATTGTACGTGTTATTAAAGTTACAGAAAGTTGTAAGAGAATAACAGTGCCTAATTAGACTAGGGTGGTCTGCCGTTACACTTTAGACGCATAAATGAGCGAAGCATTATTTAAAGATTGTGATTGCAATGGCTAATGCAGCTAACAACCTACAATATGTTCCCTTTCAGCAGTGTTCTGGTCGGCCACATTAGTCTCTGAACATGATCCCTTTGACGAGATTGCGCAATCATAGGCACCGATGTTTCTTCAACTTGGTCTTCTTCGATTTCATCAGGACTATCTTGGTTTTCACGTACACACGGTACTCTCATGTGAACAAAATCATTGACTGGTATTTGGTGTAGCGCTTCATCACTAATGGTTATGTCAAAATAAAATGGGTTATTTGCCTTCAGCCAAATAAGTGCTTGCTGTAGTTTTTCACGTCGAACTTTGAAATCGATATGGCCAAAGACGCCTTGACGTTGGACAATGATGACTTTAAAGTTTTCGGGCAGTGTATAGGTAAGACAGATGCTATTTCATTAATATCTTGCTCAACATTAATGATGTTACCTTTGTCGTGAAACTGGCCATCCTGACCATTTCTTTGTACTTTGTAAATGCGCATAGCGATGTACATAGGGATGTACTCGTGCAATCAACATTTCTCAAAACAAATACAGCAAAACTGTTACTTCGATTTATAAACTGTTACATTCCAACTAACCTAGGATGAAAGTAAACATTGAAATGTAAACAAAACAGTTACAAACAATTAACATATGTTTATCTTATTTAAATGAAACGAGATAAACCCATATGTCATAAACCCAATATAATATTTCTTTCAACTTACATTAAAATAACAAGCGAAATTGTGTGACCTATAAAAAAAAAATCCAGAAGGAAATTTGCAAATATTTTTTTACCTAAACATTGTGCTGAGTATTCTTTAGCTGTTGGCCAAATTTCACATCAATTGGTCAATCCATTACATTCTGATGCCCTTACAAAGAAGTTACAAAGTGAGGGAAAGTGAGCTTCGCTCAATAACAAATAATGTGGGATTAGTTTCCGTTGCATTGCATTGCATTAGAAAAAACATAAAAATTTGTTCCATTCTATTGTACAATAATGGTTACGTACTCTGTTGAACCTCATCCCCATGACAGTTAGTAGCTGTCGTGATGGCGGCACGTTTGGCCTTACTTTAAAAGTTCCGTCAATGTGAATCTCCGAAACTTCTCGAATTTCACTAATCATCTTCGGGGATCCAAATATAAGTGACGTTCCATTAGATTCATCCTGAACGCTACCGAGATAAAAATCCCCGCCTCCAATAGCTTTGGAGAACCGTTCGTTCCTCTCCTCCTCCAGGTTTTCACTCAGTGTCTGCAGGGTTTGGGGGATTGCATCAATCACCGACCAAAGGTTTCGGTACATGGACGACTTGATGCAATGGAATGGCAGTTGGGAGGTAACTTCCAATGGATACCTTCAAACACCAACATGACTTATTTTAGAATGCCAACCGATTCAACATAATAATATACACACGACACAGTAATATATGTGTGATTTTCTGTTGTGATGATCATCATCAATATTAAAACGGAAATATATATTTCATTATATATGTACTAATAAATAAAAATGAGATGGTATGTGTTTGTGTGCGACACGCAACAAATAAATTAATCAATTGTTAACACTTATTTATTTAGCAATTGATGCAGTGATATATATATATATATATATATATAGACTAAGGGATGGGTATGGACGATTCGTTTGATGATCTTAGGACATAAAGGTTATGTTATGTGTACTGTGAATTTTATTGGATAGTATCGTTTTATTTTAGGTAGTTTACTATTCAGACCTACTGGATAATTAATGTGTATAGTTTGAGTAATTGTATTGTGGTGGAGTACCCACCCTGTTTCAAATATAAAAAATGGTTCTATGACATGCACAAGCATCTTAAAAGTTTTAAGATTATTACCAACAGGGTGCAGCACTATGGACATTTTTGTCTTTTAAAACAGCTAATTTGAGCCATTGACTGACTATTTCAACCAAGCAGCAACAAAACACTCTGATATTCAATGAGAACTGTCAAAGTTGGACTGCAAGAAAATATTTCATCTATATGCGTGTAAACTACAGTTGCTGCTCTTAATTGTACTCATTTATAGTCATAGGTGGAAAAGGTGTACGTGAATGGAACTTTTCACACAAATGTTCACTCTTCATGGATTGGTAAATGAAACGTATGCACCATTGATACTTTTCTTGCTGGCTGCCACAAAGAAAACATACTCTTTGGCACTGAAATGTGTAGCTAGTGAATGGGCTTCTCTTAATTTTACCTGCTCTCCTAAAGAATTTACATTTTGAGCCAACGCAATAAGCTTAGGTACAAATGGCTTAGGTACACCACACCACAAACTATGGTCCGAAGGTCATGTAGCTCGCCCCTGCGCGTGCGTAAGGACGGTAGTCGCGCGTCTTAGTAGTAGTGTGTCTGCAAAATGGCGCGTATTTTTGTAGAACCCCGCCCCGCGACACCCTCTGACCATCACCAACTAGCCTTCAAATCTAACAAATCGCAACTGCTTTGGGACTGATGAAAACTCTAAGCTTATAATATAAAGGAAGGCCTTTAAAAATACATTTAGATTAAATCGGTTTGTTCAATGGTACCTATTGTTCAAGTGCAGTAAACGTTTTAGGGTTTGCATTTATAAAACGTTTTTATTAGCTCGCTTACTTGTCCGGTACAAATTTTGCAACCAATTTCATGCCAACTTCCCGATGAGCGAGAGACTTGAAAGTTGAAAATTAGCTCACAAATGGATGACAGTGCAATACCGGTGTTATATCATTTATCTTTGATATTTCCCTAGGTCTAAGCCCCATGAGCTTGTTTTTATTACCTTATTTTCTTACAAAATTGTATAACAATTCTAAAGAAAGTTCCCGATGAGGTAGAAACTTGAAAATTAACTTACAAATTGTTGACAATGCAATATGATATCATTAAATTGTAACATTTCCCTTTGACTACGCCCCATGGCTTCTAAATTTCCATGTTTACATTTAGAAAGAATGTTTAAATATATCAATTAGTTTAAGTCAGCTGTAAATACTTAAAATTGACAGTTCAAAAAGCAGAGGTTAAGAGGTACCGGTTCTGCTCCCAAGATATTCTAAAAAATATAAAACAAGTATTTCAAAGTAAAGATAAAACATCTGATTACAGATAATAAGGTTTTGGTTATGTATTAACAGGCCATATGAAACATATTTAGCATATTTACACATTAAAGACTAAATACCCCTGCCGCAGCAAACCTATAATTTGTAAATATAAATACTTTTTTAAAAATTCAACGTTTTTTTACACACTAAGTAGAAAATAATTATAATTATGTTGAGAGAATAAATACTAGTAAGATTTAAAACGAAAAACGTTGGGCGCATGCAATAGATCATAATAGTTCAATAGGTGTAGTTAATTGTAAATTAGCATGCGTCCCACGTTTTTACATTAATTTACGTAGTCAACTAATCGTACCATCTTCAGGCTCTGCCCTGACGGTTTGAATTGTTTTACTTTTCTCATAACACATAATATTAGAATAGTGAAAATTGCAACATTACCTCCTGCACTCCTGGTCAAAAATCGTTCTGTGATCCAAAGTCTCCCCTTGGCACCGTTCCAGTATCCTTTTTCTAAGTTCATTCAGATCCACGAAGGTATTGTCAGGCTCGTGGTTGTGTGCACGAGTCACAATGAAGGCCTGTACTAGATGATTTTCCGGTCTTTGCGGCATTGTTGCCCGACAAGCGCATCGCGTCCTTTTCCATTCTTTGGATTTTAGATACACAGTGTTTGTTCTTATGTAACTATGAACGAAAAAGTACCCATCATTTACGTGGTAGTATCTGCTATTTGCTCTACTACCAGCAAGCTCCGAGACAGTATCCATAGTACAAGTACGGCACACAACACGTAAATAGAAGTAAAAATAAAGTATAATAATTTAAAAATTAAATAGTTTGAAAATTTGTTTATGCTTAAATCACGAACAAGATAAGACACTACACAACACAATTCACAAAACTATTAGTCAGAAAGTCAAGATTAAAAATATTCTAAATTAATCACTACACTCAACGTACACACAAATATACACTACAATTAATCACACTTTTATTTATTCGTTACAATATAACAGCACGGCAATTAATATTAATTGACTTTGACGCACAACAATATAGGTGTTGAAAACAGAGACTCGATAAATGAAACTTGAAAGGGAATTTGATTGAAGCGAAGGGTGATTTAATAAAATCACAACACACAATTCACAACGAGAACCAACCGTTCGTTCTGCATTACTCGAAAATGGCTGGTTTTATGAAATAATGTCCAAAACACTTTTATTTAGCATTTTAAATTATCTATCAAATGATACCATATTCAAAAAGATAAAATACGATCTTTTTTTACGATTTTTTTTTTACGATCTTTTTACTATTTTTAGATGTAAAATGGGGTTAAATAAGGCTGAAGCTAGTCAGGTCTGCCCCATTTTAGAACTAAACTCGTAATATTTCAGCTATTTATTATTTGGTCTTTTTGAAAATGGTATCGTTTGATAGATAAATGAAAATTCTAAATAAAAGTGTCCTTGACATTTTTTCATAAAACCAGCAATTTTCGAGTAATTTAAGTTTAAAGATTTTAAATGGCTGTCATTTTGAATTTTTAGGTTGAATCAAGATGAACTTTTTTTATAGCACGGGCCTCGTCTACCTTAACATAAATACCAAGTTTCATAAAGATTGGCGGAAAATATTAAAAGATAAAAATGTTTACGTACAAAATAAAAAATGGCGGATATCTGGTTAACAAAGCGATTTTGGAAAAAATGTTATTCTTGATTTTCTTTTTATTTTAACTCAAGTAATCACTATTTATTTCATTTTATTTTTTTTTGCAAAATATGTCCCCACCTTTTTTAACACCATGCCGAAGAAAAAGCATGCCATGTTTAGTTTTATTCATAGCCGATCAGCTCTTTTGCTTAACATAAGAATCAGTCTGTGTCTGTATCATTTATCTTCGCAATTGTGCCCCCTTTTGCTACATTGTCGGAAAACGTATAATAATGTGATACAGGTTGACAAGATTAACTCACCAAAACTTCCTGCTGTGTCAAGTAAATAAATTTATTGTTGTATCGGTAAACAAAGCAAGTAACTTAATGATACGATATTCAGGTAGACTGTAGAATATTTTGTTTTGAGATCTATTAGTTTGTTGGTGTACAAATAGGTTTTGAACTATTTGGCCTACAACCATTGACTTTATATCTACACTTGTGTAGGTATAAAGTCAATGCTACAACGATGCGCATGTACCTCATAACGGTAACACAGGGTTTTCTCTTGTCACAGAGTTCAAATAACATAAGTTACTTTGTTTAATTGACCTTAAATCACACTATTGGCTCATTTGGTATGACATTTTACATGATGGTACCTCCTATTATCAACATTAAGAGTCTGTGGTACTATTGACTACCCAAGGCAATAAAACATACTTCGTCCGAATCGATTGCCGGTGGCGCCCATGGTAGAGCTGGTCAGAACTACGTAGGGCACTTTGATTTCAAGCAGGACGTTGTTCTTTATAATTACAAACCGAATACATAAGTTCCCTCGATTGGGTATGTTAATTGATTGACCACTGATGACCGAGGGTGTTGTGAAATTGACGGGCATTAAAACACAACGTAGAGTTGCTACATTGGTACCACCATTCCATGGCATAATGGCACAGTAATTAATTTGGTAACTATTCATATATTAGTAATATCTAATACTTACCGTACATTACTCCGTAGTACTGAAACTGTAGGAGGATTCTACTCTCTATAATCTTCCATAACTAATAACGATCCAAGTCTGATGATAACTTGCATTACTTGGTCTTTAAAATGGTATGTTATACAGCAACACTCCCAGCATAAATAGTTTTCGGTTCTTTGGTAGGTCCCAAGTTTCTCACCCATACAGCACTACTTGGTTAGTTGGGGTACGGAATAAATAAATTTTAATCTATACTGACTCCCAGCAGGTTATTACTTATTTACTAGTTAACCGCCCGTGCTCCGCCACGGGAATATTGTCAGCAATAAAAGAAATAATAATTAACAAATACTGTTTATCTTTGTATTTTATTTAGGGGTTGTTTAATTTTTTTCATAAAGTAGATACGATAAATAAATTAATAAATAGTATACGAACTGGGCAATGCTGATAACCTAATAAGCAGCTATTTATGCTATTTAGATAGTTTGCTCAAGTATATTCCTATAACTTATTCGTCGTTTTTTTTTTCATTACATTTGTTGTATGGAATAAAGATAGTCACTTAGCCTACATGTAAATCACGCATCAGCAGTTGGTCGCATTTCACAAATCTTTGACCCATACTGTGAGTAAAAGCTGTGTTTACGTCGTATATATATAAAGTTGGGCATACTTTGTTCAATGTTAGAGGGTATTAACGGTCCAATTTGATGGAAAAGGAGTCGTGGATTTTAAAACTATGTAGACTACCACTACCAGAAATATGTTGATTCAAGTGAGACTTAGAACTGGTCATTTCAAATGCAGATTTGTATTATATTTTACTCAAATAGTTTTTTGTCTCTTTTGACCCTTAATACTTTTTTTTATAGTCGCTGTTGATAAGATTTTCCATAAACTCAAAATGTTGATAAGGAGTTCATTTTACCTTCCCCTTGTGACAACATAAGGAAAAAATATTTGTGTCCCAGTTAGTCTGTTCTGACTCAAAATTCATAGATTTCCAGTACTGACAAATCCAATCTAACGACCCCAATTCAAAAAAGTTGGTATTTTTTAGAATGGACTTTCAGAGCACATTTAACACCCTCACTGCTCTTTACCTTAGTTTGTTGGTTCTCTACATGCTTTTTTCGTTCTGTATGTCTCTTTACGCCCGGTTTATGATTACCTTTTCTTTTTCTTTTTGTACTTTTCACATCCTGGGGTTAATGATAAAGTTTTATAACGCTATAATGACCCGAGTCAACATTGCCATTAAACATAAAGTCAGATACTTCTTCGCCAGAACCGAAATCGTAAGTCACAGTTTCTCAAGCAACTTCCCTGTGTAGGCCTACTCGAAAAAATATAGTTAGGATATACGTAGTTCACTGATAAATTGTAATTCCAAATATCCCAGCGTACTCGCCATCTCGAGAAGGTAAAATTTCGACGTCGAACACTGATCTTGAGTAAGATTAATCACTTACGATAAAATGTTTGTATGTTTACCGGTACCAATCATTAGCAATTATCTGTACAACTTGCAAGCGGATTTCCCTATGATTGTTCTGGTGGCCGTAGAGAATAAATTATATTGATCAAAACAATAAGTTTCCGTTCTCTACTATGGGTATTATTTCACATTCCATACTCAAACTAAACTCAATTTCCACTTTCCTTCAGATCACTTAGCAGGCAAACTAAAACTTTCAAAAATAAGTTAACAAATACACTTTCCTTGATCAAAATCGTGTGTTTATAAATAAAAACTCCAAGTTTGACAATTTCATACTGAAAGTTAGGTTATAAAAATAATAACAAATGTCTGACAAACATTAAACAGCTGACGAATAATTTATAAACTGTGTATTATATTCTTCAATAAGAATTGTATTGACTCGACCTTTAAAGGGCTGTAGGTCGTAGCCCTTAGAAAAAACGTAAATTCTAAGGAAGTTCGGCAAATCTACACACTATCCCCTTTAATTTGAGACATAAATCTTGTAGATCGGTCCAGTAATTACTGAGAAAACAGTGTTACAACTGTGTATTAAATATATAGATTTTAGCTTTTGAAAATTGAAACAGTTAACAAAACAAATAGCAAATAGCAAATATTTGTTTGTTTAAGTCGGCAAAATTCAAAAGAAGATAGGTAGTTGACTTTACTATAGCATAGTAAACAAGATTTTGCCATAGTAAACAATGTAATGATAGGTTTTCGCAGGTGATAAACAAGCAAAGAAAACATGACATCTCACAGTAGTGTAGCGAAAAGTAACTTTTGAGGATTAAAATTAGCTGATTAAGTCAACGGCAAATCCTTCAATAAAACACTTCACATAAATCTGAAGGGCAGCTCCTAAATTTATGACCTCTTTAGTGTGTATATTGCATCCGTGTTGTTTAGTAAGTTCAACGCTAAAAAATTTTGATGACATTCTAATTTCAAAATGTATCTTTCAATTAAGGGAACGATTTCGTCCATAACCGTTGGCACTTAAAGGTATTCATGTAGAGTTCTATTGGTTAAATACCAAGGTGCATTAGCTATCTTACTCAGCATTTTTGATTGGTATCTTTCTATAATTTCGATATTTTACCGAGCACCAAAGTTGCACACCGTATCTCCATATTGGTTTCAATATAGTTTGTACAGTAGTTATTTATTTTCTTGATCAAGTTTTGATTTTCTTCCGTTGAGCCAATTCAATTGATTGCATTTAAGATTTAGTTGTTGCCGTTTTCTCCAAATGTGATGTGTGTTCAACTTAATGTACTTCAGTAGATTGGGTGTTGTTTATTGTGACAGGAAAACAAGAATTTAGATTTACAGTAAAATACCCCCGCCGCAGCAAACCTGCAGACCAAGCGAATTTCAACCTATCTCATTACATTTTTACTAAAATATTTCCATAAATGAGACATATTTATTCCCAATTTCAATACTGTAACACATTAGATTTAACAAGTGCTTAGGTTTGCTACTACGGGAAAATAAAAAAGTGTAAAAAACAGTGTAAAATAAGATTTAATTCCAATAAATTTACCCATCAAAAACTTTTAACTTAATAATTACACAATAGTTTCTTACCGAAAATGAGGTTTTGCCGGCTCGAGATATTTTTAAAACAATCGAGAACTGCAAAACCATTTTTTGTCCCTGGTACGAACACTATTTTTCACCACACTACTACTATTCACAATAATAATTAATGCACACTGATAATCAACTTAACTTTAAGGTTATGTGAAGAAGTAATTTCACGAATCAGCAAAAATAATAATAAACAGTTGCTAGGCAACGGTGAAAATAAAACAATTCTATTGCAATGCTGTGGATACTGTTTGTGTACTTAATATGCAAGCGGGCAGCTGATTTTGCGGCCCTAGGTCTGTAAAAACCTGCTCGGTCCCCAAATGACGATTACAGCTGGCATGGCCAGCAAAACGTAACTTTCAGCCTCTAATTAACCAATGTAAAAAAGGTAATAACATCATAGTGTGGCGAAAAAAACATTTTCAAACAATAAAACAAATAAAAAAACTCAAAGCTTTTACTTACTTTTCAATGATAAAATCATACATAGTCAAACAATAATTTACAACATCTGGTCTGGTTAATATTACGGGTTGAATGAAAAGAAACATGTGAACTTGCTTCTAAAAAAACATTGCTCACTTAGTATTGATTATAAAAATATTATAAAAACAAGGAACAAACTCCAAGTGAAAGTGTTACAATACATATTCTTGACCATTTAAGGTGCTTGCTAAATCTAGCACTCTATTAAACATGGTCTCAAATATGTATTAACTTACTTTCTCACGCTAACTGGCAATCACGACAATCAATATTATTGTACACATATAACTTCTAACATAAATATTTCAAATGCAATTTGAAACCAAATACTGTTAAGTACCAACTGAAACCAACTACTGTACAGGTAGTTTATGTTCTACTGTTGGTCAGTCCTACAGTATGTTTCATCTAGGGTCCTACGCACGTGAATCGAGTAGTCAATATAAATCACAAACAGGTAGCCTAGTTAACACAAAGACACAAAAATTTCGTAGTAAATATAATTCACTGACATCTTCAATAATTGAACAATGTTTTACAGAAATGAAATTTTCTAACATGACTTAACATTTGATGGCAAAACATAAACTTAAAATGATTGTATGTACTGTGAAACTCAACTATACGCAAGTGTTTTCTATGTATAGTAGTAAATTGCAAATTTAGTGATAACGCACATCCTTTATGGTAAGGCTGTGGTTTCCTAGACGCGTAATAGATGCGCAGCGGTTTAGATGCGCAGCGTCTTTTATCCAGGTCCCAAAACGCAGCTGCCGTGAGTGGTTTCCTAGACTGCGTACAATACACACGGTTGGTGCGTAACATAAGTTCACGGGAGAGATTACTAGTGGCTACTATGATGTTATACGATGATTTAGATAGTGATATCTATATGTTGGCATTAAAAGCTTTGAAGAAGCGTAAGCAGGGAAAAGTACATAATTAGGAACTGTACGTGGCCCTCACGGATCTTTTAACTGTAATGTTAAAGCAAACATGTCAATTTAAAATGTAAACAATAAATCTTAATTTACCCTGCCTAACTTTGCTTTTCCTATTATTATATTTACCTATTCGGGATTTACTGAATCGATGAAAATACCTTTTACAAGTATAACTGCAATAAGCATTTTATACTTATACAGTACGCCGACTCCGTAAGAAGTTTGGGTACTATGCTAGTAATTAATATTTGCTTATTACCAAGATGTTCAGGACTTCTTAAAATAATTATGGGGGCTCTTATATTTGGGAGTTGGTGTTGTGCTGACATGAAAAGAATATTTGTCTACATTAGGTTTATTTACTAATAACAACAATAAGAAAATATGTAAGGACAAATTAATTGTAGGGAACATGTAACAAGGGAATTCAATATTAAAATCACACATTATGGGGAAATTAACAATACATAACGAGTGATATGAAATATAATACTATACAATTTTAATTATGAACAAAGTACTTCAATAATGTGTCATTAGAAGATACAAATTCAATTAATTTTTTGTCGTTGTTGGAGAATTTTGCCTTATGTACAAAATTTACTTCTGAATCCATTGCACGAGACATGTCTAAAACGCAGCGTAACTCAGATTCGACTGCTCTGAAAGCAGTCGGTCAAATACGCAGCTATTGGTGCGCGCGTATTAGATGCGCGCGCATTAGATACGCAGCCTTGGAAACCGCTTACACGAAACTCCATAAGACAAGTGTGCTGCGTATTAGATGCGCACACGCAGCGCATCTATTACGCGTCTAGGAAACCACAGCCTAAGGGAAAACTACATTTTAAAGTTAAATATTATGTCGGCGAACAACGACAAACACAACATTTGTGTAAACAAAACATTATTAACATAAACATTTACATGTAATTTAATTTGAAACCACCTTTTCACTTTTTAGAAAAAACAACATGAAACTACTTTGAACTGTTTAGTACGCAATTTACACTTATTTCTATAACACAGTGAAGTTAGCCTTACGTACGGTTATGGCCTCGACATCCCCTTCATTTCTTAATTATCTATCATTCTATTTAAATTCATTAATATCCGTAAAGTGGTTCAAAATATCAAAATAAAAAACGCGTTTATATATATATACAGTATCAGACTAGTATTTATCCGGCACGCGTTGCAGTACTAAAAACTAACTATTAAATGTATACAAAAAAATATAATAAAATTTAAAAATATAAAATATAAAAATATATAAAAACTAGCAGAGTACCCGTCCTTCGTACGGGGTTGGAATATAAGTATAAAATGCTTATTGCAGTTATACTCAAGCTTTGCGATTGCAATGGGTGGAGGACACAGTTTGATAAAATTTGCTTTTTTAAATTTACAGTACCGTATTCTATAGTATTACACATCTACCATAGCCATAATGTTCTACCATTTTACCTAAACAATAGAGAAAAATAAATTATCAATTCGCAAAATATCACAAATTATTCATGAAATGAAAAACATATACATAACTGTAAACAATCCTACTTTGACAGTTCTCATTGCGAATCACAGTTTTTTGTTGTTGCTTAGTTCAAATTAGCTGTTTTCATAAATGCAAAAAAAATATAGTGCTGCACCCTGTTGGTAAATCTTATAACTTTTTAATGCTTTTCCATATCATAGAACCAACTTTTTTAGTTGAAACAGCTGACTAAATTCTTTAATTCCCTTTAAATATGAATACTCATAAGGTTAACATGGGGAATTGCAGAGCCACTGGGGCGGAGCCCGAAAGGATTTTTGAGATAAGAATATGCCTATATGTTAATCGGGAATGTAAGCTATCATCATGCCAAATTTCAGCCCAATCCGTCCAGTGGTTTATGCGTGATTGAACTTCAAACAAACAAACAAACACACAAACTTTCACATCTATATATATAAAATTCAATGTATGTTTGTATATTTGTATATTTGTATGTTTGTATATTTGTATATTTGTATGTTTGTCCTTTATGGACTCCAACACCACTCGACAGATTGTAATGAAACTTTCAGGCATTATTAAGCATTATTCAAGGATGGTTTGTGTGAAGTTTGGTGCAGATCCGTCAATAGGGCCCCACCCCAGTGGCTCTGGAGTTTCCCATGTTAACCTTATAAGTACTCATATTTAAATGGAATTAAAGAATTTTAACAGCTGGTGCAACTAAACAATTTGATTCTGTGATGTTCAATAGCATTAAAAAGTTAATAGGTTTACCAACAGGGTGCAGCACTATATTTATTTTTAATTTATGAGAACAGTTAATTTGCAACCAAAAGGTGAGTGAGCGTAGCGAACGAACTTCAACCTGGAGGCGAGTTAGCGTAGCGAACGAGCTAACCTGAAGGCAAGTGAGCGCAGCGAACGAGCTCCAACCTAAAGGTGAGTGAGCGTAGCGAACGAACTTCAACCAGGACGTGATTGAGCCATGCGAACGAGCTCATCTTGAAAATGAACGAGCATGTGACATAAAACCACAATAGGACAGGACGACGTCTGTCGGGCCAGCTAGTTTATAATATTAGTAAGATATAAATATTTAAAAATATAATATAATTTTTATAAAGGTACAACAATTACAAACTATTTTCTTTTCAATAATTTATTCACGGTTCTCATGGGGAGTAAACATAACATTTTGGGAAGTTTTACAAATAGGATATATCTTCGATGAGAAATTAACTTTATATATTTGTATTATTAACTACATAATTGTTACAAATACCATGACAAACACACAACAAACACAGATTGAATTTTAATATATAGATAAACTAGCTGTAACCCGCGGGCTTTGCCCCGTTTAACTTCTTAATTTTCAAGATTATCTCGTTCGCATGGCTCAATCACGTCCTGGTTGAAGTTTGTTCGCTACGCTCACTCACCTTTTGGTTGCAAATTAGCTGTTGTCATAAATGTAAAAGAAATAATAGTGCTGCACCCTGTTGGTAATTTTTGTAACTTTAATGCTATTGAACATCACAGAACAGAACCAACTTGTTTAATTGAAACAGCTGTTAAGATTCAATAATTTTATTTCTCATAAGGTTAACATGGGAAACTCCAGAGCCACTGGGGCGGAGCCCGAAAGGATTTTTGAAATAAGAATATGCCTATATGTTAATCGGGAATGTGAGCTATCATCATGCCAAATTTCAGCCCAATCCGACCAGTATTTTTCGCGTTTACTTGTCACAAACATACATCCATCCATACATCCATACATCCAAACTTTCTCATTTATAATATTAGTAGGATTAAATAAACCATCTGTTTAACATTAAATGCAAACTGAAAGCAAAGTCAATGTTTATCCACAGATCTAGGGAATTAAAACGCGTTGTTTTAAGATTGACTGGGGATAAAAAGTAAACATTACACAAACACATTATATATAAATAAATATATGTATATGTACGTGTATATAAATGCAAACATATCAAATATTTAGAAACGTAACACAAAACAACATATAGGCCTTGGAAGGGGTTGGGTTGGGTTGACGACGTGACGGCGATTATTTGAACGCCTTCTATGTGAGGGACGCAATAGTTCATACTTTTGGACCAAACGAACTCGTATTAGAGTTTTGGATAAAACAACCCGATCGAATGGGCCACAGTGAAACGTACAGTCTATTTCATAAGTTTACTCCACAATGCACAATTGTAATTCTGGTTTTGCCTGTACTTTTGGACCAAACGAACTGTTTTACAACTGTTGGACCAAACGATTTTGGACCAAACGAACTGTTTTACAACTTGTGGACCAAACGATTTTGGACCAAATGAAATACTCCCCAACTGGATGATAAAACGATTTTGGACCAAACGAACTGTTTTACAAGTGTTGGACCAAACGATTTTGGACCAAACGAACTGTTTTACAACTTGTGGACCAAACGATTTTGGACCAAATGAAATACTCCCACAAAGAGATGGGCTATCACCGATCCTATTTAATTTTGCCATTGAAGAAGCTCTACAAAAGGTAGCAGAGAAGAACATAGGAGTGAAAATAGGAACCAAAATAAACATCTTAGCCTTTGCAGATGATGTGGTTATAATCACAGAAAAACTTGAAGATCTGAAGGCCTTAACCGAAGTATTTATGAAAGAAACAGAAAAAGTAGGCATAAAAACAAACGATTCAAAAACATTCAAAAGTACATGCACTTTTTTCAAGAAACCTGGATAATACTGAAGAACCAATAGAAATTGATGGCCATACATTTGAAAAAGTCAACAGTTGTAAATGCCTAGGAGTAATTATATCTAACCAAAATACTGATGAACTAGAAATCCAAAGCCGAATAAATTCAGCAAATAAATGTTTTCATGCTTGCAATAAATTACTTTCATCTAAATCTTTGTCCCGCAAAACAAAAATCTTGCTGTACAAAACAATAATGTGCCCAGTTCTCTATATGGATCAGAAACCTGGAAATTAAATAAAAGAGATGTAAAGAAACTAATAGTATTCGAAAATAAAATTTTAAGGAAGATTTTTGGACCAATATTTGAGCAAGGAGAATGGAGAATAAGACACAATAGGGAATTAAGGCAACTGTAAAATAGCACAGATGTAATTGGAGACATCAAGTGCCGAAGAATCAGATGGGCTGGTCATATATTAAGAAGAGGTGAAGATTGTAGACTGGGAAGAGTTTTAAAGGGAAACATTACAGGAAGGCGACCCCGGGGAAGACCTAATCAGAGGTGGAGGAAGCAAGTGCAAGAAGATTTGGAGAGAATTGGGGCAACGGAGGATGATGCGAAAGACCGGTTAACCTGGCGAAGATCTGTTGGTGCGGCCAAATATCACCTCCGATATAAATGGCCCTGGGAGTAAGAGTAAGTAAGTAAGTAATTAAAGAATGTAGCATGGTGCGATATCGATATTTCTTTTTTAATTGCCTGTTGTAAGGATTATTTTTTAATGTGTTGAAGAGAATGTCCTAAATGTTCCTAATTGAAGTCAGCAGTCCTGCCATGATCCAAGGTTTAAGTTTTCTACTTTTTACATTGATATTAACCTTCTTGGATGCATCATTAATAATGGTTTTGATAGTTTTAATTAGATTCGAAGTGCATGTATTAATTTCTCTACAATTTAAAATATTTTGCCAGTCATATTCTGCTAGTTTTTCATCTATAAAAAAGATGAGTAAGGCAAATGGAAATTCTCTTAGTCTGCAGAATTGCTCAGGTAATCGAGACTCATGTTTTGACATAAGAAATACACCAGTAGATCAGTTATGAGTAGTGTTGTGTTGCAGTAAGTTGGCTACAGCGCTGGTGTCCCGAGGTACTCTGCAGCGAGGCAGTGTAGTGGTGGCTGGGCTCGCCTGGGGCAAGGTGCGCTCTATGTTTGATGAGGACCAGCAAGTGGTGCAGCAAGTTACACCAGGCATGGCTACCCAAGTCATTGGCTGGCGCTCACTGCCGTCTGCTGGGGATCTGCTGCTGGAAGTGGAATCTGAGGTACTTGTGTTTGCAAAATTATAGAAAAGGCCTGGTACAAAACCCACCTGTAAATATGGTTTGTTTCTATGCATATTAATTTTAAATTTATGTTTAAATTACAGTTGGTATTCCGTAACCGACAAGTCAATTTAAATTTAAAATTTTAATCATTTATATTTTAGCAGAAACAGATTTAAATTTGCCATAATACTGGTCTACGACTTTCTTTATCGAAGTAGAATTTATCAAAGTAATCCTTTTGGACAAAATGTTAAAATGGGCTAAAATTAAAGTTATAAAAAGTCCTCATAACTTTAGAACGGATCAAGATTTTTTAAAACTAATTGCGGCAGTGTAATCAGCGTAAAATTCTAATTTGAAACTATGGGTCACAACCCTACCTTTACATTTGAAAAAAAAATTTTGTATCCAATATGGCGGATCCAAGATGGTGGCCAAAAATGTTTATCCAGTCAAAATGAAGTACTTACTACACTACAATGATCTGACGTGGTCCGAAGTTGATATCTTAAGAAATGTAGAAAAAAGTAGGGGGGGAACTCATTTAAAATTCACCCTGTATATAGATTTATATAAAAATCAAAAACATATTTAACAAAGTACCCTTTCAGTAATTATTTTATTTTTCATGACGACATGTTTCGAAGACTAAGTCCATTATCAAGTCATATTTACCATAACCTCATTCTTTAAACTAACAAAATTAAAAATATTTTCATATGTAAAAATAATAAAATATAAAATATGTTAACTAAATCTTAATAAATTTTGGTATTCCTTTTTTCATTATACTATATTAATGAAAGAAATGGAAACTACCAAAATAATGAATGATTGTAACCCATATAAAGAGAAAATCCAATACTGGTACAGATATGTAGACGATATAATTTGTTTATTCAAAGGAAATTAAAATGAAGCTAATAATCTACTAAAATATATAAATAGCCTATCATCCAAAAATACAATTTACAGGAGAGATTCAAAAAGAACAAATAGATTTTCTAGATAATACAATCTCAAAAAATAGCAACAGACATACATTTAACATATTTAGTAAATCTACGACCACAGACATCATTATTCCTTACTACAGTATTCCAATCATCCTTGGAGTCATAAAATCGCTACTTTCCATTCAATATCCACAGACTTATTAATATTCCCTTGAATAAAGAAAACTTCAAAAAAGAGAAAAATACCATTAAATACTTAGCAGAGAAAAATGGCTACAGGGCAAAAATGATAGACAATATGATAAAGAAGAAATTGAAAAACAACATACAAAAGCAAAGAAAATCAATGGAAAATGAAGAGAAAAAGAAATATATGTCTATACCTTATAACAAATATATGACTAAAGCAGTAAGAAATACATTTAAAAACTCGGATATAAGAGTAAGTTACAGAACTAAGAACAATATATTCCAATTAATCAATAAAAAAATCAAACACAGAAAATAATGAAGACATAAAGTACAACAAATCAGGAATCTATAAGATAAACTGTAGTGACTGTAGCAATTATTATATAGGTCAAACATCTCGAAGTTTTAAAAAGAGATTCAAAGAACATCTACAAGCATTGAAATCAAAAAATCGAACATCAATGAAGTCGAACTTCGCCGACCATACAGGGTGAATAAAAAGTCAAGACCCCCCCCCCCTCTAATATTTTTCCAAGTAAATATACAGAAATATCCTTTTGGTGGTCGTGCAATCTTAGCAGGAAGTTTCATTTTATGATTTTGAAATTTTTGAGTGTCCCCCCAAAAGGGGGATTTGGGGGGTAACTCAAATATTTTAAATGTAAACCCCCTTTAAGTGACACCTCATCTTGAAGTGTTTACAAAAACTTAAAGAATGGTGAAAACTAGAGGTCGCTATTTCTTCTCTATCCAAAATGGTAGTCTGTCAAATGTTGTAGAAAATCGATGGTAAAATTGGTTCGTAATGGTAATATTGGCTACCATTTTGGATAGAGGAGAGATAGCGAACTCTGGTTTTCACCATTCTTTAAGTTTTTGTAAACACTTCAAAATGAAGTTTCTTTTGATGGGGGTTTACATTGAAAAATTTTTACTTGCCCTCCAAATCCCCCCTTTTGGGGGGACACTCAAAAATTTTAAATGTAAACCCCCATTTTTTGATACTTTGTTTTGAAGTGTTTACAAAAACTTAAAGAATGGTGAAAACTAGAGGCCACAAACTATTGATACATAAACAACTTTTAAAGCGTTTGAACAATTCATAAATGTTTTACTAGAATGCGTTATCTTTTTCTTAGCATAAACTAACATTTTGGAATCCAGACAGAAAAAGCAAAACTTATACAGTTAAGACATCAATTAAATTGAATGTACGCCTGTAATAAATAAGGTGCAACACCAACGATAACTAATTTGTAAATTACAGTGATGTGTTGGTACATAAAAATGATTCAACTATATTGTGGAAATATTGAAAAAACCACAATTTTTATACATCTTTGGAAAATTTATTTATTTTGAAATTCTGTATTTTGACCGTTATTTACGCAACATACTTGCTGTTGGGCTTAAACTGTCACAAATTTATCCTCGTTTAATTATATAAAGTAATACTTTCAGTAAAATCAACTGTTCGTGAAATAGAGTGAAAACCCAAAGGAATGGTTAGATTTTGGCTATTTCGTTAACCAATAATAATCTTGCGGTGGTATCTCGGGGTGGATAACTTGGATTTTATGTTATGGACCCAACACTAACAACAAATCCAAAAATCAGAACTACCCGACCTTTTGCACAGCAACCCCCTATTTTTTTGACATATTTACTGGACTAAAACGTGCAAGAAAATAATAGATTTATATATATATATATATATATATATATATGTGTCCGTGAACGCGATAACTTGAGTAATTTTTGTCCGGTTTTGATGAAATTTGGTTTGAAGGTGTAAAGCAGGATAAACTTGAATGAGTTCACGAACCAGCATGATCCGAGCATGGGAACGGGGCTTTACGGGGGGTTTTATGGGGTAAAAATTGGGTTTTCTCACTTTTGACCCCCAAAACACAAAATTTCCCAATTTCTCTTTAGACCTTTTAAAAGCGCTTAAAAAAACAAATAATTTTGTATATAAAAGTATTTTTGTTTAGTTATTGGTAACAGAGAAAATTAAAAAAAAATTTAAATTTAAAATTCCCTTGTTATTCTTATGGAGAATATTGTAAAATGTTGTAGTTTGCTTGTTTATGGATATATTTTTATCAAACCTGGCAAATTTATTTATTTTATACTAAGCTATCAATATTTTACAAAAAAACACACTTTATTAGTTTCCTTGTAGCAGCAAACCTAGGTACTCGTTAAACCTAATGTTATTTAAATATATTTAATTGAAAATCAATTTAGACAAATGGAAATTCGCTTAGTCGGCAGGTTTGCTGCGGCGGTGTTATCTTACTTTTTCCCGAAATCGACATATATTGTAACCTTCGCCTTTTTAAATTGTATCTTAAATAAAAGAGTTAGGATAGTTGTATGAGTTTATCTTATAATCAGGGAAGTCCCATCTTTAATTTCAAAGAACTAATAAGACTTATGGGTTCGTTGTGAAGCTAGTGAACCTAGGCAGAGTCAATGAAAACACTTGTTTACAAAAATTATTTTATTTCATATGAATACTACTTATACCGTACATACATGAAAAATAATGTCCACTATAAACTACCGTTAGGCCTACACCCTAGCATCATCAAGATAGTTATTTAACTTAATTTCTCCTTGGCCTAGGCTAGTAAGTTACCGTTTTAAATTATTGATTATCAGTACAGTACCTATACATGACTGAGTTGAGCCCTGGTAAAAATATTTAACAATATAAAATGTTTATATAGTCCAAGAATTTGTTATATGCTGGAGATATTAAATCACTAGGTTTGGCTACTTATCAGTTTTTTCCGGTGTTGAAGGTCTACTGTAGTTGTCTAGCAGATAGGCCTAAGTTACGAATTCAGCCTAATAGGCTACAACATCAATTCTTCTCCAGAAGTGGACGAGTCTGCCGTTACAAATCACCGTTCGCCATCCAAGAACGCATATTGCTTCAATTTTTAAGTTGTTACTAGTGCACCTGTTGCTCGAATTCGAGCAATTGCAAAGTATTACCAGCGTTATTTCAAAACAGTCATATTTTCCGATGACTTAAAAGAGTCAACTCAAAGATAATGTAATCAATCACTCCACTCCAGTTATCGAAACTGAAAACAAACGCTCTTGTGTGTAACATGTGTTTACTATGAACAGCTGTAATTAATAAAAAATATTAGTGCGTTTAAGTAAACAAGATCTTTTCTTCATAAGAAATACATTGGGATTTTGATGGCCTGTGGGGCAAAGCCCGAGGACTTTTATTACAGGAATTGGTGAAAGGGGGCATCTACACAAACAATATTTCATGTTGACACATCGTTTGTAAAAATCCGTCCATTATTAACGGAGGAGTAGTGTTTCGTATAAAATCGCCTTCACGTATTATATATAAGGATTACAAATTTTGCATTATAGCTAGAGAAAAAAAAGTCATTCTATTTTAATTTGGCTTTTATCGGACCTGTAATTCTCGAGATATTTACTTTAATAACTTAACTATTTCCCCCTTCTTCCATCTTTTTTCGCACCATAACCGCCAAATTAAAAGACCATTTTTACATTTTTATGGTTTGATTTTATTCTTTATGAAATTTATGCAATTGTCTTCAGAAACATATTTTAATCACTTTCTTCTGACTTAAATTTTTTATTAGACTTGTAATTTACTTGTTAATTGCATTTTTGTCTCGGACTATTTTCTTGGTAAATTTTGCTCCGCAAAACGTCCATGGTGGTTTGGCTTGGACCTTTGTAAATCAATATTTTAAATTAAAATTTTTACTTAATTTCTCAAATTTGTCCGATCATTATGATTTATTAACACAAGTTAGGGAATTTTATATGATTTTATTTGGTAACACTTTGAACTCGATAGGACAAGTAGGCTAGTTTTTTAGATATTCAAATTATTCGATACATCATTATTCCACAATATTTAATTTAATAGATGATTTAAACAGATTTTGACCTCCCCGACAATTCATTACGAAGACTATGTTCAATCAATATCAATCTTTAGATACAATGTTTTGACAGCTGAAAGCTTGAAATATCGTTTTTACTAAATTTTATTTCAGTCTCAATTTGGAATACCCGTTACAATATAAAAATACCCCCGCCGCAGCAAACCTGCAGACTAAGCGAATTTCCATTTGACTGATTGGATTTACACTGAAATGTCTACTTAAAAATATAACATTTATTCTTGATTTAAATAGAATTAGTTTAACTAGAATTAGTTTAACAAGTACTTAGGTTTGCTGCATTAGGGAGGGTAAAACTGTTTTTTTTTGTAAAATGTGAATAGTTAGTAAGAAATAAAAACATTTTCCAAATTTGATCAAAATATGTTCACAAACAAGCAAACTACAACAGTTTACTTATTCTCCATATGAATAACATGGGAATTTTAAATTTACAATTTTTTGGAATTTTCTCCGTAACCATTAGGCGCATAATAACGCTTCAATATACTAAATTATTTGTTTTTTTGAGCTCTACAAAATGGTTTGGAAAGAAATTGCTAAATTTTATGTTTTTTTGGTCAAAAATGGGAAAAACCAATTTTTACCCCATAAAACCCCCCGTAAACCCCCGTTCCCATGGTCCGATCATGCTGGATCGCGAACTCGTTCGAATAGACGTACGTTTACACGTTTGTACCAAATTTCATCAAAATCGGATCATTTTTGCTCGAGTTATCGTGCTGACGGACACACATATATATATATATATATATATAAATATATATATATATATATATATGAATTTGAACGGATGGTGTTTTTGGTCTCTAGGGACCTCAAAACGAAAAAAAAAATTGGTCCCGCGTCCAGGTCTTACCATGAGTACTACGGTAATAGCTTATTCCCTATATGGGAAATTCGCTAAAACACACATGAAGTCATTTCACCATTTTAATTAATATTTCCCACTTATTACAGAAATACTTTTACAATAACATTTCTACATGCATTTATAGGCCTGTATCTATTAACAGTAATTAGGAATAAATATCATGTAAGAAATAAAAATTAAAAATTAAGTCTCTCACCAATTTTAGACACTGAGAAGATACTGAGAAGAATACTGAGAAGACTGTGAAAGCATTTCATTTTATGCACATCTTTCTATAGGTCCAAGCAAACTAAAAAACCTGACACAGGGAACATTAAAAAAAATCTAAGAAAACGTTTTATGGTTTTATTTTGTAGTGTTGGGTCTGCAGAGTGACATACCAAAAGTTGCCAAAAATCGGTCCACAGGAAACCACCTAAAATCACGATTAAAATGGCGGCTTTTCCCAACATTGGACAAATTTGAAAAAAGATACCACATGTCATTTTTTATTCAAAAATATTTGAGATATTGACGTGGGACGGCCACTGATGTTTATTGGGTGGTTAGTACTTCATTTCGATAGGGAAATCATTTTTGGCCGCCATCTTGGATCCGCCATATTGGATATAAATGATAGGTAGGTCAGTAGAGTCTCTAATGAGCTGAGGAATTTCACATGATCAGATGCTGGAGAATGGTAGATGCAAACCACAATGATTTTGAGCATAAAAGTCTAAAGAATTCCACCAAATATGATTGCTTAAATTAACACACTTTTAAAGATAAGTAACAATAATTGTTCAGTCAAATAAATTGAACCACTTTTTCTTGGAAAGCCTAAAATATCTCTCCTTGTTTATTTACCTCTTCTTAACACCCAAAATTCAATAAAACTATTTAAAACATCTGTCAGCTGATAGATCTGTCAGCTCACTACAGTAATGTTAGTTTTTTTAGGATAGGCCTATGTTAAACACAAAGAGTAAAAAAGATGTTTTTAACACTTCTAGGCTAATGCATCGCGAGTTATAAAATGGCGAGAAGAAAATAAAATGAAAGCAAAAGCTATTGAAGACTTGGAAGTTATTCAATCGAAGGCAGCAGAACATCAGGAGGTAAGTGGTTTTATTCTATTCATGAGTTTGAACAAATATCTCCTACTTGAAAAAATAATCTTGCTTAAAACAAAAGTACAGATACATTTATATATTTAGCAAGTGTTGATAAAATTATATGAAAATTAGGGGTCTGCGGTACAGAAAATTTAAGGTCGGTACGGTACAATATTTTGTACCTCGGTTCTCGGTACAAAATCGGTACGGTACGCGCGGCTACCCGTATTTTTGCGGTTTTCCTCTCAGAACTGTATTCAAACCATTATTTTTAACTTTAATACATTGGCATTGCTATGAAAATGGATAGTATCCTACATTCATTGTTTTCTAACAACAATTACTGTACCACACATTATTAAAACAAAACCTTTTACTACTATGAGGATTGTGTCAAGAAAAATCACAGTTAAGATAAAGGCTTTACCTATTTTACTCGGAGATACTTTGAGTAGCCATGATAAAGTGGTTTAAAAATAGGATAAGAGTTTTTTATGAATAAACATGTTTGAAACATTTATTGGCAAGATAATTTCACAAAACTGGTAAATTATTTCCAACAAACACAATGTCTAGTTGTTTTTTAAATTTTTAAAAACATATAAAAGCATTCAGTACGAAGACAGTGTAGTTTTGCCAGCTGTTCACAGCAAACGACAATGGAAAAACTGGAGGTTATGATGAAGTAATGGCAAAGAGCATCTTTTTTATCAGCTTCAAAACTGCCAAAAAACTTACAATGTTTTATTCTGAAACTAAAATTTGGATTATCACAGAGTAAGATTATTGTCTTTTCATTTACAAAGTTAACATCCACAATATCAATCATATCAATCATTAGATTATCTCAGGCTCAATCCAATTTTCTTAGTATATTTTAAAGCTCTTCCAAAGAATCAAAAGACCCAGGCCTAGGCCTAATTATTTAGAAGGGCCTATATATAAATTGATTAGGTTGCAATGAGGGTAGCAAAATCACTATCTAGTTCATAAGATTTAGATTGCATAAAGTACCTTCAACACAATAAAAAATACAGGAAACTAAAAAAACATTTAAGCCTTAAACAGCCGCATCTAACAATATAAGACAACATTGCGTTGGCAGAGTGTCCGTTTCCCATCCACGAATGTGTTACGTTCAGTTTATTCAATATTTGCCTAATAAAAAGAAAGTTCACACAGATAAATTTGTACAGTATCTATCAACATCACTTATAATAAACCAAACTTAGGTAAATCCATGTGGTTTGTTACACATTTAACATTATAGTGCTAATAAAAGTAAAATCTATGACAGTTATAACCTTTTGCAGGTTTATAAAGTGCAATTAGCAGAAAAAAGAAAACTAGGAAGGAGAAGATTAAAGCCCACAGGACCCCGTCAGAAGCAATTCCAAGTTAGCGATGAATTAAAAGTCAGTGTCCTTATCAAAGGTTAGCAGTTTATTTTCTTATTATTTTGAAAAGGATAAAAATGAAACAAATGTATTATTAACTGTTTAGATTCAGTCTGATGTTTAGTGTTTAGAGACATTTCTCCATATAATTGTTTAGGAAGCTTTTGTTTTATAACTATCAACCAATCACTTGAGCCAAACCTCCTTGTGAAATTATGAGAACAATTAATTTTGTAATAACAAAATTGCCAGCTAGTTCTTGACACATCATGTAAAACTTTTGGTCATGGTTGTTTGTATAGTTCACATAAACATACGACCAAATAAGTAACAGAAAAGTATTTCAATAGAAGAGTTACAAGTGTGTACATTCTTCTGCAAAAAACCCAATAACAATAATAATCATAATGGTTGCTAAGACAACATCAGCTGACGCTACACCAGTCCCACACCGAGAAAGGGAAACTATATATTCTGAAAAGTAAACCGAGGTCGGATTTGTCTTCCAGAACAAGTTTGATATGGCTTCGGTGGAGTTTGACAAGGTGGTAGGTTTGAGGTTTCCTCCGCTTTAAGTCCAGGTGGCACCAAACGTTTTGTAGGCTCAGGAATACAATTTTCATCCCCAACAATATAGGCTGGCTTGACCCTGTCCAAAGATACCTTAGTTTCTTGGCCTCTTACAATGATCGTGATTGTCTTGTCATCACGGCATATGACCTTGTAGGGACCAGAATATGGGGCCTGTAAAGATTTTCGTAAACTGTCTTGTCCCGAAGACAAAATCACAAGTGCTGAGGTTCTTGAAAACAAATGATCCTGGTTTGTTATGGTGTGATGCGGGTGGGTCTTTGGAGATTCATATGCTTACAAAGCCTGAACACCATTCCTTGCGGTTCGTTGTTCTCGAGGGAAGGTGCTATGAAACAATCTCCCAGAAGACGAAGTGATTCACCACACACCAGTTCCGCTGACAAAACAGAGATATCCTCCTTGAAAGATCTTATTCCGAGAAGGACTAAGGGCAGTACCTCGGTTCAATCTGATTTGTTGTGAGCCATTCTAGCTGCTTTCAACTGGGGATGGAGTCTTTCAACCATGCCGTTGGCAAGTGGATGCCAACTGGTGGTAAACTGGAGCTTTATTCCCAACTGTCGCACAAGGCTTTTGAATAAAGTCGATGTGAACTGGGATTTGCAATCATATGTCAATTTTTGTGGGCATCCAAATCAAGCTATCCAATTAGAGAAAAACGCACGAGTAACAGATTTGGCATTTATTTGATCAATAGGACAAACTTCAGCAATGAGTAAATCTATCTATGATAGTTAGACAGTACCTGCAAGACTTTGATAAAGGAAGTGGGCCAATTATAATTATGTCAATGTGGACATGAGAGAAACGTTCTGTAGGTGTTTGAAAATTACCAATGGGAGTAGAAACATGAGTTATCTTAGATTTTTGGCAGGAGACAAGCAATTTGTGGCAATCCTTACGAATCAATGGCCAGACAAAACAATTGATTATTTTACTAAGAATAATGTAAGCTATTATATTGATTTGAGCTGGGCTGAGGAGTTATTTTGACAAACTCGACGTGTGATGTGACAGTAGTTCCTAACTTGTGTAAGTTCGTGCGTTATTGAACACACTTTACATTCCATTGCCATTTGATGCATTTGGAATATTTGAATGAGATTTGATTTCACCTGGGATGTGGTGACATTCTATTTATTTTGGTTTATTTACTTGTTCCTTTGGTGGGGTAAGGAAATGGTTTGGTTACACCCAGACGCCCTAGTAAATGCGGAACAACAATATATAAGACAGAGGAATATTCGCCCTGGGTTCTCTGACCTTTTTAGCCACATCTACCAAGACAATAGTACAACGTCGACACTATTTTTTTATTTTTTTTTGGAAAACCCAGAGTTGGGTAAATAAATACTAGTTAATAGCACATTTAAAATTGAAAGTACAAAAATGGCAAAAATAAAAGTAATCATGGTGCACCAGGTCTGTCCGACATCACGATACACATGATAACTGTCTGATAATTTATAACAAGTGCAAGCTCAGTCTAGACTCCATATTTTTTTTTTTTTTTTTTTTATTGGGTTTAGGGTAAGGAGGTTGTGGGTAAATTGCTAAGCAAGTGTGTGTCGTTACAGTCCATTGTTGAGTTTACATTTAAATGCCAGGGCAGCCAAATCCATAATCCAGTCGTCTGCACCATTATTATTTGCAGCTTGCAGGTGCTTATTATTGACTAGTCAAGTACGGCACACTTATTCGGCCATTCATTATTATGGATTTTCAAGGACTGAGAGTGTAAGTATGTGCACATTTTTATTATTTTTTTTTAGTTTTTTTTTTTACACAACGTGAATTTACATTTTGAATGAGTGTTGAATAATTAATGACGGAATAAATAAGATAGGGAATTTGACTTCATGATCTGAAATCTATATATTTAATACGCTAGGCATATTTTTGTCATAATTGTTTTGGAGTGGTGGTGCTACCGATCACCTTGGTGTCGTTAGAAAGGTCTTAGCATGTAGTTCTGCCATCAAACAAAATAAATTTGGAATTCCATCAGGGCTTTGCCCCAGTGGCCTTCAAAGTTCCCATGTTATTCTTAGGGATTGTTTACATTTGAACAGATAATTACTTTAAAATTGACACTGATATTTGAAACAGCTGGTTATACTAAAATTTTGCACAAAATCAAAACATAACCAAAAAACGTTTGACGTTGACCAGGACGGCCAATAGGAGGAGGCCGACGAACTTTAACTGGTAGACGTGAACGAAATACAAATAATACTATTGTCGTTGATAGATAGCCGAATACAGCAAGCACCCATCCATGTTGGGTTTAAGTGTGCTCTCCAACAGCCGATGAAGATTTCACATTCAATTTAGGACTGTTGGATATTCGCTGCATAAGCTGTTGATTTTGGAAGACAAGGAGGCGGGTAGGACAATACATCTGAAACAGAAGAGAGGAGATATTAGATGAGTGGCAAATGCGTTGGGGTTGGGAGCAGAGTGTTTTATGTTAACGTTTTAAAGGTAAACGTTCGGATATACAGGGTGTCCCGGAACTCTCTACCAATATTTTAGGACATTGCTCCCGGGTAAGAAATATACCTAAATATCATATTTAAACTGTCCGAAAGTCCTTAGTTACTCACACAGCCGCCATTTCTGAACAAATTACATTTTTTTAGCCATAAGCAGTTTGGATTTATAAAAGGCAGATCAACGGAAAGTGCATTATTAACTGTGACAGAGTTAATATTTAATGGCTTTAATTCAAATAAAAAAACCACAGGTCTCTTCATAGATTTCAAAAAAGCGTTTGACATGGTCAACCATGAGATTCTTATCAATAAGCTAGAGGCTGCAGGAATTAGAGGCATAGCTTTAAATTGGTTTCGTAGTTTTATTACAGGAAGAAAGCAGCAAGTTAAAATCAACAACAACATTAGCGATTCACTCATTGTTCAGACGGGTGTTCCCCAAGGGTCAACGACCTCTGCAACCCTGTTCCTAATATTCATTAACGATCTTCTTGAACTTGATTTTAAAGGAAATATAAATGCTTTTGCAGACGACATTGCTCTTTTTTACACTCAAAATGATACTGTTCTCCTTTCAGATTCAATCAACTACGATCTTTTATTACTCAGAAAATGGTGCTCCATAAACAAAATGCAAGTAAATGTTAGTAAGACAAAATATGTTAATTTTGACTTCTTTGGTTTTGACACCCCTTCTCCTTTAATTTTTCATTCCCCTACCTGCAATATCCACTTATGTACCTGCCAACCATTAGAAAAAGTTAAATCGATTAAATACTTGGGAGTTTTGCTTGATGAAAAACTAACTTTTGAACACCATATTTTAGAACTACACTCAAAATTAAGATCACAAATTAGAAAATTCTATTTTCTACGAAATTTTTGTAACACTTCACTTTTACGAACACTTTATTTTGCATTGATAAATTCAAGATTACAATATGCCTTGCCTTGCTGGGGAGGTACTTACAAAACATTATTAGAGAAGATTAGAACAACTCAAAATTTTTTCTTGCGAATAATTCTCAAAAAACCTAAACGAACTAGCTCTTTTCCATTATACCAACAGTTATGCATTCTACCAGTTCAACATCTTTTTATTTTTAAAGTCCTGAGATTGTTCTTCATCCGGAGCGGAAACAGAGAAAATATAATTCCAAATCATCCTTACAGTACAAGAAGTTTTGCAAATAAATCTATCAAATTACCCAAAGTAAACAAAACTTTTTTCAGACATTCATTTCAATACTTGGGTCCAAAATTTTACAATCAGCTTCCGCTTCATATTAAAAATACAACAAATTTCAAACACTTTTGTAAAAGAACAATCACTTGGCTTAGTTCTCAACAGGATGTAGGTTATCTTGCCAACTCTTTGGTATAAGATTGTGTTACTGTTACCTTATTTTATGTGTATTTTGTTAACACTTTCTTAGTCTAAGTTTTGCCCAGATGTTACAGCAGGCGGATAAAATATTTGTCATCTGATGCTAGGCTCAACAATTTATTATTTATTATGTATGATTAACCTTTTAACTGGCCACACTACTTGAAAAAGTGACCAGTTTACATTTCTCAACAATTATTATGTTTGTAAAGTGTTTTGTATTATGGGAAATAAATTCATTTATTCATTCATTTATTCATTTTGTTTTTTTCAGTTATTAATTTTTTTCTTAAGAATGGCTAAACATACGAAATGGAAACTTTGCACAAACATTTATGACAACTAGACAAAGCTACCAAAAGATTTTGAGGATTTTTCAAATTCATAAAACAAAATAGCGGCCGTTTAAAATTTTGTTTCTTAAATAATTCGAAAACCATTGATTTTCCAAAATTTTAAAGGGCCCCCATTTTGTTTTATGAATTTGAAAAATCTTCAAAATTTTTTGGTAGCTTTGTCTAGTTATCATAAATGTTTGTGCAAAGTTTCCATTTCGTATGTTTAACCATTCTTTAGAAAAAAATTAATAACTGAAAAAAACAAAATGGCGGCTGTGTGAGTAACTAAGGACTTCCGGACAATTTAAATATATATTTAGGTATGTTTCTTACCCAGGAGCAATGCCCTTAAATATTGGTAGAGAGTTCCGGGACACCCTGTATACCTAAAATCAGAAAGAGACTGGAACAAGATTGGGAGATGGGCCATTATGAAACGCAGTTTGTAACAGGACATGGAAAATTTCAAGGCGAATTTGTGAAGATTTCACATGGTGGAAGAGGAAGGGGAATGTTGCTGGAAGTCAGCAGTCCCGAAAGATCAAATAATTTATACCTGTGCCGCTAGGTCAAAAACTACAATGTTTGCAGTGTCTGTAGATCAAAAGTCCCAGTAAGTCAAATAATACAGTCCGAGCTAAAAACGTGGTCTATGTTAAAGCAATTGACTTATTGGGAATTTGACCTAATGCAACAGCAGTTTTAATATAACGAAATACGGTAAAATACAAGTTCAGTTTCGCTGAGTCAACAGTGCCGGGAGATCAAAAGCAATAAAAGTGAACGTCGATTCAGTGTAAAGTAGACCTCCTGCAACGCTTACTACACCAACAAAACTCGCTTTTAGTTACTTCATGTTTTGTCATAATTAGAATAGAGCTAAAATTATCATATTTGGTACATAGCTTATCTATTAATGCTTTTTGCCAACTGTTTGGTCAACACTGTAAATAGGTATAGCCTTTCGTCAAAATTTGTGGCATAAAATACCTGCAAGGACGATCTGAAAATTTCTGGTTATTATATACGTTTGTAAAAGGAGATCCATTTAATTGTAGAACTATTTTATGAGTTATAATGTAGTCTACATATAAACTGTGTAAATGTATTACGCCACGGAAGGGTTGAAACCTGTCCAAACTATCATATATACTATTAAAACGTAAATGGGGTTTTTTCACGATTCTGAATCAACCAGACGATGGATTTTCATTAGTTTTGTGTTGAAAGAAAGACAATTTTGAGAACTTGTGACATTTTATTCTTAAATTGCCCACTATTTCGAAATTTTGTTGGACTGATCACCCAACAATTAAATAATTTAACATACTGTTGTGCGCGCCTACAGTAGTCGAATTTGCAAATTAAGAACTTTGATGTCATGAGTTCTGCTTCTAATTAGTTGAGGGGCAAGGAAAATTCCATAATCCAGTATACTGGCCAGTGCCATACAATTCCTGACGCTAGACCGCTTTCACTTCAATGCCTCCTTATCTTTTGGCAAACGTTATCTCTTTGCCGATGTTATCTGCATGGCTGTGGCATCATATTGGACAATTACCTTGGAAATGATTTGTGTCTGTCTGGACTGAGTCTCTGAAGAGTGAGGATCAACTACTTTCAGTTTGGTAATTTTGTTAATAGTGCTGACCCTCCGACATCATCGTTGGATTTAATGCTGACTTACAATTGAAGTAGCTGAGGTGAGCCCTACCATTATTATTGAATTTTTCCCAGTAAATTAAAAGTTCAGAAAGTTATTAACTTAAAAGTAGATGCTTTGAAACATTCACCATGCTTGTCTTTGGTTTGTTTGCAAGGTTCAATCCTGACAAAAGGAAACAAAATTAAATGTTTAACTTGAAATTCTTTTGGTAAAACTTTGAGTCAATTTAGTTCTACATTTTTGGAAATCTTATAAAATTTGGTAAAAAGGTAAAATATTGTAAATGCAGTGTAAAACTCCTTGTCACATGTTAACTAAGATTGTTTAATCCTGTCTTTGTCTGTTCATGTTGTAAATCTTTTGTAAATTGTAAAACTAGTAATTTTGAGACAATTATTATTTTAACTGCCATGTAGTGCTTTTCAAAGAACAAAATATTATTTTATTTATTGTGAATATGTTTTAACAGTCCTTATGCTGAGGAATAGATTCAATGTTTCTACTTATGTATTCAATGTAAATTCTTTCCAAAGTTATTTCTTTATGTTATGTTATTTCAGGAATTAGGTAATATCAAAAGTGCTTTAATAACTGTATTTTAGTAGTCCAAAGATGTCTCAAGATATTAATCTCAAAATATAGATTTGGTTTTCACACTTTGTGATTAAATAGAGGTTGTAACTTTATTTGTACTGAAATAATAGTTCTGCTATTTTTGGTAATTTTTAATACTGAATTATTTCTCAAATGGCTCAGAGACTAGGTTAGTTAATTTTGTAGTTTTGCTAAAGTCAATTTTAACCAGATTTATTCCAATTTTAATGCTCAGCAAAATATTGTCAAAGGAGATATTGATTGTTCTTACTTGTGTAAAATATTAAAATAGGTCTTAAACATTTCTCAAAGGTTAGATGTGTTAAACTGTTTCTAATGTTAAAAAGTGTAAGAGTACTAACTTTTACCAAAATAATAAACAAGTTTGAATTAAATTAATTGTAACTATGTCTAGGGTATTTAAAAAAAGAAAAATTTATCGCACATTTATTTTGCTAGGATTATTTTGTAACTTGTAACCAATCTAAATGTTGAAAATAATGTATTCTAAGATTGACTATTGATTTATGCTTGTACACTAATAATTCTTCACTGCTAGGAATTTCATTTAAATGTTAAATTGCTTAAGACTCAAAACTATTGTAAGGGTTCATTGCCTAGGGTTTATGCCGGATCCTGTTGTGGCTGGTGCCTTCTACCGTATCTCTGGAGTGGCTTTTCGACCTGTGAGCCCTGGTTCAATCCTTGCGATACCCTGTGACTTGGTAATACTCCTGTGGTTCGTGAATTCGAATCGGTCCGAACCGGATATCGTAACCTTACTGGACATTGCGGTGAGTTATCTGCTTTAATCAATTTATACTTACCATTTGGGATTCTCTCTGGACTTGAACACTTTCCTTCTAAGAGTGAGTGTGAGTGACCAGCCCTACTATAGACTCTACTGGACTTCAGCGCCAACAAAGGAGATAATCATTTAGTTTTAAGAATTGTTGATTTACATTGAATTTTAACAGCAAGGCCCTTGTGTATTGTATTATTTTGTGAATCTTGTTGATAATTATCGTGCCTATATTTCAGTGTAATTTTTTGTCTATATTTCAGTGTAAAGGATTGTGTCTATATTTCAGCGTCAATATTATGTCTATATTTCAGGGTCTATATCATGTGTTGTTCTTATGTAATATTCTTATGGGATCATGTTTTTAGGTTAAGATTGTCATATAATCACATCATATTTTGGTAATGGTCAAATATTTACTGGAGCGCTCCAACTTTGAAAGTTTTACAAATTCTGAGTTATTAAATTGATTTTCTTAAGACTTATACATTTTGACAGAATTCTGTAAGCTGTTTTGATTTAGTCAATACTTAGAAATAGAGCAGCATTTGTGAGCTGCTATTGTTTGTTTAAAAGTCAATCATAAATTTCAATAATATTGTTTATTCTTAATTCTGGCATTTTGGCCTATTGTGTGTTTAATACTCTCAGAGATTAAAGAATATTTAGCCAGAATTATTTGATCTCTTTATCTCTGCCTACTTCTGGGTACACATTCCTGACTTAGATTATATTTTGAACCTACAGAAATATTCACTGAGCAAAGCTTATCTGAGTTACATTGTTTATTGTTTGCTTATCAACTTGACCAAGTATTATTAGATTTTACCTAGAGTTTTCTGATACCAATAAACTTTTAGTGCTCAACCTCAAAACATTTCAGACAGTTTTTTTTTTACTAGGCTAGTGTTTGAGTTTAGTGTCTATAAGATTTATTTGAGATTTATATTTGAATTTATTTTGCAAATCACAGACAAACACTTTGTTTTTTTTTTTCTCTTTATCTGATGGTAGAGGTTACACTAAAGCGGTCCTACTCCTGCAGGAATGGTCCTTGTTAATATCCTGCTTGGCTACAAAGGTAAACAAGGTGGCGCCCCTAATATAAATAAAACATACTTCAGTACCAACTTGGATTTGCACCTTTGGTGCCCTCAACCATTCAGCCCTGCCCTTAAGCAACTGGACCCCCCTTCTCCCTGAGCTAGGCCAATACAGACAGGCAGGTGTTGCAAACTGGCGCCCAACGTGGGGCCCGATAAGGAATAAAGAATTTAAGCATCTTATAGGAAATCTTTGGAAGATATTTGGGTTGTCTTATCTACATATTTTGTTAGAATTATATGAGTATTTCTTTTTCTCTCTGGAATTTAATATCTGTTATTAACATGAATGTGTACCATTGAAGGAAGAAAGAAGTAGATTATGAACTTAGAATTAGAGGGTTATCTTCTGATGGCAATGCGAATGAATTAAGAAAGCGTTTACAACAAAGTGTTGCGAACAATGATAAAGTTAGTGTAGCAGCTGTGAATTCTCTAGATGTCGCTGAAGAATTGGAAGAATGTGAGTCTAAACTTGAGGACTTGTCAGCAAACGTGGCAGATTATGAAGGGAACTTTACGGATAATGAATATCACCGGATAGTAGCTCGCTTGTGGCATCTTTATTTGAGAATTGGGCGTATACCTGGAACAGCAGGAAGTGATGATGAGCAAGAGAGAACTAAAACTGAACTAGAAGTAAAGACAAAGGAGCTTTTAGATACATTCAAAGACCAAGGAACTTCAACCAAGAATATTGGAGCGGACCAACCCACCAAGATTGTAGATGAGACCTCTACTACACCTTCAACCTTGATGCGGAAGACAGAAGATGGTAGTTCCTCAGTGAAGACCCAGATGTCTTTGACACTTCCAACAAGTAATGTTGCAAATAATAAAGATGGTCTGCCGCAACAACGACCACTATCTCCCCTGCCTCAAAAGATAGACATTCCGAATAAACAGCCTGATCAGAGAAATTCAGTTAACCTATCTGGTAACACCGATCAAGAGAAGTCTAGCCCTAGCAATCGCCCTAAGTATGTCCCTGTGTATAAGTGGGGGCTGAAATTTGATAATAATGCTGGATCAAGTGTAGCCGCCTTCTTAGAGAGAGTTGAGGAACTGCGCAGAGCACGAGGTGTTACTCACAGCGAATTGTTCGAATCAGCTGTAGATCTTTTCTCGGGTTCAGCTCTTGTATGGTATCGAGCCTCGACTAGTAGGATTCACTCATGGCCTCAGTTGTGTAAGGAATTGCGAGATGTCTTCCAGCCTCCCGATTATGATTTCCGTCTCCAACAAGAGATCTTCAACCGTATCCAAGGAGAACAAGAACCAATAGACTTATATATGGCTGCCATGGAAGGCTTGTATGAGAGACTATCAGTTGAAATTCCGGAAACAAGTCGCCTAGCGCAAATATTTAATAATTTGCACCCTCAACTACAAGACAGACTTGCCCTACTAGACATCAAGAGTTTGGATGAATTGCGTCTCATGGGTCGAAGAGCACAAGCGGGACGTCTTAGAACTTCAAAACCAAGACCTTCGCCTAGGAGTGAGACTACATTGGAACCTGACTTGGCATATCAAGAGCCATACCGACACAGAAGAGTGACTGGAGAGCGAGTAGCCAGTATCCATCAAAGTCCATCAGGAGACAACTTCCCCTTTACTTGTTGGAACTGTTCTATGAGAGGACACCGATTTAGAGATTGTACCCGACCGAAGAAGAGATTCTGCTATGGATGTGGAAATGATAATATTTTAAAGAAAGATTGCCCTTCTTGTGTTTCAAAAAACGGACTGAGCCGGGAGTCAGCTACATAACTGAGGCTGATTCCCAAGAACAATCACCTTCTATTAAGCTAGATTATGTTATGGAGACCCAGGTAAATGACTCCAGGCCTTATTTGTCAGTGAGAGTTTTTGGTAAGGAATTTACTGCACTTCTTGATTCAGGGGCATCTCAAACTATCTTGGGTAAAGATGGAATGCGTAATCTGAACGGATGTCCTGTGCGTCTTCACAAAATTAATAGTCAGTTTGTTGAAACTGCAGATGCCAAGAGACATGCTATTGATGGATTTGTGATTCTCCTAGTTACATTGAAGGGACGGACTGAATACATAAAGGCTTTAGTCGTACCAGATTTACAGCATTCGTTAATTCTAGGAATAGATTTCTGGGAGAGGATGCACATTGTAGCAGACATTCATAATTGTGAATGGCATTTTTCTTCTCAACCTAAGATGTATTGTAGTGCTATTGAGGGCATAAAATCTGAGCAACACCTGTCACCGGATGCAAAGAAAGATCTTCAACAATTAATTGATAGTCATTTTAAAGATGAACCAAAAGTTTTGGGTCGCACCGATAGAGTTTATCATGTCATTGACACCGGGGACTCTCCACCCATAAAACAGCGCTATTTTCCAACGTCACCTGCTAGACAAGCACTTATAGACAAAGAACTTTCACAGATGTTAGAGTTGGGTGTGATAGAGCCATCGAAGAGTGAATGGTCATCACCTATATTTCTCATAGATAAGCCTGATGGGTCTAAGAGATTCATAGTTGACTTCAGGAAAGTAAATGCCGTTAGTAAGAAAGATGCTTATCCTTTGCCTCATGTAACTTCAATTTTGGACAGACTCCGGGATGCAAAATATATATCTAGTCTTGACATTAAGAGTGCGTATTGGCAAATACCTTTGGAGAACAAAAGCAAAGAGAAGACTGCCTTCACCATCCCTGGGAGAGGACTTTACCAATTCGTGACAGTGCCATTTGGACTTTGTGGCGCACCTGCCACCTGGCAACGTTTTGTCGACAACGTTCTTGGACCTGACCTGGAGCCCTTTGTATTTGTCTATCTAGATGACATAATCCTAGTAACCCCTACCTTTAAGAAACATTTGGAAGTACTGTCAGAAGTATTTAGGCGTATACGTGAAGCTAAACTAACATTAAACCAAGAAAAGTGCCAATTCTGTCGGAAGGAACTTAGGTATTTAGGGTATGTGGTCAGTGAAGATGGACTTCATGTTGATCCAGACAAGGTGAAAGCCATTGTTGATCTGCCTACTCCAAGGAGTCAAAAGGAAGTTCGCCAATTCTGCGGGACCGCTTCCTGGTATCGGAGATTCATCAAAGATTTTGCCGGCAGAATGTACCCTCTGACTTCATTGTTAAAGAGAAACTCAAAATTTGAGTGGACTGAGGAAGCTGAGAAAGCGTTTAGGGACATTAAGGATTGTTTAATCTCTGCTCCAATTTTGACTTGCCCGGACTTCACTAAGCCTTTCATCATATCGTGCGATGCTTCAGGGTATGGGTTGGGTGCTGTTCTCAGTCAGCAGTTGGAGGAAGGTGAAGTAGTGGTGGCATACGCCAGCCGTACCTTAACCCGACAAGAACAAAACTACTCTGCCACAGAGCGTGAGTGCCTTGCGGTGATTTGGGCCATCGAACGATACAGACCTTATGTCGAAGGCACAAGATTTACTGTGATCACGGACCATTATAGTCTTTTATGGCTAAATAATTTAAAGGACCCTGCTGGTCGCTTAGCTAGATGGACCACTCGCCTTCAACCTTATGACTTTCAGCTTGTTCATCGCAAGGGACAGGAGAATGTCGTTCCAGACATGTTATCCCGCTCTCCCCAAAATTCTGCAGAAGAGCAAAGTTCTGAACCAGTTGCGACTTGTGCCTTGATAGAGATACCCCAAGATATTAAGGATCGATGGTACACCAACATGTTATCCCGAGTTAACAACAACAAAGAAAACTACAAGCAGTGGTGTGTTAAAGGCAATGAACTGTGGAAGACTGTTGACAGACTGGATCCAAACTTGGATGATGATGCTTGGAGACTTGTACTACCCAAGGAGCTGAGACAAAAGGCCATTGAAGAATGTCACAATCCTCCGACTTGTGGTCATCAGGGAGTTCTCAAGACTTACAAGAGGATGCAGCAACGGTTCTACTGGCCGAAGATGAGGAAGGATGTCGCTACTTTTGTATCTAGATGTTATACGTGCCAATGTACCAAGTATGATCACCAACTACCTGCTGGGATGATGGGTGAACACCGTGGAGTTGATGCACCATTCAAGATGATAGCTGCTGATCTTATCGGACCTTTTCCGCGGTCCTTGAAAGGATTTAAATACTTGTCTGTAGTAACCGACACATTTTCAAAGTTTACTATCTTACGCCCCTTGAGAGCTGCCACTTCAAGACTGGTGGCCCAACACCTTGAAGAAGATATTTTTCTGATGTTTGGAATACCTAAGTACATCATCTGTGACAACGGATCCGAATATATTGGTGGACCTGTGAAGAAGTTAGCCCAGAGTTATAATTGTAAGATCCTCCTGAATGCAAGTAGACATCCCCAAACAAACCCTGCCGAGCGTGTCAACCGTGATATCGTATCCATGTTACGCGCTTACATTCAAGACAACCACCGTGAATGGGACAAATATATCCCACAGATTGGATTTGCACTTCGCACCGCCTATCATGAGACTACTCAGCATACTCCAGCCTTCCTGAATTTTGGACGGGAGCTTGCCATATCTGGACCAGGATTTGAGAATCTTCAGAATGGAAATATTCCAGATGTTGAAGACTGTGAACAGTACGGCACTAAACTGGACGAGCTGAAGAATTTTCACCGGGAAGTTTCAGACAGACTCAAGGAGGCTCATCAAAAGAATGCAACAAGATATAATCTTCGTAGAAGAAATGTTGAATACAAGGTCAATGATCTGGTACTAAAGAAGAATTTCCCACAGTCTGATGCTTAAAAGTTCTTTTCAGCTAAACTAGCCCCAAGATATGTTGGACCATTTCGAATAACCCATAAGATTTCACCATTGGTGTAGGCCTACTCTCTAGCTGACCTTCAAGGAAAAGACATTGGCAAATGGCACATTGCTGACTTGAAGAAATACCTTCAATAGTAGAAAATTTAAGAAATTTTCTGGAGGAAGGGGAGTGTTTGTGACATTTTATTCTTAAATTGCCCACTATTTCGAAATTTTGTTGGACTGATCACCCAACAATTAAATAATTTAACATACTGTTGTGCGCGCCTACAGTAGTCGAATTTGCAAATTAAGAACTTTGATGTCATGAGTTCTGCTTCTAATTAGTTGAGGGGCAAGGAAAATTCCATAATCCAGTATACTGGCCAGTGCCATGACAATTCCTGACGCTAGACCGCTTTCACTTCAATGCCTCCTTATCTTTTGGCAAACGTTATCTCTTTGCCGATGTTATCTGCATGGCTGTGGCATCATATTGGACAATTACCTTGGAAATGATTTGTGTCGGTCTAGACTGAGTCTCTGAAGAGTGA
The DNA here is from genome assembly GCF_028750875.1 of Macrosteles quadrilineatus. NCBI lineage: Eukaryota > Metazoa > Arthropoda > Insecta > Hemiptera > Cicadellidae > Macrosteles > Macrosteles quadrilineatus. The sequence goes on along the minus strand of NW_026542594.1, from coordinate 35,243,896 downwards.
GGATCAACTACTTTCAGTTTGGTAATTTTGTTAATAGTGCTGACCCTCCGACATCATCGTTGGATTTAATGCTGACTTACAATTGAAGTAGCTGAGGTGAGCCCTACCATTATTATTGAATTTTTCCCAGTAAATTAAAAGTTCAGAAAGTTATTAACTTAAAAGTAGATGCTTTGAAACATTCACCATGCTTGTCTTTGGTTTGTTTGCAAGGTTCAATCCTGACAAAAGGAAACAAAATTAAATGTTTAACTTGAAATTCTTTTGGTAAAACTTTGAGTCAATTTAGTTCTACATTTTTGGAAATCTTATAAAATTTGGTAAAAAGGTAAAATATTGTAAATGCAGTGTAAAACTCCTTGTCACATGTTAACTAAGATTGTTTAATCCTGTCTTTGTCTGTTCATGTTGTAAATCTTTTGTAAATTGTAAAACTAGTAATTTTGAGACAATTATTATTTTAACTGCCATGTAGTGCTTTTCAAAGAACAAAATATTATTTTATTTATTGTGAATATGTTTTAACAGTCCTTATGCTGAGGAATAGATTCAATGTTTCTACTTATGTATTCAATGTAAATTCTTTCCAAAGTTATTTCTTTATGTTATGTTATTTCAGGAATTAGGTAATATCAAAAGTGCTTTAATAACTGTATTTTAGTAGTCCAAAGATGTCTCAAGATATTAATCTCAAAATATAGATTTGGTTTTCACACTTTGTGATTAAATAGAGGTTGTAACTTTATTTGTACTGAAATAATAGTTCTGCTATTTTTGGTAATTTTTAATACTGAATTATTTCTCAAATGGCTCAGAGACTAGGTTAGTTAATTTTGTAGTTTTGCTAAAGTCAATTTTAACCAGATTTATTCCAATTTTAATGCTCAGCAAAATATTGTCAAAGGAGATATTGATTGTTCTTACTTGTGTAAAATATTAAAATAGGTCTTAAACATTTCTCAAAGGTTAGATGTGTTAAACTGTTTCTAATGTTAAAAAGTGTAAGAGTACTAACTTTTACCAAAATAATAAACAAGTTTGAATTAAATTAATTGTAACTATGTCTAGGGTATTTAAAAAAAGAAAAATTTATCGCACATTTATTTTGCTAGGATTATTTTGTAACTTGTAACCAATCTAAATGTTGAAAATAATGTATTCTAAGATTGACTATTGATTTATGCTTGTACACTAATAATTCTTCACTGCTAGGAATTTCATTTAAATGTTAAATTGCTTAAGACTCAAAACTATTGTAAGGGTTCATTGCCTAGGGTTTATGCCGGATCCTGTTGTGGCTGGTGCCTTCTACCGTATCTCTGGAGTGGCTTTTCGACCTGTGAGCCCTGGTTCAATCCTTGCGATACCCTGTGACTTGGTAATACTCGTGTGGTTCGTGAATTCGAATCGGTCCGAACCGGATATCGTAACCTTACTGGACATTGCGGTGAGTTATCTGCTTTAATCAATTTATACTTACCATTTGGGATTCTCTCTGGACTTGAACACTTTCCTTCTAAGAGTGAGTGTGAGTGACCAGCCCTACTATAGACTCTACTGGACTTCAGCGCCAACAAAGGAGATAATCATTTAGTTTTAAGAATTGTTGATTTACATTGAATTTTAACAGCAAGGCCCTTGTGTATTGTATTATTTTGTGAATCTTGTTGATAATTATCGTGCCTATATTTCAGTGTAATTTTTTGTCTATATTTCAGTGTAAAGGGTTGCGTCTATATTTCAGCGTCAATATTATGTCTATATTTCAGGGTCTATATCATGTGTTGTTCTTATGTAATATTCTTATGGGATCATGTTTTTAGGTTAAGATTGTCATATAATCACATCATATTTTGGTAATGGTCAAATATTTACTGGAGCGCTCCAACTTTGAAAGTTTTACAAATTCTGAGTTATTAAATTGATTTTCTTAAGACTTATACATTTTGACAGAATTCTGTAAGCTGTTTTGATTTAGTCAATACTTAGAAATAGAGCAGCATTTGTGAGCTGCTATTGTTTGTTTAAAAGTCAATCATAAATTTCAATAATATTGTTTATTCTTAATTCTGGCATTTTGGCCTATTGTGTGTTTAATACTCTCAGAGATTAAAGAATATTTAGCCAGAATTATTTGATCTCTTTATCTCTGCCTACTTCTGGGTACACATTCCTGACTTAGATTATATTTTGAACCTACAGAAATATTCACTGAGCAAAGCTTATCTGAGTTACATTGTTTATTGTTTGCTTATCAACTTGACCAAGTATTATTAGATTTTACCTAGAGTTTTCTGATACCAATTAACTTTTAGTGCTCAACTTCAAAACATTTCAGACAGTTTTTTTTTTTTACTAGGCTAGTGTTTGAGTTTAGTGTTTATAAGATTTATTTGAGATTTATATTTGAATTTATTTTGCAAATCACAGACAAACACTTTGTTTTTTTTTTCTCTTTATCTGATGGTAGAGGTTACACTAAAGCGGTCCTACTCCTGCAGGAATGGTCCTTGTTAATATCCTGCTTGGCTACAAAGGTAAACAAGGTGGCGCCCCTAATATAAATAAAACATACTTCAGTACCAACTTGGATTTGCACCTTTGGTGCCCTCAACCATTCAGCCCTGCCCTTAAGCAACTGGACCCCCCTTCTCCCTGAGCTAGGCCAATACAGACAGGCAGGTGTTGCAAACTGGCGCCCAACGTGGGGCCCGATAAGGAATAAAGAATTTAAGCATCTTATAGGAAATCTTTGGAAGATATTTGGGTTGTCTTATCTACATATTTTGTTAGAATTATATGAGTATTTCTTTTTCTCTCTGGAATTTAATATCTGTTATTAACATGAATGTGTACCATTGAAGGAAGAAAGAAGTAGATTATGAACTTAGAATTAGAGGGTTATCTTCTGATGGCAATGCGAATGAATTAAGAAAGCGTTTACAACAAAGTGTTGCGAACAATGATAAAGTTAGTGTAGCAGCTGTGAATTCTCTAGATGTCGCTGAAGAATTGGAAGAATGTGAGTCTAAACTTGAGGACTTGTCAGCAAACGTGGCAGATTATGAAGGGAACTTTACGGATAATGAATATCACCGGATAGTAGCTCGCTTGTGGCATCTTTATTTGAGAATTGGGCGTATACCTGGAACAGCAGGAAGTGATGATGAGCAAGAGAGAACTAAAACTGAACTAGAAGTAAAGACAAAGGAGCTTTTAGATACATTCAAAGACCAAGGAACTTCAACCAAGAATATTGGAGCGGACCAACCCACCAAGATTGTAGATGAGACCTCTACTACACCTTCAACCTTGATGCGGAAGACAGAAGATGGTAGTTCCTCAGTGAAGACCCAGATGTCTTTGACACTTCCAACAAGTAATGTTGCAAATAATAAAGATGGTCTGCCGCAACAACGACCACTATCTCCCCTGCCTCAAAAGATAGACATTCCGAATAAACAGCCTGATCAGAGAAATTCAGTTAACCTATCTGGTAACACCGATCAAGAGAAGTCTAGCCCTAGCAATCGCCCTAAGTATGTCCCTGTGTATAAGTGGGGGCTGAAATTTGATAATAATGCTGGATCAAGTGTAGCCGCCTTCTTAGAGAGAGTTGAGGAACTGCGCAGAGCACGAGGTGTTACTCACAGCGAATTGTTCGAATCAGCTGTAGATCTTTTCTCGGGTTCAGCTCTTGTATGGTATCGAGCCTCGACTAGTAGGATTCACTCATGGCCTCAGTTGTGTAAGGAATTGCGAGATGTCTTCCAGCCTCCCGATTATGATTTCCGTCTCCAACAAGAGATCTTCAACCGTATCCAAGGAGAACAAGAACCAATAGACTTATATATGGCTGCCATGGAAGGCTTGTATGAGAGACTATCAGTTGAAATTCCGGAAACAAGTCGCCTAGCGCAAATATTTAATAATTTGCACCCTCAACTACAAGACAGACTTGCCCTACTAGACATCAAGAGTTTGGATGAATTGCGTCTCATGGGTCGAAGAGCACAAGCGGGACGTCTTAGAACTTCAAAACCAAGACCTTCGCCTAGGAGTGAGACTACATTGGAACCTGACTTGGCATATCAAGAGCCATACCGACACAGAAGAGTGACTGGAGAGCGAGTAGCCAGTATCCATCAAAGTCCATCAGGAGACAACTTCCCCTTTACTTGTTGGAACTGTTCTATGAGAGGACACCGATTTAGAGATTGTACCCGACCGAAGAAGAGATTCTGCTATGGATGTGGAAATGATAATATTTTAAAGAAAGATTGCCCTTCTTGTGTTTCAAAAAACGGACTGAGCCGGGAGTCAGCTACATAACTGAGGCTGATTCCCAAGAACAATCACCTTCTATTAAGCTAGATTATGTTATGGAGACCCAGGTAAATGACTCCAGGCCTTATTTGTCAGTGAGAGTTTTTGGTAAGGAATTTACTGCACTTCTTGATTCAGGGGCATCTCAAACTATCTTGGGTAAAGATGGAATGCGTAATCTGAACGGATGTCCTGTGCGTCTTCACAAAATTAATAGTCAGTTTGTTGAAACTGCAGATGCCAAGAGACATGCTATTGATGGATTTGTGATTCTCCTAGTTACATTGAAGGGACGGACTGAATACATAAAGGCTTTAGTCGTACCAGATTTACAGCATTCGTTAATTCTAGGAATAGATTTCTGGGAGAGGATGCACATTGTAGCAGACATTCATAATTGTGAATGGCATTTTTCTTCTCAACCTAAGATGTATTGTAGTGCTATTGAGGGCATAAAATCTGAGCAACACCTGTCACCGGATGCAAAGAAAGATCTTCAACAATTAATTGATAGTCATTTTAAAGATGAACCAAAAGTTTTGGGTCGCACCGATAGAGTTTATCATGTCATTGACACCGGGGACTCTCCACCCATAAAACAGCGCTATTTTCCAACGTCACCTGCTAGACAAGCACTTATAGACAAAGAACTTTCACAGATGTTAGAGTTGGGTGTGATAGAGCCATCGAAGAGTGAATGGTCATCACCTATATTTCTCATAGATAAGCCTGATGGGTCTAAGAGATTCATAGTTGACTTCAGGAAAGTAAATGCCGTTAGTAAGAAAGATGCTTATCCTTTGCCTCATGTAACTTCAATTTTGGACAGACTCCGGGATGCAAAATATATATCTAGTCTTGACATTAAGAGTGCGTATTGGCAAATACCTTTGGAGAACAAAAGCAAAGAGAAGACTGCCTTCACCATCCCTGGGAGAGGACTTTACCAATTCGTGACAGTGCCATTTGGACTTTGTGGCGCACCTGCCACCTGGCAACGTTTTGTCGACAACGTTCTTGGACCTGACCTGGAGCCCTTTGTATTTGTCTATCTAGATGACATAATCCTAGTAACCCCTACCTTTAAGAAACATTTGGAAGTACTGTCAGAAGTATTTAGGCGTATACGTGAAGCTAAACTAACATTAAACCAAGAAAAGTGCCAATTCTGTCGGAAGGAACTTAGGTATTTAGGGTATGTGGTCAGTGAAGATGGACTTCATGTTGATCCAGACAAGGTGAAAGCCATTGTTGATCTGCCTACTCCAAGGAGTCAAAAGGAAGTTCGCCAATTCTGCGGGACCGCTTCCTGGTATCGGAGATTCATCAAAGATTTTGCCGGCAGAATGTACCCTCTGACTTCATTGTTAAAGAGAAACTCAAAATTTGAGTGGACTGAGGAAGCTGAGAAAGCGTTTAGGGACATTAAGGATTGTTTAATCTCTGCTCCAATTTTGACTTGCCCGGACTTCACTAAGCCTTTCATCATATCGTGCGATGCTTCAGGGTATGGGTTGGGTGCTGTTCTCAGTCAGCAGTTGGAGGAAGGTGAAGTAGTGGTGGCATACGCCAGCCGTACCTTAACCCGACAAGAACAAAACTACTCTGCCACAGAGCGTGAGTGCCTTGCGGTGATTTGGGCCATCGAACGATACAGACCTTATGTCGAAGGCACAAGATTTACTGTGATCACGGACCATTATAGTCTTTTATGGCTAAATAATTTAAAGGACCCTGCTGGTCGCTTAGCTAGATGGACCACTCGCCTTCAACCTTATGACTTTCAGCTTGTTCATCGCAAGGGACAGGAGAATGTCGTTCCAGACATGTTATCCCGCTCTCCCCAAAATTCTGCAGAAGAGCAAAGTTCTGAACCAGTTGCGACTTGTGCCTTGATAGAGATACCCCAAGATATTAAGGATCGATGGTACACCAACATGTTATCCCGAGTTAACAACAACAAAGAAAACTACAAGCAGTGGTGTGTTAAAGGCAATGAACTGTGGAAGACTGTTGACAGACTGGATCCAAACTTGGATGATGATGCTTGGAGACTTGTACTACCCAAGGAGCTGAGACAAAAGGCCATTGAAGAATGTCACAATCCTCCGACTTGTGGTCATCAGGGAGTTCTCAAGACTTACAAGAGGATGCAGCAACGGTTCTACTGGCCGAAGATGAGGAAGGATGTCGCTACTTTTGTATCTAGATGTTATACGTGCCAATGTACCAAGTATGATCACCAACTACCTGCTGGGATGATGGGTGAACACCGTGGAGTTGATGCACCATTCAAGATGATAGCTGCTGATCTTATCGGACCTTTTCCGCGGTCCTTGAAAGGATTTAAATACTTGTCTGTAGTAACCGACACATTTTCAAAGTTTACTATCTTACGCCCCTTGAGAGCTGCCACTTCAAGACTGGTGGCCCAACACCTTGAAGAAGATATTTTTCTGATGTTTGGAATACCTAAGTACATCATCTGTGACAACGGATCCGAATATATTGGTGGACCTGTGAAGAAGTTAGCCCAGAGTTATAATTGTAAGATCCTCCTGAATGCAAGTAGACATCCCCAAACAAACCCTGCCGAGCGTGTCAACCGTGATATCGTATCCATGTTACGCGCTTACATTCAAGACAACCACCGTGAATGGGACAAATATATCCCACAGATTGGATTTGCACTTCGCACCGCCTATCATGAGACTACTCAGCATACTCCAGCCTTCCTGAATTTTGGACGGGAGCTTGCCATATCTGGACCAGGATTTGAGAATCTTCAGAATGGAAATATTCCAGATGTTGAAGACTGTGAACAGTACGGCACTAAACTGGACGAGCTGAAGAATTTTCACCGGGAAGTTTCAGACAGACTCAAGGAGGCTCATCAAAAGAATGCAACAAGATATAATCTTCGTAGAAGAAATGTTGAATACAAGGTCAATGATCTGGTACTAAAGAAGAATTTCCCACAGTCTGATGCTTAAAAGTTCTTTTCAGCTAAACTAGCCCCAAGATATGTTGGACCATTTCGAATAACCCATAAGATTTCACCATTGGTGTAGGCCTACTCTCTAGCTGACCTTCAAGGAAAAGACATTGGCAAATGGCACATTGCTGACTTGAAGAAATACCTTCAATAGTAGAAAATTTAAGAAATTTTCTGGAGGAAGGGGAGTGTTTGTGACATTTTATTCTTAAATTGCCCACTATTTCGAAATTTTGTTGGACTGATCACCCAACAATTAAATAATTTAACATACTGTTGTGCGCGCCTACAGTAGTCGAATTTGCAAATTAAGAACTTTGATGTCATGAGTTCTGCTTCTAATTAGTTGAGGGGCAAGGAAAATTCCATAATCCAGTATACTGGCCAGTGCCATGACAATTCCTGACGCTAGACCGCTTTCACTTCAATGCCTCCTTATCTTTTGGCAAACGTTATCTCTTTGCCGATGTTATCTGCATGGCTGTGGCATCATATTGGACAATTACCTTGGAAATGATTTGTGTCGGTCTAGACTGAGTCTCTGAAGAGTGAGGATCAACTACTTTCAGTTTGGTAATTTTGTTAATAGTGCTGACCCTCCGACATCATCGTTGGATTTAATGCTGACTTACAATTGAAGTAGCTGAGGTGAGCCCTACCATTATTATTGAATTTTTCCCAGTAAATTAAAAGTTCAGAAAGTTATTAACTTAAAAGTAGATGCTTTGAAACATTCACCATGCTTGTCTTTGGTTTGTTTGCAAGGTTCAATCCTGACAAAAGGAAACAAAATTAAATGTTTAACTTGAAATTCTTTTGGTAAAACTTTGAGTCAATTTAGTTCTACATTTTTGGAAATCTTATAAAATTTGGTAAAAAGGTAAAATATTGTAAATGCAGTGTAAAACTCCTTGTCACATGTTAACTAAGATTGTTTAATCCTGTCTTTGTCTGTTCATGTTGTAAATCTTTTGTAAATTGTAAAACTAGTAATTTTGAGACAATTATTATTTTAACTGCCATGTAGTGCTTTTCAAAGAACAAAATATTATTTTATTTATTGTGAATATGTTTTAACAGTCCTTATGCTGAGGAATAGATTCAATGTTTCTACTTATGTATTCAATGTAAATTCTTTCCAAAGTTATTTCTTTATGTTATGTTATTTCAGGAATTAGGTAATATCAAAAGTGCTTTAATAACTGTATTTTAGTAGTCCAAAGATGTCTCAAGATATTAATCTCAAAATATAGATTTGGTTTTCACACTTTGTGATTAAATAGAGGTTGTAACTTTATTTGTACTGAAATAATAGTTCTGCTATTTTTGGTAATTTTTAATACTGAATTATTTCTCAAATGGCTCAGAGACTAGGTTAGTTAATTTTGTAGTTTTGCTAAAGTCAATTTTAACCAGATTTATTCCAATTTTAATGCTCAGCAAAATATTGTCAAAGGAGATATTGATTGTTCTTACTTGTGTAAAATATTAAAATAGGTCTTAAACATTTCTCAAAGGTTAGATGTGTTAAACTGTTTCTAATGTTAAAAAGTGTAAGAGTACTAACTTTTACCAAAATAATAAACAAGTTTGAATTAAATTAATTGTAACTATGTCTAGGGTATTTAAAAAAAGAAAAATTTATCGCACATTTATTTTGCTAGGATTATTTTGTAACTTGTAACCAATCTAAATGTTGAAAATAATGTATTCTAAGATTGACTATTGATTTATGCTTGTACACTAATAATTCTTCACTGCTAGGAATTTCATTTAAATGTTAAATTGCTTAAGACTCAAAACTATTGTAAGGGTTCATTGCCTAGGGTTTATGCCGGATCCTGTTGTGGCTGGTGCCTTCTACCGTATCTCTGGAGTGGCTTTTCGACCTGTGAGCCCTGGTTCAATCCTTGCGATACCCTGTGACTTGGTAATACTCGTGTGGTTCGTGAATTCGAATCGGTCCGAACCGGATATCGTTAACCTTACTGGACATTGCGGTGAGTTATCTGCTTTAATCAATTTATACTTACCATTTGGGATTCTCTCTGGACTTGAACACTTTCCTTCTAAGAGTGAGTGTGAGTGACCAGCCCTACTATAGACTCTACTGGACTTCAGCGCCAACAAAGGAGATAATCATTTAGTTTTAAGAATTGTTGATTTACATTGAATTTTAACAGCAAGGCCCTTGTGTATTGTATTATTTTGTGAATCTTGTTGATAATTATCGTGCCTATATTTCAGTGTAATTTTTTGTCTATATTTCAGTGTAAAGGGTTGCGTCTATATTTCAGCGTCAATATTATGTCTATATTTCAGGGTCTATATCATGTGTTGTTCTTATGTAATATTCTTATGGGATCATGTTTTTAGGTTAAGATTGTCATATAATCACATCATATTTTGGTAATGGTCAAATATTTACTGGAGCGCTCCAACTTTGAAAGTTTTACAAATTCTGAGTTATTAAATTGATTTTCTTAAGACTTATACATTTTGACAGAATTCTGTAAGCTGTTTTGATTTAGTCAATACTTAGAAATAGAGCAGCATTTGTGAGCTGCTATTGTTTGTTTAAAAGTCAATCATAAATTTCAATAATATTGTTTATTCTTAATTCTGGCATTTTGGCCTATTGTGTGTTTAATACTCTCAGAGATTAAAGAATATTTAGCCAGAATTATTTGATCTCTTTATCTCTGCCTACTTCTGGGTACACATTCCTGACTTAGATTATATTTTGAACCTACAGAAATATTCACTGAGCAAAGCTTATCTGAGTTACATTGTTTATTGTTTGCTTATCAACTTGACCAAGTATTATTAGATTTTACCTAGAGTTTTCTGATACCAATTAACTTTTAGTGCTCAACTTCAAAACATTTCAGACAGTTTTTTTTTTACTAGGCTAGTGTTTGAGTTTAGTGTTTATAAGATTTATTTGAGATTTATATTTGAATTTATTTTGCAAATCACAGACAAACACTTTGTTTTTTTTTTTTCTCTTTATCTGATGGTAGAGGTTACACTAAAGCGGTCCTACTCCTGCAGGAATGGTCCTTGTTAATATCCTGCTTGGCTACAAAGGTAAACAAGGTGGCGCCCCTAATATAAATAAAACATACTTCAGTACCAACTTGGATTTGCACCTTTGGTGCCCTCAACCATTCAGCCCTGCCCTTAAGCAACTGGACCCCCCTTCTCCCTGAGCTAGGCCAATACAGACAGGCAGGTGTTGCAAACTAGGGAATTTCAAAGCCATAATTTAAAATTAGTGTCCCAGTTTTTTATAAATTAAGTTTTAGTTTTTAAAAAGTCTAGCAGCCGATGCTAACCTTCTCCAATAAGTCAATGCTTCTAGCTAGCTTTTAGTACAATATAATTTGCTTAACATAACAGCTGTAACATTCAGCATTTGTGACACAAATTCAGCATTTGGAAGAAAATTCAAATACATACTTATGGTTAGCTTATTTATACTATGTATAATGCTGACCATTGATACATTAAATTCTTCGGTACGAGGATGGCAGATTAATTAAATATGCATAGTAAAATACAGTAGTAGGATGTTCAAATTATTTTTTAAAGTATTCTTTGTAATCATCGATTTGTTTTAGTCCAATATAATTTGTTTTAACTAACAGCTGGTTGAATGTGCTATGTATACTTATAAAAGGCAAAGCCCTCACTGACACACTCACTCTCACTCACTCATCATCACTAATTCTCCCACTTCCCATTTACCTAGGAGGCTGAAATTCGATACACCGATTCTTTGGGCATTAAATAGGAAATCTAAGTAATTTTTATTATGATAGGGCATTCGAGCTTCGCCCCAGTGGCTCTGGAGTTTCCCATGTTAACTTTATGATTTTTCATAATTAAAAGGAATTAATGAATCTTAACAGCTATGTCAATTAAACAATTTATGACAACAGCTAATTTGCAACCAAAAGCTAAGTGAGCGTTTCGAACGAACTTCAACCTGGAGGCGAGTCCCCAAGGCAAGTGAGCTCAGCGAAAGAACTTCAACCAGGACGTGATTGAGCCATGCGAACGAGCTCATCTTGAAAATTTAGTTAAACGAGGCAAAGCCAGCGGGTACAGCTAGTTATTCTATAGAATTATTAGGTTTTTAGCGAATTTCGCATATAGGGAATAAGCTATTACCGTAGTACTCATGGCAACACCTGGACCCGGGACCGATGTAATTTTTCATTTTGAGTCCCTAGAGGCCAAAAACACCATCCGTTCAAATTCATATATATGTAAGTGTATAAGACATTTTGGGGACTTGACTTTTTCGGGTCTCAAGAATTTATACGAAAATACACTATTGCAATATTTTGAGGACTTGAATTTCCGTATGTGTATAAGACATTCTGGGCACTTGACTTTTTCGGGACTCGAGAATTTAGTACTTTTCGAGGACCTGTGCAATTTATTCCATTCCAAATGCAGCGCGTTATCGATCTTAAATAAATAAATAAATAAAATAAAATAAATAAAAACGTCTTTATTAGCCAGCGTTTCTCTGATACATGTCAGTTTTTCAGAACAACTTTTGTCATTAACCTATTGCACTTACAACTAAACATTCATATCTTTTAAAAACTTTTTAATCTTAATCTTAAAGGTATTGTTGGATGCAACGGTTTTTAGGCTCTCGGGTAGTCCGTTGTACAATGTGGGTCCGAAATACGAGAAACCTTTCTTTCCCAATTCCAAGGTGACCCTTGGAAAGTGAAGCCTCCCACCATCTTCACCCTTGTGTGGGCCTCCCATTCACTGACGGAATGTCTCGTGGCGTATGACGACCGAATATAAATAGTCACTTTACACTCACTTATCTCGTTATTTTTTTCAGCATATTCGTCGACCCGTCTGCAGGTCTTATGTTGACGGGCTGTCAGAGCGTCTGTTGTAATAACTGGAATTCCTTATGTATGTTTGCTGCTTATTACGGTGAAGTATTGTTAGAAATTCCACCTAATCTTTAAAGTTACCCATTAAATTCATAGAAATAATAATATTTAACTGTTTGACGAGTACCCCTATTGTATTCAAAATACTAAACGGCCCAATCCACTGTCACGTTTCGTATTTTGTATACTACCGTTAATTTACACGGGTAAATTGTTGTGCAGAAATATTCCACAAACAACTGCAATACCAGTGGCAGGAGCCAAAGTTCCTGTCGCGACCAGATCTGGTTGGGTATAGGTGAGGGGGTTTGCAAGGGCACTTTTTTGAAACCACTTGTGTCTTGCTCATCACTCACCCCTCCCCAGTACTGTCAATAACCGACCCGAATGTTTAGTTCGACTAGTAGTGACCCGTCTACATGCACAGAAGTTTTAGCTGTACTGTACTGCACGCTATTTTCGCGCCAAACGCGCTAGAGTCAAAGAACAGGTAACAGCCTACAAATTCTGTGCGCGTGGACAGGTCGGGGTCGCGCTACTAGCCGAACTAAAACTTACGAATACCGGTTGTTGGCAGTGCGTGAGGGTAGGGGTGAGTGAGTAGCAAGACACAAATGTTTTCACAAAAGTACCCTCGACAACCCCCTCGCCTAGATCCAACCAGATCTGGTCGTGCGCACAGAAACTTTGGCCGAACTGTACAAACCTCTCCTCTTCCTACAATGCACCTCTATGCTCTTCACTAACACTTGACGTTGGTCTGGTCTTGGTCTTCATCGCATTTACAATAGTGTTAGTCGTGTGCGCGTGTTTTTACTTTGCTACAAATAAACTTTCATTGAATGTAATAATTTAGCCTAGGGTTTTACGGTTTGAATCAAAGTTCTTCTGCATTAATATTTTTTACAATCGCTAAGATAATACAGAGTTAGCTATTTTTATAAATATTCAACGTGGTTACAGAAATAACACACAAAAACATGAAATACACTAACAAAAAAGTATACAAATTCGGTTTGTAGTAGATAATATTATTGGTGATTAAGTTTAAGCATCGATTAAAAAACTTAAGAATAATCCGATAATTGTTTTTTTCTTCTAATTTTAGACCCCCACTTGTTCACGACTATGTGGATATGAGTGTCTATAGGTTTTCCCGAAAGAGCGCCCCAGTAGCCCTATTGACGATTGTCAATCAACGCCACTGCTTTATTAATATAGTACAGTATTGATATTTTCACACAAAACCAATGTAGGAAAAAGTATTGACGACAAAATTTGTATCTTTGGATGATTTCCATTTATAGTCCGTGAGGTTGGCGAAAGTACTCTAAGGGATTACAGCCCTCACACACACAGATGCTAACCTACACACACACACACACACACACACACACACACACACACACACACACACGGGTCACAAGCCATGGGTACAGTAGTCGCAGATAGTCTGGGCGCGCGGCCGCGCTAGGGCAGGGGTGTAGAGGGGAGTGTTTATTGCTCGTTTCCAAAAACATCTGGCCCACACGGCTCTCTGGGGTTGTTCAGTGCCTCAGCGCTGTCTTCATGGCATTGGCATGGTGGACGGGTCCGCGCGCCCAGACTATAACTGCGACTACTGTAGGTAGGGCCGAAGCCCGAAGGGCCCTGCTGGCGAGTGCGCGTGCGTTGGTGAAAGTGACGCTAATCACTTAAGTCCATCGCCTACCTTACGGAGAGAGTTGAGTTCTGTTGTCTACCAGGGCTAGAGATATACAAGGGCTAGGCCACGCGAGCTCAGAAAGTGATGCCAGGTGGCTCCCCACCACTCCGCCGCTGTGACGTCACGGCGATACCTCGGGCTCCTGGCACCGTATATCTTTGCCTGTGTGAGCGCTGGTATTACCGCACATTTAGCGTTTATTAAGCTCTATGTTAGACATTTTTTATTACGTATTAATGTATTTTATAAAAGTAATTGATTTTCAAATAGGATTACGTATATAACATCAATTTTAATAAGTAAAAAATTAACTTTAGTAGATATTTAAGGATTGGAGTGGAATGTAAAGCGATGGTTAAGATAACTGTAGTTATTGATCCAATGCATTAAAGTTACTGTGTAATATCTGTGTTCGTATTGCTCGAATGTATCTTAATGTATGGATTTCTAATTGTATTTATTTATTACTTATTCATACCTTTTAGGATTCATTGAGGTTATATAAAATACATTGAGGTTGTATAAAAATACATTACCTATAGGCCTACTTAGTATTTTGTAACTTTTACAGGAAGGAAAAGAATTTCAATTAATCAATTACATTTTATTATAGGCCCTACATATTTTAATACATTAAAATAACATATAGCTGCAAAAATACATTAAGTTGCCTGACTACCTAACCTCAATCTCTGTTGACCAATAACTAACAAGTCGAGTTTTGTTTTGGTGTGATTTTACTTTATCAGTTTACATCGTGATTATAAGTTGTAAATGTTTCGTTAAGATATTATTTATTGTGCCTCGACTGTAATGTGACATTACTTTTAGAAACTTGAGACACTATTTTTTAGCCAGTTATTGTGAACTTCATTGACTTTTTACCAACAACGAATATCGCGGGTTTGACTTTATCACTTTAATCGTATTTATTAGTTGTAAAAATTGTACTTATTTAGTTTATCAACTGTTTTATGTGGATATACTTACTTAATTTGAGGTCTGGGACATTACATTCAGCCCGTTTTTCAAACATTTTGTCATAATTAACAAACGATTTAATCGCCAAATGAAAAAGGCACAGCAGCATTTTATAGAAAAAAACTATAAAATATTTATTTTTGTCTATTTGCCTTTATAACTATGTATATTCATGTAGGGGGGTAAGTTTACTTTTATTTTATATAGTTGGTTTGTGGGGTTTAAAAAATAATATATACGTGTGAATAACAAAATGTTTTTCTAGACAAATATAAACATTTATTAAAAGTCATAAACATCTATTGAAATGATCAGTATTGTAAAGAAAAATAAAAGATTGTTTACTTATGTATTTTGGTAAGGAAATACAACTACTTTGTTTCCCTACTTAATTGATCATTCCATCAAGTAAAAACACCTCACACCTTTATGTAATACAATTTAGGTATTCCATACAGGTGTGAGTATTATAAAAAGTTGCCCCCTGGTGGGGTTTGAAAATGAAATTTAATTTAATTCCTAATTGAACTACTGAGGACATACAATCAATTACAGAGCAGTGCGCAGTGGATTTAAAGATGTTAAGTGGGCCCTGTAATTAAATATCCCAGAAGTCCGATTTATGGACCGTGAGAGGTCTGATATGTTGTCCTCCTTCACACCTTCTTCAGCTTAATTCTAACACTTCTTAAAAACTAATAGATGTGTTTATTTGAACACTCCATGAATTGAAATGTGCTACTCTGATGAAAGATTGTGACGTGAATTGACACTCTGTAAAACTGTAAAATTGCAAATAATAATATTGAAATATTGAATGAAAATATTTATGAAACTGTTTGTTCAGGAAATATTTATCAAAAGTATGACTTCAAGATGTTCATATATATGGATTCGGTTAAGCCGATTACTCATGAATTCACAACTTGATATTGAATATTATGAATTAAACTTATAAAAATTGCACTGTCAAAATATATTTATAAAATGTGATCATCAACACTCATTGTGTATACTTTGTATACTTCTTTCAGTTAAGCCATTTACCTCTTTAATTTATACCAGATTGATACTAATAATACTAGCTGAAACACAGGTGAATGAAAAGATGGATTTTTGTAAAAATTCTGTATAATGAATTTGAAATTGAGCTGTGACATGAATTGAACATAACTACTACTATTGCCTATTGTACACAACGTTTAATATTTTGAGAAAGAGAGAGTGAGAGAGTTGATTGTTTGTTCTATTGGCAGTTTCTCATCTTTAAAATACAAAGTCTCGGGAAACCTAGCCTTGACAACCTTATATATTTATTTTAGATCACCAGACTCCCCAAAGATGTTTGTGTTTATCAAACTGGCCAGTTTACAATTTAATCAAACAGGGACTATTATGTAGTTTGTGATCTACATCACTCCTTGCTGATCAATGCAACGGGGCCAATCGACTACTGAGTCGATTAATTGATAACTTTTACTTAGTATTTAATGTTTATGAATTTAATGGGAGTCTATCCTCATGACCCTTCATCAACCCTAGCCCTCGACCGAGCACTCTGTACCCCCATTTACGTTATACAATCAAACTCTCACTATTAAAAATGCAATACTCTGATCAAAAATATTACAATACAAGAAAATACAAAATGTTAAGAATAGTAATAATGACGATAGAATTTGACCCTTTACATAAAACACAAAAATAATAATATATCACAGATAATCATTGCTCTTAAAATTAATAGACCATTTCAATTTAATTTAATAAATAATTTTCAATTGACTATAATTTCTAATGTAACTTAAATTCTTTGCATGACATGATGAATTCAATTAAATACTTCTCATCCTGAATTGCGACCATGTGCTCTAGGCAGACCAAGTGAAACATGATATTTTCAGACCAACTATGACATGATTTCTGAATGGTAAAAATGACTTGTACAAGTGGAAAAATGGCAGATTGGCAGGACTACATTAATACTAAAACACAAATAACACAAAACATTTACTTACGTACACATGTCGACACATACACATACACTCTCACACGGACGGAACATATAAAAACTGACTCGTGGTGATCTGTGACTTTGTCTGACCGAGCGGAATATCACGACACGGTTTTTTCTGGTGTAGGACTTATTAATTCTTGTTTTTTCGAGCAGGCATTTTTATGATTCAATTGAAAATACCGTCACGACGACCCGCGATTCGCTAGAAACTGACATTTGCTATCGATATGATGCATGTACGAATTTTCATCACGAACGCAAACAATCAATCCGGCATCTCAACTGTCTCGACTTAATACTAATAAAACACACCCCCAAATGCAATTCGGCGAAATTTTGACAATTGCGATCATTTGATGCACGTACAATTTTCGCCCGAACGCGAATTTCCGAGCTACGAATTGAAGATATTAATAAATTCGTCCTACACCAGCGACAAAACGCGACTTCACATGTTGACTACGCGATTACTGAGCCACGAGTGACAAGGACGAGACGCTTTGCACACGGCCCGGTTCCCAACGGTCGTTGTATCCTTCCGCGTTACGTCATGTTGGACTGACTTGTCCATTGCCTGTCGCGGATTTTAAATCTTTTGATTTAAAAATCAGCACAGTATCCATAAACAATTCTTACTGCATTTAATCTCCAATATTATTGCCTAAAAATGTTTACTTTTACTTTATCTCTTGATAATACATTTATTTGGTTTTTATTTGAAATTTGTTGTGCAAAATCGTGAAACTTGTAATTTTATTGTTTTTGGGCCATAACTTTGTATAAATGGTAATTGGAATCTTTTTACATTTCCATATAGGGAAATAAATTCCAAACAATTTGTATATCTTATGAAACATTTTTGGTTCATGCAGCAATTTTTCTACCTCCTGACAATATTTTTAATATTTATTTCGTTGCCATTTTCAAATTCTTCATTTCATTACGAACACTTCAAGTTGGAAATAATAAATACGGTTCATAGGTTTGATCAGTTGGCTTAGTTTATATGAATTTTCGAAAATATGACTGCAAAATCGCCAAAAATGCCTCGCCACTACAGAGTTTGCCCATTGCAAGTTGGAGGGTTAACGAAACCCGCTTTAAAAATCACACTATAAAACTACATTATTATAAACACAATTATTAATATGCGCGTAGATGCCGGGCGACATATGCACTGCCGTGCTAGGCTACCGTCACACCTCGCGCCGATGTATCTCCGCTACGTCACTGAGGAGGGACGGGGGAGGGGAAGTAGGATCAGGCGGCGACCGCTAACATCAAAGGAGTGAGCCAGCCCTTGTATATCTCTAGCCCTGGTTGTCTACGGTGATAGTGCTCGCTCGCCCTGAAGATGGCTGACTGTTATGTGGCCGAAACGTCGGTAGTTTTTTGTACATAACCAAAGGACGCGGTCGAACCCCGAAGACCAAGACTGTATATATATATAAGTGACGACCATGGAAGCCTATCTATGAAGATACCTTACGGACTATAATTGGATCATGTCATTATTACAGCCTTGAGCTTTGTTGTATTCATCTTTGCTTTAAAGCAAACAATAACTATGAGGAATAAAATTCATCAATGGCTCACTAGCTTTATTATCTTTATTTTGTATACAAAAATCACTAGTATTGTGCTTTGCTTTAGATTTAGACCCTATGTATGCTAAAACACTATCTTAACAAAACTCTTTATTCTTTATAATTATTTGGTTTAATAATTTAATAGATGCACAGTGAGGGCTAAGTGCGAGCTTTTTGGTAAAAATACATTTAAATATAGAATCACGTAAACTAATGCCTACATTAAGTATTGTTACTAGCCTAAATAACCGATTGTCAAAATCTATTTGTTTGTCAAAATAAATGTTGTTAAAATTCAAATATAATATTTTCAAACCCTGCACCATATTAATGCTGATTAATAAAGGTTATAACAACGATGATCGATAATGTAGCCATAAGGTTGATAAAAATTAGTATGTTGAGCGCGACTGTTATCCGAGAATACAGGTGTTTTATTAAGGAACTGATTGTCAAAACCCTATTGATATTCATGTAAAAATGTATATATTAGTATGTGAGGAATCCGATTTTGACATTTTCAAACTTCCGATAATGTACTACCGTTTAGGCAGTAGACAGAGAAATGCCAAGAAACTAAACAATTTATTTAAACAAATCTTTTTGTGTTGAAATTTTAATATAATAGTCTCAAACCCTACACCATATTATGCTGATTCATAATGGTTATTACAACTATGATCAATAATGTAGCCATAAGGTCAATAAAAATAAGTATGTTGAGCGCGACCATTTTTCCAATATACTGTTTTTATTGAGGAATTGATTCCCAAACCCCATTGATCCGTATGTCAAAATGTATGTTTTAGTATGTGAGGAATCTGATTTTGGCATTTTCAAACTTTCGAAAATGTACCGTTTAGGCTGTAGGCGGAAAAATACGGACAAACTAAACTATTTATTAACAAAACTTTTTTTGTTGAAATGTATAGACAATGGTCTCAAACCCTCCGCCAAACAATGCTGATTAATAATAGTTATTACAACTATGATCGATAATGAAGCCATAAGGTCGATAAAAATTAGTATGTTGAGCGTGACTATTTTTACAAAATACTGTTTTTATCAAGGAATTGATTCCCAAACCTCATTGATCCGTATGTCAAAATGTATGTTTTAGTATGTGAGGAATCCGATTTTGGCATTTTCAAACTTGCGCTTAACATACTAATTTTTATTGACCTTATGGCTACATTATTGATCATAGATGTAATAACCATTATAAATCAGCATTATTCGGTGTAGAGTTTGAGACCATTGTCTTTAAATTTCAAGACAAAAAAAATTTGTTTATAAATAGTTTAGTTTGTCCGCATTTTCCCGTCTACAGCCTAAACGGTACATTTTCGAAAGTTTGAAAATGCCAAAATCGTAGTTGTGTTGACTATATCAGTGTGCAGTGCATTATCATTGAGGTGAATTAATGGTAATAGGGTATAGTGTGGGGTGGTGAATAATAGCGTTCGTACCACGGACTGAAATGGTTTTGCAGTTCTCGATCGTTTTAAGTCCTCGACGACGTATCAAACTTTTTATAACTACCTCGAACCAGCAAAACCTCATTTTGGCCCTAGGCACGAAATATACTATTAAGTTTAGGCCTAGTAATATTTTTGAGACTGAATATTTTACACTTATTTATAAAGGACCAAACTCAGAAGTGGATTAAAAGGCAATTTAGAAAATATCTCAAACTTTTTGACATAACTTCAAGTACTTTCTCCCCTACAATTTAATATGGTAAAAGAAGTGTTTATGTAAAAACCCTGATCCCAAAAAAGTGGTTTTCGAAGTGATGTGTGTGTCTGTCTGTATGTGTGTATGTATGGTACAGAGCTACAGACCACGCCTGTGGTCCGAGTCCGATTTTGATGAAATTTGGTATTTTAGGTACCAATGCAGATGTTTTTTTTTCATTTTGGATTTTTAATAGTGATATTCCATAAAACCCTATAAAATAATGGATTAATAAAATTTTCTCAGAATTGGCCCGAACGATTTTGATTAAAAATTAACATGTTATACTCTTTGACTATGACAAAAATTGTATAAACCCTCTATGCCGTAAAAATTATGGTTCAAAAGTTATTGCAAATTTTGTGATTTTCCCTTTTAAAACCTATTAACTCATGGAAAATCGGATTAAAAAAAACTACATGGCCAATTTTGATTCAAATTGTGTGCATGTTAAAAATCCAACTCATTTAAATTAAAACTAAACTAACAAATAGTTTGCAACTAGAGTTTTAAAGGAAAATTGTCCATTTAAATTGGGTTAAAAGTTTGATTCAAACGCTTAAATTCCCATACATTTAAAGAAGTGTCGGGGGCACCCCTTCCCTCCCCGCATTATAAACATAACTATGGGTTATGACCTTCCGGCATGGGTTAAACAACAAATTTGGGGGGGATTCTGCGACGTGAGCTTTGGGGGGGATGGGCACCCCTGCAACAGTATAAACTATTGCGTCCCTCACATTGAACGTATATCTTTGCCTGTGTGAGCGCTGGTATTACCGCACATTTAGCGTTTATTAAGCTCTATGTTAGACATTTTTTATTACGTATTAATGTATTTTATAAAAGTAATTGATTTTCAAATAGGATTACGTATATAACATCAATTTTAATAAGTAAAAAATTAACTTTAGTAGATATTTAAGGATTGGAGTGGAATGTAAAGCGATGGTTAAGATAACTGTAGTTATTGATCCAATGCATTAAAGTTACTGTGTAATATCTGTGTTCGTATTGCTCGAATGTATCTTAATGTATGGATTTCTAATTGTATTTATTTATTACTTATTCATACCTTTTAGGATTCATTGAGGTTATATAAAATACATTGAGGTTGTATAAAAATACATTACCTATAGGCCTACTTAGTATTTTGTAACTTTTACAGGAAGGAAAAGAATTTCAATTAATCAATTACATTTTATTATAGGCCCTACATATTTTAATACATTAAAATAACATATAGCTGCAAAAATACATTAAGTTGCCTGACTACCTAACCTCAATCTCTGTTGACCAATAACTAACAAGTCGAGTTTTGTTTTGGTGTGATTTTACTTTATCAGTTTACATCGTGATTATAAGTTGTAAATGTTTCGTTAAGATATTATTTATTGTGCCTCGACTGTAATGTGACATTACTTTTAGAAACTTGAGACACTATTTTTTAGCCAGTTATTGTGAACTTCATTGACTTTTTACCAACAACGAATATCGCGGGTTTGACTTTATCACTTTAATCGTATTTATTAGTTGTAAAAATTGTACTTATTTAGTTTATCAACTGTTTTATGTGGATATACTTACTTAATTTGAGGTCTGGGACATTACATTCAGCCCGTTTTTCAAACATTTTGTCATAATTAACAAACGATTTAATCGCCAAATGAAAAAGGCACAGCAGCATTTTATAGAAAAAAACTATAAAATATTTATTTTTGTCTATTTGCCTTTATAACTATGTATATTCATGTAGGGGGGTAAGTTTACTTTTATTTTATATAGTTGGTTTGTGGGGTTTAAAAAATAATATATACGTGTGAATAACAAAATGTTTTTCTAGACAAATATAAACATTTATTAAAAGTCATAAACATCTATTGAAATGATCAGTATTGTAAAGAAAAATAAAAGATTGTTTACTTATGTATTTTGGTAAGGAAATACAACTACTTTGTTTCCCTACTTAATTGATCATTCCATCAAGTAAAAACACCTCACACCTTTATGTAATACAATTTAGGTATTCCATACAGGTGTGAGTATTATAAAAAGTTGCCCCCTGGTGGGGTTTGAAAATGAAATTTAATTTAATTCCTAATTGAACTACTGAGGACATACAATCAATTACAGAGCAGTGCGCAGTGGATTTAAAGATGTTAAGTGGGCCCTGTAATTAAATATCCCAGAAGTCCGATTTATGGACCGTGAGAGGTCTGATATGTTGTCCTCCTTCACACCTTCTTCAGCTTAATTCTAACACTTCTTAAAAACTAATAGATGTGTTTATTTGAACACTCCATGAATTGAAATGTGCTACTCTGATGAAAGATTGTGACGTGAATTGACACTCTGTAAAACTGTAAAATTGCAAATAATAATATTGAAATATTGAATGAAAATATTTATGAAACTGTTTGTTCAGGAAATATTTATCAAAAGTATGACTTCAAGATGTTCATATATATGGATTCGGTTAAGCCGATTACTCATGAATTCACAACTTGATATTGAATATTATGAATTAAACTTATAAAAATTGCACTGTCAAAATATATTTATAAAATGTGATCATCAACACTCATTGTGTATACTTTGTATACTTCTTTCAGTTAAGCCATTTACCTCTTTAATTTATACCAGATTGATACTAATAATACTAGCTGAAACACAGGTGAATGAAAAGATGGATTTTTGTAAAAATTCTGTATAATGAATTTGAAATTGAGCTGTGACATGAATTGAACATAACTACTACTATTGCCTATTGTACACAACGTTTAATATTTTGAGAAAGAGAGAGTGAGAGAGTTGATTGTTTGTTCTATTGGCAGTTTCTCATCTTTAAAATACAAAGTCTCGGGAAACCTAGCCTTGACAACCTTATATATTTATTTTAGATCACCAGACTCCCCAAAGATGTTTGTGTTTATCAAACTGGCCAGTTTACAATTTAATCAAACAGGGACTATTATGTAGTTTGTGATCTACATCACTCCTTGCTGATCAATGCAACGGGGCCAATCGACTACTGAGTCGATTAATTGATAACTTTTACTTAGTATTTAATGTTTATGAATTTAATGGGAGTCTATCCTCATGACCCTTCATCAACCCTAGCCCTCGACCGAGCACTCTGTACCCCCATTTACGTTATACAATCAAACTCTCACTATTAAAAATGCAATACTCTGATCAAAAATATTACAATACAAGAAAATACAAAATGTTAAGAATAGTAATAATGACGATAGAATTTGACCCTTTACATAAAACACAAAAATAATAATATATCACAGATAATCATTGCTCTTAAAATTAATAGACCATTTCAATTTAATTTAATAAATAATTTTCAATTGACTATAATTTCTAATGTAACTTAAATTCTTTGCATGACATGATGAATTCAATTAAATACTTCTCATCCTGAATTGCGACCATGTGCTCTAGGCAGACCAAGTGAAACATGATATTTTCAGACCAACTATGACATGATTTCTGAATGGTAAAAATGACTTGTACAAGTGGAAAAATGGCAGATTGGCAGGACTACATTAATACTAAAACACAAATAACACAAAACATTTACTTACGTACACATGTCGACACATACACATACACTCTCACACGGACGGAACATATAAAAACTGACTCGTGGTGATCTGTGACTTTGTCTGACCGAGCGGAATATCACGACACGGTTTTTTCTGGTGTAGGACTTATTAATTCTTGTTTTTTCGAGCAGGCATTTTTATGATTCAATTGAAAATACCGTCACGACGACCCGCGATTCGCTAGAAACTGACATTTGCTATCGATATGATGCATGTACGAATTTTCATCACGAACGCAAACAATCAATCCGGCATCTCAACTGTCTCGACTTAATACTAATAAAACACACCCCCAAATGCAATTCGGCGAAATTTTGACAATTGCGATCATTTGATGCACGTACAATTTTCGCCCGAACGCGAATTTCCGAGCTACGAATTGAAGATATTAATAAATTCGTCCTACACCAGCGACAAAA
This sequence comes from Macrosteles quadrilineatus, assembly GCF_028750875.1. Lineage (NCBI taxonomy): Eukaryota > Metazoa > Arthropoda > Insecta > Hemiptera > Cicadellidae > Macrosteles > Macrosteles quadrilineatus. The sequence goes on along the minus strand of NW_026542594.1, from coordinate 35,219,579 downwards.
CGCGACTTCACATGTTGACTACGCGATTACTGAGCCACGAGTGACAAGGACGAGACGCTTTGCACACGGCCCGGTTCCCAACGGTCGTTGTATCCTTCCGCGTTACGTCATGTTGGACTGACTTGTCCATTGCCTGTCGCGGATTTTAAATCTTTTGATTTAAAAATCAGCACAGTATCCATAAACAATTCTTACTGCATTTAATCTCCAATATTATTGCCTAAAAATGTTTACTTTTACTTTATCTCTTGATAATACATTTATTTGGTTTTTATTTGAAATTTGTTGTGCAAAATCGTGAAACTTGTAATTTTATTGTTTTTGGGCCATAACTTTGTATAAATGGTAATTGGAATCTTTTTACATTTCCATATAGGGAAATAAATTCCAAACAATTTGTATATCTTATGAAACATTTTTGGTTCATGCAGCAATTTTTCTACCTCCTGACAATATTTTTAATATTTATTTCGTTGCCATTTTCAAATTCTTCATTTCATTACGAACACTTCAAGTTGGAAATAATAAATACGGTTCATAGGTTTGATCAGTTGGCTTAGTTTATATGAATTTTCGAAAATATGACTGCAAAATCGCCAAAAATGCCTCGCCACTACAGAGTTTGCCCATTGCAAGTTGGAGGGTTAACGAAACCCGCTTTAAAAATCACACTATAAAACTACATTATTATAAACACAATTATTAATATGCGCGTAGATGCCGGGCGACATATGCACTGCCGTGCTAGGCTACCGTCACACCTCGCGCCGATGTATCTCCGCTACGTCACTGAGGAGGGACGGGGGAGGGGAAGTAGGATCAGGCGGCGACCGCTAACATCAAAGGAGTGAGCCAGCCCTTGTATATCTCTAGCCCTGGTTGTCTACGGTGATAGTGCTCGCTCGCCCTGAAGATGGCTGACTGTTATGTGGCCGAAACGTCGGTAGTTTTTTGTACATAACCAAAGGACGCGGTCGAACCCCGAAGACCAAGACTGTATATATATATAAGTGACGACCATGGAAGCCTATCTATGAAGATACCTTACGGACTATAATTGGATCATGTCATTATTACAGCCTTGAGCTTTGTTGTATTCATCTTTGCTTTAAAGCAAACAATAACTATGAGGAATAAAATTCATCAATGGCTCACTAGCTTTATTATCTTTATTTTGTATACAAAAATCACTAGTATTGTGCTTTGCTTTAGATTTAGACCCTATGTATGCTAAAACACTATCTTAACAAAACTCTTTATTCTTTATAATTATTTGGTTTAATAATTTAATAGATGCACAGTGAGGGCTAAGTGCGAGCTTTTTGGTAAAAATACATTTAAATATAGAATCACGTAAACTAATGCCTACATTAAGTATTGTTACTAGCCTAAATAACCGATTGTCAAAATCTATTTGTTTGTCAAAATAAATGTTGTTAAAATTCAAATATAATATTTTCAAACCCTGCACCATATTAATGCTGATTAATAAAGGTTATAACAACGATGATCGATAATGTAGCCATAAGGTTGATAAAAATTAGTATGTTGAGCGCGACTGTTATCCGAGAATACAGGTGTTTTATTAAGGAACTGATTGTCAAAACCCTATTGATATTCATGTAAAAATGTATATATTAGTATGTGAGGAATCCGATTTTGACATTTTCAAACTTCCGATAATGTACTACCGTTTAGGCAGTAGACAGAGAAATGCCAAGAAACTAAACAATTTATTTAAACAAATCTTTTTGTGTTGAAATTTTAATATAATAGTCTCAAACCCTACACCATATTATGCTGATTCATAATGGTTATTACAACTATGATCAATAATGTAGCCATAAGGTCAATAAAAATAAGTATGTTGAGCGCGACCATTTTTCCAATATACTGTTTTTATTGAGGAATTGATTCCCAAACCCCATTGATCCGTATGTCAAAATGTATGTTTTAGTATGTGAGGAATCTGATTTTGGCATTTTCAAACTTTCGAAAATGTACCGTTTAGGCTGTAGGCGGAAAAATACGGACAAACTAAACTATTTATTAACAAAACTTTTTTTGTTGAAATGTATAGACAATGGTCTCAAACCCTCCGCCAAACAATGCTGATTAATAATAGTTATTACAACTATGATCGATAATGAAGCCATAAGGTCGATAAAAATTAGTATGTTGAGCGTGACTATTTTTACAAAATACTGTTTTTATCAAGGAATTGATTCCCAAACCTCATTGATCCGTATGTCAAAATGTATGTTTTAGTATGTGAGGAATCCGATTTTGGCATTTTCAAACTTGCGCTTAACATACTAATTTTTATTGACCTTATGGCTACATTATTGATCATAGATGTAATAACCATTATAAATCAGCATTATTCGGTGTAGAGTTTGAGACCATTGTCTTTAAATTTCAAGACAAAAAAAATTTGTTTATAAATAGTTTAGTTTGTCCGCATTTTCCCGTCTACAGCCTAAACGGTACATTTTCGAAAGTTTGAAAATGCCAAAATCGTAGTTGTGTTGACTATATCAGTGTGCAGTGCATTATCATTGAGGTGAATTAATGGTAATAGGGTATAGTGTGGGGTGGTGAATAATAGCGTTCGTACCACGGACTGAAATGGTTTTGCAGTTCTCGATCGTTTTAAGTCCTCGACGACGTATCAAACTTTTTATAACTACCTCGAACCAGCAAAACCTCATTTTGGCCCTAGGCACGAAATATACTATTAAGTTTAGGCCTAGTAATATTTTTGAGACTGAATATTTTACACTTATTTATAAAGGACCAAACTCAGAAGTGGATTAAAAGGCAATTTAGAAAATATCTCAAACTTTTTGACATAACTTCAAGTACTTTCTCCCCTACAATTTAATATGGTAAAAGAAGTGTTTATGTAAAAACCCTGATCCCAAAAAAGTGGTTTTCGAAGTGATGTGTGTGTCTGTCTGTATGTGTGTATGTATGGTACAGAGCTACAGACCACGCCTGTGGTCCGAGTCCGATTTTGATGAAATTTGGTATTTTAGGTACCAATGCAGATGTTTTTTTTTCATTTTGGATTTTTAATAGTGATATTCCATAAAACCCTATAAAATAATGGATTAATAAAATTTTCTCAGAATTGGCCCGAACGATTTTGATTAAAAATTAACATGTTATACTCTTTGACTATGACAAAAATTGTATAAACCCTCTATGCCGTAAAAATTATGGTTCAAAAGTTATTGCAAATTTTGTGATTTTCCCTTTTAAAACCTATTAACTCATGGAAAATCGGATTAAAAAAAACTACATGGCCAATTTTGATTCAAATTGTGTGCATGTTAAAAATCCAACTCATTTAAATTAAAACTAAACTAACAAATAGTTTGCAACTAGAGTTTTAAAGGAAAATTGTCCATTTAAATTGGGTTAAAAGTTTGATTCAAACGCTTAAATTCCCATACATTTAAAGAAGTGTCGGGGGCACCCCTTCCCTCCCCGCATTATAAACATAACTATGGGTTATGACCTTCCGGCATGGGTTAAACAACAAATTTGGGGGGGATTCTGCGACGTGAGCTTTGGGGGGGATGGGCACCCCTGCAACAGTATAAACTATTGCGTCCCTCACATTGAAGGCGTTCAAATATCCCCGTCGTATACAATCTAATAATAATATAATATATAATAATATATATAATCTATATATTGTACCGCAAGCCTTGAACCAAGTGATTGCATTTTATGGTAAAATGATTAATTGCATAGTTTGCACTTTTTGTTCAAACACTTGATGATATAGGGTAGGTAATTTATAAGATGTTTAAGATAGCAGTAGTGTTGGTTCCCCATGTATCACTTTGCCCAATTATATGCCAATTTTGGGACAAACAGTACTTTACTATTTAATTTTGCCTTGTCTAGCCTTTTTAAATATTAAATATTATTTTCTTCTTCAGATATTCATAGGCTATACTACAATTGGTTAAATGGTGAGCAATCAATGATCTTCATAGTAATATACATGACATTTAATTAAATCAAATTCTTCCCTTCTAAGTACATTACTTCTTGTAACTAATTACTTCTAATATAAATAACTTACTTTAGGGACTTACTTACTTTAGTCTTACTTTAGGGACTGGTACCCCAGGGCTCGGATTTGAGTTGCCAAATTGGTAGCCACAGCACACTTGAAACTCGTTCTGGAAAAATGTCCAGAAAATACTAGTAAATGGTAATCATTATTTTAATATTAGAGCATTTTATGATATATTCATACCTTTCACAGCAGCATGTGATTTCCTGACCAAAACAATCATGAATAGTACTGTGACAATTGTTACTTTACATTTTAATTTAACAGTTTCTCAAGTTGAAGTTATATAAAATTATCACACAATTATTAATTCAAACATATTAACATTAATTAGCATAGCTTGAATCATATTTAATTAATTTTCAATATTTGTGAAACATGTGCTTTTTATACAATCTGTAAAAGGAAATTGACTTTGTATTTTACACAATAATATTACACTTTGTGATGACTTGCAAAAATATGAATTATATATTTTTGACAATATAAGAGTCTTGATACCTGAAATACAATACATATTTCTTCAACTTAATATTAAAATTAAATAATTTTTAACTTACATGACAACGAGTGTGTGTTTGCTTTGGGGGCCAGACAAGAACTAGAACTGAACTATTTACTTTACCATGAATCTCATCTTTGACCAAGGATGATAACAGCTGATTTGCAGGATTGCCAACAGGTTAGAGTGATTTGCTTTTCTTAACCAAACGACAAATTATTTCACATACTGTATTTTATCCTAAGTGGTCATTTAATTTATTTTGTTTTAAAATAATGAAAATTAAAATATTTACATATTAGTACAATATATAAAATCCAATGTATGTTTGTATGTATGTTTGTCCTTTATGGACTCCGAAACCGCTCGACAGATTGTAATGAAACTTTCAGGCATTATTAAGCATTATTCAAGGACGGTTTGTGTGAAGTTTGGTGCAGATCCGTCAAAAGGGCTCCGTCCCAATGGCTCTGGAGTTTCCCATGTTAACCTTATGAGTACTCATATTTAAATGGAATTAAAGAATCTTAACAGCTGGTTCAACTAAGCAATTTGATTCTGTGATGTTCAATAGCATTATAAAGTTAATAAGTTTACCAACAGGGTGCAGCACGATAATTTTTTTTTATGACAACAGCTAATTTGCAACCAAAAGATGAGTGAGCGTAGCGAACGAACTTCAACCTGGAGGCAAGTTAGCGTAGCGAACGAACTTCAACAAGGATCTTGAAAGTTAACAAGCATTTGACATAAAACCACGTTAGGACAGGACGACGTCTGTCGGGCCAGCTAGTATAATATAAAATTCTCTATTATAGATGTATGAAAATATATTAATCTTAAGTATTTACAGATCTCCAAATGGGGACATCAATATATTTTTTGAACAGTTTGAAGAGGCAATCAGAAAGATATTAAAAAATAGATCCAAAATAATAGTGGCAGGGGATTTTAATATTGAAATGGCCAGGCCATCTGATAATGATTTAAAGCTTGTAAAATTCAGCAATATACTCAGATCTCTTAATCTTTTTATCAAAAATTTTCAGCCTACTATTGGTAATGCCTGTATAGATAATGTTATTGTTAACTTTAATGAAAACCTATATAGTGTGAAGTGTGATGAAAACTGTTTTGCAGATCACACTACACTCTTATTTGAAATGGTTACTACATCAAATACAAGTAAAAATAGCCTTGATTACAAAGCCTCCATTGTATTTATCAGGAAGCAAAATGACCAAAATTTAAACTTATTTATTTCTTACTTAAGAGAGGAAAGGTGGGAAATGATAGATGATTATAAACATAACAAAATTAGTGTTGAACATTTGTTTGATAGTTTTTTTAAAAGATATGTGAATTTATGGCACAATTGTTCCCCATTGGTCAAAGTAACGGACAGGCAACCTAAAAATAATAAAACTAATAAGCTTATAAAATGGTATACTCCTGAGCTTAGAATAATTAAGAATGATATGCTCAAGTACTTTACTGTCCATAAAAACTTAAGATCTACAGGTTCTAAGCTAACTCAGGCAGCTTATAATGTTTATATGAACCATAAAAGATTCTATAGAAATAAAATTACTCTTGCCTAAAAGAACACGGTTGAGCACTTCATCAGTAATGCTTCCAACCCATGTCGTGCTGCCTGGGTGGTAATTAAAGATGAGCATTCACCAACTCATAGTCAAGATGCCATACTTGACCCAGATGAAATGAATTCATATTTTTTAGATTCAATAAAAGAATTAAGTAAAGTAATACCACAAAGCCCTTACAAAGCAGAAGATTTTTTAGGAAACAACTCAACAAATACAACATTTGGTCAGAGGTCTCGTCATCGGATATAATTAAAGTTGTTGCTAAATTAACAAATTCTAAACCAATGGATTATTATTGGATTTCTAATAATATTTTGAAAAAGACTATAGGTTTTATTAGCTACCCTCTTGCTTTTATATTGAATACCTGTATGAGGGAGGGATATTTTTCTCCATCCCTTAAGGGGAGTCCGAGGTCCTATCTTTAGTAATGTTAAGTAAATGTCACTTTTCTCAGGAGTTAGAATAGGTAGGATAGTGAAACTTGGTATACTTTTATATTAACTAATTATCTAGTCACAGACACATGATTTTTCATTTAAAATTAAAAATAACTATTTTATGGGTTTTTATAGATTTACCAAAAATTTGTTTGAAAAATAAAATTTATAATTTTTTTTACATGCTTTTACTAAAGATATGATGAATTCCTTATGTCTGTGTTTAGAATAAGTCACTAAGACTACATGGTAAAAATTTCACAGCTGTATGTATTACCAGTCCTGAAAAAAATGACATTAAAGTTTAAAAAAGTAAAGTTGCGGAAATCGGCAAGAAAAGCCTCCAAGGGTCTACTAGTTTTACCTTTAAAACGTCACTGCAATGTTATGGAAAATATTTTTTTTCATACATTTCTAGGTTAGTAATCAAAAATGTAAGTATACCATTTTTAAGAAGAAATTCTGTGCTATAAAAAGAACATAAAAAGTAAAAATTGAAAAAAATTAAAAAATTTTGACTTGGACTCCCCTTAAAATATCGAAAGTAATCCCAATATTCAAAAAAGGGGATAAAAAAATGGTTCAAAATTATCGGCCTATTTCACTTGTTCCTATTTTTTCCAAAATATTTGAAGCAGTAATGTATAATCAATTAAATAATTACTTTGAAACAAATAACCTATTGTCAAACTTCCAATTCGGCTTTCGTCGAGGTAAATCCACAACCTCAGCAATTCTCACTTTAGTTGACCATTCTCTCGAAACTTTAGAAAAGAAAGAATCTGTGTCATTAGTTTTATGTGATTTAAGTCAAGCTTTTGACACGGTTCCTTTTGATATCCTAACTAACAAACTACGTTTTTATGGCATCACTAATGATGCCATGCTTCTAATTTCTTCGTATTTATGTAATAGACTTCAATTGGTATCAATTAAAAATAAATGTTCTAAAACTGAAAAAGTTGAAACCGGTGTTCCTCAGGGCTCTGTACTAGGGCCATTTTTCTTTAACGTCTACATTAATGATCTTCCTATAAATATAAATACACAATCTGTTATATATGCGGATGATACAACTTTACTCGCTAACCATTCTAATTTAACAACCCTGCACTTAATTAGTCAAGAGGCTGAACATAGAGCATATGATTGGTTTTCTGCAAACAGACTATCTTGTAATTCTGACAAATCACAATATATAACAACTAGCTGTACCCGCGAGCTTTGCCCCGTTTTACTTCATAAGTGAGCTCGTTCGCATGGCTCAATCACGTCCTGCTTGAAGTTCGTTCGCTACGCTCACTCACCTTTAGGTTGGAGCTCGTTCGCTGCGCTCACTTGCCTTCAAGTTAGCTCGTTCGCTACGCTAACTCGCCTCCAGGTTGAAGTTCGTTCGCTACGCTCACTCACCTTTTGGTTGCAAATTAGCTGTTGCCATAAATAAAAAAAAAATAATAGTGTTGCACCATGTTGGTAATCCTTGTAACTTTAATGCTATTGCACATCATAGAACAGAACCAACTTGTTTAATTGAAACCGCTGTTAAGGTTCATTAATTCCATTTAAATATGAGTACTCATAAGGTTAACATGGGAAACTCCAGAGCCACTGGGGCGGAGTCCGATCAGAATAAAAACAACTTAGTTTTCCTATTTAATGCCTAAAGAATCAGTGTACCAAATTTCAGCCTCCAAGGTAAATGGGAAGTGGGAGAATTAGTGATGAGTGAGTGAGTCAGTCAGTCAGTCAGTGAGGGCTTTGCCTTATATATATATACTAGCTGTACCTGCGGGCTTTGCCCCGTTTAACTTCTTAATTTTCAAGATGAGCTCGTTCGCATGGCTCAATCACGTACTGGTTCCGCTACGCTCACTCATCTTTAGGTTGGAGCTCGTTCGCTACGCTCACTCACCTTTTGGTTGCAAATTAGCTGTTGTCATAAATAAAAAAAAAATAATAGTGCTGCACCCTGTTGGTAATCCTTGTAACTTTAACGCTATTGAACATCATAGAACAGAACCAACTTGTTTAATTAAAACAGCTGTTAAGATTCATTAATTCCTTTTAATCTATACTTATTTAATACGCAAGCAGGATTTTTGTGACAATTACTCCTCCGAAACTACTGAACCGATTGCCATGTTTTTGGTGTCATTGGAAAGAGCGTATCGTGAAGTTGTGCAGGAAACTTTCTTTTTAGGAAAATAATTAGAGAGTGAGGCCCTGGGGCCCTTTAAAGTTTCGTATTTCTCCATAAGATTAACATGGGAAACAAAAATTGTTTTGAAACTCCAGCTGTTGTCAGAAATTTAATATTAATAATTGGTCACCATGGAAGCAGGAGAAAATTCACAATGTTTACATTTGCTTTGACATTTAAATGTAAACAACCAGAACTGTCAAATGCCTATTTAAAAATTTCAGCCAGCTGATAAAAAAAAATAAAACATCTATGTGGCAGGTTTATTTAATTTTAAACTTTATAATAGATTATTTATTATAAATCTATGTCAATGATTATGAAACAGATTGTTCCCGTTGCAAAAATTAATAGTGAGTAAAAGAGGATATGTTAATTGTAAACAGTCTATGTGTAAATTATCTATATGTTGTATTACAAATGTTAAAAAAGATGTTGGTTTGTGTTTAATGATATAAGTTATTAATTATAGAATTTTTATTTTAAGGATTTGGCATATGAGTAAGCCTATGATATAACACCATTTCAGAGTTCTGCCAGTGTTTGTCTAACTCTGTCATGTAGAGTTTAAAGTAGCCTACACCTTATTGTCTACAAATTGGCTAAAAAACTTAGGTACGGTACTTTATAAAAGCTGACAGCCTTTTTACGTTGATTTAAATTGTAAGCTTATCTTTTCCCGTCTATGGACAGTTTGATTGTTAAAAATTAACCCTTTAAACTGGAATAGGACTGTTATGTAAATTGTGAGTATTCCCATTAGTTATTAATCTTTTAGTTGTCTCTTTTAAAATCATCGGAAATTATGACTGTTTTAGTTTTTAAACAAGTTATTTGTTTATAAATAACTCCTGTACTTATTTGCAATTGCTCGATTTCGAGCAACATGTACACTAGTAAAAAAAAAAACATAAGGTTAACATGGGAAACTCCAGAGCCACTGGGGCGGAGCCCGAAAGCCCGATCAGAATAAAAACTACTTAGTTTTCCTATTTAATGCCCAAAGAATCGGTGTACCGAATTTCAGCCTCCTAGGTAAATGGGAAGTGGGAGAATTAGTGATGAGTGAGTGAGTGTGTCAGTGAGTCAGTGAGGGCTTTGCCTTTTATATATATAGATATCAGTCTTAAAACAGAGGTAAAATTTGAATCAGTTAAACTTTTAGGATTTAATTTGGGTTCAAAATTAAATTGGTCATCACACATAAAATCTGTTTGTAACAAAATTTCAAGAGTGAGGTGCTTGCTGTGGAAACTTAAGGATTTTGTTAGTCAAGAATATTTAAGATTGGCGTATTTTGGACTCTTGCAATCACACATACTATATGGTCTTATTTTGTGGGGCCACTCTCCACATATTAATGACATCCTTTTACTCCAGAAAAAGGCGGTTCGAAGCATTGCTGGAGAATGCTCGGATACACATTGTAAACCTCTTTTCATTAATTTCAGGATACCAACCATAGTAAATCTTTATATATTCCAAATTCTAATATATACAAAGTCAAACTTAGATCAATTCTCTTTCCGAAAAGACGTACACAATCACTATACAAGAGGTAGGGATAAATTAGATATATTGCAGCACAGATTGGCAAAAACCAAACATTCACATAAATTAAATTGTATAATGTTTTTAATAAGCTGCCTGAAGAAGCAAAATTAGTTTCTTACAGTATTTTTAAAAATAAACTGTATGACTGGATTGTTAAAAATCCCTTTTACAAAATTGATGATTTTTAAGTTGTGAAATAAATATTAGATTTTGAAGAGTAAGTTGAAATAAAGCTTTTATTTTCATGTAAGTGGCTATTTGAATTAAGATATTTTGTACTGTAAACACTGAATACCTTGTAACTATGTATAACAATGACGTGTCCTATTTCTTTTATAAAGATCAATGGAAATAAATATTTCTTATTCTTAATATTAATACAATTTTTGCTTTAAACATGCCGACTTTCAATGTTTTAAACGTTAAAAGACACCATGTTTTGTAGTATTCAAACCACTATAAGCAGACTTAAAGTTCAATAGTGTATCATACGGTTGGAAATCTTATAAATTAACAGATTTTATCACATTTGGCAACCTTCTAATATACAGAGTGTATAGAAATTCAGTGGACCAACGTGTTTAAATGTTTATCATTCACCTTATTTTTTATTGTTGCATTTATTTACAATGGAGTGTTTACTATTGATCCTCCATCGTTGTCTATAATTCTTAATCAAAAGTTAAAATAGAACATGAAAATTACATTAATTAGCCTACTCATATTTTCTGTACGTCCACAATTTCCTGGTAAAAATTTGGTCTTACAGAATTATATATAAGGATCTTATTTTCTTTTTTTTTTAATTGATGTTCTTCTGTATAATGTCATGTTTAGCAATATAACGTTCCATTACGAATAATTGTATAATCTTAATATTACAGTAACTCTTTCAATGATTTCTTATTGCATTATGTTATATCTATTGTACTGGTTGGTGTCTGCCTTTTTGACTACTTTTGCCGATATTTTGTCATATTATTCAAGACAGATCATCATATGTTCATGAGATTATTGTTATAAATGTGTATTTAATCATTGGAAAATTTCCCATTACGTAATACGATACAGAATAATACAAGTGCAGAAGGGCACGTTGCCCATATGAGCCGTGTCCATATTTTTTCAAATTAATTGTGGTTTACAGTAACTGGATTAAATTTTTAATAATTTTATGATTGCATGATAAGATATAGAAAGTCATTAACCTAAATTTCAATTTATTACATACTTTTAGAGAGTTTACTTTGATGTATTCAATCAGCTTAGTGAAAGAATACACAATAGAGCCAATGAATGTTATTCAACTAAAGAAAAGTGTTGTGCATGTTTACTAGCGCTACTCAGCAACAAAAACCATTTGATTGATCTCTCAAAGTAACTTACCCAGATGGTGACATAAAAAAGGAATTAAGGAATTAAAACACGTTGTTTTAAGATTGACTGGGGATAAAAAGTAAACAGGGCACAAGCACATTATATATAAATAAATATATGTATGTGTACGTGTATATAAATGCAAACATATAAATTATTTAGGAACATAAAACAAAACAACAAATAGGTCTCGGAAGGCAGGCGGTTGGGTTGACGTCGTGACGGCGATTATTTAAACGCCTTCAATGTGAGGGACGCAACAGTTCATATTGTTGGACCAAACGAACTCGTATTAGAGTGTTGGATAAAACGACCCGATCGAATGGTCCACCATGAAACGTACAGTCTATTTCATAAGTTTACTCCACAATGTAAAATTGTACTTCTGGTTTTACCTGTACTTTTGGACCAAACTAACTGTTTTACAACTGTTGGACCAAACGATTTTGGACCAAACAAACTGTTTTACAACTGTTTGACCAAATGATTTTGGACCAAATGAAATACTCCCAATAGTTGGTGAGCGATTTTTCAAAATTCGCTCCCGCCGCGGGACTGAGCGCGGTGTGACTTGGCCTTTAATAAAAGATTGCTTTAATTTATATAAAAACTTTGCAGGTGATGTTGATGGATCTGTAGAAGCTATCCTAGACCTACTTGATACATACGATGGAACTTTATGTAAATTAGAATTGGTTCATTATGGGATTGGAAGTGTAACTATTTCTGACGTTGAGCTTGCCATACCATTTCAAGGTTAGTATTTATTGCATGCAGATTCACACTATTTTTTCCAGGGTTAGTAAATAATGGAAATATTGATACCCATGTGGTTAATCCAATAGAAACAGACACAATTAGTCAAGTAAAAAATGGATGCTGACAGTCGACAGTCAAGCCCTAAATCATGGTAGGATATGCTATGCTCTATGAGGAAGAAGGTATTAGGCTCAAACAAGCACATGCCTGAGTAACTTTGTTTTTATACTGGCTGTCAATTAAATATAATAGAGCAATCTGAGTAAGGAGCATGAGCGGCCCTCAATTCCTTGACTCTCTGTTCTTGACATTAATCCATCTGGGTAAAACATTTAACAAATTTATAATGATAACCCTTAGTCAAATTAGGTTTTCCAATCAATTTAAAATGTTCTATTTACAACCCATAAAACGACTTTAAATTTGACTATTTTTACCCCTGATATTTTTTATTGGACTACTAATTTTCCTCAAAATAACTGACCATGAGAAAATAAAAAGACCAGAAGACTGTTCCTTTGAAAAGTTAAACGACTTTAGTTGCATAAAAAGATAAAAACATCTCCTAGTTCCTGTATATTAGTGAGTATTATTTGAGTCTAAGACAAGTTAGTAGCTTTTTCATGGTTTGAAAATATAGTGTCTCTTCTGTATGTTCTATTTGGCCTACATACACTTCTTCAATGTAAGTTATGGGTTTTTTTTTACAGTAAATATTAAGTTTCCTCTAGTTTATGGCTTTCCTAAAACATTAAATTGAGCTCCACTGACTGTAACTCAGCATACCCACATAGCAAAATTTGGTTGTTTGTTGGCTGAATTGACCCTCAATTTTCAAGACACCAACCTTGAATTAAGGAATAATATTCAAGACATCAAGGCGAAATCAGGCCTGATTCAAGCATCCAAGTCAACACGGGTTTGGGTTGAAACAGCCTTGAATTTTATTGCCTGTTCCAAGCTCAAAACCAAGCAGATTTCAAGGGAAATCTCAAGTTTCAAGGCAAAATCAAGGTCAATTATTGACTGAACCAAGGATGATTTTTTTTATTTTGAATTTTATTGCCTGTTTTAAGCTAAAAACAAAGCAGATTTCAAGGGGAATCTCAAGTTTCAAGGCAAAATCAAGGTCAATTATTGACTGAACCAAGGATGATTTTTTTAAATTTTGAATTTTATTGGCAAAATTAATCAAAATTTACTTGGTTACATGTCTTAAAAATTAGTTTACATTTTTCACCTAATTTTCATGAGATGTAACTGAGTAAGCTTGAAACATATGGAATTGTTAGTTCAATACTTACTGCTTTTTATAACTTGTTCATAATCTAGTATAATACTCTAATGTTGTTATAAAAATAGTCAGAATATAAAATATTAATTCAGAGGAATATTTTCTTAAGTAATTTTATTAGGTAAATGAAGTTCTTTTTATCAACCCCCGTTTGATAACTTATTTCATTTTTACACTGAAAATTATTTCACTTTACTGGCTATATATCATTTCTTTTTGATTTTATAAAAAGTATTTTCTGCCCAATGATATATTTTTTGACTTTGCATCTTAAAATTGGCACTCAGCATGTTATAAAATATAATTTTATCTATAATAAAAAATATATTTAATCCATAAAACTGTTAAATAATTAGAACATAACAAAAATTGTATAACCATTTTTACACTTTTACTTTACTTTCATCTTTTGGAACTAAGTAAATTACAGAGAAGTGTGCTGGTAAGAATTAAAACAAAATGAACTGTTCTTGATAGATATAATGTTTATTAGAAAATAATGACAGCGGCCAACCTAATCTAAGTTCTGGCCCAGAGCTGGGGCTACTTCTTTCTTCCTGAAACAAACATTTCAATCTCATTAGAGAAAATCAAAATTTTTAAAATGTGAAAAAATGTGAATGTTAGGGTTTTTGGTAGTTTTAAATCTTATGACCATAAGGCTGGTTAAAGATGACAGGTTCTTAACTTGAGCATTGAGAGACTTTAGTTAGGAACACTATTCATTGACCACATCACTGTAATGTTACACAACACACTCAGTGGCAATAAATAAGTCCCACTTTACAGTAAACTACCTTACACTAACCTAAAAGTTTTAAATTGGTTTATTCCGACTAAGCATGTGCGACACAAACTCAAGCTTTGTGGGGCTTTCATTGCTTGTGAAAGACACATATTAGTTAGGAATATTCATTGACCACATCACTGTAATGTTACACAACACACTCAGCGGCAATAAATAAGTCCCACTTTACTGTCAACTACCTTACCCTAACCTAAAAGTTTTAAATTGGTTTATTCCGACTAAGCATGTGCGACACAAACTCAAGCTTTGTGGGGCTTTCATTGCTTGTGAAAGACACATATTAGTTAGGAATATTCATTGACCACATCACTGTAATGTTACACAACACACTCAGCGGCAATAAATAAGTCCCACTTTACTGTCAACTACCTTACCCTAACCTAAAAGTTTTAAATTGGTTTATTCCGACTAAGCATGTGCGACACAAACTCAAGCTTTGTGGGGCTTTCATTGCTTGTGAAAGACACATATTAGTTAGGAATATTTATTGACCACATCACTGTAATGTTACACAACACACTCAGCGGCTAAGTCCCACTTTACGGTAAACTACCTTACCCTAATCTAAAAGTTTTAAATTGGGTTATTCCGCTTATTTATTCATTGACACATATTAGTTAACAATAGGCCTACAATTCATAGCTTAGAATGCAAATAAAGTCGCAATCAGATAATAATAAGAAATATTATACCTCCTGCTCGTCCTGAATTTGGCTTGCTGTAGCCAATTGCTAATCAACGTCTTGATTGAAGCCTCCGTAGCCTCAGAAAAATTCTTTCTTGCAGCCACTGCAACATTAAGATAAATATAAGTTAAATCTATAACAACAACCAAACAGCAAAATTTAGAGGTTCTCAATCAGAGGCTACAACATTTAAATGTACGCTAATACATGTAATAAAACATTTGGCATCCAAGTATTACTAAATGATTTGGGATTCCGGGGTATTGGGGGGGGGGGGGGGGGGGGGATTTAAGCGTCTGAAATTTATCTTGTTATGTCTGCAGCTTCCAACACCGTATGTCGTCGCACAGATTTAGTTTTTCTGGAATAGAAACCCCTGAATGGCTAAAAATTCCACACCCCTATCATGACAGGTGTCTTAAACTTGAATTATTCAGTTGAGATAAACCCCAAGTTATTAGGGGTTGTGAGATGTGGACCGATAAGGAAACTGTAGCTGAAGTTAAATGTTTGTGTTATCCAGATTTAATCTATACCTATTTTTACGTTAAATTGTTAAAATTACATCATGAAGTAAAATAACTATTTCAACAACCATACAAAGATTCTCATGATAACATAATTATTTCATTGAAAGAGAAGGACAGGCACCAACTGAGTTTAAAGAGAGTTTTTTTAGTAGCAAAAAGTACAAACATTTAAAATCCCAAATGGACAAAATTTTGAGAATTTAAACTAACAATTACACTAACCTTGAACACATTTGCAAATCGTGAAGTACGAAAATGGAACTTTCTTCACTTCTGGTGTGGATTTTCCTGAATAAGAAAAAATTGTTGCAAGGTCATCGACCATTGTTCTTCTCATCATACTATTGACGGCAGTTTTCAAGTCTTTACCTCCAAGAGAGGACAAAAGTCTTACCTGAAAAATAAACTTGTCAGCTTCAAGGAACACCAAAACTAATATAGTGGAGCCCGATGATCCGAAACTTAGAAATGCAAAAGTCTGCTGAATCCGAAAAAAACTGCAACCTGCTGTTAATAAAAAAATTTTAGTACAGGATGGTTTTACCAATTGCGGGTAAAGGCAGGTTTCACATTTTTAAGGTAGGGCCGTAAAATATCCACTGTGAGGATTTATTGATTACGACTGGTACAACTTTGCAAAAAGTGAACAGCTGTTAATTTTGTTTCTGTGTACTTAATGTTCTCAGACAAATGACAGAATAACTTTGCCAATCGCAGCTTAACAGCAGGAACTTGATAAAACCACTCATTGTACATATTAAGTTCGCTTAGTATTAAATATTTTTGAAATATCTGAAATTGGTCTTGTATCTATCATTTCGGATTATCAGGACTCCACTGAAATAGTTCATTATTATTATAATTAATGAGCTAATAGTGGTTTGTCATCACTGGGGAACACTCTTCCCATTATCTTAAGCTCGTGTGACCTTAGCTTTCGTGATTGCCTGAAAACTCTGTTAATCACAATATTTGTACACATAAATTAACAAAAAATAGAGAATATAAATCATGTATTCAACACACAAATGAAATACATAAAGAACATAATAATTAACAAAAGTGACCTGTTCACCCCTTTTTTAGACCTCAATGTTAGTAAACCTCAACAAAAATATTGACTGAATAACAATTTTACCAGCTGACTATTTTGTTTTATACAGGCATGCCGGATATACAGGTTGCCCAGCGAATACTGTCACAAACGTTTCCAGGTTTTTATAGTAGGTCTAAAAAAAAACAAGTTTCATAGGTCATATGGCCTATCTTGGATAGTTTCCGCCTGACCATCTGTAAAGATTATATTGGTAATTGTATCATAATGTTAATTGACATATATTGAGTACGGTACTGCAAACAATTAATAAACCAATCTTAAAAATAGATCTTTCAGAAAACTATTCCCAGTACTTATGTTTTTGTTTATCAAATTACACCTAAGTTAAACATACTTGTGACAATTACTTACAAGCTGCTTTGCTAACTTTTCATCAGTCAACGCTGCCTCAAACTCTTCAAATTTTTCCAGCTGTTGGAATGGGAGCTCAGCGAATACTCCTGGTTTTAAAAATGAGTCACCTAAGCCTGATTCATTTCCTTGTATATTACTGAAGTTTCTTAAAATCGAGTCCAGCTTTTCATTTATCATCCTCTGACCCTCCACCATTTCCGTTATTTGCATCTGCATTTGCTCTATGATGGTTTTGTCATCTGTGGAAAATTAAGCATAGTCTAATCATTTTTACCTTTCCCTTCACATAAAATCTGTCACCAAACTATGGTCAAACAATTACCCAAGCTGGTAAGCATCACAAATAATTGAGAAAACTGTGACAAAGACAATAATGCGTTATAACAAGTAAAATGGGTAAAATCTTTGCTATTTGGTGTTGCGGAATAAAACTCTGCATGCGCCCGCTCCTGTTTTACTGGTTAAGCGCCTGCTCGAGTGTTAAGATTAACATAAAAAACTGTAAGATAAGATAACTACCAAGGGGTATTGAATATGTGAAATCAAATATTATAAGAGCTAAATGTTCCCATTACTTACATTGTGATGTGTTCTGATTGCTAGCTCGAGCTGGCGATGGTAGGGATGGGCTCCTGGGAATGGAGGAATAGACAGTTTGGGTTTGGGGCGATATCTCATTTAGGATAGTGAGCGGAGTGCGAGGAGAGTATTGAGGCTGAGGAGATAAGGCTGGTTTAAGCGGTGGACTGAAGTGAAGGGATCTGGAAAAATGATTTATACTAGCTGGGGATGGAAAAAGGTGGTTTTGGGGCTTGGAACTCGTTGTTTGTAGCATGGTTTTCATTGGAGTTGCAATGAGTTCTTCCTCCTCTTCAAACTCCAATAGCTTCCTCTTCCTCATCCGTCGATTCTTCTTCGCCTCCTCTTCATCCTCTGAAGATAAGTTTGACGTTTCTTCCGCTCTAGCAAGGGCCTGCTGGGCTTCTAACAAAGTTTCTGAAAGAAATAATATAAGATTAGCTAATTGACCATAAACCCAAGGTGGCATCATGGGTGTTCTGTTTTGTAAAAAAAAATAATAATAATGGACAAACCCCGTATATTTAAAGACAGTTTCTATGAAATACAAGCGAATATAACAACTAATTATTTAGTGTTTCAGTTAGATAATTAGACCAATTCGTTATTAAAAGGCAAAAATGTGGTTTGAATTCCACTATAAACTGTAGGTTCCTTAGTTGCCAATAGCTGTAAGGCCTATTAACGAAGAGCGGTGTCCAAGGAACATATCGGCCTTAGTGACTTACAATAACAATACTAAAAGATCCCGCCACTCATCCTACACTCATCTCTATTCATACTTGGCTTGAAATACCTACATTCATATGGTCGCCATTTCATAAGAAGTATTAAAGTTCAAATTTATCAGAACAAAATTTGTAATGGATAAGGTAACATATTTCGGTTGAGTTTGAACTGAGGTCCTAAGGTGCTACAAGGTTTTTAGTGACATTTCAATTGTAATTTTATTTTTTGTGATTTTTAAGCTGGTCCAGATAATCCTGAATCCGCATATCGTGAGGCAGAGATAATCTGAGGTGTACCGTTTTCATTGTGTCACTAAAATGTGCACTGCCTATACAGTATGGCCTCTTTTCAGAATGCTCGCCAAAAGATAAACACTACATTAAATAATATAAATTCAAATATAACTTAAATTAGAGGCAGACTGCCTGTATATGTAAAATAATTTTAAAACCTCTTGAAGTAAAACTTACTGTATTTTCTGAGAACTTTAACGGGACATTCCCTCCAACCATCATCAGGCGAGGCCCTCTTCCTAAGAAGTTTGTCACGGGCCAAGTTAGTCCCTACTTTAGGGTAAAATGTAATTTTCTCATTGCAACTCAACCAGTCAGTTGAAACAACTCCTGGTGAATCCTCTTCATCGGTGAACAGCACAACAGCATATTGAAAATCCATCTAAAAGCAAAACTTAATTTAGGCCTATTTAATATTTATTATTAATGTTGATTAAATTTTAAATCACAGATTTAATTAAGTTAAAGAAAATTATTTTTAAAATTTGTTGTATTCACTTGACAGGTGTGCCATATTTTTTTTAGTTTAAAATGAAATAATCATGGTATTTTTTATAGCTTATCAACTATAGTTGTTTACCTGATTAATCTACAATAAAGTAGGTTTTACTGTTAAAATCCAGTCAATCTTAGGGGAGTATTTGCCAGGTTAGACAAATTAAAATCCCCTGATTCCCCCAATAGAATACCTCAATAAGTCTTAAAACACAAATTAGTGTTACCTGATTTGGTAGATTTCATTTTTATTATCTAACGAAAACATGTCCCACTTTATTTTTAAAAGTAGGATACTAATTTTTAAGCTTACCATTAGTAAATTATATGGTCTTCTCATAACTCAAAGGGTTTTGGAAGTTGTTTTGACTATTTACAGTGTGGCCTATTTACATTTAACACTTGGACTCATTCTGTGTGAAGCAAAGGCAAAACTAGATACTTTTCATCATTCAACGGCAATAAAACCATTTTTTCAATTACTTCATCTGATAATACTTCATGTTCTGCTTGTAGTAAATTCGACACAACATGTATGCCAATAGATGAGCTCTGGCACAGTGGGTTTCCAAAAAAATCTTCAGAATCGATAAATTTCTTAACTGTAATCAGTGGGGCCGAATTTTCTAACTGTTTGATATCCTTAACAATAACAATGCTTCCATCCAACAGTTTGCAGCAAGAGTTGGAAGTTGTGGTGTTTGATAGAACAAAATCTTGAAATTGAATCTTTTTAAAGTGATTTGAGGTAGAGTCAGGAGAACTGCAAAAGGGGTAATTCTGTTTTGAGGCTAGTGGGCTGAAATCGGATTGTTCACATAATCTTTTAATTAGTTGTTGCAATGGTTTATCACCTTTTCTGATCAGTTTTTTAATTGAGTAAAGGTAATTTTCAAACTTAAAAGCACTGCTTTTATCAAGTGATCCGAATGTACTAACACTGTCTGATATGTGTAGAAGTCCATGAAAATTATGGGTCATGTACTGCTGGCCATAGATACTTTTAAAAGTATATAAAAAATGGATCAAAAGATCTTGAGCATATATTCGATGGATTAAGCAATGTTTGGGATTTGTCAGGATTCTGATTGCAACGTGGAGCTCTAAAAAATTGGTGTACTGCTGAGGGGGAAGAATATTTTTTAACACCACTGGCCCTGTGTATAACAAAAACTGGCGGAACTCCGTTGCCTTCCATCTCTTGATGTCGTCCAAACGGCGGGGCTTACGGCAAAATTCACTTGGAATGAAGCGCTGAAGGCGAATTAGATTAGTTGATATTTCATCAACTAATCGTTGAGGCAGTTTGTGGGGAAGATTAAAAATCCAAATGTACATTAGGGTGCGCATTACTCCTAGGCACACCATATGCATGTAGTCTAAGGGGAAAGCGGACATAAAATCAAGATTAGTAATTGCAGTCAAGGGGCTTTCATAGTTGTGATGATCTGGATCTTCTTGTCTACGGAATCCTTCAGATGTACGCAGTCGGCACTGCATAGATTCCCTATCAGGAATATCAGGGAAGACAACTCTATTATTTGTATAGTGACCCTCTTGCTTACATTTAGTGCACGAGCTATAACCAGCGTGGCCTTTAGTCCCTAAAATGAAAGCTTTCGCTGGAGCATCACAACAAAACCCTTTCAAAATCACCCATAATTTCTTTCCTTTTATGACAATTCCTTCTTCCATCAGAGAATTTATTTCATCTATGAAAGACTTCAAGAAATCCTTACAACAGGAGGGTTTCTTTTTCCCATAATATATTCCTACAGGAAATACTTCTGATGATATGGAAGGTATATTTAAAACTGAAACAAGAATTGGCCATAACTCCCCACTACTGCTTCGAAATAATGGCAGACCATCGATTCCCACCAAGACCTGAATATTAGAAACTGTTTCAGTAACCTTATGCCATATTCTGTTTAGACCTTGTTGGAATCCTAAGTGGTAGTAAATACCAGGAACTACTTCAATGGTGTTTATTGATGAAGGAGTCCTAAGCAATGTCCGAGCATCAAGCGGCATCGATGAATCTTTTACCAAGCAATTTTCTCTAAGAATGAGTAAAAGAGCAGATAAAGCAATATTTGTTATATGAAACTTAAAGGCCCAATTTTTTAAATCCTCGTGAAGTTTTTGACTACCGGTATTGGAATCATTTTCAAAAATATCTTCCTCATCTTCACTTTCTGATGGAGATGGTTCATGATCCCAAAGTTCTGCAGAATGGCTACAATCTACATCAGGCCTATAAATTTCATCATCAGTGGAATTCAAATTTGAATTCATAGGCGAGCCTAGAGTGGTGTTGTTCGTGCTGTCATCGTAACTAAAAGCTATAGGCATATCTTGCTCGATAGTAGCCTTTGATGAATGGCCACCAGCATTTTTTAGTTTTGACAATCGCCTATATTTCCCCGATCGAGTTAGATCAAAGAAAGGTTTTTTACGGTCCATGTCCACATCAATAGAACTGTACCTACAAAAGGAAAAAGTTTTAGTTGAATAATAAATTGCAAAGGCTTTGATTTTCTGAATAAAATAATAACAAACGTGTGTTGAACCAAAAGAAGTTACTAATTAAATGTAATTTGTTTTGAACATGGACTAGGCCTATTTCAACATACTACTTCATGTTCTATTTACTTATTTATAAGAAATGTTTTAATTAGGCTCATTATCGAAAATGGTATTATTAAAGTAAAGTGCTGTTAGAATAAAATGCATTAGAACCTAGCAGCAAGACTCTTCTTTTATTCTGGTCAGGAGTTGAGCTTATGGCCACACACTCACACACTGGGGATGCACCGTGGTAAACATGGAAGCGACTGTTATTTACTGAACAACCTTCGTAGTCTAAAATATGTTAACGTATTAACTCAGCTGAAATTGTATACAAAACAATAATACATAAAAACAAAAAAAACAAACTTAATGGTGCAACTAAAGGCTGGAAACTGAAGCACAAGGTGTTTAATTTGCAAGGTTCAGTTCGGTCTTACCCTTTTTTGGAGATAATAAATGACCTTGGACTCATGGGTGACATTTTATTGTTCACCAATGATATAGCGATCTTTGAACAAGGCCCCTCACCAAATAAGCACAATAAAAAGCATTGGATATGTCTCATAAGGCCAAGCTTTGGTTTGGATGTAATAAAATGAGAGTTAAGACTCAGGAATTAGTCTACAGCCTGACACACCCTCAACATAATGGCCAAAAAGAGGTCAAGCTGTATTGTATAATAATTATATTCAATTCAATAGATACATTATTTTACTCAATCCATTCTATTTACAAAATTGGTAAACATAAACAATAAATTAATGAACACATGTTTAAAACTATACATCAAGCTGTTAGGCGGAACAATAGCTGCAACGGTAGGCCCTATCTTAGAAAAGTGAACTGGAAAACAACTAAGTTAAGTTACCGGTAACTTACAACCAGCTTTATTTTGCACGATGAACAGTCATTTATTTTTTACTCAACCAAACATTAATGTCGCACAGATTTATTTTCCACAAGTCTTTAAGGAATAAGTTCACCTTACAAGTCTAATCTTTATTTCTTGTGTTAATTTCATAGCCTAGCACCATTCAATAAGGTACCTAAGTCAATACAAAATTTAAGAATCGCAATGCTCGACAACAATAAAAATTATTATTAACAATTGGTCTAAGTTAGGCCTATAGGGTACCCTTAACCCCATTGACAGTTAAAAGGGCAATCAAAATTGAAACATTTAAAAGCCGAGTAAGTTCTTAGGGAGATGTATTTAGTTTACATGTGAGCTCAAGGGTTACTGTCGGTACCTATATTAAAAGAGAAGAGGGCTTTTCAATTAGATGGTCTTAGGCTAATGTTTTTTTCCCATATAATAAAAATGTCTTAAAATATTATAACTTATGCATTGTTGTACATGTTATACCTAGAGGATAAATTATTTTATTTGTTTGAATTCTTTAAGCTTAACTGTGGCAGGTCCTAGGCCTGCGATCGTCGGTATGACGCCGCGGTCACGGATGAATGTAATGAAAGTCCTCATATACCGTGTGCCTAAACTAAAAAGACACATAAGTTATCTATTAGAGACAGGGCCTATAACGAATTGTATGACAGACAATAAGTTATTTGAAACGGAATCCAGACTTCCTATTGCCAATAGGCCCTACCTAAGTTATTAGCCTACCGATATTACTTTTTTCGGCTGTTGTAGCCTAATTGTCATCGATACTTCTAGACTTTGCATGAAGCCTACCTCAACCCCCTAGAGTAGATAGGCTATAACTTAAGTAAGGCCTAGTAGGCTAAAGGTTAAGTTTCCTAACCTATTTTTTACTTGGCTTTCATGTAAGTTACATAGGCCTATACGACGCTTAACAAGTAACCCTGTGTTAAATTTACATTCATTTAAGACTAGACTACTGGTCCCTAGTACAATTTTTACCCACAGTAACTTAGGCTACTTAAATGCAAATATGTATAGGGATTTATTTATCATATGTTAGGCCTAGGCCAATATTTAAAAGCCTTACTCAGGCTACCTTGTAGAAATTAAAACATTTATGAATCCAAACATAGCTTAATATAGCCAAGCCTAGCCTTAACATAAATTACACACTGTAAGTTGTAGGGTCTAATATACACACAGGCTAGGTCACAGTCTCGCATGTGGGATATTGAAATAGGTATAGGCCTAAGTTTAGTTTAGTTATGAAAGTCGAAAGTTAAGTTACACCTTTGAAAATTGTGGCGCTTGATTAACTTTATTTGAGGTTAAAGAAGTTAGCTATGGCTACTTTCGCCTAAATTAGGCCCTAGGCCTGTGATTATTACGATTATAAGTGAGCAATTTATAAAACAATCAATGTAACATGTGAACGGTTTCTAGTTGGATTGAAAATAATCCTAGGATCAAATTCATAGCCTACATGACAAAATCAAAGCCTAGAGACAGGAGTAGCCTAGATGGTAACTTTGTTCCTGTAGCAAGTGAAATAATGAACTCTTATACCGTAATGAATACAGTTGTATTTGAAGAACTTACCTTTAGTTTAGAAGAAGTCCAATAAGCACTTAACTGAGAATAACTATATAAACTTAAAACAAAAAGAAATCTGAGGAGCACGAGAGTTCAAGCGATTACTAGAAGACTGCTAAATTGCAAATGGCGGAGTTGAGGCGAGGGTAGTTTAAGGGGAGCGCTACCGCTGCGTTGCGGTGGCATCGGTAAACAACCGTTGAATCTACAAGGAACAATCAGGCAATAAACAGGAGCCGGAGTACCAAAACGATTCACTGTCCTTGGAACAGTCCTGAATCAGGCCAAAAATATCATCTTGAATTTTTAAGGAAAATTCAAGAACGAAGTTGCCCTTGAATCAAGGACTGTTGCTATCTGGGTAATGTGTTGCAATACAAAACATAATGGTTACCTGATGCCTGCTGTATTTATGATTCCTTAAAGAAATACAATGGTATCACTAAAATACAAGTAGTCCTTGCTTTAAAGAGGTTAATTTTTTTATATTTGGTCATAAAATCTTGTATATAATAAACAGGTCGTTCCACAAGCCGTCCTGAAGTTTTTGTTTCGGTTTGTTATCTGTTTCATTCTTCATTCAGATTATTTGACAGTGCATTTATGATTTTCCATCCAAATATAGGTTTTTTGCCAATAAGTACAATAAGTACTGACTAATATTATTGTAAATAAATAACTAACTATGTTCAATTGTTTGTATTCCATCTTTACATACCAGACGTTTCCATGCATTCCACTCTCCATACCCCACAACAGGGATAAAAATCCTGCAAGTTGAAAGATTAGGCTATAAGGAATCAGTGTTGCTAGGATCCATGCACTTACTGTATCAGATATATCTTTGTCCGTTTTGTTATTTTCAGGAGTAGACCACCTCAACTAATTATGTGTTGATGTGTTATGTTTAGTTATATTTATTATTTGTTATTCATCATACAATGGTATTGAAATGTTCATAATTGTTATTTAATTTTAACAATGTTGTATTTTTTATTTTAGCCATTATATATTCTTTTAATGTTGGAGTTCTGAAAGATGCTGAAGAGAAAGCTGCTTCCAATGGAGTGGCTGTTAAAAAGCATAATATTATCTATAAACTGTTTGATGACCTTAAAGAAGAAATGGAAAAGATACTTCCGACAGTTGAAGTTGAAGAACGTTTAGGTATGTTGAACAAGATTTATGGTTGATTGGAGTTCTAAAAACTGTAATAATTAGGTTTTTTCAAGTTTAACAATAACCAAATGTAATTACAATTTAGATTTACATAATGAGATTTGTTGATGAATGGATACTACTATCATAATATGCACCCAAGATAAATTTCAAGTATATCTATTTATCAGTTTAGTGCGATAACAGTTACCCAAAGGTTTTTTCACCAAGAACAATTGTTCCGTGTCAAAATGGATGATGATAAACTTCTAATAACAGAGGAGCCTATTGATGACGACTGTATTACTTGGAAGATGACTGTGGTTATGATCATTGGTTTCTTTCTACATTGGTATATAGAGGAAATGACACCTCCAGAATTTAGAGAACCAGACCCTCTTGACACATTCCCAGCTAATTGGATAGAAGGAAATCAGATTTTTATGAAGCTTCTTTAAAAATAGTTTATAATTTGATAAATATCCAAGTGCAAATTAAAAAAATAATTTTCTTCGTAAAAATAATAATACAAAATTTACTATTTCTCCTCTTCTAATTTTGAATGAAAACTTTAGTGACTGTGTGAGGTGATTGCAATAATAGTAGATAAGCAAATGTCATGCTTTACCTAATGCACCCTGTAACAACTATTTTTTTTTGATGACTTATGGGGATGGTTAGAAGGGATTTGTAAAAAATGTCTTTTTATCTTGAAATGTATAAGCTTAGTAGTTGGTAATGTTCTCAGGTGAAGCGAATGTTCTTGAACAGTTTCTTATAACTGAAGGAAAAAAGAAAATTCCTGTAGCTGGTTGTCGATGTGTGAAAGGAGTTCTAAAAAAGAATGCCAAATTTCGTGTTGTAAGGAATGAAGAAATTTTGTTTGAAGGTAAGTTTCCATAGTATAACAATTTTTTTTATTAGGAAAGTCTTGCGAATTAAAAACATAAGTTGATGAAAACTTGGTGCTTGAATTCGAGCAATTGTAGTAAGGCTTATTAAGTTGTTTGACAACTTGTTTGATTGATTTTAAATATATAATACTAAATCATTCCCCCGCTTCGCAACGGGAACAGAACGCTGAAGAGAATAGTATTGGAATGATGATGATTTAAATTAGGGATGGACGGGATTGAATTTTTAGTTTGGGACGGGACAGGACGGGATTTTTTTCTGTGCATAAAAAGAAAGTCTTGAGTATTGCAGATTCCAAAAAAGACATACAAAATCAATTTTTACCGTTTGTGGCACTGATCTATAAAAACCAAAAAATGGGTAACAATTTACAGGTACCTATAGAAACTTGTGACTCGCGGTCATGGTGCGATCGTCAAAATGACTGCGGTCACGGGGTGATCGTCGGTATGACTCGCGGTCACGGCATGATCGTCGGTATGACTCCGCGGTCACAGCGCGATCGTCAGTACGACTCTGCGGTCACGGCGTGATCGTCGGTATGACTCGCGGTCACGGCATGATCGTCGGTATGACTCGCGATCACGGCACGATCGTCGGCATGACTCCGCGGTCACGGCGCGATCGTCGGTAGGACTCCGCGTTCTCCTCGTGATCGTCGGTATGACTCCATGGTCACGGGGTGATCGCAGGTATGACTCGCGGTCACAGGGTGATCGCCAGTATAACTCGCATCACGGCGCGAACGCGGAGTCCTACCGACGATCTCGCTGTGACCGCGGAGTCCTACCGACAATCGCGCCGTGACCACGAGTCATACCGACGACCACGTAGTGACCGCGAGTCATACCGACGATCACGCCGTGACCACGGAGTCATTCTCACCGTGATCTGTGGTATGACTCGCAGTAACGGCGTGATCGTCGGTATGACTCAGCGGTCACAGCGCGATCTTCGTTATGACTCGCGGTCACGGTGCGATCGTCGGTCCAATAATCGCGGTCACGTCGCGATCGTCGTTATGACTCCGCGGTCACGGCGTGATTGTTGGTATGACTCGCGGTCACGGTGCGATCGTCGGTCCAATAATCGCGGTCACGTCGCGATCGTCGTTATGACTCCGCGGTCACGGCGTGATTGTCTGTATGACTCGCGGTCACGGCACGATCGTCGTTATGACTACGCGGTCACGGCGCAATCGTCGAAATGACTTCGTCTCCTGCGTTCGTGGACCTATAGCTCGCATTAGTGGCGTCATCGGCACTCGCGAAGCGGCAAAATCGCCGACGATCGGACCAAATCCCGTCCCAAAAATTCCCGAATCAAATGTAATCCCGTCCCGATTATCGGGAATATTTTTTCCCGAAAAATTCCCGAAATTTCGGGACCCGTCCATCCCTAATTTAAATGTTTGGTATTGATCAAACGACTTTTAAAATTAGAATTTTCTAAATATTGTTTTGCTTTAATAGATGTATTTTAAGATGTAGCCTACTGTCGATAAACTGTTAAAATACCTTATTTTTAAATTTATCTTTTGATGTTTTGTTTGCACCGTTTTCATTATTGTAATACCCCAATTTCATTATTATCCTTATTGCCCATTTTTGCAGTTTTGATATACTATCCACATTTGATTCTGTGGTTGAACCATAAAGGCATAAAATATATATTCTCATTTAGCTAATGGGTATTAGCTAAATGAGAATATATATTTTGTTATGGTTTTTATTACTAAAGAATGACTTCCTTTGAAAGCAAACAGATTTCCCCAAACTTAATAACTGAGAAACAAATGTGCTATTTTAAAACGTTTTTATTAGCTCGCTTTCTTGTCCGGTACAAATTTTGCAATCAATTTTATACTAACTTTCCGATGAGCTAGAGACTTGAAACTTGAAACATAGCTCACAAATGGATGACAATGTAATATTATATAATTTAACTTTCATATTTCCCTTGGGCTACACCCCATGGGCTTGTTTTTATTAGCTCACTTTCTTAAAAAATGTTGATATCAATTTTAAACGAAAATCCCTATTAGCTAGAGACTTGAAACTTGAAACATAGCTCACAAATGAATGACAATGCAATATTATATAATTTAATTTTCATATTTCCCTTGGGCTACGAAAGAATGTATATATAGGCTATATATATATCAATTAATTTAAGTCAGCTGTAAATACTTAAATTTGACAGAAGAGCAGAGGTTAAGAGGTACAGGTTCTGCTCCCGAGATATTATAAATACCCCCGCCGCAGCAAACCTGCAGACTAAGTGAATTTCAACATGTAAGATTACATTTTTACTAAAATATTTCTATAAATAAGACATGTTTATTCCCTATTTAAATAACATTAAATTTAACGAGTGCTTAGGTTTGCTGCTATGGGGAAGGTAAAAAATTTTTTGACCATACGTCAATAGTATAGGATGAAATAAATAAATTTGCCAAATTTTATCAATATATATCCATAAACAAGTAAACTACACAAATTTTCATTTTCTCCATAAGAATAACATGGGAATTTTAAATTACAATATTTTTGAATTTTCTCCGTGACTGCTAGGCATACAACAGCGCTTCAATATACTAAATTGATTCTTTTTTTACGCTCTACAAAACAGTTTAGAAAGAAATTGCAAAATTTTTTGTTTTAGGGTCAAAAATGGGAAAACCTCATTTTTACCCCAAAAAACCCCTCATAAACCCCCGTTCCCATGGTCCGATTATGCTGGATCGCAAACTCGTTAGAATAAACGTAGATTTACACGTTTGTACCAAATTTCATCAAACTCTGATCATTTTTGCTACAGTTATCGTGCTAACGGACATATATATATATATATGAATTTGAAAGAATGTTGTTTTTGGCCTCTAGGGACCTCAAAACGAAAAATTAAATTGGTCCCGGGCCCAGGTCTTACCATGAGTACTACGGTAATACCTTATTCCCTATATGGGAAAAAATTCACTAAAATATAAAACAAGCATTCAAAGTAAAGATAAAACATCTGATTAGTGATTACAGATAATAAGGTTTTGGTTATGTTTTAACAGGCCATATAAAATAGATTTAACATATTTACACATTAAAAAGACTAAAAATTATAAAAACTTACTAATATTATAAATCTGAAAGTTTGTGAGTTTGTGTGTGTGTTTGTGTGGCTCAATCACGCATAAACCACTGGACGGATTGGGCTGAAATTTGGTATGATGATAGCTCACATTCCCGATTAATATTTAGTCATATTCTTATCTCAAAAATCCTTTTGGGCACCACCCCAGTGGCTCTGTGCTTAATAATTTATAAATAAAAATCATTTTTTAAATGCCACGTTTTTAAACACACAAAAAAGTATAGCCTAAAATAATTTATAGATATGTTGAGAGAATAAATACTTGTAAGATTTAAAACGAAAAACGTGGGCGCATGCAATAGATCATAATAGTTCAATAGGTGAAGTTAATTGTAAATTATCATGCGCCCCACATTTTTTCGTTTTAAATATTACAAGTATTTATTCTCTCAACATATCTATACATTATTTTATACTTTTTTGTGCGTTTAAAAACGTGGCATTTTTAAAAGTATTTTTATTTATAAATTATTTAAAATTAGTGTTTAGTGGTTATTAAATAAAACTTTGCAGGTCTATTAGTAGACTGGATCGACAGACACCTAATCAATTGTGTTCTATTAAAACTAAAGTGATTGTGTATTCGTATATTACTGCACAGGCAAGCTTGACTCGATGAGGCATCTGAAGAATGAAGTAGACACAATCAAGACAGACCTGGAGTGTGGGTTGCGACTGGAGGACCACAGTCTACAGTTCAAGTCAGGAGACACCATCATCTGTTATATCACTCATCAGCAGCCTCAGTCACTGGACTGGGATCCTGGCTTCTAAATAAATATTCTGTAGCCCAAACATGCTGTGTCTTTTAAATCCCAAAGCCAAGGATAAACCAACCCCAAATTTATCTATGAAGCAAACTACTTAATGCTACTTAATGACTAATAAAGGTTTAACAGGTTCAGTCCCAGCCGTCACACTCCTCTGTATGTACAGTCTCTCACCACACAGGAGTGAGTGTGTTAACAAGTTCAGTCCCAGCCGTCACACTCCTCTGTATGTAAGGTTTCTCTCCACACGGGAGTGAGTGTGTTAACAGGTTCCATCCCAGCCGTCACACTCCTCTGTATGTAAAGTCTCTCCACACACGGGAGTGAGTGTGTTTAAGTTCAGTCTCAGCCGTCACACTATCTGTATGTTAAGTCTCTCCACACACGGGAGTGAGTTAAGTTCAGTCTCAGCCGTCACACTCCTGTGTATGTTAAGTCTCTCTCCTTTGTATGTAAAATCTCCCTCCTCACAGGGAGTGAGTGTGTTAAATTGCCTGATTACTGTAAAAATGATCAGTTGTAGTTTAAATTGACTGCAACTGTATCGTGCTGCAGTTGTAACACATTATCAGGTCAGAATGTCAGCTATGATGTTTACAAATTCCTCATGGTAGAGTTTGTGAAAAGTTTACACATAACATGGGATATGACAAATATAGTTATAGTTTAAAACTTCTGACTAACTACACAATGAAAAAAGTTGTAAAAATCATAGCTGACATTCTGATGATGTGCTCCATCCACAGCAAGAAACAGCTGAAGTCAATTTAAACTACGACAAATCATTTTGACAGTAACCAGGTAATTCTTACCTTTACTAGTTAATTCAGACAATAACTCACTTTAACGTAGGGGTTTTAAGTGAAAAAGAGTTGCTACCTACCAAATTTTCATTGAAAAAAAAAAATGCTTGGATTCTCCACCTAATAAAAATTACATTAGAACTCCACTAACTCCAGCCATCCAAACTACAATAATAATTTCCCAGAAGAATTGTGTTTGTTGCAGTTTTTTGCAGCTTGAGGTACTGTAGTCTCTTACATATTTTAATGTGTGCCAATTGTGTGATTGGCTGGTGACAAGTCATCTGCCTTGTGCCACTGTCCATATAGGCTACTACTATAGGCGGTGTCGTGCCAGAAGCGACCCGTGCCGCTAGCGACCCACCAATTTTCTACCGTGCCGCTAGCGACCCAAGAATTTGGAGCGGGAGGCGAGTATGAATTAACGCCGATTCAACTTATATTCTTAACAAAAACTAAACAGAATTTCACTATAAAACAATAAAACGATTTGCTGTCACATTAAATACATAACAAAGTACTCCTGCGCAGCAGTCCTGCAGACTAAATTTATTCCCATTTGGGGAAGAAATAATAGTTTTTTATGTAAATTGTATCGTATAATTCATACGAGTGTACATTTACCAACACATATCCATAAATAAAATAAGCAAACTATAACAGTTTGTAGACTCCAGGTGCATTTATTGTAATAGGCCTATTATTTTTTTATTCTTTCGTGTATGTGTGTGTGAAAGTTTATGGACATTAGTAAACAATGATAAGTATTTTTTTCCAACTGCAATGTTTTGACAATGGTGGATACAAGCCGAAACATGTAAACAACCTACTATTTGAGCTGTTTGTCGGATTATAAGGTATGTAAACCTATTTATCACATTAAATATTACAGCTCAGGAGCTAGAATGGAAATGAATTATAACCAAATTACTTAAATTACAAATTACATATATTTTTTACGAATGGTGTTTTTGCTCTCTCGGGGCATCAAAACGAAAAATAAAATAGGTCCCGGGTCTAGATTTTTCAATGAGACCTACGGTAACAGCTTATTCCCTAAATGGAAAAGAGTATTCTAGCACAACTAAATAAAGAAGATTTTGAGGTTTCTAGTCATAGTATGGCAGCTTACAACCCCTGATGTTGTTGACCTGCTATCACGAAAAATGACTAAGACTCTACTAACTCAAAAATAATAATATGAGGCAAGAAAAGGGTAGGAATTTATTGTAGAAAAACTCTATATATTTATAATGACGAAGCTATCTATGCAGCTGATGATTTAGATAAAAAAACTCCCAAAAAATTAAAACGCTTATAAAAATTGTGGCTTTTGTTATGACTATAATCCCGGTTATGTCACAAATATTGTTTCTTTTGCACCTGCTAGTATGTTGTAGTAAATGTAAGATTTGTATATTTGTAAATATTTTTTTTTAATTTAATGATTTAAACTATATAGTCTATTTTTATTGTTTTTATATTTTTGCACCAGATAAAATGTGGAGGTCAATAACTCCATTGCATTGTTATTAATTATCTGTCATAGGCTATATCACCAAACAGTTTATTGCTCTTAATTCATCTTTATACAAATCTTGTTTTTTTTTTTTTATTCCAACTGTTATTGTTACACATATAAAAAAAAAAATTGTAGCCAGACTGTTGATTTTTTATTAAGAAAGTCCCTATTTGATTGGCTGTGTTTTCTGAACTGAAATATGTATTTCCTAAAGATCAATTTCAGTATTTCATTTCAGTTTCAAAATATGTTTTGGAAATACAATTACTTCAATTATGCAGTAAATTTGGGGGAAGGGAAGGAATCATTTATAAACATTGGAGAGCCATTTTAAACGTAATGAAATGAAATAAAATAGTCAAATGAAAACAAGCTGTTGTAATTAGGCCTACGCTTTACAACAGGCAGGACGTTGAAGAAAGAGTCCAACTATCTATTTCAAATCCTAATCCAAACATAATATGTTAACAATAATTGTTAACACGTCAACTTCATTAAGCTCCAAGAAGCCACTATCTCCAAACAGGCTAGTAGAAAAAATCCAAAGTTTGACGATTCGAATGGTTTCTGCTTTTTGAATTTTGAAAAAGAACAAGCATTTGACATAAAACCACATTAGGACAGGACGACGTCTGTCGGGCCAGCTAGCGTTTTATAAATATCAATTTTTTTCAATTTAGAATATTTATTTACTGATAGAGGAAATTTCTCACGCACGGACAGTAGCCTATGTGAGGGGGATTTCATATTTAATGACTATGTCAGTATATTATTACATAACTATGGCATAATTATAAAATATGTACTGACAAAGTATTGTAACATAGTATTTTACTTACTGAAATAAACATTATTTTGATTATATTTGATAAACTACCTCCATGTGAAGTTTTATTTAGATCTTTTAAAATGGTTCCCGTGCGATTAAGTAGTAGACCTATACAAACACACATCCACCATCTCATATTTACATATTTATTTAATAAATTGAAAAATAAAGAAAATATAAGTTAATTGATTATATTTGGCTTTTATAAAATGATAAAAATTCAAGAAAAATTGTTTTATTAAGTTACTACACATAACTTGAGTCTATGCTAGCAGCTGGTAACTAGAGATGCTAAAACAGCTCTTTATAAGCGAATTTATAGGCGAATATTGGGCTCTTCCAGGTGGTACATATTACTATAACAAGAATAGGATTTGTTTATAAGCCATTAACACCGATTTGAACAAAACATTGTAAAACCCTTTATCAAACAATGGGTCGCTAGTGGCACTCACGCTACTACCAGGGTCGCTTCTGGCACGATTTTTGCTGGGTCGCTTCTGGCACGGTCGCTTCCGGCACGTAATCCTATAGGCATATAGGTCCATATATACTGTATCATATAGGCCTACTCTTTTCTTGGAAAATCCAACTATCCAGATTTTTTTTCTATAGAGGATCCTGTCCTAATTGATTCAGATACTTTTAGTTCTTCTAATGATAGTTGAATTACTTTTTAGTTTTATATGACTCATTAAATATTTGAGTGCTAGGCCAATAATTTGCATTTTGTAAGCCTTTTTTGCCTTTTAATTCCATTACCTGTTGTTGAATTGTAACTGTATTGTTCTCACTATTTTATCAGGCTAATTTGGAATAATAAGACAATAACAAAGAAAAGACTTGATATTTGCAGTAAATATTCCATGTTTTTGTTGTAAATTTCCAAGTTTTCTTATAAATTGTAATGTTCTGATAGCATTATTTTAAAGCAAAATCTCAAAAAATCTAAAGACATCTAGTTTTGAATGTAATATTGAATCTTATATATTTAAAAAATTTTGTTTTTCTTTTCCGAGTTTGTTTGGCTCTTCTACCCGACCGATTTTCATGATTGAGAACTCAAATGAAGGTATGCACGCACAGATTTGCCATCAAGCATCGGCATATAATTATCTATAGTCTCAGTCTCACTCGGTTTATACGTAAACGAAGTTTGCTCTCTATGTATTTCTTATGGGAGTTAAATTTGGTTTCTCTTTGCCGAGTTCGTTTGGCTCTTCTACCCGACCGATTTTCATGATTGATGTCTCAAATTGAAGGTAGGTACGCACAGATTTGCCATCAAGCATCGGCATATAATTATCTATAGTCTCACTTGGTTTATACGTAAACTAAATTTGCTCTCAATGTATTTCTTATGGTAGTTAAATTTGGTTTTTCTTTGCCGAGTTCGTTTGGCTCATCTACCCGACCGATTTTCATGATTGAGAACTCAAATTGAAGGTATGAACGCACAGATTTGCCATCAAGCATCGGCATATATTTATATATAATCCTAATCGGCTTATAGGTAAACAAAATTTGCTCCCCGTGTATTTCTTATGGGAGTTAAATTTGGTTTC
This sequence comes from Macrosteles quadrilineatus, assembly GCF_028750875.1. Lineage (NCBI taxonomy): Eukaryota > Metazoa > Arthropoda > Insecta > Hemiptera > Cicadellidae > Macrosteles > Macrosteles quadrilineatus. The sequence continues at coordinate 35,184,400 of NW_026542594.1, read as the reverse complement.
TCTTTTCCGAGTTCGTTTGGCTCTTCTACCCGACCGATTTTCATGATTGAAGTCTCAAATTGAAGGTATGCACGCACAGATTTCACATCAAGCATCGGCATATATTTACCTACTGTATTACTTGACTAAAAACATAATTTCATTCATTTTCGAATTCTTACATCATTTTAAGATACCAGTTATAATCATATAATCCTACATATTTTGGTCTAAGAACCTTCAGTGAAATAACGGCTTTCATTTAAGCTATTAGTTATTCAAATTGGACGTGTTTCAAGCACAATAGGGAACAACCAACATAAAAATTATTTGTCTTATGGTTGTTCTATGATTAAAAATCAATAGCTCAAGTATTGTCCATGTTTTTTATATGTTTTACACTCAAAATAATCAGTAAATTATAGGCTTTAATTTGAGCTATTGATAGTTTAAATCAGGTAAGCTCAAGATACAGAGTACTACACTCAAGAAATATATCATTGAATCAGAAATATATCTATGAATTTGTCCCTGAATTTTAAAACAGTAAGGCCTATTTCCCTATAATATATATTATTGTGTAGCGGAAACCGACGCAAAAGCCATTGCACTGTTGTATTGCCATATGTTTTTTTATGAAGTTAGAATCATGTAAAAAAAGTTCTTTTAGTTCGTCATTTACTTGTGGTTGTGGCATTTTAACGAGTCCATTGTGGCAACATGCGTTGAAATGTCCATTTGTGGCCTCCTCTGCGGAGTGAAATGCGCCACAATGCGTGTAAATGCTGAGGACCTAGATTGTCAGAAACAACACTTAACTCATTTTCCAGCGTTCTTCTGAAGGCAGGTTGTAAACCAGCTTGTGGATTTCTTTCATAGTTAGGCCTTACATGACGTTCTCTTTAGCATTTCTTGTGTCAGTTGAATTCCTGGATACTCCTCCACGCCTTGCAGGTCTTCCCATACCCTGTCTAGTTACTTCACTCATTATAAAAACGGAAAACAAAAAATTAAACAAATACATTTCATTTTGAAACATTATTTAACAACATTGACTTTTGGAATAAATGTAAACATTGCAAATAAATAAGTAACAGCTTATTTAGTGGAATCATTTTAGTTTTGAACCCCAACAAAATTGCAACACGAGCAATTTTTTTTAAATGATAGCTAAGAGTGTCCTTAATAAGCCCTCAAAAATCGCCATGAATCGTACCTTGGCAACATGCCCTAAAATTCAAAATGGCCACCAAGATGGCTGCCATAATATATATTTTGGCATATATCTCGAGAACGGTTAGTTTTATCAAAAACGTTATGTTAGCAAATATGTAGCTCTTTTAATGCCGATCAGTTTTTATATATGCATTTTGTCTGTCAGACGTATGGTATGGCCGCAATTTGAAGAGCCGTACTTCATTATAATCTGCCTTTTTCACAAAAATTCAAAATTTTCATTTTTTGACGACTTAATGTTAGAAAATACAAATTGTACGTCAAAATAATTTAAAAGTTGTTTGCCATGTGGTTTCCTACTTATTTTTAGTTTTTACACAGTCGCTTTCTTTCCTTTAGTGCTACAGAGTCGCTGACAGCTTCTTATTTTACTTATCTATTGGTGTAATATTACAACAAATTACAACTTGCTATTCAGAAGTGACAAACGACTTTCAGATCATGTTTATAACATTAAAATTAGATCCTCACTTGGAGAAGATTTAGCTAAATCTCTATTAGCTCTGCACGCCTATACAGGGTGCGACACAACTTCGAGGATTTTTCACATCGGAAAACTATCTGTATTCAACAGAACATTAGAAGACGAGTATTTTCAGGGTCTGCTGTCATCTTTCAGCTCACCAAATCTGAGTCCAGATCAAGTTGAAGAAATCGGTCTGAAACTAATGGTTTGTCTGTTCAATGGGAATAAGAACGAATCAATGAACACATGTAGATACAAAAGTATTTTGTCAAAATTAAAAAAAAGCTAAAAGCTTTTTAAAGTCTCAGCAAATTCCTTCAACAGAGTCAGCAGTAAAGTTTCATAGTTTGCGTGCCTATTTACAAATTCAAATATGGGAAAGGGCAGAAGATAGTATGATAACTACAGACTGGGGATGGACTTTGCAGGACAACATGTAAGTGCCCCAAACGATGGATTTGCCAGCAGCACCAGAGACATTGTTAAAAATGATTAGATGCAATTGCAAGACTCCTTGTAAATCAGTGATATGTGTGTGTAAAAAAATGGATTCAACTGCACTATTTCCTGTGGTCATTGTTTAGAAAACAATTGTGAAAACAGTCTCCAGTTGTCATTGGACAAAGAAAAAGACGATGAGAATAGTATTTTTGAAAATTTTGACTAAACTTTTAAATCATTTGGCCAAATTATGTTAACACTATGGTAAAACTACGTTTATATGTTCATGTTGTACATATTGTATATAGGGATCTTTTTATTTCGTAGTATTGAATAAAATTGTATGATTTAAATAACATAAATGTTTTTATTACATATCCATATTCAGGCTTCTTACTTATCCCTTAAAATGGGAGATTATTTAAATCACGCAAAAAAATTGTTCATGATCATAAAATCCCAAGTAAAACTGAAAATAAGTAGGAAACCACACGGCGAACAACTTTTAATTGTAATGTTTTCACGTACAATTTGTATTTTCTAACATTAAGTCATAAAAAAATGAAAATTTTGAATTTTTGTGAAAAAGGCAGATTTTAATGAAGAACGGCTCTTCAAATTGCGACCATACCATACGTCTGACAGACAAAATGCATATATAAAAACTGATTGGCATTAAAAGAGCCACATATTTGCTAAAATAACGTTTTTGATAAAACTAACCGTTCTCAAGATATATGCCAAAATATATATTTTGCAGCCCCCTTGGCGGCCATTTTGAATTTTTGGGCTTGTTGCCATGGTACTATTGATGGCGATTTTTGAGGGGTTATTAAAGACACTCATAGCTATCATTAAAAAAAAATTGCTTGTGTTGCAATTTTGTTGGGGTTAGGTAAAATTTTCTCATAAAATGATTCCACTAATTAGAATGCAGACGTTTTTCAGTCCCCATGCTTTGCTTATGGTGGATATTTTACGTTACATCTCGTTTTCTGGTAACTTTATGGGAATTCCGCTATTTTTCCCGAGTCCCTGGGGTCAAGACCTTTAATTTAAGACCCCTCCCACTTTTCTGCGGTAGGGTACCAGACGTCCACAATTTTCTGGTAAAAATTTTGTCTTACAGAATTATATATTAGGATTAATTCGGAAAAGTGGAAATTCGCTTAGTCGGTAGGTTTGCTGCAGCAGGGGTCTTTAATAATGCATTTGTATATATAGATTTATATATATATATATATACGTCCGTGAACGCGATAACTTGAGTGATTTTTGTCCGATTTTGATGAAATTTGGTTTGAAGGTGTACGGCTGGATAAACTAGAATGAGTTTGCGAACCAGCATGGTTGGATCATGGGAACAGGGTTATATGGGGTAAAAATGTTTTTTTTCTCATTTTTGACCCTCAAAACACAAAATTTCCCAATTTATTTCTAGACAATTTTAAAGAGGATAAAAAAACAAATGATTTAGTATAGGCAACAAAATTTTTTGGTACTGTTATTGGTTATGGAAAAAATTCAAAAAAATGCAAATTTAAAATTCTTATGTTATTCTTATGGATAATTTTGTAAAATTATTGTAAGTTTGCTTGTTTATGGAAATATTTTGATCAAACTTGGCAAATTTATTTATTTTATACTAAGCTACTAATATTTTACTAAAAAACACACTTTATTAGCCTCCCTGTAGCAGCAAACTTAGGTACTCGTCAAACCTAATGTTATTTAAATACATTTAATTTAAAATCAATTCAGGCAAATGGAAATTTACTTAGTCTGCAGGTTTGCTGCGGCGGATGGTATTTGTTAAAATAACCTTCATCTCTATATCCTTTGTATAATTGGTTCAAATGTATGTATTTATATATGTGTATACATGTAGAACGCTTTTTTGCCTTTATTAGAACTTTGCTTAACATTCTTGATTTCTTTTGGCCTGGGGCCCATTTCATAATAAAGTACAAACTAATATTATTAGTAAATCAGCTGATCGCCCAATGCAAATCTAATGGAAATTACAAGTTACAAGTTGTAACTTGTAACTTTTAGTTTATTATGAAATGGGCCCCTGGTAGTGGTTATTGGTACTGACCACAATATTGATCTGCTAAAGTTAAATAGAGAATCAGTTGATTTCCTAAACTTGCTTCGGAGTTTTGGGTTTTATAGTAGCGTACTTAGTCCGACTAGAAATAATGCATCCCTTGACTCACTCATCATGGAATTGTCAAGTTGTGGTTAGTGACGATCAAATTGCTGATCACAAACATATATTCCTAAAATTAGATTTGTGTATACTACCAAAAGACACGAGTGATTTTATACCTAAAACTGTTCTTTAGGTTAGGCTTGAAAAATGAAAACCGTATCAAATCTTTCTGTGACGATATTGCGAACCAGACAGCCCAATGGTTTAATGAATTGTGTGTTCTCCCAGCAAATGAAGCTTTCGATGAGTTTTTCTCAAAATTTAAGACAAAATTTATCTGCATTTTCCACTTAAACAAAAGTCTGTAGATTAGGCTTGTCGTGATACTCGGGGATCAAACAATAGGATCAAAAACTGGTACACGAGCGAACTTGCAGATTTTAAGACCCATATACTCCTGGTTCATGACATTTCAAAACGTGAACCGGGTGTTCTCCCATACCTTCGTGAATTAAGAAGAGAGTATCGTGTCCGTCTCCGTGAAGCAAAGCAATCAGCCGCTGCAGCCCACATGGCTAGTTCTGCCAATCCCTGCAAGGCGGCATGGAAGCTGATTAGCAAGAGTAGGCCCAAAGGGGGAGCAGCTGCCAAACTTGATTTTGCTACTGCCGATGACTTCAACCACTTTTTTGTTGAGTCAGTAGATGATATTATTGGCAGTATACCATGTAATACTGATGTTTACAATTTTAGTGATTCAATTCCATTGGTTAGTGCTAGTTTTGAATGGACAACCATAAATGTATCTGATGTAAACATTGTAAATAATTATAAGTCCTCTGACAGTAAGGACATCTTTGATATGTCGACTTCACTAATCAAAAGGGTTGTCAAGATACTTGCTCCTTTGCTGGTTCACTTGTTTAACTGCTGCCTTTTGCAGGGCATTTTCCCTAATGTATTAAAGACAGCCAGAACTGTATCTCGTACCTGTGTACAAAAAGGGTCCCAAAAATGTTTTATCTAGCTATAGGCCAGTGTCCTTGATACCTGTGTTTGGTAAGATTTTTGAAGCTGTCATGTTAAGTCAACTCTGTGATCATTTTGAAGCGCACGGGCTCCTGGTCCCCGCCCAGCATGGTTTTCGGAGGGGCAAATCTACTGTCTCGGCAGTGGGCTCCCTTCTGTAGGTCATCCTGGAGGCATTTGAGGAAAAATGTTCAACTTCCGTTGTCCTGTGTGATTTATCACGGGCTTTCGATTGTGTTTAACATGACTTATTGCTACAGAAGCTTCCTAAGTATGGAGTTGGTCCCCGTGCGCTTGGAATGATCGAGTCCTATCTTAATAATAGGACTCAAGTAGTGTCATGGGCAGGTGTGAACTCAAAAGATCTGGCAGTTCAGCATGGGGTGCCACAGGGCTCGGTGCTTGGGCCTTTCTTATTTATAGTTACAATGAATTACCTTTATCACAATGTTTCTAATGATGTGTTGCTGTATGCGGACGATACAACTCTGTTCTCTAAGAACACTGACCCTATCACAGCTAGAAATTGTGTAAACACATTGGTTAATGCAGCATCTGAATGGTTTGCCGGAAATAGATTAGCCTTAAACAAAGATAAGACTCATTAAATCATGTTTAGTCTTAACAAAAATGTTGCCAGCAGTGATCCTGTAAAGCTTCTGGGTTTCACCCTGGATTCTGAGCTTGTGTGGAGTGACCACATTGACGCCCTCTGTGCTAAGGTCAATCGAGTGATTTTATTTTTAAGAAACTTATCTCATGAATTTCCATTTCATTTCTTGAGGCTGGCTTTTTTCTCTTTCTTTCAGGCACATGTTGTCTACGGTACGTGGCTCTGGGGTCACTCCCCACATGCTAAGAAAGTGTTGTTACTTCAGAAAAGAGCAATTCGAGTCATGTGTCAGACTCATTTTTATAGAGCACCACAAACCTGTATTTAGAGAACTTCGGATCATGGCTGTAGTCAATGTGTACATACATCAATGTTTGATAGCAATTAAAGATATGGAGGCTTATCTTGTATAATTATATAATAATTATATAACAATCTATATAAATAAAATTAGAGTTTTGTCTGTACATTACTCAGAATTATATATTTTTAGGTTATTTTTACGTTTGATACATTAAAGAAGCAGAAACAAGTCTTATCTCAATTTCTGTCTGTCTGTCTGCAACACTCAAGATGGCATTTTACGCAATCTTCTCTGTGAAAACGAGAGTACCTATCAAGATCCAAGTCATTTTAATATGTTCACTGGATTGGCGAGAGTGTCTTTAGTGATTAAAATATGGCCTATGACTACTTTGTAAATAAAATTATGGCCGTTCAAAAATGCAGCTTTGTGCGATTTTTGTCAAATTTTTGTTCAATTTTTATCACATAATCGTCTATGAAATAACGAACAGCGGTTCGAATCAAGATTATTTTTTCTAGCTGTCACTGATATGTTTACAAATGTTGTTTACAAATACCGCAACCATTTAGAATCCCTTTTTTAAAGTAAATCCCAACCAAGTAGGATTAAAAACGTTTTTCTTACATAACGGATTTAATTAATCGCAAGTGCAATATCATAGTGTAACCCCGTAAATGAAATTAAATAACTAGGCATCATCCAGGTCAGGAAACAGAAATTCTTTGTGTATAAAATTGTTCTTGAGTTTTTATAACCAAACAAAAGACCTTGAATCAGTGTTGTATATGGCTGGTGCTGGTACACTTAATTATCGTCGCCAATAGCTTACAAACAAGGTTTCCACTCATTGACGGCGCGGCCCCCCATACACGTAACGATCGGCCGGCCGGCGAGAGCCGGAAGGCCAAACTGAACAGTAGTTTGGCCTGTTAAGGTCACTGGAGTCTAAGGCCCCCCATACACGTAACGATCGGCCGGCCGGCGAGGGCCGGAAGGCCAAACTGAACAGTTTGGCCTGTGAAAGGAGGGTCCCCATACACGCAACGATTCGCCTGCCGGCCGGACTGAAATTTCTCCGCGTAAAGCAAGTGTGTATTTAGTTTTCGTACGGCAAAAACGTATTGGTTAACTTCCTATAAGCTGGATCTTTTAAAACCCTGTTGTTGGATGCTTTTGTTTTGACCCTCCACCGACATTCATGCTCTCAGTATTCTTCTATAAAGGCTAGCACATGCTGATTAGTCCACGTAGCCATATTAGTACAAAGACTGAACAGAAAATAAAGTTAGGTTATGGCAATGACCGTGTTTGACCTTAAAAATGGACGTAATTAATGCTACTACTGTACTGTCGGCCTTCCGGCGGCCTGCCGGCGACCCCATACACGTAACGATCGGCCTGAAGGCGAGGGTTGGCCGGACGACGACCCCATACACGTAACGATCGGCCGGCCGGCGTGGACTGTTCAGGCCGGGCCGGCCGGCCGATCGTTACGTGTATGGGGGGCCTAAACCTTCGCTGGATCATCGCGATATTGTCCCCTGGCGCTGCGGAGTGGGGGAAATGATTCTCCCTCCACCTCCCCTCTAGACGGCGTCCAAACAAGCCCGCGTTGTTTTACATGCTTAAACCTATGCTGCAGTTTTTCAATAAGTTAAAAAATGAATATTTATAAAATTAAACTGTCATAAACTAACCTAACCAACCAAACATGCTGATTATATAAAAAAAATTATAAAATAATAATCGAATGAAAGGTTTACTAATCGAAAAAAATAGTTCTGTTCATAAAATAAAATTATAAATGCCTTGAGTTCAATTTTAGAATTTATTAATTACAAGCAGAATACCCGTCCTTCGTACGGGGTTGGCTTATAAGTTGAAAATGTTTATTGCAGTTATGCTCAAGCTTTGCGTTTGCAATGGGGGAGGACAAAGTTTTATAAAATTTGATGTATTTGCTTCTTTGAATTACGATATACTATGGTATTACACATCTACCATAGCATTATGTTCTACCACTTCACCTAAACAATAAAGAAAAATAAATTATTACAAATTCACAAAAAATCACAAATTTTTCATGACATTAAAAACTTGAACATAACTGTGAGTGCCATCCATTCCACTTTGACAGTTCTCATTGAGTATCAGAGTGTTTTGTTGCTGTAGTTCAAATTAGCTGTTTACTTAAAATGCAAAAAAATGTATAGTGCTGCACCCTGTTGGTAAATCTTATAACTTTTTAATGCTTTTGTATATCATAGAACCAACTTTTTAGTTGAAACAGCTGACTAAATTCTTTAATTCCATTTAAATATGAATACTAATAAGGTTAACATGGGGAATTACAGAGCCACTGGGGCGGAGCCCGAGAGGATTTTTGAGATAAGAATATGCCTATATGTTAATCGGGGATGTGGGCTATCATCATGCCAAATTTCAGCCCAATCCGTCCAGTGGTTTATGCGTGATTGAACTTCAAACAAACAAACAAACAAACACACAAACTTTCACATTTATAATATTAGTAAGATAAAATTAAACTGTCATAACCTTACCAAACCAACCAAACAGGGCCGGTTTAACCCATACGCGAACTACGCGGCCGCATATGGCGCCACGAAAAAGTGGCGCCGTGGCGCCAACGGAACAATTTTTCTTTTACGTGAACAACGTAATTTTGTTTATTTTTGCTCAGAGTTCAAGTATTCAAAGCACCACAATAAAGGCATTTATTCTGTTTGTACCAACAGCACTTGAAAAATGTGTATATTTGAACAGCACTACAACTGAAGGACTCAATGCCATTTGCAGTTTCGATTTGTAGTGAGCTGACGCTCGGCAGTCGGCAGCGTACAGCGCGAGCGCGGCCTGTGGGTTTCATTTCACGACTCGCTCATGCTCGAGATAAGCAAACGCGCAGCGCCACTTGTCACGGATGGGCATACGGGAGGGACGATGGCTAAAGGTGTGGTGACGTCATATCTCTAGTGGCTATAATGTCTTCTCTTGAGGCGGCATGATTAGCGTAACGGGACAATGTGATTCCAGTGGCGTTCGTGGCATATTGATAGCGCATCGGACTAGTGATCAGGAGGTCTCGAGTTTCAAGACCCGTCGAGAGGCTGACTTTTTGTCAAAGATTTTACTTTATTTGGTTTTTATCTTATATCTTTTTTATATTATCAGCAAGTTTGGTTGGTTAGGTTAGGTTATGACAGTTTAATTTTATAATTAAAAAGTTAATTTTATTACTAAAAATTATAAAATCAATTGAAATTTTCGACTTAGCGGTTCTAGTGGCGAACGCTGGCTGACACTATGTTAAGCCATCGTCCCTCCCGTGTGTCCCACCGCCACTTGACACAACATGACACTTCCCTTCCCTCCCTTCTGCCTCTGGCTTTGATCCTAGAGCAGAGCATTACGTTGTATTATTGCACTCTTTTAGTTGTATACGTATACCGTATCGGTATCGTATTGGCATTGTTTTGATGATTCATGATTGTTGATAAGTATATGATTACGAGTGCTTTAAGTTTAATTTATAATTAGCACATTTAAGAAGAAAGTAAAAGCTGAATGAACGAGTAAAACATCTTGCGAGCCGATACTAAGGAAACAGTGGCAGAAAAAAAGAAACCGTCTGGCACTTATTATAGAAAGCGTAAGGCGAATTTGGAAGAGGAAGATAAAAAACAAGCCAAATCAATGAGTAGATTTTTGTTTAAATCATCTGGTGGCGACCCCATTCAGCCCAAAGAAGTCACGATAGAAGACGGCAATGATTTAGGTATTTATTTATTTATTTTCCAAGGAAAGTTTAACACAAGCAGCTGATCACAAACGGCAAACATTACGTCATTGCCGTCTTCTATCGTGACGTCATGCTTGATGAGCATTAAAGCCTGTTTTTTTTTGTGTGGCCTTGGTTTTGGTAAAGTTTATATGATAAGTAAAAATGTTAAATTTCTGCGAATAATAAACAGCCTTTAATTGCAAGTATTCTTCTAACCTAAACTTATTGAAAAATTCTTCCCAAAATTATTGGGGAAAAAATCACAAATACGGTTAAGTTATGTTCATGGTTTGGGGGGGGGGGGAATTCTAAGTGGCGCTGATTCGGGTGTTCGCTTAACTCTGAAAAATTCCTAGAACCGGCCCTGCAACCAAACTTGCTGATAATGAAAAAAAATCGAACGAAGGTTTACTAATATAAAAAAAGTTCTAAAATTATAATAGCTCAAATTGAATTTTATAATGTTTTAATTAACAAATTAAACTGTCATAACCTTACCAAACTAACCAAACTTGCTGATAATGCAAAAATCTTAGACAAAAAGTTAGTGCTACCGAGAAGATTCGAACCTGGTACCTTCAGATCCTCAGCCCGGCACGTTATCCATTAGACCACCGAGGCCGGTGGCTACAAACCGTATCGTTGCGGTAATGGTGTTCCCTCAGCCAATAGAATACTTTGCTTCCCCCACTCCGCAGTGCCAGGGGACAACATCGTGATGATTTAGCGAAGGTTTAGACTCTAGTGTTAAGGTCGATTCACACACATCAGTTACGGCACGTCACAGTGAAGAATATTCTTTAATGGATTTTCTATTGCACTATCTACCCTCATCCGTTGCAGTCCCGTCAGTCACTCTGCTGGCATCCGTCAGTCAATTTAAGATTTCTTTCCAACGATACTTTTAGATTGTTCGGACGCCTGACGGAACTGTTTGAGGTTAGAAAATAGTGTTATTGCTATTTAAATGGTTGCATTTGTATTTTGAGTACTGTTTGTAACAATCAACAATATGGACAATGATAATTTGATAGAATTTAGGTTTATAACTTTAAAATTTTGACTATAAATTACTGTGAATTTTAGAGACGGAAGACTGACAACCGACAGACAATTGACTGAGAAATTGCGGATGCAACTGTGACTGGACTGTAACTGGACTGCAACTGGACTGTAACGGAACTGTGACTGGACTGATGTGTGTGAATCGACCTTAAAGGAGGGTCCCCATACACGCAACGATTCGCCTGCCGGCCGGACTGAGTCTTCCCTGGAGGAGGTGATAGCGTATGCTGCTAATTTAGCAGCTTTGTAGAAAAGGAAAAAAGAACAAAAGGGGGTTGTGGCATATAGAGTGGCTTAACAGAACAGCACCAACCGATGTCAATTTATTGGAAGAATTTAGATTGTCACTGTCACTGAACAATACAAAACACTATATATTTTGGGACAACACAAAGACTGAGCAGAAAATAAAGTTAGTTTATGTCAATGGCCGTGCCTAACCTCAAAATTAACGTGAATCAAAATAATGCTACTACTATTGGCCTTCCGGCGGCCTGCCGGCGACCCCATACACGTACCGATCGGCCTGAAGGCGGGGTTGGCCGGCGGCCGGACGACGACCCCATACACGTAACGATCGGCCGGCCGGCGTGGACTGTTCAGGCCGGGCCGATCGCTCCGTGTATGGGGGTGGGCCTAAGTGTAAAGTAAAAAAATCACAACTGCAGTGGGTGATTGTAACAGAGGTTTACGGATGATGCTAAACTCGCTTTTCCAATAATGTGTCACTTTCTGTTTCTACTTACCTGTAATGCAATCGCTGGACCGCTGGAGGGCTGGACCATACAGCCAATAGGCCCATAGCCCATCTCTTGAGTACCTACGCCTACCTATTTATTCATCTAACAACCTTTTCGACGACGATCCTTGGTACCAGTACTTTTCCATAGAATACATGGCCTACCTACTTAAGAAATAAAATTACAAATGTCCAAAAAACATTGTGTGATTTTTGTCACATTCAACTGACTACTAAGATCCGTACGTAGAACGGGCACTCAGCTAGTTATATAATAAGGATGTTCACTCTTACATATGACCAGAAATCGCTCAAATGTACATATAAGTAGTAATAGATTAAGTAAATCACAAAACTGTTTTCCTGTTACAGGTATTAGGTTTTTCAATGCTCTTCCTGGTATTGTCCGTTCCCAGAGGAGATCAAAATTTGTATCCATTGTGAAAAATTGGCTTGAGTTGAACCCATATTACAAGTGGATTATTTTATATGTTATATTTTTTCAGGAAAAGACTGAAATATTATTTTTAGTTCAATATTTTATGTAAAGCCTATTGCAAATAACTTATAATGGCCGAAATAAATCTTGAATCTTGAATCTATGTGCTTGTGTGTGTGTCCGTGACACATTAACTCAGGTAATTGGGGTCTGATTTTGATTAAATTTGGCATTAAAAAATAAAAAGTAGAGCTAGATAAACTTGAATGAGTTCGAGAACCAACAAGATTGAGTCATAGGAACAGAGTTTAATGAGTTTTAAAAATTCCAAAAATAGTTTTTTCCAAATTTGTACTTTTAAAGGCCTTAATAGGCCTAAATGGCGAATTTTCATTTTTTTATTTTTGTACATTGAAGTGTTATTTTACAATTAAAGGTTTTTTTACTTCGAGTTGAACAATAGGCAAATGATATAAATAATAATAGAACATTAACTTGAAGAACATGAGCTAGTGATTGACCACTGTCAACACTAGCTAACAAAGAGAATTTTGATAACACTTAGCCGAATCTGAATGGAAGGTACAATTAAAGGTAATGGAGAAAATTCAATGAAAACTGTTGTAGTTTGCCACTTAAAACACATATTAATATACTACAAATACAGTATCTACGAAGTAAAAGGTCAGGGACATTAAAACGTACGTTTCAAAATGTTCACTCTAAGTATATTACCATAAGTAGGCCTATATTACTACCTTGAAATTTCAACTTGGTCTTTGGCCAAACCCCTGGGGAAGATTCCGAAAAGTCTCATTTTCAAAAATTGTTTCCCCCAAAAATTGTTATTTCCCCACATGTAGTTCTTATAGGGAATAAGCTCAGATCTATTAAGGCACCACCACCCACCCACCCTATAGGGCCTGGTGGCAGAGCCCCCAGTGAGCCAAAGGTGACTAGGCGTGTATACACTATACACTACCATTCTCAAAACAGAGATCATTTGATATACAGAGATGTATCAAAATATATATCTGGTTATACTGTATATGCATACACACACTCAAAATTTACTTTTTTAATTGTTGTAATGTTAATTACTAAATTTTATATGTTACCTTACCAGAACAGCAACAAAATAGAAGTTTGAAAACTGCCAAAATCTGTTTTACTGCACTTAAAAATTCCAGTGGAATAAGTAGGTAAGCTATTTTAATAGGAAAGGTTATGTACTACCGTATGGGTGACTGATGTCAACAAATACAAGTAGCTGCCGCTGCTATCCTGGGCCACAAGTCCGCACACTCCTTTGACACTGGTCCTGTGATAGTGCTGCCCTTCAACTCTCCCTTGTTGTTGACAATCACTCCTGCGTTGTCCTCAAAGTATATGACTGTGCCGTCCTTCCTGCGGAAGGGCTTACGTTGCCGAATAACTACTGCAAGGTTTACTTTCTTCCGCAGCTCGGGTTTGCCGCTCTTCACAGTGGTGATGATCATGTCTCCTGTCCCAGCAGCTGGCAGCCTGTTGAGTCGTCCCTTTACACCCTGCACTGCTATCACATATAGGTTCTTGGCTCCTGTGTTGTCAGCACAATTAATCACAGAACCTACAGGCAATGCAAGAGATATTCTGAACTTTCCTCCAGATCCACCGCCGTGTGCCCTTTTTGACATTTTCAGTTGTCACCTATTATATCGACTACAGACTCGATAGTTTCCACAACAAAGACGTACAAGCGCGGAATGTTATTTACCGCTTTGTCTACGTAGGAAAAAAATACCCATATTAAGAAAATTATTGTAAAATCATCCCTCCAGCTGTCCCTGAAATAGAAATTGAACACACTGCTTATCCAAAAGCCTATTACCATTTAGATAAACAGTCAACCACATCGCTTATGGAAATAAGCTATCATATTCATATAAACCATCTCTTGGTATCTAAATTTGACATTATAAATGTCTATAGATAACTATTGTTCATATTAAGTATCACTTCATTGATGATTACTAATATTTATTCATGGGGGAAACAAATAGAAAGAAGGATACATAAGGGAATCTTTCCCCTTTATACTAGATTATTTATGTACTTAGGCATATCCAGCTTTATTTAGCTTGGATCCTGAGGAGGCTGGTAGTAGCCTGATGCTTTTTTTTCATTTAATGTCAGTAGTTTTCCTTACTAGGGCAAAACCAAATTGGTCTGAACAAATACTAGTAAAATACTCTGTTTCTTTTCCAAAGATTTTAGTGTTTTCCCAATCTATAAGTATATAAGAGGATGTTTATATATATATATATATATTTGGCAGTGATAAACTCAGACACCGCTGAACCGATTGCCACGAAACTTGGTACATACGTGTAGAATTTCATGGAATAGGTTTATACACCATCAATTTCGTGATCCGTCCAATCGGCTCCGCCCCAGTGGCTCTGGAGTTTCCCATGTTAACCTTATGAGAAATGGAATTAATGAATCTTAACAGCTGTTTCAATTAAACAAGTTGGTTCTGTTCTATGATGTTCAATAGCATTTAAGTTACAAGGATTACCAACAGGGTGCAGCACTATTATTTCTTTTACATTTATGACAACAGCTAATTTGCAACCAAAAGGTGAGTGAGCGTAGCGAACGAACTTCAACCTGGAGGCGAGTTAGCGTAGCGAACGAGCTAACCTGAAGGCAAGTGAGCGTAGCGAACGAGATAACCTGAAGGCAAGTGAGCGCAGTGAACAAGCTCCAACCTAAAAGTGAGTGAGCGTAGCGAACGAGCTTCAACCTAAAGGTGAGTGAGCGTAGCGAACGAACTTCAACCAGGACGTGATTGAGCCATGCGAACGAGATCATCTTGAAAATTAAGAAGTTAAACGGGGCAAAGCCCGCGGGTTACAGCTAGTAAATTATATATCTACTAGGTGGCGTTCGTAGAGGCATCCACAAAATTGAGCGGAGTCATCAAGGGTTTATATTATATTGTTTTGGTCCAGTCGTTTTTAATGCATGCGTTGCGGGTCTAAGGTGCATTTTTACTCTTTAGGAAGTAAAAATAGTTTTTATCCTCTATGGAGTAAAAATCACCTGTTGTCAACTCAGTTGTAAATTTCTATTGTAAACGATTGTATGTATCGAAATATGTATCGATTCATGCTTCAAAATTATTTTACCCTACAGTCTACAGTCTCTTCCCATAGCGTTTTAGCATTGCAGATACATTAATCCATTCCCACACTCAACACGCTCACCTTTACTACTTCCTTCACCACCCCCTACGTCGTGGACCTATTTCCCTCTCTACCCATAGCATTTTAAGATTGCAGATACATTAATGTAATTGCCAAAGACAGTTCCCACACTCTGCACTGCAAGCCTTACTACTTCCTTCACCATTTCCTACGTCATAGACTTGTTTCCTTCCCTTCTCATAGCATTTTTGGATCAAAGATACATCAATCTAACTGCCACAGACGGTTTTCACACTATGCTCATACTTTACTACTTTCTAAGCCATTTCCTACATCGTGGACCTGTTTTCATCACTTTCCATAGCAATTTAGTATTTTAGATACGTTAATCTAATTGCCACAAACATTCCCCACACTAGTAGCCTTTACTACTTCTTTCGCCATTTTCTATGTCGTGGGGATGCTTCCATCCCTTCTCATAGCATTTCAGCATTGCAGATACATTAATCTAACTGCTACAAACGGTTTCCAGTTCCCACACTCCACACTGCTCACCTTACTACTTCCTTCACCTCTTCTTACGACGAGGACCTGTTTCCCTCTCTTCTCATAGAATTTTAAGATTGTAGATAACTTAATCTAATCGTCATAAACAGATCCCAAACTCCAGACTGGTCGCATTTACTACTTCCTTCAGCACTTCCTACGTCATGGACATGTTTACCTCCCTTCCCATAGCATTTTATGATTGTAGATACCTTAATCTAATTGTCATAAACAGTTCCCACACTCCAGACTGCTCGCCTTTACTACTTCCTTCACCACTTCCTACGTCACGGACCTGTTTCCCTCCCTTCCAATAGCATCATAGGATTACAAATACCTTAATATAATGGTCATAAGCAGTTCCCACACTCCGGACAGCTCGCCTATACTACTTCCTTCATCACTTCCTACGTCACGGACCTGTTTACCTCCCTTCCCATAGCATTTTAGGATTGCAGATACCTTGATCTTCATAAACAGTTCCCACACTCCGGTTAGCTTGCCTTGACTACTTCCTTCACCACTTCCTACATTGTGGACCTGTTATCCTCCCTTTCCACAGCATTTTATGATTGCACATACCTTAATCTAATCGTCATAAACAGTTCCCACACTCCGGACTGCTCGCCTTTACTACTTCCTTCATAACTTCCTACGTCGAGGACCTGTGTTCCTCCCTTCCCATAGCATTTTATGATTGCAGATACCTTATTCTAACCGTTATAAACAGTTCCCACACTCCGGACTGCTCGCCTTTACAACTTCCTTTCCTTCACCACTTCCTACGTCGCGGACCTGTTTCCCTCCCTTCCTATAGTATCATAGGATTGCAAATACCTTAATATAATCGTCATAAACAGTTCCCACACTCCGGACTGCTCGCCTTTACTACTTCCTTCGCCACTTCTTACGCCACGGACCTGTTTCCCTCCCTTTCCATAGCATTTTATGATTGCAGATACCTTAATCTAATCTCATGGTGGAATGGCCTCCGGATCGTCTGAATTAACTATATAGTGGTTTAAATTACCTTGTTACTGTCAAAACGATCCTTTGTAATACAAAGGATCGTTTTGACAGTAACAAGGTAATTTAAACCACTATATAGTTAATCTAATCGTCATAAACAGTTCCCACACTCCGGACTGCTCGCCTTTACTACTTCCTTCACCACTTCCTTTGTCACGGACCTGTTTCTCTCCCTTCCCATAGCATCATATAGGATTGCAAATACCTTAATATCATGGTCATAAGCAGTTCCCACACTCCGGACAGCTCGCCTATACTACTTCCTTCATCACTTCCTACGTCACAGACCTGTTTCCCTCCCTTCCCATAGCATCATAGGATTGCAAATACCTTAATATAATGGTCATAAGCAGTTCCCACACTCCGGACAGCTCGCCTTGACTACTTCCTTCATCACTTCCTACGTCGCGGACCCGTTTTCCTCCCTTCCCTTATAATTTTTGGAATGCAGATACCTAAATCTAATCGTCATAAACAGTTTCCACACTCCAGACTGCTCACCTTTAGTAAATACTTTAGCACTTCCTACGTCACTGACCTCAAGCTAGTGTCGTCATTTGATTATATTAAGATTAATACCGTTTCTGTTCTAATATCTGTGGAATAATGCTATCAGCTATTTCTTTATCTACTGCATTCAAAAGTCAACAGCTGATCATATGTCTTTATGTGTCAAATACTGCTTCCATAAGGATTACATTGAAACTTTGAGACCCAGTGGGGCGGATTCCTGAGAGTTATTTTTAACGCCATATAGATGTTGGCACTCACCGATATGGTCTTTATCACCATCCAAAATTTGAAAACGATTGATTTAGCCGTCTAGGAGGAGTTTGCGTATTACGAAATGCATAAAAGTCGACGTATAAGAGCTTCGCTCAATAAAAGAGGAACTATGTATGAATGTATACATACTGTATATGTATATACGTTATGGACTCCAAAACCGCTTGTTAGATTGTAATAAAACTTTCAGGCATTATTAAGCATCTTTCAAGGATGGTTCGAGTGAAGTTTGGTGCAGATCCGTCAAATGAGCTCTGCCCCAGAGGATTTTAAGTGGGCCAATGTCAGATTTTTTTATCTACAATGTTTACAAATAAATATAAAGCAGATGTTTACTTTCACCAACTGTTTTGTAGGTTTGAATAATCACAACATTCTGTAGGGTATTAGCTTTAGTCATGATTTGAAATAGTGCCATAATGTTTCTACATAGTGCAGCACAGAAAACTATTTTACTTTTGAACGAGCGGTTTGGCCCGTCCTACGTACGGGATCGAGTAGTCTATTAAAACTGTATATGATTCAGAACAGCTAGTTTACAACTTGGTGGCCGATTCACACACACTGCTTTCATTACAGCAGCTACATACCACCTTCCACTGCATAGGCCTACTATCACTTACCTACCTTATTTTACCACCTTGGCCACTGAAACCTCTAAAATGATCCTGGCCGCCCGTTCTCTTCTATCCCTTGCCATTTCTAAGGAAGATACCAGTCTGAAGATGTCTTTCATTACTTGGTCTTCCAAGTGGTCTTCTACCTTGTAGTACTCCTTGGAATACACTTTTAAAAGTTTAAGTATCTTCTCTCCGCCATGCAAAGCCTGCCCAGCCCATCCGAGATCTGAGACTTTTGGAATGTACCCCTTTATCAAGTTTCTGAATCATCAGTACTACTGGGATAGTTATTATATTGTATGAATCGATTTTGGTTTCTACTGACACCCTGCAGCTTACTGGTCAGTTTTCTGGATACCTACTACACCGGTTGACATTTTCATGTGTACTGTATGCAGTCATACTTATATTCAAAAATCTAGAAAAAGATGTATCAACACGTAAACCACTTATATCTTAAAGGATTGAGCACTTATACTTAGACGGATTGCATTTATAACAAAACTTTATTATACGTTTAAAATGTTAAGTTCAAAATTACACAATCTCCTGATAACATAGATCTTTTACGGTAGGTAATAAACTGCATTTTAAAGTGAAATAGAGTGTAGGCAAACTCTGGACCAATAGTTTTGTATACAAACTTCTTGTGACATAAACATTTCAATGACAGTTAGAAACCAGCTGTTAGTTAAACCACCAGTAAAACGACTTTAACTCGTCCATCGGCTGCTAGACTTTTTGAAAATTAAAACTTAATTTCTAAAAAACTGGGACCCTAAACTAAAATTATGGCTTCGACATTCCCTAGTTTTCAAAATTATCTTTCTTTCAACACAAAAATCATGAAAATCCGTCAAGTGGTTGATTCAGAATCGTGAAATAAAAAAACCCAGTTTTGTTTTAATATTATAGATATGTCCAAATGTATTAAACCCCAATCGCAGCACACCTGTGCACTCAACAACGTTTAAATTCTCCAATTTTAAATATAAAAAACATAAAAACCGTTATCAAAGTATTATAAACAATAAAAGGGATGACAAAGCCTTAATATTTTTATCTTTCGTTCTATACCCACACAATCTAACATAAATTATTAAGTGAATAATAATCGTGCGTGCTATCTCGAGTATTCAAATGCCTCTGAATTTGTCATTAACTCACCACATTACTGTCATCAAAAGAAAGAACTCCAATAATAATGCGAAACTTAAATCCACCGAAACTGTACAACGTTACCAGACTAACGATTAAAAAAATTACGTCAAAATTGATTAAAGCAAAAATTATCAGTGGTAGGTTTAAGGGAGAAATAGTCTTAATCCCAAGAATACTTCATCCGAATTACCCTCTGAATTTAAGCAACTACAATTTCCTTAGTGTCTTGCTTTCGCAATCACCATTATAATCCTGACTATCGTCGGTTTAAATGTAGAAAAAACATGCTTTTCACACAGACAAATGTATTTTGTTAGCGCAGCAACGCGCGCCGGATAACTGCTAGTTTTATAAATTATTTAATCTATATAATTAATACGCCAACGGTAAATTTGTCCGTTGAACCTCCGCCATTTCTTAACTGATTTTGACCATTCACGTCTCATTGAAAAGAGTGTGTCGGGTAGATTTGCAAACTGACCTTAATTTTTTTAAAGTAAAGTGTGGGCTCTGCTCCAGTGGCTTTTAAAGATCCCATGTTGTCCTTATAACGAATGTTTGTTTACATTATGATCAGCTAGATAGTTTTATTGCTGTTAATATGCAAATCAATAACAATTGCAATTCTGTTAATAATTGCAATTCAAGGAAACATGTGCCACAAACATTTAGTACTGACTTTGTTGAAATTAAATTATTTACTGTATGAATTTTTGTTTGCGTTCAAATTACCCATGGAAAAAAACGAGAAAGCCTGGACAGTTTTATAAATTTCCCTTGAAAGAAAACTGAACTAAAGGTGAGTGAGCGTAGCGAACAAGCTAACCCGAAGGCAAGTGAGCGCAGCAAACGAGCTCCAACCTAAAGGTGAGTGAGCATAGCGAACGAACTTCCAACCAGTACGCGATTGAGCCATGCGAACGAGCTCATCTTGAAAAGGAACGAGCATTTGACATAAAACCACATTAGGACATGACGACGTCTGTCGGGCCAGCTAGTTATTAATAAAGTTGAGAATACTAAAGGTTCTATAAAACAAAACATTAAATAGTAAAAATACATTTATATTTAAAGTAACAGATAGATTGGCAAAATTGTAAAACGATTGTATATTATCAAACGATATAAAATTATTTACAGTATCACGGTTACAACTTTTAAACTACTCTTGTTATGACTCAAAGTTAACCTCTTCAGGACCTTTCATTTTATGCTTTTGTTAGTGGGGACTGGTTAAAACACCACAGTAGGTTTTGCAAATATGATTAGGAGATGATATATAATCTGAACTATAGTTTATGCATGTTGATAATAATATGTATTTTAATTGAAGTACTTTTATTGATTCAGTTATATGTTTACCTCTCTATAACATTTGAACTTGGATTGAAACATTAGATGTCTTTGGAATGATCTGAGAGTGAGAAACAAAACATAACTTTCAGCAATGATGCATCAAAATCTACCTTTACTGTGTGATTCAGAAATGTCATTGTAAAATATTTGGTCAACATGACTAGATTTTTTAATCAAATATAAATATCAGCACGAAATAGTTTGTAAGATAACAAATTTTAGCATAGGGCAATTTATATAGTGTTCTAAACTAAAACATTGTTATTGTTTCAATGTAAAAATGCAATTGATACAAACTAACTACGTTACCAATTTATGTTTGTAAATAAAAATGTAAATTTTAAATGGTGGCATAAAACAATTTAAATAATTATTTACTACACAAATTATTTGTAATGTAAAACATCGTTCACCACTCGGAGCAAAAGTATATTATTTTTGGTACCGGTACCTAAATTGTTATATAGTACGTGGCAGTACAGTATTATTAGTTTATTAGTTGCTTGGTGCACTGTTCTACACACTGCTCAAGCGCTACAACTCATTAAGTGGCATCCTGTCCACACACTGTTGATATGTACCGAATTGCGGCATGGTGCCACTATTAAAAACTATAGAGTGTAGGCTGGCGCGAGAATTGGCAACGCAGCATTAAGGAAGTTGTGGTTCCGGTGGACGACGCGAGGCGCGCTAGCTGCTGGCATGGTTTCGTGTTCCACAATTCGGCGTGTGCCTGCGCTACTTAAACACAAATCGACGGGATGAAAAATACTCAATTGTGGCATGTGATGTTTAAACGACGTAATAATGCTGGAAAACCCTAAAAAAAATCGAATTAGCTGTGGCACCCTGAAAAAGGTGCCACAATTTTTCAAGGTGCCACAGTACGGCCATGTGCCTTTGAAGGATGCCACTATTCGGTGAATACAGACACACACACACCAAGCACATCTGTCAGTGACCAACCACGCGTACAAGCCCCTAGGACAAACCAACCATGGCCATACGTTCAAAATACATATTTTTAACGCTGCCACAAACCGGGAACGGTTATCAAGGGATTTGATGGCTAAGGGGAGGTCATTCCAAAGTCGGCAAGCGGTCACAACAAACGCCCCGTCGTAAACTGCAGTCCTATGATGAGGCATACGCAAAGTCAATGAAGCATAGCGTGAATATCTAACACTTTCTTCAGCTACAAACCTAAAATCATCTACAAAATATTTTGGAAAATTTGTTTTAATTATTGAATAGGTTAGCAAAAGAATTTTAATTGATCTAAGGTCACATAGCTTTAATAGCTTAGAATTAATGTAGAAAGGCGTGATACGCTCACTGCGTTTCAGATCATAAATGAATCTCAAGCAGTAGTTCTGAGCGCGTTGGAGAGCATCAGCGAGGTTTACAGTCATGTCATTGATCACAGAGTTGCAGTAAGTGAAGTGGGGGAAGACAAGTGATTTGACAAGATGTATTTTTATGTGCATTGGCAAGAAGTTTTGTAATTTTTTAAGTGCGTGGATTGATGCAAACACCTTTTTACGGATGTCTACGACTGCATCGCCCCAAGTAAGTGTCGAGTTCATAGTAAGTCCTAGGTTTTTGACCTTGTCACAGTAAAGCAAAGCTGTTCCATTTATATTTATTGGATTTGTCGTGAGAAAGTCAATTGAGTTTCGTAACCGTGGATGACAAATTATGATAGGTTTAGTTTTTTCGTGATTAAGTCTGAGTCCGTGTTTATTAGTCCAAGTAATGATTTTCTCAATATCTTCATTCACTCTCAGAACACTTTCGTTGATCTGTTTGGGTGAAAACTTAGGATATCCCAATTCTTGAGCAGGGTAGTTTCTTAACTCAGTTACGTGACTTTCAACTTGTTGATTAATGCTTTGGCCAAAGGAAGAGAAGAATGCATTTAATTAATTGAGAGGAATATTGACTCTCTGTGCGTTAGGTTGTTTCCCAAGCCCAAGACTTTTTACGTTACGCCATAACACTCTAGATGGTTGGTTCTTATTTTCAAAAAGCATATGAATGTGTCTTAATTTTGAATTTCGCAAAAGTTGTTTGACTCTGTTACGTAAATACCGATACTCTTCCATTTCTACTTGATTCTGGGAACGCCTTGCTCTCCTGAAAAGACAGTCACGTCTTGCCATCAAGCTACGTATTTCAGGGGTTATCCATGGCACTGGTCGTTTTTTAGTCAAACGTTTTGAAACAATTGGAGCATGTTTATAAAATAAATTTAAAATTGCATTGTTCAGTTCATTTACCATTTCATCAAGACATGGTGAATTTTCAATTAGATGCCATGGTGTGTTCTGGATATCTGACATGAACTCAACTTCATTCATATTCTTAAAATCCCTATATTTTATAAATTTAGTCTTGGGTTTGGGTGCCTTAACTGAACACACACAAAATATGAGGTCATGCTTGGATACTGCTGGAACTGTAAGCTGCCCATGATGTACAATGTCTTCAGCATCTGATACTACTATTAAGTCTAAGAGAGTGTCAGGCTCGGCAGTATGATGTGTAGGGTCCAGTGGGAGTATGTTTAAGTTACATGAGTCGAACAATGTAGTCAGTTGTCTGTATTAATAGTTTTGATTGGCTGAAAGTAGGTCAGTGTTGAAGTCACCCATGATCAAGACATGACTAAATCTAAATAATGAATTTAAAAGAGCATTTTCAAATTCCAGTAGATTGCCTACTCTAGGTGGGCGGTAACACACACTTAACAAAAGGTCATCAACACCAGATAGGCTAATTTCTATCATTAAAAATTCAGGTTTTGACGAGTACTCAGAATTTGAACAGTTGACCACTTTAAAATTGATTCCCTCCCTGATTTTAAAGCTTGAGGTGTCGAATTAAAGGTCAGAACATTAGGAAAGGGCATCACTTTAAGTACAGTTAAGGACTTAAGTTTGGGGACGGTGGTGCTATCTGTTTACATTAGATAAAACTCAATTCCTTTTGTTTATAACTAAACTTATCGACGTATGAAGCCTAACCAAGTGAATATTAAGAATAGTAAATATGTGTATGAGAGGTTGACTTCTAAAGTAGTGCAAGTTAAAAAGCCAAGATATAAGGTAGGTGATAGCATGAGAATTTCCAAGTATAAACATTTTTTTAGTAAAGGATATACCCCAAATTGGACAGGGGAACTATTTACAATAGCAGAAGTAAAGAATACAAAGCCTGTGACTTATATCTTTAAAGATGAAAATGGCAATATAATCAGGGGAGGCTTCTATACAGAGGAGTTGTTAAAGACCAAGTATAAAGACATGTATTTGATAGAAAAGGTAATTAGAAGGAAGGGTGATTTATTGTATGTCAAATGGCTTGGATTCCCAAGTAGCCAGAACTCATGGATTTCCACTAAGGATGTCCAAGGGAGCGCGCCGTGAGCTGGGAGCGCGCCCAAGTTCGCGTACAAACCTCGCACTGTCAAATTGATGATTTTGAGAATATACATGTGAATGCATGTGGATTTGAAATAGTAATGAAATTGTACAATGGTATTATTTTCTCAGTTATATATGTTGAACATTAATATAGGCTTGTATAAGCCGAGAGCAGGATTTTTGGAATTGGTGGCTAAAAAAAGCTCTCCATGTTATTCTTATGGGGAAAACGTGCCTAAAGTGATGTCATACCACTAGTTTTCGCCACTACTTTAATAATAATCTATTAACATTTTACAAAAAAAGTGTACCCCAGAAAAGAGTACAACCCCAGAGAGCCGTGTGGGCCAGATGTTTTTGGAAATGAGCAATAAACACTCCCCTCTAAACCCCCCGCCCTAGCGCGGCCGCGCGCCCAGACCATCGAAGTATATAACACACCTGGAACACCGGGTAGATAGGAGATGTGGGATAAAAAGCGCGCCGTTTCGGTAACCTTCCTCCACCACTATGGAGGACCCAACGCAGATATGTCAGTTCCTCAAGCCGTGCACACGGTTGTTAATGCGCTCCTGGCCGTGCATACATAAGGTCGACTGCAATTAAAGTTATATATTCGGAATCTGCATTAACTGCAGAATCTGACAGTATAAATATAATCTTATTTAAATCGTAATTCGAATTTTAACAACTAAAAATGTTAAACAAATATCACACCTTGACATGAAAAAGTTACTAAGCGAGGATTTTTTTATTTTTTGGTCAGAAGCAAACTTTAAGCGAGAAAATTGTAGCTAATGAGATGATCTTCAGCATATAACTAAGCAATTTGAAATACAATTTTCTAGTCGTGTGTAATCGGGAGTAATTAGTAACGCAAAGAGGTTATTTATAAATTGCGCCGCGGGCCGTTCTCAATGGTTCCGCTGATCTTTACGTTTACGGTACTCCCAGAAACGTTTTGAGTACAACCAATAGTTATATTAAATTCATTTTTATTACAGGTAACACATAACTAAATACTGAATTATCACCTTCTAGGTAAACTGTTCACATACAATGTTACCGTAAATTAAAATATAAAATTTAGACTATAGATACAGGGACAGGGACTGGTAATCCCCCTTTGTGGATCGTGTATTATCTGCTTTGTTTGGTAATTAATGAGAAATTTCAAATATTAAGGCTCAGATCAAATAATTGATAAGGTCATAAGTTAAATACTAAACCTAGGAAGTATTTTTCAATAACAAAAATTGAATAATAAATTTACAAATCGAATTGTTAGTCGTGTTCCTTTGACAATATGAGTATTTGTATAATGTTGCAAACACACGATTAGTAAAAAGTGTTTTGAGTGTCATTGTTATTCTGTATATGTTTTAAAATTCATATCATCACACATAAGAGAAAAGGGTAACCGGGGGGGGGGGGGGGGGGGGTTATGGTTAATAATACTAAACAGTACTTTTAAGAATATGTTTTACTGCCCACAATCGTGCTTAAATATAGTACAAAGGTCGCATTACATGTTGTGAAACAAAACCAATTTCTTCAATCTCTGCCTTACACCTAACTTATTTTTGTCACATTCATTCATAATGTCCCTAGCATTGGAGAAACAAATGGTTTTGTAAAACAGTGTCCCTCAGTTTCATTCATGGGCGGCAGCCCGGTACCGGTATTGATATTTATCTTCTGCAAATAAATGAAATATATGATCACATCCATAGAATAGTTAGTTGTATTTTTTAACTTATATCAACTATTAAAAAAGGTTAAAATTTATTTAGCTTTACAATGATCGAGTATCACAAACATAAAGAGTTGTTGAACTGAGGAGGTTGGTGCGACATAAAATCAACCTCGTCCCGCTATTAATCACTATACTACAAACAAACTACAAACTTAATTGTAAATTGCTCGATCACATGTTCAAATCATCTCTTAAACTACAACTTTGTCACTTACAGTTTTCTTCTGACCCAAAAATAAAATTCTTCCCCGCATACTAACTTTTTCATGTCGCAATGTACAAATTGTTAACTCTTTTTAACAAAGGAAATTCTATTTTAAATCAAAAGTAATATTTATTTATACCATTAGATTCTGCATTTAATGCAGATTACGAATATATAAACATTATTGTACTTAATCTTTGTTATTGAATGCTAGGAGCGAGTTAACAACTTCGCGCACTATTCGATGAATTGGCTAAAATCCGCTGGGTCCCCCATGTTGGTGCGGGAAGGCTGCCACAACGGCGCGCTTTCGTGAACACGTACCTAGCATTCCAGTTGTGTTATATACTTCGATGGCCCATACTAGCTGCGACTACTGTAATACAGTGGAACAGTAAAGCGCTAATCATAAAACTCACACAGAAAAATAAAAAAAATACATTGTCGACTTAAGCGTACAGTGACACTAACGTCTTCAAACAAACATAAAAAATCAATTTTAAAATAGGATGAAAAGTCTATAAGCTAATCGGCACAATAATTTCGGACACCTAGACATCTAAAACTACAAATAAAATTATTTGATCCAGAGGAGTCATGTATCAGAGTTTCAGTAAAACATTACAGTATAATAGAACAAATTAGATATTATTCTAGTTAGTTGTTTTTTATCTTTAAGTTTTCCAACATGGTTTGCTTACGTTTATAGTTTAAGGTTGTGTATTGTGATTATTTTCATACACGATATGTTTATAAAGTAAATAAAATAGCTTATATTAATTTTTATATTTTAGAAAAAGCAGTTTCATTTTGTTTCCCTTTTGTTAAGGTTACCTCTCCTCAAATTATCCCTCAAATTTATCCACAGATAATTTACTTGATTGCCTCAAGTAGTAGTACTTGATTGCCTCGAGTAGTAGTACTTGATTGCCTCAGTTTATAGTAATATGTTATAAACCACAGACGAATAAGACATTATACCATAATAATATTATAATAGACTACCATTACACATTTAAGGCATCCTTGAGTGAAGTAAACTCACTTACCATATAGATCCCATATACCATATAGATTTTGGCTTACAGCTTGGTAATTAAGGGGACTGCCTCAATCATACTTATACTGATTATTCTACACATTGTATATTACCATTAGAATACCTCAAAGTTGATGTGATGGGCTTAGAAAAAATATTGTGCACTTTTTCCTGATTCAAGTTCCTTTCAACCATATACATTTTGGCTTACAGCTTGGTAATTTAGGGGACTGCTTCATTCATACTCATACTGAGTATTCTACACATTGTATATTACCATTACAATACATCAAAGTTGATGTGATGGACATAAGAAAAAGATTGTGCACTTTTTCATGAGGCAAATTCCTATCAACCATATAGATTTTGCCATATAACTTCGTAATTTAGGGGAATGCCTCAATCATACTCATACTGAGTATCCTACACATTGTATATTACCATTACAATACATCAAAGTTGATGTGATGGACTTAGGAAAAAGATTGTGCACTTTTTCCTGATGCAGAGTTCCTATCAACCATATACATTTTGCCATATAACGTCGTAATTTAGGGGACTGCCTCAATCATACTCATACTGAGTATTCTACACATTGTATATTACCATTAGAATACCTCAAAGTTGATGTGATGGACTTAGGAAAAAGATTGTGCACTTTTTCCTGACTCAAATTCCTATCAACCATATAGATTTTGCCATATAACTTCGTAATTCCCTGGACTGCCTCAATCATATTTATACTGATTATTCTACACATTGTATATTACAATTAGAATACCTCAAAGTTGATGTGATGGACTTAGGAAAAAGATTGTGCACTTTTTCCTGATGCGAGTTCCTATCAACCACATAGATTTTGCCATATAACTTCGTAATTTAGGGGACTGCTTCAATCATACTCATACTGAGTATTCTACACATTGTATATTACCATTAGAATACCTCAAAGTTGATGTGATGGGCTTAGGAAAAAGATTGTGCACTTTTTCCTGACTCAAATTCCTATCAACCATATACATTTTGCCATATAACCTCGTAATTTAGGGGACTGCCTCAATCATACTCCTACTGATTATTGGTATTTACTCAGGGGAGGTACGGAAGAGGCTACGATGACAGCTGTGGGCTTCTTATTAGCTGAGGGAACGCTATTACCGTAACAATACGGTTTGTGGACAACGGCTTCGGTGGTCTAGTGGTTAGCGTGCCGGGCTGGCGTGCAAATGTCCCGGGTTCGAATCTCGCTGGTTGCATTAACTTTTTGTCTCAGATTTTTTCATTATCAGCAAGTTTGGTTGGTTTGGTTCGGTTATGACAGTTTAATTTTATTATTAAGTCATTATAAAATTTAAATTGAGCAATTTCTAGTTTTATTTAATAAACATAATTATTTTTACTATTACTAATCTTTTTTATTTATATGATTTAATTATCAGCAAGTTTGGTTAGTTCGGTTAGGTTATGATAGTTTAATTTTATAATTAAAAAATTATAAAATTGAATTTGAGGCATTTATAATTTTATTTTATGAACAGAACTATTTTTGCGAATAGTAAACCTTCATTGACAAAGTGCTCTCTACTATAGCGCTGTTCGCGGAGGAATTTTGAACTAAATGCCTCATTCGTACCTCCCCTAAGTCAGACCCCTGATTATTCTACACATTGTAAATTACCATTAGAATACATCAAAGTTGATTTGATGGACTTAGGATAAAGATTGTGCACTTTTTCCTGACTCAAATTCCTATCAACCATATAGGTTTTGCCATATAACTTCGTAATTCCCTGGACTGCTTTAATCATATTCATACTGATTATTCTACACATTGTATATTACCATTAGAATACCTCAAAGTTGATGTGATGGGCTTAGGAAAAAGATTGTGCACTTTTTCCTGAGGCAAATTCCTATCAACCATATAGATTTTGCCATATAACTTCGTAATTCAGGGGACTGCCTTAATCATACTCATACTGAGTATTCTACACATTGTATATTACCATTACAATACATCAAAGTTGATGTGATGGACTTAAGAAAAAGATTGTGCACTTTTTCCTGACACAAATTCCTATCAACCATATAGATTTTGGCTTACAGCTTGGTAATTTAGGGGACTGCCTCAATCATACTTATACTGATTATTCTACACATTGTATATTACCATTAGAATACCTCAAATTTGATGTGATGGGCTTAGGGTCAACATTGTGCACTTTTCCCGATGCAAGTTCCTATCAACTATATACATTTTGCCATATAACCTCGTAATTTAGCGGACTGCTTCATAGAGCGGAGGCTGGTCTATACCCCCCTCCCCCCCTGGTGGGAATTTTTGAAATATACATTTTTGTGCTCGTATTGACACCTACTTTAAGATTTTAGGTGTTTGCCACTTGTGAATTACAGCATGTTCCAGAAAACACGAAAATATCATGACAGTTAGAATATATATACATAAAAAAAATTGTTTTTCTTTTCCGATTTCGTTTGGCTCTTTTACCCGACCGATTTTCATGATTGAGGTCTCAAATTGAAGGTATTAACGTACAGATTGAACATCAAGCATCAGCATATATTTGTCTACAGTCCCACTCGGCTTATACGTAAACGACATTTTCTCCCCATGTATTTCTTATGGGAGTTAAATTTGGTTTTTCTTTTCCGAGTTTGTTTTGCGCTTCTACCCACCCAATTTTCATTATTGAGGTCTCAAATTGGTAGTATGCACACATATATTTCACATCAAGCATCATCGTATATTTATCTACTTTATTACTCGACCAAAAACATAGATTTGATATATTTTTTAATTCGTATTTCAATTTAAATTGTATGGTATTTTACCATTTATAGTTGTACCCTATATATTTTGGTCTAAGAACCTTCAGTGATATACCAGCTTGCATTTAAGATATTAGTTATTCAAATCGGACGGGTTTCAAGCAAATGCAAGGTGAACATCCAACATAAAAAAAATTATAAGGTTTTTCTATGATTGAATATCAATAGCTCCAGTATTGTTTACGTTTTTTATATGTTTTAGACTCAAAATAATCAGTCAATTATAGGCTTTAATTTGAGCTATTGATCGTTTGAATCAGTTAAGTTTAAGGCCCCGTTTATGCACCAAGAGCGGTAGCCATTTTCAACACCATTGAGTTAAATGGGGCTGTTTATGCACGAAGAGCGATAGCGGTAGCGGTTGACCTCCCGCTGCGGTTTCTAATTCGACCGCTGTGTAGTTAGAAATCGCAGCGGTTGATTGGGATAGAGTGGTTTTCAACTACATTGAGTTAAATGAGACTGTTTATGCACGGTGGGAGCGGAGCGGTTGCAGCCAGGGTGGCCAACTTGACCGACGTGCACGTGCACTTAGGACAAATAGTTGAGTTAATTATTTGGCAGAGTTTGAGTTGGCAAGACTGTGTCCCCCTTCCATTCTCTTTTGACCAACCGCTACCGCTATCGCTTGCACAATTTTGACAAAATTTTCACAGCGGGAGCGGGCCCGCTATCGCCCCGCTCCCGCTCTTGGTGCATAAACGGGGCCTAAGATACCTACTGTACTTCACAATCAAAAATCATAAATTTGATTATTTCTCAGATATGATATTTATTTAACGCTGCAGCGCAGCATGGGTCCTTTAGTACAGATTTTTTAGTTTGATTTGATTTGATTAGTTGATTCCTGACGTAGGACGGGCGCACAGCTAGTTAGAATTTGAAAATGCAAGTATGGTGAAGTCATCAGATTGTTCTCACAGTGACATGCAAGCAAATGAAATGAATGAAGTGAGCAAAGTATTTTGCAAGTACTGTACTTGATGCTTTTGAACAATGCATTATTCTGCTTGAAGTTGAAAACCGTGATCAGAATTCCTAGATGGTCTGTTTATCAGCTGGAAGACCTGTACCCGAATCGGTGGAAGACAATTTACTCAATGTACATAATCTAGGGAAAGCTGCATGCAAACAGATTAGTTGAGATAAAAGCTAAAAGAAATATTTTTCTGGAGTTTTACTGCTGTCCCAGGAATGTGATATTAACCTTGAGAAGCTGATGACATACCCATTAGATCCAGTACCATGGGCATTAGCCACTACCGATGGATGCCCAACAAAAACAGAAAAGGCCAAACTGCTCCATGCTTTGGAGAACAAGGGTATATAGTAGACGAACCTTCCAAGATTGAAGAATGTATGTATGTAATTGATGGTATGGCTTATGTTACATCCTAAATGTCTATCTTTACTTATTGATTATTTATTTTATAACTATCACCAGCTGGTTATAATGTTTACTTCTTCACTTTGTTTTAGCGAATTTCCCTATAGGGAAGTAGCTATTACCGTAGGTGGCACAGTAAGACCTAGACCCGGGACCGATTTATTTTTTCATTTTGATGTCCCCAGAGGCCAAAAACACCATTCGTTCAAATTTTTATATATGTATATATATATATATAGACATATATATATATATATATACGTCCGTGAACGCGATAACTTGAGTAATTTCTGTCCGATTTTGATGAAATTTGGTTTAAAGGTGTAAAGCGGGATAAACTTGAATGAGTTCGCGAACCAGCACGATCGGTTCATGGGAACGGGGCTTTACGGGGGGTTTTATGGGGTCAAAATTGGTTTTTCTCACTTTTGACCCTCAAAACACAAAATTTCCCGATTTATCTTTAGACCTTTATAAAGAGCTTAAAAAAACAAATAATTTAGTATATAAAAGTATTTTTGTTTGATTATTAGTAACGGAGAAAATTTAAAAAATTGTAAATTTAAAATTCCCATGTTATTCTTATGGAGAATATTGTCAAATGTTGTAGTTTGCTTGTTTATGAATATATTTTGATCAAACTTGGCAAATTTATTTATTTTGTACTAAGCTATCAATATTTTACTCAAAAACACACTTTATTAGTTTCCTTGTAGCAGCAAACCTAGGTACTCGTTAAACCTAAAATTATTAAAATATATTTAACTGAAAATCAATTCAGACAAATGGAAATTCGCTTAGTCGGCAGGTTTGCTGCAGCGGGGGTATTTAATTTGTGTTGAATAAAGTTGGTTAAAATTGTACTTTTACAAATACATTTATTATTAGTTCTAATTACATACAGAACAATTTGGCGACGATGGAGGTGAGTACAAGTAATTCAAATACATCTCAAAACATTCAAATGATTAACTCAGCATTGATTGGACCCTTTAATGAAAGATATGAAACATGGGAAATGTATATGGAAAGACTAGAGATATCATTCATTTATAACAACATTTCGGAAGACAAAAAGAAAATTACGTTACTTCACTGTATTGGATCAGACACTTACAGTAAACTTAGGGATATATTGCATCCTGTATCACCTATAACTAAATCCTATGCTGAATTAGTTCAAACTCTTAATTCACATTTTACACCAAAACCAAATGAAGTATCAGAGACATTCAAATTTCATTGTAGACACCAATATGAAGGAGAAAACGTTTCTGAATTTTCATTGGATCTTAGAAAGTTGTCTAGATATTGTAATTTTGGCACATTTCTGTCAAAAGCCCTGAGAAACCAATTCATACTCGGGCTAAGGGATGAAAAAATACAGGCAAGGTTAATTACTCTAAGTGACAGTGATTTGAGTTTTGAAAAAGCTGTAGACATGGCTCAAGTAATTGAAAAGGCTCAAAACGATTCAATAACAATCCAATCAAAATTCAATCATGAAAACAATGAATTGCCGGTTAACTTAAATGTTGTACAACAGAAAAGTTTTCAAAAACCTAAAAACAGTACCAATCTTAAACAATGTTACCGTTGTGGAGAGTTACATGAATACATATCTGAATGCAAACACAAAAATACAACATGTAACTTCTGTAAAAAAATAGGGCATCTAGCAAAGATTTGTTTTAGGAATCCTAATGCACCTATCAAATTGCAAAGACAAAATAAGACTACATTTAACACTACTTCAAGAAATGTAAAACAAATAACAGACTCGTTTGAAGATCAAAGTGAAATATTTCTACAACAAAATATGAACAATTCTGTTAGATCCCTCTATAAGGAAACTAATGTTATTGACATTTGTTCTATGAATACATCAGAAGATAAATTTAGGAAAAGAATGTTAAACATAAAAACAAAGTGAAGAAGTAAACATTATAACCAGCTGGTGATAGTTATAAAATAAATAATCAATAAGTAAAGATTCTGTATGTAATTAGAACTAATAATAAATGTATTTGTAAAAGTACAATTTTAACCAACTTTATTCAACACAAATTAAAAACAAAGTGAAGAAGTAAACATTATAACCAGCTGGTGATAGTTATAAAATAAATAATCAATAAGTAAAGATAGACATTTAGGATGTAACACTTCCCCTTCTTAAGTGAGCTTCATAAATTGAGTCTATCCACGGGTTTATGTGTCCTTTTTGAACGTCTCACTGTAATAGTGGGAGTTGGTGCCACTGGAACATCTGATATGTTGTGATCGTTGGCCTCTGGAACATCTGATATGTTGTGATCGTTGGCCTCTGGAACATCTGGTATGTTGTGATCATTTGTTATGTGGTTTTCGGTTGGTATGTTGTGATCATTTGTTGCGTGGTTTTCGGTTGGTTCCTCTCTGACTCCTCCAAAATGGACTCCTCCAAAATTTGTTGGTATGAATACTTGATTTTGCTCATTCCTTAATGAAAACTCACACAAGTTTCGCCCTGAACGTCTAATTTGGTCTTGATGACGTCTGATTGTGCCACTGCTTGTGGATATTTCATAATTTCTTGGTCCTTCTTTTCTATTGATCTTTCCAAAGCCCCATTTGTTGCAGGTCCCATATAGGCGGTAAGCAATAGGTTCTTGAGCTTTAAATGATTTTTGCCTATCAGAATACGATTTTGAGTCAAAATTTTGGTTCATTTTTTGTGACAAATCAGGATACAATAAATCAAGTCTTGATCGAATTTGACGTCCAATAAAGAGATGTGAAGGAGACTGTCCTGTAGTACTATGTGGAGCTCTTCGATAGGCCATTAAATATCTCTGTAATTTCAACTCAATTGAGCCTTCCTCAAAGTGCATGGCTCTGATAGTATCTTTCAAGTCTTGTACATAGCGTTCTACTTGGCCATTAGTTGCAGGATGGTAAGGTGCTGATCTTTTGTGTCTAATTCCGTTAGATTGAAGAAATTTTTCAAACTCTAACGAAACAAATTGCCTTCCGTTGTCTGACACTAATATGTCAGGGATTCCAAAAGAGGAAAAGAATTTCCGCAAAGCCTCAATGGTTTTATGTGAATTTATAGTTGTAAGTGTTACAATCTCTGGCCATTTACTGTAGGCATCCACAATTAGGAGAAAATAATGGCCATAAAATGGTCCTGCAAAATCAACATGAACTCTTTGCATAGGCCTTGAATGATATTCCCAGTGGTGAACTGGTGCTTTGGGTGCTTCATGTTGTACTCGTTGACATCCCAAACAATTTAAGGTCATATTCTCAATGTCTGCATCAATTTTAGGCCACCAAACATACGAACGAGCTAGTCCCTTCATGCGAACTATACCCACATGAGCCTCATGAAGTTCTTTCAAAATTCTTGGACGAAGTTGTTTGGGAATCACCACACGATTCCCTTTTAATAAGCATCCAAGCTGAATTGACCATTCTTGTTCGTTAGAAGACATCGGGTGATGGATTGGCTCCCCTCTGATTAGTGATTGATAAATATCTCTAAGATCTGGATCAGATTGTGTATTTTTTGCTATTTCTTCAGCTGTGACAGGTAAAGTATAGATTTGTTCTATTTCATGAACATCGGCTGAGTCAATAACAGCAGCTTCTTCAACATTTTTAGGTAGTCTTGAAAGTGCATCAGCATTAACATTATCTTTGGTTGATTTATACTTTATGTCAAATGAAAATGCCTGAAGGAATATAGCATAATGTTGTAGTCTTGTTGCGGCCATAAGTGGTATTCCATTTTTCGGTCCAAATATTGATACCAGGGGTTTGTGGTCTGTAACTAGGGTGAAATGACGTCCATAAAGGTATTGGTAAAAGTGTTTAACTCCAAAATAAATTGCCAGGGCTTCTTTTTGTATGACACTGTACTGTTTTTGTGTTTGTGATAGTGTTTTGGAAGCAAATGCAACAGGTCTTTCGTTTCCATCCGGAAACACATGAGAAAGAATTGCCGAAATTCCAGATTGACTAGCATCTGTTGCTAGAATGAGTGGTAAGTGTGGGTCAAAATGGCATAGTATATTCTCTGACATCATTTCCTCCTTCACCAATTGAAAATCTCGTTCACATTCTTCAGTCCAATTAAAAGGTACATTAGCTCTTGTGAGATTAATAATAGCTTGCATCTTTTCACTTAAGTTTTGAATAAACTTTCGATAGTAACTTATCAACCCAAGGATTTGTCTAACTTCTTTCACATTACTTGGTCTCTTCAGGTTTCTTATTGCTTCAGTAATATGTTTACTTTTACTTATTCCCTTTGACGAGACATGGTAACCAAGAAAGTCAATCTCTGGTACAAGGAATTGAGATTTAGAAACATTAATGTGTAAATCGTTGTCTTTGAACCGATTTAATACAGCACGGAGTCTTTTCAAATGTTCTTCCTCACTGTGGGCTGTTATTTTGACATCGTCAAAGAAAACATCAACACCATCAATACCTTGTAGAATATTTTCCATTGCTGATTGCCAAATAGCAGGTGCACTTGCAATTCCGAATGGTAGACGATTTACTCGATATAGACCTTTGTGTGTATTGATTGTGAGCAATTCTCTGTATTCTTCTTTCACTGGCATGTGTAGGTAAGCTTCGGATATATCAATCTTTGTAAATTTAGTCGAATTACCCATTCTGGCCAAAATATCATCAATGCGGGGCATGTTGTGTTCTGGTATTACCAAATGGGGATTGAGGGTTACTTTGTAGTCTCCACACAGTCTGATATTCCCATTTGCCTTCATAATCGGTACAACTGGAGTAGCCCAAGAACTCTGATTCACCTTTGTAATTATACCTTCTTTTTCTAGTCTGTCGATTTCTGCACTAACTTTTGGTAACAAAGCATAAGGTAGTGGTCTAGCTTTTTTAAAAACTGGTGTAGTGTCAGGCTTTAAGTTAAGAAGTGCTTCTCCCCCTTTGAAACTTCCAACTCTTGGTTCAAATATGGATTTAAATTCCATTAAAATATCGTGTACTTTGGGATTTGAGTGTTTAACTCTATTCAAGTCAGCTCCGTGAATGTTATTTATGTCTGACCAATTTATTTTAATCGATCTCAGCCATTCCCTACCAAATATCGTATCTCTATTACCATCGACTATATACAATGGAAGATATTTGGTTTGATTACCGTAACCAACCTGAACAATGGTTTTACCCAATGGAACAAATTCATTTTTGTTGAAATCTCTTAATATTATGTCTGGATTCATTAAAGGTCTGTGTTTTGGAAAAAACTTGGAAAAGTTACTTTTTGACATCAAAGATACCCCTGCTCCTGTATCTAGTTCAAACGGAATAGTTTTCCCATTTATTTTTATGTTTAACATTATTTTCCTAAATTTATCTTCTGATGTATTCATAGAACAAATGTCAATAACATTAGTTTCCTTATAGAGGGATCTAACAGAATTGTTCATATTTTGTTGTAGTTTAAATATTTCACTTTGATCTTCAAACGAGTCTGTTATTTGTTTTACATTTCTTGAAGTAGTGTTAAATGTAGTCTTATTTTGTCTTTGCAATTTGATAGGTGCATTAGGATTCCTAAAACAAATCTTTGCTAGATGCCCTATTTTTTTACAGAAGTTACATGTTGTATTTTTGTGTTTGCATTCAGATATGTATTCATGTAACTCTCCACAACGGTAACATTGTTTAAGATTGGTACTGTTTTTAGGTTTTTGAAAACTTTTCTGTTGTACAACATTTAAGTTAACCGGCAATTCATTGTTTTCATGATTGAATTTTGATTGGATTGTTATTGAATCGTTTTGAGCCTTTTCAATTACTTGAGCCATGTCTACAGCTTTTTCAAAACTCAAATCACTGTCACTTAGAGTAATTAACCTTGCCTGTATTTTTTCATCCCTTAGCCCGAGTATGAATTGGTTTCTCAGGGCTTTTGACAGAAATGTGCCAAAATTACAATATCTAGACAACTTTCTAAGATCCAATGAAAATTCAGAAACGTTTTCTCCTTCATATTGGTGTCTACAATGAAATTTGAATGTCTCTGATACTTCATTTGGTTTTGGTGTAAAATGTGAATTAAGAGTTTGAACTAATTCAGCATAGGATTTAGTTATAGGTGATACAGGATGCAATATATCCCTAAGTTTACTGTAAGTGTCTGATCCAATACAGTGAAGTAACGTAATTTTCTTTTTGTCTTCCGAAATGTTGTTATAAATGAATGATATCTCTAGTCTTTCCATATACATTTCCCATGTTTCATATCTTTCATTAAAGGGTCCAATTAATGCTGAGTTAATCATTTGAATGTTTTGAGATGTATTTGAATTACTTGTACTCACCTCCATCGTCGCCAAATTGTTCTGTATGTAATTAGAACTAATAATAAATGTATTTGTAAAAGTACAATTTTAACCAACTTTATTCAACACAAATTAAAAACAAAGTGAAGAAGTAAACATTATAACCAGCTGGTGATAGTTATAAAATAAATAATCAATAAGTAAAGATAGACATTTATTATTAGTTCTCAAAGTTTCAAAGGGGGAGAAGCACTTCTTAACTTAAAGCCTGACACTACACCAGTTTTTAAAAAAGCTAGACCACTACCTTATGCTTTGTTACCAAAAGTTAGTGCAGAAATCGACAGACTAGAAAAAGAAGGTATAATTTCAGAGTTCTTGGGCTACTCCAGTTGTACCGATTATGAAGGCAAATGGGAATATCAGACTGTGTGGAGACTACAAAGTAACCCTCAATCCCCATTTGGTAATACCAGAACACAACATGCCCCGCATTGATGATATTTTGGCCAGAATGGGTAATTCGACTAAATTTACAAAGATTGATATATCCGAAGCTTACCTACACATGCCAGTGAAAGAAGAATACAGAGAATTGCTCACAATCAATACACACAAAGGTCTATATCGAGTAAATCGTCTACCATTCGGAATTGCAAGTGCACCTGCTATTTGGCAATCAGCAATGGAAAATATTCTACAAGGTATTGATGGTGTTGATGTTTTCTTTGACGATGTCAAAATAACAGCCCACAGTGAGGAAGAACATTTGAAAAGACTCCGTGCTGTATTAA
Organism: Macrosteles quadrilineatus; assembly: GCF_028750875.1. NCBI lineage: Eukaryota > Metazoa > Arthropoda > Insecta > Hemiptera > Cicadellidae > Macrosteles > Macrosteles quadrilineatus. The sequence goes on along the minus strand of NW_026542594.1, from coordinate 35,145,670 downwards.
ATCGGTTCAAAGACAACGATTTACACATTAATGTTTCTAAATCTCAATTCCTTGTACCAGAGATTGACTTTCTTGGTTACCATGTCTCGTCAAAGGGAATAAGTAAAAGTAAACATATTACTGAAGCAATAAGAAACCTGAAGAGACCAAGTAATGTGAAAGAAGTTAGACAAATCCTTGGGTTGATAAGTTACTATCGAAAGTTTATTCAAAACTTAAGTGAAAAGATGCAAGCTATTATTAATCTCACAAGAGCTAATGTACCTTTTAATTGGACTGAAGAATGTGAACGAGATTTTCAATTGGTGAAGGAGGAAATGATGTCAGAGAATATACTATGCCATTTTGACCCACACTTACCACTCATTCTAGCAACAGATGCTAGTCAATCTGGAATTTCGGCAATTCTTTCTCATGTGTTTCCGGATGGAAACGAAAGACCTGTTGCATTTGCTTCCAAAACACTATCACAAACACAAAAACAGTACAGTGTCATACAAAAAGAAGCCCTGGCAATTTATTTTGGAGTTAAACACTTTTACCAATACCTTTATGGACGTCATTTCACCCTAGTTACAGACCACAAACCCCTGGTATCAATATTTGGACCGAAAAATGGAATACCACTTATGGCCGCAACAAGACTACAACATTATACTATATTCCTTCAGGCATTTTCATTTGACATAAAGTATAAATCAACCAAAGATAATGTTAATGCTGATGCACTTTCAAGACTACCTAAAAATGTTGAAGAAGCTGCTGTTATTGACTCAGCCGATGTTCATGAAATAGAACAAATCTATACTTTACCTGTCACAGCTGAAGAAATAGCAAAAAATACACAATCTGATCCAGATCTTAGAGATATTTATCAATCACTAATCAGAGGGGAGCCAATACATCACCCGATGTCTTCTAACGAACAAGAATGGTCAATTCAGCTTGGATGCTTATTAAAAGGGAATCGTGTGGTGATTCCCAAACAACTTCGTCCAAGAATTTTGAAAGAACTTCATGAGGCTCATGTGGGTATAGTTCGCATGAAGGGACTAGCTCGTTCGTATGTTTGGTGGCCTAAAATTGATGCAGACATTGAGAATATGACCTTAAATTGTTTGGGATGTCAACGAGTACAACATGAAGCACCCAAAGCACCAGTTCACCACTGGGAATATCCTTCAAGGCCTATGCAAAGAGTTCATGTTGATTTTGCAGGACCATTTTATGGCCATTATTTTCTCCTAATTGTGGATGCCTACAGTAAATGGCCAGAGATTGTAACACTTACAACTATAAATTCACATAAAACCATTGAGGCTTTGCGGAAATTCTTTTGCTCTTTTGGAATCCCTGACATATTAGTGTCAGACAACGGAAGGCAATTTGTTTCGTTAGAGTTTGAAAAATTTCTTCAATCTAACGGAATTAGACACAAGAGATCAGCACCTTACCATCCTGCAACTAATGGCCAAGTAGAACGCTATGTACAAGACTTGAAAGATACTATCAGAGCCATGCACTTTGAGGAAGGCTCAATTGAGTTGAAATTACAGAGATATTTAATGGCCTATCGAAGAGCTCCACATAGTACTACAGGACAGTCTCCTTCACATCTCTTTATTGGACGTCAAATTCGATCAAGACTTGACTTATTGTATCCTGATTTGTCACAAAAAATGGACCAAAATTTTGACTCAAAATTTTTTTTTTTTTTTTAAATGATTTCTGACAGGCAAAAATCATTTAAAGCTCAAGACCCTGTTGCTTACCGCCTATATGGGACCTGCAACAAATGGGGCTTTGGAAAGATCAATAGAAAAGAAGGACCAAGAAATTATGAAATATCCACAAGCAGTGGCACAATCAGACGTCATCAAGACCAAATTAGACGTTCAGGGCGAAACTTGTGTGAGTTTTCATTAAGGAATGAGCAAAATCAAGTATTCATACCAACAAATTTTGGAGGAGTCCATTTTGGAGGAGTCAGAGAGGAACCAACCGAAAACCACGCAACAAATGATCACAACATACCAGATGTTCCAGAGGCCAACGATCACAACATATCAGATGTTCCAGAGGCCAACGATCACAACATATCAGATGTTCCAGTGGCACCAACTCCCGCTATTACAGTGAGACGTTCAAAAAGGACACATAAACCCGTGGATAGACTCAATTTATGAAGCTCACTTAAGAAGGGGAAGTGTTACATCCTAAATGTCTATCTTTACTTATTGATTATTTATTTTATAACTATCACCAGCTGGTTATAATGTTTACTTCTTCACTTTGTTTTTAATTTGTGTTGAATAAAGTTGGTTAAAATTGTACTTTTACAAATACATTTATTATTAGTTCTAATTACATACAGAACAGCTTACTTTTAGGTTCTTACTAATATTCCAGAAACCTCTGGTGAACTAGCACAGATTGCGTTCAGCCGTTTTCCGAAATTCAGCAGGATATACTTTATTACGGATACCTATTTAGATGTATCTATTAAAAACATTGAAAGGGAGAAGGGGGCTGATTTGCGAGGAACATCTGTTGAAGCATTGTCATCTGTTTGAGGATTATTATGTTCACTGGGTTGAAGCCTGATTTCTGCATTTTCAAGTTGATCATTGCTATCTTCTCTGCGTTGAAGCCTGATTTCTATATTTTCTAGATCATTGTCCTTGAATGTCATGTTCTGTTGCTGCGAACTGGTATTTTCTTTAGGAGATGAGCTGGAGTGTGTTTTGTCTTTTGTTTCTGGCACTGATGTTCTCTTCAACTGATCGATGTGTCTCTTGCCAATGTAACCGTTGTCCAGTTTGACTTTGTAGTGCAGAGCTCCAAGTTGAAAAATAACTTTTCCGAACTTCCAGCCGTCTAAGGAACGTACTAATATTCTCTCCCCCACTTTAAATGAGCGGCTTACTTGTTGAAAACCTGGATGTAATGATGTGTTTTTCTTAGGGGGTTTGAGAGCATCTAGTTTTGTTCTGATCTTTCGATTTAAATACAGTTCAGCCGGTGATTGTCCGCATTGTAGAGGTACAGCTCGGTAGCGAAACAGTATGTCTTGAATTTGTGATTTAATATTCTTTCGAGGATCTTCAGCACAATTTTTCAAAGATGTCTTTAACGTTTGCACATAGCGTTCCGCTAACCCATTGGTTGCTGGGTGTCCTGGGGCGATAAATTTTTGAAATATGCCTCTTTGTCGGCAAAAGTCTGTAAATTCTTGGCTAGTAAAAATAGTGGCATTATCAGAAACTAGTACAGCAGGATATCCATGTGTAGAGAAGATATCATTTAGAAATTCTATTGTCATAGCTGTGGATGGTGCGTTTTTGGTTATTCGAACCTCAGGCCATTTAGATTTTGCATCAATCACTACTAGGAAATGGTGTCCATTAAATGGTCCTGCGTAGTCCATGTGAACTCTTTCAAAGTTTTCCTTAGGGATTTCCCAAGGGTGAAAAACTTTTGTTGGCTGTTTTGACTGTAAAGCACAAGCTGCACATGATCGAACTTTATTTTCAATGTCTTTGTCAATTCCGGGCCAATAACAGTGGAGTCTTGCGAGTCGCTTCATTCTTACCATTCCTATGTGTGTTGCATGAAGCTCTTCTAAAACATGAGAGCGTAGTGATCTTGGAATGTATACACGTTCTCCTCTGAATACAATTCCTTGATTGGTTGAGTAGATTGGATCATTTGCACCTTCTTTTATTTGTTTCATAAGATCTTTCATTCCTGGATCGTACGCAGTTTCTTTTGAAATTGAATCACTCGTGATGTTGATTGATGAGATTTGAAGGATTGAATTCTGTTCTATTTCATCTTCTTCTTTATTCAGTGCCGTGTCGATACCACGATGTTCCGTTGTTTGAAAAGTCCTGGATAGAAAGTCTACATTTTGGTGTTGTTCTGCTTTCCGATGTTTGATGTTGTATTCAAATCCTCTGAGGAAAACTGCATAGCGTAAAAGTCGACCAGCTGTCATTGGAGGAACATTCTTTGGGTGAAATATTCGTGTGAGTGGTTGGTTATCTGTGATCAATTCAAACTTTCTTCCATAGAGGTAGTTGAAAAATTTTCCAATAGAAAATACAATAGCGAGTGCTTCGCGATCAAGTTGGCTGTATTGGGACTCTGATTTTGAAAGTGAGCGGGAGACAAATGCAATGGGCCTTTCTTCTCCATTGATAATGTGTGATAGTACTCCTGAGATCCCATGTGGGCTTGCATCGCAGGCTACGGATACTGGAAGGTCTGGGTCAAAAGGAACTACCACTCTATCTGAGGCTATTTCCTTCTTGATGTTGATGAACGCTTTCTCACAATCTTTTGTCCAGTTGAATGGTTTATTCTTGATGAGTAACTGGCGTAGAGGGTAAGTTATGGTAGAAGCTGCTGGAATGAATTTTGAATAATAAGTTACAAGTCCTAGAAACTTTCTCACTTCCTCTACTGAATTTGGTCTTTGAATATTGAGGATATTTGACACTTTTGCTGGAGACTTGGATATCGTGTTATTTTCAATAACATATCCTAAGTATGTGATGCTTTCTTGGAAGAATGTGCATTTATTTCTGTTGAGGTGAAGATTGTTGGTTTGAAGTCGCTCCAGACAAGCTACAAGGTTGTTGAAACATTCATCCAAAGTTGACCCGTAGACAATTATGTCGTCAAAGTAAGAGCTGACACCTGGGAGGTCTTGTAGAACTTGTTCCATTACTTTTTGAAATATGCTGGGTGCAGTCTTGATTCCAAAAGACAATCTGTTGACCCATAAGTACCTTTATGGGTTGATATTGTTTGAACACAAGCACTTTCTTCATCGACACCTATGTGTAGGTAAGCTTTAAAGAGGTCGAGAGTACAGAAAAACTTGGCGTTTCTCAGTTTGTGGAGCGTTTTGTCGATCCTAGGAATCGGATAGTGTGAATCGTAGAGTTGAGGGTTGACTGTGACTTTATAGTCTGCGCATAGCCTAAGTGTACCATCAGGCTTTGGCACTACAACTAAGGGTGAACCCCAGTCACATGATTCGATTTTAGTGATGATTTTGTCTTGTTCCAGTTTGTCAAGATCATGTCCCACTCTATCCCGGAGTGCATACGGTAAAGGTCTAGGTTTGAAAAATACTGGTTTGGATTGAGGTCTTAACTTAAGAGAGCAGGTGACATTAGGAATATATTTCTGGTGAAAATATTTCTGGAAATCTTGATTCCACTACAGTAACTAGTTTGTCTGTGTCACTGGAAACTAAGTTTACATAAGTACCGGTATCTTTTGGTCTCTGGGTGTCAAGATCGTTCAAGTGGACTCCAAGTTGTCTTATCCAAGTCCTACCTAGTAGAGGGCTGTACATGTCAGGAACTACAAACAACTGCTGTGTAGATGAGCGTCCATTGTATTCAACCTGAACCTTAACTAAGCCTAAGGGTTGGAAAACCTCATTTGTGTAAGAACGAAACCTTATATTTGTATTCTGGATTGTGTTTTGAGGAAGATTAAGTCTATCAAATTGAGCCTTTGGTAGAAGGGTATGAGCTGCGCCTGAATCTACCTCAAACTTTTGTGGTTTCCCATTGATTAGAATAGTTGTGAAAAATTTTTCTGTGTCTGATGAATTGTAGTCAGTTACATTGAGAATTTGAAGTTGCCCTATTCCATAAAGTGAGTTTAAGTCCTGTGAATCATTTGGAGTAATACTTATTGTATTAACTGTAGGCCTGGATTTCTTAGAGAGTAGAGTTGATATACAGACCTTGGCTATGTGTCCATCCTTGTCACAGCTTTGGCAGTGAAGGCGTGATATGTTGGTTTTACATTCCCTGGACATGTGATTTGCTCTACCACATCTTAAACACAGGTTTCCAATTCCAAGTGTTGCCAAATCAACCTTATTTTGTCTTGTGGAAGGGTGATTTAGTCTGTTGTTAGATCTGTTGTTGAGGTAGGCTGTCCTTCTTGGTGTATAATTCTGGTGTGTTGGTCTTGTCAATAACTTGTTGACTTCTGCCTGTGACGATGTTTGAGGACTAGAAAAGTTGTTCAGAGTTGCACTGTCTATTTTTGAAGCTTCAATTGCTATTGCCTTTTCTACGGCAATGTCAAATGTTAAGTCCTTGGTCTGGATTAATTGTTCTCTAATTGAAGAGTCATGAATTCCCCTGATAAACTGTGATCTTAAGAATAAGTCAGATACAGATGCTTCACATGATGTACAGGTAAGTTTGCAAGTTGCAATTTGTTTCCTAAGAGCTGTTACATAGTCTGTTATTGATTCATTTTGTGCCTGGATTCTGGATAAAAACTGATGCTGTTCTACAATTTAATTGGTTTTTGGAAAGTAATTGTCTAATAATTTTGTAATTTCATCATAGGTTTGCTCATTAATACTTTTTGGAGCTGAGAGTGAAGACAACAGGTCATATGTTTTAGAACCTACACTATTGAGAAAAAGCTGGACACAAATAGTTTTATCATCAAAGGCATTCTTTATCTTTAGGTAATTTTCAAATCTTTCTTTGTATAGTTGAAAAGTTTCTTTGTTTGAGTCAAATTGTTCGAAATTGGAAATTAATGTGATGTTGGATTGTTGAGTCTTTGACATACCTTGAATAGCTGAAGACAAGGTCTTGATTAATATTTCAAACTGTTCTTGGTTCATTTTGAAAAAAATATATAAAATAAACTTTAAGAGGGCGCAGGAGTCAGCCGCAGGCCTTACGCCGCTGCCACCACTTATAACACGGGGGAATTGCTTAAAACTGCGTTTTAAAAAGTACCTGTCACGAATCTAAATAACTTTCTCTATAGAAACCGAGCACTTAGTGTCCTATCGGTAGTGGAAGGTTGATTTTTTTATTATCTGTCAATATTATCGGTCTATAATTTTTATTTAAGATCAATGTACCCATAAGAAACTCCGATATTTTTCGTAAACGCGGTAGGGGTTTATATTTTCCTGCGACTGTAAATTTTTTTGAAAACTATACCATTATAAAGATAATTTCATGGGGAAGGTCTCTATAGTAAAAAAATGGATGATAATTTATTCCAAACATGTTTAAATTCAGTTTTATGAATTCACCTCATCAAGTAGTAGTAGGCGGAGAACGCTCTCGAAATAAATAGTGTCGTAGTAGTGCCGTGAAGGGCTGAAGGATAGCACCACCGTCGCTTACTGTCATGACGTCAAATAGGCTCCATTGGTGGCGCTAAGAATATAATTTTGAATGTTCACAACATTATTCATTCGTGCGTGACCGACTACTGTGAAGAGACGTGCTAATATTTTGCCTGTTATAATTATAGTTGCATTAAAAGCGTAGTAGTTTTTAATGATATTATAAATGTTTTATAAGTCTAGTGTTGTAAATAAATATTTTTCTAGTGTTTTGCCGTAGTAATCACCTTAAATAAATAGGCTAGTTGTTTTACTGTTCAACAAAGTGTTTTATTGTGTACAAATGGGAAAAGCGAGACTCACCTTATCAGCTCATCGCAAGAAAAGAAGATTAAACCCAGCACTAGTTCAGTACAATGAAAAGAGAAGGTAAGCTGTAATTTGTGAATTATTTATAGCCCTTATGGGATGCTGTGGATGACTAGTTTCTGGGTTTCAACCCCATTTTAAAATCCTTTTTATCGCCAATCGTCAAACATAATCATTCATATAACTTAAGCACTTGCCGTCGTTAAATTTAATTTATACATGAAATACACACCTTCAGTATAAACTTTTAATAATTTGAAAATGTTATGTATAAACTATTTTTGACCTTATATTTTGATTTATATAATTTAATCAATTCTGAAGTCAAATTATGAACATTTAATTAAGTTAGTTAGTTTAGTGAAGTTTCACTCTAGTGAGCCAAACACCACTGGACTGAAGCTGTTTTAGGACCATGTCCTCTCCAGTCGTCATGTAATGTACACACAACATTGTTGTATCAACGCATGTCGCATGTCAGTGTGACTGAGCGACTGAGGTCAGGGCGTAGGTGTTTTTTTCGCGCGCTTTTCCATTATAGCTCTAGGCTCGACTAGGTCTAGGTCAAGAACCTCACGGCTGTAAAGTCGCTTCACTGTCACCGTACGCCAAACAATAGACATCCACTTTCACCCCTACCCTTGACTCTTTTGTTTCCCAACGCGGATGGAACGGTACATGTACAAATTCCACGATCTTACGTCGTTCCATTTATCCGGGATTCAGGACATTTGTACAGCAATGAATATAAATTTAATAAAAACTTAGAAAACGTTTAGCCTACTGCCAAACTGAACATGACTTGAACAAAACATTTTACATAATTCCGCATCCCAAATAATTGTGTACGCTATAAAATAATTACAGTACTGGTAATTCATAATTGATAATTGATAATTGAAAAATTCATTTCCTAATTCAATTCATTAAAAAAACATACATTTGTTATAATAAAGAATAGTTCTAACTACAAACTGTAATTGTTTTGTTTAGGCCTACATGTTTGCATCTCTAAATTATCACCCTGGTACAACGCGGTCTGATAAACGGACCTCAAATGTCATGGGGATATCATGAATGAAATTAATTGCTAAATTGAACAAATCAAACAAGACAAGTGGAGATGGGCATTCATTAATTGCATAGTGTTATATAGTCAATGATTGCATTCATCAATGGGCATTCATAAAATGTTTTCTTGTGGAGAATAATTCAAATTGTATTATTGCTTGTACTATCGAACATATACTTGGATGAAACTTAGTATGTGGCTGTATGGTTTATTTGATAGATGTAGGGTGTGTGATGGAATTTTGTATTTACTTGAACAAATCAATAAAGAAATAAAATGTTAACTCAATTTGTGTTTGTTTTAGAAGGCAAGCAGAAGATGGAAATTCTATAGATCAGCAGCTTGAAGGGGGAAATCTGACTAATTGTATGCTTCAACAAGTAAGCTGTGTGGATGATGAAGAGTGTGGGACAAGAATTAGTGGTAGAAGAATAGTGAATATTGGGGACCTTTTTAAACAAATAAAACAGTTGGACAATCACAGCCCATTTGGCTGCAAATTCGCTGATTTTGAAATAGTTTCGGAGAAGAGGGTCGGCATCAAAAGTGGATTCGGTGTCAAATGTAAAATGTGCTCTTACCAAAGTACTTTGTGGACTGAATTAAATAATGAAAAACTGATGGATGTGAACACTGGTGCTGTTTGTGGGACGGTTACAACTGGCGGTGGTCATGCTCAGGTAGAGGAGTTTTTAAGTGTCCTCGACATACCACCAATGTCACAAAAAACGTTTAAAAAGTATGAAGAGAAGGTGTCAGCGGGTTGGACAGCAACGGCGTTGTTGGAGATGGAAGCAGCGGCTGCAGAGGAGGCACGGCTGGCGCGAGAGGACGGCGACCTTGATAAGGACGGCACGCCGCTTATCACCGTGGTTGCTGACGGGGCTTGGTGCAAAAGATCGTACAGGACAAACTACTCCTCCTTGTCAGGCGTTGTAAGTAATCCAATATATTGCTATTTATCTAACCTTTCACTTTTATCCTACAGCTATAGTGCTATTTATTATTTTTGTATTCTTAAATAATTTGTTGGATTTTTGTGTGCAGCAAATCGACCCCTAAATATTTTATTTGTATAGGCATATTGATTATCAGTTTAAGGCTCTTCTCCTGTAAATGTACTTTGTGCGGGTTTGGATGTTATCCCGTGAAAGCCATTCGTTCGTAGGCTTTTAAAATTTCAGAGTTTCTGCTGAATTATTTTGTCAATTGCCTGAACTTTTACAAGTTTAGGCCTACATTAGTTTACATCATAACAGATGTCCATGATAGAATATTTTGTTTAAATCTACACGAAAATAAGGTTATCGTTACAGTTTGTTATGTTTTAGTGAATTAAAGTAAAATATTGTTATGCTCTTATTTGTATAAAATGTAAATAATAAAATCAATTACGTTGATTTTGTGGTTGTACAGAGCAATAGTAAATTGTAAATTAATTGAAATATATATCACGAATGTAGAAGTCACGAAGTTTCACAGGCTGCTAGTAAAAGCCAAACAAAATTACATTAATAAAAAATATTATTACGCGTTTTAACACGCTATCGCGAACACCGTGCCGAGTTGAACTGGCATTGTTATTGATATTGTACTTAAAAGAAAAAAATACAAAAATGTGTTTTTATAAAAATGTGTTTCTAAAGTTCATGAAATTAGCATTCCATAACATATTATTTTAATTAACCAAACCATTAAAAATCAATGTAACAGAGTACTTTTTAGAATATTTTAAAAACAAATTTTACATTTCGTCCATGAGCAATTCTTCTTTATTCACTATTTCAACATATTTGTTCTTATTTTTTTCAGGCGGCAATCGTGGGTTTCAGAACCAGAAAAGTGATTTTCCTTGGTGTGAAGAACAAATATTGTACTACCTGTGCACGGGCCGAAGGAAAGGGTGATGCAGCTCAACCGCATACATGCTACAAAAACTGGGGGATGAAGCAAAGTTCGACCAGCATGGAGGCAGCGATTATCTGCGAGGGGTTCAAGAAAAGTGAAGAAATGCATCAAATACGGTATGCTAGATTAATCGCAGATGGCGACAGTAGTGTCTATAAAAGAATATTAGAGAGCCGACCATATAAACATTTTACGGTCGAAAAAGTAGAATGTAAAAACCATCTTCTTCGAAATATGTGTACCAGGATGAAGGCTGTTGCATGCTCCAAAACACAGAAGTCCTCTGTACTCCTTCGAAAAAAAATTGGGGATAGCATATTGCGATGCAGGGTGGCCGTAACAAAAGCTAAAGATTACCGGAAAACAGAAAACCGACTTATCAACGAGAAGATTGATTGTTTGAGGGAAGATATTCTCAATATTCCGAGCCACATCTTTGGCGAACACAAACAGTGTAAGGAACGAGGATATTTCTGCGAACAAGACCCAACAACTGCTCCAGCAACAAACAACTTAGTACCACAGCTCACCTCTGTTGGACTATATTCAGCGATCTGTGAAGTGTTCAGAGATGTAAGTCGACATAGCCGGAGTTTGCTGATTGATGTCACGAGCAACTATGTTGAACACTTCAACTCCATTGTTGCGAAATTCGTTGGTGGAAAGCGAATTAATTTCGCCTTAAGCGGTTCGTATCAAGGTCGCTGTACAGCTGCTGTGGTACAGTACAACTCCGGCCAAGCCCACTACAAGTTTCACAAGGCGGTATATAAATCTAGTCCCGGTACTTTTGCTAAAAGCAATCAAATGAAAAGGAAAAGGAAAATGGACAAGAAGAGGAACAGCAAGAGATGCCGCAAGTCTTTATTCTCAAACAATATGAATGAAGAAATTGATTACGGACTAAACGCACAAAGGCCGGATATTGACGAGAAAACCATGGAAAGAGAATCAGAAGAGTTTCTGGCCAGTCTAAAAAAAACGGATGAAGAACGTCACCGGATTGAGCGAGAAACAGTCCTTCAGTCTGACAGCAGCGAATGGCTTGAACTGCGGAGGAGCCTTCTTACGGCATCAAACTTTGGACGAGTGTGCAAAATGCGCCCAACCACTGGTTGCGAGTCGTTGGTCAAGCAAATACTTTACACAGTTGTCGATTGTGAAGCTATGCAATATGGCAGGACCAACGAAGAGACAGCGAGAGTAGTCCTAGAAAAGGAAATCGGAGAAAATGTGCTAAAGTGTGGAATTTTTATAGACAGTGAGTACCCTTTCCTTGGAGGAAGTCCTGATGGTCTGGTGAGTGATGTTGCCACTGTGGAAATCAAGTGTCCATCATCAGCTAAAGACTTAACACCAGAGGACGCAATCAAGACAAGGAAATGCACCTTCTGGACACTTGAAAAAAATGGGGAAATAGGTGACATAAACCGGAACCATAATTTTTATTATCAAATACAGGGACAACTGAGAGTGACTAGGCGCCAATTTTGCTATTTCACATTATGGACACCAAAGGGGATAAAAATAGCCAAAGTTGACCGTGACGACGAGTTTTGGAAGGAAAAAATGTTTCCAAAATTGCAGCGATTTTACAAGGACTGCCTTCTTCCAGAAATCATCGACCCGCGACACAACAGGTCAATGCCGATCAGAAATCCCTCCTACATAGAAGAAGCAAAGGCCAAAGCAGTCATGAAAAAGAAAAGTCTGTGCAAAACCCGCAAGCCAGAAAATACGCCACAGTAATGCAGTAATGCACTTTGTTGCGGGATTGTTTGTATTTAGTTTTCTTTTGTATTAGGCATTCATTAGGGTTTTTTAATATCCATATCCCATGTAAATTTCCCTTGTTTTTGTTTTACACTATTTTAATCTCGTATCCCATGTAAAATTTATGTTTAGTTGGTATGTTTTGATATTTTTGTAAATAGTCTGCATTTTATTATCAATTTCTGTTATAATTGTGTTTACTGTTAGGCTTTTCACTAAGACAATTATTATTTTATGCAATTTTTTTATATTTATTAGTATTTGTTTTAATCGTGTTATATCTTTATTGAATTTTGAACCGTCCACAGGCTTATATCAGCGTGTTTTTTTTCGAAATTATTACAATGTCAACCTAACTTTCTCTTTGTTATCTCCTGTGTTTTTCCCTTGTATTTGTTTTATATTGTTTTTATTCTCGTATCCCATGTAAATTTTCCTTGTTTTTTTACACTATTTTTATCTCGTATCCCATGTAAATTTTATGTTTAGTTGGTATGTTTTGATATTTTTGTAAATAGTCTGCATTTTATTATCAATTTCTGTTATAATTGTGTTTACTATTAGGCTTTTCACTAAGACAATTATTATTTTATGCAATTTTTTTAATATTTATTAGTGTTTGTTTTAATCGTGTTATATCTTTATTGAGTTTTGAACCGTCCACAGGCTTATATCAGCGTGGTTTTTTTTCGAAATTATTACAATACCAACCTTCCCTTCTCTTTGTTATCTCCGGTGTATATTTTACTCTGTAAATAAAATATTCTCTCTGTATATGTTTACTTTAGTAAATAAAATCATTTTTGTTTAAAAATTTATAAATCTGTTTAGTTTTTTCCCCTTTTATATTTCGATCTTTATGTAAAATGTATTTAAATAATGTCACCGATTATACAATTAATATAAGACAGATACATAGGAGAAAGCTGGTCATGAAGTGCGGCGTTGAGGTCGATTTGCTTGGAAGGTGGGTACAGCCACGCTTGAGTCTTGAGTAGATAGGATGCCAAAACACAAACAATGTGGAAACCATTGGACCGTGCTAATAGTCGAACCCTTGGGTCTATTGTGTCTGCTCAGTTGGGGACACAGCCGTGGAGACGGCCCTGAGTGAGTCATACTTCTAACCCCGTTACAATTAGAAGACAGTCAGATATTGGTCCTCATTAGTTCAACATCACAATGTCTGGTGTCGTAGGATGTTTGATAATTAAAATGATAAACGTTCGTAAAAATCTAATTCTCAAAATAATATATTTGCCTAATTTAAAACTAATAGATTGCAAACAAGCTTAGAACAATTTATATAGATGATTAAAATAACAAACGATTCAAATCTCACTAAATTTTTTATGATGAATGTTTAAAAATGTCCCCATTTTCTCGTACGGACTAATATGATTTCTGGTTTACCTCATCTCTGGTCTTGTAATAGTTACGACGGTAATTAATAGAATTGTAAAAGTGAGTCGTTAAAATTTACTACAGTCCTTTTAATTTTCAAGGTTGCTATTTTTACTCGAAAAGCAACGTAATTAGAAATTTGTATTATATTATTCTTACGTATATTTACAGAATATGTTTCTATAGCTAATATAACATTCAAAGAATAGTTGTTATTCAATCTATAAATGTAAATCAATATGACTTAACGATTCTTAAAAAAAGTGAATCGAGAATTTTTAGAGGAGTCTTTTCTCCACGTGTTTAGTGTATGACACGCGAGTATGAGGCAGTAGGACACAAAATATAATTAGTATTTACTGTACCGTACTACAATATTGGTTACCGGCTCCCGGTGGTGGGTGGTGTTCTCCTATTAGCTTGAGGGTTTTTAGTCCTACTAGTGACCGCGGCGATGGTGGCGCTACCGCATTTTTGTATTTGAAGGCGCTGTGAAACGGTGATATTTTGGTTGACTCCGGCCACCTCTTAAAACAAATAGAAAACACGTTAGGCTCTCCTCGTCGCCATTTCTGTTATGTATTGTAAGTTTATATTTGAAATAAATAGTTAAATAAATGTAGGATGAAAAATGAGCCTTATTTTGTCACTGGTTTATTTACATCAATTGAATCACATTTTTTGAAAATAACATATGATTAAATAATTAAATGCATAGCATTTGAAACATAGAGATACAACATGAGAGGTCCAAAATCAAGATCCCACGGGATTGGAAAAAAATCCTAGCTAATGGTAAAAATAAGGAACAACGGGTTAACCTGCTAAATAATGAATGGTCTCAGCACAAATATGCATAAATTCAAACAAGCTTCAATACACGTTTCTAGGGTAATGTAAGGTTCTTATTGGTGATATTTTGAAATTCACCCCCCCAACTACAAACAGGGTTGCTAAGAGTAACTTAAATGTTTGTAAAGGCAACCCATATCAATCAGCACATTATTTTAAAGAAATTTAAAAAGAAAATTACTGTCGCAAATCCGATTTTGATACGAGGAAAATGAAGTTTTATACGTTAATTTTACTGGAACCTTACATTCCAGTACAATTTACGTAAACAATTTCTCAATAAAATTAATTTAATTTAAATAGAATCTCTTAAAATCTCTTTCCTAGAGGTACTCGTTAAATCTAATGTTAAATAGATTTAATTGAAAATCAATTCAGGCCAATTTGAAATCGGCATTGACTGCAGGTTTGCTGCAGTGGGGGTATTTTATTATTTTTTTTATTTTCATTTGAAGCCTTTGAATACATACTGAAGAAGTCCATAAAAAATATTTCACCAGTAATTAACGCTGCCTACCCTTATGTGATTTAAATAAAACAGTTAAAAAATAACAGTTTTTCTTTATTTTCCGGAATACGCTGTAATTTAAAAGAGGCAAACAACTGAATTCTTAATCTGGTAGGTAATACCAAAAAAAAAAAGTATAAGTCATAAATACCCACGGGGGGGAGGGTTTCATATTATTGGTGGCTCATGGTCTATCAATCGTACTCATACCACAGTCTAACAATATAAATAATTTATTTATATTATACTGTGCTCATACCATAGATAAAACATACTTATTGTTAATGATAGATATTAAGATTGATTAGATTTTACAAAATAAAAGAGATGAAAAACAATTGATGGTTTATTGACATTGTTTAGAACAAAACTGATAAAATGTAAACAAGTAAGTAAATAGATCATAACAATTAATAAGACATATGATTTTATCCTCAAATGGCAGGCAGTAGAGAGTATACATAGAGTACTTCTAACATACTCCCCCCCAAATTGCAACAGGGAACTGGGCAATTTTATTCTGTGACAGGAAGAGAGCACAATTTTGCTATTGGTCTTTTGAGTATTCCAGTAGCTGTCTTCAGTGTTACCACGCGAATGAGATTGTCAAGCCCAGGATGAACTTCTATGACTTTTGCTAAAGGCCATTTTGATGGAGGATATTGTTCGTCAGTAATAAGGACTACTGATCCTACTTTAAGTTGTGTGTTTGGAAATCTCCATTTATAAATTGTTAGCAGTTGCTGAAGATATTCCCTTGACCATCTTTTCCAGAAACTTTGTAACATTTGCTGCAACAACTGCCATCTTGAAAGTCTATTTGTTGGTACTTCTTTGAGGTCTGGTTCTGGTATTGTAGATAGTGATGAACCAACAATAAAATGTGCAGGAGTCAATGTAGATAGGTCATCAGGATCATCAGTCAATTTGCAGAGAGGTCTCGAATTCAAAACCGCTTCGATTTGTGTGAGAATGGTAGTGAATTCTTCGTATGTTAGTTGAGTATTACCAACAATCCGTTTTAGGTGATATTTCACTGACTTAACTCCTGCTTCCCAGTGACCACCGAAGTGAGGAGCAGATGGAGGGTTAAACTTCCACAATGTTCCATCTTTAGTTAGAAGATCTCTTAGTTTGGTACTTGCCATTGTTGAAGCCGTGAATAGACGTTTTAGTTCTGCATCAGCACCGATAAATGTAGTACCACAATCACTGGACAGAGTGGAAGAAATTCCACGGCGAGCTGTGAATCTCTTATATGCTGCAATGAATGCTTCTGCAGAGTAATCGGTGACTAATTCGAGGTGGAGTGCAGATGTTGACTAGCAGATGAATACTACATTATATCCCTTGTATGTTTTTGCTGCTTTACCTCGCCAAGTCTTGATAACGAATGGACCTGCGTAGTCAACACCAGAGTGGAGAAATGGTCGTGAAGGGGTGACTCGAGATGTAGGAAGCTGTCCCATAAGTTGCTGAGCTCGTTCAGCTCTGTATCGAGCACAAGTGACACACCGTAGTAGTTCTTTCTTAATAGTTGGACGACCACCGAGAATCCAAAAACGTTGTCTAATGGTTGATAATGTAATGCTTGTACTACCGTGTAGTGTACGAAGGTGGGAATCAGATATTATTAATTTTGAAAGATTAGAATCTTTTGGGAGGAGGAGTGGGTGTTTTGAGTCATACTCAAGAGTGGATTGGTTGAGTCTTTCTCCAACTCTGATAAGTTTATTTTGATCAAGAAACGGAGTGAAATTGCAGAGTTTACTTAACTTATTGATTGGTTTCTGATTAGTGAGTAGTTTCAGATCTTCATTGAAGGCTTCTAGCTGAACAATACCTGTCCAAAGTAGTAAAGAATCATTTAATTCTTTGGGTGTCAGATAGGGAGTGTGTTCTATACTGTCGATTTTCTTGAGGTGATTGATAAATCTTCGACACCATGCTGTGATCCGAAGTAGCTTATTGAGATCAGAGTAGCGACAAAGTAAGTCAGGTTCTGATTTAGATTGGTATAAATACGTTGATTTCTGACTGCGCTGCTCAGACACGGCTTCCTCTGCAAGTTCGTCGGAACTCATGGGCCAGTTTACAGAATCTTCCACAAGCCACGAGGGGCCTGACCACCACAACTTGTGGTCCACCAGAGCTTTAGGAGACAACCCTCGTGAAGCGCAATCGGCTGGATTCTCTTTGCCAGGAACATACCATCATACCTCCAACGAGCTAATGGCTCTGTTTCCTGTATAATGCTAACTCGATTACAAACAAAGTCTTTCCACTTGGATGGGTGGTTCTGAATCCAAGTAAGAGTTACACGAGAATCTGTCCACAACCACAATGGAGCAGATTTGATATCTAGAATTTCTCTGACATATTTTGCAAGACGCACCAACATTAATGCTGCTGTAAGCTCTAGTCTGGGGATACTCATTTTCTTAAGAGATGCAACTCTGGTTTTAGCACAAACAATGTTTACAAAAATACCTTACTCAGACCTTACTTTAATATACACAACAGCAGCCATTGCAGACTAAGATGCATCTGAAAACCCGTGAAGTTCCACACAGCAGGAAGATGATTTGGTGAGACCTAAAAATCTTGGAATTGATATAATAGACAAGTCTTTTAGTTGAGCTTCAAGATTTTGCCAGTGTGCCAACAGGTAGGGAGGAAGAAAATCATCCCAGTTTAGCTTAATCAACCATAGTTGCTGCAAAAATATTTTAGCTTGAATTATTACAGGAGCGATAAATCCTAAGGGATCAAATAGTTTTGCAATATGAGATAGAACACTTCGCTTAGTTATCGGAACTGGAGTTTGGAAATCAATCTGGAACTGAAAATCGTCACTTGCTGGTTTCCAAGTTAATCCTAGGGTTTTTACAGCTGTTGATTCTTTGATTGAAATTGAAGCTTCTTTTACATACCGTTCGGGAGATATTGAAGTTAGTGTTGAAAGGTTGTTGCTTATCCACTTTTGTAATGGAAAACATCCTTCCATGCAAAGTTGATCGACTTGTGTTATGACCTCTTGACATTCGTCAATAGTGTCAGCACCCCCAAATATGTCATCAAAATATCTTCCTTTTGAAAGAACAGATGCCCCTAATGGATATTGATTCCCATGGTCGATTACAAGTTGATTCATTGTTTTCAATGCTAGAAAGGGAGCACATGATAAACCATAAGTTACGGTTTTCAACTGATATGTACAAAGTTGTTCATTGTCGTACCATAAGATTCTTTGTAAGTCCCAGTCATCTGGATGAACCATAATCTGCCGATACATTTTTTAAATGTCTGCAGAGAAGACGTACTTGAATTGTCTGAACCAAATTAAGACATCAGATAAATTAGTTTGCAACTTTTCCCCAGTATGAAGGATATCATTTAGAGATTTACCCGTAGAAGAACGCTGTGATCCATTGAAAACCACCCTTAGTTTTGTGGTTGAACTGGTATCCCGAAGGACGCCATGATGAGGTAAGTAAAATGTTTCTGTATTTACTACAGAATCACTTACTACTTTTGACATATGATCAAGTGATTCATATTCTGAGATGAAGTTAGAATACAGTTTGTGATAGTTAGGATCAGTAACAAAACGTTTTTTCATTGAGTTCAATACGTTGAGAGCAGATGTTCGAGAATTCCCTAGATTTTCAGCAGACTCCTTTAGAGGAAGTTTAACAACATACCTTCCAGTTTCAGTCCTAGTTGATTGAAAGTGTTCTTCACACGTTTGATTTTCAGGAGATAAAACCTGAACTGGATCTTTGGCAAAATCCTCCTGTTCCCAAAACTTCTGAAGTAAATCATCTACTTTGTTCTCCAGTAGGCAATGATACATTGATGATTTATTGTCATTGATGAAAAATCCACATGGCCCAGATAACACCCAACCAAAGATGGTTGATTGAGCTATAGGAGTTAAAGGCGGACCCTTGATAAGTCCAGGAAGAATGATACTTCCATAAAGTAGTACTAACAATTTGTTAGTAGTACTAACAATTTGTTAGTAGTACTAACAATTTGTTAGTAGTATCAACTAAGTTTAGACTAACCTACAAGGTTTATTATCACATATAAAAATGTTTTGATGGCCGTTGCCCTGGCGGTAGGTTAGTTGCGCATTTGCTACCTACAAAATCCGGGCCCTGTAGGGTGGGTTATAATGCGGTAGAATGGCGATAAACTTAGGTTAGTTGCCCATTGACGCCTTGAACAATAGATCTCTTAAAATTATAAAGAGCAATGAAAACAAAATAACTTCGCCATCTTAAAGACATCTAGGTTTAGTATTCATGACCTTATTAATTAATTGCTCTGGACCTTAATATTTGAAAGTTCTCATTAATTACCCAACAAAGCATACAAATAACCCCCTTGTTACAACCAAACAAAGGGGGTTATTTGTAGGTAACACAGTTTAGTTGTAACACAGTTCACATTTCTAACACATATGTACTTATGTGTTACCTGTATTAAAAATGTATTTAGTATAACTATTGATTGTACTCAAAACGTTTCTGGGAGTACCGTAAACATAAAGATCAGCGGAACCAGGAAGGACGGCCCGCGGCGCGATTTATAAAGAACCTCTTTGCGTTACTAATTACTCCATTACACACGACTAAAAAATTCTATTTGAAATTGCTTGGTTATATGCTGAAGATCATCTCATTAGCTACAATTTTGTCGCTTGAAGTTTGCTTCTGACAAAAAAATATAAAAAATCCTCGCTTAGTAACTTTTTCATGTCAAGTTATGATATTTGTTTAACATTTTTAGTTGTTAAAATTCGAATTACGATTTAAATAAGATTATATTTATACTGTCAGATTCTGGAGTTAATGCAGATTCTGAATATATAACTTTATTTGCAGTCAACCTATTGTATGCACGGCCAGGAGCGTATTAACAATCGCGTGCACGGCTTGAGGAACTGACATATGCCTGCAACATGTGCCTGCAACTCGCGCATACGCAGGTCCTCCAAACTACCGCATGCTCATAAATGACAGGTAATCATAACCTCAAATTTCGTTGAGTCCGTTGGAGGAAATTTTCAAAGCCACTTTGTACGCGCAAATCTCTCATCAATTGATTAAATGCACCTTCCAATGCTCTTTTAGCCAAAAAAACTTCTTATCCACTATCTAGGTAGTTTCCTTCTAAGTTCATTGTATGCACCAGCCATAAATAAAAAAGCAGAGGCTGTTATGTCATCCATGGTGATTTGTAGAACACAATATAATCAAAATCAGCCACCGAACCTCACCGCATCACAATAAAAGAGAACACTGCCTTGTCTGCCAGTTGTAGTCGCAGGTCTTGTGCCTGGAATGGAAACGGCATGACAAACTACGTGCGACATGTGCCTCGTCATGGTCTCGACATGTGCCTCGACTTGTGCCTGCGACTTGTAGGAATGGAAATGTAGCTTAAGGGTACTCACGGCGTAGTGCTTGATATCCTGACCCTAGAAAAGATGACGTGCAGTCAGTGGTGGATCTAGAACAGTCACAAGGAGGGGGGGACCAGGGTGTCTGAGAGGTTCGGGGGTACCCCCTCCCTCCCCAAAAATTTGTTTAAACTAAGTCTTCAAAAATGGCAGTTTTATACCATTTCTTTGTCCTAAGTTAGTGTGACAAATTATTTTACGCAATTTGTATGCACTACTGTATTACATGCAGTCAAAAATATATGACATATATTTCCAAACTGCGACTGCCCCCCCCCCCTCTGGATCCGCCACTGGGGTGCAGGAGTACTATACCAGAAGAGCACAAAATATAGACTTTTCCTGCTGTCGTCTCAAACGTACCTAGAATAGCTATCCTCGTTCTACTATTAACTACAACTCATAACTGCCTACTCATTTGCAGGAGATGGATGCACCCTCCTTCAGAAGGCGCTGAAAGGAATACTAATTATAGGCCGCTGTACTCCGTAAAAGAACTTAAGGAAGAGCACCTAGTGAGATAAGTGTATGTCTGCCATATCATCCGTTAAACAGCCAGATTTTTGAAGGTATAGTTTATTGTAAATATTATATATAGAGTTATTTATTAAATCACTTAATAATTTACTAGCTTCTGTGCCCGTTCTTCGCAACGGGAAGATGAACTATACCGCCTAATCCAAACAGTTGTTAAGTAGTCCGAATTTATGAACAAAAGCCACCAAATGTTGGCCTACTGTATAAAAACAATTATGACCAACATTGTAATTGCCCTACTGTTTACGTTAAAATATATCAATAACATAATATTCATTTTCATATTTGAGTTGTTTTGTCTCAAGATCAATGAACCAACTATAAAAGGTATAAAATTACCTCAGTACTGCCAGATTGATCCTGTTTAGTCCTTATAGATTACGGGTTTTAAGGACCTAAGTCCTCATCATGAGATCTTGTACAAGAACATTTAACACTGTAACTTCGAAAGGGTCATCAAGAGTTTAAATGCGAAACACGGACATATACTATTTACAGTCAGACGTTTTATGAACAAAACGAGTAGGCTTACTGACAAAAACTTACAATGTCCAACCCCAACCTTGTGCGCACAGTTGCAGATGAGGGTCATGACTGCGATGCGGAAGATGGTTGGGCAGTGGACTTTGTATAGCTCGGCTCCTTGTTCATCAGCTGTTCTTGTTTTTTTATTAGAGTATCATACAGAGCGTTAGACTGTAAACTGATTTTGTCGTTTAATAATGTGTTAGCTCGAATTTTGATTGTTTTATAAATTTCAAATTCTTCTAAAGCATCCATTCCTGTATATTGCTTTTACAATCAAAATAAACTATGCCATGGCTCGGTCCCCAGGTACTTATTTCAATTCAGGAAATTAAAGCCTTTACAACTATTATTCAACAAAAACTTCTTTGCACTAACTTGATCAGGGAAATATAGGCCTAGACAAAATATAAAAGGTTTAATTTACCTGTTGCTGATCCTGTTAAAACTGTTAACAGGGGCAGGCCAAGACCATAAAGCACTTCATCCAAAAATAAAATTATTGCGCACCCCATACAGTTGTTTTCTTGAAGTTACAAGTTAAGGCGTCCGATAAAAGCCTGTAGCTTCCCAATTAGATCCTCCTCAGGAAGATATCTACCTCTTGCCACATTAACAAGAGTTATTCTTCTAGCAAGAAGAATAACTCTTGGTAATGTGGCAAGAGGTTAACATGTGTCTTTAACAAGCAATGAAAGCCCCTCAAAGATCGAGTTTGTGTCGCACGTTTGTAGGCGGAATAAACCAGTTAAAAACTTTTAGTTAAGGGTACCTATGGTAATTTATTGTAAAATAAGACCTTTTTATTTGAAACTACCAACTACACCAACCCGCATAATTTGGCTACCCTGAGTATTTTAAAATTGTGACTTTCTTTACCAAGATTAAAATGTTTGTTTCAGGAAGAAAGATGTAGCCCCAGCTCTGGACAAAAATATTATGGAGAAGGTTGGCCGCTGTACAGGGCAGCTATAGTTATTATTATATGTTGCCTTTTATTGTTATGTACTGTTTTTATACTTTACCAATAAACCTTATATTTATCTATAGCAGTTAATTTTGTTAAAATTCTTACCAGTAAACTTCTCTGTAATTTGTAAAGAAAACATGTAAAAATGATTATATATTTTATTTTGATCTTCTAACTATTTTGACAGTTTTATAGATAAAATATTCTTTTTTTAGATATATTTTTTTATTGTTCTTGTTCGTACATGTCTCAGATCCATAAAGATACATAAAGATACATAAGAGTATACATAAAGATAAAATGATATTTATATTTATATTATATATGCGAGTGCCAATCTTAAGAAGCAAAGTTAATATATAGCTAGTAAAATAAAATAATTTTGGTGTTTAATGACTAATGAGTGTACTGTAAAAATGAAATAAGTAATTCAAAAGTTGAATCAAAAACTCTATTTAGCCAACCCAATAAAATCACTCAAGAATTTTCCTCTGAATAAATGTTTGAACTTCATTGTCTAGAGGTGTTAGGTTAATGAGACATAAGACTGCTTAAGGGTGTTGCTCAACGTGTAATGAACAAAATTAAATTAAGAAAAACAACAAAAGTAAAGCAAAAGAAAACTTTGAAAAGGCAAAGATCAACAATAATAAGATAAATAAATTTACAATGTTATAATTTACAAGAAAAGAAAATCAATTAAAAATTTAAAAGAATGAGTTACTGACAAACTATATGACTTGTTTGTTTTACAAAACTTTAGTTATATATTTTATTCTTTTTACATACTGTTTATTGTCCCAGAAGCACACCACCGATACACACACTCCGAAACTCTCGATCTTCTTGGTCCAGTGGCCCGTGGTGAACTCCTCGATTTGTTTCTTCAGGTTCTCCAGCTCCAGCTGAGAGACTCCTCACCCCTCCATTTTCTTCATTAGGCCTTCTCATTGGCTGATTGGGTGTTTGACTTATAGGTTAACGATGTTTCTTGGAAGTAAGCCCTACCGGTCATCGCCTGGCTCACGTCAGCTGGGAAAGGAATTTGTAAATCGATACTCATGCTACTGTTCAACTCTCTTCACACCAACTGGTCGACTATAGTCCTCGCCACCCTAAGTTGAGGCAGCCAAAGGCCGCACTAGATATACGCCGTGCGGCCTTGGGCTGCCTCAACTTAGGGTGGCGAGGACTATAAGTGTAATGTAAACAGAGTATCTGCTTAGATGAGCACCGTGGGTACGGGGTTAATCCCCTTTCTTGCAATGTAAATCTATGTTGTAAACTTCTTGACATACGAGAACTACTTTAAGGACAATTTATATAAGGCGTACGCTCATTCTTCCCGTATTGGGGGCCTAAGACATTGAAAAAGGCTGTGCTGGTAAAAGCGACCAAAATACACAGTAAGACCGAAGACCCTAGTTGTTGCCGCACATAAAAATTATACTGGATATATAGCAGGTATGGATACAAAAATCATGGATGCTCAAACAGTGTCTTGCACAGCAGATCATTTTGAGAATGCCAGAGGTCTTGGCACAGATGTGCTGAATGTCTGGCCCAAAGCCCAAACGCACATGGCGAGTCAATAAAAATCTGGGAAATAGTCAATATCCAGAGAATTTTGTTAATGCCAACAATTTTTAACTTATTCTTGGTGGAATCAACCATTATCTTTGGTCAAGTCTTAGCTAAGACATCATTAAGAGACTGAGACGGTGGTGTCATCCTGTAATTCAACTACTAGGAGGTCACGAGTTGTGGATGTGATACTTCGTGGTTTGAATTAACGCCCTTACTACGACTATCCGCAGTACATCCTGATAATTAGACCAATTTTTTTATACCAAGGAAAAATGTGGTTCGGATTCTACTATAAACTGTAGGTCCCTATAGTTTCCATTAGCCCAAAGTATGGGCTATTAATTGACAGCTGTGTCTAAGGAATATGTCAGCCTTAGTCACTAACAAGGATACAAAATCGTGCCACTCATCCATCCTACACTCATCTCCATGCATACTGGTACTTGGCTTAAAATACCTACTTTGTATGGTTGCCATTTCAAATTAAAGTATTAAAAGCCTAAGGCAAAATTACTCATAATCATAGAGGGAAGCAACTTTCCACAAACAGATTTATATCATCAGCGAACTAAGGGATCTTGATAACTCTCTTGATGCCTTTAAAGAATATGTACAACTAAAAATATCTGTAAATTTCTTTTGATGTTTTCATGATAAATATGCAATGCAATACAACAAAGTAACTTTTGAACATTAAAAATAGCTGTTAACAACAAATTTTTCGATAAAACTCTTTACAAAAATCTGAAGGGCAGGTCCAGAATTGATGGCCTCTCAAGTCCGTAAATTGCATCTGTGATGTTGTTTAGTAAGTTCAACGCTAAATGATTATCATAGTTAACTTAACTTATCCAATCAATAGTGTTATTAATACTTATGAAGTCAAACGGAACGGGGTGAAGCCCGTGGATAACATCTAGCTGTCTAGTTGATATAAAACACGTTTTTGAAAATAATTCGATTGATGCTTTAAAAGCAAATGTTAGGCATTTATTTTATGAGTTATTTAACTTTTCATACAACAGATCTATGGAACATAACAATAAATTATTCTCTTTAGCGCTCCTTTAGCGAAGCACGGGTATGGCGGCTAGCTATAGTACGCTCTATTTCGCAACGGGTACACAAGTTCAGAATACATTTAATTGCTTGATGTAATAATTAAGTCAATAGCCCAAAAGTAAACACATCCGATTTATTGTGCATCCTATGTTCAATTGTGTTTTGGATTTTGTCACATAACCTGAAAACCAGTCAAACGGTTACATGGAAATTGTGGGAAATTTCGCTCTACAAGTGCCTGATGCATCCCTGCATTTATCCCACTGAGCTAGATTTATCCAACAGTGTTGTCATATTGAGGGAGTAACACTAAATTCAGGGGCGTAATCGCGCTGGATAAAATTAAAAGTCTGCAGCAACCCCTATTTCAAATTTTAAAGGGAGCTCTGTCTGGAGCTCCGTTTTTATATATTCTACTACTGTATTTAACTTATGGATTTTATTTTGTACCTTTCATATGTGTTATATTTAGCTAATAATCTTAACATATAAAAGTAAAAGCCCTCACTCAAAAGTAATTGCCCTCACTCAATGATTTATTACTAATCCAACTTCCAGACTACTTAGAACGTTGAAATTTGGTGTACTGATTCTTCAGGCATTAAATAGGAAAACTAAGTAGTTTTTATCCTGATCTGACTTTTGGGTTCCACCCAAGTGGTTCTGGAGTTTCCTTAACCTTATAAGTATCTATATTATTAAAAGACTTTGTTGGATTTTGTGTGCAGCAAACTGACCCGGATAAGTTTGAATGTTTATAGGCATATTGGGTATCTATATATTAAATATAGATACCCAATATATTTAATAGGCAAACACGAATTTTGTGACGTATCCGTTTTGAAGCTGCTATGCATCCGATCACCACGTAGATAAATGCTTTCCATTGACCTACCTTTATTGATTGGCATATCACTGACAAATGATCACTATAATGTATCTCAAAACATATATAAGACCTAGAATAATAAAATTTTGGATTGGGACGACAATCCATGTATATGGTGTAGATGTACAAAGTTGGGGGTTTTGCAAAGTTCTAAATTCAAGGGTGGTTTAGGGGATTAAATCTATTTAAGAAGAAATTCGAGTATGCAAGATATTATATTTTGGTCTGTAACTTAAGCTACAATGCTTGGATCTTAAATCTTATGGAAGATCGGTAGTGTAGAATTAAATTATCCACAACTTTTGTATTTCAAGAGTGTTTTTCTATCTCAAACATATTTCGAGTAAAATAGGTTTACATTCAAATAAACTGTGAAAATTTGCTTGTTCCGCCACCTAAAAACTAGTCAGTGTCCGTACGTTTAACCATATGATTACCAATCTTTTATTTTATTAAATAGCATTATTTATTTTATAATAATAATGCATAAATCAATAAAAGCTGTTAAAAACCTATCAAGTGTACTATCGCAAGTATAGCTACCGACATTATTACATTTTAGGAGCTTGCTCCCGTAAACATTTGAAATCTTCTATTCTAAAGCTTCAATTCAGTCTAGGTTGTTATCATTAACCGGAACTGCTACACAATTTGTTGTAAAACGGTGATAGTTTTCGTTAAACGTTAATAGAGTCAATCTTCTTATATTTAAAAATAAATTTAACCGATTTTCATGATTGAGGTCTCTAATTGAAGGTGTGCACAGATTTCACTCTAAGCATCAGCATATATATTGATCTACTGTATTACTCGTCCAAAAACATCTATTTAACTTTTTCGAATTCTTACTTCAATTTAAGATGCATTTCACCAGTTATAATTATATAATCCTACATATTTTGGTCTAAGAACCTTCAGTGAAATGCCGGCTTTCCATTGAAGCTATTAATTAGTTATCCAAATCGGACGGACTACAAGCAATAATTGCAATGTGAACAACCAACATATAAATTATTTTTTTATAAGGGTTTTCTATGATTAAAAATCAATAGGTCCACTATTGTTTATGTTTTTTCATGTTTTTGACGCAAAATAGTAAGTTAATTAAAGGTTTTAATTTGAGCTATTTATCGTTTGAATCAGTTAAGATCAAGATACTCAATAAAAATTTATAAATTTGATTATTGCTCGAATATGATTTTCATTTCAACGTTGTAGAGTAGCATGGGCCCTCTAGTAATTATTAAATGTACAGAAGGGACAACAAAATTCAAGAATAATATCAAATCAAGAGCATGCCGAGACAGTAACGGGGAACATTATATATACAGTATATCACTAAATAAAATAATGTTTTTGTGTTACTTTTAATCCTACTTTAGACTATCTGAAATACTTTTCAATAAAGTTAGAGAAAACTAACTGTACCATTGGAAAATTTGGCTTGGAGTATGATAATGAATGAAAGGAGATATGAATACTTTAGTATTTTTGGTAAAAACATCATTCAGTTGTTCCATTTCGGTAGTTCCGTTCCGTAGCGAAGTCAGTGACAACTTCAGCAGGCTTATAGTAAAGAATAAAAGACGAAAAAGTATGTCGGGCGATGCCACCGGCAACAGCTAGTTAATTAATAAAATCTGACCCGTTAATACTGTAGATTTAGTTACAAGAGAAAGTAGCCTAGCAGTGACCCAGGGGCATGGAGAGAAACAGGTTCGCAAGATGATGGACTTAAGTTCTAACTAGATATTTTATACATAGTCTATAATTTCCTTCGGCATTTATACTGCCTACTTTGTAGCCGTAAATATCGGAATTACGCACATTACCCTTGTATGGGAATGTTTATTGCTCCAGACTTTTGGGTTGGCAGCACTCTTCACCCCATAACAACTACTCCCTCCCCCAGAAACCTTGCAGCCAATGAGAGCAGTCGATGCCCCCACCACAAGAGCAAGAGGGCGTTCATTACCTCACCAAATTGAAAAGTAACCAACCTGACCGATTTCAATATCGGACAGGTAGGTCCCTTCACCAGTTTGAAAGGTTACCTACTTGAAGGGATCCCGCTAACTTCACGGGTGCCCATTTTATCACCAACACAGTGTTGACATTTTTTCGTAGCCATATCGACCAATCGATTGTAAACCGACCGAACAGATCGTTTTCGATAACCAAACCAGTGATCAAAGTTGACAACCAACCATCGGGACCGTTTTCTGCTGATGTCCCGCCAAGCCAAGCAAGAGCAAAGCCAAAGCCAATCCTCGCCTCCTAAATTGCACACCTATCATAAAAAATATTTCTTGGGCTAGCCTAAGTTATTATTAGCACATCCAAAATATATGACTTATGATTCTGAATTGTTATGTGTGTATATTCACTTTGCTGTTGGGTGGGATTGTTCAGTTAGTGAGGTCCTACATCTGACACTGTTGTGTATCGAAATATTTATTTAGCACATTTTTGAGTCAAGATGGACTATTTATTATTTATTTTGTATCGAGAGTGACATAGCCTATTGCATTGCTTAAAGGCCAAATAAATAATTGAAGCAAGTTAGGCCTAATTAAATAAACACCGAGATGGTTCATTAGAACGTATAGGCCTATCGTAAACGGTTTTAACTTTAAAACTTTCTATGAACTAATATATAACAATAATGATAGGTAATTATCAGTTTTATCAGGTTCGTTCCAGCCAGCGTGTGAATTATTGAAATATGCAATATATTAATCACCCTTGTGGCTGGAAAATTCTTTAAAATAATAGGCTGCTACTACGAAAAGACAAAAGTAGCCTAGTAATGTGATACAGACTTTCACTTGCTTTATTTTAGCTAGCTTGTGGGTAAGGGTGTAAAAGAGGACTGGTACAACACAATAAATAGTTCCTTCTCTTGAGTTTCGAGTCAAACTACCCCGTCGTATTTTGCTTCCTACTTGGTGTTTAAGGTCAAAAGATTCTTAGTTGTCAAATCATTATTTTAAAAGGTTAGGTATACCCAAGACGCGTTATTTAAGGGTGTTTGGTCAAAAATTTGATGTCTTATTTTTTGTTATTGTTCAATTGTACTAAAAATTAGAGATACAAATATATAAGAAAAAATTATTTATTTTGAATATTAAGCGAGATATGGAGCTTGAAAGTAGTAAATTTTCAATCTTTGGTACCAGTTCACAGGGAGAATGGGTAATGCGATTCTCACCAAAATTTGCATTCAGGTGTGGAAAAATAAGATAATAATCACTAGCTATTTAAAATTAAAAAAAATAAAAAAAAAATTATTTTTTATTTTTTATAATTTTTTTAAAAAATTAAAAAAAATTTTAAAAAAATTTAAAAATAGCTCTTTGTTTTTGGGAAAAATGTATCTGTATGTTGGAATAAAAAAAAATGTGATATGTTAACTCGTTTGGGCTGTGAATTCGTACATTTGATGCCTTGCGCTGTCGGAGCACTACTCGTTGAGAGTGTGTACACTAACACCGGGGCTTTAGAATACAACGATAAACGTATTCTTTCAATGTTAAAGGATGTTAATAATTACGTGATGTTAGAGTATTCTAAAGCCCCGGTGTTAGTGTACAAACTCTCAACGAGTAGTGCTCCGACAGCGCAAGGCATCAAAGGTACGAATTCACAGCCCAAACGAGTTAACATATCACATTTTTTTTTATTCCAACATACAGATACATTTTTCCCAAAAACAAAGAGCTATTTTTAAATTTTTTAAAATTTTTTTTAAAATTTTTTAAAAAATTTATAAAAAATAAAAAATAATTTTTTATTAATTTTTTTTAATTTTAAATATCTAGTGATTATTATCTTATTTTTCCACACCTGAATGCAAATTTTGGTGAGAATCGCATTACCCATTCTCCCTGTGAACTGGTACCAAAGATTAAAAATTTACTACTTTCAAGCTCCATATCTCGCTTAATATTCAAAATAAAACATTTTTTCTTATATATTTGTATCTCTAATTTTTAGTACAATTAAACAATAACAAAAAATCAGACATGAAAATTTGCGACCAAACACCCTTAAGTTAAATATAAGTTAATAGGGATAAAAGGCAGACTAACATTCCGGCGTTAGTATTAAATTAAATATTAATAATTCATAATTTTTGTTTATTTTCATAAGTCCTTTTAGTGTGTTTTAATCGATAATCGATAGCAAGTGATGGTCGATATGACTACAAACGATATTGAACCGATATTTTGTCAACACTGTGGGGGTGATAAAATGGTCACCAACTTCACGACGGTGAAGAACCGTACAAAAAAAAATCTGACCGCTGACACAAAAAGTTAGCCATCGTCCCTCCCACTGAGCTATAATTCTAACTGGAGGTAGCACTGAATGTCAAAGATGCGTGTCGCCAGCCGCCATGTTTGCGTGAGGTGTGAGTTATAAGGAAGCCATGTTATTGGATAAAAATACTCACTGCTTTGCACTCGACGTTCTGTACCCACGAGCACCTCAGCTTCCACATGCACAGGATAACAGCTATTTGTGTAATAGCTTCACTGTATGTATACTTTAATTGGACCTGTTTAGATAATTGTTTCGTTTCAACAGTTGCAGTTGCGAACTGTGCATTGTGATTTTAAGGTGTTTATTCTTTACTGTTTGTTTATTTTTGACTTAAGCTGCTTGAAAAGGTGTTTTGTGATTATGAAAATTAAAATGTTGTGAGTGAGCTGAGGCTGATTATTTGTTATTAGGTATTAACAATTAAATATTTTGCGTGCATGAATTATTTATGAAGTTTTAAATGTTCACTTAACCTATCTTTTTCGGATTCCTCAAGAAAGAGTGATTGTTAATGTTAGGTTGAGTTGCGTTTGTGTGTGAATTTGTTTTGTTAGATTGGAGTTTTGGTAGTGGTAGGTCTAGGTTTATTTTGATTAAGTTAGTTGGGCCTTTCAGTGGAGTTTAGGTCTAAGTTATTGCCTTTGAAAAAGTTAAATTAATAACTTATCTATTAATAAGAGTATGCCTAAGTTAAGTTTACCTTAGAGGCTAACTTAGACCTACCACTACCAAAACTGCAATCTAACAAATTCACACACAAACAAACACCTAACCTAACAATCACTCTCTCTTAAGGAATCCGAAAAATATAGGTTAAGTAAACATTTAAATCTTCATTATTAATTCATGCACACAAAACATTTAGGCTAATTGTCAATACCTAATAACAAATCAGCTTCAGCACACTCACAAAACGTTAATTTTCATAATCATAAATAGTATAATACGTTACTAGTCCTGAAAATAAGTGTTTACCGGACGAGTGTGGTCGTTCCCGTGCGAGACGAAGTCGAGTACGGGATTACCATACGAGTCCGGTACACACATTTTGGACGAGTTACGTACGATAGTTTACGCCATACTACTAAATCTGTACAAATCCTAATATATTTTCACCACCTAAAGGGCTAAAAATCACTAGTCATAGCCTCTATAAGAGAGGTTATGTTTTTGTTTATAACAATTCATTGCCACCTAAATATAGTATAATCAGCTGATTGGTGTTCGGCAAAACTCATTACAGTACAGTAGTACGCAATGAAACCCCATTTAAATAAGCTGGCGGCATACAGCTGTTTTCTGGACTAAATCCTTGCGTATGGGAAGTTCGTCAAAATAATGTAGTGTGGCGTAAACACCTTTTCAAGCAGCTCAAGTCAAAAGTAAACAAACAGTAAAGATTAAAGAATAAACACCTTTTCAAAATCACAATGCACAGTTCGCAACTGTAACTGTTGAAAAAAAAACAACTATCTAAACAGAAACAGATCCAATAAAGATATAAGGTGAAACTATTACACAAATACCTGTTATCCTAGGAACTGTTCCAAGGCCTTCTGTGCATGTGGAAGCTGAGATGCTCGTGGGTACAGAACGTCGAGTCTGCTATGCAACCTAGTAATGGAAGCCATGTTATTGCTATCATAAGAAAACTCGCTGCTATACCAACACCAACCTAACAAAATCAGCGACACGCTTTTGACAGACTTCTGCCATGGCAGTGCTACCTCCCGTGTGCCCCTGCCCCACCGCAATTTCTTGAGTGTCGTGTTCGTATATACATAACCTCGCTTGGATCATTACAACCATTTATATTAAATAACAGAGATTTTTTAAACTAAAGCTAAATAATAGTGTTAAAATTGTGAGAACCATGGATCTTACATTGATTTTCGCAACAGTTTCGGGATTAGTCATAATTGTGTTGTTTGTTTTTGTATTTTTTCAGTATAAAAAACCAGGTAGGCCTAGGCCTAGGCTAAGACCTTTTGTAAAGAAATCCTAAGTTATCATCTAGGCTATAGGCTAGTAAAAGGGAATAATGTATGTTTATTAGTCGCTAGCTACTTATAAAATTCTATTTTCAGCCTAAAGGCAGTGTGTGTAGAGTGGGGATTGATAGCCTACTCCACTGCATCATCGAACTACGAACCATTGGTAGAATTTCATTTAAAAGTATTAAAGTACCTATTAAAAAGTATAGCTGCACTTTACTTGACGTCCTACACTCATTCGAATGAAAATATTGATCGATATATCGATTAATCGATTGCTTCATTCGATATATCGTTTGGTTAGTTAGGTAAGGTTAACCTAACCTAACTAACCAAACGATATATCGAATGAAAATATCGAATCGAAAAAACTATCGAATGAGTGTAGGACGTCAAGTAAAGTGCAGCCAAAAGTATTAACTTAGTCATCAATCTATAACTTTAGACAATCATAGGCTATCAGTAAAACTTTGGTAGGCCTATCCTATTTGTTTACTTTTAAATCTGCAACATTGATTTTTCCGATGCTTTCTCATTAAGTTATTTATTGTTGCTTTCAATATGGAAAGTTTCAAGACTATGTTTGGTCATTGATCTTTTCCATACCTACATTATGTTTGATAATACTGTAACTTAAGTTAGGACGGAGCTGTATGTCAAAAGTTTTGCCTTACTGTAAATTTATCATATCCCGTTTACATTTTAATTAACATGATACAACCTAATTAATATGATTGCATACAAAAACTCTTGGCCTAGGCCTATGTTTATCTAAAGTATCTATGAGGTTGTAAGTTTAACCCTACGAGTGTCCATAGTTTAGGCCTTAATGTCCGCCTATTTTTGGAGCATTTGCAAGGTTTTATTAAAACGGATCTGAGAAGCTTAAAACAATGTTAATTCTACTGTTCTATATACCATTTTGTTTGGAAAATCATGGGCTTCAATATTATACATAAAACATAAGGAACATTTGTTTCAAAAAAAATTTTTAGGTAAAAAAAAATATTTTGGAAAATTTTCAAAAAAAAAATAAGTTTGCGCTCAATGAAATTGTATAAATTATAGGCCTATAAATATTTGAAAATAGCCACTTTGTTCTAAATTTTATGAGGTACAAATATATAATAATATAAGGAAGTAGATTTGCAAATAAATAAGTTATGGGCAAAAAACAGATTTCAGTACATAGCGTTTAGCTAAGAATGCATAGCCTAACCATAGCTAGGAATCTGGCTGATAATTTACATCAATATCACTACCTACTTCTTCAGGATCATCAACCAGCCCTTCAAAATCACTTAAATCTTCTTATAATGCACCAAGTATATCACTACTTTTGATTTTTAACACTAAAACTATGATAAATGTAATAAAACACATCAGTCATCGGTCCGAGGGTAACCTAGCTATTTACAAATAAGCACGTCAGCTGTCTGCTACAATTACGATCGGCTCGGAGACCATACAGCGCTTAGAGACAGACCTGGAGAAAGCTTAGAAAATAACGGAAAGAACGATACCTAACTCGATCCAGTTCAATCCGATTCAGTCAGTTATAGAGCCTTCGCCGTGAACGATGTCTGCGTGTCGAAAAATCGACAAGTAACACTACACAAAGTGTGCTGCTTGTCGAATTTTCGTCAAGTAACACTGGGAGGGTTAAGGCACACAGTTCCAGGCATTAAGTCATCTGATAACTGTTCAAGCCTGGATCGTTATGGCCCATAACTTATGTTTGATAATACTGTAACTTAAGTTAGGACGGAGCTGTATGTCAAAAGTTTTGCCTTACTGTAAATTTATCATATCCCGTTTACATTTTAATTAACATGATACAACCTAATTAATATGATTGCATACAAAAACTCTTGGCCTAGGCCTATGTTTATCTAAAGTATCTATGAGGTTGTAAGTTTAACCCTACGAGTGTCCATAGTTTAGGCCTTAATGTCCGCCTATTTTTGGAGCATTTGCAAGGTTTTATTAAAACGGATCTGAGAAGCTTAAAACAATGTTAATTCTACTGTTCTATATACCATTTTGTTTGGAAAATCATGGGCTTCAATATTATACATAAAACATAAGGAACATTTGTTTCAAAAAAAATTTTTAGGTAAAAAAAAATATTTTGGAAAATTTTCAAAAAAAAAATAAGTTTGCGCTCAATGAAATTGTATAAATTATAGGCCTATAAATATTTGAAAATAGCCACTTTGTTCTAAATTTTATGAGGTACAAATATATAATAATATAAGGAAGTAGATTTGCAAATAAATAAGTTATGGGCAAAAAACAGATTTCAGTACATAGCGTTTAGCTAAGAATGCATAGCCTAACCATAGCTAGGAATCTGGCTGATAATTTACATCAATATCACTACCTACTTCTTCAGGATCATCAACCAGCCCTTCAAAATCACTTAAATCTTCTTATAATGCACCAAGTATATCACTACTTTTGATTTTTAACACTAAAACTATGATAAATGTAATAAAACACATCAGTCATCGGTCCGAGGGTAACCTAGCTATTTACAAATAAGCACGTCAGCTGTCTGCTACAATTACGATCGGCTCGGAGACCATACAGCGCTTAGAGACAGACCTGGAGAAAGCTTAGAAAATAACGGAAAGAACGATACCTAACTCGATCCAGTTCAATCCGATTCAGTCAGTTATAGAGCCTTCGCCGTGAACGATGTCTGCGTGTCGAAAAATCGACAAGTAACACTACACAAAGTGTGCTGCTTGTCGAATTTTCGTCAAGTAACACTGGGAGGGTTAAGGCACACAGTTCCAGGCATTAAGTCATCTGATAACTGTTCAAGCCTGGATCGTTATGGCCCATAACTTAAGGAGTTTGGTGGGTATGAATTCCTCACCGTATCACCTGGGTTTGTGCATAATGCATTCACCCTTCAATAAAAAAAAACGACTCAGCCTAAGTTAGGCCTTAAAGGAAACTAATCTAACCATAGGCCTACTTAATATGACCCATTGTAGGCTAACTTATTGTACAATAAATTATAGTACCGTACTACTTATATACAATAACCTAATCCGTAACCACATAGCCTATATTAATACCTCCGCCACAGCAAACATGCAGACTAAGCTAATTTCTATTTACCTGGCTGGATTTCTACTAAAATATTCCCTTAAAATTTTCAGATTTAGGGTAGGGTGTACAGGGGTAATTGGGATCTCGGAGTAATTGGGATCAGAAGATGTAAAAATAAAATTTTGTAGAAAAAAAATTAAAACCAAGTGATTTTAGAAAGCTTAAAACTTTCTCTTTCTATATATATACAGGATGAGTTTTAATTGCCCCCCCCCAACTTTTTTCTACATTTTTTCAAATATCAATCCCAGACCACTTCCAAACATTGTTGGGTATTAAGTAGGCCTACTTCATTTTGACAATAATACCTTTACCGGAGCACCCTATCCGCCTCAGTGATGGTAGCAAGTGCCGACTAGCTCTAGTTAGCTTTATGTCGGAGAACTACATAAACAACGTGTTAGAACCGGGTAACATATATTTTTGGGACAGCGATATTTATCTGATCCCGACTCCTTTTACGATCTGAAGATGATATTGGACTATTGAAAAACTAAATGAAAAAATCAACGAATATATTACTGCACTGAAACTTAACGTACCTACCAACCAATTTTCAATCAAAAGGGCAAACGATCGTATCGCAATAACAAGTCCATTGAAATTTTATCTCGACGAAAAGGTGGCTTCGTTCTTCGGATTCTCAAGTCCAGGAGAGAAACCATTAACCGAACAAAATTCGTTTTACGATGCCAATATGTTTCTGGTTGCTCCAAACGCACCCAATTTCAGGGCTGAGGACGCCATAGAGGTACACTGCAACATCGTAGAGCACAGTTACATCAGCCACGATGAGCACAGACACAAACATGTGGAAGCAGAACTGTTGTACACGTTCTTCCTGAATGTAGTACATGGCTACAAGATATATGAAGTGCCAACGGAGAAGTTGTATGTTCCTCTGAGGAATGGTTTAGAAACGATCAACCGAATCGACATCACTCTCCGAGATCAAAACAATCGCTTGCTTCAAAACAAAAACATTGAATGTGTAATAGTTTTAGATTTATATAAGTCCTAATGGATATTAATGTGTACTGCATCGAAGAAGGATCCATAAATAATCTATTACCACACCCATTAAGATGTCTTATAGTCAGTTCATCAGGGTGTGGAAAAACAAACCTATTGCTCAATTTTATCTATAACGTAAAGGGTGTAAAGTTCAAAAACCTTTATGTATTCAGCCGATCCATTGATCAGCCAGCATACACACAGCTATGTAAACACTATGAAAAAGTAGAGCACGCACTCGGCGCAACTATTGCATACTTTTACTCAAACTGCAGTGACTTGATACCTCTAGACGAATGTAAGTCCAACTCTTTGGTGGTGTTTGACGATTGCCTTTTAGAAGAACAAACAAAAATAAAAGACTATTTCATATGAGGGCGTCATAAACAGGTATCTTGCATTTATTTGAGTCAGAGCTACGGGCGGGTAGACATGCAAGTAATAAGGAATAACGTTAATCTTTTGTGTATATTCACACAGACCAAACACTTATACACAAAAGATATACAACGACTTCGTTGGATCCGATATGATGTACCAAGAGTTTGAAGGCATGTGTAAAAAGTGTTGGGCGGAACCTCACGGTTTTATGTCAATAGACACTACTAAAAAAACGCATCTAGGTAAGTATAGATGTATGTTTAAGGAAACGCTATATCCCTAATAAAAACATTTTTGCATCGAATACGTGTATTTTGTTAAATTAACAATATTTTATACTTAAGAGCGTATTTACACTAAATGATAGTGTTCATGCTAAAAAACGATATTTCAAATTAAAGAGAGTTTCTGCCCTAAATAAACGTTCCCGTCTATTTTTATCAAAAGCGTTTCTGCACTAAATAAACGTTGTATTTATGTAAAGAGCGTTTCTACAATCAATAAACGTTTCACATGTACTGTACATGTTGGAATAACGATGTGAATCTTACATCGTGTTTATGTGTTACTATTTTTATTATAAGTGCACAATGGATGCAAAAGAAGCTAAGCGACTTGAGACTCTAGAAAAGAATCTCGTCAAAAAGTTTCGAACAGCGGAACAGGAGGAAAAGAAAGAACGAGCTAAAAAACTGGAGGATATTACAAAGTCCCATCCCAATACATGTGCAATACAAGACATTACAAAACCCCCAACACGAGTAACAGGTAAAACGCGAGATGAACCTCTGACAGTTGAAAAAGCTAGACAACTGGAGCAACTGCAAACCACTCTGCAAAACCAGTTCGGAGAAATACATGTTAGGGAAATGGAGGAACAACGTGTAAGGGAGAAAAAGTATGAGGCTATCACCAAAGCGATTAAAGAGAAAAAAGAAAAGGATGAGGTACTGGAGAAAAAAACAAAAGATATGCTGAAAAAACAAAAATACAACCAGCTAATGAAACGCAACTTTAGACCATCAGTCTCTAGTACCCCAGACCGAGTTGGTTATATCAGTTCCACTCAAGACGAAGATGATGAAGATCAAAAAATATAAGTAGTTGCGGATAAATCAATAAAACAGTTGATGGATACCAAGGTCGTTAATCTCGGAGTGGTCGGGGCTAAATATCTACCACGAGCTAGTGACTCTCAATTCGGCATTTATTTCGATGAGATAGATGAGCAAGTAAAAATCGGTTCTGAACCGATTGGGTTTGATTATGATGACATTATTGTAAACAACAAACGATTTAAAGGTACTGAAGGACTTTGGAAACTTTTAACGAAGAAAGGGTTTGTGCAGTCTAATGAATACACATCAAACGATTGGCAGACATATAAAGATATGCTTTTCATGACAAACTCTATCTTCCAGAAAAATGACCCTACTACACGACGTCCAAAATCTAGTTCAGGACAAAAATGGCGGAAAATGATAAAACCTATTTGGGACGAAGTTATCAAACCGACCGATCCGATTGAACAAGATATGGACAGGGATGTATTGACGGGATCCGGTTTAAAACGCTACCATGACGGTCCGGTTGAATATCGCTACATCAAAGACCTCAACGAGCTCATCAACCGTCTGAATTTTATTTACGCAGAGGAGGTTGCAGGCAACAACAACTTTAACAACGAAAAACTATCTGTTGTTAAATTCATATCCGACCGTATGCAAGAACTGATTGACCAACCGAACGGGGTCAAATACGTAGTACGATGTTTTTCAGCCTTGCCTGAACGCACGATAGAAGGCTCGGGATTGTTGAACGACATCATCAACAAATTACCTGTAGAACTACACGCCCCACGTAACTGGAAATTCGATACGTACAACTTCTGCGGTCCAGGCACGAAGCTCGCTGAACGGTTAGGTCGTGGTGACAAGGGTGTGAACCCTTTAGACGATGCGTGTAAACAGCACGACATATGGTACAGAGACCACCGGAAGCCCGAAGACAGATGGGTCGCAGATAAAGCGTTACAGAAAGCAGCGTGGGATAGAGTGACGTCTAGCGACGCGGCCCTTAAGGAGAGGAGCGTAGCCCTCGCGACCACGGGTGCGATGTGGTTGAAACGTAAACTAGGGATGGGTTTAGGTACATCCGCGTGTTCATATCCCTGTAGAAAAAAAGGGTATATATAAGTGAGCAGCATGGACAACGCTTGGCAAATCTTGTCCCGCGAACCGAAGGCACCGAACAGTGTACTCACCAACGAGTTCGTTATGAAGTTCGATAGGTACCTCAACTGGGTCCTGTTGTCACTTCACTATGATTTCTCCATCGATATGCTACGTATTTCCATTGTGTTGACTGGGGTCCTATTCTGAAGATGCAAAAATTCAGTGAGAGCTTCCTTCGTGAGATGGCACCAAACTTTGAGCATGCGTGGTTTGCTGTCAGCAAGCACCAAATACTTTCTGAGTCGTTCATACACGACTACGCAAACAAAGTCGATTGGGAATACATTAAAAAGCTCCAGATCGTTTCGCAACAGTTTTTGGATGATCACAAAGCTTACATGGTCGAGGAGTTTGATGAGTAAGCCTATATATATATACCATGTAGTTAAAAAAATAAATACAAATAATTAGCTTATATTTTTTCTTGTTCTGTGTTATTAAGTCATTGTAGACAATGGAAGCACTGTACAAACGTTTCTCCACCGGAGTTGTGAAAAGCGAGTACCGAGCTGTTATGCCGATATCCGAGTTGAATTTCAACACACCAAACAATTACACAATCTTCAAACTCGATCATGGAGACA
This sequence comes from Macrosteles quadrilineatus, assembly GCF_028750875.1. NCBI lineage: Eukaryota > Metazoa > Arthropoda > Insecta > Hemiptera > Cicadellidae > Macrosteles > Macrosteles quadrilineatus. The sequence goes on along the minus strand of NW_026542594.1, from coordinate 35,105,956 downwards.
CGTTTTACGACTCGGCAATTCAATATCACATCTGCGGCGAGGTAGTAAAAAAATCCAATGGTAAAGCATATGATGCGACTGCCACTATAGCCCTGATTGACAATTTCATACCATACCTCTTTACAAGAATCGAACTGAAAAAACACAACACAAGAATCGATGTGGTCGATCATCCGGGAATTACAAGCACTATCAAAAGTATTCTAAACTATCCTCAATCGATGAAACCCGCTTTGCAAAACTGTGGGTTCGCATCAAGATACTCGCTTGGTGGTGGCAAGTTCGAAGCGATTGGAACCTTAGCACATCTCAGGTTAGAGTTCTTTGACCACATGCGATACCCCATGTACAAAGGTGGATTTGAAATTGTATTCACAGAGCTGAGGATAACGATGCTCTATACCATTGGAAAGGAACCAGTGATGCAGCTACCGATCCTGAGGACGGCAAAGTGAAAATCACTTCCTTCGTTCTCAGAGTTCTCATAGTGGAATATACGTCAACTAGCAAAATCTAACTAATCGATGGTCTAACAAAACTTAGTGAAAAAGATGAGTTGATCTACAACTATTATCAGTGGCAATGTATTGACAAAAAGGTTGTGTTCGGATCTACGTACACATTCGACATTACAAACGTTTATAGAAACAGAAACGTATACAACCCTAGATTCGTAATCATGTGCTTTCAAACTAACTTTACGAATGATCAGAAAAAGAACCCAGCGCAATTTGACAGCGAAAATATAAAGAACTTTGCAGTTAAAATAAATGGTCAACGTTACCCTCAAGAACTGCAAAACGCTGCAATCCTTGAGGGACGTTGGAGAGTGATTTACGAGCAATTCATGAGATATCGTAAGGTGAATTTCGATGACAGCTCAATGATCGTTGACCCGAGCGAGTTTATTTCACACTACCCACTGTGTGTTGTTGACCCACATCTTCATCCGATGAATACAGACCGTTCTAGAAGTGACATTCAAATAGAATTCGATTTCACAAACGCAATCGCATCACCATCAGCCGATTCAGGCACTACCGCATATGTCATCGTCGTCTCTGAAAACGCGTTTGCCTACGACATATCAAGGAACATAATCAAGGTTATGTAACTACGCATTTATATAAGTGAGAGACATGGCACAATTGGTAGATTTGCTTAACGCGTGCCAAGCACCCAAATACACTAAAGTCGAAGAGCTGCGACATGAGCATCCCTACAGAATAGTGGAGTTGCAGCGAGTCGTGACGAGATACGGTCCCTCAGTAACTGCTACTGTCGAAGAAGACCCTTGTGGCAATCTAAGAAAATTGTATCTCCCATGCAAGTACAACAACGTTTTGACAGACGTCATGATTAGAAACTACAACAACGGTGTCAACGAAAAACTTGCTTTGATACCCAAAAGCCATGGTCAGATCGAGATTACAACAATAAACTAATAGAACAGAAATAAAGTGCACAAAATATTAAAACTGAAAAACACAAAAAAAATATTTTTTCGCCTCTGGAGGATGCATTGGCGTGGTCGGATCCCTGACCTACCTTACTCCTCTGTTTACATATGACGTCTCCTCAGTACTCTGAACCACACCACGTGCTGAGTCGCCGACCTACCTCAATCCACGTGGTCACAGATCCTCTGTTTACATGTGACGTCATGGACACCCCCCTCCTCCCTCCCCCCACCCCCCGTCACTGGTCTAGACACCTCCTCTCTCATAATTTACCAATTTTACCAACATTTTCGTCAAAATTCACTGCAAACCATGAACACGAGTGTCTCCAGCTTCACACCTAGTGCGAGCCTAGTTAGCTGTCATCGCACTCAAAACACACCGCTGTCTACCCAAAACACCCCGTACGAACCTTCTTGTCTGATCAAAACACCCAATACGAGTCTACCCCCCTCGCCTTCTTGTGGGGTAATACCACAAATAATGGTATTAAATAATAAATACCTCGCCTTCTTGTCTGACCACATAATACTGGACAACACCCCTTTCGAGGAAAAAACAGCTGTCACATGACCAGACAAGGGGGAGGTCATTAACCCTCCTCTCTCACAGACTTTCAGCTTTTTTACTGATTTTACCACCATTTTCATCAAAATTCACTCAAAAACCATCACTTTTTCACCAAATTCAACAGAAAGTGAAGGAAAACACACAGATTTTCAAAGTTTTCAACGATACCTCCTCTGTCCCAGAACACCCAAAAGTACTACTACTCGTAACTAATCAAAATTATTTTCAATATGATTCTAAAATGTACAAACAATGTGATTGTTTAGCGATGGGATCACCACTTTCTGGCTTATTAGCTAACATATATTTGAATAACTTAGAAGAAAATAAGATAATGAACAAAAATAACCCTCATAAGGAAAGCATAATATATTGGCACAGATATGTAGATAATATATTATGTCTATTCAAAGGAAATGAAAAATCGTGCACTGACTTTTAATCCTATTTAAACACAATATCTAAGGAAATAAAATTCACAATGAAAATAAAAAAGATGAAATCAATTTTCTCGACTTAACAATTGGAAAAAACAATGACAAACATTATTTATAAATTTATAGAAAAGCCACTCAAACATATCTTGTTATTCCTGCTGATTCAAATTCACCGTGGCAACATAAAATGGCAAGCTTCAACTCTATGGTACACAGAATGTTAAGAGTGCCTTTAAATGAAGATGATTATGATTTGGAAAAATCTATTATAAAAGAAATAGCTACAAGAAATGGATACAAGAATAGTTTAATAGACAAATTAATTAAGAAGATAAAAAATAAGAAAACCCAAAATTTAAACATAGAAGAGAAGAAGGAGTTTATTTGTCTTCCGTACAGTTCGGTATTAAACAAACCAATCAGAAAAACATTTCAAGCATCTAAATTCAAAATTAGCTATAGATCTAGAAACAACGCATTCAATTTAATTAATAAACTATCAAACAAGAACCCACAAACAATTGACAAATATAACAAATCTGGAATATATAAAATTAAATGTCTAAATTGTCCCAAATTCTACATTGGTCAGACTGGAAGAGCATTTTCATGCAGATTCAAAGAACATATCCAAGCCGTAAAATCAAACAATAAAACATCCCAACGCTCAATGTATGCAGAACACATATTAGAAAATAATCATAATTATGGTAAATTAGAAGAATGTGTCAAAATTCTAAATTATGAGAAAAAGGGTGAAAAAATTGATATAAAAGAAGAGCTGCAAATATACCTACATTCAAAAGAACACGGCGACCAAATTCTTAATGTAATGCAAAAACAAAAGCAAAATCCAAAACATGAAAAAATCAGACAAATCAGGGAAGAATCTTGTACATTCACGTGTTAAAAAATACACCTAACCATTTAATCAAAATTTAATAGGAATTCAAAACATATGTTATTAACTATTTATTTATTTTATTTGTTTACATACTTTTATATAGCTCATACTGTGATCATGGCCTTAGTGCCGAAATACGTATCAGTTTAAATAAAAATAAACTTCAGGGTAATCTGGTTTTTATTATTTTGCTTATTAAAATATATATATATATATATATATATATATGAATTTGAATGGATGGTGTTTTTGGTCTTTAGGGACCTCAAAACGAAAAAGTAAATCGGTCCTGGGACTAAGTCTTACCATGAGACTTACAGTAATAGCTTATGCTCTATAGGGAAATTTGCTAAAAAACAGACAGACACCACATCCAGGGCAGCCCCGAGGGCCGGGCAAGCGGGACGACCGCCCTGGGCTAGGGGGGCCGCGGCTTAGGAAGGTAAAAAAATTATGAGGCAAACCGCAAACGAATATTTTACGGGAAACTCGTAAACATGTAATCAATGACAATGACTATTCTAAAATAACCCTGCCGTAGCAAACCTGTCAACTAAGTAAATTTCCATTTGTCTGAATTGATTTTCAATTAAATCTATTTAAATAACATTAGGTTTAATGAGTACCTAGGTTTGCTGCAACAAGGAAACTAATTAAGTGTAATTTTTAGTAAAATATTAATAGCTTAGTATAAAATAAATAAATTTGCCAAGTTTGATCAAAGTATATCCATAAAGAAGCAAACTACAACATTTTACAATATTCTTTATAAAAATAACATGGGAATTTTAAATTTATAATTTTTTTTTTTTAATTTTCTCTGTTACCAATAACTGTACTTAAACACTTTGATATACTAAATTATTTGTTTTTTCAAGCTCTTTAAAAAGGTCCAGAGAGAAATTGGGAAATGTGTTTTAAGGGTCAAAAATGAGAAAAACAAACAATTTTTTACCCTATAAAACCCCCCGTAAAACCCCGTTCCCATGGTCCGATCGCTGGTTTGTGAACTCATTCAAGTTTATCCCGTATTACACCTTTAAACCAAATTTCATCTAAATCGGACAAAAATTACTCAAGTTATCGCGTTGACGAACGTATATATAAGTCTATATATCAACAAGCACATAATATATATATACTAGAGAACCCTCAACGGCTCAATGAGCCGCATAGTATGAAACATAACGCCGAGGAAAACGTTATGCTTAAATTCGAGTAATTCTAGTTACATCTTAGAGTTGTTTAAACACTTGTTAGAAACTAATTTTAAATATCTCTATTTGCGTCGTCAAGGCTCACTTACATTATTTCTGCTCTCAGTTTTAACTGATAACTTCTAATGAATGCTAAACGATCTGCTTCAATTCGAGTTAACATGTTGCAACAAAGTTTTTCTAGCATTTAGAATTGAAGAAAACTGTTACCTTACTGATAAGTTGTGTTAAGTAATTTAAGTTGGGTCATTTTATTTCTTTGATTTGAGACATCCCCTAATCAAACGAATTTTCACCGTAGAGAATCATGAAAAGTGGGGTGATATCAACCATTTCATGTACTCCATTTTTTACCCACAAAATCTGGGTTACCAACTGGACAGCCATAATCTGTTATATTTGTTTCACTTCCAAAGTAAGTTGCATAGCGGAACTGGCAAATATTACTCTTCCCACCAAGTGCATGTGTATCTGGATGGGTATCTGTTAGACCGCACCTCTATTTTTCTACTCTCATACGCATAAAGATATCTTATTATTAATTGTCTCCTCCTCCCGTTTTTAATATTTCTTCTTTGAACTTGAGTCATTTTCTGTTCTTCCAACAAAACTGATTAACTGTTTAACTTGGTCTTAACGTACTGAATACTACAAACATCAATATTTACTCCCAAAAAGTTAATGAGTTTCTTTTTAGAAATAGCTGTTTTTTTGTTTTTAAATTTGTTCTATGTATTTCTTATGGGGAAAACCCAACTTTTGAGAGGGTCTCACGGCCTTAAGAGGAGGAATTTTAAAATTCTAAAACCTTATTGCAAAACTACATATTGAGACAAATCTTTTGACACCTTAAACTTTAAAATTGGTCAACAAATAGCCTAAGGGAGGAGTTGCGTTAACCAAAAACTGCTTCACGTATTATATATATAGATATATATATATATATACAAATTTGAACGAATAGTGTTTTTGGCCTCTGGGGACATCAAAATGAAAAAGTAAATCGGTCCCGGGCCTAGGTCTGACCGTGCCACCTACTGTAATAGCTACCACCCTATAGGGAAATTCGCTAAAAGGGCAATCTATAGCTTTTGCTTTATTCATAAAATAAATACCGTTATTTAATATACAACTCGTACTATTACTACTTTTAAGTCTGGCATGTGACTTGTTGGCAAAACTGCGAGTCCGAGACACACACGCCCCACCTACACTTGCTTTTTTAACCTCAAAGCTTAATCTCTTACGTCAACTCATAGTCGTTTTGTGATATCCGATGTGAGTCGTAAATTCAATGTTTTTAGTTATTTAGTTCAGTGTAGTTGTTACGTTTATAAAAAATACTTGCAAAATGTTCAATATCTATCTATATATTGGACGTTGGGTCTATTGACACAAATCCCCAAATACCTTTTTTGGGGAGATGGCGAAAATTTAAATCTCGCCCCAGGCGTCTATTACTCTCGGGGCGGCCCTGACTACATCTTCTTTATAACAGTATATACATAGATAGATAAGGCCTTAACAAACGAATGCTTGTCACTTATGTTCTTTAGATAGGTTCTGAAATAATTCCATAATAGTTTAATCACTTTATAGCACTTGCTGTAAAGTGCTCTAGGTCAACGCTGTTCCGCCTGGCTCCCTCTACTACCAAGTGGCAAAAGCAGTGCCTATGCACACTCCAAAGTAAAACGTTTTACTATGTCTTTTCCCCTATAGATACATTGTGTTAATATTTTCTTGATACATTTCAAACATTTAAACGTTTCATGCTCAGGCCAAAAGCCTATGTGGGTGGGAAGTCACAAAGTTATGTTAAAAGAGGCCAACATCCTCTTAAAAAAAAAAAATCCAAATTATTATTAATTTTTTAATTAACCAAGATTACTTTTGCATTAACAGTTTATCTTTTAACTCAGTTTGCTTCCACTGTCATTTTGTTGTACATGTTTGTCAGATGAAGCAAAGCTAGCTGGTGTCAGACGACCCCAGCCAGCACTCAGGGACTTGCCCAGGAGAGCAGTTGGTGCCAGAAATGCCAGAGTTCGCCTCAGAGCTGCAGCAGGTAATTTCCTTCCTTCCAGGGTTGGGAAGTAGCAACGCTACAGTAGCGTGCTACTTTTTTTGTAGCGTTAGCTATAGCTACACTACTTTTAAGATTTTGTAGCTTTAGCTGTAGCTAGCTACACTATTAAGCACTTACACAGCTTAAGGGTGGACCTCCCTTTGAAGTAATAACGTGCCTTCTCAATAGATTTTTTTTCTCAAATAAAAACATAGATTTAGTCTATTTTGCACTGACAAAATCACGGAAGTGTTTACCACAAAAGATCCATCCACACGATTTTAATACTATCTAATAGTTCTTAAAAAGGGGATGACACCAGTTATCATAACTCCGATGACGTACTGGAAACATTTAATTCATTGAATAATCAAACCATATTCTGTAACTTGCGCAATAGTGATTATTATTTTTAAACACTTATTTATTACTCATTAAATAAAGATAAATGTTAAAGTTTTGATCATTTAACTCTATTTATCACGTTTAGATGAATTAGCTTAAGCCTTTAAAGTAACCGTCGATTTCGAAGGGTTTCACCTAGTAACATATTAGGTTTTAAAGTTCTTTGTTTATGATCTTGTGATGTAATGTGTAAAGAGTTCTTCCAACAATTAATGTGATGTAATAGGCCGAGAGGATGAGGAAGAAGATGATGCAGAAGAGAGAGCAGCTCCTAATTCAGAGATCGATGACTCCAAGATGGGAGCTAAAAAACGAGCTAAACTAGAAGCTAAGGCCGAGAAAAAAGCACAGAGGGAGGTACGTTCTAGTTATTTGAAAAGGTTGAACCTCATGGGTAATTTTAATTTATTATTTCAATAATTTTAGTAATACAGCTTATTAGAATTTTGGGCGATTATCATCAACTCTGTATGTTTTATTTTAAATATTTTAATAAACTTAAATTGAAATCAATAAAGTGCAAATTAATGAGCTGATGTCACCTGTCTGACACTAAACAACCCTACTTGCAACGTTGCCAATTTTACCAGGCCGTGGCCTGGAGTAAAAGGGAGCCGTGCCTAATCACTACTATTTTCATTTTATATATATATATATACACACATATAAAAATTTTAACGAATGGTGTTTTTGGCCTCTAGGGACATCAACATGAAAAAGTAAATCAGTCTCGGGCCTAGGTCTTACTGCGCCACCTACGGTAATAGCTACTTCCCTATAGGGAAATTTGCTAAAAGTAGATTACAGAGGGAGATTAATTAATCTAAATGTGGTCCCAGAAAGCTTGTAAGCTAAGACATAGGTACAATACTGAGAAAACTTTGGTCAGTGACGTTTCCTAACAAGGTTAGTTGGTCACCCTTGTTCCTTGTAAAATAACTCCATCTCTAAATCGTTGTATCAATCTTTGTATATCATCAGATGTAAAATGTTAGTAATGGTAACTAAATTATAGGCTATAGTTGGATAGTTGCAATAATTTTAAACGTACTTTTATAAGTTTTTGTTTTCTGCCACTAGGTTCAAGAGAGAGAAAGGGAAGAAAAAAAGCGGAAGAAAGAATTGCTTGATGAGGAAAGGAAAAAGGCTGAATTTAAAGAAAAATTAGAGGAGGAAAAGCGACTAGAACAAGAAAAAAAAGAAAAAGAAGAAAAAGAAAGACAAGAGTATGAAGAATATTTGAAACTAAAAGAAGCCTTTAGCATCGAACAAGAAGGCTATGATGAATCTGAGAGCGAAGAGAATAAATCAAATCTCTTACAGGATTTCATCTCTTATATTCAGGTTTGTTAATATTGTTACTTTTTGAAAGGGAGAGAATGTTTGCTGCTGAATGAACATATAAACATTAGTGTTCCTTTTTTATTAAAGAAACATGTTAATGATATATTGGGTTTTATCTATTCTATTTAAAAGTTACAAATTCTTAGTAGTTTGCCCTTTTCCTTCTGGCAACGGGCCAGCAAAACATTTCTGTCAATCATATTTTATCTTCTAAAATCTATCTATCTATATAAAAGGCAAAGCCCTCACTGACTCACTGACTGACTGACTGACTCACTCACTCATCACTAATTCTCTTACTTCCCATTTACCTAGGAGGCTGAAATTTGGTACACTGATTCTTTAGGCATTAATAGGAAAACTAAGCTGTTTTTATTCTGATCGGACTCTCGGGCTCCGCCCCAGTGGCTCTGGAGTTTCCCATGTTAACCTTATGAGTACTTATATTTAAATGGAATTAATGAATCTTAACAGCTGTTTCAATAAACAAGTTGGTTCTGTTCTATGATGTTCAATAGCATTAAAGTTACAAGGATTACCAACAGGGTGCAGCACTATTATTTCTTTTACATTTATGACAACAGCTAATTTGCAACCAAAAGGTGAGTGAGCGTAGCAAACGAACTTCAACCTGGAGGCGAGTTACCGTAGCGAACGAGCTCCAACTAAAAGTGAGTGAGCGTAGCAAACAAACTTCAACAGGACGTGATTGAGCCATGCGAACGAGCTCACTTATAAAGTTAAACGGGGCAAAGCCCGCTGGTACAGCTAGTATTATATAAGCTAAAGTTTTGCTGGATGAAAAATATCTGTCACAGCAAACCTGCAGAATAAGATTTAGTTATTTTGTTGGAAGGTTTCTTATCGTATGATAAAAACAGTTAGCTCAATTTTTTTTTTTTTATATTTTAAAACAAAACTTAACAAAAAGTAGAGATGTGCGAGTACTCGAGATTTCGATTACGAGTCGAGTACGGCCTTGAAACTCGAGCTTATCTTTGAACTCGGCAGTTTCAAGTCGAGTTTGGTTTAAAATTGTAAAAAATCAATATTTGTTAAAATGTAACTTGTGTTTACATTAAATGCTTTATAATTTGTAGTACTGTACTATAGATTCTACAGTAATACAAATATTTCTACAGTGTAGAAATGAGCAAGAGGTAGTTGTCCTAACCTATTTTTATAGCTTTCACAACAGAATAGGTCAACTCAAAGCAGTTGCCGGCGACTGACTGGCAATGGCATAATCTGGACTTGACACAGAATTACATGATCGGTAGTGATCTTGTTTTAAAGTACTGTTTCACAATAGAAAATTCCACTACTGAACTGTTACAAGCAATAAATCTATGTTTAAAAAAAATCAGAATAGAAACACTACAAAAGGCAAAACAATAGAAGGGAGGGAGGGGTTGTGCAATGACCTCGAAATGAGCCGGCAACCGGCAACAGCGAGTGGTGTAGGGGGTTGGGGGGAAGGGGAGGGTGAGACCTTGGAGCTATATTTAGACCAGACTAGACTTTCACCACTTCCGAAATGGCTGGGTAGGGGCAGGGGGATTACAATAGCAGGTTTTTTCCTTGCCTGGTTTGACTTTTGTCTTTTTGTATAGGAGATTTGAATCATCAAAAATATAATTTGAATTTACCACAATTAATTATTTAGCATTGAAAATACAATCTGCAAGGGACCAGGAGAAATATTCAAATAAGAGTTAATACCATGATTTACATTTTTATGTCAAAATACAACATTGCACAATCATGATGTTTTGGGTCATTGACCTTAATAACACATCTGTGTAACTACTTACTCAATTTTAATTAAAAATACAATTTCTTTACTTTGCCATTCTTGAAACCCTAAAACTTATTTCAATTCATATTTCTTAAGCTTCCTGAACATTGTAATTCAACCCATTATTTCCTGTTTTCAATACTCAATCTCTGTAGCTGTCATTCTTAATCATCATTTCCTGTTTACTGTACTTTTCCAATGATCAGACAGTCTGGGCTTGTTCCCAAAAGTAAGTGCAAGCTACGCATCCGTTTTCCTGTGACAGAGACAGAGAATATGCCAATAAACTTCTGGAAGCATCGACACGTGTGCAAATCACGTGGACTCACAGAAACCAATCAGCTGTAAGAAAACCCTGGCTGTTTGACGTATCACCACCCGATTGGCGGAGAGCTTCCGGCATCTTTCACGACCCTCTAAATTACCTGAAGAAGAGATGCACAGTCTCCTAGAATACGGCTTAGCGTGAGTTAGTCTCCAGTCTCCAAAATCGTTAAATGTTTCGTTGAAGAGTCGCGCGCGTGTGTTGTGTGTGAATGTGAAGTTTAGATCCCATGGCCTGTTGTCACTTTAGTGGCAGAAGTTAGGTTGGGTAACATCAAGTGATACATGTATGTACCAATTTAAATCCATTGTAATCATAATTTATTTTAATTCTTAATCTGCTTGCTCACTCACAAAATAATTAAAAGGGAATGTTTTTAACCTTTGTTTCTCTCTTCCTAGAGAGAGATTCTTCAAGTCTAAACTTAGTTTTATTTTATTAGTTTTCCTTTAAATTTTTATTTTGTTTTAACAACATATACTTTTATATTTCTAATTCATATTTTTCATTTATTATTTTATTTTTCCATGCACTCCATCTCCCTAGTCTTTTGACTTCAATCTTTTGATCTTGGGTTTAGTTCTTTCTTTTAAAATACCCTTTCTTTGCTGGTCTTTTGCCATTTATAATTATTGTATTTACAAAAGTTTGTTAGTTCAATTTATACTCAATGTTTCTGTAATTTGTTATTTTGCTCTTAAATTCTTTATTACATTCCTCTTGTAACAGAATGCCAGTGTTTTACTGTTCCCGTACCTCAAACTTATGTCAAGTGAATTCTGTTAAATAAAATTAATTACCAATTCAACAATAAAGGTTACATATGTTATAAGTTGATAATTATAAATTGATGCTACCGTGGTTAAAAATAATTATTCTGTAAACTTGTAAAACATAGATAACTCATAAATAAGTATAAAATCATTCATAAAGACAATAGTAGCACTCCTAAAAAAGCTTACAAATATCTCAAAATAATTAAGTGGTAGCACTTGGTCTTCTAGGTTACATAGTTTGTTTTCCTTCATGACAACTTGCATTAATGTGGTTAATGTGCATGGAATACAATTGATTATAGTGAGTTAGGCCTAAGTCTAGGTTTCATTTGATTTCTATAACTACTATTGTATGAGCCTATTACATTATTCAGTCCAATTTTCAATCTACAATTGTTTTGTTTATCAGTAAGGTAGACTACTTGTAGGCCTATTTGCACTTTATTTTTAACATATATTTTGAGTATTTTGACAGAATGTTTACAATTAACATACAAGATTAAAAAATTTAATTTTCTTTAATTTCAAAATTTATTTTAACTTTACCCACTGTCAAACCATTGGAAATTTTGTAGGCCTACTGTTACAAAAACCACACCAACTAAAAGAATAATGGTAATAAACTTAAAAAACTAAAGGTGAAAAGGTAGGAAATAAAATTAATTTGAAGTTTTAGAATAAATCTCTTTATTAAACTAAATATTGTAATTGCAACCTTAATAACTAATAGATGCAAGTGTTAAGTAATTTTAGCCAAGTATTATGCAATATTACTTATCAATAGGGATTAATGTATTTAATTTTTGGATAAATAAATATATGCTCACTTACCTATTTTTCACAGAAGTAGAAGTTCATTTATGAGCTCTATTGTTGTTGTTTTAAAATTATTTTCTATGCATTATATTGATATGTTACTGCACAAATATTAATAACTAGCAGAGTACCCGTCCTTCGTACGGGGTTGGCATAGAAGTATAAAATGCTTATACATATGGTTTGACAGCTCTATTTAAGTGATGTTAAATAATGTTTACATTTAGGCTAGTGACATCATTATTTTAATTTATAATCCTTACCCTCTCTGTTCTAATATTCGTGCAGTATTTAATATGTTTGAACCAGCTGTGTGGAATTGTAAAATCAAAATTCATTTGACAGTTAGTTCTGCTTGTTTACATTTTTAAACTTTGTAGGTTTGTTCTTTGTTACCATGGATACCATCAATCAATATTTACTTTTAAATCTCTCACCTCAAATTTTTGAATGCCCACGGGGCAGAGCCGTAGGACAATATCGAAGCGGGAATAGTTCTATATGTATCCTCGGAACTGTAGCTTCATTTGTGTGCAATTTGAGCCCAGTAGATTCAGTAGTTTTTTAGATTAGCTCATACAAACACACACACACACAGACACCACCTCTTCTTTATAATAGTATAGATAGATTAATTTATTTATAATCATTCTTCAGCTTGTAACAAGGTTGTTTTACAAGTTACATGCTCTAGGCCTAAGGAGTTATTTTACACATCCTTCGATCTTTTGGGTTTAAACTCGACTCGAACTCGACTCGACCTGAAAAACCTGTGCTCGCACATCTCTAACAAAAAGTTTTCAATTTTCATCTTTTAAAAGTAAAAAAAATATATATCCCCCGTAGAAAAATGGGTACATGCCTTGGCCCATGAAATGAGTAATTAATAATGAAACTGTGTTTTTTTTTCAGACAAATAAGGTTGTTGTTTTGGAAGACCTTGCAGCGACGTTCAAGTTAAAAACACAATTTGTTATTGACAGAATTCAAGATTTGCAAACAGAAGGAAGAATTACAGGTAATTATTAGGTATATAGGCCAACACTAAAACCAACATGTTTATATTCATAGTCCTATTCACCTTAATAACTGTTCTCACTTACTTACTGCCGTGGCTCTTGGTACCCAAGGAGGTACTTTGCCTCGCCAACACACTGCCTCCAGATTCCAGGATCAATTGCTTCCTCCTTTCTTCTTTCCATTCTTCTCAGGTATCTTCTTACTTGATCTCTCCACCTCAACTTGGGCCTTCCAGGAGGTCCTCTACCCTCAGGGTTGTTGATTAGGGTGCTTTTCATTAGGGAGCCCTCTTCCTTTCTAAACACATAATCTTAACCCACCTTAGCCCATCTTAATCTTCTACTTCTCACCTCAGCCACAATATCTGAGTCCCTGTACAACTCTCTCAACTCCCTGTTGTGCTTTACTCTCCAGTCTCCATTTTTTCAAAGGTTGGTCTAAAGATTTTTCTTAGAATCTTGTTTTCAAACACTATAATTCGTTTTCTCTTACTTAGCACCCAATTCTCTGAGCCATATAATAAGACTGGTCTTTTTATGGTTTTGTATACACGGATTTTAGTTGTATGTGAAAGTAGGCAAGAACTTAACAATTTGTGGCATGCCGATAAACTTCTATGTGCTGCCTTTAATCTGTTGAATTTTAGCATCTGCTTCATTATTATTCGTAAGCATTACTCCTAGGCAAGAGAAATTGTTTACTTTATAAAATTTGTGTCCTTCTATTTCTACATGATTTTTATTATTTAATTGGGTAGCTCTTCCACACTCCATTATCTTGGTTTTGTCTTCATTGATATTTAAGCCTACACTTTAAGCGTGGTTTGTGAGTTTTGTAACCATAACTTTTATTTCATCTTCGCTTTTGGCAACAAGTGCCACATCATCTGCAAATGCCAGGATATTTATGTTGGTTCCGATAGTAATTCCAGCTTCTAGTTTTTGTATTTCTTGTAGAGAATATTCCAAAGATTGAATAGCAATGGGCACAAACCATTTCCCTTGCATTTAGATCCTGATACAACTGTTCTAAAGAAACATACTCTTGAAAAAGTAAATTTGTATTGTACTGAACTAATTTTGTCCCGGAAACAAGTTTTGGTCCCTATTAAACCTTGCAATTTGCGCATGGCTCCCCTTGTGTAATTTTTTTTTTTTCATGTTGTTAGCCTCCGGATCACTGGTATAGTAATAAATAATGGTTTAAATACCTTATACTGTCAAATCCTTTGTAGCCTATGTAGCTACTGCAGTTTCGTTCCCGATGGGAACTTCATCGGGCTGTCAAGGACATCAAATTTCGTTCCAGAGGAAGTCGTTGAAGTTAGAATCCATCGATGTCACACATTTAATTACACACAAACGAAAATACAAACAATAAAAAATAAACATTACAAAAACGCCGGTACCGGGAAACTTGATACGCACGGAGGGCAGGTCTAGACTGATGCGTTATCTCGAAGTGTATTTCCTCCCCCTCCTCCTTATTTATCACGAGTTGACCATTGTTTTGGTTGAGACTCACCTATTTTTATTGCCGATTCGTAAATTATATTTGATTTAAAACCTCTTTGTTCGTTGAGGACATTGTGGGGTTCTTTTTTCACAGCCTTGTAAACAATGTAAACTTTTGTACTTTAAAATTGTAAACTTTTGTAAAACTTATGACAGCTAGCCTGCCTTACTACTGGACCGAATTACACGCGGTTGGTACTAAATGAAAGATATTTTCCTGTAGATGTGCAGAATCCCTTTACAAATTAAAATAGGCTCAAAAATAAGCACGAAAAATGACTTTGAAATGTAAAAATACCCCTGCCGAAGCAAACCTGCAGACCAAGCGAATTTCCATTTGCCTGATTGGATTTACACTTAAATATCTCCTTAAAAAAATATCACATTTATTCCCTAGCATTAGTTTAAAGAGTACTTAGGTTTGCTGCAATAGGGAGGGTAAAATGTTATTTGACCTGTCTCGACTTCTCAATATTGAATTTTAATCTCAGATGGGGTTTCGTGCCGGAATCTAAATAAATTTGATTAGTAAAGCCTAATTATGGTTTTTTTAAATCATAATTATTGAATGTGGATTGGTTAAATTTTGACTTTAAAGATTTTTTTTTCAACTAAAAGAAAAACCACAAATATAAAAGTCTATACAAATGTTGATGGAACAAGATTCTTCTTAAGGCTTAATCTTGGTTTGATAGTAGACCTATGTTCCAAAATGTCCTTCAAGCAAATAATTATTGATCTAGGTACAGTAGAACCCCTGTTAACCAAATTCGGGTTAACCGAAACTCGGGTAAACCGAAATGGTTTCTATAAAATATTATAGGGCTGTAAAATGCTTTAATAACTTCAGTTGTCTGGTTTAAAGACCAGATATATCCCATTGTGACATTTTTGTAGCTGAAATAACACATAGAAGACATTCTCTTAAATTCATTTTCCCTAAACACTGTGGTGATACATTGGCTATTTTTAGCATATGATGGGTTAACCGAAAAATTGGTAAACCGAAACTGCTCTCCCCCCTTTATTTCGGCTAACTGGTGTAAACCAAGTTAAGGTAAGGTACAAACACAATAAATAATAATTTCTGCGCATTTTTGAAATTGTTATTTATTGTGTTTAAACTTAAACTTAAAACATGCATGAAGTGCAAAAACAGTCTGGAGATAGGTAATATAATTCAACAACTCGATTCATTATAACCTAAACTTTAACTTTTCTAATCTAACCTACCTTCAAAGGACTTAATATAGTCACAAATCCACATAACATCCAATCTACCTACCTCACATGTCTTTTTCAACTTATAAAACAAATTTTAAGCTGTTCGAGAAGTTTGGTTGGGTTATGTTAGGCTATAATAGTATCAATTTGTTGTTTGTTCATTTTATTAAAACTGCCACTACACTATTATCATAATGGGACATAACGGTTACATAGTCAAAACCTTAGCTAAGCCACTTGGTTAAGTAAAGAGAAGAACGAAATGAATTCCTTCTTCAATTTTCATAATCCAGTCTAGATCCAGATTAAATATGTCCGACCTAGAGGTGTTTTTTAATGTTAAACTTAATTAATTTTAATCAAATATTACATACAGCCTACTTAAATTAAAGTATTTACCTTTCTAAGTGTGGGTTGTGTGGGTAATATTTACTTTAAAATGGCATATAATCAATCAATAATTTGATTTTACAGTGTAAACATTGAAGAGCAGATTCAACGTTCTTAATACAACATTAAAATAAAATTCAAAAATTTGTAGTTAATTCAGTTATTGTGACAGCAGAAAAATCTTTGCACCATTGTTTTCAGGTAAAAATCTAGTTTCTAATGATATATAAATTACTATAGTACTCTTGGTCACCCTCATCGCAATAATTACCAGAGAAAGTATTGTTTTTGTCAATATTTTTTAGCTTTGAGTGGATATATCCGTTTTGGGTCCCCCTGAACACAAAAAAGTGGTTTTTTGAAGTGATGTCCGTCCGTGTGTTGGTGTGTGTGTGTGTGTGTGTGTGTGTGTGTGTATCCGTGAACACAATAACTTGAGTAATTTTTGTCGGAATTTCGTCCTGGGACAAAATTGTACTGTCGGCCTCGTATAGCTAATCTAATTGAGTATGTCCAGGGTTAGTAGTAATAATAGTATTTGGTTTAAAAATATGGGCTCAGATATGGTCGTTAAAGCATCAGCTTTCAGTAAATGACACATTCATCACTACCCGGGTTAGGCCTTAATTAAAACAAATTAGTAATTTGGACTAATTGGCGTTAATACCGTGAGTGAAACACTGGTCGTAACTAACTAAAATTGTTAACTTGGAAAATAAAACAAATCTCTATTTAATGGATATACCGTGTTTCACTTTTGGAATTAAAACCAACGATACTTAAAATAACCGAATCGATTGTCGCAGGTCCACGAGCTATTTCGCCCTGGCCTAACCTAATATTCGACGATACCAGGGTTGATCCACCACTGGCTCACATACCGGGCTATTCCGCCCTCAAACCTATCGTCTTGCAATATACGCGGGTCCGAGAGTTATTCCGCTTCTCGGCCTAACCCTAGTATTCGTCGCTTCCAGGGTTATTCCACCACTGGTTTAATTACCGGGCTATTCCGCCCTCGCCCTACTAGGGAGATGTAGCTAGCTATTAGCCCAGCGCTCAAGTGACTGTGCCCTGTCCTGTACCATTCTTTTTGCTTGGATTAAACAATAGGTGGAATACTTTGTACCAGGTGCCTACGATTATATCTTACTAGAGGTAGCTAGTCGTGGTTTGTTCCCGAATGAAGAAACATGCATATTGTGTTATTGTTCTAATACAAATGAGAGAAATTCACCCATATTCAAGGTTGTATAAAATATATTGGAGGCTATAAAATCTACACGAAGTTGAAGTTTGATTGTTTTGTAAATATTCAAGTATATTTTTATTAAATAAGGATTCGCTGCGTCCTTATATTCACACTTCCTTATAATGACACTTCCGTGATTGCGAGAGAATTTCACGATGGTTCGGCCGACCCAGGAGATGATGATGATGTCTCCGTTAATAGCGGGAGATATTCATCCTAGCAAAGTAACCACGAGCACAGGAAACAATCTTAGTATGTTTTCTGTGCCACAAGGTATGTTGAAGTTAGCACCGTGGCCATGAGACATGTCAACGATGGCAACGTGAGTGCAAGATACGTTGACGGTTAACGCCGTGACCGCAAAAACTTCGACGATAACACTGTAACCACGAGACATTTTGATGTTGGTACCATGACCGCAAAATATGTTGACGATAACGCTGTGACCGTGAGACATGTTGACGGTGGCATCATAACCGCAAAACATGTCTACCATTACGCCACCTCCGTGAGAAATGTTGACGATGGTGCCACGACCGTGAGACATGTTGACGGTCGCGCCATGACCGTGTGCAGAGAGGGACATGTTGGCGATGGTGCTGTGAACCAGGACCAACTTGAAAGAACACCGAGAAGTTCTGGTTCTAGCTGGTCCTGGCCGTGAACGCGGGAGATGTTCACGATGGTGCCGCGAGCGTGGGATGTGTTGTGGGCATAGATCCCTATATAATACAGAGTTGTTGTATTATATAGAGATCTAACGTTGTGGATCAAGCGCCGAGATGGCGAGATGTGTTGACTGCTGAGACACCTGGACAATTGAATATAGCGCCGCGAACATGGTCACGATGGTTCCGTCATCACGGGAGATCTTCACAATGATGTCACAATTGAGGATAAAAGTCATGCAAAAATAATGACATAGTGATAGGTACACATTAAAATATTTAGGATTGGGCCTGCTAAACTCTACTGCTTTTTTACAAGTAACCAACATATTTTAGGCCTTAAGACTTTACTCAAGTTTTTTAAATGTAGTTGTATTCGTGTCGTATTCACGTTAAATGTCCATTTAAGGTTAGCATGTGGTGGTTTATAATTATTAGATAGATGTTTCATTGTTAATTGAACCAAAAATTAAATTTGTTTAGTCAACAACAGATCTTGTTACATCTTTATTTTTTATCCAGTATTGTTTTTAGTACGATGTTTGTTTTCAATATTATTGCTATCTGCAATAATATTTAACCTAGTTTTTTTGTACCCCGAAAATCGGGAAGGAAATAAAAATCACGTTCCGAAATACAAATACAAATATTTAATACTGAAATGAAATGTAAAACGTTGTGGATACAATTTAGCATTTTAAAGAACAGAAGACGGAACAGCTGTTTCAGGATGGCTGACTATTAATTGCTGATTCAGAGAATTGGTAGAGCAACTAGAATAATAAATAAGTACCTGAACCTGGGGACTGAGCTTTGTTCGGGGAAATCATTACTATACCCTGAGAGAAGGCTTTGGTTTATGTAATTTATCCTTATCTTCATTTACAGTCTATTTTATATCCAGCGGTAAACACAGCTGGATAACGCAACAGACTACAACAATGCTATGCTGACGACGAAGCTACCTCCTCCCCTCCTCAGTGCGTATAAACACGACATTGATGGATATAGTCTAACTGGATCGCGTTCTGGCACAAGAAATTCGAGATAACGCGCTGAAAACGACTAAATGCGGAGCGGAAGTTAGAACAATGGCGGAACTCACATTGACTGTTTGGAACCATGTTGGTGTGCATCGAAGAGTGTAAAAGCGATCGTAGCGCGACGTAGTGTCGATTTCAGGAAGCACTTGCACACTTAGGTAAAAAGCAGTAAAGTGAGGTCCAACCTATTTCGAGTTATTTCGGGTATTTCTGTGATGCCGAAGTCATCAGGACAACGAATCAGAGGCTTTCTCAATCCGAGCTCCGGGGGGTCGGAGCTCACATTGAAAACGGAGCTCACGTTGTTGGTGTGTATGCATACATCGGACCTCACAATGTATTATTCCCCAACACACACACACACACACACACACTCCTACACACATACAGGTCTTACTGAATACTCGCAAACACCAAATTGTGGCATCTTTCAAACTGCGGCCACCAGTGGATGAAGGAAGGTACCAAAACCTGGTGTACATCAATATTTCTAATGAACACTCCATTTTAAACACTCTAGTTTTGAATAGTGGCACCATGCTGCGATTCGGTATATATCAACAGTGTGTGGACAGGATGCCACTAATGTGTTGTAGCGCTTGAGCAGTGTGTTTGTCCCCCTCTTCTTCTCGCGTGCGCTGTTGCCAGTTCTCCGTTTTAGTTTATCCTGTCTTCACGTGCCTATGCCCTAGCTCTTTGCCCACGCTTATCACTTTGTCTTTCTCACTTTATGCTTATTAGTTTAACAATTTGTTTACATATTTTACCAAACCGGCATTATAATTGTACCACATCAACAATTTTGACAATTGGATTTAAAGTCAATAAACGTAATAAAATGTCGGGAGGATTAAATAAAAATTAAGACTAAGTCGTATATAATAATAATTTTGTATTCTGTGGCGTTAATATCTTCAACTCATCGCTCATGGCATGTCTGAGCGCTCTATTCGACGAATTTTGCTGAAGTTTTTGGACGATTGCTATTTTATATGGGTGAAAATGAAGGTCTGAGTGCAAAATTCGTCGAATAGAGCGCTCAGACATGCCATGAGCAGCAGCTTGTCCACGCGCCGGGCGATGCGGGCTCGTTAGCACAGTTTGTCGCACTCGCTCCACGTTCTCCGGCGTCCTCACTGACCTTGGACGGCCTGTAGGCCTACGTTTTGCAGTTGATCCTGTGGATCTAAAGGTATCCACCCACAATTTGATGGTGTTTCGGGATGGGATAGGTTCCCCACGAGCCACATTAAAATGCCTACGAAACTTACGTTGCGTATCAACAACAGAATCGCCATTTTTAAAATACGCCTCAACGAAAACGCGCGATGTATACCGGTCCACTGCTCTATGGCGACTGAAATGGCATCACTTGGCCTTGAGAATGAGCCGCTCCCCACCACCCTCCTCCACTTGGCTGCCGGACTTTACTCGCTTGAAAACCGTCAGATATTTCTGCCGCTCCCTGTATTATCCACATGACCAAAATGTAAACAAATCTGTGGAAGGATCTTTAACGGCTTCTGGGGCAGAGCCCTAAGCGAATATACTTTGTTTTTCTTTTTATAACTCATCTAAATCAAATCAAAAGATCTTTATTCATATTTGTAAATACATGTTTACATGAATAGTGTCAAACAATTAACATAAAAATAATTACATGAATAGGTAGGCTGCAATCAAAATTATTAGTAGGTACATAATTTCGGGGTAATCAACTTTTTTTCAGTATTGATCACACTACTCCAGGTTGCAATGGTTGGTCTGAATTTTAAGATCTATTATCTGTTCTAAACTTAAAAAAGTCATCAAATGAATAAAGTGCCCTCTGTATAAAAAATTCTTTCAATTTCACTTTGAAGCCTCTATCATCCTGCATGCTCCTTATGTGATCTGGTATGTGATTTAGGAATCTGATACCGTTGTATGAAGTTTTTCTTTTGAACAATTCTAATTTATGATTTGGTAATACTACTTTATTTTTATTCCTAGTGTTATAGCTGTGGATATCTTTATTTGTAATAAAACTATTTATATTATTTTTTACAAACATTATGCATTCTAAAATGTATAAGCTGTAAACAGTCAAAATTTCAAATTTAGTAAAGAAAGTTTTGACAGATTCATTGTTCTTAAAGTTTAATATGGCCCTTAATGCTCTTTTCTGTCCTATTAGTATCTTTGTCAAATTTTGAGCAGATGTTCCACCGTAGACACAGATCCCATAAGAAACATGGGATTGAACATTGGCAAAATAAACACTTTTTAATACATTCGTATCGCAGAGATAATACAGTCTTCTGATGGCATAGATTCCTGAGTTAATTTTCTTTAAGACATTATCCACGTGCATATCCCAACTCAGATTTCTATCAATGATAAGGCCAAGAAATTTAGTATTTTCAACTTGCATAATTTCTTCATTATCTATGTAAATATTTATTTCCTCTTTAATTTGTCTTTGTTTAGTGCAAAATGATATGCAGTTAGTCTTTTGAGTGTTCAAAATTAAATCGTGAGTGATAAAGAAATCTTTAATTTTTGCTAACTCCACAAAGGAGTGAATTTCTAATTCTATATCAGTTTTTGCAGACATTATAAGGTTTGAATCATCGGCGTACAAACAGAGCTGATTTTTGATAGAGTTTAATTTACTTAGGCAATTCGGCATATCACTTATGTAGCAGATAAATAATAATGGTCCAAGTATTGACCCTTGGGGTACTCCATATTTAACTTTTTCTGATGTAGACTGAAATTTAATGACTTGATTTTTCTCAGTTCTTGATACTTCTACATATTGTTCTCTATCAGTTAGGTATGATTCAAACCATTTTAAATATGAATCCCTGATTCCTAGACTATTAAGTTTGTCAATCATTTTTGGGTGGGAAATACTGTCAAAAGCTTTGGATAAGTCCATAAAAATTCCGGTAACTTTCTCTTGCTTATCTAATGACTCTATGATTGATTCAACAAAACTTATTAAAGCAGTGGTAGTGGATTTATTTTTCCGAAAGCCATGTTGTTCGTGATTAAAAAGATCATATAGTTCTAGGTGTCTTATGAGATTTAATTGCATTGCTTTTTCAAAAATTTTTGATATAGATGGAAGAATAGAAATTGGTCTATAATTTTGAATATCCGATTCTTCACCCTTTTTGTACACTGGTATGACCTTAGAGATTTTAAGTTGTTTTGGAAAAATGCCTGAAATAAAGGAAGAATTTATTATATGCTTTAAGGGTTTTAATAGGGACTCCTTAGCATATTTCATAATCTTTATTGGAACTTCGTCAAAGCCACTGGACCATTTATTTTTAAGAGCGTCGATTATTTTATTTATATCACTTTCGTCAATTGGCGGACACCTGAAAGTTGGGATCTGTTTATTACTTTCCTTCATAGAACCAACAGCTTGATTTGATCTATCATCTAACATATTTTCAATTATACTGACAAAAAGTTATTAAAACTATTGGCAACATGCAATGGGTTTGAGATTACCTAGTTTTAAAACATGATTTTGTTGTAAGTTGGCTGGAGTTTTTCTTGTCTCCTTATTAATAATTTCCCACACAGTTTTACTTATATTTTCAGAGTTTTAACTTTATCACTATAATAATT
Organism: Macrosteles quadrilineatus; assembly: GCF_028750875.1. Taxonomy (NCBI): domain Eukaryota; kingdom Metazoa; phylum Arthropoda; class Insecta; order Hemiptera; family Cicadellidae; genus Macrosteles; species Macrosteles quadrilineatus. The sequence continues at coordinate 35,083,098 of NW_026542594.1, read as the reverse complement.
ACGTTTTGCACTCATGACATTTAATTTATATTGCTGCGTTTTTTTCTTTAATTGAGTTTTAAGAACCTCTGACCCAGATTCTTTAACTAGGTTGTTTAATTCAATGAGATCATTTTTGTTCTTTTTATTTAGATTCTCTGTAATCCAATTTTTGCTGTTTTGGTGCTTGTAAATTTTTTTCCTGTTTTTTGGAAAAGATAAATTAAAGTAATATTGGAAAATATTGTGGAACGTGCCATATTTACTCTCTATATTTGAATTAAAAAGAGTTAACCAATTTTCTTTTTCCAATAATGATTTGAACAGTTTCATATTGTCTACAGAAAAATTTCTACCCCAGTAATTTAGAGTAGTATTATCTATCTTTTTAGGACATGTGAGTAGTTCCATGAGTTGACCGTCGTGATCTGATAAGGCTGTTACAATACCCTCAGTTTTAATTTGATCCTTATTAATGTTAGTTCAAATATTATCTATGCAAGTTTTTGAGGTATTTGTGACTCTTGTGGGAAAATCTATTATATAATTCATACCACATCTCAGGAGAATACTTTTTAACTCTTTTAGCTCTGGTGAATCTTTAAGAGTGTCAATATTAAAGTCCCCAATTATAATCAAATTTTTTTCTTTTCTTACTAGATTATTAATTAGTTTATTTAGTCGGTTTAAAAACTCTGAGTTTTCAAACTGTGGGGTTCTATAAATTCCTACCAGCAAAAAGTGGAAATTATCTACTTTAAATTTAACACAACAAAACTCCAACAATTTATCTTGGCAAAGCTCTTCTGCCATTTTTCAGAGCAGTGGTTTCCCCTTTATGCTCTCCTTTGATAAGATTAAAACACCTCCTCCAGTTGTTGTGGTGCGAGAATAATGAGCTATTTTTTTGTAGTTATCAAGGTTAAATCTTTCCATATCATAGTTATTCATGTTATGTTCTGTTAAAACAATTATATCAGGATCTATCTCTGGTACTGATACTTCCAATTGTTCAATTCGAGTTATTAAATTTGGAATATTTTGATGAAAAATCTTTAGATTTCCGAGATTTAGGTTGTTTTTATCTAACCGGGACTCTGAGATGTAATTTTTTAATTTAAAGTTTCTACGCCCAGCCGTTCTCTCAAATTAGTGGAGACAAAGTTTCCAATTAAATATTTAGATTCCCCCATGTTAATCTTATGGGAGAAAACCCAACTTTGATGGAAGATCCTGACCAAACTAATAAAGATATCAAAAAACGAAAAACACTTTGCAAAACTACAGATCAGGGCAATTTTTTTGACACTTTAATCATCAAAATCGGTCCAAAAATAAGGGAGGAGTTCAGTTCACAAAAATCCGCTTAGCGTATTATATATATAGATTGCATTTTATTCTTTTAAAGAGCTATATAAATTAAGAGTAATGTGAATGCTGTTCAACTATTTTAAAAATTATTAGTGAATTTCCCATATAGGGAATAAGCTATTACTGTAGGTCTCATGGTAAGACTTAGACCTGGGACCAATTAACTTTTTTGTTTTAAGGTCCCCAGAGGCCAAAAACACCCTCCGTTCAAATTCATATATATATGTTTGTCCGTTAGCGCAATAACTCGAGCAAAAATGATCCGATTTGTATGAAATTTGGTACAAATGTGTAAACCTACGTTTATTCGAACGAGTTCGTGAACCAGCATGATCGGACTATGGGAACAGGGGTGTATGGGGGTTTATGGGGAAAAATTGCTTTTTCCCATTTTTGACACTAAAATCACAAAGTTTCCCAATTTCTTTCCTAAACCAGTTTGTAGAACTTAAAAAATAATGTTGTTCGTTGAAATGCTGTTGTATGCCTAACGGTTACTGAGATAATAAAAAAAAAATGGTAAATTAAAAATGCCCATTTTTTTCTTATGGAGAATAAAAAAACTTTAGTAGTTTGCTTGTTTATGGATATATTTTTATCAAATTTGGAAATTATGTTAATTTTATTCTAAGCTATCAACATTTCAAAAAGAAAAATAACACCTCAATCTTTCCTCTAGCAGCAAACCTCAGTACTCATTAAAATTAATGTTATTTAAATCGGAAATAAATCTGACGATTTGAAGGGAATACAGTTTTTAGTAGAAGTCCAGCCCGGTAAATGGAAATTCGGATGGAATGGAAAATTGGAATTAAATGGAAATTAGTATGCAGGTTTGCTGCAGCGGGGGTATCCGAAATGTAATAGGTTAGTTTTAAGTTTGAACTGCTATGACACTATTATTGTATTTTATATACATGAACAAATGAAGATGTTTTGAATTTGACACTGAAGTGTATGGTATAGCTACGTCAGGTTCTAGGATAGTTAGATAAATGTAGCCTACATATTTAGGCCACTTAAAAACATGAGGAGTTACCTTACATCCTGAAACATAGTGTAGTCTAAACACAGAACAAGTCTAAACATGGAAAAGTTCATTTTATCTAAAATTGAAAAATAGTTATCCTTCACAATAATGAACCATAAGAAATAGTGTAGATTTATATCTGTTGAGGATGGAACTCCATTACCTCACTTTGGAAATTATAATATTTTTTTTAATCGTTAGTACGAAGTGAACATAGTACCCAGGGATCGCCGATAAATTTTTCACCGCACATCTTCGCAGTTTTATTTTGCAATCGTAAAAACAAAAACTTGGCGTGGTCACAGTGAAATCACAAAAAGTTTTCAAGGCTACGGCAAAATTAGGAACATCTTTTGCCGTCACAATGAAATCATGAACATCTTCTGCGATCATGAGAAAATCTAAAAAATCTTTTGCAGTCACAGTGAAACTGTGAACATCTTCCACAGTTGCAGAGACAATTGTCTTTCGTGATCACGGCAAACCCGTGAACATCCTTTGAATTATAAATGATTACAGACCTCTTAGGTCTATTCGCTGATCGGATCAAAAACAAGAAAGGGTAGAGGTTATTGAGTTAAAGCAATACCACGTGTATTTGTAAACCCCCCAAGTTATAACTACTGAAGAATCAGAACGAAGGGACCTCTCTGGAGTGAGCTGCTGGGGGCCACATGGCTTCAAAATACATAGGCCTGGAAAGAGCGTTTTCATATGTAAGTTTTTATCAGCTTTTTTTGCGTTTCAGGGGTTATTGATGACCGAGGCAAGTTTATCTACATAAGTCAAGAAGAGCTGGAAGCTGTAGCCAAGTTTGTCAAACAGAGAGGCAGAGTATCATTGACAGAATTGGCAGAAAATAGCAACAGACTTGTCACTCTAGTGCCCAGTGCTTAGACTGCAAGTTTTTTCATGTGGAAATATAAAGGCTAAAAATATTTCCGTTAGTTTTTTTTTTATGTTGAAATTCCCATTTTGTCCTCATATTCTCATGGTGTACCGTATATAATTATATTCAGTTTGCGTATAATAATTATAAAATTTTATGATTGAATGTCAAATCAAGAGAAAAAAAGTAGGGTACTAATTAAATAAATGGTATCAGCAATCTGACACACACTTTCTCCCATTCGCTTGTCAAACAACCTTTATCATGGGTAAGTGATAGGAGTAGCTAGGGATGTGGCGATACTATCGATACCAGTAGGTATCGATACTTTTATTGCGATTCTGCTGGTATCGGTTGTTCTGATATTTACTTGGTATCGATACCAAGAGGCCAGTATCGTATCAGAAGGAAATATCACCTGAGTCAAACGGCCCAGCTCGTGCCTTCTGAGCCGTTATTTTCCAAGGCTGGAGCAACAGTGACCCAAAAAATAAACAATCATTCACCCAAATATTTAGTATTTTTGTCTAGCTTGAAGTAAAACTTAATGGTTTGGTTGCAAAGAGTTATTTTCATTACAACCCAATGTTAGCATTTAGCAACGTTGTGTTAAGCAAATAAAATGAAACCATGGACTAACATCAAACTAATAGATGACACTTAATATTTTTTTTAACTAAATCTCCTTTTTTCAATTTAGGTTGATGGTAAACACGCACAAATGTGTGTGTATGTTGGTAATGTAATAAAATTGTCTATTAAAAAGATAAATTATATAGGCATAGAACATAAGGTACTAAAGGTACTTGAACTTTTACTTGAAGGTACAATTGAAAACGAAGGTTGGCTATCTTTGGTTAGTTGTTATCAACTTTTTTATATAATTAGGTAGTTCTTAGCAGCTCGAATCCTATATTGGCTGTACTGTACTGTACTGGAGCTAGTGAACTTTAATCAGAGATCAGTTAATCAGAATATGACGTCACTGGTATCGAATGGATACGATAATGACAGTATTGATACTTTAGTTCCAATACTGAGCCGGTATCGATACTGTTTTGCGATACAGTATCGATACCAAATATCGGAAATACAGTGGTATTGCAACATCCCTAGGAGTAGCTATGATATTTTATAGGGAAAATCACAAAAGTTGCAATAGCTTTTGAACCATAATTTTTACAGCAATAGGAGTTGTGCCATTTTGTTCAGAATTCAAAGAAATATAAGATACTAAAAGTCTATCAAAATTGTGTGAGTCGTTTTAGAGAAAATTTGATTTTATAGGTTTTATGGAAAAATCAAAATTTTAAAAAAATAAAAAAATTCCTGGGGATACTATGGGGTACATACCAAATTTTATCATCATCAGACCATATGTGTGGTATGTAGCTCCGTACACAGATACACACACGTGGACGGACATCACTTCAAAATCCACTTTTTTGGGTTCAGGGGGACCCAAAACGGATATATCCACTCAGACTCGCAAATTTTGACAAAAGCAATACTTTCTCCATATACTATGTATAGGGGGAGAAAGTAAAGATACTAACTTAACTTAACAACATTGCAGTAAATCAGGCAAATAAGAAGGTAGCATGGCACGACATCCAAGTGGCACAACGTCCAATGATACAAGTCAGTGTCATGACGTTCAAAATATAATTCTTGAGCTGTCTCACAACGTCCAATATACAATATTTGACTCCCCATGTCCTAAAGTACAGTAACTGCAATAAACATAGTTTTTCTACAAGCTCTGGACGTCATGGGATTGGTCATCTTGCAACAGCTCACTTTATATTCTTAAAAAGCAGTAGCACCACGTCCAAAACCGCTGCCAGTCGCACGACGTCCGATAGCTCTGCGTTGTACCACGACGTCTAGAGTGCCTGCACACTGTGAATACTGCTTTACCATCTATAGTGCATACTAACCTAACCTAACCTTAGCTCCGTATGCAGGAGCTCTGGACGTCGTGCAACAGCGCTGAGCTATTGGACATTGTGTAACTGGCAGCAGCTTTGGACGTGGTGCTACTGCTATCTATATATTAATTTGAAACTGTTTTTCTTTGTCACAGCTAATTTGATCAGAGAATGGCTGGGCGTAGAAACTCGGTAGAGGTGTCTAAAGAAAGGTCTTGGTCTGTAGATGAGCCATCAAAAGAGAAACGTTGTAAATTCCTTGGGGCTCCGCCCCAGTGGCCTTTAAATTTCCATCCCATGTTATTCTTATGGAGGAAAACTAGCTTTTTGTCACAGCTAATATGAGAGAACGGCTGGGCATAGAATGGCTGGGGGTCTCTAAAGAAAGGTCTTGGTCTGTAGATGAGCCATTAAAAGAAAAACGAGGTAAATTTCCTTGGGGCTCAGGCCCCAGAGGCCTTTAAAGTTCCCACGGCAGATTTGTTTACAAAAGACTGTATGGTAATGTTACCGGTGGGGCACACGGAAGATTTCTCAGGTGCCGTTTGACGTCACTAACTGCTGACGTCACTAACTGCTGCGTCTGAAGAAACAGACAATTTTATAATTTTCTATTATTAAATTAAACTGTCATAACCTAACCAAACTAACCAAACGTGCTGATAATGGAAAAATCGAATAAAGGTTTACTAATCTAAAAAATAGTTTTGTTCATAAAATAAAATTATAATTGCCTAAAATTCAATTTTATAATTTTTTATTATAAAATTAAACTATCATAACCTAACCAAACCAACCAAACTTGCTGATGTGAAAAAATTGATGATAAAAAGTTAGTGCCGCCGGCGGGATTCGAACCCGGAACATTCGGATTATCAGCCCGCAACGCTATCCACTGCACCACCGAGGCCGATGGCTCAAATCTGTATCGTTGCGGTATTGGTGTTCTCTCAAAGTGATGTCAGCAGGTGACGTCAAACGGCACCTGAGAAATCTTCCGTGTGCCGTTTCGGTAATGTTACACTACTTTTAATGAACCAGCTGTTAATATTAAAATTGTATTACAAAGGACAAAAATGAGCATTTACTGAATTTGTCAAAATGAAATGTTTACATTATTATTTATGATTTTAAAACTGATTTTCTACTGTGTGGAAATTTTTTTTTATAGTTTGAATAACATGATGGATTTATGATAGGTACCGGGTACGTTTAATTTTTTTGTTCAAAATTCTATGTTTTAATGCACTTATACAATGTTGTATTATGAAATCACTGGGACATATCAATTTCAAAGGATCAGATAATTGTTCCTTATCGGGTTAGCTTATATTTATTGTAGGGGTTGGCGCTTGCCTTTTTTGGTCTACTTTCAATAATCATTTATCATTACATTCACAAAAGAACGTCAGAGATTTGTGAGATTGTTAGCATAAAAGTTTTTGATAATCGGGTAGAAAATTGTGTCTTAGAATAAAAGCCATGCAAGTGTAGAGGAGTACGTCAAGGATGTGAGATGTGTTCAAGTGTTTACCACGGAGTATGGTTTTGGTGAAGTAGGTGAATTAAAGGCAATTCAGGTAAAACAGTGCCATCACATCTCATCTCATTTGCATAATTTGTTGCCAACAAAACGGAACTAGGTTATGGATGTGGTTCCACAAATGTTCAAGATTTGTGGCCAAATTCGCTACAATTATGGTCCATCCCACCCACAAAATACATGCACAACTTTATGTGATCCATACGGCCAAGGCAATTGACCCTCGCGTATCAATAAAGTTTAAGTTTGACAGCAACCTCATGGCATGATTTCACAAAACTATGCCAGAAGTTAATCAATTTAAATAAGTACATTTAGATTAAATACATTGGTCGATGTGGCAAGAGAAGGAATCAAAATTGTTTAGACCCCCATTGAAGTAAGAATGTTACTGCTTTCTGGAGAATCAGATATTTTTATCAAATAAAAAAAAACTGATTCAATATGCCTCTCGCTGATTAAATTCTGTATTTTTATGACCAAAAAGATGGATTCACTTATACAATCCAAATACGATCTGAATGATTTCCCTAAAGCAGATGGAACCAATTATATTAGTAATATCTGACTCTTTCCGTCAGATGACAGACCAATTATATTATCTCCTTTCCCCATATAGTGATAGAGGCTTTAACATGAACAAAAGTCATGAACAAGAAACAATTGTAAGACTCCTGAAAAGCCTTTTGGGTAACCTAAAGCCGATAAAAGGACAGAAAATATTGAATTCAACGAGTTCATTAACCACGTTTTTAAGGTACGCAATTGTCTTACTCATAATTATGTTTATCTTCCCTTCATTTTACTAACATTTTAATAACTTAATTCATTCTATCCATCGCAGTTAGCTGAATTTATGTAAAATCTCAAGAGTAACCGTCGATTTCGACGGGATTCACCTAGTGTTTTAAGAGTATGAACTGCGCTGTTGCACGATGACCAATCCCATGATGTCCAGAGCTTGTAGAAAGACTATATTTATTGCATTTACTGTACTTTTGGACATGGGGAGATTTGGAGGTCGTGCAACATTTGATTAGTTTATGTTGGACGTCATGAGACATCTAAAAATAATGTATATTTTGGATGTTGTGACACTGACTTAGACGTCATTTGGACGCCGTGCAACACTCCCAATAAAAATAAAACGTAAAATGTTAAAGAAACTTTAAACACAGTTAATTTAATTTGAGTTATATAAAAATTGAACCCAATAAAATTCAACATAAGTACTGGTAACTAAATATGTTCCCATAAAATCAATGGCAAAAAAACATTGTTTTAAATAAATTTGGCTCAGAGGCTTTTACAACAATACTTTTGCAGTGTAGTTCACATTTATTCATAAAAAACTTAAACATAGAATTTTCATCAGAACTTAAAAGTAGAGCTGCATTTTAACTCACTCTAAAGAGTTACATAAAAGTTTTATCAGTAAATTATAATCTATCTTTTAATCTAATCTCACTCATGACAGTTCTGAAGGTTGCCCTTGTTTTGTTGTGTTATGTTGTCTGTAGTAATTCTAAAATAAAATGGAGGAAAGAGCCATGGAGGAAAACTCAATTGAAATTAGTCAACTGGCATTACGCCTTGAAAAAGCTCGAGCTCATTCCTCTAATATTCTCGGAGGCCCCTTACCAGATCCTAGAGGTACAGTGGAATTTCTACACTTTGATTATAATGAATTAAAAATAATAATTATAGATGTTTATTTTTAACTATATGAGGTCAATCTGCTTCATAAAAATGCTTATTTTTTAATTCTTGCTGCTTGAAATTCAGTATTTTAAGCTATTTACTGAAAGTACCTGGGGACCAAGCCATGACTTGGTACTACGATTATCCGCAGTACTATCCGGATAATTAGACCAATTCATTAGTTACAAGGCAGAAATGTGGTTCGGATTCCACTATAAACTGTAGGTCTCTTAGTTGCCATATTGGCTGTATGGGCTATTATTAACAGCTCTGTCTAACGAACATGTTGGCCTTAGTCAGTAAATACTACAAGATCGCTCCCCTCATCCTACCCTCATCTCCATTCATATACTTGGCTTAAAATTACCTACCTTTGCATGGTCGCCATTTCAATTTAAATATTAAAGTATAGTTTTAGTTTATTTCCATTGTACCCCTATATTGAGTAATCTTCAGTGTAATCTAAGCTCAACAGTAACAACTGATGTTTTCCCTTGTACTGTATTTTGTAATTTTCTAGTAGACTGTGGATGGCTTAACACATACAAGTGTTTTTTTTTACTTTTTCCTTGATATTTGGTTGAACCAAACCAACATGGCTACTTGGCAGCCCATAAAGCCAATGTAACAAATATTTGAATTTCAAATTTTATAAAATTAGATTTTGTTGAAAGTTTTAACAGCAGTAAACACGTTTTTAGGCCAGAAATAAATCCTTTACAATGTTTGAAGGAAATTGTCGAAGCTGTTAACGAGACCTTCATGCAAGCATACATACATACAAGCAAACATTGCTTATATGAAATGAAACATTTTTTATAAGAGTATAGGAGTACCTGGGGACCATGGCTCGGTGTAGTTTAAAGCAATATAAAGGAAACTCACATTTTATTTACAACTAATTAATTATTGCTTTTATTATTTAAGTTTTTGTGGATTTTAAATTTATTATGGTGGTAATTTTAACCTGGAAATTTACAACACATTACTTTATTTTACAGTCGATGGTAATAGTAATAGTCAAAGGAACAGCTGATTAAAAATGTTTGTTTAGATTCTAATTTAAATCAAATAAATATAGCATTATTAATATTTATTTCACTGTTAAAACCAAAGTTTGCTAAAGCTGCGTTGTCCAAGGCGCGTCTTTTGCGTCTGACGCAGAGCGATGATCGCTGGGCGTCGATCGCTTAGAGGCCCGTTGTCCAAGAACGCGTCTATTCAGTTCAACAGTTTGTTGCTGACTGTGTTAAAATTTATTTTGCTCTCACTATTAGCGTTAAGAGCCAAGATCCTATTCATCGAAGAGATAGAAAACGAGGAAATTCTGGACCTTTAGTGAACCTCGATTGTGTACCCACAGTGTTTTCAAAAAGAGAAGGAAGGATATTTTAAAATACTTATCAAAAACCACTTTAATGCAGACAAGAGGCTGTTAAGTGATTTTTTTTACTTTTAAAGCAAACAGTTTAAGTTTCTTTAAATCCTTTAAAGTTTAAGTTGTAATAATTTAATTGATCATTCATTTATTATTATTTTAAAATTTTTCTTTACTTAAATACAGATATCCCCTATTCTAAATAACTCCCAATATGTAATCCGTAGCTAAAATAAAAGTCAATACTTTGGTGAATTATTTTAGACTATAAAGAGTTTTGGGAGTTAATTGGGGATATGAGATATGATGTCTTTAACTAAAGAAAAATTTCGAAATAAAAATAATTTAATGTTAAATTAAGGTCTATGACTCATTTTCAATTTCTTGGATTTTATTTAGAGATTAATCAAATTAAAGCCAAACATTTACTGAGTAATTTCAGACCAGAGAGACCTTGGGCCGTATTAACAACCCGACATATAAATATTTTAATAAAAACAAATTTCTAAAAAAGATAGATAAGAACTGGATATATTTAAATAATGTTTTAAAAAATGATAAAAGTACGAAATGTCTATAGGAAATGTATGTGGGAGAGTTTTCGTTTGAATATCTTTAAAACGAAAAAAATAAAAACGGATTTCCGAGAGTTTTCATTTGAATATCTTTAAAACGAAAAAAAAAATAAAAACGGTTTTCCGCATTGAAATTAGCATGAAAATCTAGTTTAGTAAATGACGTGTCACAACACTATCATTACATAAAAACAATATGTATATCCAATATGGCGGATCCAAGAGGGCGGCCATAAACGTGTTTCCTATCGAAATGAAGTACTAACCACCCAATAAATACTGGTGGTGGTCTTAAGTCAATATCTCGAAAATGTGCATAAAAAATGAACGTGAAATCATTTTTTAATATTTTTTCAATGTTGGGAAAAGCCACCATTTTTTATAATGATTTTAGGGGGTTTCCCATGGACCGATTTATTGCAACCTTTAGTATGTCACTCAGCAGACCCAATACTACAAAATAAAACCCTAAACATTTTCTTGCAATTTTTTTTGTTCATATCCTATATTTCTTTGACTATAGCCATTAGATTAAGATACTGTATTTTATTGAGTATACGGGAGAACACAGAAACATCAATGCAATAGACGCTGGCCGTCAGCGATCCCGTCTGCTCCTGGAGCAGTGCCTCGCGTCAGACGCTCAGCGTCTCAAGCGTCAGACGCTAGAGACGCTCCCTTGGACAACGGGCCCATTGAAATCAATGCTTAGCAGTCACTAAGCGTCCATCGCTAGCGTCTATTACTCAGCGTCAGACGCAACAGACGCGTTCTTGGACAACGGGCCTTAAAGCATTTCTCAGTACTGTACTTCGGGAATTAAGCTTTGGTAACCGATTAAAATAATCAGTATTTGATCGGAACTATTTTCACCTATATCGAGTAGTCTTCAGTGTAATCTTTGCTTAATAGTTACAACTAACTGATTAACTACTGATAAACACATGTGACAAGTCTTTTGTTTACATTTTCCTTGTTATTTTGTTCAACCAACATGGTTAAGTACTTGGCAACCCAAAAGGCCAATGGTAAATTTTTGACTGTCAATAATTATTAACCTTTTTTTAGGTAATTTGATTTTTGGCAGTTTTAACTGCAGTAAACTATTTTAAGCCAGAAATAAATTATTTACATCATTTGAAGGAAATCGCCGAAGCGGTTTACAAGATCTTTGTGCAAGCAAACATACATAGGCCTACATACAAGAAAACATTGCTCGTATAAGAGTATATAGGATATGACCCTGTTTGAAATATAGATAACACTTACTCAGGCAGAACAATTTGTCTCATACACAGATATTAGTGCAAATATATTCTTAGGCTGCGGCCACACGGGCGATTTTTTCACGCACAAACGCAGCGTAAAAACACACGAAAAATTAGAATAGCATTGAAACGAATAGGCACCTGCTACTGCGGCAAAACACACTGCGTGTGGCATTCCCCATTACATTTAATGCTTCTCATATTTTTTCCGTGTTTTCATGCTGCTCTTGTGCGTGAAAAAACGCTTGTGTGGCCGCAGCCTTAGCCAGTATCAAAGCTTCACAGATATTAATCAATTTTGATTTTACACTCATCTTAATAAATTGCATTCAGCTCAAAATTAACTATTCCACCTGGTGTAGTTGCTGTCTCATCTTTTTGCAGGGTGCCAGACCACCCGTGCACATAATTTTCCGGGAGTATGTTTTCACTTAGAAACGCGAAATAAAATTATTCCCCCATAAATCACATACGAAGAATGCATTTAAAATATTTAGAACATGATCCAAAAACATGGTGTTCCAGAAATGAAGGTCACAGGTTTGAATCTTATTTCCTTATGACAACCTATATCTCATTGTAGGCTACATTTTTTGAAAGGTCTTGCTTAGAGAGAGAAACATTTTGGTGAAAACAAAACTCAAGTATCTTAATTCGTTTCAAAATGGCGGCCAGTTTTGTGAATTTTTTGCATACTGACGTATTACCAGGGTCGGTTCTAGGAATTTTTCAGAGCTAAGCAAACACCAGAATCAGTGTCACCTAGAATTTCCCCCACCCCCCATGAACATGTGAAATTTTTTTGGAAGAACTTTTAGGTTAGAAGAATGCTTGCAATAAAAGACTTTTTTCAACTACTGTTTATTATTCATAGAAATTTAAAATTTTTACACTTACTCATCATATACACTTAAGCAAAACCCAAAGTTAACAATTTATTTCTAAATGTGAAATTTTTACAGGATAACTTGGATACGATTTAAGTTTGTATTGTATAAAGCCTATTACAATGAAAAACAGGTGTAGATAGATGACAAGAGAGGAATTAACCAGTTAAAAATTAACTCTCCTAGCTTTGATCTGCTCTAGGAGGGGAGAGTGATCAGGGGAAGAAGGGAGGGGGAAGTTTCTTGTTGTGACAAGTGGCGCTGCGGGGCTGCGCGCTTATCTTGAGCATGAGTCATGAAATGAAACCCACAGGCGCCGCGCTGTACGCTGCCGAGCGTCAGCTCACTACAAATCGAAACTGCAATTAATCTATTAAATTAACATTTATGTTTAACAAGTACCTAGGTTAGCTGCTACAGGGAAACTAAAAAAAGTGTGTTTTTATTAAAATATCAATAGCTTGGTATGAAATAAATAAATCCGCCAAGTTTGATCAAAATATATCCATAAACAAGCCAACTACAACATTTTACAATATTCCCCATAAGAATACCATGGGAATTTTATATTAAGAATTTTTTGAATTTTCTCCATAACCAATTAGGTACTGTAAAAAAAACACTTTGATATACTAAATTATTTGTTTTTTAAGCTCTTTAAAAATATCTAAAGAAAAATTGATAAATTTTGGGTTTTAAGGGTAAAAAATGAGAAAACCCGATTTTTACCCCATAAAACCCCGTTCCTATGGTCCGATCATGCTGGTTTGCAAAGTTTATTCCACCTTACACCTTTAAAACAAATTTTATCAAAATCAGACAAAAACTACTCAAATTATCGTCTGGACGGACACATATATATATATATATATACATATATAAAAATTTGAACATATGGTGTTTTTTGCCTCTGGGGACGTCAAAATGAAAAAGTAAATTGGTCTCGGACCTAGGTCTTACCATGAGACTTACGGTAATAGCTACTTATAGGGAATTTCGCTAAAATGAATATTAAAAGTAGCTAATGTTTTTTTTTTATAAATATGTTTTGCTATAAATACATTTAGTTCTAGGGCCATTTTGCAATAAACAGCTTATTAACCTTATGGTAAATTTGGTCTTTCTAAAAAAATTTGAAAACCCAAAAAAGATTTTAAAAAAGTTAAAAAATATCTATAAGTTTGTATAACTCCGAACAAACGTTGTGAAATACCTCTATGTTTTTATAGAGGCGTCCTTCTTGTGCGTACAAAACATTGGAATATGATGAAATTTCAATTTTTGAATTTTTTACAATCCAAACTGTTATGGTCAGGGACAAGTGGACGGTCTGGAATTGGCGATTAACGATAATCACTATATTGTTTATTTAGGTTTTCATTCCACTACTCTTTTCTTATAATATTCCACAAGACTTGATAAACCATAATTAATTTTTTAAACGTTATAGTTATACTAGCAACAGAGCCCGTTGTAGTTAAATACAACGGTCCCTAGAAAGTACAGTAGTACATAATATATGTCCTTGTGATAATATTTTTATACATATGAACTGTTATTATTCCTTACTGTATTTATGAATTTATTTATTGTCTCACAGTTGTTCTTTGTTTACTATTTACATTTGTATGTTGACTTCAGAGTTTATTAAAACCTATCATTAGGTCTATTCATAATGAGTTTTATTTGCACTTCAATTTAATAAACTCTTTTCACAAGTCATGGACAAACTCCTCAAGCCTGACCGATTTGATGTAGAGCCAGAAAGTGATGGTGCAGAAGAACAATGGCTGCATTGGTACCAGACTTTTACCAACTTCCTTGAGGAATGTGACTCTAATGCAACAAATGAAAAGGTAAAACTACGTTTACTTGTTAATCACATTAGTCCATCTGTCTACAAATACATCTCTGGAGCTACAAAATTTGATGAAGCTATAGCTATTTTAAAAGAACTCTATATCCGTCCTAAGAATGAGATTTATTCCAGACATCTTCTAGCAACTCGTTTTCAGAAGTCAGGGGAATCAGTTGACCAATATTTACAAGCTTTGAAAGATTTAAGTAAACCTTGTAATTTTTCCCAAGTTTCTGCAGAACAAAATAAAAATGACTATATTCGTGATGCATTTATCAGAGGTTTGATTTCCCCAGTTATCCGACAAAGACTTCTAGAAAATAAAACATTAACTTTGAATGAGGCTTTTGAGAAAGCTAGAGTTTTGGAATTAGCTCAGTATCAATCAGAATATTATAACAAGCAACATTCTCAATTAAATTGCATACAACATTCTACTACTTCAGAACCAGAATCTGTCAAAAGTAACATGTCCTCAAATAATGCAGAGGAAACTTGTTTATCAGCCACTTCCTGGAAATGTTATTTCTGTGGTTCCAGTAAAAAACATACTAGAAGTGAATGTCCTGCTGCAAATCATATTTGTCATTCTTGTGGCAAGAAAGGACATTTCATGAAGGTTTGTAAGTCAGGAAGTAATTCATTACCTCCTACAAAACTTGACTCTAAAAAAACTTTCAGCAAAAATCCAGCTACATGTGCAGCTGCACCTAAATCTTTATCTAAATCTACTATTACGATTGAAGTAAATGGGATTAAAACTGATGCCTTAGTTGATACTGGTAGTTCGGAAACATTTATTAGTAAATCTCTAGTAGAAAAGAGGGGAATAACAATCTTTCCAACCACCGTTAGTGTTACTATGGCTTCTACTTCTTATCAACCAGTTACAGCTGGCTACAGTCTTGTTGATTTGTCGATTCAAGGTCATATTTACAACAAAACTAAACTCCTTGTTTTAGACGGCTTATGCGCTGATGTTGTCTTAGGACATGACATTTTCAAGGAACACTCAAGCGTTGAAGTCTCATTTGGGGGTAAGAAACCTACGCTGAAGGTGTGCGGACTTACAGCAGCTAAGGTTGCACCCGTCCACTTGTTTTCAAACTTAACTCTTGACTGTAGACCTATTGCAGTTAAGTCACGACGTTATTCAGAAGAAGATTCGAAATTCATAAAAGAAGAAACTGAACGCTTGTTGAAAGAGGGTATCATTGAACCAAGCACTTCACCTTGGAGAGCACAAGTACTTGTAGTTAAAGGTGAAACAAAAAAGAAGCGAATGTGCATTGATTATTCCCAAACAATAAATCGATTCACTCAACTTGACGCCTACCCACTTCCCAGAGTTGAAGATGTCGTTAACAAAGTTTCAAAGTTCAGTGTTTTTAGCACTATTGACCTTAAGAGTGCTTACCATCAAATACAAATTGAAAATGAAGAACGAATATATACAGCATTTGAAGCCTGTGGGCGCCTTTACCAATTTTGCAGAATTCCTTTTGGTGTTACGAATGGCGTCTCCTGTTTCCAAAGAGAAATTGATTCAATCATACAAAAAGAAGGACTTGAATGCACTGTAGCTTACCTGGACGATGTAACAGTTGGAGGGAGGAATAAAGATGAACATGATACAAATTTGAACAAGTTTTTTGATGTAGCCAAGAAGTACAACTTAACTCTGAACATGGAAAAATGCTCTTTTGCACAAGACAAAATCCATCTGTTAGGATATGTAATAACAAAGAACGAAATCCGTCCTGATCCAGACCGTCTTCAGCCGCTCTTGAAACTACCACTTCCTCATGATGGCCAATCATTGCGTCGAACCATGGGCATGTTCGCTCATTATTCAGACTTTATCAAGAGTTTTTCAGAGAAGATTCAGCCCCTTTCATCGACTAAAAGTTTTCCATTATCAGAAGAAGCAATTAACTCCTTCAATGAATTGAAAAATGAAATAGTAACTGCAACTAAAGCCCCAATCCAAAATGACATACCATTTACAGTTGAGACCGATGCATCTGAGTTTGCAATCGGCTCAACCTTGTCACAAGCAGGACGTCCAGTAGCTTTTTATTCGAAAACATTATCAAAATCTGAAAAGAACCATTCTTCTGTTGAAAAAGAAGCTCAAGCAATCGTAGAATCTCTTAAGAAGTGGAGACACTATCTTATTGGCCGGCCATTCCTACTCATTACAGACCAAAGATCAGTTTCTTTCATGTTTGACAATAAAAGATTTGGAAAAATAAAGAATGAAAAGATACAACGTTGGCGTTTAGAACTGTCTTGTTTCAAGTATGATATCGTATATCGACCAGGCAAGGGAAATGGAGTTGCAGACACCATGTCACGATTGTGTGGAACGATTTGTGGTCGTCCAAACTTAAATGATATCCACACGAGCCTGTGTCACCCGGGAGTGACAAGATTTTACCACTGGATTAGATCGAAAAACTTACCTTTTTCACTGGAAGAAGTTCGTCGTACTACAGCTCAATGTCGAATTTGTGCTGAACTTAAGCCTAGGTTTTGTAAATATGAAGGTACGTTAATCAAAGCTACAGCACCTTTTGAGCGACTAAACTTAGACTTTAAAGGACCAATTCCAAGTGCTACGCAAAATAAATACATATTAACTGTTGTAGACGAGTATTCACGATATCCATTTGCTTTCCCCTGTAGAGACATGACTTCCAGTACCGTGATTGAGAAACTGAAAGAAATGTTTACAATTTTTGGTATGCCTTCATTCATTCATTCAGACCGAGGAACGTCATTAATGTCAGACGAATTAAAGTCTTTCTTACAAACTCATGGTGTTGCGTCAAGCCACTCTTCTGCTTATAATCCTAGAGGGAATGGCCAAGTAGAGAGATTCAATGGCACTATATGGAAGACTGTTATGCTTGCCCTCAGAACCCAAGACCTACCCGTAAAGTATTGGGAATCAGTTCTTCCTGAAGCACTTCACTCAATAAGATCATTATTATGTACATCAACCAATACAACACCTCATGAACTGATGTTTAAGCACCCCAGAAGATCGTATTATGGAGGTTCAGTTCCAAGCTGGCTGTCACAACCCGGCCCAGTGCTGTTGAGAAAGCACAACAGGCCCAGCAAGTATGACTCACTTGTAGAAGAGGTAGAACTTATTCAAGCAAATCCAGGTTATGCTCATGTGAAACTCCCAAATGGACAAGAGAAGACAGTATCCATAAGAGATCTGGCCCCAGCACCTGGACAATCATCTTTAGAAACAGACTACCAATTGCCAGAAACATGTGGAAATGAACAAGTTATTCAAGAACCGGAGGTTTCATTTGATCAAGAACAAGTTGAAAATGATTCTAGTGGGACATTAAGTGACACGAATGTACCAGTTGAACATGCAAACAGTTCTTGCAAAGACTCAAGTTCAGTGCCTTCCAAAACGCATCCACAGCGTATACGGCAAAGACCTTACTATCTAAAAGACTACGTCTCGTTTTAGGGTGGGAAGAATGTGATAATATTTTTATACATATGAACTGTTATTATTCCTTACTGTATTTATGAATTTATTTATTGTCTCACAGTTGTTCTTTGTTTACTATTTACATTTGTATGTTGACTTCAGAGTTTATTAAAACCTATCATTAGGTCTATTCATAATGAGTTTTATTTGCACTTCAGTCCTTGTAAGTACCTGAACATTTTTTAAAGAATGAAATTGTTTAGAAAATAAACTGATGTTCTAAGATCGTTGTGCCTTCACCAACCGTTACAAAATAATCCAATTTCTCAGCATATATTTTGAATTGGTAGTCAAAAACTCTTGCTGCAGCTTCGATTTCGACATTACCGGCGTATTCCCCATCTTTGGTCATCAAATTTCTGTATTCCGTCACGTTTTTTACTTCTTGTCTATATGTCTTATCCCCTAAAATAAAAGAACAATAGTAGTCCCAGTTGACGACTTCATCAACTACTGTGGATCGTATATCACTGTATCTGGATTGAGATTTATGGCATAAAAATGAGACACTTCTAAAGAAACATTTTCTATCACCAACCATGTAGTGAAGAGTAAAGTTATTCAGTTTTCAACTAATTTAAAATATTGAGTCTATAACGAACAGTTCAAAATAACGAATATTAAATACTATTTTATACTGTGAATTAAAAAATAAAATTTGAATAATTTATAATTGACAGTTTAAAATAATAATTTTTGGTTATGAAATCCATACATCACTTAACTCACCAATACTTAAATGGTACAGATTAAAAACATTACTTTAGAAACACACACTTTACGGACCTCACTTTAACCACCAATTCAAATAGTAAACAACTAAATGTAAACAAAGAAAAATCAAGGAAATAACAATAAAAAATCAGCTGTTAAACTATAGGTTGTGTTCCATATGATCAGATGATGCATACTGGCTAACCCATTATTACTACCATAATTTTTTTTAGATTATTCATACCGGCAAACGTATTACTACCATAAATAAATAAAACTCAAACTTTACTAATTATTTGGAAATCTACACAGATTTTATTGACCTATTAATTAATAAAATCGGTCCAGTAGAACTGTAGATTTAGTTGTAGAAAGTTAACAAAAATCTCTCCAATTCAATATTTTCTCACCACAATAAATTAGGAGGTTGCTAAGCTTTTTTGCAAATAACTCTTAAACGGTGAGGAAATCGACCAAAGTGGAAGGTGATATTCTGAAAGAGAATAAAATTTGCTACAAAGTACTCTTAGACGTTTTTTGAAAATATTCAAAAAAGGCAACCTAAAGTTAACTACAAATAGAAATTTTAAAATATAAACTATAAAAAAAATTGTTTTAATGTATTTTTGCTTTTTATTCTTTTTTCACCAAAAATAATTAATAAAATCAAACTTTCATAATTATTTGCAAATCTACACAAATTAGGCTTTCCAACGATATATTAGTTAACAAAATCGGTCCAGTAGAAGTCTAGATTTAGTTGTACAAAGTTGAACAAAAATATCCCTAATTCAGTATTTTTAACAACTAAAAATTTGGAGGTCACTTATCTAATTTGACAATAACTTTTAAATGGTGAGTAAATCGTAGAAAATGCACGTGATATTCTGAAAGAAGATAAAATTTCCTACAAATACCCTCTGTGTATTTCTTGAAATTATTTAATAAAGGCAGCTAAAAGCTGACTACAAATATAAACTTTAAAATAAAAACCTGAAAAAAACAGTTTTGAATGTATTTTTGTTATTTTTATTTTTCCGCCACAAAAATTAAATAAAATCAAACTTTCATAATTATTTGCAAATCTACATGAGTAAGGCTTTCCAATGACTCATTAATTAACAAAATCGGTCCGGTAGAAGTCTAGATTTAGTTGTACAAAGTTTAACAAAAATATCCCAAACTCAATATTTTCTCATTATTATAAATTCGGAGGTTGCTTAGCTTTTTTGCAAATAACTTTTAAATGGTGAGGAAATCGACCAAAGTGGAAGGTGATATTCTGAAAGAGAATAAAATTTCCTACAAATTGATACCATACACTTCTTGGAAACACTAAAAAAGGCAGCTAAAAGTCGCACCCAAATAAAAAGTGTGAAAAACACCGTTTTCAATGTATTTCTTATGGAAAACATGTTTTTTTGATATTTTTCACCATAAATCATAATTAAAAAAAACTTTCATAATTATTTGCAAATCTACACGACCTAAGCTTTCCAACGACCCATTAATTAATAAAATCGGTACAGTAGAACTCTAGATTTAGTTGTACAAAGATTTTTAAACTGAATTATATATAGAATAGATATATAACTATACAATACATTTAAGCGTTACCTTATAAGGTAATAAAAATACCTGTTAATGTAAATAGTTTGAAATATATTTTTTTACATACTTCAATTAATTGTACAGTTATAACAAAGATTTGTGTTGCAAGTTGTAATTAAACTAAACTGTGCAATTTACAATGATGTTTAAATTTATTTTCACGACCATAACACAGTACAATTGATAAAGCTATTATGGCCGTGTAAAAACCCGTGATGGTCGTGATGCCCCGGTCGTGAAATCGCGATTATTTGGCTCTGTTCTGGTGGCATCCCTACACCTCATGTTTGAGGAGGCAAAGTGGATTTCTAGGTTAAGCAGCAATTAAAATATCATATCAACAAATATTATCACCATGTCTAATTCATCAAATGTCACGTACGGTTGTGGACATACCAAAATTACAACTAGGGTGGTCTGCCGTTACACTTTAGACGCATAAATGAGCGAACAACCTACAATATGTTCCCTTTCGCGGGATGTACTCGTGCAATCAACATTTGTTCTACTATCGTCAGGTCAGTTAATTCGTTCGGGACACTTGACACATCCATATTATTTAACGCCGTGAATTTAGTTGCATTTGAACAACAACGCGAACAAATCGGTGATTGGTTTGAAGCTGTTAGTTGTTGGCGATGACAGTTAGTGCAAGTGTAAAATTTTAGTGCATCTAATTCATGTTGGAATTGATTAGCTAACTGCCTATCATTATCAGCTTCTTCCGCCACTGCTTCATCTGGTTCTTCTTCTTCACGACGCCACTCTCTTACAATATTTGCATTATTGGTGCGACGGCCAATAATATTACGACGTGGCCTTTGAGGCATGCTCAAAACAAATATAGCAAAACTGTTACTTCCATTGATAAACTGTTACAATCCAACTTTAACCTAGGATGAAAGTAAACATTGAAATGTAAACAAAACAGTTACAAACAATTAACATCTTATTTAAATGAAACAAGATAAACCCATATGTCATTAACCCAATATAATTTTTCTTTCAGCTTACATTAAAATAACAAGTGAAACTGCGTGACCCGTGAAATAAAATCCAGAAGGAATTTTTCAAATATTTTTTACCATAAACATTGTGCTCAGTATTCTTTAGCTGTTGGCCAAATTTCATATCAATTGGTCAAGCCATTACATTCTGATGCTCTTACAAAGAAGTTACAAAGTGAGGGAAAGTGAGCTTCGCTCAAAAAGCACAAACTTACCTATATTAATCTTGCACTTAATTTTTTTACTGCAAAACCACCGGCATAACAAAACTAACACACATCCCGAACCAGTCTCTAAAACTAACTCTGACGCTATCGCCGCTAGGCTTGCCACCGTGGTGTTCCAAAGTTGCAAATTTTGCCATTATGTTCGTGACGTCAAATTGAGGGACAGACTTATTTTGTCATGTTATTCTTTTCGCAATGAAAACAAAATTATTATATGCTCCTTTTTTGTAAATTTAATAACTATTTATGACATAAAAATATGGCGGCTATGTATTTCGGCATGAATAATTAGGCCAAAAACAGCGTGAAAGTTGGAAAATGTACCCTAGGGACACGTGATGGTCGTGAGTTTTGAGACTTTCAAAATAAATAAAAAATATCTAGAACATATTTAAAACCATATAAATGTTTGTAACATGTTGCCCCCGTCCCAAAAATATTAAAACACACAATAACCCTAGTAGCACAAATATGTATTTTATTAATATTTTATATATTTAAAGTTGTATTTGATAGAACCTCGAATAAAATATATATAAAATATATCTTTAATAATAGTTTGATATATTCAAATATATATTTAAAATATTACCAAAAAGCAATGCAAAATATAAATTAAATATAAGTTTTGAATATATAAAATAGATTCATAATATATATTGATAAAACAAGTATAGAATCTATAATATACATATTTTATATGTATATTTTTCCTATTAAATATTAAAAAAAAATATGTGTTGAGAATATTTTAAATATATATATAAAATATTTTTGAAACTATAATATATTTAAATGATTTATAAATATATTTTGAAACACGTCAGATATTTTTATTAATAAAATAGTATTATATTTGTAGAATATATAGCCTATAATCTTTTATAATTAGCAAATAAATAATTTGCATCTTTTTGTTTTTTATAGTGTCTATCAATTTATACATGCATTTTTTGTATGTTAATTGCTATTGTGAAAGCGTTAAAATTAAGTTAATACTAATACGTACTCTGAATGGTGTCACTCTATCATACACGTAAAGAAAAAAATAGCATATAGTTAAGAGGCAGTATACATGTTCGACAGCTACATTTGGGTCAAACGAAAAAAGGTGTTGATGGGTTTTATTTTTTTAATTGCAATATGTGACAATGAATGTGATCATAGAAATCTCGAATGATTGGCTAGAAAAGGGTGCTAGTGACTGGCGACCTTTTAAGAAACTAATTACGGTTGTATATGACGTTCTAAAAATAATGATTTGATTTACATATGCCATAAATTACATAATATTTGTCATAGTATTTAAATTAATGTTTGTAGTTTACTGTATTTGTATTCGTGGAGACTACTCACTATTCACTACAGCACTATTCAACTCAACTACTTGATGCCAAACAGATTAACAGAATCATATTATACTGTAGTATCAAAAATATTTCAAGTATTGCAACCATTGCAACTGAGGGCTACTCTTTCACCATCTGAAAACTAATGCTAACAACAGTCACAAGTAGCTCAGAGGTAAGGTAGGAGGCTCATAAGTTGAAGGACCCAGGTTCGAGACCCACCTGGGCTGAACAAATTTTATCCAGTAATTTTTTCAAAATTTGTTTTTATGAACTATTTAATCAATTTACTCAACTGATAATTGTGTTTTTCATACTAAATCATTTTTATTTTGTGTTTTTATGTTTAGGCCCCATGGGATGTTTGGAAGAGATATTAAATACATTTTTTATTTAAATATTATTCACTAAAATATATTATTGGAACATATTTTTTTAATATTTAATAGATTCAAAAACATATTTTTTATATATTTAATATATTTTAAATATTATATAAAATTGACATTAATACACACTTGAGATATATAAAATAGATTTAAAATATATTTATTCATATGTATTTAATATATATTTGTGCTACTAGGGAATATACTACAAATACAGTATCTACGAAATAAAAGGTCAGGGACATTAAAATGTACGTTTCAAAATGTTCACTCACCCATATCAAGTTCAGGCCCCCTCCAGAAAATTGTCGAAATTTAAGTCTAAAATGGCACATTTTTAGACCGTTTTTAACTCTTTATTAACCACAGTTTAAAGGCAAAAACCTATGACTAAAATACTTTTCCTACAGTCACCCGACAAAGTTGGTTTGTACTGTTTATAGTACAGAAAGCTGCTAATTGCTGCATATTTATACTTTGTCGTACGGTTTATACTTTGGCGCACATCAGGATTCCAATGAAACAACACTAAACAGCGTGGTTCTATTATGCAAGTAATCCGTGTACGCTTGGAAATAGGTTGGCAACACTTAAATATAATAATACTATGAGCAGCTGATTGACTATTATAACTACGATTTAACCTGTCATTTTGTCTTTATAGTTTCGGAATTTCTGGACTTTCTGGACTTTTCTTTTAAACGTTTTTAAAACATTCCTACGATCTTAATAAACAAGAAAATACCTTTAAAGCATTTTTTTTAGGTGCGCAAACCACTTAAAATTACAAAAACATACGGAATTATATTCTCAAAACGCGGAGCACATTTCTTGCCGAGGAAAAATAGCGGAGTGATACCGACCACGGGTACTACTTTCTCTAGGGCACCATTTGTGTTGCAAGCTGAACCTAAAAACGTGTTGTATAGTGTTTGAAAGACTAATTATTTAAATGCTTTATATAGTGACTGTAGGAAAAATATAATGTGTAACACGAGTGCAAAAGGCCTTTGCTGCACTCGAGATCATTCGTTAACATTGCTCTTGTGTGCAGCAAAGTGCCACTTTGCCCACTAGTTACACAAATAACTATTGTTTGACTCAAGAATATTGACTTAAAAAATAAAAGGATTTTTAAGCCATTCGAGTTTTTTGCATTAAAATATTATATAAGACCCTTTGACCATAAAAATTTGCACGTTGTAAGCTATTACCTTTTTATTTCAAGTATTCGGATAGGAGTGAAAATTTAAAAACGTACGTTTTCATGCCCCTGGCCTTTTACTTCGTAGATACTGGATTTGTAGTTTATTATTATGTGTTTTAATATTTTTTGGGACGGGGGCAACATGTTACACACATTTATTTGGTTTTAAATATGTTCTAGGTATTTTTTCGTATTTTTAAAGTCTCGAAATTCACGACCATGACGTGTCCCTAGGGTACATTTTCCAACTATCACGCTGTTTTGAGACTAATTATTCATGCCGAAATATATAAAACCATATTTTTATGTCATCAATGGTTATTAAATTTACATAAAAGGAGCATATTATAATTTTATTGTAATTGCAAACTGACTACCATGACAAAATAAGTCTGCCCCTCGATTTGGCGTCACGACCATTTGGGAAAAATTTTCAACTTTGGAGCACGACAGTGGCAAGCCTGGCGTCGATCGAGTCAGTTGGTTTTAGAGACTAGTTCGGGGTGTACGTCAGGATTGTAGTGCCGGTCGTTTCGAGTCGAAAGGAGGAATTACAAGATTAATAAAGGAAAGATTGTGTTTTTTGTAATTTTGGTGTGTCCATGACCGTACGTAGTCATTCGATGAAGTAGACATTGTGTTAATTTTTGTTTATTAGATATTTCAATTGCTAGATTAACCTAGAAGTCCACGTTGTATCCTCGAACATGAGGTGCAGGGCTGCCGCCAGAACAGAGCCAAATAACACGTAATTTCACGACCAAAGTTTCACGACCATCGCGGGTTTTTTCACGACCAATTCAGCCTTATGGATTATAGTGTGTTTGGTCGTGACAATAACTTTAATATAATTGTAAATTGAACAGTTTAGTTCAATTGAAACACATATTTTTATTATAACTAACAGTATAATTGAAGGATTGTTTAGAAAGATTTGGATTATTCCAGACAATTCACGACCGTACCGCTTGTCCCTGACCATCACGTTTATGATTTCTATCATAAAAATTTCAAAAATTAAAATATCGTCATATTTCAATGTTTTATACACAAAAGAAGCACACCTCTATACAAACATAACGATTTTTCGGGTCTCAGGCAAGTTTTTTTCGGAGTTATACAAACTTAAAAAGATTTTATTGACTTATTTTCAATTTTTTGAGATTTTTTATTTTTTTCTAGGAAGACCAAATATACCAAAAGCTCAGTGACCTTTTTATTGTATATAATGGTCATAAAAGTAAATTAGTTTATAGCAAAACATAGTTATAAAAATAATATTAGGCTAACCATTTTTAATATTCATTTAAATGTCCGTTATGGTGGTGACAGGATTTTGTGTTTTCCCACTAAAGATATTGCGTTACCATGGACATTTTATGAAACTTCAAATGTTAATGAAATAAAAAAAATAACATAAGTTTTGAAAAAAGGGGAAAAAAATATGCAAAGTGCTTTTCCTGAAAACGTACGTTTTTAAATTTTCACTCATAGACCGTACTTTTAGTACGCTACCGATAATACTATTTTTCAAATGATTAAGTTTTTAAAATAAACCTGTATGTAAATTTTTAGTTATTCTAACTTATAATAAGTTTCTATAATGCATTAATGCATTACTTATTAATCTTATTATTCCTTATCATAAAAGGTATACAGCAGAATTATTGTATAGGTTTTAGCTGGTTTACTGTGTACGCTTATCCTGAATTTAAAGGGTAACCGTTCAAAACAAAGAAATAAGTCGACTTTTTAAAGGGCAGCAGAAATATTGTAAAAAAAACTTATTCAAAAGAAACTTTAATGTTACAAATTTTTTAACAGTACAATGCTATGAACAAGTTATTCGATGGCCCAATTTGACAAACAGATTCATCTAGGTTTTGACTGACTAAAATGATGTAGTCTAAGACTTTATCTACGTCGATTTCCCTTTCCTTATGAATATGAGCCAGTGCAATCCCGTTCAATCGGTCTTCTGTCATGGTTGACCTGAGATAAGTTTTTATTCTTCTCAGTGAAGATTACACATTTTATCTAGTGTAATTTGGATCCCCAAGGGGTGAGGCTATAGCCCCCCCTGCCCCTCTCTGTACTGGATCTGCCACTGCTTGTTAATATGAACAACTTTCCAATTTACATCTACTGTCTATTTCTTTTAGTATTTGAGCAATAAACCAAAAACTAAATTTTCCCCTGTAAAATGCATGTTAATATCAAATACCCCCGCCGCAGCAAACCTACAGACTAAGCGAATTTCAACTTGTCTGATTACATTTTTACTCAAATATTTTCATAAATAATACATATTTATTCCCTATTTATACATATTTATACATGTATATTATGTGGTGTATACTTATCTTTATCTAGCACTAAGATAAGTATACACCACATAATATACATAAATCTTTATCTAGCACTATTTTGCGATTATGTTCTTAGTTTCTAAATGCACAATGTTAAAATGGGCTAAAAATAATGTTATAAAAAGTTCTCATAACTTTAGAATGGGTCAAGATTTTTTAAAACGGATTGCAGCATCGTATTCAGCATAAAAAAGTAGCTTAAAACGATGGGTCACAACCCTACCTTTACATTTGAAAAAAAAATTTTGTATCCAATATGGCGGATCCAAGATGGCGGCCAAAAATGTATACCCAGTCAAAATGAAGTACTTACTACTCTACAATGATCTGACGTAGTCCGGAGTTGATATCTTAAGAAATGTAGGAAAAAGTAGGGGGGGAACTCATTTAAAACTCACCTTTTCATATACAGGGTTATTACAAATGATGTTCATGATTTCAAACATACATAAAATATAGTTTTATTTGTTATACAAAGAAATAAAATGGTTACAACTTTTGAAAAACTCAAAAAGTTTCGACACAGATACACAGAACTGTAAATGCTCGATACGGGAACCCCTTGTGGTACGACAGATGTCAATAATGTAGTCAAGCTCTTGCTAGACTTTGAAAAGTGTGTCTTGATCTATTGTTTCAATAGCATTGGTAATCCGTTGCTGGATCTCAAGTATGCTATCTGATAATGGTGGTGTGTACGCCTTATCTTTGATGTATCCCCACAAGAAAAAAATACAGGGGGTGATGTCCGGAGATCTTGTAGGCCAGTTCAGGGGTGTGTCATTATTCGGACCACTGAGCTCGTTCCACATTTCAGGCAGCACATTGTTAAGTTCAGCCCTACTACAAGTAACATTCAAATGCAGCCATTTCTCTTAAATTTCAAGTGTCACTTGCCAATATAGTGGTTACTAGGAGGATCATCATTAAACCTGGTTCTAAAGTGTCGTTGCACACTAATAACAGATTGGTTAATGTAATATTCCAACTGGCAAAAAGCTTTCCTGGCTTCAAATTCAGCCATTACACAACACTTACAACAATTGACTTGACAAACAGCTGATATACACCCAAACCAATGTAAATGAAACTTAATGAGTTTTTCTTTCCAATGGTACCAACTAAAATAGTCTTGAAACAAATTAACCCAGTAATATTTATAATCAAAATCAGGAACATCATTTGTAATAACCCTGTATATATGAATTTGAACGGATGGTGTTTTTGGCCTCTAGGGACCTCAAAATGAAAAATTAAATCGGTCCCGGGTCCAGGTCTTACCATGAGTTCTACGGTAATAGCTTATTCCCTATATGGGAAATTCGCTAAAAACCTAAAACAAAAAAAATATGTTATTATTTGGTAATGAATTGCAGTAACATGCATTGATATGGGAAATTTTAGTTTTTGGTTTAACTCAAATACTAAAAGAAACAGGCACACACACACACACATATATATACTATATATATATATGAATTTAAGCGGATGATGTTTTGACCTCTTGGCTGGGGACATCAAAACGATCAAGTAAATCGGTCCTGTTTTCAGGTCTTACCATGATACATACGGTAATAGCTTATTCCCTATATGCAAAATTCGCTAAAAACATTAAGGTAGTTTAAATCCATTTTTACTTTCTCCCCCTATACTATAGTATATGGAGAAAGTATTGTTTTCATCAACATTTTTGAGTTTGAGTTTTGAGTGGATATATCTGTTTTGGTTCCCCCTGGACACAAAAAATTGGTTTTTGAAGTGATGTGGTCCGATTTCGATGAAATTTGGTGTGTAGGTTTAACTACACACCAAAAAACAAACAACCAAACATTGCTATGCACCATTGCATTGCTATTGTTTGTGGTTTGTGGTGTTATGTTGTTGGTGTGTTGGCTATGGTAGTATCTCCAGGCGTTTTTTTCTTCATTTTTTTGTAATTTTGATTTTTAATGTTGATTTTCCCATAAAACCCCATAAAATAATGGAAAAATCCAGATTTTCTAAAAAATGACTTGAATGATTTTCTTAAAAATTTAGTGTGTTATAGTCCTTTAAATTCTGAACAAAATGTTACAAATCCCATTTCCATAAAAAATTACGGTTCAAAAGTTATTGTAATTATGTAATTTTCCTATAAAAAACCATAAAATAACAAAAAAATCTTATTTTTGGAGAAAGGCTGGTATTGATCAAAATTAATATGTTGTGGTCCTTATAATTCTAAAAAAATAGTACGACAACCTATTGCTGTAGCAATTAATTACGGTTCAAAAGTTATTGCAACTTTTGTGATTTCAAATTATAAAATATCATATTTTCTCTCACCGCTTACCCATGATAAAGGTTGTTGACAAGCTTATGGGAGAAAGTATGAGTCAGAATGCTGATACCGTTTATTATATTTATTTATGAAAATAAAATAAGTTTTTATTAAACCCATTTTGAATATAATCATCAAAGCCAGTTAAACCATGGCTATAACATTTATACTCCATTGGTACTGTTGTAGTCTAGGGTTAAATTTGACTACTGAAGTTAAACCATGTAAAACAAAGACAGAACCACACAGCTACTGTCCTTCTTGGACAATTCACTCTGACAGCGCCTGTGTTTTTTTTATTCGCACCTAGGAGGTGTCATCATCTAAATTCATTGATGATTAATTCGTCTGTTAATTAGGTGATATATTATTCACAGTTTGATCATGCAGAAAAAAAATGTTCTTTATTATCTTATCTGGCTGTTAACAGATACAGATTTATCACTTATGTTAGATTGTTAAATACAAGGAATGCAACACAAGTGTAGGACTAACGTTAATATTTTATTCGACAATTTTAATCATTAGTTCGCATAAATGGACGAGTTGGAAATAGTGCCAGATGTCATTGATAAGCTACCTAATGAAAAACTAGACGTAAGTTGTGTTCTAACGAATAATAATTAATTATGTTTCCACATAATTATATTTTCTTGTGAATATAGAAAAGTGAGTTACCTACTAAAGCTATGTAAACGTAGCTCTCATGATTTTCTTATATTCTATGCTGAAGAAGAATAGTTAGACGAAACTAGTTTGTCTTCCTGTCTTTCTGTTGGTATTTACTCAAGGGAGGCCTTATTTTATAGAAGAGCCTTCGATGACGTCACTGTCAGATCTCTTCTCTTGAGGGAACACCATTACCACAACGATACGGTATTGAGCCATCGGCATTGGTGGTATAGTGGAAGCGTTCCTGGCTGATGAACTGAAGGTAGCTGGTTCGATCCCCACCGATAGCATTAACTTTTTGTCAACGATTTAGCTTCGAATGTGCTTGCTTCTTAACTGTAGTACATCTTTTCCTTTTGTTAGAATTTTTTCATTATCAGCAAGTTTGGTTAGGTTATGACAGTTTAATTTTATAATAAAAAAATTATAAGATTAATTTTATAATTTTTCTTAATTTTATAACTACCTGAAGGCGAGTGTGAGTGCAGCGAACGAGCTCCAACCTAAAGGTGAGTTTAACCAGGACGTGATTGAACCATGCAAAACAGCGAAAGAGCTCATCTTGAAAATAATAAACGAGCATTGGCATAAAACCACATTAGGACAGGACGACGTCTGTCGGGCCAGCTAGTAGTGAAATTAATAACCCCACAGCAGCAAACCTGCAGACTAAGCAAATTTCAACTTGTCTGATTTCATTTTTTATTTTTTACTAAAATATTTCCATAAATATAAATGATTTATTCCCAATTTAAATAACATTCGAATTAACAAGTGCTTAGGTTTGCTGCTACGGGGAAGGTAAAAAGTGTTTTTTGACCATACGTCAATACTAAAGGATGAAATAAATAACATTGCCCCCTACTTTTTTCTACATTTCTTTAGATATTAACTCCGGACCATGTCAGATCATTGTAGAGGAGTAAGTACTTCATTTTGACTGGGTACAAATTTTTGGCTGCAATCTTGGATCCGCCATATTGGATACAAAGTTTTTTTTTCAAATGTAGGGGTCAAAGGTAGGGCTGTGACCCATCATTTCAAACTAGATTTTTACGCTGAATGTCATGCTGCAATCCGTTTAAAAAAATCTTGATCCATTCTAAAGTTATGAGAAATTTTTATAGCTTAATTTTTAGCCTGGCCATTTTAACATTGTGTATGTGTATTTAAAAAAAGACCATAATCTCAAAATAGTGCTAGATAAAGATAAGTATACAAACCCATTTATTGTCGACCTATTTTCACTTGGTTATGATGGATGTATTTTTTTCGGCGGCCATCTTGGATCTGCCATTTTGAAATGTGATATAGTATATTACGTTACTAGACTAGCCCTGAAAATAAGTGTTTGCCGGACGAGTGACGTACGATAGTTTACGCCATACTACTAAATCTTTACAAATCCTAGATAACCACCAACTAAAGGACTAAAAATCACTAGTCATAACCATTAAGAGAGGTTATATTTTTGTTTATAACTACTCATTGCCACCCAAATACAGTATAATCAGCTGATTGGTGTCCGGTAAAACTCATTACAGTACAGTACGCAATGAAACCCCATTTGATTAAGCTGGCGGCAAACAGCTGTTTTCTGGACTAAATCCTTGCTTGGGAAGTTCGTCAAAATAGTGTAGTGTGGCGTACAATTATTTTAAATATGAAGGTGGTGTTGTGACCCAATTTTGAACTACTGTTTTATGTTGAGCTCAATGCCGCAATCCGTTTTTAAGTTTCATATTTGGTTTTTGAAATATTGACATTTTAAATAAAATTATTGTTATGTTTCATCAAGAAAGCTTGATAACGAAAAACGTATTGCGGCATTGAGTTCAGCATAAAGGAGCACTAGTTCAAAATGGTGGGTCACAACACCACCTTCATATTTAAAATAATTTATCACATTTCAAAATGGCGGATCCAAGATTGCGGCTGAAAAAAATACATCCATCGTAGCCATGTGAAAATAGGTCGACAATGAATGTGGGTGTATACTTATCTTTATCTAGCACTATTTTAAGATCATGGTCTTTTTTTATAAATGCACAATGTTAAAATAGACTAAAAATAAAGTTATGAAAAAATCTCATAACTTTAGAATCGATCAAGATTTGTTTAAACGGATTGCAGCATCGTATTCAGAGTAAAAATCTAGTTTAAAACCATGGGTCACAACCCTACCTTTACTTTTGAAAAATTGTATCCAAGATGGCGGCCAAAAATGTGTACCCAGTCAAAATGAAGTAGGCTACTTACTACTCTACAATGATCTGACATGGTCCGGAGTTAATGCCATAAGAAATGTAGCAAAAAGTAGGAGGGGGGGGGGGCTCATTTAAAACTCACCCTGTACATCCATAAACAAGTAAACTACAACAGTTTTCATTTTCTCCATAAGAATAACATAGGAATTTTAAATTACACTATTTTTGAATTTTCTCCGTGACGGTTAGGCATACAACAACACTTCAATATGCTAAATTATTTATTTTTTAAGCTCTACAAAATGGTTTAAACAGAAACTAGTGTTCAGGAGGTCTCGAGTTCGAAATCCGTCGGGGACATTATTTTTTTGTCAAAGATTTTGCTTTATTTGATTTTTATCTTATATATTTTTTATATTATCAGCAAGTTTGGTTGGTTAGGTTAGGTTATGACAGTTTAATTCTATAATTAAAAAGTTAATTTTACAACTAAAAATTATAAAATTAACTTAATTTATATTGTTCAACTTAGCGGTTCTAGCGGCGAACGCTGACACTATGTTAGCCATCGTCCCTCCCGTGTGTCCCACCGCTACATCAATTGCTAAATAAATAAGTGTAAACAAAGAAAATTAAAAACTGCAACGTATAAACAGCTGAGTCAAGAATAAAATAATATTCATTTGAACAAAAGAACTGGTCACATGTTGAAAGAATTTAAAAGGTAAACACGCTAATAAAGCTAGTTACGTAATAAATTGTCTATGTTTATTATCCATTCCATTATCAGTTCTAATATATAATTAAACCATAATAGAGTGAAAATTTAAAAACGTACGTTTTCATGTCCCTGGCCTTTTACTTCGTAGATACTGGATTTGTAGTTTATTATTATGTGTTTTAATATTTTTTGGGACGGGGGCAACATGCTACACACATTTTTTTGGTTTTAAATAGGTTCTAGGTATTTTTTTCGTATTTTTAAAGTCTCAAAATTCACGACCATGACGTGTCCCTAGGGTACATTTTCCAACTTTCATGCTGTTTTTAGACTAATTATTCATGCCGAAATGTATAAAGCCATATTTTTATGTCATCAATGGTTATTAAACTTACAAAAAAGGAGCATATTATAATTTTATTGTCATTGCAGACTGACTACCATGACAAAATAAGTCTGTCCCTCGATTTAGCGTCACGACCATTTGGGAAAAATTTCAACTTTGGAGCACGACAGTGGCAAGCCTGGCGTCGATGGAGTCAGTTGGTTTTAGAGACTAGTTCGGGGTGTACGTCAGGATTATAGTGCCGGTCGTTTCGAGTTGAAAGGAGGAATTACAAGATTAGTAAAGGAAAGATTGTGTTTTTTGTAATTTTGGTGTGTCCATGACCGTACGTAGTCATTCGATGAAGTAGACATGGTGTTAATTTTGTTTATAAGATATTTCAATTGCTAGATTAAACTAGAAGTCCACTTTGTATCCTCGAACATGAGGTGCAGGGCTACCGCCAGAACAGAGCCAAATAACACATAATTTCACGACCAAAGTTTCACGACCATCGCGGGTTTTTTCACGACCAATCCAGCCTTATGGATTTATAGTGTGTTTGGTCGTGACAATAACTTTAATATAATTGTAAATTGAACAGTTTAGTTCAATTGAAACACATAGTTTTATTATAACTAACAGTATAATTGAAGGATTGTTTAAAAAGATTTAGATTATTCCAGACAATTCACGACCGTACCCCTTGTCCCTGACCATCACGTTTATGATTTCAATCATAAAAATTTCAAATACCCCCGCCGCAGCTAACCTGCCGTCTAAGCGAATTTCCAATTGGCCGAATTGATTTTCAATTGATCTATTTAAATAACATTAGGTTTAACGAGTACCTAGGTTTGCTGCTACAAGGAAACTAATAAAGTAGTGTATTTTTAGTAAAATATTGATAGCTTACTATAAAATAAATAAATTTGCCAAGTTTGATCAAAATATATCCATAAACAAGAAAACTACAACATTTTACAATATTCTCCATAAGAATAACATGGGAATTTAAAATTTACCATTTTTTTAGTTTTCTCCGTAACCAATAACCGTACAAAAACACTTTGATATACTGAATTGTTTGTTTTTTTAAGCTCTTTAAGAAGGTTTAGAGAAAAATTGGGAAATTTTGTGTTTTGAGGGTAAAAAGTGAGAAAAACCAATTTTTACCCCATAAAACCCCACATAAAACCCTGTTCCCATGGTCCGATCATGCTGGATCGCGAACTCATTCAAGTTTATCCCGCCTTACACCTTCAAACCAAATTTCATCACTCAAGTTATCGTGTTCACGGACACATATATATATATATAAATCTATATATATATATATATACGTATATATATATATATATATACATATATAAAAATTTGAACGAATGGTGTTTTTGGCCTCTGGGGACATTAAAATGAAAAAGTAAATCGGTCCCGGGCCTAAGTCTTACCATGAGATTCCCTATAGGGAAATTCGCTAAAATTAAAATATCGTCATATTTCAATGTTTTATACACAAAAGAAGCACACCCCTATACAAACATTACGATTTTTCGGGTCTCAGGTAAGTTTTTTCGGAGTTATACAAACTTAAATAGATTTTATTGGCTTTTTTCTATTTTTTGAGTTTTTTTATATTTTTTTCTAGAAAGACCAAATATACCAAAAGTTCAGTGACCTTTTTATTGTATAATGGTCATAAAAGTAAATTAGTTTATAGCAAAACATAGTTATAAAAATAATATTAACTATTTTTAATATTCATTTAAACGTCCGTTATGGTCGTGACAGGATTTTGTGTTTTTCTACTAAAGATGCTCTTTAAAAAGAAAACTACCAAAGATATTGCGTTACCATGGACATTTTATGAAACTTCAAATGTTAATAAAATAAAAAAAATAATAAAAGTTTTGAAAAAAGGGGAAAAAATTTGCAAAGTGCTTTTCCTGAAAACGTACGTTTTTAAATTTTTACTCAATAATAACTAAACCACCCTCACTGAATCAATGTACATCGTAATCCCACATATTCATTTATTTAAACTACAAAATATTCAGAGCCTCCAAACTTAACCACAACTAAACACACGCCAAACAACTTTTTAGATTTCATAAAAGGATGGTTAGTCTAATTGCAGTATCCTAATGATGACGTTGTGCTCAATCTATGTCATTCATCTGTATATCTTTGGATAAAACCCGTCTGAGGTTGTGGTGGTAATTTAAAATCGTATTACTGAGGATTCTTGATCTTCTTCTTTATGACATCAATATTTCCGGGCCTAATCCAAACAAAGTTTAAGCATTCAAAAATATTGATTGTAAACAAAAAGCTATCAAGATGAATTAAAACTTGTAAAAAATTGATTTCCCTACCCTTTCCTAAAAAAGTTGAGCAGTAAAATGATTTGCATATCCTTTTTTTAATACTCGTGTACAGAGCCTCGACTTGTATGTACATCGATGGTGTTACTTATCTCGGTGGTCTACTAATCTTACTTTTTTCCTATAATCGATGACAAAATCAGAGTAAATAAAATAACCTGTACGTACTATATACGCTGTTTACAGCCGATCTACCTCAAAATGTGAATACTTCTGTGGCCACTTTTGCTGACGATACTGCTATTTTAGCGTCCCATCCTGATCCAGTGGTAGCTTCACTTAATCTTCAAAATTCGCTAGATGACTTAGAAGAATGGTTGCAAACATGGAAAATAAAAGTGAATGATAGCAAATCTACTCATGTGACCTTGCCATGTGCTCCGGCCAAGTCAGTGGAGTAGGGCGGGGTTTGAATCTTAATTCGCCAAAGTTTGCCTTGAGGAATATTAAAGCTAACCAAAATTCTATCCTTATCTGTTGAGTTGGTTTTAAAAGGGCGCCACCCCATTAATCATACCCTTGAGTTCGTGTGATGGCAATGGGGAATCCATCCAGTTGGGTCAGTTCATCAGATAACAAGATGATAATGCAGATAATTACTTTTAAGATAAAGAAAGTTTGACTGTTCATGCAATCTTATAACTAAACAGCGAATAAATTTATGTACACTCAAAATATACCAAAAGAATTGATTAAAATTCAAAAGACTCTAATTCAAATTGTTTTGTAAATTCACACTAAATTATTTGTGTCTAGACAGGCAAATAGATGATAACCAGTTAGCAGACACAATATTTATTCAGCTATCAGATTGTTACATGCAAAATATATAATTTCAATGTGGCTCCAATTTATATATTCAACCCTCAATGTCACTTGAGCCACAAAATATGAAATAATAAAGTATTTCCAAAATTTACATAAATAAATCTGATAATGTCTGCTCAAGATAAACTTTAGTATATGTTTCACCAAAAGCAAGATATTCAGCAAATAATACTACAATATAAAAATTAATTAATCAATTGAGTGCAACTGCAGGTGGCCACCGTGCTGAAAAGTCATTTTAAATACATACTAGCTGTTTGCCCGTTCTACGTACGGGAATCTTGTAGTAAGTTAAAACCTTATATCAATTAAATGTCCCCCGCTCGTGTTAGTCCATATTTTATATGTAACGATGAAAGGAATTGCTTTACAGTATAGATCTATGAGGCATAGCCTTAAGGTAGGCCTGTAATTGAAAGTTACTTTTCACACTGGTTAAAAGTAGTTAAAACACTACCTCAACCTCACTACTGCACACTTTATTCGGGTTGAAAGTTTTATTAACAATGGTGCTCTTGTCTTTTCCACGAAAAATAAGGACATTAATGCGTTACCAATAGACATACACACACAAATACAGAATTGAGTCCACACAACATTTTGGAATCCAGACAGAAAACGCTAAAAATTATACAGTAAGACATCAAATAAATTTATTAAGCAATAAGGTGCAGTGTTTATAAATAAATATTGAAATTAGTGTGTGTTTGTATGTAAAAATTATTCTTACTGCTACCACCGGTTCTAAAGAAAAGTAGCAGTATCAAAAACCAACGTTTACATTTGAGAAAAGATGTTAACATATTAATGACAGTTTGAAGAAACCACCTTTATCCAAACAAAGGTTTCTTATTTAAAAGATTACGTAATCTCTAAACGATAATCGGAACATATATCTAGCAAACATTCAGAGGAAATGTGACAAAAAACGCACAAATCTGGGGTTTTGTACGTTTGTAGTTTTATTTCCTAAGTAGGAAAAGTACCGATATCGTTGTCGAAATGTAAGTAAGTAGAAACCAAAAGTGACACATTGGATAAGCGAGTTTAGCTACATCTGTTAAATTAAACCTCTGTTACGGTACGATCACAGCGAAATCCACGATCACCCACTGCAGCTGTGATTTTTTACTTTGCACTTAACACAACTGTAACACAACTGTCCTTGAAGCGCCGTCAATGAGTGGAAACCTTTGTAAGCTACGGTATTGGTGACGATGATTAAAAAAAATGTAAGTTTCCTTGCACTAATACAACACTGATTCACGGTATTTTCCCTGGTTATCAAAACTCAAGAACAATCGTTGCACTTGCGATTAATTAAACCGGTTAAGTAAGGCACAACGTTTTTAATCTCACTTGGTTTGGATGTGCTGACAAAACTTGATCGGAAATGGTTGCGGTATTTGTAAACAACTTTGAATGTAATCATATCAGTGACAGCTAGAAGTGAGAACTAATCCAAACAGCTGATCGTTATTTCATAAAATGTAATAGTAAACATTGGGAGAAAATTTGACAAAAATCGAACAAAATTGGGTTTTTGGTGGTTTGTTATTTTGTTTTCAAAGAAGCGAGGCCATGTTTTTATAACCAAAGACACTCTCACCAATTCAGTAAATACAGAAAAATTATTAAAACCTTGATCGGTAATCTAGTTTTCTAGGAGTAGGCCGCGTAAAATGACCTTTCGGCGTTACAGACGCAACCACAGAATGGACAAACAGACAGACATACAGACAGAAATTGAGATAAGACTCGTTTCGGCTTTCTTAGGCTATGAAACGTAAAAATAACAAAAAACTGCATGATTCTAAGCAATGTACAGACAAAACTGTAATTTTATTTATATAGATAAATTCATAAATACATACACATAACCATAAACATATCATCAAACAAGAACATGCACAATACTTAAATCTAACCAGGCTAAGTAAATTATAATAAATATTCTCCGATGAGGCGTGTCGACATCCAGGCACTCAAATATTCCTGTGGCACTTAATAGTCTCACACACACCTAGAGCAGGGCCGAACTTACCTAGGGGCGGACGGGGCGAGCGCCCGGGGCCCCCGGGCCTAGGGGGGCCCCGAAGGGGCCCCTTGCACAGTAGTTTTTATTAATATCTTCGAAAATTAATCAGACACTTACCGAATGATCTTCTTTTTTAACAGCTTTATTGTCGTTATCCTATATTTAAGGTTATAGTTAGATGAACTTTAAGGTATTACTAGGACCAAAATTCTTGACTCTAAGGGACTTTTCCTCAGGGTTGCACTGGGCCCCGCGCTTAGACCAAGTTTACACGAGCATAGCTGCTAGGCTGTGACGGACCAGTTTGAGTTTCAATGAAGCCGTTCACACAAACCTACGGCCGCGGTGATAAAGTTGAAGGGGGCCCCTTCGCTTGGGGCAAAAAATACAATACATAATATGAAAACTCTTGTCCTAACGTAGAACGTAACTTGTACAATTGTGTTGGGGTTAAATGGAGATTAAATTGAGATCTAATACTTTTGAAAAATAAAAACATTGTTTGAAAAATATGTTTTATTAGATGTTATTCTTTTACCTCTAGTATATGTCATTCACGATTTTAAGGGGCAGAAGTATTATATTACCCATTCAATTAAAAGGTTTTATAAAATAGTAATTAAGTTATACGTCGAAATTCGGATCTTCAATTTAGTCGATAGAGTCAAAATCATACAGTGCCAGTAGGATAAAAAATCTATATAGACATTTTATGACAACTAGGGTCGTCTGATGTTAACAAAAATTACATTATTTGGGAGCGGGCGAGCGTTGTCGACTGAAATCGTAAAAAGCGCTCAACAAGCAGCTGCAACAATAAATGATAATGAGCTGATAAGGGATCCTGTCTAGTCTTGTCTGTCTCACGCACGTGCATACACATACATACAATGCCTTATCGCCAATCCAAAACAATTTAAATCACTTTACTCCTAGTGTGTTTTTGGTTGACATTATCGTACTTTTGTGTTGTATTTTATTATTAATTCTGCAAACACTACAAAGAACAAATTAATGTTGTATTGAATGTTATGTTTGTGCTGTATTAATTTATATTGAATACATTTGAACATCTTTTAGTTTACTCATATAAATGGTTAGCTTGTGATTGGTTATTAGACTTGTATTGTAACATTTTACTCGTCAAGAAAAAACTCAAACTCGTTAAAGTTCTTAATGGTGCTTTTCATGCTAGGACTTTTAACATATTATACAAACGAGAATTCCATGCCAAAACCACTATGAAAATAAACATAAGTCATAGTTTATGATTTTATAGTTTTAGTGCAGCCAAGAAATGTAGGAAAAGCAGGAGGTTTTAATTGCCATGCCAACGTATCAGAGTAGGAAGTGACATTTATTTATAGGGAAAATAACTATGTTCTAAACTTTATAATGATTAATCTATAAAAAGTAAACTTTAAAATTGTTTTGACTTGTATCTTATAAACTTAGTACAGTAAAAGGTTTGTTAGTAAAATTATAGTAAGTTATAAAATATATTAAAGCTTTAAAAGTTTATGCATTATCTCCGACTTACATCACGTGTTTAAATATAACTTATTCCATTAATTAATGTTAGTTATTTTTCATTTGAGTTTTCATTCAAGCACCAAATAGAATGTGTATTACAGTAAAAAAAATAAATTAAACCTTTTACAATTACGTGTTATTTTATTTTTATTTTATCTATAGTTTTCATTATTTGTTGTAAAGGATATTACATTTTAATGTATTGCAAAAAATGTGTAAGGTACCTGCTAGGTATATTAAAATTGTATAAATACAATTACAACAAGAACAAATCATAAAATAACACCGTACATTGTAGCTATTTTCAGACTTAAAATATTACATACAATTAGTTTATGCAAAATACAGCATTCTAACAGGTTTACATATTAATTCACCTTGAAATTAGCTATTTAAAATTAGTGTGCATGTAAATGCGTTACATTGTGTACCGTATATGTTCTCGTATAATCATACTGGGGGCCCCATCGGCAAATTCGCCCGGGGCCTCTGAAGTCCTAAGTCCGGCCCTGACCTAGAGGTGGGGCACTCAAGCACCAAGTGTCCACAATGTCTGGCTAGCCAAGTGTTTATTTGATTAATCCGGGATAAGCTCTGAGATCAGATATGGTAAGATATTTTGGACTAAAGAATAAGATGTCTGACTTATCGGTTGAAGACAGATGATCTCGGGCTCAGTCTGAAGTAGGTAGGTCCACAGCATCAGTGGTGATTGACCAGTCAGGTCCAAATGTCCAGAAACATAGCAGTGGGTAGACCAAGTGCGGTAGAGTACGAAGCAGTGACCAGAGTGTCCAGGCTCTTAGATCAAATCCCAGCAGCAGTAGCCAAAAAAACCCTACAAAATTCCTTACTGAATAGTACATGATCTCACCATAAACATAATATATATATATATTTAACCAAACAAGTTCCAGTGCCACACTTTTAAGCCAAAACATAACTTTTGAATGTCATAGTGATGAATTATGCTCATGCCCTTGTAACCAGATTTGAATATAAAATGAGTTGTGTTGTAAAACATTAAATAAATGCAATAGTTGTTCCCTGTTTAAATAAATAATTCAACTAATTTGTCACAGTGTGTATTACAAATAACAATCCTACATAAATACAAATATTTAAATATTACCAAATATTTTCACCAAAGATAATCACACTAGTTCAAAGATAATAGATAAAAATATGCAACTTTGTAAACAACTTCTTGAGATAATGCCAGGTCCTGGATATTATCTGCATAATAATCTGTTTGATCTGTATTCCAAATAATATGCTACAATTGTAACTGCCCAAAAGCTTATACAGTATGATTTAATCATTTTATCACACCTACTATGATGTATTGAAATCATGCAATAATTATTTTAACCTCAAGAATCTATTACGCATTAAATTATACATCAAACAATGAGAACACTAATTATGATTTTTGACCCAGTTAAAATTGACAAAATGGAACATAAAATATGTACAATTAAATGAATTTGACCTAGACAATGTAGCTACATAAAATGTTGATTATTAAAAATATAGCCTAATATTTACAAATTTACTAACGTTTGAGATATTATTTACAGTTTTCAGCAAAACCAAGTAGGTAATTAATTTAATAAAAATACTACTGGATTTTTAATATTTTAACATTTACAGCCCAACAATGATTGTAATTTACTTTACTCACTATTCACAAAATTTTTTGTACAACACTAGTTAGCTTTAAATTTCAAGTTATGCTTGATATTAAATTAACACCCATAACGTTTATTTTTCTTTGATTATCAGCAAAAATTCCTAATAAAATATATTTTACCTATTTTACAAATTTTTAGAAACATGTGCTTTTTGAGATTGTCTAGGCATGAAAAGTCAATGTTAGAATTTTATAATTCTAACCATATTAATCATTCGAGGCAACATAAACTACTTTATTGATTTTGATACATAAAATTTACAAATAAAATATCTGCATTACCTCTTTAAATAATATCCTCAATAAAATATTCCTGAAGAGAAGAGGGTGTTGTCCTGGATATCCACAATCAGTCAGGTCGGCATCCACACCATAAATGCACAGTTTTCCTTATCCATCAGCTGGGCTTATCAGTACTCATGCACAAACCTGAGGGCTACTGATGGTCGGCACGTGTAGCTCCCTTGGCTAAAGATTGAATTGATCTTGCTCCTTCAGTGGAGAAGCGGCAATTGCAAGACCTACTAGTAATATTGTGTATTGGGGCAGTTGAAGGCGTCCCTCCAAACAGCAATAAATCCTATCGGGTGATCAGTCCGATTTCCCCTTGTTCTAAACATTACTAGCAGCGTTACAAACACCCCCCAAGCAGAAGGAAGTTGCCTGCAAATTCCTCAATTAGGCGTAAGGCTTGAGGTCTTCTACGTGCCATGTGCCAACATTCTTCCCAGCCTGGTCAGTCAGCTCATAGATAAGTGGCGATACTCTTCTGGTGATTGTGAAAGGTCCAAGAAACTTCGAAGCTAACTTAGCTGAAAAGTTTTTGGTGGCGTCAGACTGCTGGTAGTTCTTCTTCCAGACAAGGTCATTCACTTTATACTCTTGATGCCGTCTTCTCAGGTTGTACCTTGCAGCATTCTTCTGATGAGCCTGTTCCATCTTCTCTTGAACTGTAGAGTAGATTATCCTTAGACCCCTCAGCTTTCGTCCATAGACTTGGTTGTCCTCTACTTCTTCAGGTGTATCTTCAGTCTTGTCTTCATCTTCCAGATTTAAGTTCAACTCCTGGCCAAAATTTAGATAGTTAGGAGTGTATCCAGTGGTGTCATGTCTTGCAGAACGAAGTGCGAAACCAATCTTGGGCAACTCTTTATCCCAATGACGGTGATTGTCACCTACATAAGCCCTCAACATATTCCCAATGGTTTTATTCACCCGCTCAGCTGGATTTGACTGGGGATGCCTGCTAGCATTGTACAATATCTTCACCTTGTACTCCTTGGCTAAATCCTTAACAGGTTTTCCAATGAATTCAGGACCGTTGTCGCAAATCAAAAATCGAGGGATTCCCCAAAGCAAGAAAACATCCCTTTCAAGGTGCTGGGCGACTAAGTTTGCAGTGGCAGCACGAAGAGGAAATAACAAACAACACTTTGTAAAAGTGTCTACTACTACTAAAATATATCGATAGCCTGACGTTGAGCGTGGAAAAGGACCTAACAAATCGGCAGCTACCATAGTCCAAGGTTTATGCACCGCTCTACTGGCTCCCATCATTCCTGCTGGCTTAGTCTGTTCAGCCTTACTTTGTTGACATACACGACATCGGGACACATAGTTCGCTATATCTTTCCTCATTTTTGGCCAATAGTACAAGCTCTTCACTCTCTCAAATGTTTTGGTGACTCCAAGGTGACCTGCAGTTGGAATATCATGAAGTTGGCGAAGTATTTCTGTCCTTTCATGTTTTGGTGGGACCTTCTTCCATTCATCAGCTCTTTCCAGACGAGTTTCCTTACTAGAAACCCGCTTCCAAAGGGTATCGCCATCAGTCTTCCACAAGGGATAAAGTTCATTGTCTTCTTGAACGCTTCTTAACATCTTCTTGTGCCATCTATCTTCCTTGATGGTATCACTCCCATCTGGAACTGTTGCAGATACTGCCGGGATATTATCCTCTTCTGGTAGAGTTGATCTAGACAACAAGTCTGGTACCACGTGTTCTTTACCTTCCCGGTGGATAAGGTCAAAACTATAGGGATGAAGACGCAGAGCCCATCTCGCTAGACGTCCCTGTGGATTCTTAAGCCGGAAGAGCCACAACAAACTATAATGGTCTGTGATGACCGTAAAATGAGTACCTTCAATATAAGGCCTAAATCTCTCCACAGCCCATATCACAGCAAGACACTCACGCTCAGTGGCCGACAACTTTTGTTCACCTTTAGATAAAGTCCTACTTGCATAGGCAATCACTTGCTCTCCCTGCTCACAATTTTGGCTTAACACCGCACCAATCCCAACACCAGACGCATCGCAAGACACAATAAAAGGTTTGTTAAAATCTGGGCATGTCAAAATAGGGGCTTTAACAAGGCAGCTTCTGATATCCTCAAAGGCCTCTTCTGCTTCCTTGGTCCACTCAAAACGTTGGTTCTTCTTCAGCATTTTTGTTAAAGGATACAATCTACTGGCGAAATCTGGTATGAAACGTCGGTACCATGAAGCTGTACCGCAGAACTGTCTCACGGCCTTCTGATTGCTTGGTCTAGGGATCTTGATGATAGCTTCAATCTTGTCTGGGTCCACGCGCAATCCTCGCTGGTCAACAACATAACCAAGGTACCTAAGCTCCTTACAACACAAATGACATTTGTCCTTATTGAGAGTCACATTAGCAGAGCGGAGGCGAGAAAATATTTCTTTAAGCACTTCAAGATTGCGATCAAAAGTGTTGGTTATAATGACAATGTCATCCAGATAGACAAAGACATTCGGTTCCAGGTCTGCTCCGATGACTGAATCAATAAACCGCTGCCAAGTAGCTGGGGCATTGTGAAGGCCGAACGGCATGGTTAAGAACTCAAACAACCCACGCCCAGGTACGGTAAAGGCTGTCTTCTCTCGGCTGTCCACAGAGAGTGGGATCTGCCAATACGCAGACTTTATATCCAGCGATGAGAGGTATCGAGCATCCCTAAGGCGATCCAAAATGGTGGTGACATGGGGCAGAGGGTAGGCATCTGGTTTGGTCACATCATTGACCCGTTTGAAGTTCACACAAAACCTCTTCGAACCATCGGGTTTGTCAACAAGTACAATGGGAGAAGACCAACCACTTTTTGATGGAGCCACAACACCTAATTCCAACATCTTCTCAAGCTCCTCGTAGACAGTCTTGAGTCTAGCTGGGGACATAGGATAGTACCTCTGTTTTATTGGAGGTGCGTTCCCTGTGTCTATCACATGTTCTACGCCAATTGCTCTTCCAAGGGTTCCTGACTGTTGCTTAAAATGATCTTCCACCAACTCTTGAAGTCTTGACTTTTCCTCTTCTGTCAGATGTGATTCCGATGTAAGTCCAGCAGATAGTTCTAATGAGGCAATCTTTGAC
The DNA here is from genome assembly GCF_028750875.1 of Macrosteles quadrilineatus. Classification (NCBI taxonomy): domain Eukaryota; kingdom Metazoa; phylum Arthropoda; class Insecta; order Hemiptera; family Cicadellidae; genus Macrosteles; species Macrosteles quadrilineatus. Next base: position 35,038,177 of record NW_026542594.1, on the reverse strand, counting down.
TGTGGAGGTGCAAATTCCCATATTCTATTATGTAAATCAGTGATTAACTGCATTTTCTCCCAAAAATCAATACCAAGAATCAATGGTTGTTTCATACTAGGCACAACTAAAACACAAACTTCTCTGGTTTGCCCTTCCAAGGTAATAGGAATAGTTAATTGCCCTGTAATAGCATGTTTTTGCGCTCCGGCAGTCTCTACCCACTTATGTTGTGTCAATCTCAAGCGAGCTGGAGTACCTTCTAACATTTTTAAACCATCTTGACCCAAAACAGTGTTGGAAGCTCCAGAATCCAAAAGTGCCCTACATTTCTTTCCAAAAATCCTAACGTCTAAATAAGGCCTATTATCTTTTCCGTTAGTCTGAAAAACATAATTCAAAAATACAGTTGGGTTGCTACATGATAGGGAGTCAACCTGTTGAGAGTGGCTGGCCCCCAAACTTATCCGTTTTTTGGATTGCATTTAGTGCAGTCAGTTTTCACTGTGTCAGGGTTTCCACAACCAAAGCAGAACTTCTTCTTGCGCTGTTTCCTGCAAGTGCTAAAGCTGTGTCCAGGGAGGTCACAATTCCAACAAGTTATCGATGGCTTCCTCGATTCAGCGGATTTTTGAGTAATGCTCGCTACTTCACCATATACTGCTCTCTTACTATGAGACGGTCCTCCATACGCTAGATCAGGTTCCAGAATATTATTGGTCCTAGGGGTTTGTCTAGGGTTAGTCTAGGGATTATAATTTACTTAGCCTAACCAGGCTAAGTAAATTATAATAAATATTCTCCGATGAGGCGTGTCGACATCCAGGCACTCAAATATTCCTGTGGCACTTAATAGTCTCACACACACCTAGAGGTGGGGCACTCAAGCACCAAGTGTCCACAATGTCTGGCTAGCCAAGTGTTTATTTGATTAATCCGGGATAAGCTCTGAGATCAGATATGGTAAGATATTTTGGACTAAAGAATAAGATGTCTGACTTATCGGTTGAAGACAGATGATCTCGGGCTCAGTCTGAAGTAGGTAGGTCCACAGCATCAGTGGTGATTGACCAGTCAGGTCCAAATGTCCAGAAACATAGCAGTGGGTAGACCAAGTGCGGTAGAGTGCAAAGCAGTGACCAGAGTGTCCAGGCTCTTAGATCAAATCCCAGCAGCAGTAGCCAAAAAAACCCTACAAAATTCCTTACTGAATAGTAAATGATCTCACCATAAACATAATATATATATATATTTAACCAAACAAGTTCCAGTGCCACACTTTTAAGCCAAAACATAACTTTTGAATGTCATAGTGATGAATTATGCTCATGCTCTTGTAACCAGATTTGAATATAAAATGAGTTGTGTTGTAAAACATTAAATAAATGCAATAGTTGTTCCCTGTTTAAATAAATAATTCAACTAATTTGTCACAGTGTGTATTACAAATAACAATCGTACATAAATACAAATATTTAAATATTACCAAATATTTTCACCAAAGATAATCACACTAGTTCAAAGATAATAGATAAAAATATGCAACTTTGTAAACAACTTCTTGTGATAATGCCAGGTCCTGGATATTATCTGCATAATAATCTGTTTGATCTGTATTCCAAATAATATGCTACAATTGTAACTGCCCAAAAGCTTATACAGTATGATTTAATCATTGTATCACACCTACTATGATGTATTGAAATCATGCAATAATTATTTTAACCTCAAGAATCTATTACGCATTAAATTATACATCAAACAATGAGAACACTAATTATGATTTTTGACCCAGTTAAAATTGACAAAATGGAACATAAAATATGTACAATTAAATGAATTTGACCTAGACAATGTAGCTACATAAAATGTTGATTATTAAAAATATAGCCTAATATTTACAAATTTACTAACGTTTGAGATATTATTTACAGTTTTCAGCAAAACCAAGTAATTAATTTAATAAAAATACTACTGGATTTTTAATATTTTAACATTTACAGCCCAACAATGATTGTAATTTACTTTACTCACTATTCACAAAATTTTTTGTACAACACTAGTTAGCTTTAAATTTCAAGTTATGCTTGATATTAAATTAACACCCATAACGTTTATTTTTCTTTGATTATCAGCAAAAATTCCTAATAAAATATATTTTACCTATTTTACAAATTTTTAGAAACATGTGCTTTTTGAGATTGTCTAGGCATGAAAAGTCAATGTTAGAATTTTATAATTCTAACCATATTAATCATTCGAGGCAACATAAACTACTTTATTGATTTTGATACATAAAATTTACAAATAAAATATCTGCATTACCTCTTTAAATAATATCCTCAATAAAATATTCCTGAAGAGAAGAGGGTGTTGTCCTGGATATCCACAATCAGTCAGGTCGGCATCCACACCATAAATGCACAGTTTTCCTTATCCATCAGCTGGGCTTATCAGTACTCATGCACAAACCTGAGGGCTACTGATGGTCGGCACGTGTAGCTCCCTTGGCTAAAGATTGAATTGATCTTGCTCCTTCAGTGGAGAAGCGGCAATTGCAAGACCTACTAGTAATATTGTGTATTGGGGCAGTTGAAGGCGTCCCTCCAAACAGCAATAAATCCTATCGGGTGATCAGTCCGATTTCCCCTTGTTCTAAACATTACTAGCAGCGTTACAACCTTCACTACCAGAATAGGTACTTGTTTGGGCCATCCTTATTTCCCTCCAATCTCCTTAATCTGGTGGAAAGTGAGTGAACTAAGTAATGCAGTGTTTGTGTTTGATTGGTGCTGAACTCTGGTGGGCAAAGCCTGAACTTGGTGGAGTGGGTGATCTTATCTACTTTCTCTCTTCTGGAAAAAGTTTTCAGACAAGCAACATGTCTAGGGTTTTGTTTGGTGCAGTGTTAAAGTTTCTAAGTATTGGTTTAAAGTAAATGTAAATATGTAGTGCTTCAAGTAATCATTTTCTTTAATAACTTCCTATAAAGATGTAAAGATCTTCGAAAGTGGGTAAGATCACTCCAACATCATAAGTGAACATTATTAGCATCAGTAACTTCAACAGACATTATGTGGCCACTTCCCTTCCTTCCTCCCAAGTCCATTTAACCATTATTAATTATTGGGGAAATAAATGCATCTGGCCAGATTTAAACTAATAAATCTAAATAAAGTTAAATATGACTGTAAGATAAAAGGTACACTTAATTTCTAGGTAAAAGTAAACAACAATCCATGTTAACTGTAATGAGTGAAAGCCTTAATAAACCAATGGTTTCAAATGTATGTATTGTTCCTCATGTCTAGCCCCAAATAAGTCACCAAAGCAAGTCAGATAATACAGTCCACTTAAGTGTATGTTTAAAATAAAGTCAGTTAAAGTCAAACACGGGCATTGGTCCGAACATTTGGTCCTTCGAGCCGGATAAGTTATATTAATAAATAAATAAGTTTGGTGACTTTAAAGGGTTTATTTATTTGTACAAAATTCAATAGTGTCTTTCATGTCTGGGAGAGATAAGCTTATCAAGCTATTGTTCATTCAAGGTTGCTAATGCTCATGTATTTCCCTGTAAATTTCTCTTTTAATTTTCATGAAAAGAAAAGAAGGATTTATGCATAAATATATTTATATTTGTAAATAAATCAACTTATTTAAGTGGTTTTATCTTTTAAACTATAAAATTATTGATTTATAGATTTAATTAAGATGGGTACGAAAGAGGAGTTAGAAAGTAAGGCTTGTTTTGAGAAGCGTGAGAGATTATTTCGTAAACTACAAACTACTTATGATTTAATTAAGAAGTTACCAGAAAATGAAAATGTATTTATTGCGAGAGCACAAAAGGTTGAAAGTGATTATACGTTATTCAATGAAATTCAAGATAAGTTAGCAAGATTAAATTTAATAATAGAGTCTGCAGTGACCATTGAAAGTACCTCTGATGCATATGAGGATTTGTATTATAATGTTGTTGCTCAAAGTCAGTTGATTCTAGACAATCGAAAAAAAGATGTTGTACTTCCTATTACTCATGATGTAAAACAACTGAGGCCAAAATTACCCCCAATTGACATTCCAAAGTTCAAAGGTGATTTGGAAAAGTTTCCAGCTTTTAGGTCTTTATTTGATACACTTGTGCATGAAACCGAGTTAGCTCCTATACAAAAGTTTTCTTTTTTGAAATCATATTTAGAGGTACCTGCTCTATCAGTTATTGATCACTTTGATTTTAATGAGGAGAATTATCAAGCAGCATATGATAAGCTAGTAGAAAGGTATACAGATAAGAGGTTAGTGGGTACACACTATCTGAATAAACTACTTCATTTTAAACCATTCATGAATGGTTCTTCTAACAACTTAAGACAGTTTATTGATGTATTTTGTGTTCAATATGAATCCCTGAAAGCTTTGAAAATTCCTGATTTAGCTGATTTCGTTGTATTCAATTTAGCCATGAATGTTCTTGATCCTGTCACTAAGCGTTTATTCGAAGATAAGAATTCTCATAAGGATTTCCCTACTTTTAAGGACTTATCATTGTTTGTATCTGAGCAGTATAAAGTTGCCTCCTTGGTGCAGGCCCCCAATGTAAGTAAGCCAAATACAAACCCCAACTACTCTCCCCAAAGTGGAAAATCCATTAAATGTATCAAACAAAGTTCAACTACTAAGTCTTTTATGTCTAACGCTCAAGAACCAAAAGGTAGCACACCTCAAACCAAAGGGGTAGAAATGTACAATGATAAGGTTAAGTGTCCATTGTGTAAAAATCAGGACACACATAAAGTAAGTTCCTGTGAAAGGTTCATTGCAATGTCTCCTACACAAAGACTCGAGACAGCAAATAATTTGAAGCTGTGTTATGCTTGTTTAGGGCCACACCCACGTGCTAACTGTAGAAGTAAGTTCAGTTGTCGAACATGTAAAAACAAAAACCATCACTCCTTGTTGCACCGTGACACACCACAAATACCACAATGTAGCACTGAAACCAGTAAAACCCTCCCTACTCATGTTCCTGGAAGTAACGAGCCTTCCACTAATGCATTAAATTGTCATGTGAAATCACAAGCAAAAAACAAAGTACAACTGGGTTGTTAGGTACAGTCCAAGGTCGAGTTATGTCCTCTACAGGTGACTGGGTGAAATGTCGTATGGTTGTTGATCCCGCCAGTGAGTCATCATTTATTACAGAGTCCCTAGCACAAACTTTACGATTACCCCGCAAAAGGTACTCAGTTGATGTGGTAGGTGTTGGATCATCTTCATTCTCTAATAATCGGGGTTGTGTATCTTGCTCCATTGTTCCTCTTCATAGGGAAGACCCCATTCTGTCAGTAGAAGCAATAGTTTTGCAAACTATATCCTCTAACATGCCAAAAACCAAGCTCGACCCAAGTATACACAACAGGTTTGGTAATATACAACTAGCTGATCCCAAATTCGATAAACCTGGATCGATTGATGTCCTCTTAGGTGTTCAACATTACTCCGACATACTCTCCGAGAGTTTGGTGCATATCAAAGGTTCTCCAGCAGCTTTAGATACAATTTTTGGATTTATCATTTTTGGTAAAATTCCCATTGTTCAAAACTCTTCTGTCGCTCAAACCATGTTTACCCAAACACCATCCCTTGATGATATGTTAAGAAGATTTTGGGAGTCTGAAGAACCCACTCATGTAGTTCCCACAGATGATAATGATGTTTTCTGTGAAAAGGTTTTCAGAGAAACCACCACTCGTGATAGTAATGGGAGATATCAAGTTTCTCTTCCATTCAAGGGAGCTGTACCTCCAGATGATTTAGGATCCACAAGACAGGTAGCTCATAAACGCCTTCTTAGCTTAGAAAGAAGAATGGCAAAATTTCCTGATTTCCAAAACCAGTACAATACTAATTTAGAAGACTATGTAACACAAGGGCATATGCGGCCTGCCACTGCAAGAGTAGATTATCTATTAACTCATCATGCTGTTGTCAAGGAAAGTACAACTACACAAGTGCGAGTGGTCTTCAATGCTAGTGAAAAAAGTAATACGGGCAAATCATTAAATGATTTTCTATTATCAGGTCCTAAATTACAATCTGATATATCTCAGATCTTGTTATATTTTCGAATGAACCCCATAGCTCTAATAGGTGATATCAAACAGATGTACAGATGTATAGGTCTTAATCCTAATGACACTAAGTACACACATTTATTGTGGCGAAATGATTCTAGTCAACCTATTACAGAATGGGAACTTACAACTCTGCCTTTTGGATTAACCTGTAGTCCTTTTCTAGCTCAACGAACAATAAAACAGTTAATTGCAGATGAAGGGGAAAGTTACCCAGCTGCCTCAAAGGCCCTCACGTCCAACATGTATATTGATGACATGGTATGTGCAGTTAATACAGAACAGGAAGCTGTTCAGTTGTACCATGAAGTGACTAATTTGCTAAGTAAAGGAGGATTTTCACTCAGAAAGTATGCTAGTAACAGTCCAAATGTGTTATCACACATTCCTGATGAAGAACAAAATGTTTTTGTATCCTTTGAATCATCCCATTGCATTAAACTTTTAGGTTTTCTATGGGACCCTACATCCGATGTATTTTGTTACAAGTTGTCCAATGAAAATCCAGTAACTACGAAAAGAGGTGTGTTGTCACAAGTCGCGCGCATTTATGACATAAATGGTTATCTCACTCCTGTTACGTTTTGGATAAAGTATTTCATTCAAAGGCTTTGGCTTGCTGGCATTGATTGGGACGAAAATCTCCCTGCTCCCTTGGCTCAGTTATGGCTGGAATTTTTTTCTCAGCTGGAGGAAATAGAGAAGATCCGAATACCCAGGTATATAAGTTTCAGGGACCCAGACCAAATCTCGGTGATAGGTTTCTGTGATGCAAGTGAAAAGGGTTACGGAGCATGTGTTTACCTTAGGGTAAAGTCTTCTGACAATCAAGTAAATGTTAACCTACTCAAATCTAAAAGTAAGGTTGTTCCACTCAAACCGGTGACAATTCCTCGGTTGGAACTAAATGGTGCTTTGCTTCTGTCCAGGCTAATAAGGTCATTGAATGACTTCCTATCCAATTTGCCCACTTATGATACCATATGTTATACTGATAGCAGTACGGTTCTGTCATGGTTACATACACCACCCCATCAACTTAAAACCTATGTTTGTAACAGAGTTGTTGAAATTCTAGAAGTTTTACCTCCTTCTATGTGGAAACATGTTCCTGGAAAAACCAATCCAGCTGATGCTGCTTCGAGAGGGTTACTACCTACCCAGTTAGTTGATCATAACCTTTGGTGGCATGGACCAAACTTCCTAAAGTTTGACATTAGTCAGTGGCCTCGTAGTGATTATCAATGTGTTAATCCCATTCCAGAAACAAAAAGGGAATATAGTAGTTTCGTCACTCAGGAGATCCCCGATAAAAATAATGATTGTATTATAGAATCATTATTGCAATCATGTTCTTCGCTGACAAAGGTCCAACATGTTTTAGGTTATGTTATGCGATTTGTGTCTAATGTTAAAGCAAGTGTAAATAAAAGAAGGTTTGGAGAGCTCACTCATTTAGAACTAAACAATTCTTTAAAGGTACTTATTAGATTCACACAAGGCAAATACTACTCCTCAGAAATTAACAGTATTAAGAGTGATAAACCTATTAAAGGATATTTACAACATTTGACTCCTTTTGAATGTAAAGAGGGTTTGCTAATGGTGGGGGGTCGCCTAGCTCAAGCTCCTGTCTCAAGTGCCAGGAAACATCCTTATTTGATTCACAGAAAGAGTAGATTAGCGGAGTTGATTTGCTTATACTATCATAAGTTGACCTTACATGGAGGAGCACAATTAATGCAATCGCTTATTCAAAGAAAGTTTTGGATTCCTGGAATACGTTATCTTTTAAGAAGTATTGTATTTAAGTGTATGAATTGTTATAGGTTTAGAGCTAAACCGTTAGAACCACTCATGTCAGATGTTCCTAGCTGTAGATTTAAGATGACAAGAGCTTTTGTAAACACTGGTGTAGATTTAGCGGGTCCTTTTGTGTGTAAAGAGAGTAGAAGGAGAAATGCTAAAACCTATAAATGTTGGGTAGTTATGTTTGTTTGTCTATGTACTCGAGCTGTTTATATAGATATAGTCGGTGATCTCTCTACTGCAGCCTTTTTGTCATCCTTGGACAGATTTATTTCAAGGAGAGGGGTGCCAGCTACTATGTATAGTGATTTAGGTACAAACTTTGTGGGTGCAGCCAGAGAACTGAAAGAACTTAGAGATGTATTACTACAGGGTAATGACCAAATCAAGTCCTACTGTGAAGAGCGTCACATCAATTGGCAGTTCAACCCTCCATCAGCTCCGAATTTTGGTGGTTCCTGGGAAGCCGCAGTAAAATCAATGAAACATCACCTCAAACGAGTAATCGGAGATCGTCCCTTAACATTTGAAGAATATTCAACTCTATTAGCGAAAATAGAAGCTATCATGAATTCCCGTCCTTTGTGTCCAGTGTCATCCAGCCCTTCCGATGGGTTTGATTATTTGACTCCAGGACATTTTCTTGTGGGTGCTCCTCTACTCTTAAGTCGCCCTGAAGAGGATCTGTCAATTCAACCCATAAACTTTCGATCGAGATGGCAGCTTATCTCCCGAAGTGTTCAGGATTTTTGGCAGAGATGGTCTCGAGAATACATTCACACCCTCATGCATCGCCCGAAGTGGGATACTACCATTCCAAACCTCACTCCAGGGAAGATGATACTTCTTCCAGCCAAGAACCTTCCTCCAACATCATGGTCCATTGGCCGAGTCCTCGAAGTGTATCCTGGCATAGATGGAACCGTTCGGGTGGCGCAGATCAAGACTGCTAGTGGAATCTTCACTCGTCCTGTGAATAAACTATGTCTATTGCCTTTTCAAGATTAAGCTTTAATGTTTTTATGTGTTTGTTTTAAAATATTCATTTTGGGTGGGGGGATGTTTGGGCCATCCTTATTTCCCTCCAATCTCCTTAATCTGGTGGAAAGTGAGTGAACTAAGTAATGCAGTGTTTGTGATTGATTGGTGCTGAACTCTGGTGGGCAAAGCCTGAACTTGGTGTAGTGGGTGATCTTATCTACTTTCTCTCTTCTGGAAAAAGTTTTCAGACAAGCAACATGTCTAGGGTTTTGTTTGGTGCAGTGTTAAAGTTTCTAAGTATTGGTTTAAAGTAAATGTAAATATGTAGTGCTTCAAGTAATCATTTTCTTTAATAACTTCCTATAAAGATGTAAAGATCTTCGAAAGTGGGTAAGATCACTCCAACATCATAAGTGAACATTATTAGCATCAGTAACTTCAACAGGCATTATGTGGCCACTTCCCTTCCTTCCTCCCAAGTCCATTTAACCATTATTAATTATTGGGGAAATAAATGCATCTGGCCAGATTTAAACTAATAAATCTAAATAAAGTTAAATATGACTGTAAGATAAAAGGTACACTTAATTTCTAGGTAAAAGTAAACAACAATCCATGTTAACTGTAATGAGTGAAAGCCTTAATAAACCAATGGTTTCAAATGTATGTATTGTTCTTCATGTCTAGCCCCAAATAAGTCACCAAAGCAAGTCAGATAATACAGTCCACTTAAGTGTATGTTTAAAATAAAGTCAGTTAAAGTCAAACACGGGCATTGGTCCGAACAGTACTTGTCCTCCTGTAACCTTAAATAATGTCCTCCTCAATCCTACGAAGTAAAATATCTCGGCATGACGATTGACAAAAGATTAACATGGAAAAACCACATCTGGAACAAAAGAATGTATCTAAATTTAAAATTTAAAAATCTTTCCTGGCTCCTAAATAGTAAATCAAAATTGACCATTGCAAATCAATTATTACTATACAAAGTAATCCTGAAGCCAATTTGGACTTATGGAATCCAACTGTGGGGAACATCCAGTATGTCGAACATAAACATCATCCAACGATTTCAGTCAAAAGTTTTAAGGTTCATCCTGCAAGCCCCGTGGTATGTTAATAACAATATCCTTCACAAGGACAGTGGAATTCCGACGGTTGAAGAGGAAATAACCAAATTTAGTACAAAATATCTCAAGAAGCTTGAAAATCACCCCAATCACCTGGCTCTAAACCTTTTGGACAACAGTACCAGTATATACAGGCTGAAAAGGATTCATGTTTTGGACCTAAGCTCACGTTTTGTTTGAACAATTTAATTTTCTCTTGTTTATTTACTTATTTATTTTTTCATTGAAATATTTTTAAGTTAGATCTGTCAATGGACAGAGACTAACTAACGTTTTATTAATAGTTGTTATTGTATTTGTTGAATGTTCGAAAAATCAACATCTATAAAAGGCAAAGCCCTCACTGACTGACTGACTGACTGACTGACTCACTCACTCACTCATCACTAATTCTCCCACTTCCCACTTACCTAGGAGGCTGAAATTTGGTACACTGATTCTTTAGGCATTAAATTGGAAAACTAAGTGGTTTTTATTCTGATCGGACTCTCGGGCTCCGCCCCAGTGGCTCTGGAGTTTCCCATGTTAACCTAATGAGTACTCATATTTAAATGGAATTAATGAATCATAACAGCTGTTTCAATTAAACAAGTTGGTTCTGTTCTATGATGTTCAATAGCATTAAAGTTACAAGGATTACCAACAGAGTGCAGCACTATTATTTTTTTTTTTTATTTATTGACAACAGCTAATTTGAAACCAAAAGGTGAGTGAGCGTAGCGAATGTACTTCAACCCGGAGGCGAGGAGCGTAGCGAACGAACTTCAACCAGGACGTGTGAGCGCAGCGAACGAGCTCCAACCTAAAGGTGAGTGAGCGTAGCGAACGAACTTCAACCAGGACGTGATTGAGCAATGCGAACGAGCTCACGTATGAAGTTAAACGGGGCAAAGCCAGCGGGTACAGCTAGTATTGTAAATAAAATTGTGATAAAAAATAAATAAAATAGCCTCATAGTTATATAGAGCATTTTTATATTTAACCAGCTGTTAGTTAAAAGAAAATTATATTGCACTAAAACAAACCAAAGATTACAAAGCTTTATTTAAAAAATCCTTTTAAAACATCCTAGTATTTTACTATGTATATTTAAATAATCTGTCATCCTCTTATCAAAAGATTGAACGTATCAATGATTAGCATTACAGTCAACCCTTAGTATGTCTTTTGATTTTATCCAAATGCTGAATTTGTGTTTCAATCGCTGAATGTTTACAGCTGTTATGTTAAACAAATTATATTATACCATAGATAAAAGGAGTACAGATATGTCTACTTCTTTTAAGCCTCGTTCACACGGGGTGAGTTTACACACTACTCGCCGGCGTGTAAGAAGCCGGCGAATTGGCTAGTGTGCTTGTATTCGTTCACACGGAGCTTGTCCACTAGCCAACTCGCCGGCGTGTAGAAGGACGCCGGCGCCCCCCAGTAGCTGACAGTATAAGAAACTATACGCACTTAATAATCCGTGGTTTTAAATAAATAGGAACTAAAGAGATATTTCGGATTTTATGTGATTCTAGATGTAGTGTAGTTATTAAATTTGTCATACAAAAAGGGGTTTTAGCGAATTTCCCATATAGGGAATAAGCTATTACCGTAGTACTCATGGTAAGACCTGGACCCGAGACAGATTTAATTTTTCATTTTGAGGTCCCTAGAGGCCAAAAACACCATCCGTTCAAATTCATATATATATATATATATATTTATATATATATTTATATATATATATATATGTGTCCGTTAGCGCGATAACTCGAGCAAAAATGATCCGATTTTGATGAAATTTGGTACAAACGTGTAAACTTACGTTTATTCGAACGAGTTCGCGATCCAGCATAATCGGACCATGGGAACGGGGGATTATGGGGGGTTTTATGGGGTAAAAATGGGTTTTTCCCATTTTTGAACCTAAAAACAAAAAATTTTGCGATTTCTTTCTAAACCATTTTGTAGAACTTAAAAAAAGAAATAATTTAGTATATTGAAGCGCTGTTGTATGCCTAACGGTCACGGAGAAAATTCAAAAATAGTGTAATTGAAAATTCCCATGTTATTCTTATGGAGAAAATGAAAATTGTTGTAGTTTACTTGTTTATGGGTATATATTGATAAAATTTGGCAAATTTATTTATTTTATCCTATACTATTGACGTATGGTCAAAAAACACTTTTTACCTTCCCCGTAGCAGCAAACCTAAGCACTCGTTAAATCTAATGTTATTTAAATAGGGAATAATATGTCTTATTTATGGAAATATTTTAGTAAAAATGTAATCAGACGAGTTGAAATTCGCTTAGTCTGCAGGTTTGGTGCGGCGGGGGTATTTTAATATATTTTATAGCATTTTAAAACTTAATTCAACCTTTGTACGTGTTCCAGTGGCTGACAGTGATAAAAGTGCTTGTACCAGTAGCTGACTGGCAGTTGTCCCAGTAGCTGACACTGGAACTATAAATGTACTAGCTGCTAAACCTAAGGGTTTTATAATATATAAGACGAATAAAATCTAACTTAATAATTAAATTATAAAATCACGTAAAACGTTATTAAGAAAATTTATTTTACATATTTTAAAATAAAAAGTATTTACATTTAAAAAAATATATATATATATATATTTTATATATATTAAAAAAAATGTACATTTTTTTAAAGATCATTTGGCTTATTAATTAAAAAATTTAAATCATTTTATAAAAATGTGAGATCAGATAAATTATAAATAGCATGCAAATTTTGATGGGAAAAACCAATTTAATATTGTGCAAGTAGCAAATATCCCCTGTCAGCTAGTGGAACTTGTATGGCTTTTGTGTACCAAAGCCTGACATTGATATAATTTTAAATCCAAAACCCCTAACACCCCAATTTTATCATGAAATTGTCAACAAAGGTATAATTGATAAAAAATAATGAGCCTAATCATTAATACTATTTAAGAAATTTAGAGAAATGACAAAAAACCAAACTTACCTTCTTAACAATTTCATTAAGGGAATCGACTAAATGTGATGTGTACTGACAAGGTCACTTTCAAACCACCACCATTCAGCGAGTATGGGCTAAATTTCACTGATTTGTTTGTAAACAAATCAAGAATAAACATATGTTCTTCTAACAATGCAATCATGTGTAAATATTTTTAAGAGACCACATTATAATGTAAAGAACCTCAAATTGTCAGCTTCTGGAGCACTGTCAGCTACTGGTGCATTTACCTAAAGCCGCTGCTTGATAGTGCTGGTGCCAGCTGCTGATCACCAGCGGCTGGCGAGCAGCCTAGTGTGACCCGTGCTTAAGTCGTTCACGCGATGCTTTTTCCACTCGCTCAGTAGCTGGAGCTGGTTTGAACTAAATCCTCCGACATCTACGAATAACATGCGCACAAGCCCAAGCAACTGTGTTCACACTGGGCTACTTTAAGCACGGGTCACACTAGGCTGCTCGCCAGCCGCTGGTGATCAGCAGCTGGCACCAGCACCATCAAGCAGCGGCTTCACGCCTACTCGCTCAAAAGCTGGCGAGTTGGCGAGTAAAGTAGCGGCAGCGTCAACTTTTTCCAGAGCTTTTTTACACGCAGCTTTTGAGCGAGTAGCCTATGTCGTTCACACTGAGCTATTTTACTAGCTGCGTGTAAAAAATCCGGCTTGTAGCTTGTAAACTCGCCCCGTGTGAACGTGAACGGGGCTTAATAGAGCGGAGGCTGTTCTATACCCCCCCCCTCCCCCCCGGTGGGAATTTTTGAAATATACATTTTTCTGCTCGTATTGACATGTACTTTAAGATTTTAGGTGTTTGCCACTTGTGAATTACAGCATGTTCCAGAAAACACGAAAATATCATGATAGTTAGAATATATATACATAAAAAATTGTTTTTCTTTTCCGATTTCGGTTGGCTCTTTTACCCGACCGATTTTCATGATTGAGGTCTCAAATTGAAGGTATTAACGTACAGATTGAACATCAAGCATCGGCATATATTTGTCTACAGTCCCGCTCGGCTTATACGTAAACGACACTTTCTCCCCATGTATTTTTTAATGATAGTTAAATTTGGTTTTTCTTTTCCGAGTTCGTTTGGCGCTTCTACCCACCCGATTTTCATTATTGAGATCTCAAATTGAAGGTATGCACGCACAGATTTCACATCAATCATCAGTATATATTTATCGACAGTCCCACTCGGCTTATACGTAAATGAAATTTGCCCCCCATGTATTTCTAAAGGGAGTTAAATTTGTTTTTTTTTCTTTTCCGAGTTTCTTTGGCTCTTCTACACGTCCGATCTTCATGATTGAGGTCTTAAATTGGTAGTATGCACACATATATTTCACATCAAGCATAATCGTATATTTATCTACTTTATTACTCGACCAAAAAACATAGATTTGATATATTTTTAATTCGTATTTCAATTTAAATTGTACGGTATTTTATTATTTATAATTATAACCCTATATATTTTGGTCTAAGATCCTTCAGTGAAATACCGGCTTTTATTTAAGACATTAGTTATTCAAATCTCACGGGTTTCAAGCAAAAGCAAGGTGAACATCCAACATAAAAGAATTCATAAGGTTTTTCTATGATTGAATATCATTAGCTCCAGTATTTTTTACGTTTTTTATATGTTTTAGACTCAAAATAATCTGTCAATTATAGGCTTTAATTTGAGCTATTGATCGTTTGAATCAGTTAAGTTTAAGATACTGTAATACACAATAAAAAATCATGATATTGATTATTTCTCGGATATGATATTTATTTTAACGCTGCAGTGCAGCATGGGTCCTTTAGTATAGATTTTTTTGTTTGATTTGATTTGATTCCAGTGCGTAGGACGGGTCCACAGCTAGTTAGAATTTCAAAATGCAAGTATGGTGAAGTCATCAGATTGTTCTCACAGTGACGTGCAAGCAAATGAAATTAAACGATGTGAGCAAAGTATTTTGCAAGTACTGTACTTGATGCTTTTGAACAATGCATTATTCTGCTTGAAGTTGAAAACCGTGATCAGAATTCCTAGATGGTCTGTTTATCAGCTGGAAGACCTGTACCCGAATCGGTGGAAGACAATTTACTCAATGTACACAATCTAGGGAAAGCTGCATGCAAACAGATTAGTTGAGATAAGAGCTAAAAGAAATATTTTTCTGGAGTTTTACTACTGTCCCAGGAACGTGATATTAACCTTGAGAAGCTGATGACATACCCATTAGATCCAGTACCATGGGCATTAGCCACTGCCGATGGATGCCCAACAAAACCAGAAAAGGCCAAACTGCTCCATGCTTTGGAGAACAAGGGTATATAATAGACGAACCTCAAAATTGAAGAATGTATGTATGTAATTGACGGTATGGCTTACTTTTAGGTTCTTACTAATATTCCAGAAACCTCTGGTGAACTAGCACAGATTGCCTTCAGCCGTTTTCCGAAATTCAGCAGGATATACTTTATTACGGATACCTATTTAGATGTATCTATTAAAAACATTGAAAGAGAGAATGGGATTTGGAGAAACATTTTTAATGAGAGGTCCAAAATCAAGATCCCACGGGATTGGGAAAAAATCCTAGCCAATGGTAAAAATAAGGAACAAAGGGTTAACCTGCTAAATAATGAATGGTCTCAGCACAAATATGCATAAATGCAAACAATCTTCAATAGACGTTTCTAGGGTAATAAGGTTCTTTTTGGTGATATTTTGAAATTCACCCCCCCCCCCCCCCCACCCACAAACAGGGTTGCTGAGAGTAAATTTTTTAAATGGCAACCCATATCAATCAGCACATTTATTTTAAAGAGATTTAAAAAAGAAAATTATTGTCGCAAATTCGATTTTGATACGAGGAAAACGAAGTTTTAGACGTTAATTTTACTGGAACCTTACATTCCAGTAAAATTTACGTCTAAAATTTCTCATTAAAATTTATTTAATTTAAATAGAATCTCTTAAAATCTCTTTCCTAGAGGTACTCGTTAAAACTAATGTTATTTAAATAGATTTAATTGAAAATCGATTCAGGACAATTTGAAATCCGCATTGCCTGCAGGTTTGCTGCAGCGGGGGTATTTTACTAACTTTTTTATTTTCATTTGAAGCCTTTGAATACATACTAAAGAAGTCCATAAAAAAATATTGCACCAGTAATTAACGCAGGCTACCCTTTTGTAATTTAAATAAAACAGTTTTTAAATTTAACAGTTTTTCTTTATTTTCTGGAATACGCTGTAATTAAAAAAAAAAACTAAATTGCGTATTTAATTCTTTTTGTCATTTTGTCTATGGTTCTACATAACTGGGAACCACAACCACGACACGATTACTTTGGGAACTAGAACTGGGACCAGGTGACGGTCAGCGGCAAGAGGTCTCCTTTCGGCTTTCGGCGTTCAATTTTGCTATTGCTTTGCTATTGCTAGCTCCAAATTGATTAGTCAGACATATACGGTAGACATTAGGCGATATTTTTCTCTTAAAATGGATAAACTTGAAATAGTACCGGATGTTATTGACAAGTTGCCTTCTGAAACAGTTAACGTAAGTAGGACCAGTAAGTTAAACCATGGTTTTCTGTTAGCCGATTCGTGGTTAGCCCATTCATTTTCACTTATGCTCAATAAATTTAATGTTCGGGTACAGTTTCTTAACTGGGCTATGCTAATATCGATTGAAACTATCGAATTGAAAATATTGATTAATAATAATCAATATTTTTCAATAGGCCTATATCTATTACAAAATTAAACTAAGTTATCATAACCTAACCTAACCAACCAAACTTGTTGATGGTGAAAAAATTGCATGAAGGTTTACTAGAATTGATAGTTTCAATCGATATTAGCATAGTCCAGTTAAGAAACTGTACCCAAATGTTCTTATAACTAACTTATCTTAATTGATTTCACTAGGCCTACCAGTTAAAAAATATCGGCTAAGGTATGCCTGCTAACAGCCTATTTTTATAAAGCCAGACGATACGCGACCTTAGGCGTCCGGCAGTTACTGTCATAACCTAACCTAATTAACCAAACTGGCTGATAATGAAAAAATCGAATAAAGGTTAAATTCTGTTCACAAAATAAAATTATAAATGCCTCAAATCCTCAAAACCGTGATGCACGGTTATGAATAAATGGCATTCTAAACAAAATCTTTGACAAAAAGACAAAGTTAGTGTCACCTATGGGATTTGATCTAACCCTTTCAGACCCAGCACACTCATTTGTGTAGGCTAGGTAAATTTTTAAGTCCTGACAACCTTGTGATTTTGTGACAACGATTGTGTAGGTTAGATGTTTATTTGTTTTTTTGAAGTTTCTGGATCTTTCCGGTGGGGCACATGGAAGATTTCTCAGGTGCCGTTTGTCGTCACTAACTGCTGACATCATTAACTGCTGCGTCTCAAGAAACAGACAATTTTATAATTTTTCTATTATTAAATTAAACTGTCATAACCTAACCAAACTAACCAAACGTGCTGATAATGGAAAAATCGAATGAAGGTTTACTAATCTAAAAAATAGTTTTGTTCATAAAATAAAATTATAAATGCCTAAAATTCAATTTTATAATTTTATAATTATAAAATTAAACTGCCATAACCTAACCAAACCAACCAAACTTGCTGATATGAAAAAAATTGTTGACAAAAAGTTAGTGCTACCAGCGGGATTCGAACCCGGTATATTCGGATTATCAGCCCGACACGCTATCCGCTACACCACCGAGGCCGATGGCTCACAACCGCATCGTTGCGCTAATGGTGTTCCCTCAAAGTGACGTCAGCAGTTAGTGAAGTCAAACGGCACCTGAGAAATCTTCCTTGTGCCGTTTTGGGATCTTTAACTGTTGCTCAGACCTGTACCACGCATCGATTGTGCAGGTTATGGAGATCAGCTGGGAATTTTTGTTTTGCAGTCTGCCTTCATGTCTTATGGTAACACTGATTGTTTTGTTGCAATGTCACGGTAAGATAGGATAGGAGAAAGAGGCAACTGTTAAGGTTAATGACTGTTTTATTTATGTTTTTAAACGTATATAATGCTAATTATTGCTGAAACTGAAATGGTTAATGTGATCTTATCTTATCTTATCTAACAGGGGCAGGTCGAGACCCTAAAGCACCTCATCCGAAATCGAATTATTGCGCACCCCAGACAATTGCTTTCTTGTTGACCTACAAGTTAAGGCGCCCAATGAATGCCTGTAACTTCCCAATTAGTTCATCCTCAGGAAGGTATCTACCTCTAGCCATATTTCCAAGAGTTATCAATCTAGCGTCAGAGAGCTCGTTACAATCAAAGAGTAACCAGAGATCAAAGAGTAAGACAATAATAGGTTTTTTACATACCTCAGTCAAATAGTCCAAAAATGGTATTGCTCAACAGCTTACATGTTTCGTTGCGAAGACAACATTATCAAAGCTTGCAACTCGTCAAAAACACATTTAAAACACGAACACGAACACAGAAGACATTAATACGGTACGAATACACAATTGACATTTAGATAGCGCTATCATAATACTGATTTGGTCCGGCGCGGCGCGGGGCTGGTAGCAGACTCAATGTAAGCAATACCATTTTTGGACTATTTGACTGAGGTATGTAAAAAACCTATTATTGTCTTAACAATATAGTCCAGGGGCCGAAAACATGAATTTTGATTCAAAGAGTAAGAGTGATCAGCTGTCTCTTCTGACCTATCACAGTACCTACAGATCGGTTCACCATCATATAAGCCCATCCGTTGTAAATGTTTCCTGAATCTTCCATGACCAGTTATCAGTTCAACAATTAATTTAATTCTTCGTCTGTCTAGTCTCAAGAGGTCACAGGTTACCTTTTTAGAAGGCCTAAACAGAGTAAGCTTGCTGACCCTAAGAAGGCGAACATCGACCCAGCGTTTGCGATGCTTTTCCTTGGCCCATGACGCAATCGCAGAACATGCACTGTTTCGTGAGATGCCACAGAAGGGTTGTGGGCCTATCATTGATGTCGCAGAGGCAGTATTTGCCAATCTGTCTGCAGCTTCATTACCTTTAATGCCTGAGTGTCCTGGCACCCAGCAAAGCGTAAGGTCATTTCTCCTACCCAACTCAGACACAGAAGCAAGACAGTCCCACACGAGCCTGGAGTTGAATTCGTAAGAGTTTAATGCTTTTAAGGTCGCTTGACTATCAGTATAGATGATTGTTTTGTCTCTTATATCTTTGTTAAGATGCTCTCGAGCACAAACCAGAATGGCAGTGACCTCCGCTTGAAAAACAGTTGGGTACACCCCCATTGGAAGACAAATGCCAGTGCCTCCATTTATCCAATGCGCACCTGCTCCAGTGCCCCCATGATCTTAGAACCATCAGTATAGCATTCTAAATCACCTGTGGGTATGGGTCCTTTTCCGCCAGACCAATCCTTCCTATCTGGTATTAGTACTTTGAAAGGCTTTCCAAAGGAGTATTTTTTGGACATGTGATCTGAAGGCAAGTCCAATTCATCATTATGTACCACCTGAACAAATTTGGAGTGCCCTTTATTGTTTCCTGAGGTTGTCCATAAGTTTTCGCATCTAAGGCGTTGGGCTGTTTTACTTGCTACCACCTTTATGTAAATGTCGATAGGTAGCATATCAAGCAGACAGTCTAGAGCCGCTCCAGGACAGCTGCTTACTGCCCCAGTTATCATTATAAGAGCAAGCCTCTGAACTCCTGCTAAAGCTTTGACAGCTATAGTAGATTCCATCTTTGGCCACCACACAAGCGAACCATATGTAAGGGCGGGTCGAACAACAGATACATACAGCCAGTGCAAAAGTTTAGGCTGTAACCCCCATGTACCACTTACCATCCGCCTGCATGCCATAAGGGACCATTTGCCACGCTCAGTGACTTTTTGAAGATGTGTTCCCCTGTGAAGTGATCTGTCCAAAATTACACCAAGATACTTCACCTGATTCTGCAGCTCTATTACAGTGCCCTGCAGTCTTAGTGGGCCGATCCCATCCAGTTTCCTCCTTCTTGTGAAAGGTACCATTACAACTTTCCTGGGATTTATAGAGAGCCCAACTTCCTGGCACCAACGGTCCACTACCCTTAAAGCTCTATTCATAAGGTCAGTTATGGTTCCGTGGAACTTTCCAACCACAAGGATTGCAACATCATCAGCGTAACCTAAGGCGAAAACCCCACTTTCATTGAGGGTCCTTATAAGGTCGTCTGCTACCAAATTCCAAAGGAGGGGAGAGAGAACCCCCCCCCCTGAGGGCATCCTCGAGTAGTTCTTGCCTCGATCGTGTCATTATGGAGTGAGAGCCTAACCTTCCTACTGTGAAGCAAGGATTCAATCCATCTACATATTATGCCGTGAAAACCTCTTGCTCTCACCGCATTAAGAATCGCTGGAGTACCAGTATTATCAAAAGCACCTTGAATGTCGAGAAAGGCACCCAGGGCCACTTCACTGCTCTCTAGAGCTTTCTCAATCTTGCTTACAAGTTGGTGCAACACAGTCTCGCATGATCTTCCTGAGACATACGCATGCTGATTATTATGAATAGGATGTGTCCTGAGAGCTGTATCCATCATATATCTTGAGACCAACTTTTCTAGGATCTTAAGGAAGAAAGAAGATAGAAAAATGGGTCTAAATGACTTAGGATCAGTGTAACTATCCCTCCCTGGTTTAGGAATAAATACGATACGCGAATTACACCACCCTAAGAGAATGTGTCCTAAGGCTAAGCTGGCTCTGAAAAGTTTACAGAGTGGGTGTATAATTGTGTCAAGACCCTCCTGCAAACAAACAGGTCTTACCTCTTCAGGACCCGGCGATTTGAAGGGTCGTAATATCTTACCTTGCTGAAGGTGACTATGCGGCAAGCAGAGCTCCACATAGAATGAGTGGCACGACGGCCCAGATTAGGCCGCTCTGGACTCGCCTCCTCCTGCTGCACTTCAGAAACAATACAACCAGGGAAATGAGTTTTTACCAAAACCTTTAGTATTTCGGTAGGTTCAAAAGCCATTACACCATCCGGTCCCTCAACGGCACCAAGAGTAACATGCCTGTCTCTAACAAGTACCTTATGTATTCTAGAAGTATCCTTGATACTTTCTAAATTTCCACAAAATTTTTCCATGAAAGCCTTTTGGCCTTTCGTACTGCATGGTTATATTCTGTGAGAACAGTATGGTATATATCCCAATTATTGGTTTTCTTAGCTCGCCTAAAGTGGGCCCTTACTCTCTTCCTAAGAGAAGCAAGTTCGGGACCCCACCAACTAGCCCTATTGCTCTTGCCCTTGCGCAAAGGACAATTATCCTCAAAGGATGTAACTAAGCACCTAGTTAGACGATCTGCCGCCTTGTCAAGCGCATCAACTGTGTTTATAGGAGATGTGTTCAGATTTGAGGCAATCCTGCCTCGAAGATCAGCTCTGAAGGATGCCCAGTCAGTTTTAACTGGGCTCCTGAATAAGCGAACCTCGCCGCAGAAATTCCCCAACCTGAAGACAATGTGCCTATGATCAGACAGGGATGGCTCAAGGGACACTGACCAGTCAATAATCCTGTCAGCCATACCCGCTGAACACAGGGTAAGATCAATTACTGATTGGCCTATCCTGCTTAAAAAAGTTGGTTCTGAGCCTACGTTTGCAACAAGTAGGCCGCAAGAAGCTAGGTACTCTAGAAGTGACCTACCTCGGTTGTTAGTGTCCCTGCATCCCCAGGGAAACCAACAACCGTAGTACCAGTCTTCTGACCTCGGCCGATGGGAACAGTCCATCGTCGTCCTGTGGCATGTAAACAGAGGCCAGCAGCAGTTTTATGTTAGATTTAGTACATACAGTCTTAATTACTGTTACGTCCCTTGAACAAAGCTCTAGAACTAGATTACATTTTAGCCCCTCTTTAACCCAAATGCAAGTTCTAGGGTGTGGTACAGATGCAGAGATGATGCTACCCTTAATGGTTCCCATCCCTGCAATTCTAAAATTATTGACCCAGGGTTCCTGAATCAAGGAAAGCTGATTGTTGCCCTCCCCAGAATCCATGGGCTTGCCCTCCAAAAAGGAGGAGTGGGATTCCCCGCTTGAGCAGGTACCCACCTGGGGTAATGATTCCGTTTGTTTACTTTCAGCCATTACTAAAACAAGAAAAGCAAAAAGTAAGCAGTTTAGCAGCCGAACCGTGACCACTCACTACACCTGCTAATGTCCAAGACTGGACCCTTTCGGGGTTGGACCCCTCATCGTCTCCAGCTCAGTCCTGTCACAGCTGCACACATACCTGTAACAGTTGGCGGTAACATTAGCTATCTGGGCCTTGGCCGGATTGGTGATTGTCACCTCCGCCCAAGGCCAGTACTAGAGCAGCCGCTCCCTACCCTAGGGCTGTCTAGTCACGACACAGCCAGCGCTAGATCCGCTGCCTTCAGCGAGTGCAGAGGCACCCCTTGCAGGCTGTGACTTTGCTGAACAAAGTCGACTCACAGCGGTCTTGGAGGAGGAGCTGTCATAGACAGCTCCCCCTCCCTGAGGAGCTTACGCTTACCTCTCGCCCCCGGTTAATATGGTATTATGAAGGTTTCGTCTTTAAAACAAACCTAATCATTAATTTTAGTATTTGAAATCTAGGTTAAAAACCAACATTTATTCAAAATTTGCTCAGGACTTAAAGTGGTCGAGATGACTAAGATTCCCGGGTCTGAAAGGGCTAAGTTAAGTTAGTTACGTACTTAGTAACCTCTTATTCGTCAGCTGAGTATTCTTTACTCTCTATTCACTACCAGTGTTGCCACCTCGTTGTTGCGATTATACCTTTAAGGCGGGCTAAAATTTCCCTAAATTTACTTTGTGTTAAGTACCCTAAAAATTACCCTAAATATTAATATTTGTGTTTAATGCTATATAACATTGTTAAAATAATATAAATCTTACATAAGGTGGTTTAATTAGACTAAATTAGGTTTTAATATCAATCAATATAAAAATTAAATCATAGGCTTACTCGATTCTCGAAAAAACTACAAAATGTTGATATTCAGCTCTATTGTATAGGCCTATACGAAAAATATCAAACCAAGAATTAATGTATTTTTTATTGTATTAACCCATTAAGTTACTCCTTCTAAGGACAATCATCACTTTATAATTTACAGTAGCCTACGGTAAGTTACCACTAGGCCTATACAAAGCTTTAACCTATACATGCAGTCATTTTTTGACTCAATCGGTGGTATTTGTTTACTTTAGGGGCTTCTAACGAATTTTGAAAAAAATGTTTTTTTCTGATTATTTGGCCTATTTTGAACACTTTTTACATTTGGCACTTTTAGGGCAAATGCCTATTTCACCCTGAAAATCACATTTGCAAAAAGTGCTAAAAATTTGTGTGGTTTTTTAACTCTTAATGTGTTTTTACTATTACTTAGGACCTACAGAACTAAATATAATCCAACCTAACTTTATCTACATCTAATCTAATCTAACCTAACCTAACTTAACCCTACCTAACCAATGCTTAGGTTAGCAATATGCCGAAAATAGCGGATTATTAGTTAAACGAAGGTTAGGTTACGTTACGTTAGGTTAGTTAAGGTTAGGTTAGGTAAGCTAGTTAAGTTATTATTTAAATCAATTAGCCTAAAATCACCTGAATATTTGAAATCTAACCTAACCTAACCTAACTTAACCTTACATAAACTAACCTACGGTAACTATATTTAAACTAACCTAACCTAACTTAATCTAACTTACTAACCCAACCCATCCTAACCAATGCTTAGGTTAGCAATATGCCGAAAATAGCGGATTTTTAGTTAAACCAAGGTTAGGTTATAATAATAATCATAACATCTGCTTATTAATACAATAATAAAAACACATTTAAAGAAAGGCAAGGGGGGAAAAACCTGATTTTCTAAGTAAAAATGGCAATTGCTGAAAAATGTTTGCGATTTTCAAACTCAATTTTCAGGGTGAAATAGACGTTTGCCCCAAAAGTGCCAAATGTAAAATATTTTCAAAATAGGCCAAATAATGAGAAATTTTTTTTTTTAATTCGTTAGAAGCCCCTAAAGTAAACAAATACCGTTTTGTTCATGTTTTTTGTAAAATTTCTATTCTTATGCTACCTTTTTGTTTTACCCTATTAATTACCCTAAATCTACTATTACCCTACCTTAAGACTAGTAAATTACCCTAAAAGTCGTAACACTGGCCACTTCACCAAAAACACCGATGGCTGTACATCGTATCATTGTGGTAAGCTTAATGGTGTTACGGACCCCCACAACCTGTTGACGTCATTGCCGGATGCCTAATTCACGTTCGGTTAAGTTACCGGATGTGTATTCTCTGCGTTTTATAAAATATGGTTGTTAACTTATTATTCTAATCTTAATTTTATCTGGTCCAGAGTCGTACGCACGCTGTGCCAGTACTGCCAGCTAGGTATGACTCCGATCGGTGTCGTCAGCAGCAAACGCGTTAATACATAGGCCTAAGTTACTGAACTTTTACTAACTTAAAGGTTACTTATGTCATATTGCAATTTTTTGCCTTATCTACCAAAATTAGGGTATTTTAAGCACTGTTTAATTAACCTTTGGCTTTTTTTAGGGAAATGCCTTATTTCACCCTGAAAATCGTTTTGAAAATCAAAAAAAGCACTAGAAATAAAAGATTTTCTCTTTTTGCTTTTTATGTGTTTTTCTTATTAATTAACTTAGGCCAAGGCCATTTCAAACACCTTTTCCGTCAGACACTTTTTCTGCAAATGCCGTTTTTACCCAGAAAACCAGGAAAGCTGTAACAAATACAGTAGATTCCCTCTTATCCGGACACCTTTTGACCGGACATCGGTTTAACCAGATTACAATCGGCAGAAATGACATCTCTTTAACCGGACAATTTTTATCAGCACATTGGTTTTTAACCGGACTAGATCGGCAGGAAGTGGGCAGTACTGAAACGACTGTTCTCGTGGGAAAGATTTGAGACCAGTGATCACGTGTCTAAATACAATGCTCTCCTAAATTTATTTCAAATATCACAGTAAACGGTCCGTTTTAACAAGTTTTTGGGGACGTCGGTTTAACCGGAATAACCGTTATCCGGATTGGCCTCAGTCCCGAGGAGTCAGGATAAGTGGGAGTCTACTGTAGTGGAAAAATTACACATTTTTGGATATGCCGAAACCAAATTAAACATAATCCAACCTAAACTTAATCTTACCTAACCTAAACCAAGCTTACCTAGGTTAGCAAAGTGCCGAAAATGAACGATTTCTGGTAAACCAAAGATAGGTTAGGTTTTATTAGGTTTGGTTAAGTTAGGCTAGGTTAGTATTAAGTTATTGACACATTTACCATTCAAATGTGTCAATATTTAGTGATTTATAATGCTTTTCACAATTTTCAAACACGTTTTTCGAGGTGAAATAACTTAAGTTAAATGTTTGCAGAAAAAGTGCAAGAGGTGAAATGATTAACTTAAGTGATTGAAATGGTCTAAATAATAACAAAAATACCATTTACAGTACTTAAAGTACCTAAAAAAAAGTTTTTCTAGCGTTATTCTAAATTTTCAAACACAATTTTCAGAGTGAAATAAGTTTACTTAGGCATGTCCCCCAAAAGTGCCAAAGGTAAAAAGTGCAAAATAGCCTAATTTTGGTAGATATGACCAAATAAATTGCAATATAACATAAGTAGGCAGTTCAGTATTAAGTTACCAAATAACACATTGATGTGATATAACAATCTAAGTTAAACACATTCTAATGCCATATCCATTGGCTAACTTTTCTATTTTAACATTTTCAGAGGTCTGACACACATTAAGTCAAGTTAGCCTAGCCTAGGTCCTACTTGACCCAACTAGGCCTCTAGGCTACTTAGATTAGGCTACCAGTAGCCTACTTGAAGAATGAACAATGATGCTTCCCCAGCTAACTTAGTGTTCCCATAGGACTTTTTTCAGAAATGATAGCCTACTGTGTAGCCTACTTTAGGCCTATCAACTTTAGGCACACACCCTCAGAATCTTTGTTTATTAATTTTACAAACTGCACATATTATCCTATGGAAATTTTTACCAGGCCTAACTTACCACTTTTCTTTATTTAGCCTATTAAATTACAGGTAACATATGATGGACAGTATAAAGTGGACCAAGGGAATGAACTTACGCCGACCCAAGTGAAGGATATTCCTGATGTGAAATACATTGCCAACCCAAATGATTGGTATACTCTCTGTATGACAGGTAAAATTTTACATTTTGCTCTTAGGCCTACCGCACACGAGAAAGACTATTTCGTTATAGTTATGAGTCAAAAAGTTGGCCTCATAGTGGTAAATCTGAGGGTGCTTACGGGCTGACCACAGCCAGACAGTTGGCAGACAGTCGAGACATTTTGGGGCTGACCGATTTTCCCCCTAGACTCAACTGTCGTGTCGTATTGATAAAGGCATAGAGACAAGTTTGAACACGCACACTGACGACTTTTGTTGTGTGTAAGTTACGCTACGCAGTCAAGTGCGTTATGGCTGCAACAAGTGCAAGTGTTTTGGGAGACAAAAAATTGAAGTTTTTTTTGATAAAGTGGAGGCACGGCCCCCTCTTTTAAAGGAGTATTCAGAAATTATATTAAACACTGTTATAACACTCATTAGTCAGTACATGAATAATTTGTCCAGATATTTCCTCAAATCCGAGTATAAGAGATAAACGGGCCTTTCAAGGTTCTCGGACTGTAAATTGGATGCACCCAGTATTTTCTTTTATATTTTCTTGCACAAAATCTGATCAGTAACGGACATATGTCAACGGTTTCTGTGGCATATCCATTCCTTTTGACACTCAAAAGACGTAGGTACCCACAGTCAACGACCAAACAGTCTGGACAACTTTTTGATGGTCCACCTGACAGAAGGCCGACAGCCGGTCGACTAAAAGTCTTTTGTGTGTGGTAGGCCTTAGTGTTACTGTTAAATAGGTATACAGTAAACTATAGCATTGTTTTAAAATCCTTATTAAGAGTCCTTGAAGGCTAGCGAATATCTTGGATAATTTCAAACTGCTGCTGAAGAGTTAGTTAAATCCAAAAATAGTTTTTCGAACACCACAGTAATTATAGGCCTAATGTAAATATTTAGTACACTGTGAGATTAGAAATGTTTGTTTGTTGCTTTGAATGTATTTCCAATGAAGTCCAAGGAAGCCAACGGCCATTTTGGATTTCCAATGATAATAAATAATTTTGCTATTTTCAAACAGCCGCTGAAGAGTTATTTGCCACCTCAAAATATTTCTTCAAATACCAAAGTGATTGCAATTTAAATATCTAGTGTACCGAGAGATAAGAAGTTTACTTTGTAGTTTTTCAATTGTTTTATGAGTTAGAACGTCTAGGCTCCAAGGACTCTTTAGTTGTTGCTTGCACTTTAACTGAAGTAAATAGATGCAAATTTTACGTCCCTTTAAACTTACCCACTTTTAAATCTGTAAAAAAATTGGTTATTGTTTCTGACACCCAATTCTTCTAAAACGTTATAATAAAACATGCTTTTAAATTTTTCTTTGACATCATATGTCATTCATTGGACTGAGACTAAATCACAAAAAGACGAAACCGATAGTCATTTGCCATTCTCGACTTCGATCTTCAATTGACTTAGACTCCATAAACCCAATCACAGTTAGTGGCAAAGCACTTCCATACTACGACAGTGTAAAGAATCTTGGCATGTCTTTCAACTCTTCACTTACTTGGGATAGGATATAGGCTAGCAGTAACGGAGACAAGAAAACAGGTTTTTGCCTCAAACATTCACTGAAAAGATCACAGGATTTATTACCATAACACACTAAACTACATCTGATTAAATCACTTGTACTACCCCACTTCAGTTACTGCAACTCATTGATCAATGCATGCATGGTATGCTCCAGCGGTCACAGAATTACTGTTTGAGATTTGTCCATGGTCTGCGACGTATAGAGCGTATCACACCATACTACCTTGAGGCACACTTCCTAAAATTAAATTATTAAAGATTCATCAAAATTGTGTCATTGGTTTTTTTAATTTTTTAAAACCGGCTCCCCAAATTATTTCAAATCTTATTTTAAATTTGTGTCTCAGGGTAGTTCACAAATGTCTCGTTCTTCTTCGATCACATTGCGTATACCTCATCATGTGACCACGGCTTATGACTTGGCTTTTGTTGTTATCGCTTGCCGTCTGTGGAACGGTCTACCCCTGCACATTAAGACACTTGAAAAACATTACCAGTTTGTGGCGGCACTGAAGAAGCTATACATTGAGCAGATGGTCTCGGCTGGCGTGTCCTACAGCTACTGTTTCTTTGCGCGTTTGCTGATGCGTGTATTCAAGAGTGTGTGAATGTATTTTTTTTTGTTAAATTTGCATGTTTTCTTCTTTTTTTCTGAGAAATATAACTTTATCTTAAAAAATAAACAATTTTTCATTTCATTAATTTTATTTCATTGACACTATTCATTGTACCAATCATGTACAGACGACAAATAAATATATTTTGATTTGATTTGATCAACACTAAGTTACAAAATTTCTTAAATAACTTTTTTGTCGGCGGTGAGGCTTCCTTTTATTACTACAGTCGGATATATATCAGCAATAACCCCAACTCACTGGGGGACTGGTGGGAATTTGTGGTTTTGGATGGGGGAAAACACCCTTTTCATTGTGACAATAAAGGATAATTTTACAGGAAGACGGGTAATTTTACGGGGAAATGGGACATTTTCACAATAACCGTGATAAAATCCCTAATACCCCCGCCGCAGCAAACCTGCAGACTAAGCAAATTTCCATTTGACTGATTGGATTTACACTGAATTGTGTACTTAAAAATATAAAATTTATTCCCTATTTAAATAGAATTAGTTTAACAAGTACTTAGGTTTGCTGCATCAGGGAGGGTAAAACTGTTTTTTTTTGTAAAATGTTAATAGTTAGTAAGAAATAAAAACATTTTCCAAATTTGATCAAAATATGTTCATAAACAAGCAAACTACAACAGTTGACTTATTCTCCTTAAGAATAACATGGGAATTTTAAATTTACAATTTTTGGAATTTTCTCCGTAACCATTAGGCGCATAATAACACTTAAATATACTAAATTATTTGTTTTTTAGAGCTCTACAAAATGGTTTGGAAAGAAAATGCTAAATTTTATGTTTTTTTGGTCAAAAATGGGAAAAACCTATTTTTACCCCATAAAACCCCCCGTAAACCCCCGTTCCCATGGTCCGATCATGCTGGATCGCGAACTCGTTCGAATAAACGTAGGTTTACAGTTACACGTTTGTACCAAATTTCATCAAAATCGGATAATTTTTGCTCGAGTTATCGTGCTAACGGACACATATATACTGTATATATATATATATGAATTTGAACGGATGGTGATTTTAGCCTCTAGGGACCTCAAAACGAAAAAAAAATCGGTCCCGCGTCCTGGTCTTACCATGAGTACTACGGTAATAGCTTATTCCCTATATGGGAAATTCGCTAAAACAGGAATAAAATCCCTAATTATTGCAGGATAAGATCCCTTTTAGCGAATTTCCCTATAGGAAAGTAGCTATTATCGTAAGTGTATTATTATATTATTATTATATTATTATTATTATTATTAAGACACTTGAAAAACATTACCAGTTTGTGGCGGCACTGAAGAAGCTATACATTGAGCAGATGGTCTCGGCTGGCGTGTCCTACAGCTACTGTTTCTTTGCGCGTTTGCTGATGCGTGTATTCAAGAGTGTGTGAATGTATTTTTTTTTGTTAAATTTGCATGTTTTCTTCTTTTTTTCTGAGAAATGTAACTTTATCTTAAAAAATAAACAATTTTTCATTTCATTAATTTTATTTCATTGACACTATTCATTGTACCAATCAATTACTGTGTGTAAGTGGCACAGTAAGACCTAGGCCCGGGACGGATTTCCTTTTTCATTTTAATGTCCCTAAAGGCCAAACACTGCTTACGTTCAAATTTATATATATATATATATGTATATATATATACACGGCCGCGCCCGGGAAGCCAGTCACATAAAATATACACTGGAAGTCAGTCAGTTGCACCCCCCAATATATTTCAAGACTATGATATATATATAATATATATTGGTAAATATCTTAAGCCTAGACATATCTGAACGTATATATCTCATTTTTTCTTAAAAAAAACTAAAATATAATTACGTAAAAAATGCTATGCTAATGCAGTCACTACCGCATTTGCATGGGAAAGCCAGTCACGTAAAATTTGTGCTGCTAAGCCAGTCACTATATATTTTACCGCATACAACTGGAATGCAGTCACTGAAAATCCACCGGGTATCCTGTCACTTCAGTCACTTTCACCCCTGCCCTTCTACTTTGTGATATTTATTTGTTCTACAAGCTTGAAAATCCGCACCTCAAACAAACGGATTATGCTTCAGGCATTGAGCACTCTCATGACCAATCTTTCGCACTTCATTTTAATTAGTTGTCTTCCAGATTACTTACCAATTACTATTCTACAGATTAAATACCTAAATGCCAATGTAATTTTTGGTCGTCTTAATGGTCGTCCTGGCAACTGTGGATACAAATATGTACCGAACTAATTCGCAAGCGCAAGGTGGGAAGTTATTGCTTTATAGTCGCACAATTAGGCCTATTGTTGAGTCCTTGGAGGCAAGCGGCCATCTTGGATGATTTCAAATACAGTAGCTGCAAAATTTATCGTCGTAATATTTTTCAAACACCAAAGTGCAAAGCTATTTATAATTTAAATAGCTAGTATACTGTGGGATTAGAAATGTTCTTTGTAGTTTTGAATTATTCTCCAAGGGAGTCCATAAAATAAGCTAACGGTCACGGTCATCTTGGAAAAAGGCCAACTAATACGAAAACAATATCCTGTGTTGCGCGGGCCGTAGCACACAAATAGTTTTCCCGCCTCAAACAATCAAAGGCGCGTGGAACAAGGCAAAATTCTTGTCTCTCTTGTGGCGTGAGGTCGGGGCGGGCCTAACGGGTTCCATTGATGGGCTACCCGGCTACCGACCGACCTGGGGTAGCGACTAGCGAGCCAGTGGATGCAAGGTTCTGCCGGTTATTTCCATCTTATTGCTGGTTCTCGAGCTTTTTGAGCTTGTTGTACAGTGAAATCTTACTTCCCTATTTTATATAGCCACAATCAAAGCGATTTTTACAAGAAAGAATGAAGATATAGACTCAGTGATGTGTGGTTACTTAATCAAATCATGCTCCTTGATTGTTTACCCTTTTGTAAGAGCCAATAATCAATCAACTTATATTTCTTTATTTTTCGATTTATTATCTATATAAATTCAAGAGGTAGCCCTGTACCAGGTTAACACATATACCGATTATTTTTAACGTGTTTTCTTTGAGTTACGCCCCATGGGATTCCAAATTTTTACAATGTTTAGGGCCTACATTTTTGAAGAATGTAGATAACAGAATGTTTAACGAAGTCAGCTGTAAATGCTGTCAATGCAGTGCTTTGATTTTGCAGTCCAAAAGGTAGAAAAGATTTGAATTGTGAAACTTTTAACTTTTGCTACGGGCTTGTTAATTGGAGATTGTGACTTTCTTAATTTAAGGAAGTAAACGTATTAACATGACGTGTTTGGAGTGGGATTTGAAATATGTGACGTGTATCAAACTTTTTCTCTTCAAAATCCTCTCCGATGTAAAACACAGGTATGGCAGCTAGGTTTATTAGAATTCAAAAGTTTTTTATGATAAAAATTGTCCTCCAATGTTTAGAAATTATTTTTCGATCAAGTTGTTTAATGAATAAATAATTGTTTTGCCAAATTATGTTTCGAAACCAGGAACTAAAAATAGATCAGGAAATAGATATTTTAGTTCAGAAAACAAAGCCAATCAAATAGGCCTACTTACTTTTTAAATAAAAACACTGGTCGGATGGTTTTTAACTTTGCTGTTTATTTACTTCAATAAATGTCTAATAAAAATCAACAAAGGTACTAATCTATATAAATACAATTAGAGTTTTGTCTGTACATTGCTCAGAATCATCAATTTTTAGGTTATTTTTACGTTTTAAACATTCAAGAATCCGAAACAAGTTTCATCTAAATTATTCCGTTATCATCTCAATCAATAATTATTATCTCAATTCCGTTGTTGTCTATCTTCCGTCTGTCACAGTCCAAAGGCCATTTTACGCGGCCTTCTCCTGAAAAACGAGAGTACCTATCAAGATCCTCGAATCATTTTAATGTATTCACTGGATTGGCAAAAGTGTCTTTAGCTATTAAAATATGGCCTCACTACTTTGTAAAAAAACTTGCGGACGTTTAAAACCCAATTTTGTGCGATTTTTGTCAAGTTTTCTCACAATGTCATCATATGAAATAGCGAACAGCTGTTCGGATCAAGATTATTTTTCTCTAGCTGTCACTGATATGTTTACATTGAATATTGTTTACAAATACCGCAATCATTTCAGATCACGTTTCAAAAGCAAATCCAAACCAAGTTGGATTAAAACCGTTTTTCCTTACATAACGGATTTAATTAATTGCAAGTGCAATAATGTGTAGGGTAACCGTAAATGAAAATAGAGCTTCTTTGTGTATACAATTTATATTGAGTTTTGGGTTGATAACCGGGGAAAAGACCTTGACTCAGTGTTCTATATGCCTGGAAAACTTACATTTTTTACATAAGCGTTACCAATAGCTTACATAAAAGGTTTCAACTCGTTGACGGCACTTCAATGGTGGTTGTGTAAAGTGTTTAGAGACAACTGCAGTGGGTGATTGTAACAGAGGTTTACGGATTATGCTCAAATCGTATTTCTAATGTGTCTTCTCAACGCTATGTGCTGCTCGCTGGACCATACGTCCAATAGACCAATTGCCCATCTCTTGGGTTCGTAGGCCTAAACAATTATTCATAAGTTGGTAGCGCATATCACTCAGTGTTCCGTACGGACAGGACAAGAGCACCTTTGATAGTGAAATTGCCAACCTGAATGTTTAATGGCGAGGTTGAGGTATAGTATTTAAACTATATATCGTTTGGTTAGTTAGGTAAGGTTAACCTAACCTAACTAACCAAACGATATATCGAATTAAACAATCGAATAATCAATATTACTCATTTGGTTGTTTGTACCAACAGATATATCTATTACGCATTTTTTTTTTTTTACTTGAAACGGTCAGATACTGTATTTGTTTGTATATAATAGTTTGGCCAGCATATCTGAAAATATGCAAACCAATAGTTTTTCTTTATTTAGGAAGGTTTCAACTGCCCACTAGAGGATCCCCGTGCGTAGAACGGGCACACAGCTAGTAATTAATATTTAATTAATACATCTTATCTTACTAATATTATAAATGTGAAAGTTTGTGTGTTTGTCCTCAATCATATAAATCGGTCGGGTAGAAGAGCCAAACGAACTCGGAAAATAAAAACAATTTTTTAAAATACATATATAAGACTAGAGGACCTATGCTGCCCCGCAGTATTGAAATAAATACCATTAATAAATAAATAAATATCAATATGCCGATGCTTGATGTGAAATCTCTGCGTGCATACCTTCAATTTGAGGCTTCAATCATGAAAATCGGTCGGGTGGAAGAGCCAAACGAACTCGGAAAAGAAAAACCAAAACTCCCATAAGCACATGGGAGCAAATTTAGTTTACGTATAAACTGAGTGATACAATTCGCTAAAACATCCTGTAGGCCAAACATATCTTGAAAATCCTATTTTTCATTATCTACCAACTATAGCAGGCAAGATAAGTTTTAAAATGTGATACTTTTTTAAAATTAATCACTAACAGTGAAATACCACCGCCGAAGCAAACCTGCAGAATAAGCGAATTTCCATTTGCGAGATTGTATTTACACTAAATTATCTCATAAAAATATTTACATTCATTCCCTATTTAAATAACATTAGTTTAATGAGTACTAAGGTTTGCTGCAACTGTACGAGTTAAAAATCGGGGTTTAGATGGTTCGTTATTTTATTTCCAAAGTAGCGAGGCCATATTTTAATAGCCAAACTCACTATAACCAATCCAGTGAATACAGGAAAAAGATTTGAATCATAATCGGTAATATAGTTTTCT
Source organism: Macrosteles quadrilineatus (assembly GCF_028750875.1). NCBI lineage: Eukaryota > Metazoa > Arthropoda > Insecta > Hemiptera > Cicadellidae > Macrosteles > Macrosteles quadrilineatus. The sequence continues at coordinate 35,003,926 of NW_026542594.1, read as the reverse complement.
CGGAGTAGGCAGCGTAAATTTACATTTTGTCGGTACAGACAGAATGACAGAAAGACAGACAGACAGAAATTGAGATGAGACTAGTTTGAGCTTTCATAGCCTAGAAACGTAAAAATAACCAAAAACTGCATGATTCTACGCAATAGACAGACAAAACTGTAATTTTATTTCTATAGAAGAAGACAACATTTGCACAGTTTCAAGCACTCGACACACGACAAGCTGACAAGCTGGTCTGAGTCTGACACCATTGAATCACTGTAAGGGATGCGCGTAGAGGTAGAGGAACATTCAGATGACTTCTGAGAATTTCAACTTTCTCGTTTTGCAATGTGCCGTTATAGCCTTACTTGGAAGAGGAGGATTTTTGGACCACGAATGAGTTTGTTATGTTTAGTTTTAAATAAATCCGACCTCAATATAAAATAGCAAATGCAAGTCCGCAGTAACAAAAACGTTTATTTTTACGGAATAACTAAGTTCTGGGTCAAAAATAAGTTCTAGACCAGTGGTATAGCCAAAAAAAATCTTTTTCGCCATAATATGAGTACAAACTTTTGAAAATTTTACATGAGCCTTATGAAAAAACATTCCGCTATTATTGTCATTTGTTTACATTTTAAGACATAACTCGGCGTTCTGTACCCACGGGCACCTCAGCTTGCGCATGCGTAGAAAGCTCTTGAAGCACTTTCCGAGGTAACTGTTGTACTTCTGATGTGTGTTAGCTTCTGACATAAAATTTTGTCAACTAGAGACAGAGAGAAAGAGGACGACTCGACTTTGCTCCAGTTCATTAAATCGTTTGATGTATAAGAATTTGTATTACATGATAAAACTTTCCAGAGTAATGAGTTTCTAATCCATTAAAAGACTATCCTTACATTATCCTCAGCTGTAATACTGTTTATTTAATACTTTTGCCAATATAAACGAGCGATACATTTCATTTTTTATTTTTAACGCTTTTTATAATAATTATTATCACTAAATTACTCTTTTCGTCAGTTATCGAGTCGTGTCGTTGTCAATAATGTCGTCTGATTCTGACTGATGTCAGATGTTACACTGAATCGGTCACAGGGATAATAATTAGTTGTAACCTACCACTAGCTTACCTAACTAAGTTTGATTGTTGCTATTTGCAGTGTGGGATGATTGCACTGGACAGTTTAGCTATCTATTTCAGAAAAATAAAGTTTAAAATAAATCAAACTCTAGGATCTGTTCTTAAGTTGTGGCCGTTTTGAGATGGATGCTTTCAGAACTCAGTTTAGCCTAGCCTGAACAACTGGATTAGTAGCTTGACTTAGTGGTTCATCCATGTTTAGTTTATTAACACTAATCAATGCCTATTCTAGATTATACGTGCCTTATTCTACTCCGTTTTAAAACTAATATACATAGGCATAACCTTTAATTTTTGTATTAAATACTGGGTGCATCATTAAGGTAACTCGGTTACTAGATTTTTACCTTAATTACAATGCCGCAAACTGTTTTTAAAAATATAGATTCATTCTAAAGTTATGAGGGTTTTCTAAAACTTTATTTTTAGCCCATTATAACATTGTGCATTTACAAACTAAGACCATAATCTCAAAATAGTGCTAGATAAATATAAGTATACACTACCAGTAATTGTCGACCAATTTTCACTTGGTTATGACTGATGTATTTTTTTTGGCCGCCATCTTGGATCCGCCATTTTGAAATGTGATAAATTATTTTAAACATGAAGGGGGTGTTGTGACCTATCATTTCTAACTACTTTTTTAAGCTGAACTTAATTCCATGATCCGTTTTTCATTTTCATTTTTTGATTTTTAAATATTGACATTTTTACCAAACAAATTGCAATATTTCATAAATAAAACATGATAACAAAAAATGGATTGCGGCATTGAGTTTAGCTTAAAAAAGTAATTCGAAATGATGGGTCACAACACCCCCTTCATATTTAAAATAATTTATGACATTTCAAAATGGCGGATCCAAGATGGCGGCCAAAAAAAACATCAGTCTTAACCAAGTGAAAATAGGTCGACAATTACTGGTAGTGTATACTTATCTTTATCTAGCACTATTTTGAGATTATGGTCTTAGTTTGTAAATGCACAATGTTAAAATGGGCTAAAAATAAAGTTTTAAAAAGCCCTCATAACTTTAGAATGAATCAAGATTTTTAAAAACAATTTGCAGCATTGTAATCAAGGTAATAATCTAGTTCGAAATAATGGGTCACAACCCCACCTTTACATTAGAAAAAAAATTTTGCATCCAATATGGCGGATCCAAGATGGCAGCCGGAAATGACCACCTTGTCAAAATGAAGTACTTACTACCCAACAATGTTTGGAAGTGGTCTGGGATTGATATTTGAAAAAATGTAGAAAAAAGTTGGGGAGGGACAATTAAAACTCATCCTGTATAGGTAGGTAGCTTTAGGCCTACAGAGGATGAGTGTTTATATTTATATCACTTATATTTATATCTCTGTGGTTAGGTTTTGGTTATGTTTGCCTTAAGATGGCTATAAGCTTAGGACTAGATATCAAATAAACTCCCAATTAACTTATAGTGTAGCCTAGCCCTAATTTGTCAGTGTCAATGAAATAGTGCAATATCAAGGACAACCAAACTAGGATATACAACCATGTTTATACCTAAGGTTCCTTTTTGGTACACACCAACAAGGATCAACCGTAATAGTTTTCAGTCAGAAAGTGTCCTGAGTTTCCGGAAAATTGTAACTTATAACATTTTAAAAATTAAGGGTAAATTAAACGTTTCGGTTCTGGTTTTGGAGCGAGTCCAAGTTCTTGCAGTGACTAATACTTCAAAGGAAGGAAGGTTGGAAGATTTTCTTACTGCTAATAGCCTTTTTTGAATTCAGCGTGAAAAATACTGGGTAATTTCTATAGTTTGGGCCATTTAGGGGAACCAAACAAATTTTTAAAAACTCTTCTATCTGATCATTTCAGTAAACTATGATATTATTATATGAATAGAAGTTAAATAAGTGTCAAGAAAAAATATACCGCAAATTATTATTTTTGGGGTAGAATTACATTGACCAAGGAATACTCTCAAAGTGTAGTGTAGTGATAAAGTTTCCCGAGCGAAGCTCGGTCCCCAGGTACTTGTTGTCAAACAACGCAATAATGTACGTTATTTCATAAAATTTGTACCTGAGAAATTTACAAATGGAAAATGCATTTCTCGTAAGTGTAAGAAAATCTTAAAATGATACGATCTTAAAACGAGCAATTCAGTATTCTTATTCAAAACACCAAACACCCGCCACTGGATCAAAATATGCCCGCACGGCACAACCCGGAACGGTGAGAAGCCCCTCTCGTACAATTTAAATTACGTACATAAGCCAAAAATTAAAAAAACATGATTTAGAACATTTTACTTTTTGTATACAGAATCCACTGTTTTTAAACTTACCTGACCAAAAAATAAAATAAAGTAGTAGCCGACAAAAATGTTCCGTGGAAATTTACCATGTCACGTTTCATAAAACATTTAAAATAATCGACTTTATTTGAATATTTAAAATGAAAAGTACCGGGGGACCGAGCCGTGGCTCAGTATGTTTATTTCGATTGTAAAAGATATATAAAGGAAACTTGTGTTTTCTTTATAACTAATTTCGGCTTTTATTGTTTAAGTTTCAGCGGAATTTTAATTTACTATGATGTAACTTTAAATGGACAATGCAACACATTGATTTATTTTAATCTTACACATTTCTGTTATTGTAAATAAATCATAGAAATTTTAAAAAATAAAAGTTGTATTTTTTTAAATGCGTTCCTTATGAAGGAATTAATATGCGATCACAGGTTAATACAGTAGCAATCAGCTACACAGCATGAAAACAGCACAGTGTATGTAAGGGGTGTGATTTATTTATTGGTACTAAATTAAGTCATTCTTCAAGTATAAGTAAAACTTCAGCATGGGCATACTCTCTAACGTACTATCATATGATGGATTAGCTGAAGGCAGATAAGTCCGATTCAAGCTTATATTGCTTACTATAAAGATTGTTGTAATACAATTAATTTTAACTAGTGGTCGTCCAGTGGTCGAAAACTCGACCAAAAATATGTAATGTACAGGTTTCAAATGATTTAGGCCTAAATTTTTTTTTTCCTGTGAGAGTAACTAAGGACTTCTGGATAATTTAAATATGATATTTATATGTTTCTTACTCAGGAACAATGCCGTTCCGGGACACTATATAAATGGACGTTAACGTGATTATAAATTTGCATTTTACATAGTCAAAATACAATAGGTATTGCGCAGCCATGATATGTTAAGTCATTAACCTTGGTTCACTAATAAAAACTACACCGTAAACTTACTCAAACAAAACAAAACTTGCTTACTGTACAGCAATAAATCACGTAAAGAACAAAACAAAAGAAAATGTAGACTAGAAGACTACTGATACCGTATTAATCCTAGGCTACTACTACATGATGTTTCAGAACAGAAGTATGGGGATAAAAATATTAAATAACTCATAAAACACCATAAAATCATAGTACTGTACTTAAGTCTTTCTGGTAATAACAACAGTGATAAAAATAAGATAAAGATAACAATGATGTAAAACACCTCTTATTATTTCTCTCCCATCCACAAGTTGTCATGGTTACTAATCACTCAACGACCCAACCACAAAATATTGTAGTGTTGTGACAGCAGACAGGAGCAGACGATTGTCAGTGTCAGTGCAAGATTGTCAGTCTGTAGGTGCGAGCGTATAGCTTGACCTTGACGCTACTGATCGATATTTCTCCGTTTTGCTTCCATCTTATTTTTGTCAAATGAACTGTAATATTTCAATAATTGGGAACCTACTGCACATAAAAATTACCGTAAATAGTTAAATATATCGTTCTTATCGAAATATTAGACTGAAAAACACAGTTCATAAAACATTTTCTTGGGATTTGTGAGGTTATATAATATGCATCATGATGATGCGACTCCAGTTAAGCGAGGTTCTTCTGTATTTGCAAGTTAAAGTTACAAATAGAAAACCCATTATGGTTTGTATTCAATGACCGATGTATTATAAAAAATAAATCATAACTTATTTTGATATTAATCAGAAGCATTCATTACAGCTTGCAGCACTTATTGGTATATGTAAATATCCCAGTTACTATTACTTAAAAAATAAAACACGAAATTGTGTGGCCATTCAATTTTTATAAACACAGTGTTAAACATTTGACTCTGCAGAATACCGGATGGTAAAGAGTGTTTGGTTTAAAGAAAATAAAATAAAAATAGTTTAACCAGCTTTACTATTTATTTTGAAAAATAATAGATAGGAAACCATAAGGATATGTATGGGATTGAACTGAAATAATTACAGGAAAACTTAAATCGTAAAGTCCACAATCTGTACATCGTTAGAGAGCGAAAGAGAGAGAGAGAGAGAGAGAGAGAGAGAGAGAGAGAGAGAGAGAGAGAGAGAGAGAGAGAGAGAGAGAGAGAGAGAGAGAGAGAGAGAGAGAGAGAGAGAGAGAGAGAGAGAGAGAGAGAGATTTGATAAGGAATCTGAAAAGTAAAAAAATAATCGTTTCTGGCGTTTGTTATATTGTACTCCCCTCCCCCCCGCATTTGCACTCGTGACCACTTTTTGTTGCTTCCTTATCATTCATCCGTCCCAAAATAGAATTCCTGTAATAGTTTGTTTGTAAAATTAAAATTATTATAAAAATCTTTTATCTTTCGAGTGTAGTTTCGTGGTTATTCTTATCAGATAGAATAATATCGTTGTCATTTGTAATAGTTACTCCTTCGCGTTACGCAATTGCGTAAAAAAACAGTTCCCGTATCTCGGACAAGATTAACGTATATTTCTCGAGATAAAGAAAATCCGTATAGTTCTCGGTCCGTGGAAACACTGTAAATGTTGTACTAGGATATAAAATATTGTATAAAGGAGAAATTGACTAAAATTTCAACTGAAGGTGATAAAAAAATAAAAATAACTTAAAATATGAGATGATGAACGGGTAGGATCAACCAATTATAATTAATTAATATTCGACGATCCTTATTAGAGGTGCATCATATTTATTTGGAGTATGAACATGTTTAAACATTAACACGTAGTTAATCACTATCCAAACACAAATAGTAACAAGGAGTAAGCAAAGGTTACAGACTGCTGGGTGTTACCGCTATAAAGTAGGCGAGGAGGGTGCCGTACTTGGCTACACTACTCCACGATAGGATAGAACACACGATGAGACAGTCTCCGCATTGGTATTGCAGTTACGCCTATCGACACAGGCAGCAGCACCGGTTTGCTGTTTCCATACGTATAAAATGCACGGGAAGCCATACCTGACTGGCTTTTGGGAGAGCTGACTGGCTTTCGGGCGGGTGACTGCCACACCGAGTAAATTACCAGCGCACTGACTGCCAAACCGGGTGGGTGCAAAAGTATATATATACATTTATATATACCACATGCCTCTCCATGCACTGCAACTAACCTCCAGCGGTCACATATCACTAAAGCTGCCATATCGCAGTTAGTATTTGTCTAATCTTAAAGATTAAGGTGTCAATCGATTTGTATAATTCAATTGAAAAGTTATGCTTGTAAAACTGTTGGTTTTTGTAGCTATGTCTAGTTCTCATAAATGTTTGTGCAAAGTTTCAATGTCGTATGTTTAACCACTTTTCAGAAAAAAATTAATAAGTGAAAAAATCAAAATAGTGGCTATGTGAGTATCTAAGGACTTCGGGACAATTTTAAGAAAGATATTTATATATGTTTCTTACCCAGGAACAATGGCCTAAAATATTGGTAGAGAGTTCCAGGACACCCTGTATATATGTGTGTGTCCGTGAACGCGATAACTTGAGTAATTTTTGTCAGATTTTGATGAAATTTTGTTTAAAGATGTAAGACCATGGGAAAGGGGTTTTATGGGGCAAAACTTGGGTTTTCTCATTTTGACCCTTAAAACATACAATTTCCAAATTTCTCTCTAAACCTTTTAAAAGAGCTTAAAACACAAATAATTTAATATATCAAAGTGATTTTGTATGGTTAATTTAAATTTCCCATGTTATTCTTATGGAGAATATTGTAAAATGTTGTAGTTTGCTTGTTTATGGATATACTAGCTGTAACCCGCGGGCTTTGCCCCGTTTAACTTCTTAATTTTCAAGATGATCTTGTTCGCATGGCTCAATCACGTCCTGGTTGAAGTTCGTTCGCTACGCTCACTCACCTTTAGGTTGGAGCTCGTTCGCTACGCTCACTCACCTTAATTCCAGCGCCGTTCGTGGGTTAGTTGATAGCGCATTGGACTAGTTATCAGGAGGTCTCGAGTTCGAAACCCGTCGGGAACACAAACTTTTTGTCAAAGATTTTGCTTTATTTGATTTTTATCTTATATCTTTTTTATATTATCAGCAAGTTTGGTTGGTTAGATTAGGTTATGACAGTTTAATTTTATGATACTAAATTTTAACATTGATTTAATAATTAAAAATTATAAGTAAACATTCATTTCATTTTTATCTTAATATTTTTTATATTATCAGCAAGTTTGTTTGGTTAGGTTAGGTTATGACAGTTTAATTGTATAATTGAAAAGTTAATTTTATAACTAAAAATTATAAAATTAACTTAAATTAAATTTTTCAACTTAGCGGTTCTAGCGGCAAACGCTGACACTATGTTAGCCATCGTCCCTCCCGTGTGCCCCACTGGTTGAAAAGCTTATTTTGCCAAACATTGATTCAACATCGAATCACAATATTCTCACTAAAAAAAAGTTACTGCCATGACAAACGTTTTTAAATTTGAAACAAAAACAGAAGACCATCTTAAAAAACTCGTGCTTTCATTTGAAAATAAAATTTCTTCTGGGCATGATGAAATACCAATTACTCTAATTAAAAAATCACTACTTTTCATTTCAAAACCATTAACACACTTAATAAACTCCTCTCTCATTTCAGCCATATTTTCATCCAAATTAAAGTTGGCTAAAGTTATTCCCATATTTAAAAAAGGCAATTCTAAAGATCCATCATGCTATCGCCCCATTTCAATATTACCTGCCTTTTCCAAAATTTATGAGCGTATAGTTTATATTCAGCTGTCTAGATATCTAGAAATCAATCAGGTACTGGACAAAGAGCAACATGGCTTTCGAAAAGGAAAATCCACAGTAACAGCTGGTATAGAATTTATAGAGTCTATAATAAATGCAATTGATATTCTTAGACCTCAGTAAAGCCTCTGACAGTGTATCGCACGACAAATTAATTAAGGTTTTAAATGAACTTGGAGTCCGTGATAAAGAACTTAAATGGTTTGAATCCTATATTAAAAATAGACACCAGTTTGTTGAAGTGGATGACATCATAGAACATTATGAAATAAACTATATAGAAAAAAATCAATCACAGCACCGGACACTACGATATGGAGTCCCCCAGGGATCGATCCTGGGCCCTCTACTCTTTCTTTGTTATATTAGAGGTTTGCCTGGGACTATTCCTGGGAGTGACAGATCCATGTGTCTGTATGCTGATGATTCTAATATCCTGCTAAATGGAAATTCTAATTCTGAAATTGAAACATTTTCTTCAAAAAAATCTTCAAGTAACTCATGAGTTTTTAAAAGAAAAAAATCTATTCTATATATAATTCAGTTTTAAAAATCTTTGTACAACTAAATCTAGAGTTCTACTGGACCGATTTTATTAACTAATGGGTCGTTGGAAAGCTTAAGTCGTGTAGATTTGCAAATAATTATGAAAGTTTGTTTTTGTTATGATTTATGGTGAAAATTTTTAAAAAACATGTTTTCCATGAGAAATACATTGAAAACGATGTTTTTCACACTTTTTATTTGGGTGCGACTTTTTGCGGCCTTTTTTTAGTGTTTCCAAGAAGTGTATGGTTTCAATTTGTAGGAAATTTTATTCTCTTTCAGAATATCCCATCCACGTTGGTCGATTTCCCCACCATTTAAAAGTTATTGGTAATAATCTAAGTGATCTCCAAATTTATAGTAGTGAGAAAATACTGAATTAGATATATTTTTGTTAAACTTTGTACAACTAAATCTAGACTTCTACCGGACCGATTTTGTTACTTAATGGGTCGTTGGAAAGCCTAATTTGTGTAGATTTGCAAATAATTATGAAAGTTTGATTTTATTAGATATTTGAGGTGAAAAAATAAAAATAAACAATAATACATTTAAAACTAATTTTTTTTCCAAGTTTATATTTGTAGCCAGCTTTAGGCTGCCTTTATTGAGTATTTTCAAAAAACACATAATAGTAATTTGTAGGAAATTTTATTCGCTTTCAGATTATCACCTTCCACTTTGGTCGATTTCCTCACCGTTTCAAAGTTATTTGCAAAAACGTTAAGCAACCTCCCAATTTATAGTGGTGAGAAAATACTGAATTAGAGATGTTGTTGTTAAACTTTGTACAATTAAATCTACAGTTCTACTGAACCGATTTTATTAAATAATAGGTCATTGGAAAGCCTAATTTGTGTAGATTCGCAAATAATCATAAACGTTTGATTTTTTTAAAGATTTACTAGGTTAAACCCATCGGACACTTGATATTTCGATATTTTTTAAAATAATTTAATAAACTCGGACAAATGAAAACTCGGACAGTTGATTTATCTAATTATTATTAGTTATTTATAAAAACTCAGACAGTTAAAACTCGGACAAATTATTTTTCAAATATTTTGTAATTTTTAACAAACTCGGACAGTTGAAAACTCGGACAAATGAACCTCACCCTTTAAAACTATCAATATCTCAAGTGAAAGCCTATGAAGTATTTTAAGACCAAGACATATTAAAATAACTTAAATAAAAATAGAGATACGTATCATTGATTGCAGATAAGTACTAAAACGATTGCAATTATTGTTGATTTGTGATTCAGCAGTGTGTTTTAGGTAGTCCGATCTTAATAACAAATAACTCAAATGAAAGCTGGTATTTCACTAAAGGTTTTTAGACCAAAACATATAGGGGTAACATATAGAACTGCTGGAATACAACTTAATTGAAGTGAAAAATAAAAATAATAAAATTTAAATTCTTTCAAAATATACGTCAAAATGAATGCCGATGCTTTATGGCAAATCTGTGGTACGTCCATACCTTTAGTTTAAGGCCAAAATTATGAAAATCGGTTGGGTAAAAGAGCTAACCCGACTCGGAAAAGGAAAACCAATAATGTTTATAGATGGCAATAATTGGTTTACCAGTATGCATAATATAATTATCTAATGTTGTGTGCTTAATCTGGACCATTAATATTAGTGAGTAAAGTGGTGTATGGATTTCATAACCATTATTTTACTAGAGACCGTTGTATTTAACCACAACGGGCACTGTTGCTAGTCTTCTTATAAATGCAAATAAATTTAACTTCATATCTTTTTCAACCAAACAATCAACAACAAAATTTGAGGCGAAAATTTGTATAAACAATGACAGCATTGAGCAAGTTGATCAGACTAAATTTCTTGGATTAATTATCGACAAAAATCTTACTTGGGACAAACACGTTAAACATTAAAAAATTGACTTCTGATGTATGTGCTTTGAGACAGATGTCTCAGATCTGCAGCATAGACACTTTGAGGATAATATACTTTTCATTACTGCATAGTCACATATCTTATGGAATCTATCTATACTTATTTAATACGCAAGCAGGTTTTTTTGCGACAATTACTCCTCCGCAACTACTGAACCGATCGACATGTTTTTGGTGTCATTGGAAAGAGCGTGACGTGAAGTTGTGCAGGAAACTTTCTTTTTAGGGAAATAATTAGAGAGTGAGGCCCTGGGGCCCTTTAAAGTTTCGTATTTCTCCATAAGATTAACATGGGAAACAGAAATTGTTATGAAACTCCAACTGCTGTCAGAAATTAAAAGTGAGAAGAACATATGTTAATTGAATAACATAGCAGTCAATAAGTTTGCTAATTTAACAGTTTGCTACAAACATTTACTGACTACAATGGAATAAAGCGAGAGAGCCTGGATAAATTAATATACTAAAAAGAAAACTGAATTAACACTGTGCTGCATTTCTTAATAATCATTGAAAGAGCTGATTTGCAAACTATGGAAACATAGGAAAGTCATAGAACACCACCAAGGAGAAGAAATAGAAATAATGTTTTTTTTAGAATTTATAATTGTTATTATGGACAACCTAATGCGGCTATGAGTAAGGCTATTTGTAGAAAACACTAAATAAACAAGATTAGCTTTTGAAAAAAGATATTTACAAGAAATTATTACTATATCGATCTGTTATGTACATATTGAGTATTTCCCTAATCTTTGAGTCGAATCTTTCAAAGTCATCAGAAATTATGATTGTTATTATTTTAAAATAACGCCTGTAATACTTATCAATTGCTCGAATTCGAGCAACAGGGACACTAGTATTTATTTATGGGGCAACATCAAAGGCCAATTTGGATTCTATCCTTATCAAACAAAAGAGGGTTATTCGTCTAATGATGAAACTGCAAAAAAAGGAATTCAGCTAAGAGATATTTTAAGGAATTACAAATCCTAACAGTATATAAGTCTGTATATTTATGAAACATCCGTCTATGCAAAACAAGTTCAATTGTCATCCACTTCTAGCAATACTGGTGACTATAACACTAGGTTTAAAATTAACTTACCACAACATACATTGGAATTTTTCAAAAAGAAAACTTATTATTCTGGTTTAAATTTTTTGCAACATCTCCCGGCTCATATAAAGAAAGAAGAAGATTTATTTGAATACATTTAAAAGAACACTAAAAGATTTTTAATCAAATTTCCATTTTATTCCATAGAAGAATTTCTAAAAAATTTAAAAAAATTAGTAGTTACATAATTTGAATTCCATAGCAAAATTAGGGGAACAATTTAAATTTTCACCAAGATTAGTAGGTAATACATTTATTTTTATTTTTTTAAGTTTTATTTAAGTCCAGAAAATGGATGTACGTTTTTTGTTTTATTAACTGCTCATGTTATTGTGATTTGATCAACGTTAACTTATATTTTTGTTTAAATATTCAGTTAGAAATGCTTAATTTTTTAAAAATTATTATCAATCAATTTATTTTTTTCCCTACAGTAAATCTTAGTAATATACTTTAAGCACTTTGTAATATGTAGTTATACGTATTTATAGCCTATTTGACTCTATTCAATACCGGTACATGTTATTTTATGTATAGTGAATAAAGAATGATTTTGTTTGATTGATTTGATTTGAACACCACCGCAGCACATTGTCCAAGTCACTCTGCAGCTCCTCACATTCAAAGTCCGTTGTTACTTCCTTAGATTTTAGCATAGTCTGCAAATAGCGACACTCTTGAATGCTTGACAGCATGGACTAGGTCGTTAATAAAGATTGAAAACAGTACAGGACCCAAAAGAGAGCTCTGAGGCACTCCAGATAACACAGGAAAAGCTTCTGAGTGATGCTGAGCTGGGTCTCACTGACTTTACTGTTTATCGATGTGACCGATCTGTTGGGACTTCCCAAAAGCTGAGTGGTGGTGGAGTTATTACTGCTATAAGTAATAGATTGGTTAGCAGGGAGCTTTTCCCCCAAATTCAGTCTGTTGAATGTGTTTTTACGCTTATAGAATTATCAAAATCCTATCTGCTCCTCAGTGCTGTGTATCTTCCTCCAAACAAGCCTGTTAATCAGTATCTCCAGTTTGGTTCTGCATGTGAAGAAATTATGCTTTCAAATGGTTCTAATGGTCCCATTCTTCTGGTTGGGGATTTCAACTTACCTGATACTATATAGGATGATACCGACAACACTATATTTGATCCAAATTCTGTTCCCATTCTCAATTTAGTTCAACTTTTTGAACTTCAGCAATTTAATGGCATCAAAAACGACCGTGGAGTTTTACTGGATCTGGTTTTCTCATCTTTGGAGCATGTTGAGGTTACTCAGGCCTTGGATCCTTTGGTCCCCGGTTGAATCACATCACCCTTCCCTTGACATCGAAATTGAATGCCCGGGTAGATTACGATCAAGAAACATAACATACAAGCTAGACTTCAACAAGAGCAACAAAGAAGAAACATTCAATAATCTACAAAATTGGGAGTATCCATTACTGAGTTGTGTCGAGGACATGGAATCGTCATTTATGGCTTTTTGTTCCAGGCTAAGCTCCCTAATAAAATCATTCACTCCACTAAAATGTCTTGGTAAATCTACATTTCCTTGTTGGTTTTCTCAAGACTTGAAGAGACTAATTCTAAAAAAAAAAACTACTTCATAGAGATTACAAAAGGACTTTAAACTTACAAATTTATATGGATTTCTGTCGTATACGAACTCAATGTAAACAACTCACTGTGATTTGCTGCAGAAACTACATCAATCGGGTAGAAGATTCCATGCAAGAAAATATTAAGGCCTTCTGGGGTCACATTAATAACACCAAGAAGACTTCCAAGGCTGTATCTTCGATGTACCTGAATAATGAAACTGCCGACACACCTCAGCACATCTGCAGACTTTTTGCTTAACATTTCTCGTCTGTCTTTAGACCACCATCAACGTCACCCTCATATGAAGACTCAATTACAACCCTCTCATCTCTTACTGGTTTTTCTGTATCATGTGAAGAAGTTGAAGCTGTCCTGTCCTCTCTGAATGCTAATAAAGGAGCAGGACCCGATGAGATTCCTCCTTCGCTACTCAAATACCGTAGCTGTATTCTTGCACCGCACATAACAATCTTCTTTAATTCATTTCTTTCATCTGGTGTTTTTCCTAACTGCCTGAAGACAAGCTTCGTTGTACCAATTTTAAAGAGTGGTAATCCCTTAAATATCAAGAATTACAGGCCTATTGCGATTCAGCCAACGCTTGCGAAAGTGTTTGAGTCTCTGGTTCTTACTCGGCTGTCTTTCTTTGCCAGAAGTTTTCTGTCTACCTAGCTCAACATGGATTCTATAGTGGCAGATCTTCAACGACCAACTTAATAACATACCATGACGACATTATCTCAGCTTTCAACAGAAACCACCAGGTGTATAGTGTGTATATAGATTTCTCGAAGGCATTCGATAGAATCAGCCATGATCACCTTATGGCAAAGCTTGGTATTTTGGGAGTGGCTGGGCCTATGCTGAAGTGGTTTCGGAGCTATATTAGTGGACGCTGCCTTATTGTAAGATATAATGGGTCTGAATCAGATAGTAAGTCTCTCAGGTAGTAAGTTGGTTTCCACTAAAACAATTATATCATAATCATGGGTTATTATAGAAAGCTTCAACTGATTCAATTTACTTCTCAGTCCATTTACATTCTGGAAGTTGATATTTAATTTCGACATCGTTTCAGACTTTACTCGTTTTTTTGAAGAACCTTTCACAATGTTTGGAACTCCATTGATGTATTTCATGGTTAGACTTTCTTCTCCCTTTTCCTTACGTTCTTCAAGCTCACTCCTAATTTTCCTCAGGTATTCTTGTTCCTTTACCGTACAATCTCTCCCTATAGACATACCCTCATATGCAGCATCAAGAGTAGAGACAACGTCCTGAGAGTAATTTATGTTGAAAGTTTTTGCATCATTAGCTGATCCAAACACAACTTTAAGAGGGCGAACCTTGCCACGTACGAATTTCCCAAGCCTATAAGATCTTATCCGGTCAGTATCAAGATTGACATCCTAGGCCGAGACTATATTTTTAACATGTTGGTTGTCTTGGTCTTGCCTTTCCTTTGGGATGCACCAGTGGGTTCCTTCAAATTGTCTACTAGAATATTAGCAGCTCGCTGAGACCTGTCATTAAGCTCCCCAATGAGACATTCCGTATTAGTATGACCAACAGGATTGCTCATCGTATTTAAACTCTCCTCCAGGGCAGAAATCCTAGTCTCAGAGGCAGCAAGTCTAGGCTCAAGAGTATAAATCTTAACACTAAGATCCTTTATGTCCTCACATATAAGTACAATATCGTCATTCTTGAGTGAATCGACTTTCTTAATAAGCTGATCCATCTTCCCTGTGAGTTCAGCTATTTGCGTTATTAATTGAACCATAGGACCCTTGATAGCCTCATCGCAATCAACCCGGTTGCAGTTCCATTTCAGTTTCTTATTTCCAGCAAGCTTTGCATACTCATTAGGTGGCATCTTGATACAATCAATGTGAAACCACTGTTCACAGTGACTGTCGCAACCTATGGCTTTTTCATCATCCAGTACCTTTTTTATACAAACAATACAGGCTCCTTCAATGTTCATGATATGTATATTCCAAAACTACTGGCTATAAGTGGTTCATAAACATCTGTTCTTATTTATTATTGTTTATATGATGATTTAGTTACATAATAGAATTGTGATTAAATAAAGAAAAATTGAGTTACTACATTTAAATGTTACATTATTAAAATATCTAACAAATGGCGACGAGGATGGGATATAGGAACATTTTCTATCAATGACATCAAAACTAGACTTGACTTGTTAGCTGAGATTATGCGACTCCTTATGGGAGGAGGAAATCCCCCTAATATCGAAGTTTACGGCAAAGGAAGAACTGGCACCTGGGCACTGGCTTCCGTATGATGAATGGCGGGCTCTCAAGAGATTAAAGACGGGTGTCTCAAGGTGCAAGAGTAACCTCAAGAAGTGGGGATATGTAGATGAAGACAAGTGTGATTGTGGTCTCACCCAAACCCCGGAGCATCTTCTACTGTGCAGAGACATAGGCACAATTTGTCTGGAGGACGATATTTTTAGAGCAAATGACAAGGCTATTCAAGGTGATTCAAGATTTTGGAAGAAGATGATTTAATCAGTCAGTCCGGACACGGAAAGTCAAGCTGAGATTAAATAAAAGTATGACCTAATTCAAGACAAGATCCACTTCTATACAGAAGAAGAAGATTTAGAACAAGAGTTGACTTGCAGAGAAAGTATTGAATACATGCTGATTGATACAAAAACAAGATTAATGGATGCCCAAATGATTCATACGCCTAATATACAGCATAACTCTATTCCTAATCAAAGTCATTGTTTCAATGCAAATCTACATACTGATACACCGATTCCAGTCCTTCCTACTTCAAATTTGAGCTTTACTCCTTATGATGAAAGAGAAAACTTTTCTAATTTTGCCAGAAGACTGGAGGTCTTAATGACTTTGAAAGGTACCAATGATTCTAAATTGAAGACTTTTACACCTTTACATGCCTCGACACCTCTTCTACATCAAAAACTATACGACCTATGTACACCAGACAATCCTATGAATAAAGAGTATGAAGAGCTTGTAACCTTACTTGACAACTTCCTAGATCCTAAGAAAAGTATTTTGGCTTTACAACACACATTTATAAGTCGAATACAAGAAGATGGAGAATCAATTTCAAACTTTGCTACAGAACTAAAAAGGCTATCAACAAACTGCAAATTTAATTGTGAAGCTTGTGGAAAGTCTGTATTAGACATGCTATTAAGACTACAACTCATACGTGGACTTAATGACAAGGACATAAAAACTCAGCTGTTACAAAAATGTGACCACAAACAATTCGTAGAAATCCTTAATACAACTACTACCTCGACAGATTCACGGATCCAGGCCAAAATTAAACATCCCAGGATATTATACAAATAACAAATAAGAACAGATGTTTATTAACCACTTATAGCCAGTAGTTTTGGAATATACATTTCATCGTGGTGATTTGATTTTTGTATAGTATAGCTTCTTAAGACCGATTTGAAACAGATAAGTCCGTGCCAATACAGATGCAAGCGGGAAAGACAAATCCTTAAATGCGTTTGTTGGTAGGCATTATATATAGTACTATTTGTAGTAACAACAATTGATCAAGATGGCAGTGAAAAAAAAAGTTTCATATATTCATTAGCAAATGATTTTGAGCTGCCGACCAGACAAAACGAATCGGTGTTAGTGACGTTGATACTGACAAGAGTGACATACGGTGGTTGACAGAATGACAGATGGGTTTGAGATGTTAAGCTGGTTTAATCCTGTTAATTCAAAATTCAGTAGGCTAGTGAATTAGATTAGATTTTTCATAATTAGCTGTTAGATTTTTTATTTATAAAGACGGAAGGCCACATAAAACTCACGGCTCCAAGCAGAAACAATGCAATATATATTATACGAGTGAGTTAAGCATAGGAAAAAAGCAGTTTAATTGGAGCACAATTCACACTAGAACCAAGCAAGCGGCCATCTTGAGCGCAAAAAGTTAATGATTCAATGGTTTTTGAAAGTGAAAGTGGTTCACATTGGAGCTTACTGATATAAAACAGAACAACTAAAAGCTTTTATTATTACAACTCTATTCCTCTCAAAAACATTAAGCAAAGCAAAGCTATTGCTGAGAAGATAATTAACTTTCTTACTCTAAGCTCGGACTTAGACTTTAAAATAGTACAGGGTCCCAGTCAAAGCAACTCATATGACTGTAGTGTTTATATGATCTTGGTACAGGACACACTTTACAAATGTACAAAAACAACGAGTGTTTCAGAGAATTTTCCATTCCACCTTTTGATGAAACTGACTGCATTAAAAAAAAGATGTTCATTAGCATATAATAGAAAACTCCATCGATAATAAAACTCTGTCTTCACTGATGGTGCAAGGGAAAAAAATTAAGTTGATTGTCCTTTTCAAAATCCTAAAAGAGCTTCTCCAGCTGCAACTAGGGACAGTATACAAAAAATAACCTTCAACAACAGTTATTCCGTATTATCCAACAGCCTGTAGCTGACTGAAACACTGAAAACTTCTCACCAGCCTGGACAAAAAAAACATTTTTCAGCCACACCTACTTCTACAAAAAAATATTACCCCACCAAAATCTACTCTGAAGAAGAAAGTAAAAGACAAGTCAAGTAGTAACAGAAAAACACTAGATTCAAAAGTAGCTCAACCACCTAGTGAGACTCTTGAGTTGATAATTCAAGCTTATGGTGAAGAGGTGATGAAGAAAAGTCAAGTTTATGAGTGGCACAAGTGGTTTCGTGAAGGCCGTGAAAACGTTGATGATAACCCTCATGATGGACGTCCTTCAAAAGCAATTAATGACATTAACATTGAGCTAGTACAAGTTGTGCGTGAAAATAGGAAATTAGCAATCGATGAAATTGTAAATTCATCGATAGCCTAAATTAATTTTTCTTAGAATTTTTTTTCAGGTAACACTTACTCCCCTTTACCATGTCACTAGAACTTACGCCCTTTTTCTGTGACAGAAGATGGCACTTAGGTGTCATATCCCCTTTGGTTAATACGCATTTTGGTTTTTTGTATTTTACTCGATAAATATTTTTTAAATCAACAAAAAACTTCTAGAGGTTATGTAGTTAAAGCGAAACAAGTTTAACTGGACTGTTTTTCTTGCAGATCCCGATGCTCCGAGCCGTAATGACCCTAAGTTCCGAGAGTGGCATCACTGGTTAGTTGTCAACATTCCTGGACACAACGTTTCTGCCGGGGAGACCCTGTCTGAATATGTTGGCTCTGGACCCCCACAGGGAACAGGTAAAATAATCTCTGATACTAACTCATAGTATATAACGTCATGTTATATAAATAATTTTAGGTTCTTTGAACATATTATATCAACATTGACCTTTGAGACCATCAATATAGCAGATAGTTAAACATTTCTGTATTTGATAGTTAATCGAGGCCTAATACTTTTAATTTATCAAGGCCTAATATTTTTAATTTGTTAGGCGATTCTTTTTGTGGAGATTATGGGCGCTAGGGAAGTAGTAAAAACATTAGGAGAGCTCAAATCTATTCTGTTACGTAATATTGTTCTTTAAAATAGTGGAATTTCCAAAATGTTAATACAAAATTATCTATTAAATAACAGAAAGTTGTTGTATAAGGTTGTTTTTTTTTCAAACTGACACCGATAAGCTTACATTAAAAGTTATGTACAAATAAAGCAATTAATGGGAAATAACTTTGATTGCCGATAACTTTTTATACGAGAAAATCCAAAACCAAGAGATCAATAACCTTGATTAACGCATATAATTGGTCGGATGTACTATAGTTCTTAACTGTAAACATTGGTTTTTGGTACTGGTTCTTTTCCTTTGAACCGTTGGTAGCAGCAAGAATAATTTTTACCTGTAATATAATAATTATCACTGTAATTTACAAATTAGTTATCGTTGGTGTTGCACCTTATTTATTACAGGCGTATTCAATTTAATTGATATCTTAACTTTATAAGTTTTGCTTTTTCTGTCTGGATTCCAAAATGTTAGTTCATGCTAAGAAAACGATAACGCATTTTAGTAAAACATTTATTCAGCAAACCATCATGAATTGTTCAAACGCTTTAAACGTTGTTTATGTATCAATAGTTCGTGGCCTATTTTGGTAATTTTTATTATAAATTACCAATCTAAATCGTCTATAGTACTTCATTTCATTTAGCAAGCCGATTCATATAGAATTTCGACAGCATTTCGGGTCATCTTCGGTCCAAGCAAATATAAATTATTATGATAAAATTTTATAACATTAACAAAGATTTCAAATAGCCTACTAATTTTATATGTAGGCCTACTTTGTTACGCTTAAAGGGTTAAAATTAAGTTCTGTATTTTTCTGTGTATGTCTGTTGGTAATGCATTAATGTCCTTATTTCTCAGTGTTTCGCGGAATGGACAAGAGCACCTTGATAATGAAAATGTCAACCCGAATAAAGTGTTAAATTGTGAGGTTGAGGTAGTACCTTAAATACTTTTAACCATTGTGGAAAGTAACTTTCAATTATAGGCCTACCTCAGATGCCACATAGATCTATAAAGCATTTTTTAGTTTAATAATTGGATTTAACATATGGACCAACAAGATCCGGGTGAAATTTAATTGCGAAGCATTAGTTTTGGCTAAAAACTGTCAGATACTGTATTTGCGAAGCTTTATATATAATAGTTTTGTCAGCATATCTGTAAGTATGCAAACCAACTGCTGTGCTTAATATAAGATGGTTTTAACTGACTACGATAAGATCTCCGTGCGTAGAACGGGCACATAGCTAGTCTATTATATATAGCCTACCTATTTAATTTTGTAAAGTGATTTTTTTTGTCAGAATTGTGGACGCCTGGGAAGTTGTAAAATGATAGAATAGGAATCAAATTATAGGTCTTTATTCCGTAACGGCAAGAAAAAGTGGAATTAAAATATGTCAATGGAAAATTCTATTTTATTTTACACAAAGATCCGCGGACACAAATAGAGCAACAAGCTGTCCACATACCAGGAAAACTGGAATTTTCTGTGTCGGGAAAAACCCAGGAATCATACCATTTAAACAAGTATACTGTTGTTGCATTGTTTGTTTACTTTTCAGATTCCTTAATATACTCATCAAAAACGATAAACTGAGTTTAACAGATGAACTTTATTGTAAAATTGTTAATTGATACCGTTGAATGAGTATCAATGTATAACTTCGTATTGTATTGTGGCCGACGACTTTTAATTGTGCTTGCAATTATTTTGCTTGAATCCTATGCCAATATTTGATATATACCAATATTTGGTATATTGATATATACCTTATACAGGGTGTTTTTAAAAGAATGCCAGGATTTTAAGTGATAATTGTTTGGGTGCTATTCAAGGTACGTAACTAAACGTTTTATACATCAAATTGAAGCTAAAATAACTAAGTTTTGTTTCCCGTGTAGAAAGGGAGGAAACTTTGACCTCGGCATGCGCAAAACAGGTGCGCGGTGGTAGGCCGCTATTGTGACTCATACGCCAGTCGCCAGTATGACGTTTACAGCGCAACCGAAGGTACAGATTGTAATCTGTGGTTCGCAGAGTTTATATCCATTTGCTAAATTAAACTAAAGAAGCTTGAAGCTGGATTAATGAGTTTCGTGGCACCGAAGTGTTTTGAAAAGACATTCACCTGGCTGGCTAAAAACAAGCGATGACATAGTCGAATAAATCCGACAATTCTGCATCAGAAGCCCAAAAAGCTGATTGCCCGACGAAGTCTTAAGTTGAACAAACCTAAATTGGTTACTTTATGATGTTATCTATAAAAGATAGAGTCTTTGTGCCGAAATGATTCAGTTATGACATCAGATAAACCCTCCGTTCGTCCTAAGCGTACAGACTTTGCCAGTTTTACGCTCATATAAGATTGATGAAAATCTGAATTTTATTAAATCATTCTGAATTGTATCAAAGAATAAAAAAAAACTTTATTATTTTCCCTTCGATTTGACGTTTAAATCGTTAAATTATCTTGAATAGTCCTCGAGCAATGACCGTTTGACATCCCGGCATTCTTTTAAAAACACCCTGTACTTTCCTTTCTATTGTTTAGAAAATAGTTATTTGTGCAACTAGTGAGAAAGTGAGCAATTGACTCACTCGAGAGAAATCCTTACTCACGAGCCGTAGGCGAGTGAGGAATGGTTTCTCGAGTGAGGCAATTGTACTTTGAACTCGAGTTGCACATTATACTTTTCCTACAGTTACCATAAAACAAATAAATTGGTGAAGAAACATAACCTATTTTTACACAGAAGTGAACTTTTAATATAACATTTAATGTGAAGTGACAAATACAACAGTACAACAGCTGACCAGCTGATTTACAGCCAGTGCTGCCAACGTACTTCGCGCGCATACGACGTTGCCTGCATGTTACGCGCTCACTATTTCATGCCTTCACGTTGCAAATCTGGAGTGAGACAAAGTAATTAGAGTGAGACAATGTTAACATTGTCTCACTGATGAGCGAATTGGCCACTTTGCTTTCTCAAATCAGTGAGAGAACATGTACATTGTTAGGTAACTGTAGGAAAAAATAGTAGTATAAGTTTTTTTGTTGTATCCATTTATCAAACCAAACCCTCTTTACCTTCAAGTGTGTTGTGGAAACGCAATAAGAATGAAACAAAATGATGACACGGTGTGAGTGAATGCTTTTGGGACGGGGAGTAGTTGAGGGAAAGAGAGATAGATATATAAAAAAAGAGAGAGAAGTAAATCTTTATCTCTACCCGATTGTGAGGAAGTGGGGGTTTGTTTACTTCAAAACACGAGCCTGAGCGCCCAGCGCGATCCAATAAAGGAGATAAAATTACCTTACTACAAAATGCCAAAAACAAAACCAATTGTCATAAAACATTAAAGGACGTCTCATATTTGTTGCTTAACTTTCACAAATAAAATGAGACATCAATAAAAGCTATGTGACATTCCATTCCTAAGATAAGGATACTTTTAATACAGTAGGCTTAAAGCGTATTGCCAACACTCACGTTTGGTTGGCTAAATGCAGCAATACAGCCTAGTTTCAAATTACTGACTTCCTAGAAATGTTATTTCTTGATAGGCTACCTGCCAACATCATTTCCTTATTAGTTAACGGAATTTTGTTTTTATGTTATTTGAACGGAAAGGAAATGTAATCTTCAAACTTCAAACCAAACCAACAAAAAGTTAAGCTTTTCCGGTCTTTGCAATTGAAAATATATATTGGCGATTTATTAATTTTATAATACACCGATCATTACCGATCATACATCATCAAAACATATTTTAAAGTTAAAGTGTCTGGAGGAAATAAATGTCAGTATATAAATGCAAATTTGTTACATCAACTTAAGTAAGTAAAGAATAATAATAAATATGGTACATTTTTTTATTGTTTTTTATTGGGGGGTGTAAAATACAGTTATGCACGCCCTCAGTCCTTGAGGGGGGTGTGGGACTCTCACATCCATCTGACCTCAAGCATACTCACTAAAAGCACCTCCCCCCTCCACTCAGTTGTGGGAGGGCGATAACAGCATTTAGCGGGAGTCCACCTATCTCCTGGAATGACATCTGTTCTGTAACATCATGATATTGACATTGGATACTGCAAGTATATATCATTTACGAGAAACAGATGTAGCATTGACTTCAGAAAAGCATTGGATGCTAGCTCCGCTCCGCTCAATATTGCAAGCAGACAACTGCATTGTACACCTAGTTATGTTTTACTATAAATAAACTGATTTAATTCTGAAACATTAACAAATAATTAAACATTTCTCTTTTACTAAATTGTTGTGTTCCCTTAAAATTCTTGCAACGATTCTTCTCATTGTTTTAAATAAATTAAAACATAAAACATCTATTAATGAAAAACAAAGACTAACAAATTATTATATTAAGTTTTGAAGAGAAAGGGCTTATTGCCTTGAAATAGGGGAGAGAAAGGATAGGATAAGCAGGCTTACCTTAAGAAATGTAGGCATCCCACTTCATTCACTACAGAACACAGAAGAAAACACAAAACTTAAATAAACACTGCATAATTCGAGGCCACTGGCCCCTTTCTCAACATGGAGAGTCACATTAGATATTTCGAGTCTTTCACTGGTAAGGAAGCAGTGTTGCCAACACACTATAAATTTACAAATGAATATTTACAGGTTAAATGAGTCATTGAATTTATTTACACTTAGTCTAAGCCTGCTTTTTAGGGGTGGAAAGGGAAAAGGGAAATGTTTGGCCTATCTGAGATTGAGGTTTGGGGGCTCCCTGGATTTTGTGAACCATTGATAAAAAGATCCCATCTCCTTAGTTGTGATGGGTTACAGGTAGGAGGGAGTACTACGACTATCCGTAGTACTATCCTGATAATTGAACCAATTCGTATATACCAAGGCAAAAAAAATGTGGTTCGGATTCCACTACAAACTGTAGGTCCCTTAGTTGCCATTAGCTGTATGGGCTATTAATTATCAGCTGTGTTTAAGGAATGTCGGCCTTAGTCACTAACAAGACTACAAGATCGTGCCATTCATCCTACACTCATCTCCATTCATACTTGGCTTAAAATACCTACTTTGTATGGTCGTCATTTAATAAGAAAGTGTAAAGTATTAAGAGAAGGATTTTATTATTTTTGAATTGAAACAACTGTTTTGGCAGCATGAATAGGCACTGGTTTATCTGGATGGTTGTTTTTTATGTATGTCCTATGATTGTTAATTCTTGTTCTAAAACTGGTGGTGGTAAGTCCAATATATTGAGATGGGCAATGGTTGCATAGAAGTTGATATACAACATTTTTTGTGGAGCATGTATTGTGTCCTTTTATTTTGAAGGTTTCTCCTGTTGATGTGCTCGTAAATGTTGTTCTGGGCAGGTTTTGCATCTTGCCATGTCACATGGAAATGCGCCTTCTATGGGTTTATCTTGGCCTTTGGTAGTTTAGGGTAAGCCTGCTTCCTTTCTCTCCCCTAAATTATTGTAATTGATGTTGATTAATCTTGATTTTGTACTATATAAAACATTACTCAATTTCCAACATCCTCCCCATCTTTGAATTTTGCTTCACATTATCAAAATTTCAAACAAAACTACAGTATTTACATGTTTCTTTTGGGTTTACAGGTCCATTTTCTCTGGATTTTTATCTTCCTCCCTCTTCTTGATTCTGTAGGTGTTGATGAATTTTCTTCTTTTTCAATATGTACATCCTGTTCTTGACATGTCTTTTGAATGTATTTCCATGGGGTAAAGTCTCTGGATGGGTCTTGTTAGTTCTCCTTTTGCTGTTTTTAACTTGGCTACTCTGCAGACTCCATCCTTTCCTCATATAAACACTTTGTCTCCAACACTAGGGCCAGTGGCCTTATTCTTTAGATATTATCGTCACCTATTAGTACAATATCACCAGTACTTATTGTTCTCCTTCCTTTGCCATTGTTTTCTTTTGACCTATGTACTAGCATCACAAGGGTACTAATATGCACCAATATGTACTAACTATGCAAGAGTTTTATTTATTTTATATATATACAGTAGAACTCCGATTATCCGAATCAATAGGGACCAGACCCCATTCGGATAATCAAAAATTCGGATAATCGGAGTTTTACCGGAATTCTGGGAATTTTAAAGAAAAATCCTCATTTTCGGTACTAAGTGAACTTTTAATTAATAATAATTTAAATCAGAACATTTTTACAATTTACAATGCTCATAGTACAAGTGTTCTATACATGTTATTAAGTCAATAGTGTTCAATCAAAGTCCAAAATTGGCTAAATGTGTTTAATAACAATTCTTTGATATTTTGCAAAACTTATTACTGTAGCTTTAAGTTTTTAAAATTGTTGAAATAAGCGATTCGGATAATTGGAGATTCGGTTAATTGGAGTTCGGATAATTGGAGTTCTACTGTATATATTTTTTTTATTCTAAAAATAGGAATACTTATATAAAATAAAAATGACAAAGTGCTATGAAATATTGTTGTGGTAATTATTTAGCATGACCACTTTCATTCTGAATGATTTAAGACTAAAACCATTAAATTTGGTGACATTGGTGTCAATCAATGACGATTTTTGTATTTTTATGTCACTTAGACCCTATCTAACCCTGTACAGGGTAAAGCAAGCGGAGGAAGTGAGGAGAACTTTCAGGAAATACTAACCTAATAACATACTAACACCACAAAAAAAATCAGCTAGTTATTAATTTGTTCTATTTTACGGCATTATTTTTTCTAAAATTCCTGGGCTAATGTAACTTTTATCATATATGTTGTGTTTTAGGTCTTCATAGATATGTGTTTCTTGTATACAAGCAACCCAATAAACTCATCTTTGATGAACCTCGACTAACAAACAGGTAATACATTTGTTCATACTACCATATTGTGAGACCATTTTCTTAAGTATTGACATAATGTAGAAGGAAATTAAATGACTTTTAGTCAATTTCCCTATAGGGAAGTCATTATTATCGTAGGTTGCACTGTTAGACCTAGACCCGGACCGATCTTCTTCTTCATTTTGATGTCCCTAGAGGCCTAAACACTTTTCTTTAAAATTGTATTATATTTATGTATTAGTGGTCGGTACCATTTTTTCAAAATTCAAAGTTGTTCAAAGTCGGTATCGGTAGCGTTTCCTAGCCAAAATCGATTCCCGGTTCCGGTACCATCGGTACCCTATTTTATTTTTAGGATAGGCTACTTAACAGTATTTTGCATTAGTATAGGTTTGTACAAAATTACAGGATTAAGAAAATAAAACTTATTTGTATAAAAAAAAAAACCACTTAAACTTGAGCGTTCCTGTTTAGCAAGGACACAGAGTTTAAAAAAGAATTCTTCATTAGGTCTATTAACTAGAGCAGGGCCCGTGGTCAAAAACTCAACCAAAAGTATGTATTGTGCAAACTTCTCTATTTTCACCCCACGCTGTAAATTTAACATGTAATTGGAATTTATTTTGAATTTCTTTTGGAATCTTGTTTTGATTTTCAGTTTTTAGCGAATTTCCCATATAGGGAATAAGCTATTACCGTAGTACTCATGGTAAGGCCTGGACGTGGGACCGATTTTTTTTTCGTTTTGAGGTCCCTAGAGGCCAAAAACACCATCCGTTCATGAACATATTTTGGTCAAATTTGGAAAATGTTTTATTTCTTACTAACTATTAACATTAAAAAAAAAAAAACAGTTTTACCCTCCCTGATGCGGCAAACCTAAGTACTTGTTAAACTAATTCTATTTAAATAGGGAATAAATGTTATATTTTAAGTAGACATTTCAGTGTAAATCCAATCAGTCAAATGGAAATTCGCTTAGTCTGCAGGTTTGCTGCGGCGGGGGTATTTTTTTTTGTAGTTTAGTCACCAACATGGCAACCCAAATAAGGCCCATGTTAATTTTTTTAAAAGTTTAAATTCATTTTTTGTGCTTATTTTAATTTAAAATGGGATTCTGCACATCTACTGGCAAAAATATCTTTCTAACAGTATGCGTAGATTTTACATGCCATGCACAGGAGCTGAGAAAAAAGGTTTTCAATAAACATGCTTGCCTATTAATATATAGAACTAGCAGTTACCCGGCGCGCGTTGCTGCGCTTAACAACTATTATTTTAAATGGTAATTTGTTCTTTACGATGAATAAAAATAAAAATACCAAAAATAAAAATAGAATATTTTACTTAATTGCCAGTGGATAAACACTGTTCTTGGTTTTTTCATTAGGTGTATAAATATATAAGTTTTTAGGCGCAACTACCACCAAGTGAGCACGCAACATACAGCTGTCCATGTGAAAAGCATGCAGTTTCTAAATTTAAACCGACGATAGTCAGGTATTGCCCTAGTGCCTTATAATGGTGATTGCAAAAGCAAGACACAAAGGAAATTGTACTTGCTTAAATTCAGAGGGTAATTCGGATGAAATCATCAGTATTCTTGGGATTAAGACTATTCTCCTTTAAACTTACCACTGATAATTTTTGCTACAATCAATTTTGGTGTCATTTTTTTTATTGTCAGTCTGGTAACGTTGCACAGCTTCGGTGGATTTAAGTTTCGCATTAGTATTATTGGAGTTCCTTCTTTTAATGACAGTAATGTGGTGGGTTAATGACGAATTGAGAGGCATTTGATATCTGAGTTAGCACGCACAATTAATATTCACTTAATAATTTATGTTAGATTGTGTGGGTATATAACAAAAGATAAAAATATTAAGGCATTGCCATCCCTTTTATTGTTTTACTTTGATAAAGTGTTTTATGTTTACATATTTAACATTGGAGAATTTAAACGTTGTTGAGTGCACAGGTATGCTGCGATTGGGGTTTAATATACAGTATTTGGACTTATTCAAAAGTAAAATAGTTTTCTGTGCTGCACTCTGTGGAAACATTGTGGCACTATTTCAAATCATAACAAATACAGAATATTGCGATTATTCAAATCTACAAAACGAGCCATCAAAAGAGAAACATGGTAAATTCCCTTGGGGCTCTGCCCCAGTGGCCTTTAAATTCCCATACCATGTTATTCTTATGGAGGAAAAACGGGTTTTTGTCACAGCTAATTTCAGAGAACGGCTGGGCCTAGAAACTTGGTAGAGGTCTCTAAAGAAAGGTATTATGGTCTGTAGGTGAGCCATCAAAAGAGAAACGAGGTAAATTCCCTTGGGGCTCTTCCCCAGAGGCCTTTAAGGTCCCCTCAACAGATCTGTTTACATTATGACCATATGTATAATTTTACACTACTTTTAATGAACCAGCTGTTAATTTTAAAATTGTATTTCAAAGGTTAAGTGTTATGACCATTTACTGAAACTGTCAAAATTAAATGTTTACATTATTATTTATGATTTCAAAATTTATTCTTCACTGCATGGCAAGCTTTTTATCGTTTGAACAAAATGATGAATTTATGATATGTTTTAGATTTGTTGTTCAGAAATCTATGCTTTAATGCACTTTTTTGGTCTACTTTCAATAATCATTTGTAGATGTATGTAATCATTTGTACATTGAGGATGTGAGCTGTGTTCCAAGTTTTGGAATAGACTAAGCACGGAATAGGTTTAATCTATTGTTTGGTGCAGTAGGTGAATTAACCCTTTGAGTGCCAACGTCCGGGGAACCGGACGTTTTTAAAACGAGCCAAAAGTGCCGACGTCCGGCCGACCGGACGTTTTTAGAACGAGCCAAAAGTGCCAACGTCCGGCTGACCGGACGGTTCGTAATGATCGAACAGTTGTCATAACAACCGAATGGATACTCTGATTCTTTTAACCCATATTTGTCATATTAACATTGAGTCGAAAGTTACTAGATGCGATACATCGATTGTCGTTGGTCGAAATATCGAAAATTCGATTTTTACGAAATTTTAACCTAAAAATCGCCAGATCGCGCTCAGCATTTTTAGCGCGACCTTCGGGAAAAATCATCGGCATTTTTTGAGCGTTACTTTTATTTCTCGCAAGGCACTCTAAGGGTTAATGGCTGTTCAGGTATTAAAAAAGAGGGAAAGGGTTTTTACTTTGATGTACATATCTAGCTAGGTCTAACAATGCATCTAAACCTCACTACATAAAAAAAATTCGGAAATACAACAGTGCCATCACATCTCATCTCATTTGCATAATTTGTTGCCAACCAAGGCAGACTAGGTTATGGATTTGATTCAGCAAATGTTCAAGATTTGTGGTCAAATTCACTACAATTATGGTCCATCCCATCCACAAAATACATGCACAACTTTATGTGATCGATGCGGCCTAGGCAAAACTATGCCAGAAGTTAATCAATTAGCAAATAAGTACATGATGATTAAATACATTGGTCGATACGATGTGGCAAGAGAAGGAATCAAAATTGCTTAGATCGAAGTAAGAATGATTCTGCCTTCTGGAGAATCAGATATTTTATCAAATACAAAAAAAACTGATATAATATGCTGATAAAATTCGGTATTTTTATGACCAAAGATGGTGATTCACTTATTCAATCCAAATACGGTTGAATGATTTTCCTACAGCAGATGTAACCAGTTATTAGTAATATAGACTCTTTCCGTGAGATGACAAACTAATTATATAAACTCCTTTTCCCATATAGTTAACGTGTGAACTATCACATCTACTGTGGGGAAATGGTGTACCAACTTGATTAGGCACTAGGCTATTATAATATTCTTCATTCAACAATTCTTCTCTTAACTCAGGACCACCTACTAATTTACTATGGTTGGTTTTTACTGGTATAGGTTTTATTTTGTATGTCTGTTTATTTATAAAGTCCTTTATATTTTCATAAATTATTGCTAGGCCTGCTTCATTCAAATGCACTAGGTCTACAGCTAACCTTCTGTTGATCCAAATCTCTTTCTCATATAAGTCAACCAACACCTTACCATTGTACATAAGTAAATTGTTTATGTTAACTTTATCTTATTCAATCTACTATATGCCTTTAAATGAGTATTAACTGCATTTAGTTTATCCAAATGTGTCTTATCTTCATTTCCTAATCTAGGAATATAAGGAATTTCTACCAATAAAACATTTTTTCTTAACTGAATTAACTTTTGCAATAAACCCTCAAATTGTTTTATTATATAGTCTACTGAATCTCCTCTAAGGAAATTATTTACTCCTATCCACACAATCACATTTGTCGATAACTTATCTGAATTTTCATCAATTAGTTTACCTAAATCTTCAATCTTTTGACCCCCTACACAAAGATTAATCTTATTTTTGCCATTGAGCGAGCGAGTGATATTTAACCCTAATAACTTATTACCCATACGAACTCCTAGACTATCGGATAATAACTGAAAACATTCTATTGCCGGTTGGTAACAATCTTTGTTTTTATCTTTCTCCGTATTTACTATGTTAACATTAACCATCCTATCTACATCGCTCGCATCCTTATGTCATGCTCTACTATCATTGTTTCTACCTTTTTGCTCATTATCAATATTGTATCTATGTTTTTCTTGCGACCCCCCTCTTTGATTGAACGATTTGTAGTGGTTTACACTTTCCTGTCTGTCTTGGTACCCCTTATCTCGATATCTGTCGTCGTATTTTCTATTTACATGATCATTGAAGTGTTGTCTCTCGTCGGCTTTTTGATTTGAGATATTATCACGTCCCTGATATCTACCATTGTGATACTGTGAGTTACAAAATCTCTCTCTACCCTCAAAATTACGTCGATTTAACGTTCTACCCCCCTCATTTAATGATTTTTGTTGGTCTGGAATGTTCACCAATCGTATTAATAGGCGTTCTAACTCATCACGTGTATCAATATCTTTTGCAGCCGCTAGCCCCATGCCTATCCTGGTAGGTAAATGCCTAACAATAGCATAAATGAATTCTTCCATTAATAATGGCTTGTCCAAATGTAAGTTACTC
This sequence comes from Macrosteles quadrilineatus, assembly GCF_028750875.1. Lineage (NCBI taxonomy): Eukaryota > Metazoa > Arthropoda > Insecta > Hemiptera > Cicadellidae > Macrosteles > Macrosteles quadrilineatus. Next base: position 34,973,059 of record NW_026542594.1, on the reverse strand, counting down.
TCATAATATTTCATTACATACACAATTAAATCTGTGTTACCATCTACAAAATCACCATCACCAGCTAATTTACTTTCAAATTTTCTTAGAATAGTTTTATTCCAAAATCGTCGCTTAAACGCGTTTTCAAAATCATCAAATGAGTTAGTGCACATGATTATATCTTGACCCCAAGCATTTGCATTCCCCTTTAAATATCTTAACAAAATCAGCTTATTTGACTCACAAGTACCACAGGATACATCACAAAATTTTCTGGCATATTTCAAAAATTCATCGGATGGATAAACTTTTCTCCATCCCCATGAAATTCAACCAAGTACAATTCAGCATTTTGGACATTTGCAAACGACACGGTTTTAAGCACTTCATTTGGCTTAGTTTCATCATTTGCGTTTACGCGATTTTTAAAATTTAGGCATACACCTATCTCTTCATGCATTTGCTGCTCAATCTCGCACCTAAACCGATTTTTCCACATTTTATAATCTTTATGAAATTCTGATCTGAAGTTTAGAAATTCATGTAAAGTTTTATCAGGAGCCATTGAGATTTTACTTGAATTTGTTTCTAATTCCTTATTAACATATGCTAATTCAGACTTTATGTCAATGAATTTATGATCAATGTCCTCTGAGAGACTCACTATTTTTGTATTAACTGTCTCTGTTAAACAACTAATTTCCTTGTCAATTTGTACCTTACAAAACTGATCATTACTGTCCTTAAACAATACTAAGTCCTGCTTGATGTTATCTTGTCCATCACTTACAAGTTTTACTTTACTGTCAACAATAGAGATTTTGTCATTAAATTCCCTAGACAAGTCATTAATATGTCCATTATTAATGTAAATTCCCTTTACATTATTGTCCATCCTATCAACTTTTTCTTCTAACATTTTATGGTCATTCTCTATAACCTTTACTTTATCATTTACAATCTAAAGCTCAGCTTTAATTTCAGTTCTTAGTTCCCCAATTTCAGATTTTAATTCTTGTTTTAATTCCCTAATCACCCTATTTGTCCCATCTACAGAGACCAGCAATTTGTCAAAACTATCCTGCATTTTAATATGTAACATAGTAGTGATATTTAGCATACAATTTTGCATATCATTAACAGCTACTGTCGGCCTTGTATCCATTAAGTTTACTGTTTCATTTGTATTATTAGTACAAGTATTTGGACTATTCTGAGTACGCCTAATATCCATGTCTATTAAGTTTAAGCTTTCATTGGACTCTCCAAGTTTACTACCATTATTCATACAATCTCTTTCTTCATTATCTATGCCTATGTTATCATTAGTAAGTTTATGAACATCCATTTTTATTTTAAGCTCAGATAAAGGTAAATCTTCAGATGAATTACTAGATGAAGTTGACATTGATTACGCTACATTATATTAAATAGGTCTATGTTATTAAAATGCTTGTTTTTTTTAGTTCTGATATTCTAGGCCTAAGCTACATAGCCAAATTACTTAAATTGTAATAATAATCAAAAGATTTATTTTAGATGGTTATAAGTTATCTCACGGAGTTAGGATATGCCTAGCCTAAATAACCTAAAACATACACTGATTCTTGATAGCCTATCTCAGTCTTGACAAGTTATATAAATTGTCGATCCTACCTGATGCTGAAGTCTCACCAATAGTCATGAGTCATGAAGGAGTCCTAGTCCTGGTCCTGGGTCCTTGTCTTGTTAAGTCGCCGTTTGACGTCACAGTCTGTGTCCTTGTTTCGTTCACTGAAGCTTCACATCAAAACCAAAGGGTCCTAGTCCTGTTGTCTGTCTGGGTAATGGATCTGGGTAGTGTGTCCGTGTTTCCCGCAGTCACCTCTCACTATTGTCAGTTGTTAAAGTGGACGTTAGGAAGCCCCACGTTGGGTGGGCGCCATTTTGTCGCGTCTCCGCTGTCTGGTCTTCTGCTCCGGCGTCGTCACCAAGATTGTAGCTCAGCGTAGATGTCGACGTTCACCTTGTAATGGGTTATGAGGGAGTCTTTTAATAACACGCACGAATGCATTAAACTTGTATATTAACTGTTCAATGGGCTCACAAAAGATTTTACATTGACAAAATGAGTTAGGCCCTAATCGAAACAACGTAAAAGTATTTACTGAACAGACGCAGCATGCGTGTTGCCTGTTGCGCATCTCCCTCTCAACTGACTCTCGATCACGACTACCCTTACTAGTGTTCATGCGCACTTTGGCCTACGCGTAAGAAAATACTTCCAAACTCTTTTAATAATTTTAAAATCTATATTGTATATTTTAGGCCCGTCACAGTAGTAAGTACTTTATTTTGACAAGGTGGTCATTTCCGGCCGCCATCTTGGAACCGCCATATTGGATGCAAAATATTTTTTTCAAATGTAAAGGTGGGGTTGTGACCCATTATTTCAAACTAGATTTTTACCCTGATTACAATGCCACAAACCGTTTTTAAAAATCTTGATTCATTCTAAAGTTATGAGGGCTTTTTAAAACTTTATTTTTAGCCCATTTTAACATTGTGGTTGTACAAACTAAGACCATAATCTCAAAATAGTGCTAGATAAAGATAAGTATACACTATCAGTCATTGTCGACATATTTTCACTTGGTTATGAAGGCTGTATTTTTGCGGCCGCGATCTTGGATCCGCCATTTTGAAATGTGATAAATTATTTTAAATATGAAGGGGGTTTTGTGACCCATACTTTTTTAACCTAAACTCAATTCCATGACCCGTTTTTCATTTTCATATTTTGATTTAGAAATATTGACATTTTTAACAAAAAAATGTTAATATTTCATAAATAGAACTTGATAACAAAAAATGGATTGCGGCATTGAGTTAAGCTTAAGAAAAGTAATTCGAAATGATGGGTCACAACACCCCCTTCATATTTAAAATAATTGATCACATTTCAAAATGGCGGATCCAAGATCGCGGCCGCAAAAATACAGCCTTCATAACCAAGTGAAAATAGGTCGACAATGACTGGTAGTGTATACTTATCTTTATCTATCACTACTTTGAGATTATGGTCTTAGTTTTTACACGCACAATGTTAAAATGGGCTAAAAATAAAGTATTAAAAAGCCCTCATAACTTTAGAATGAATCAAGATTTTTAAAAACGGTTTGTGGCATTGTAATCAGGGTAAAAATCTAGTGTGAAATAATGGGTCACAACCCCACCTTTACATTTGAAAATATATTTTGCATCCAATATGGCGGATCCAAGATGGCGGCCGGAAATGACCACCTTGTCAAAATAAAGTACTTACTACCCAACAATGTTTGGAAGTGGTCTGGGATTGATATTTGAAAAAATGTAGAAAAACGTTGGCGGGGGGGGGGGGACAATTAAAACTCACCCTGTATATACAGGGTGGTAATAAAGTCCGAAGACAGTTAAATATTTAAAAAAATAATGTAGATAGAGCTACAATACTTGGTACAAAGTTACAGAGCATAAAACTGTATCTTAACACATATTCAGTGATCCAATAACTCTTCAGGGGGACGGCCCACAAGGAGTCGGAAGAAAATCTTAAATGGAAGCATAGGTCAATATGCAATATGAAAGGTCTTTTTGAGTAGAATACAATGCCGCAAATCGCAGTTCAAAAGGTTGATCCTGCGCAAAATGGCAGCCGTTCAAAGATTTCTTGAATCTGCCATTTTGAATCTTTGAACGACTGCCATTTTAGCGAATTTCCCTATAGGGAAGTAGCTATTACCGTAGGTCTCATGGTAAGACCTAAGCCCGGGACCGATTTACTTTTTCATTTTGATGTCCCTTGAGGCCAAAAACACCATTCGTTCAAATTTTTATATATCTATATATAGATATATATATATATATAGATATATATATATATATATATATATATATGTCCATCCGCACGATAACTTGAGTAATTTTTGTCAGATTTTGATAAAATTTGGTTTGAAGGTGTAAGGCGGGATAAACTTGAATGAGTTCGCGAACCAGCATTATCGGACTATGGGAACGGGGGTTTATGGGGGGTTTTATGGGGTAAAAATAGGTTTTTCCCATTTTTGACCCTAAAAACACGAAATTTCACAATTTATTTTTAAACCATTTTGTAGAGCTTAAAAAAACAAATAATTTAGTATATTGAAGCGTTATTATGCGCCTAATTGTTATGGAGAAAATTTAAAAAAATTGTAATTTTAAAATTCCCATGTTATTCTTATGGAGAATAAGTCAACTGTTGTAGTTTGCTTGTTTATGAACATATTTTGATCGATTTTGGAAAATACTTTTATTTCTTACTAAACTATTATCATTTTATAAAAAAATCTTTTTTACCCTCCCTGTTGCAGCAAACCTAAGTACTCGTTAAACTAATTCTATTTAAATAGGAAATAAAAATGCTATTTTTATGGAGGCATTTTAGTGTAAATCCAATCAGATTAATGGAAATTCGCTTAGTCTGCAGGTTTGCTGCGGCGGGGGTATTTTACTCAGGCGTTCTTTTGAGCTTGAATTTACGGCATTGTAATCTACTATTGAAGACCTTTAACTTGATGTGCATATCGACCTATGCTTGCGTTAAAAATTTTCTTCCGATTCCTAGGGCTGTGCCCCCTGAGGAGAAAGCGTATAATAGCAATGTAAATTAAATGAATCTTTGAACAACTGTCATTCTTGGCTCGGTTGTCCGTTTGAGTTCAAATTTGCGGCATTATATTCTGCTAGTAAAGACCTTTAATTTGATGTACATGTCAACCTATGCTTCTATTTATTTAAGATTTCCTTCTGACTCCTTGCGGGACGTCCCCATGATATGACAGAAAATTGATATTTCCTAAAAAAAAGTAGATTTTTAGGTGTGGTGTTGATGTACTAAATCTTATTGATTTATCTGTTGTCGTTTAGAAAATATTTAACTGTCTTCGGACTTTATTACCACCCTGTATATATATTTAGATATCACCAGATTCAAGGTTTTTAGCTGAAAATGATGGTTCAAAAATTTCTCCGCGCTCTCAAGTATTAACGGAACTACGGACGTTTAAAGTTTTGTTTACTTTTGTAAAACTACTGAATGATGATGCAATGTTTTCTCACCAAAAACTTTCGTTATAAATTTTCTGTCGATTCTAAATTATTTAAAGTTAATATTAGGCCCACACTAATAGTTAATAGGTTATTTAAAATATACACTAATTTATTAAAATACTGTCATCTTACACAACTAAACTGAATATTACTAAAGGCGGCCATGATAGATTACGATATCCATCCACTCATCCAGTGCCACCGTTCTCGACAATGATGGAACCTTTTAAATGGTTGATTTATTTTGTCCATATCTTCTTTTAACTATTGCAATTAATATTTTTTAATTTTTCTAGGAGTATGTTTTTTTGGATTGTTGGTGAATCTTTTTGGTAGGTACCGTACCGTAGTTTATAAAAAAATTTATTGCCATGTATTTTGGTGTACGTTCAAAAAGAGTGAGTCTATGTATTGGGAATTGATATAAATGTTTCTGACGTGTGGAATAATTATGTGGGGTACTTGTGATGGTTAAAATCCCTAATCTTTGAAAAAGAGGTCTACTCCTTTTTTTATTTGACACTTTAACCATGGTACGTACAATTGATTTTTGTGTGTTAAGAAGTTTTTTGTTTTGAAACTGGATCCCCAGAGTACTATACCATACCTTATTATAGAATCAATATAGGCCATGAAATATGTTGGGTGTTGTGGGTGTGTATAGGTGTGTATATACATATGTTAAATACACAGTAAAAATTTGAATCATTTTGGCCTACTATTTCCTGAGATAGGCTAACGGGATCTTTATGTTTAAAAAGTGAACTTTCGGTAAATCGCAAAAATGCAGGAAAAACAATGTACTTACCTTTTAAAACATTCCAGCTTCATAATCCTGATAATCCTGTTCCTTTTCCTTTTCAGTGTCCAGGAGCTTCTTTCTGATCATCCTGCTTCTTTTCCTTGCTAGCTTAGTCTTCTCATCACATGCTATTTCCGATTTCATCACCCAGCTCCGATCAATTTCACTCAAAACTTTTGCACAATTTCTTTCAACTTTTACCCCAAGCACTTTCAAAACCTCTAATCGCCCCTTGTTTCCCTCATTGTAAGTAATTGCAGCATCAAATGTGCCAAATCTAAGAGTTTGTAGTCCCACAAAATTGTTTTTTGGTATTCTGGACCAAGCTTTCGTTGATGTTTTGCGTACGGCCGTGTAGACACTTTTGTAATAACTCTGGGTTTGCTAAATCCTTGAATATGGGTTTTATAACCAACTATTGTTTTGTCCAATGAGTTCTTGTGTTTGTAGGATTTGTTCTCTTTCATTGCCTGTTGGTATTGTCATGAAATTTTGATAATTGATTGAAACATGAATTAATTTAGTGACTAAAATAGATTTAAGAAAAATAGTTATAGAATTGGAAAAAGTGGACTGTATATTGTTTTATTTACATGAAAGGAATCACTTACTGTTTTTGTCAATTCTTCTTGAAATGGAATACAATAATGTTATAATGATTTTCTTGAATTTAGTTTGACACTTTCTTCATACATCTCTCAGTTCATTCTGTCTTCTATGTTGATCTTCATCACAGTCACATGTTTTGCTTTTAAAATTTAATTGTTGAACATTTTTAAAGTAGTTAAACTAACCGACTTCCCCACCACCAACAAAAGGAGGAGGTTTTTTAATTTGTCTGTGGCGATGTTTTTTTTTCTATGTATGTTCACCAATTTCTCTGTGATTCTTATTACCGATCAGCGTGGTTCCACCACCAAAATGACCAGGAGATTTTCTATTTGGTACCATATATAGCATTATGTTTAAGAAAAATATTTGTTTGGTGAAAAATGCTGAAAACCTCAAATATTCAACATTTATTTTGTTTATATTTTTGCAGAGAAGGCAATAAATAATAATAACACTCCTACAGCTGTTAGTTAAAACCATTTAAATGAAGCTACAGACAGTTTCTTCATGAAACAGTTGCTTCATATTGATTAATAAACTATTTCTTGCCATGGAGCCTAAATAAGTAACATTGAAAAAATGCATTTTGTTTTGGTTACTATAAAAAAGGTATTGCAACGTTTGACATGATTTTTGTATGATTCTGTTTTGAGTATTGAATGTTCTGACTTATAAAATTATAGTGAATAGCTGTATGATATTGACAATTTAAGGTGTATTGTGAAAACCAAAGCATTCGTAAAAGAGGTCCAAATATAAATTAGATGCAATTATACCTTAAATGACATAAGAGGTGTGAGATTGCATAATCGTCAATCGTCTTAAAAGTGTTAAATATTTTAATTACTAAACATGCATTTGAAGATGCCAAGATGTGGAATGTTTATTAATATTCTTCACTGTCAATAATATTATGCCTGCTTCGGTAATGGGAAGCTGATTTGCAATTTCTGTGGCACTTTTAAATATTTCAAACAGTTCTGCTTATCAAAAAACTTCAAGTAATTGATATATAACAAATTATACAGTCACTAAAAATCATGAAATAATTTATTTTTGTAAAACAATGCAACCGACTTCAAATGCTCTAAAAAGAATGAAATAATTTAAATAAAGTAAACTTTTGTATTAGTCAAGCTCTCGTATTTCAAGTCGGCGCGGCTCTAACTGCAAAAATATGAATAAAATAAAAGATATTGAGAGTGTATTTTGAAAATCAATAAATTGTAGCTGGATAACATAAATCTATATAAATAAAATTAGAGTTTTGTCTGTACATTGCTCAGAATCATAAATTTTTAGGTTATTTTTACGTTTTATACATTGAAACAAGTCTCATCTAAATTTCTGTCTGTCTGTCTGTAACACTCAAGATGGCATTTTACGCAATCTTCTCCAGGAAAACGAGAGTACCTATCAAGACCCAAGTCATTTTAATGTATTCACTGGATTGGCTAGAGTGTCTTTAGCCATTAAAATATGGCCTCCCTACTTTGTAATTAAAATTACGGACGTTCGAAAATGTAGTTTTGTGTGATTTTTGTCAAGTTTTCGTCCAATTTTTATCACTTAATCATCTATGAAATAACGAACAGCTGTTCGGATCAAGATTATTTTTTCTAGCTGTCACTGAAATGTTTACAAATGTTGTTTACAAACACCGCAACCATTTCCGATTACGTTTTGAAGGCAAATCCCATCCAAGTGAGATTAAAAATGTTTTTCTTACATAAAGGATTTAATTAATCGCAAGTGGAATAATATAGTGTAACCGTAAATTAAATAACTAGGCATCATCCAGGTCAGGAACCAGAGATTCTTTGTGTATAAAATTGTTCTGGACTTTTGATAACCAGAAAGAAGATATTGAATCAGTGTTGTATACGGCTAAGAAACTTAAATTTATTAATGATCATCGCCAATAGCTTAGAAACAAGGTTCCACTCATTGACAGTGCTTCAATGGCGGTTGTGTAAAGTGAAAAGTAAAAAATCACAACTACAGTGGGTGATTGTAACAGAGGTTTACGGATGATGCTAAACTCGATTTTCCAATGTGTCACTTTCTGTTCCTACCATTGACTATATATAGTAAATAGTTCCTACTCAACATGTGATGCAATCGCTGGACCATACAGCCAATAGGCCCATAGCCCATTTCTTGGGTACGTACGCTTACCCAATTATTTATAACGACATTTTTGACGACGATCCTTGATACCGGTACTTTTCCCTAGAATACACGGCCTACACCTATAGGTACTTAAGAAATAAAATTACAAACGTCCAAAAACCCAACGTTGTGTGATTTTTGTCACATTTCCTTATAATGTTAATAGATATAACAATAATTGTTTAGAGAATACGTAATCTATTAAATAACAGAAAGTTGTTGTATAAGGTTGTTTTTTTTTTTTCAAACTGTCATCTATAAGTTTACATAAGAGTTGTGTACAAATAAAGAAATTAATGGGAAATAACTTTGATTGCCAATAACTTTTTACAAGAAAATCCAAAACCAAGAGATAAATAACCTTGATTAACGCATATAATTGGTCGGATGTACTACAGTTCTTAACTGTAAACGTTGGTTTTTGGTACGGTACTGGTTCTTTTCCTATTAACCATTGGTAGCAGCAAGAATCATTTTTACGTACCAACACATCACAGTAATTTACAAATTAGTTATTGTTGGTGTTGCACCTTATTTATTACAGGCGTATTCAATTTAATTTATGTCTTAGCTGTATAAGTTTTGCTTTTTCTGTCTGGATTCCAAAATGTTAGTTTATGCTAAGAAAACGATAACGCATTTTAGTAAAACATTTATTCAGCAAACCATCATTAATTGTTCAAACGCTTTGAACGTTGCTTATGTATCAATAGTTCGTGGCCTATTTTGGTAATTTTTATTATAAATTACCAATCTAAATCGTCTATAGTACTGTACTTCATATAATATAGCAAACCGATTCAGATAGCATTTCGACAGAATTTCGGGTCATCTCCGGTCCAAGCAAATATAAATTGTTATGATAAAGTTTTATGACATTAACAAAGATTTCAAATACTAATTTTATGCTTAAAGCGTAGCAAATTCCCTAATTAAGTTCTGTATTTTTGTGTGTATGTCTGTTGGTAACACATTAATGTCCTTATTTCTCAGTGTTTCACGGAAAGGACAAGAGCACCTTGATAATGAAAATGTCAACCCGAATAAAGTGTTAAATTATGAGGTTGAGGTAGTACCTTAAATACTTTTAACCGTTATGTTATAGTCCTTTAAATTCTGAACAAAATTGTACACATCCCATTTTCGTATATTTACTCTCACCACTTACACATGATAAAGGTTGTTGACAAACTTATGGGAGAAAGTATGTGTCAGAATGCTGATACCGTTTATTTAGTTTAATCATTGGATTTAACATATGGGCCAACAAGATCCGGGTGACATTTAATTGCGAAGCATTAGTTTTGGCTGGAAACTGTCAGATACTGTATTTGCGAAGGAATAGTTTTGTCAGTATATCTGAAAGTATGCAAACCAACTGCTGTGCTTTATATAAGAAGGTTTTAACTGACTATCAATGATAAGATCCAATTAAATTAACTAAATTGAACTAACTTACAAACTTTTGCATGGTTTGCTGTTTGGATTTGCAGTTTTGTTTGGTTTGTTTTCCTTTTTATATTTAGTTTTATTGAATTTTTATTGTACTTTGACGTAGCCTATTGTACAAACTTAATGGCCTAATAAAATCTTTGAATCCCCGTGCGTAGAACGGGCACACAGCTAGTATATAAAAAAACATACTGAACTGTTTTGTTTATATATATCAAAGGAAGTATTTTCTTGTATTAGCAAATTTCCCTATAGGGAAGTAGCTATTACCGTAGGTCTCATGGTAAGACCTAGGCCCGGGACCGATTTACTTTTTCATTTTGATGTCCCCAGAGACCAAAAACACCATTCGTTCAAATTTTTATATATTTATATATAGAGATACTAGCTGTGTGCCCGTTCTACGCACGGGGATCTTATAGTAGTCAGTTGAAACCTTCTTATATTAAGATTAAGAACAGCAAATAGTTTGCATATTTGCAGATATGCTGGCAAAACTATTATATTATAAACCTTCGCAAATACAGTATCTGACAGTTCAAGCCAAAATAAATACTTCGCAATTAAATGTCACCCGGATCGTGTTGGTCCATATGTCCAATGATTAAACTAAAAAATCTTTTATAGATCCATGAAGCGTAGCCCTAAAGTAGGCCTATAATTGAAAGTTACTTTCCACATCGGTTAACTTAAACGCATTTAAAGTACTACCTCAACCTCACCATTTAACACTTTATTCCGGTTGACATTTTCAGTATCAAAGGTGCTCTTGTCCATTCCGTGAAACACTGAGAAATAAGGACATTAATGCGTTACCAACATACAACAAAACAACACAATACAACAATCCAACAAAGGCCACGAACTATTGATACATAAACAATATAAAGGCGTAAACAATTCATGATGGTTTGCCCAACAAATGTTTTACTCAAATAGGTTATCATTTTCTTAACATACTGGGTAAGCTAAGATTTGGAATCCAGACAGAAAAAGCAAAACTTATACAGAGTTAAGACATCACTTAAATTGAATACGGACGGCTCTAATAAATAAGGTGCAACACCAACGATATCAAATTTGTAAACTACCGGTTCTAAGGAAAAGAACCAGTACCTACGTAAGAACCCACCTAAGAACTATAGTGAATCGGACCAATTAAATACATTAATATCTAGTCCCGAGGTTATTGATCTCTTGCTTTTGGATTTTCTCGTAAAAAGTTATAGCGTAAACTTATCGGTGTCAGTTTGAAAAAAAAGCAACCTTACCCAAACAACTTTTTGTTATTTAATAGATTACGCATTCTCTAAACAATGATTAGTATATCTATTAACATTAGAAGGAAATGTGACGAAAATCACACAATGTTGGGGTTTTGGTCATTTGTAATTTTATTTTTTAAGTAGGTAGGCCATGTATTCTATGGAAAAGTACCGGTATCGTCATACTGGGATCGTCGTCAAAAAGGTTGTTATGAATAAATATGTAGGCTTACGTACCCAAGATATGAGCTATGGGCCTATTGGCTGTATGGTCCAGCGATTGCATCACACGGTGAGTAGAAACAGAAAGTGACACATTGGAAAAGCGAGTTTAGCACTTCCTCTGTTAAACCTCTGTTACAATCACCCACTGCAGTTGTGATTTTTTACTTTACACTTTACACAACCGCCATTGAAGCGCCGTCAATGAGTGGAAACCTTTTTTGTAAGCTATTGGCGACGATCATTTCAGTGTCACAGCCCTATACAACACTGATTCAAGGTCTTCTTCTTTCTGGTTGTCAAAACTCAAGAAACATTTTATACTCAAAGAATTTCTGGTTCCGATTTGGACGATGTCTAGTTATTTATTTGATCTAAGTAAAGTAAAGTGTAAAGTAAAAAATCACAACTGCAGTGGGTGATTGTAACAGAGGTTTTACAGAGGAAGTGCTAAACTCGCTTTTCCAATGTGTCACTTTCTGTTTCTACTCACCGTGTGATGCAATCGCTGGACCATACAGCCAATAGGCCCATAGCTCATATCTTGGGTACGTAAGCCTACATATTTATTCATAACAACCTTTTTGACGACGATCCTTGATACCGGTACTTTTCCATAGAATACATGGCCTACCTACTTAAAAAATAAAATTACAAATGACCAAAACCCCAACATTGTGTGATTTTCGTCACATTTCCGTCTAATGTTAATAGAAATACTAATCATTGTTTAGAGAATGCGTAATCTATTAAATAACAAAACGTTGTTTGGGTAAGGTTGCTTTTTTTTCAAACTGACACCGATAAGTTTACGCTATACTACGCTAACTTTTTACGAGAAAATCCAAAAGCAAGAGATCAATAACCTCGAAGCTAGATATTAATGTATTTAATTGGTCCGATTTACTGTAATTCTTAGGTAGGTTCTTACGTAGGTACTGGTTCTTTTCCTTAGAACCGGTAGTTTACAAATTAGATATCGTTGGTGTTGCACCTTATTTATTAGAGCCGTCCGTATTCAATTTAAGTGATGTCTTAACTCTGTATAAGTTTTGCTTTTTCTGCCTGGATTCCAAATCTTAGCTTACCCGGTATGCTAAGAAAATGATTACCTATTTGAGTAAAACATTTGTTGGGCAAACCATCATGAATTGTTTACGCCTTTATATTGTTTATGTATCAATAGTTCGTGGCCTTTGTTGGATTGTTGTATTGTGTTGTTTTGTTGTATGTTGGTAACGCATTAATGTCCTTATTTCTCAGTGTTTTACGGAATGGACAAGAGCACCTTTGATACTGAAAATGTCAACCGGAATAAAGTGTTAAATGGTGAGGTTGAGGTAGTACTTTAAATACGTTTAAGTTAACCGATGTGGAAAGTAACTTTCAATTATAGGCCTACTTTAGGGCTACGCTTCATGGATCTATAAAACATTTTTAAGTTTAATCATTGGACATATGGACCAACACGATCCGGGCGACATTTAATTGCGAAGCATTTATTTTGGCTTGAACTGTCAGATACTGTATTTGCGAAGGTTTATATATAATAGTTTTGCCAGTATATCTGCAAATATGCAAACTAATTGCTGCTCTTAAACCATCATGAATTGTTTACGCCTTTATATTGTTTATGTATCAATAGTTCGTGGCCTTTGTTGGATTGTTGTATTGTGTTGTTTTGTTGTATGTTGGTAACGCATTAATGTCCTTATTTCTCAGTGTTTTACGGAATGGACAAGAGCACCTTTGATACTGAAAATGTCAACCGGAATAAAGTGTTAAATGGTGAGGTTGAGGTAGTACTTTAAATACGTTTAAGTTAACCGATGTGGAAAGTAACTTTCAATTATAGGCCTACTTTAGGGCTACGCTTCATGGATCTATAAAACATTTTTAAGTTTAATCATTGGACATATGGACCAACACGATCCGGGCGACATTTAATTGCGAAGCATTTATTTTGGCTTGAACTGTCAGATACTGTATTTGCGAAGGTTTATATATAATAGTTTTGCCAGTATATCTGCAAATATGCAAACTAATTGCTGCTCTTAATCTTAATATAAGAAGGTTTCAACTGACTACTATAAGATCCCCGTGCGTAGAACGGGCACACAGCTAGTTAACAATACAATATTGCAAAATTTTATTAAAATATATCCATAAACAAGCAAACTACAACAGTTTATTCTCCATAAAAACGGGCATTATAAATTTGCAATTGTTTAAATTATCTCCGTAAGCGTTATAGGCTTACAACAACGCTTAAAGAGTACAAAATTGTTTATTTGTTTAGCTAACAAAACAGTTTGGAAGCCAATTGTGAAATTTATGTTTTAGGGTCAAAAATAAGAAAGACCCAATTTTATACCCCATTAAAGCCCCTTAAACCCCCATTCTCATAGTCTGATCATTCTGATTTGCGAGCTCGTTTGGATTATCATTGGTTTAAACATTTGTACAAAATTTCATTAAAATCTCATCAACTTTCCTCAAGTTATCGCGCTAATGGGCACATACTACATAGACCTATATAAACATAAAATATATACACTGCATATGTATAGATACATATGTCGCCTACCTATATAGATATGAATTTGAACGGAAGTTGTTTTTGCCTCTGGGGACCTCAAAACGAAAAATTAAGTCGTAATTAGGTCCTACCATGCAACCGTAATAGCTTATTCCCTATATGGAAAATTCGCTAAAAGGATGAGAAACAACAGGTATGGAGTGAATTACCTGAAACAACATTGTTTATAGATGGCGTATCTTATATTGTAACTTTTTTGTAGTATTTTTTTATGAGTATAGCTTTGGCGAGCTAATGACATTGAAGACTACGCACAGCATTTGAAAAATACACGTGGTTTTAGATTCCTGTTATACCCATCGAAGTATATAACATGTTATACAGTGTGTAAATTAAGTATGGAAACAAATCTGTATTTTTAAAACCGAAATAGATAGAAATATTCTATTTGTGGCAATAATAGTTAACAAAGATTCCGCAATTTTTTACATGAAAAATATTTTTTTACCCCCCTAACAGGGTAGGTGGTAGGGGGTGACTTATTTTTTTCAAATAGCAACCCCTATTGAGTGACCCCTCATTTTGAAGAGTTTGTCAAAAGAAACACAATGACGCAAATCCGAGGTGAATATCTCACTCCTAGCCCAAATGGCGGATATTCCAAAATTTGATTTATTGTACGTGAAAAGCACCAATTTCACAAATAATGGAAAGAAATCTGTATTTTTAAAACCGAAATAGATAGAAATATTCTGTTTGTGGAATTGATTGTTGACATAGGTTCCGCAATTTTTTTAATCAACAATATTTTTTCAACCCCTTTAACAGGGTAGGGGGTGGGAGTGACTTATTTTTTTCAACAACAACCCCTATTGAGTGACCCCTCATTTTGAAGGGTTTGTTAAAAGAAAAAGAATGACGCAAACCCGAGGTAGATATTTCACCCCTAGCCTAAATGGTGGGTAATGAAAAATTTAATTTTTGTAAAAAAAGCCCATTTTGGAATATCCGCCATGTTAGCTAGGAGTGAGATATTCACCTCGGATTTGCGTCATTGTGTTTCTTTTGACAAACCCTTCAAAATGAGGGGTCACTCAATAGGGGTTGCTATTTGAAAAAAATAAGTCACCCCCTACCACCTACCCTGTTAGGGGGGTAAAAAAATATTTTTCATGTGAAAAATTGCGGAATCTTTGTTAACTATTATTGCCACAAATAGAATATTTCTATCTATTTCGGTTTTAAAAATACAGATTTGTTTCCATACTTAATTTACACACTGTATATACCAGAAGAGTTAAATCTCATATGTGCTACAGGACACATGTTAACATGTCAACACTTACTTTGTCGATGAAAATTGTATTTTAAAAGCATATTTTATATATTTAACAATTGCCAGTCCAAAACTAAACAATATAGATATGAAAATAGAGCATAAAAGAGGGTGTGAGCGAGCGACTTGTCGCCTAGAATGGCCGGTGCCATAAGATAACATAAGGAGCGTATTTGTCGCCGCGACCGAAAAATGCTCCCGGTCGCGTTTATTTTTCTGTCGCCGGTGGTCGCTGGTCGCGAGTTGCTTAGTGTGGCCGCCTCCATTTAATTTAATGCTACGCACTTTCATTCATTGACGCCGCGACAAAGTCGCCAAGTGTGGCCCTAGCCTTAGATTATAACCACCTTTAGTTATAGATAGTCACCTGCAATGTGGACATCCTCTTTAAATTTTGTATCAAAAATCATCATAGAGCCGCGCCGACTTCAAATAGTACGTGAATTTGACTAATACAAAAGTTTACTTTATTGAAATTATTTCATTCTTTTTAGAGCATTTGAAGTCGGTTGCATTTTTTTACAAAAATAAATTATAGCCTAATAATGAAATATTATTTTTAGATACAATGTGAATGTAATTTGATGTAATAACATATGATAATTTTAATATTGAAATGAATTGCAATTTAAACTTCAATAACAATAAACTGTAAACATAAACATTGGTTAATGAATTTCGATTGAGTTATTTGGAACAATTTAAATATGAATGAAATAAAGAAAACTAATAAATACTTAACATCTCGGCCCCCTTGAACTATTTAGTTCAACAATAAATGGTAACAAATTAAACTATAAATAGAACTAAAAGCAATGGAACTTTGATAACAAAAAAAATCAATAAATAATTGTTAAATAAAACTAAAGAAAAAACATAAATGGTTTTGAAGCTTACTTAACTTAATCTACTGGAAGAGGGGAAAGCTTCACTATAGGGCGAGTGACAAGTCCTGATCTTGTGTTAACTTCAGCCACTCTGACTATGTTGTCTTTGCCTGTGAAGACTTTGGTGATGTGGCAGGAATAAATTAGGAGAATCTGTTGGTCTTGAGGAACAGAGGACCATGTCCAAAAGATTCATAATCTTGCATGAATTCAGTGTAGCTTTTCTTGAGTTCGACACTTCGGTTGAAACGATTTTCCAAAGATCTAAAAATACTGTAAGCTGACTTGGCTGAATCTCCTAGAACTGTAGGTTTCTTCTTCAATGGTAGTCGAACTTGATATTTGCCATCGGGAAGACGAGAGTGTGTTTTCATTAAGTGATTATTGCACTTTACATCATCAGGAGAAAGCTTTGAAGCTGTTGGTACTACTTCTGAAGCCCAGACATTTTGAACAGCACTATGTAAATCAAAATCTGAAATTGTGAGGAGATTCACTGTTGTGTTGGTACTAGGGCGCATATTGTAAAACTGGACAGGAGCATGGCCTAATAAAACATAACCAAAAATGGTGTTAAGAGCAGTCTGGTTCACCACAGAGGGTATAAGCGAATAGGTCTGCGCCAAGTAGCATATCTACAGGAGCAGGTACATCAAAAGTTGGATCAGCGAGGATTAGATTGTGCATTCGTTTCTTTACTTCTTTTGAGATATGACATCTAGGCATATGTTGCTGGTTAGAGTCCCCCGGTCTTAGAGTCCCCGTCCCCTAAATAGTACTCATATCTAACATTTCTCGTGGCTACAGAATGGGAAAGTATTTTATTTTGCTCCTGCAACCTCCATTGAACCACTACTTTTTGTCGCAAAAGTGATGGCTTTCTTTTTTTTACTTGCTTTAGTGGTACTGCAGGTATGCCAGTACTTGGAAAGAATTTAAACGTCCAGGATTTTACTTGTGTCGAAATTCGACAGCGAAACAACACCGTTTAGTGACGCGAAACCTCGCTGTTGCCACCTACCATCGATTCCTATACTTAGGTCTCGACTTGCATTACCATCATCATCTACATTTTTTCTACAGATATTTCTGTAGCCTTGATCTTTGAATCAAAGGCAACCGTTCGAATAGATTCTACCATTAGATCATTGTACCTTTCGAATCTTATGGGAGGCTTGGGCAACTCGAGCATCGCAAAAAGAGGCTTACTTGAAACGGAACCTTTACCTATTGCCCTCAAGCCAAAAACAAACTTCAAGTTGATGTCAAAGAAATTGTCAGTTTTATTTGATGTATAAAAAGAAAAAGAGTGAGAACAATTTTTACATTTAATCACCAGTTTACTTGCAAGTCCTTGACGTGATTTTTCATCTTCCGTCAAAACCGGAGTTTCCAGATTTACAAATTTTAAAGGCAGTGGCACAAAACAGAGCTTGGGACAATATGTCAATACCAACTATAACATTTTTGTTACCTGGACTAAAACTATCAAATGTATTAGGCACAGTTCCAATCTTTTTTGATAAAGCAGAAGGAGTAGAAATACTTTCACAGCTAGGCCCAGGCCCAGGTTCAGACAAACTTTGGTTTTCTTGAGATTGCAAACTTTGGCTATCACATTCACTTGAGGTTGTAGGCCTTTCATCTTCATTTGGTAGACTACCTAATTTAACATGTTTGTTCCCTCTAAAGCCTCTTTTCTTCCACAATTTTTTAGATTTGGTCATTTTGTAACGATGTATTCTACACCCGTTACAGTTTTACGTTTCCGTAGGTCGGTACGTCAAATCAGGAACGTACAGTAGTACCAGACACTCGCGCTCTCTCTCTCTAACGCACAACCAAACTCTGTCCTTACCGCCAGAGTAGGGACGACAGGAGTGGTAGGGGATCCGCGCATGCACACTGGCAACGGTTTGGACGAGGTCCACTGCAGTGGTTTGTAGTTTCATTCGACTCAATACCTCCGAACCGTGCAGTCGTCTCGAGCACGGTAACCTCGCTGGCTTAATAACGGAGCCATAAACTTTCTCTGATCTCACGGTAGGCCTAATTAAGTAGCACTGAGTGTGACTTTTGCTTTAGTTTCCATTCGAAGCTTCGATTCCTAGTAACGTCGTGTTGCTGCTGAAGCAACCTAGGAATACATTACATTATTTTCGATACAATAACTAATTATCAATTTCACAAATATATTAACTCATTCCAGCCCAGTATCGTTTTGTTGCCGCTGAGGCAACCTGGGTGTATTTTATTGTGTGTTGTTTAACGTTGATATTATTAACTATTAAATCGTTACATTCCAGTATCGTTTTGTTGCCGCTGAGAGGTTGTCTTTGGGGTGTGTTTTATTGTGTGTTGTTTAACGTTGATATTATTAACTATTAACTCGTTCCATCCCAGTATCGTTTTGTTTTGTGTTGTTTAACGTACATATTGTTAGCGAATTTCCCATATAGGGAATAAGCTATTACCGTAGTACTCATGGTAAGACCTGGACACGGGACCGATTTTTTTTTCGTTTTGAGGTCCCTAGAGGCCAAAAACACCATCCGTTCAAATTCATATATATATATATATATATATATTTATATATATATGTGTCCGTTAGCGCGATAACTCGAGCAAAAATGATCCGATTTTGATGAAATTTGGTACAAACGTGTAAACCTACGTTTATTCGAACGAGTTCGCGAACCAGCATGATCGGACCATGGGAATGGGGGTTTATGGGGGCTTTTATGGGGTAAAAATGGGTTTTTCCAATTTTTGACCCAAAAAACATAAAATTTTGTAATTTCTTTCCAAACTATTTTGTAGAGCTTAAAAAACAAATAATTTAGTATATTGAAGCGTTATAATGCGCCTAATAGTTACGGAGAAATTGTTAATTTAAAATTCCCATATTCTTATGGAGAATAAGTAAACTGTTGTAGTTTGCTTGTTTATTAACATATTTCGCCCAAATTTGGAAAATGTTTTAATTTCTTACTAACTATTAACATTTTACATAAAAAAACACTTTTACCCTCCCTGTTGCAGCAAACCTAAGTATGTGTTAAACTGATTCTATTTAAATAGGGAATAAATTTGATATTTTTAAGGAGACATTTTAGTGTAAATCCAATCAGGCAAATGGAAATTCGCTTAGTCTGCAGGTTTGCTGCGGCGGGGGTATTATTTTATTAACTCGTTACATTCCAGTATCGTTTTGTTGCCGCTGAGAAGTTGTCTCAGCGGGTGTGTTTTATTGTGTGTTGTTTAACGTTGATATTATTAACTATTAACTCGTTCCATCCCAGTATCGTTTTGTTTTGTGTTGTTTAACGTACATAATTTTATTTTATTAACTCGTTACATTCCGTTGTGTGTTGTTTAAAGTCGATATTTTTTTTTATTAAATCGTTCAATCCCAGTATCGTTTTGTTGCTGCTGAAGCAACCTGGGTGTATTTTGTTTTGTGTGGTGTTTAACGTTGATATTATTAAGTATTAACTCGTTCCATCCCAGTACCGTTTTGTTTTGTGTTATTTAACGTCCATATTTTTATTTTATTAACTCGTTACATTCCAGTGTCGTCTTGTTGCTGCTGAAGCAACCTGGGTGTTTTGTTGTGTGTTGTTTGACGTCGATATTTTATTTTATTAAATCGTTCAATCCCAGTATCGTTTTGTTGCTGCTGAAGCAACCTGGGTGTTTTGTTGTGTGTTGTTTAACGTCGATATTTTTATTTTATTAACTCGTTCCCTCCCAGTATCGTTTTGTTGCTGCTGATGCAACCTGGGTGTATTTTGTTGTGTGTTGTTTAACGTCGATATTTTATTTTATTAAATCGTTCAATCCCAGTATCGTTTTGTTGCTGCTGAAGCAACCTGGGTGCGTTTTGTTTTGTGTTGTTTAACGTCGTTATTTTAATCACTATTAACTCGTTCCATCCCAGTATCGTTTTGTTGCCGCTGAGGCAACCTGGGTGTATTTTGTTGTATGTCGTTTAACGTCGATATTTGTAACAATTAACTCGTTAAATCCCAGTATCGTTTTGTTGCTGCTGAAGCAACCTGGGCTTTCGTGTTAATAACGTTTGTATTAGTGTTTTATGAGTAGGTCCTTTAATACTTAGAATCGTTTTGTTACCTAATGAAAAGCATTGGTCTCTAATTAGACAAATATCTACCCCGTATTTTCGTATTTCTACAGGATACAGACAATCCAGTAAATATTCTAAATTCACCCATAGCCGAACCTAAATTTTGTGTACCAAACGTTTTGTAAGTAATCACGTCCCTTCCAGTATTTGTGTGTTGCTGTATAAGGCAACCTGGAAGAGCTCAGATTAAAAAGTGACAATGATGATAGTGAGATATTACCGAAATTAGGTATCTTGTCTGCATATTCGGAAAAGTTAGTCAAAATTTCTAACTAGTTAGAAGTTAGTCCCATAAAAAGTGTGGGAAAATAAAACTCTTCAGAACTTTCTACAACTTAGTTATATTTTACACTTTAAAAAACAGGACAACAAAACGAACCTTCTCTAAACATTAATTCAACTCAACACCCATTAGTCACCATGACAACCGAAATATCCAAAATCGTAAACATAAAGGACACTAGTCAGCTGATGCTAGTTCACAGCTACACGCCCCCGTGGTGTCAACACCACCACACGCCCTCGAGGTGCCGACACAACTTACACTTTCATTTTTACTTTCAACTACTTTTCGCACATCTGCTATGTGATGAGGCCTGCCATTTACTTCAACACTTCTGGGTGAAAACTGTCCAGTAACCACTCCTTCCTTCCATCTCGAAGTACAGGATGGGTTTGGCGGCTTGACATACACACGTTCACCTACTGTAAAATGTGACCCTTCATACACTTCACCTTTTACAGGTTCACCTTTACATCGCCATTGGTACGAAAAAATCTGGGAACTCGGCGATGAATCGCCACCTAATCCTTCTTTAGGTGTCAAATTGTACCAATAGACCATTTCTTGGATACTCCCTTTAGTTCTTGCGGCCATACGCTTGATTGTTCTGTGGTTTCGCTCAACTATCCCGTTTCCACTTGGCCGGTTGACACACCTAAACACGACTTTAATACCCCATTTATCACAGAGCTGAGTAATCTCTTCACATCGAAATGTTGCACTATTGTCCATCAAAATCTCATGTGGTGGCCCTCGATCAGTAAACAATTCCAACAACACTTTAGAAATCTGATCTTTCGTCTCTTTTGGGATCCGGCGCCAAATGCAGAACCTACTTGGACCACAGTCCACAATGGTCATGAACTTGCTTTGACCATAGTGTGTTACGTCAATGGCAAGCCTATACCAATTGTTCTGGCAATCCAAATACCCAGGCTCCCATTTGATGCTGGATGGATCAATTGACAGACACTCTTTACAACTTTTCACAACTTCTTCAACAACTTTTGTGGTAAAGTTAATGTCTGGGTGACACCGTCTGGCGGTGAATAAAGTACGGTTAACACCAAAATGATGCAAGTCATGAACCTGTTTCACCAATGTCTTTTGGTCCACACTCTCATTCTCACACACAAGTGCAATGCTAGTCTCTTCGTTTCTTGCTAACCATTTTTTTGGCACTCTTGTAAGAAGATCTGCTTTGTTGAACTGTGACTTAATGAGTTCTATTTGTACATTGAGACCGCATTCCAAAATAATGTCTTTAAATAGGCTTAATCGTCTTCTAACCAAAACTTCACTTAACCCATGTGTTTTGATAGGACGGTCCCCCGTCAGTATAGATGACACCCAAGCATGAACTGTCGCTGAATCCGTAATTAATACGATCTTCTTTAACCCCCAACGCAGGGCCAAATTTACTCCTTTTAGGATAGCTTCCAATTCTGCTAAATTGATATGTGCTGAATCATGCTGCTTCCTCAGCCACGAAGCATCTTCGACTATCTCACCTTCAATTTCTAGACAAACTCCGATCGCTAGACTGCTTGCGTCACACCACACTTTTCCTTCTTCTCCAGGGGACACAGCCCATTTGCCAGTGGCTGGGTCTCTTTCATCGATTCGATCCATAATATTTGTTAACATAGTTTGCGCACGTTCACTGATCAAATCATCCCACTTCAGATCCGACAAATGTCTCTTAACGAAACTACATGCAGGTCGAAGCCAGCTTGCTACTGGATAGTGTCCAATCAATTGCCCACACAACGAGAAAACATCTTTCTTTGTTTTAACTTGGTCCAAAGGTTTTAATTTGTTATCTCTGTACCACATTAGCTTACATCCTGCTCTTCTCAGCCTTAGTCCTAATACTCTGCCTCCATCAAGCGTTTCTGCCGGCTTTGCTGTCAAACCATATGTTTCCAACAATCTAATCACAACATCACTACTGACGATTTCTTCATTAACGACGATGTCATCGACATATGAATCTGTGGCACTCCTAACTATCGGATCCATCGATAAAACCTTGTTAACAATACTGCTCATAATCTTTGGGGCAACGTTTAACCCAAACCCAAGTCGAGTTAAACAATAGTTTTCACCCTTAAATTTGACAACTTGAAATTTCCACAAATGTGGAGCAATATGAATTTGCAAGTACGCTTTACGAAGATCAACTGTACTCACATGTTCACCCAATCGTCTCCACAATCTTAACTTTTCACTACAAACCTCACTTCCAGCTGTATGGCTTGAAACGAATTGGTTAAGTTCTCTATAGTCCATTACAGGCCGCACTTTATCCTTATTTTGCTGTATGACAGCCATCAAAGGAATCACACCTTCAAACTCTCCATGATAGGGCTGCAGCCAACCACTTTTTATCCATTCTTCAACTTCAGTTTCGAAGGCTTCGGTAGCATTCTCAGGAATTCTGTACATTTTTACTTGATTTTCCAACATAGGCAGTCTGTTCACATCCTTCCAATTCCATTCCACTGTCCATTTTCCATCTAAAAATTCTGCCTTAAAATCACAGTCTTCAATAATGATTTTCTCTGCAGATTTCTTATCAATATTAATTTCTTGCT
Organism: Macrosteles quadrilineatus; assembly: GCF_028750875.1. NCBI lineage: Eukaryota > Metazoa > Arthropoda > Insecta > Hemiptera > Cicadellidae > Macrosteles > Macrosteles quadrilineatus. Next base: position 34,949,654 of record NW_026542594.1, on the reverse strand, counting down.
TGGATTCGATCTCCCTGATGATTTTCTGGTCACCGTCACCCTTTTGCTCAGATTCAGCCACTGCTCCAGTACACAAACCCTTTTTAAATTCTACGCCACCATCCCCCTGAATCGTAACTCCACCCATTGCAGAAATCGCATCCATTCCTAATAGCACCTGATAGTTTGGCAATAATCGAGCAACTAAACAGTTTAATGATAGGTTAATCCCACTAACGGACACCTCTGTCTCACACATTAAGTTACAGTCTACTACGTCCCCGTTCATCATTACCACTCGTTGACTTGTGGGCCTTATTAGTTTCTTAGACCTGACAAGACTCGGTGAGATAATAGTTCTTGAACACCCCGTATCTAATAATGCACAACACTTAGTTCCAGCAACAGTTACCATCAACGTCGGCAGTTGTGGTTGCGCAGTCAAACAAGGATAGCCACCCGCGCAACAAAGGGTGGCCCCTTTTACTCGTTTTTTTGAGCCTGTGAACACTTTGGAGCATAATGTCCTACCTCTCCACAACGGAAACAAATTACATTCGAGGTGCTACTCGGCTTTCTTTGTGGGCATGATCTTGCTAGATGTCCTTCCGAGTTACAGATAAAACATTTTTTACTATACTGTCTTTTATTTACGGACACTTCCATCTGAGCGGCGGCTCCAACATTGGATTCACTTCCATTCACTAAACTTCTCGCCCTTTCTAACACTTTTGACAGCTCCATGTCTTGCAAACAACATGCCGCCTTTAACTGATTTTGAACTTCTCTGGGTAGTCCGTGAACAAAAGAACTCTTTATCCACTCGTCAGAAACTGAAGAATCTATTAATTTAGCCAACCTTTTCAAATCAGATGCGTAGACATCAACAGATTCTCCTGGAAGCAAACGTCTGGATATGAACTCCTCATACGCTTGGAAACAGTTAGCAGAGAAAGCCTGCTGCAAAGCTTGGGTCAGGGCGGAGTAATCACTCTTAACTGCGTCGGTAAGCCCATCGTAGACGGCAAATGCTCCTCCAGACAAAAACAAGGGAAGCACCGATTGTAGTTCTTTAACCTTCTGAAGTTTACATACAAGCTCTAACTTTTTCAGCCATTCCGAGAAGTCTCCTTCGCCATCATACAACTTTACCAAATCCGAAAATCTTGTACCGTTTCCAGACATGCCGAAATAGCTTGTGGGAAAATAAAACTCTTCAGAACTTTCTACAACTTAGTTATATTTTACACTTTAAAAAACAGGACAACAAAACGAACCTTCTCTAAACATTAATTCAACTCAACACCCATTAGTCACCATGACAACCGAAATATCCAAAATCGTAAACATAAAGGACACTAGTCAGCTGATGCTAGTTCACAGCTACAAAAAGTAACTGATAGAAGTTACTAGTTAGTTAATTTAAAAAGTAACTGATAGAAGTTATTAGTTAGTTGAAAAACTAACTGATAGAAAATAAAGTTAGTTTTCAACATTTGTAGAAGATAGATGTTTGTTGGACGGTTGTTTTAAAGGATTTCATATGTAATGAAATAATGACAGATCTTGGTTACTTATTATTGTGTTTTAATCAAATATTAATTAAACATCGTCACATTTACATTACATGTAATGTAAAAACATTCATTACTACAAAAAAATTTACTTTAAATGCCTATTAAACTTTAAAAGAAGTTGTTTTTCATAATTGGTGTCGCTGATTCTTCCTCGTCTGTTACTCTGTTAGTGATGACTAGGCTTGCCGCTCTGAACAGGCGTTCGCAGTGAACAAAGGTGTTTTTTAATTTGTATTTGTAGATTTATATTTGTAATTATCTTATTATAATGTATTTGTTTCATGACTAGTGAATATTTTGTTAGTAAATTTATGTAAATTTATAACTAAATAATGATTTACACATTAGTTTGCCGTGAGTGAATACTGAAGCAATGTCAGTGTGGTAGTCAGGTACACATCGGAGACGTCGCAGATTCGCACGTGCTCCCGCCCGGCTGGGAAATATCATTGACTATACACCTCTACACCTCTATACGTAGAGGTGTATAGTCAATGAAAATAGTCTTCGATTTTTGAACAGCTCATTAAGAACACTTTCACAATTTTAACGTCTTGTAATAAAAACACAAAACATCGGTCACTGTTCGATCACCGTTATATACTATTGCACTAGACTAACCCGTTTGCTCCGGCACGACACGACCACGTTGACTCGGCCTCGAAACTGTTCGGATAATAATGCTTATAACTAGTTCCTCGCTGGAAATATAACTTACACTGATAATACTTGTTCTGAACTATGGTTATCACTACTGATAAGAAAATGTTTAACCATTAACTCGGATAAAAGCGTATTAAATCTGGAGACAGTGTGAAACCACTTCTATCGTCTACGGCAACAGTAGTGCTAACCACTATTTATGACATTAAAAACATAAACATAACTGTACAAAATCCTACTTTGACAGTTCTCATTGTGTATCACAGTTGTTTGTTGCTGCTTAGTTCAAATTAGCTGTTCACATAAATGGGGGAAAAAAATTATAGTGCTGCACCATGTTGGTAAATCTTATAACTTTTTAATACTTTTGTATATCATAGAACCATCTTTTTTAGTTGAAACAGCTGACTAAATTCTTTAATTCCCTTTAAATATGAATACTCATAAGATTAACATGGGGGACTACAGAGCCACTGGGGCGGAGCCCGAAAGGATTTTGGAGATAATATATGTTAATCGGGAATGTGAGCTATCGCCATGCCAAATTTCAGCTCAATCCGTCCAGTGCTTTATGCGTGATTGAACTTCAAACAAACACACAAACTTTCACATTTATAATATTAGTAAGATAAATACAACTTCACAATATCAAACTTAATAAATTTACAAAAGCCTAAAAGTAGTTTTAAATTTAAAGAAGGCAATGAAAAAGATATTGAAAATATAGTTAAATTACTCAAAAATAAATTTTCAACCAACAGGAGTAGATGATATTCCAATTACCCTTGTTAAGCGTGTTTTCCCAATTATTTAAAGACCACTAACATACATTATCAATTCATCTTTAATTAGCGGTATCTTTCCTTCTAAACTAAAAATTGCTAAAATAATACCGGTCTTTAAAAAGGGGGATGCCAATGATCCTAGTTACAGACCAATATCATTGCTACCAGTTTTTTTTCAAAAATCCTTGAAAAAGTTGTATACAACCAGTTGTTGGATTTCTTGGAATCGAACCAGTTGCTGGATCAAGAGCAATATGGTTTTCGACCAGGAAAATCCACAACCACTGCTAGCATTAACTTCATTGAATCAGTTATCAACTCAATTAACAACAATGAAAAAGTTATTGGAATATTATTGGATTTTTCTAAAGCTTTTGATAGTGTCTCACATGATAAATAATTACTTGAAATTCTTCATGGCCTAAACATAAATAATAAAGAATATAATTGGTTCAGATTTCATTTCATTTCATTTCATTTCATTTCATTTATTTCCCACGGTTAAACCAATTTTACAAATTTGTCTACATCAAGATGATAATACAATAACAATAACAACAATAAACAATAACAATAATAAACAATAACAATAATAACAATTTACAATTCTAAAATGCATAGCAAAACAACCATAACAATATAATATTCAATGCAGTAGCAACAAATATAAATAGAAAATTGGAAATTACATAACAATAACATGACTGTATCAGCACTTGAAACTTTTGGTTGTGAATCAATCATTATTTACAAGTATTTACAGGTAATTTACAAGTTTAATAAGCAAGCACTACAAAAAAAAACATTGATAATTATTCAATACAATAGCAACAGATGATAAAGAGGATACTCAAAGATAGCATAATTATTTACAGCATTATATTACATGATTAAAAATACAGCAGCAGAACAGATGGCACCAATAATAAGTAGGAGAAGTGTGTTTGGAGGAAAAGTGAGGAGACCATGCCCTCACAGACACTGGTGTAGCCCTTTAACGCAGCTACCAAAAGATAACAAACACACTACATTATATTGAAAGAAAACTATGAAAAGTGAGGAGACCATGCCCCCACTAAAAAAAACACAAACACTTAGATGTGGCCCTTTAACGCAGCCACCAAACACCCAGCACTACACAGAAGCTCAATTCCACCACCAACGGACCCAGCCACTTCGTACTGTACTTGAAGAAGACTTTCTATCTATCACTGCTCCAAGTAGAGGACTGAGCGTCTAAACGTACCCAAGGAGTCCGAGAAGAAATCCACCAGATTGCAGACCTCGTTACCAGCTCTCAGCATTCTAGGAATAGGACTATGACGAAGGTAGTTAGTGCTTCTGAGTTTCAGCTCAAAAAGGCATTGTGCTCTGGTAGGTGAAGGGGTCCTGAGGTTGACCAGATGAAGCAGGTAGGGGCAATCAGTAACTCCATTTATCAGCTTATAGAGAAATACCAAATCAGCAATCAGGCGTCTAGAAGACAGAGACGGTAAACTTAGGTTGATTTCGAGCTCGGCAATAGGAACCTCTCTGTAGGCATAGCCATTCTTCACTCCCAGTATTCTTATGAATCTTCTCTGTATTGACTGAAGCTTATCAATTTGTCCCAGCTGATATGGAGACCATATCGAGGAAGCATATTCCAGGATCGGTCTAACTAATGACTTGTATAACAATGTCATAGTCCGGGTGTTGAGGCCGAATTTTCCCAGCCTAAAGACCAAACCCATCATCCTTGATGCTCTTAAACAAATACCATCATTATATTATATTATATCAGATTATATTTAAACAATCAGAAACAATGTGTTCAAATTCGACATACCTCATACTATCCAAATCGCAAATATGCATATACCCAAAATGTCTTGTCTAACTTTAATACAGTAAAATATGGTGTCCCACAGGGATCTATACTGGGTCCCTTGTTATTTCTTTGCTACATATGGGGGTTTCCAGGAGTTGTAAATGCTGGAGGATCTGTATGTCTGTATGCAAATGATGATACAAACATAACAATTACAGGCAAATCTCAAGAAGAAGTGGAACTAAAGTTTTTGTAAATTTATTGTCAGTAAATGAATTCACAAATAACAAAAATCTACCAATAAATTCAAATAAATCAAATATTTTATCTTTCTCCACAAGGCAATAAAGATTAAAATTACAACCAGATATATACAGTCCAACCTCAGTATAACGAATCTGAAGGGACCGAACTGAATATTCGTTATATCAAGGATTTCGTTAAAACGAGGTTCGTTGTATAGAGGTTATGTTTGCAGGAATTTCGCTAAGTCGAGGTTCAGAACCAGCGTCGGTCAATATAGGTCGATAACTTTAAACCTGGTCGAGCCCTTAAAGTAGCATATGCTACAATACTTTACAGTACAGTGTTTAAATTGTACAGTAGAACCTAAATTATCCGGCATAAAAAAGGGGAGGGATCTTGAATATTGCGCAATCATGAAAATGGCATTGACCTTGGTACAGGTTAAAAACTGTAAGTTTAAATTCACAGCTTGTTCTAACCCTCCTAAAACCTAGCCAAACACTGTATTGCGTAGTCATGAACCATGTAAAGAACAAAACAAAACAGTAGTAGAAAGTTTTGTAAGCTACTGATCGTGATAGGCCAGTAGGCTACTTACAGTACAGTACTGATTTATCACAACAGATGAATGTCAATAATAATCATTAACTATAGCATTGGTGTTGCTAGTTGAAACAAATCGTATTGAAAACAATAAATTATTAGATAAGTCATTATAAAAGTGTATAATCATAGCCAACTTAAAGATAATAAAATCACTCGAAAAAGGAATGTTAAAATAACGATGTTGCTATTCTTTCTCTTTGGTTTTGTTTTTATATTCTTTCTTAGGTTTCTCTTTATCCAAAAATTGAACAATTCACCATAGTTACTTATCGCCTAATCACAGCTTACTAAACATTACGTCGTCATCAGTCCTCAGTGAATGAAATCAGTTCTCAGTTGCAACATAGCGCGCGCAGCGACAGCAGACAGAGATGTGTAAAACGGAGCAGACGAATGTTAGCGCAAGCGATGACTTCACCTTTCCATTTCATTTGATAAAGAAACAGATTTTTCAAAAACAATAATGGGGTGGGGGATTTGTTATATCGAGGGAAAGACGTAGACAATTCGTTATGCAGAGGTTAAATTCGCAATGTAGAGGTTCTGACAATGATAAATTCGCTATATTGAGGTGTCTTATTTTAGCCGAAATCACGAATAATTCGTTAAATCAAGGTCGTTGTTATGGTTTGTTCGTTATGTAGAGGTAAAATATACATTGTGTCTTATGGAGAGTTCTAGGGGATTAAAAAAAATTCGTTATATCAAGGAATTCGTTGTATCGAGGTTCGTTATATCAAGGTTAGACTGTATCTTAATGGTTCAAAATTAAATCAAGTGGAGCACACTAAATTCGTTGGTCTAATATTAGACTAGCATTTAACCTGGGATAAGCATGTGAAACATGTGGTAAAAAAATCTACAGCTGGTATTTATGCTTTGCGACAAATGTCCCGTGTCTCAAGCATTGAAACTCTTAAAACTATTTACTTTGCTTTAATAAATTCACACATATGTATCTTATGGAATAGCTTTATATGGTGGTACCACAAAAAAAAAAAAAAAAAAAAAAACCTGGACAAAATTCTACGTCAACAGGAAAAAGCTCTTAGAATTATCTTTAGTATAAAAAAGAGAATCAGTTAAAAAATATTTTTCTAAATTAGGTATAATGACCATCTATGATTTATACATTTTTGAAACTATTCTACACGTAAAAGTAAAAAAACTTCAGATTAACAAACTAACAATTTCCACAGTTACAATTTACAAAACACCAGGCATGTAGAACAACACAGATTGAAGTTATTTGAGAAAAAACCAGTTTCATTGGCAACAAATTTTTATTCAGCCTACTCAAAAATATTTTCAATAGACATAATTACAGTAACTTTAAAATACCCCCGCCGCAACAAACCTGCAGACTAAGCGAATTTCCATTTGCCTGATTGGATTTACACTAAAATGTCTCCTTAAAAATATCCCATTTATTCCCTATTTAAATAACATTAGTTTAACGAGTACTTAGGTTTGCTACAACAGGGAGGGTAAAAAGGTGTTTTTTGTAAAATGTTGGTAGTTTAGTATGAAATTAATGCGTTTTCCAAATTTGATCAAACAAAATATGATCATAAACAAGCAAACTACAACAGGTTACTTATAATAACACTTATAATAACTTATAAGGTTATACTCCATAAGAATAACATGGGAATTTTAAATTTACAGTTTTTTGGAATTTTCTCCGTAACAATTAGGCGCATAAGAACGCTTCAATATACTAAATTATTTAATTTTTAAGCTCTACAAAATGGTTTGGAAAGAAAATGCTAAATTTTAAGTTTTTAGGGTCAAAAATGGGAAAAACCAATTTTTGCCCCATAAAACCCCCATAAACCCCTGTTCCCATAGTCCGATCATGCTGGTTCGCGAACTCGTTCGAATAAACGTAGGTTTACACGTTTGTACCAAATTTCATCAAAATCGGATGATTTTTGCTCGAGTTATAGCGCTAACGGACACATATATAAATATATACATACGGTATGAATTTAAACGGATGGTGTTTTTGGTCTCTAGGGACCTCAAAACGAAAAAGTAAATCGGTCCCAGGTCCAGGTAACCATGAGTACTACGGTAATAGCTTATTCCCTATATGGAAAAATCCCTAAAACTACTGAAAAACTATTTGCAATCTAAATCATTATATTCAATAGAAGAGTTTTGGAATTTAAATTATTAGAAATATGTTATGTTATAATTTATGTTTGTAATCTATTATTTAGGATACTTGTATACCTAATTTTTTGTTTATCTTTTCCTTTCTGTGATGCAATTCATGTATTTGCTGTAAAAATACTCAGAGGTGCCCATCCCCCCCAAACCCAGAGGCGCAATCCCCCCCAAACCCAGAGGCGCAATCCCCCCCAAACCCAGAGGCGCAATCCCCCCCCCCAAGCCAAAGGAGTAGTTCCCCCCCCCAATTTATGCTGCCGTCTATTTAAACCTACCCTCCCCTCACCAATTTATCAGTTTTCCCTTTACCGCATAAAACGTGCATTTCAAGTATTAAGTAAACTTGAGGTAAAGAAAAACAAACTTGCTGATGATCAAAAAACGTCATTTAACAATACATCATTATATCTAACTAATGGGCAAATTAGAGGTTTTTAAAATGACGATTCAGAATCTGGATTGTCAGCCAACTTGTGCTCAGTATTGCAATAGACAACGTCTTCAAAACGTTAAACAATATACTCGGTGAATTACTCTACTCCAACTCAGTACTGTAACTGTACAATATATTGGGTGACGTTAATTTTTACAGTGCTTAAGAATTCAAACAGCTGTGTGTAAGTGCATTAATAATACTTTGACAAAAAGTATCTTGTTTCAAAATTATAGGCAGAGTCACAAAAATATATAAATACATAAAACTGGGGACAGCACAAAGTTTTTGAGTGAAAACACTCAATTAATTATGAATCCCATTATATTTTCAACACTCTTCTCAGTCACTACAATAGTCCAATATCAGCTGTTGAAAATGCAGACGACAATCCAGAGACCACGTCGGTCCGTCATAACCTGAACCTGATTCAGTTTACTTCCAGTCCTGCCGACCGACGGCAATGTACACGCGTGAATTGATCCTCCAGAAGTGGATCTTTTGTAAATCCTGACGATGGTGGAGTTAAAGAACCACCAAAACATATGTAGCAAGTAAAATTCGACACTGGTATACTAAGGATTGCCTGACAAGGTGCGTTTTTACCATTCTTAGAAGCAATCTTAATTACGAATGGCAAAAGGTTGTTGGTGTTGATAGTGAGCTACTTAGAAACACATTTTCGGGCTGCTTATATACAATTATACATTCATTATGACAGCTAGAAATAAAATATCCCCCCCCCCAAAAAAATTCCTGTGGCACCTTGCGCCACAGTACCCCCTCTCTGGGCACCCCTGAAAATACTTGATGAATAAAGATGATTTGTATTGTATTGTATAAAACCTTCAATGACAAATCCACAACTAGTCAACATTCAGTCATGGTTGTTGGAGAATTAGATTGTTTATAAAGTGCACACCATCTAAAGTACTCTCTGTTGACGATTCATACAATTTTATGAGTTAAAAATGTATTGTAATTGTTTTAGGTCTGGAGACAACCGAGCAAATTTCTCAATTAGAAAGTTTGCTCAAAAATATAACCTGGGTGATCCGGTAGGAGGCAATTGTTACCAAGCTCAGTGGGATGACTATGTTCCCACCCTGTACAAGCAACTCGGAGGTTAACAACCAAATGATGACCAGCCAGTTGAATATATACTATGGGGATTTGTTGCACATGATCAAAGGAATGATGGACTGTTAAAAACACACTTTTTAGCTGACAAGTTATACAAGTGTTGTAAAACACTGTACCAAAAAGAACAATATTGAAAAAGAAAAAGTTGTTTTCAACTCAAAGAACAATAAATAAAAAAGTATTGCAAAAACTCATTTCTGTTTCCTATTGTTATGTTCTTGATTATGTAATCTTCTTCAAAATAGATTCAAAGTCATACCAAAGTATTAAGTGAAAATGATGTATATTTGAGATTATCTTTTTTGAATTCAGGAATTACTTAAGCCAATTTTAATTTTGAAGGGAATATGCCTGAAATAAGAGAGGAATTTATCAAGTGTGTTAAAGATTGTTTTTCGATGAAAGGGTTTGTATTCATTGGCTCCATAAAAAAAAACTGGAAAAAAGAATATTGACGTTGACACACTCAACTATATTTTATAATGAGAAGAATTAGTGCCGGGGTCCACGCAAGCATGGTGGGCTTGCCATTTACGTGAAGAACAATATCAACTTTAAGGTAATTGACAAATTTTCTAAACTTTCTCAACCTTTTATGTGAGAACTGATAGGCTTACAGATAAATAATAATTTTGAAATGAAATGAAATGAAAATGATTTATTTAGTCAGGCAAAGTTAGGGCCACATGGCCCTCTCTTACACTTAACCTGTTTATACAAATCTAAACATACAAATAAAACAAAACAATGTACAATACAAATAAAATACTATAATCTATTTACAATATTTAATGTAAAAAGAAACAATAAACTTTTAAAACATACCACCTTACATAAACACCCACACACACACACACCTACACACGTACACGCACACGCCCAACACACACTCGCAAGAACTAGCACACACACACGCACACCTGTCAGTGATCAACCAAGCGCATGCCTAGGATATACCAACCATGGCCATACGTCCAGAAAACAGATTTTTTAGTGCTGTCACAAACCGGGGACGGCTATCAAGGGTTTTTATGGCTAGAGGGAGATCATTCCAAAGGCGACAAGCAGAAACAACAAACGCTCTGTCATAAACTGCCGTTCTATGATGAGGCATACGCAAAGTTACTGAAGCAGAACGTGAATTTCTTACACTTTCTTCAGCTACAAATTTGAAGTCGTTTAAAAAATATTCTGGAAATTTTGTTTTTAATATTGAATAGGTTATCATAAGAATTTTTATTGATCTTAGGTCACATAGTTTTAGTAATTTAGAATCAACATAAAAAGGAGTGATGCGCTCATTACGTCTCAGATCATAAACAAATCTTATACAGTAGTTCTGAGTGCGTTGGAGAGCATCAGCGAGATTTACAGTCATGTCATTGATCACAGAGTTACAGTAAGTGAAGTGAGGGAAGACAAGTGATTTTACTAGGTGTAACTTTATGTGTAAAGGTAAAAAATTCTGTAACTTCTTCAGTGAGTGGATTGATGCAAACACCTTTTTACGTATGTCTAATACTGCATCTCCCCAAGTAAGCGTCGAGTTTATAGTAAGTCCTAGATTTTTCACTTTGTCATAGTAAAGTAAAGCTGTCCCATTTATAGTTACTGAGTTCACTGTGTCAAGGTCAATTGAGTTTCGTAAACGTGAATGACAAATTATTATTGGTCTTGTTTTTGTATGGTTTAGTCTAAGTCCATGTTTTTCAGTCCAGGTAATGATTTTCTCGATGTCTTCGTTGATTTTTAGAACACTGTCATTGATATATTTTGCTGAGAAATGCGTATAAATCTGTAAGTCGTCGGCATACATATGGTATTTACAGTGTGTGAGGACTGAGCTCAGGTCATTTATGTATAGTACAAACAGTAGAGGGCCAAGGATTGACCCCTGAGGCACACCACAAGTAACTGTCTCCCAGTCAGATCGTACGTCATCAACCTCAACACATTGCCGCCTGCCTGACAGATAAGATCCCAGCCAGTCCAATACACCATTTGAAAACCCTATGGCCCTTAACTTTTCCAGAAGAAGATTATGATTTACGCAGTCGAAAGCTTTCGAAAAATCAAATAGTGTTAGAATTGTACCCTGCCGACGTTCCATTGCTTGTCTAATGTCGTCCGTCACACGTAATAGTGCTGTTTCTGTGCTGTGTGCCGTTCGAAAACCAGACTGAAAGCTGCAAAGTATGTTGTTGTCAGTCAGAAATTCCGTCATTTGGCAGTGCACAATTCTTTCAAGGCCTTTTGATAATGCGGGCAATATACTGATCGGCCTGAAATCCTGGCAAGATGCCGGGGCTGGGATCTTATTTAATGGACGAATAAGGGCAGACTTCCAAGAAATAGGGAAAACACTTTGCCTTAGTGATGTGTTGAAAATGCATGTGACAGTTGGGAGTATAGCAAAGAGAATGTCTTTTATAAAACGAATTGGAATGCCATCTGATCCGACTGCATTGCTACGAATCCGACGAATTGCGTTAAGAACATCTGACTGCACTACAGGTCTGAAAGTAAACTTAGGATGTCCTAGGTCCTGATCAGGGAGGTTTCTGATTTCGTTTATGTAATTTACAACATGTTGTTGGTCGATATTTTGACCATATGAAGAGAAGAAAGCGTTTAATTCATTGAGAGGGACATTCACTCTCTGTGGTTCAGACTGCTTCCCAAGCCCAAGACTTTTTACATTGCGCCATAAAACCCTAGAGGATTGATTTTTATTTTCAAAAAGCATACGGATGTGTCTTAATTTTGAATTTCTCAAAAGCTGTTTCACTCTATTTCGAAGATAACGATATTGTTCCATTTCTGTTTGGTTTTGAGAACGTTTAGCTTTCCTAAAAATACAATCACGTCTAGCCATTAATCTGCGGATTTCTGGGGTTATCCATGGTGCCGGACGTGTTTTAGTCAAACGTTTAGTTACTGTTGGAGCATGTTTGTCAAAAAGATTAATAATTTTAGTGTTTAACTCATTCACCATTTCATCAACTGATGGTAAGTTTTCTATTAAGTGCCATTGTGTTTCATAAATGTCTGCCATAAAGTCAACTACATTCATGTTCTTAAAATCTCTGTATTTTAGAAATTTAGTCTTGGGTTTAGGAGCCTTAACTGAAAACACACAAAATATGAGATCGTGCTTGGATACTGCTGGAACTGGAAGTTGCCCATGATGTATAATGTCTGCAGCATCCGACACCACTATCAAGTCGAGGAGAGTGTCAGACTCGGCAGCATGATGTGTAGGGTCGAGTGGAAGTATATCTAAGTTGCAAGAGTTAAACAGTGTAGTCAGTTGTCTGTATTCATAGTTTTGATTTGTCGAGAGTAGGTCAGTATTGAAATCCCCCATGATCAAGGCATGACTGTATCTAAACAAAGAGTTTAATAGTGCATTTTCAAAATCCAAAAAATGTCCTGCTCTAGGTGGGCGGTAACACACACACAACAACAGGTCGTCAGCCCCAGCTAGACCAATTTCTATAATAAGGAATTCTGGTTTTGCCGAGTACTCAGAAATTGAAGAGTTAATAACTTTAAAATTGATTCCCTCCCTGATATAAACTGCAACGCCTCCACCCTGTTTGCCGGTTTGGCTGTTTAATTTGGCTTTGGTTTTGCTCTACAGACCTCCGAGTGCAGACGTAGATATCTTTTTTGACACTCTCACTTTGGTTTTTGAGTTCTTAGGCAAATTAGGTCTAGTTTCCATTGTTTGTGGGGATTTTAATATTAAAATCAACATTCCCGACAACACAACAAATCAGTTTCTAAATTTGTGCTCAATGTACGGATTTGAAGTTACTGTAAATCAGCCTACTCGTGAAAACAATTGTTTGGACAACATTTTGGTGTTTGGCACCTCCGTTTTTACCACTGGAGTTATAAACATGCATCTCAGTGACCATCTAGGGCAAACATTAGAATTTTGCATCCATGGGGAGGATTTTAAGAGTTGCAAGTCAAATAAACCACAACTTTTGTATCATCACATAAGTGAAGACAACATCCGCATTTTCAAGGTTATGATAAGCAAAATTGACTGGGAGCTTGAACTTCCTCACAGTGATATTGATGAGAACTTCAAGACCTTTCTAGATACTCTAGTCCATTACTTTAAGATATGTTTCCCTCTTTAAGAAATTTAAGCCTAGGCTTGATTTGAATGTTAATTAAACTAAAGGTTGGTACACAAACGAGTTAGCTTTAATTAAAAATAGGTTAAATTTTCTTTATTCACTGTGTAACACTGTAGGCTCAAATGATAGAATTAAAAATGCCTATAGAGAGTTAAAAAAGGAATATAGATCCGAGATTAAATCGGCAAAGAAAAAATCAAATGATAATTTAATAATTAATTCAAAAAATACTATCAAGTGTATCTGGCAAGTCGTAAAGGAAACGACTAAGCCTAGTGTAAGTAAAGATGAAGTAGTAATATCACCTGATCATTTCAATGAATTTTTGTGAGTAATTTAAGTGAGAAGGGTCATAAACATGAGACAGGCTCGGACGCTCATGTTAAATCTTTTACTGCTGAAGCTTCAGTACCTAACTCAATGTCATTATTAAAGAATCATGGTTTTGTGGCAGATGTTTCTAATAGTTTTAAGTTTAAATGTATTACTGTTGCTGATATGTCTAAAATTGTGTCTTCCTTGTCTTGTAAAACTAGTAAAGATCATTTTGGTTTCTCTAATAATCTTGTCAAAGAAACTGCAACCTATTTTATGGATATTCTTGTCACCATGGTTAATCAGTGCTTGTATGAAGGGACTTTCCCAAGTGTGTTGAAAATCAGTAAGGTACATCCTATTTATAAACACAAAGGTGCCAAGCAAGATGTAAATAGCTACCGTCCCATTGCCATAGTACCTGTATTTTCAAAAATAATTGAACTTGTTGTAAGTAAACAGCTTATTGATCATTTTAACATGCACAACATTCTAAGCACAAGGCAGTATGGCTACAGGAAGGGTGTTTCGACAATTACAGCCTTGACAGATCTGGTTGAGGAAATTTTGGACTCTTGAGTCGAGAGAGCTTGCTGGGGCCGCATTTTGCGACCTCAGCAAGGCTTTCGACAGAGTCAGCCACAATTACTTGTTAGACAAGCTAAGTTTTTATAATGTTAGAGGCAGGGAGTGTTCATTTTTTAAAAGTTATTTAGAGAATAGAAGTCAATATGTTTTTGCCAATGGTAAATGTTCAAAGATGTTAAATGTTACACAGGGCGTGCCGCAGGGCTCCGTACTGGGGCCCCTGCTTTTTTTAGTATTAATTAATGATCTAGAAGTTAATGTGTCATCTGGAATTTTCATGTACGCAGACGACACTACATTGATCGCTAGAAATAAAATCAAAGAATTGGCTGAAGTTGACATCCAGGAAAATTTAAATAAGGTTAGTGGCTGGCTTGATGCCAACAATTTAATTTTGAATAGAGAAAAAACCACCACTATGTTTTTTGGCCTGAGGGATCTTACCAAGGAGGAGGGGGGCATTTCGGCCAAGTTCCTTGGTGTCCGGCTGGATCCTACTCTTTCTTGGTTGGATCACTCATCGGAATTGTGCATGAGATTGGCTTGTGACATTTTTGCTCTAAGATGTGGTGTCGTCTCGCAAAATGTAGTTAGAACAGCTTACTTTGGTTTATTTCATGCTAAGATTACTTATGGTTTGATTGTCTGGGGCAGTGCCTCAGCATCAAAAGATGTTTTCATCCTACAAAAACGTGCCGTTCGAATCATTGCTGGAGTTCATTATAAAACTCACTGTAAACCATGGTTTGTTCATTTAAAAATTTTAACTCTTTATTTTGCCTTTATTCTGCAAAACTTGCTATTCATCAAAGATCAACCAGATTTGGTGCATAATAATGACGTGCACTCTTACAACACTAGAATAAGACATGACTCACAATTGCCTTATGTTAGATTAAGTAAATCAATGAAAAAGCCATCTGTACTAGCCATAAGGTTATTTAATAAGCTACCCCTTGCTATTAGGGACATGAACATTATTAAATTTAAAACTGTTGTAGTTAGGTTCTTACTTGCAAATGCATTCTATTCAATTGATGAATATTTGACAAAAAAATTGACTTGCAATGATTTTGTGTAAGATGGGTGAGCCCTTTGTTCAATTCATTATTGTATAGATTATATATTGTAACCTGACATATCCAATGTATTCAAAAGAATATCTAATGGAAATAAAGATCTTATCTTATCTTAGTGGGGCACCCTGGTTCGTATCTAACATTACAATTAGGAATTACTTCCAAATTAAATCAGTGAAAGAAGAAATTACAGACCATAGCTAAAAGTACCTACCAGGAAAGATTAGGATATCATCCGAACAGTATTGCTGTTAATCTGCTGGACAATAGTCAGTTCATTACCAGACTTAAAAGTGTTGTGCAACTTTATCTTGTCTTATCTAACAGGGACAGGTCGAGACCTTAAAGCACTTCATCCGAAATTGAATTATTGCGCACCCCAGACAATTGTTTTCTTGTTGACCTTACAAGTTAAGGCGCCCAATGAATGCCTGTAGCTTCCCAATTAGTTCATCCTCAGGAAGATATCTTCCTCTAGCCATATTCCCAAGAGTTATCAGTCTAGCGTCAGAGAGCTCGTTACAATCAAAGAGTAAGTGATCAGCTGTCTCTTCTGACCTATCACAGTACCTACAGATCGGTTCACCATCATATAAGCCCATCCGTTGTAAATGTTTCCTAAAATCGCCCATGACCAGTTATCAGTTCCACAGTTAATTTAATTCTTCGTCTGTCTAGTCTCAAGAGATCAGAGGCAAACTTTTTGGAAGGCCTAAACAGAGTAAGCTTGCTGACCCTGAGAAGGGGAACGTCTTAATGACGATTACTTTAATGTTGATTTTCACTATAACGAACCCTACTCTCCTTATATTTGTACTTCGCTTAACCAACAACTTAGTTGTAAAAATACTTAACTAACATACTCTCTTACCGCAACTTTAAAAATAATTTTTGTATGAGGTGTTCCTTAAGGTCGAGCTCGAAGTTAACTTATATAACTTAATATTGACGGTTTCACTTGCTTTGTTACAACTTAACTCTAATCTACTAATGACGACTAAAGCCCCCCATACACTATCCAACATGTTGGACGGACATGTCGGGATCCAACGTCTTGTCGAACATATTGGACAGTGTGTGGGTTCCGACCCGACATGCTCGACGGATATGTCAGGTTGGATGCTCGGTCCGATAGCACCACCCCACTCGAGCCGTCCGCCTGACCTGTTGGACCGTGTGTGGGAAACCGTCAAACTGCTCGCCCGACTAGCCACAGTTTTCAGTTTACTTGTATTTAGCGAGTTGTGTGTGATAACCGTCCCATTTTCCCTAATGTCATTTAATGATAATAAACAGTTCTGGTCAGAATTTATTAAATTCTACAGAGACCAGAAGGCGTTGTGGGATGTCAAAAGTAAACTATATTGCAACAAACATGAGCGTAAAGAGGGGCAGGATATCCTGATGGAAAAGTGCAAGGAACTGTATCCAGAGTGTGATTTAAAGTTCGTTAAAAATAAAATTGAAAATTTAAGAGCCTCGTTCCGTAGGCTCTAAAAATCTCTAAAAATCATCGCTAAAATCCCCCACAAACAGCTACAGTCGTCTCGAAATCCATCTCAGGTAGAGATGTGCCAAGCAGTTACTTGGGCGAAACAGCTGCAGCTAGTTCCAAGGTCGCCGTGGAACTCGTTCCAAAAGCAGTTCCAGCTGCAGCTGGTTTTGCCCGCTGCAGCTGGTTTTCCCGCTGCAGCGGAGCTATGGCTGTAGCGGAACGAGGCAAAAGGGCGGATTAACAAAATCTCAGTTTATTGCCAGCTACAGTCGTCTCGAAATCCATCTCAGAACTAATATTTCACCTGACTTGTTGGGTAACATGCTCGATAGTGTGTGGGAAACACCCGACATAAGTCAGGTTGGATGATGGGTCCGTCATCAGGTCAGGTTGTCAGGTCGGGTGGCATGTTCGATAGTGTATGGGGGGCTTAACAGCTGGGGGGCCTGAGTTAGTTATATACATACAGACAAAACACAGTCGTACTTATTGCTTATTTTAAGGAAAAGTGTGTTGCCACGAAACTGTGAGGTAGAATCAAAAGTAATAACTTAATCGTAATGCAAACATCTATAATGAGAACCAAATGATTAATGTAAAAGCTGAAATATATATTTTATATTTTAAATAATTCTTTAATTAAGGTTCCTGTGTTAAGAGAGTTTATTGAAAAACTGATATTTTACTGGGCACATCAAGGCATTTCATTCAAGTTTGCGTTTGATAGGTGTGTGGCTTACGATTTTCTCAAAAGTTCATAATCCTTATTAGTATAATAATATAGTATTTGCCGAAAATATATTTTTTTCTGGCGGTAACGAGTTTCTAAAATTAAAATGTATATTTATAAATCATCAACCGTTATGAATTTCCTAATTTCAATATTTTGTAGAACTTGAAAATCCACGGATATTAAGAACAGAAATAGCACGATTAAGATCATAAACGTTAACAAATCATGCCACTGGTGGAAAGTAAACATGTTATTATTGATACTTAAATTGTTTTATCTTAGTTTCAAGAATTTTATACTTTTCCTAACAATCAAGTTGAAGATATTAACGACATTAAATACAATATTATTTTATTATCTACGACTTAATCATCATTTTGATTTAATCCTCCTGACATTTTATTCCGTTTATTGACTTTAAATCCAATTGTCAAAATTGTTGGTTCAAAAATTATTATAATACCGGGTTGGTAAAATATGTAAACAAATCGTAAAACTAATGAGCATAAAGTGAGAAACACAAAGTGATAGGCGTGGGCAACGAGCTAGGGCATAGGCACGTGAAGACAGAATAAACTAGAATGGAGAACTGGCAACAGCGCACGGGAGAAGTAGGGGGGACAAACACACTGCTCAAGCGCTACAACGCATTAGTGGCATCCTATCCACACACTGTTGATATATACCGAATTGCGGCATGGTGCCACAACTAAAAACTAGAGTGTTTGATGTTGAAATGGAGTGTTCATTAGAAACATCGATATACACAAGGTTTTGGTACCTTCCTTCATCCACTGGTGGCCGCAGTTTGAAAGATGCTACAATTTGGTGTTTGCGAGTATTCGGTAAAGCCCCGTCTGTGTGTCTGGATGTGTACAGAGCTAGGGACTACACCTGTGGTCCGATTTCGGTGAAATTTGGTATGTAGGTTCTAATCCGTGGTATCTCCAGGCGTTTTTTTTTTTATTTTTTTGAAATTTTGATTTTAATGGGGATTTTTCCATAAAAACCGGAAAAATCAGATTTTCTCAAAAATGGCCCGAACGATTTTGGTAAAAATTTAGTATGTTGTACCTTTAAATTCTGAACAAAATGGTACAAATTCCATTTCTGTAAAAATTATGGTTAACAAGTTATTGCAAATTATGTTATTTTCCCATAAAAACCCCATAAAATAACGAAAAATGGGATTTTAGAACAAAATCTGGATGGATTTAACATAGTATGTTATGGTCCTTACAGTCTTGATAGTTTTTTTTCATTTTTAGAAATTTTGATTTTTAATGGGGATTTTCCCATAAAACCCCATAAAATATTGGGAAAATAGGATTTTCCCAAAAATGGCCCGAACAATTTTGATAAAAAAATAGTATGTTACAGTCCTTTATATTCTGAACAAAATGGTATAAATCCCATTTCTGTAAAAATTACAGTTCAAAAGTTATTGTAAATTATGTTATTTTCTCATAAAAAAAAACCCATAAAATAACAGAAAAATCGGATTTCCCCAAAAATGGTCCGAACGATTTTGATAAAAATTTAGTATGTTATAGTCCTTTAAATTCTGAACAAAATTGTACAAATCCCATTTCCGTACATTTACTCTCCATGCTTACACATGATAAAGGTTGCTGACAAACTTATAGGAGAAAGTATGTGTCAAAATGCTGATACCGTTTATTTTATTTATTTTATTTTTTTTTGCTTTAATACAGTACCTACCCTATGTTGTGCAATTCTTTTTTTACCCATCAACTTTTAATATGTAAGTTTTTTCAACCAAGTAAACTTTTAAGTAAGCGTAATACTGTATTTGAAAATTAAATCGTATTTTACAGTATTTTCATACATGCATCAGGGCCTCATATGATGTTTGCTATGCTATAATGCCTTATAAGGCCGGGCGCACACCTGATGCGGCACGGCACGGCACGGCGCGACGTTTTGCCTTATGCGACTAGATTTCTATTATTTCAAATGGGGGTGCTGCACACATCATCGGGCACGGCAAGGCAAGGCAAAACAGCGCCGTACGGCGCTTTGTTCTGCCTTTTCAATTTTCGTCTTTCGGGCAAAAGGCTTGAGGCAAAATGATGTGCGCATGCGCGAGGATCGACCCCACGTTCAGCGCAGATGACAGCCCCTGTCAAAATCAGTGTGCACGTCCAACGATTAGTAATTATGATTTTTTCCGGATCTGCTCTTAGTTCTGC
The DNA here is from genome assembly GCF_028750875.1 of Macrosteles quadrilineatus. Taxonomy (NCBI): domain Eukaryota; kingdom Metazoa; phylum Arthropoda; class Insecta; order Hemiptera; family Cicadellidae; genus Macrosteles; species Macrosteles quadrilineatus. The sequence goes on along the minus strand of NW_026542594.1, from coordinate 34,929,660 downwards.
AATGAATGGTTTCAAGTTCCTTTTTTGGTTGATGGGATGCACCCACGATTCTCTGTTAGGGAGATCATCCATTACATTAATTAGGTACCATCATTGACTATATAAACACAACAGTCAATGGTACCATATAGCAGCAATGGCAGCAGCCTTTTCTTCGCTTTCTGCATCCATTCTCAAAAAATGTGCAGTACAAAGTGTCACAAAATGTACAAACAACCTCATAACACACAGTATCTCACTTGGGATCGACCATGTGGGTGCTCAAGTCGCCTTGCCGTGCCGTGCCGTATGCATCTCAAATCTCCATCGGGCACGGCAAGGCGAGGCAAAGACGTCTCGCCTCGCCCCTTGCCGTGCCGTGCTGTATCAGGTGTGCGGCCGGCCTAAGTTAGCCTAGCTTAAAAGAAAGTTTTTTTTCAAACTAAGAAGTCCAATGATAAATTTTTTTGAAATCAAAGGTGGATGTTTAACTATTTTATACAACAGATTTAAACATCAATGTTTTCACTTCCTTCACTTCATCCCTCTCTGTTGCAAAGCACGGGTACAGCAGCTAGTATTTAATATTACTGTAGTATGAAGTACAGTATGATTAATAATAAAAACATCTTCGCATAGGAAACGCAACAATAACGCGCTCCTGTATTGCGGGTATTGCAGAGACTTTCTGAAGTCGTTTTTAACTGTGTGTACATCTAAAAAACCAGTTGAATCAGTTTATCCGCTAATTCGTTTAGCCTATCCGTTATGACCCTGGTCCCATACATACAGAATAAACGACGTTTTACCTTTAATGTGGCAGTAGACATGTCAAAAAGGTATTCTACACCGTTGTAAAATTCTGATATTTAACAAATCAACATTGAACATCATCAACATATCAAACACTATCTACTTTGAGCAAACAGTATTACATATTACTATTACATGTAGCATTGTGTAGCCTCGCTAGCTGCATTCTCCACTCTGAGCGTCTCTTTGTAGTTCAAATAGGCATTCATCTGGGTAAAAATTGGCAAATAGCTTTAAAATCTTACAACAATAAAAACTTTATTTCTTTCTTTAAAATTCAAATAAAATTTTAATTCATAAATACAATTAAAACCAAAAATGATAGTTGTTATTTAATTTGTAGTTATCTATCTCCTCGCGATGTCATCTCCAACATCTGAAACAGAAATTTAAAATATCATATTGATTAGCCTAATCTAATACTGCACTTTACCCCATCTTAAAAATAGTTATGATTGCATTACCGATATTTTAGTTTTGAGTAAATAAAGAGCTTGATTACACAACTTCATTTATGAAAAACTTTTAACTTCTTAATCAGCATTGTACGTGTTATTAAATTTACAGAAACTAAATTAAAGATATGTCTAATAACACTTAAAACAGATATTTACGCTTAACTGTTAACTCACAAGACGGTAAATGATAGATGGTATGTGGTGATCAATTTCCATTGGACACTCCAATCATCAGACCCAATAGACTGGGACTGGTGGCGTCGTCCTGTAATCCAGCTACTTGGAGGTCACGGATTGTGGATATTTATAGGCATGCACTGTGGATGGGATACTCCCTGGTGTGGATTAACGTCCGCACTAGTGAGTACTACAACTATCCGCAGTACTATCCTGATAATTAGACCAATTCGTATATACCAAGGAAAAAAATGTGGTTCGGATTCCACTATAAACTGTAGGTCCCTTAGTTGCCATTAGCTGTTTGGGCTATTAATTAACAGCTGTGTCTAAGGAATGTCGGCCTTAGTCACTAACAAGACTACAAGATCGCGCCACTCATCTTACACTCATCTCCATTCATACTTGGCTTAAAATACCTACATTGTATGGTCGCCATTTCATAAGAAAGTATAAAGTAAAGTAGGCAAATGACAATGGGCGGGTCAAGTTTTATTTTTACGTTAAAAAATTAATTTTAGCACAACTAAATAAATCCCACCCCTTATTATGTAATAAAACTATTTTTCGTAAGTTAAAATATGTCCATTTAAGATATTGTGTTTACGATCAAACCTAGCTAACCACAACCGAAATTGAAAATATCATTTGACAGCTAAAAAATAAACCATAATGTTAATATTGTTTGTTTGAATTCCATCCAGTTACATCCTTTGTTTATCTTTACGATCCCTACCGCTTCTATTCAATTCAGATGTTTTAACCTGAAAAGCTACCGTCAGATCAGTGTTGATCAGAAGGTAAAGGTAGGCAAAATTTTTATTTCACTATTAGTTTTGCCAACACCACACTGTTAACAGTTTACAGTTTGTATATTTATGAGACAATTGTTTTTGCAAAACAATTTCATTTATTATCCTCTGCAAGTAAATATAACACACGCTTTCAAATTAACCTTCCTAGACATAATTTAGAATTCTACACCAAAAAACCTTCATATACAGGATTAAAATTTCTTCAAAAATTACCCATTTCACTTAAAAAAGAAAATAATACAAACAGATTCAAAAGCCAACTAAAAGACTTATTGATAAGAAACCCATTTTATTCTATCAAAGAATTTTTAAATAGTAATTTCGAAACGTTCATTTGAATTCCAGATACTAACTAGTTTTACTCTGACGTAATTGATTTTATAATTTGTTTAAGTTTTAAATTTAAATTTAATTATTTGTTTAAATTTATTTATTTTGTACTAAGCTATCAATATTTTACTCAAAAACACACTTTATTAGTTTCCTTGTAGCAGCAAACCTAGGTAGGCTACTCGTTAAACCTAATGTTATTAAAATATATTTAACTGAAAATCAATTCAGACAAATGGAAATTCGCTTAGTCGGCAGGTTTGCTGCGGCGGGGGTATTATATATTAGTTATATTTATATTCTACGCATAATTTTTTTGTTAAAAGTGTAATAACATGGGGTTTATCAGTAAAAATATCTTTGTTATGATACTACTTTGTTCAAGCATAATTTATCTGTCGTTTTAAGTTGTTTGATGATTTTATGACCCTTTTTACCATTTTTACATATTTTAGCGAATTTCCCATATAGGGAATAAGCTATTACCGTAGTACTCATGATAAGACCTGGACGCGGGACCGATTTTTTTTTCGTTTTGAGGTCCCTAGAGGCCAAAAACACCATCCGTTCAAATTCATATATATATATATATATATATGTGTCCGTCAGCACGATAACTCGAGCAAAAATGATCCGATTTTGATGAAATTTGGTACAAACGTGTAAACGTACGTTTATTAGAACGAGTTCGCGATCCAGCATGATCGGACCATGGGAACGGGGGTTTACGGGGGGTTTTATGGGGTAAAAATAGGTTTTTCCCATTTTTGACCCAAAAAACATAAAATTTAGCAATTCTTTTCCAAACCATTTTGTAGAGCTTAAAAAAACAAATAATTTAGTATATTGAAGCGTTATTATGCGCCTAATGGTTACGGAGAAAATTCCAAAAAATTTTAAATTTAAAATTCCCATGTTATTCTTATGGAGAATAAGTAAACTCTTGTAGTTTGCTTGTTTGTGAACATATTTTGATCAAATTTGGAAAATGTTTTTATTTCTTACTAACTATTCACATTTTACAAAAAAAAAAAACAGTTTTACCCTCCCTGATGCAGCAAACCTAAGTACTTGTTAAACTAATTCTATTTAATTAAATCAAGAATAAATGTTATATTTTTAAGTAGACATTTCAGTGTAAATCCAATCAGTCAAATGGAAATTCGCTTAGTCTGCAGGTTTGCTGCGGCGGGGGTATTTTTAATATGGTGTTGTGGGTAATGAAATTGTTCGGAATTTAATGAGGAACCATATTTAAACATTAGTTTAAAAAAAAATAATAAAAATAAAGGAGCTAATTAGATACAACTGGCATGATGTGACCTTAAACCTGCCTCCTACCAGGTCTGAGTTGGAGACCAAACACCATTGTTCTTTTGGGCCCGAACCATCTCATTTGGGCTCGGACTTGACTCGTGAACCCACCGGGATTAATGATCAGAGCCGGGACTATCTGTAATTGGACTCGTGAACCCAACTTTTAAAACCAGGTTTTATCCCTGCACTAATTGTGTGCAGCCTATCAGTTCGGTCCGCGGCTTATAAAGTCTCGAGCCTTATGTCTCTTTAAGTCGAGGCCCAAATATCGGTTATTTCCGGATTCTGGGCTCGGACTACGATAGTCCCGAGCTCGTGAACCGCCCCTTAGAGGCGACTTAAAAAATCGGGTTCACGAGCTTGAGACTATATAAGCCGCGGACCAAACTGATAGGCTCCACACAATTAGTACAGGAATAAAACCTGGTTTTAAAAGTTGGGTTCACGAGTCCAATTACAGATAGTCCCGGCTTTCGATCATTAGTCCTGGTGGGTTTATGAGTCACGTCCTAGCTCAAAAGAGATGGTCCGAGCCCAAAGAATAATGGTATTTGGTCTCCAACTCAGACCTGGTAGGAGGTAGGTTTAAGTTGACATCATGCCGGTTTTATCTAATTAGTTCCTTTATTTATTTTTTTATTTTTTAACTAATGTTTGAATATGGTTCCTCATGAAATTACGAATCCATTAACGAATCCATTACAATATTCTAAATTGGAAAACACATTTTGGTTGTAATATTATTTCAACATTTTACAGCTAGATTATTAAAGAGTGTAAGTAAATAGTCAGTACCGGTACCTCTAAATACATTTTAGTTTCAAGAATTGTACCATTTAAATAAGTTCAGTAGTTATAATTAGCCTTTCCAAAAATCACCATTCAAAATTATCGGGCATTTATGCAAAATAGGCATTTATCCGGTTATAAATACCCAGTTATTTAAGGTCATGCAACTTAATTGAATTACATTAATGTACACAGAAATATACATTTCACTAAAGACTTCCATTTTCTGATTTCATACAAACGTGGCTTGTGGTGTTTATAAATCAATAAACTTTGATAGATTATTATAGGCGAGCATTGACACAATAAAATACGCGAGAAATAATCGTTTTGGACGTTTTGGTTCAGCCTTTTTTCACGATACTCCTATTGTATGGAAATGCGTATGTCAGCAGCAGTGGCTTCACATGTGTTTCCAGGCTGTTGTTACCAGCGTCTCAACAAAAATTCCCTGTGAATCCCTATCATTAGGCTCCGCTTCGGATTTGGTCTAGACCAACAATAAGCCCGGCTATCCCATCATTAGGCTCTGACTCATGAACCCGTTTTTTGGTCGTCTCTTATATAGTCCGGGACCAACGTCTGGTCGCGGACTATGAAGTCCCGAGCTCGTGAGCTTAATGTTATTTAAATAGATTTAACTGAAAATCAATCCAGTCAAATGGAATTCAATTAGTCGGCAGGTTTCCTGCGGCGGCGGTATTTTAGTTTTGAATTGATAATAGCAAAAATCAACGTGTAGGCTACAGAAATTAACACACATGTACATTATAGGCTAAGCCCATAGAAAGGCCATTAAAACGTAAACGGTCAAACCAGTTTGATCAACAATATGAACGTACTTCAGAGGATGAGCTCATCCAAAAATTTGAAAATAGGATTAGTGTTGAGACAGAAGTAGCTGGACACACATGTTTCCACACACAGGTTTATAACACAGGTTTTATAACACAGGCAACACACAACCAACATCGCGGCCAAAGTACGATGCAAAGACGGTACAGTAATTCAAACGAAATCTAGACCTTCAATGACTAGAGGGGAGAAAATTTCAGTGCCAGTGCAAGTTCATAGAAGTGTAAATTATTTTTGTTTAGTTGCATACTTTTAAATTACAGCTAGTTGTTATTATTTCAGCGATCAAATGTCTATGGTTTGTAATAAAAATGTTTTTCGTGAACTATAAAATGTCTGTTTATGATATTGTTTTAACGATAAAGATTAAACCCATAGTTAACCACAACCGAGCTAGGCTCGGTCCCCCGGTACCGTACTGAATGGTTTATTTCACATCAAATTGTTACATACAAGTATTAACATTTTAACAATAACTAAAATATCAAACTAACACAAGCATATTATACACTACAGAAAAAACTGAAAACAAAAATTTGACTTGCCGCATATGGTATACGTTGACATTTGGAAGTTCTGCTTATAATAAAATCCTTGTTGCTACATCTAGGGGGGTGAGCGAGCTGGTCTAGTGGTTAGAGCGCAAGACTCCGGTTCCTAGGGGTCCCGGGTTCAAATCCCGCCAAATCACCAATGGATTTTATCTAAGTGATAATGCCGTAACCCCTAGGTCTAGCCTGAAGAAATGTGAAAAACAATTCTGGGCTCATGCCTAGTGTCCTCTAAAAAAAAAAAACTACGTCTAGGGATTTATTAAAATGTGAAATTATTGCATTCATTTAACTTACTTTTTCCATCACAGGCAACAATCTTGACTCGGTCTACCTTTGCTACTTCTTGAACTTCTCGGAATTCCACATCATTTAACATAAATGTCCATACATTATCACAAAACCTGTAAGTGTTGAGCTTCCCTGCCTGGAAAATGGTTACAATTTAATTGTTATTCAAATATGTCATGAATACAGGATAATCAAGTGCAAATATAATTGAAAAATCACACAATGTAAAAATTTTGGTTTAAAAGTTGATGCAACTTATGTGATTTTTCCTTAAATATCATAGTTACTCATCGCTTACCTATGATAAAGGTTGTTGACAAGCTAATGGGAGAAAGTATGTGTCAGATTGCTGATACAGTTTATTATAACATTGGTTTTGATGATACAAAATTATCTTCAAGGGCTGCCTCATCAATTTTTAAAGGTTGCTCCCATAAATTTTTAAAATGATGAATAGGCCTACTTAGTAATTGTTTATTGGTTATTTCTTTTTAAGACATCCATAACATTATATGAAGAGGTGATGTCCGTATGTTTGTGTGTTTATACGCACTAAACGGAAAAACTACTGAACCAACTGGGCTCAAATAGCATACAAATAAAGCCACAGCTCCGAGGATACATTTAGAACTATTCCTGCTTCAATACTCACCTAGGACTCTGCCCCATGGGCTTTCAAAGTTCTGAGGTGAGAGTTTGAAAAAGTGAATATTGCTTGGTCTCCATACCATTGATAAGACGGAATTAGTAGTCCAGATAAGATTAAAAGAATCACTCAAGTATGAGGTATTTTAGTTGTCATTTATTTTTAAGACATATTATACCAAAGGAGATCTCCCAGTTTTCATCCACCCTCATGTTTCCGAAGTTTTACTTCTCCATATCTTCAAGCCAACATGATGAAAAAACTTATTTAGTTACCATTGCATTAAATTTGTACCTTGAATGTCAATCTAGATTTCATCCTGGTTGCTAGCGCATTGTTGATAGACTTGTCAAACTGAAGTAAGACTTTTAAAGCAAGGCCTGGTGTGATTTGTCCATACTAAAACAAATTAAGATACAATTAGAGATCTTTGTTGCAAATATGGATAAAAGATCTTACTTGTGAGATGCATAATACTAAGGCATTTTTACTGTTATATCATCAACTTTTAGCAAATTTCCCCATAGGAAAGATGTTATTACCGTACGTAGCACACTTTGGGACCTATTTAATTATTCATTTTGAAGTCCCCAGAGTAAAGGTAAAAAACACTAGGGTACAATATGTGTTGAGGTACCAGTAAATGTTTACCAAATGGACACCACGGATTTCCCCCTGGAACCCATTACAAGTACGACAAACATTTTCAGAATTAAATTCAATTTACAAAATTTCATTTTAGTAGAATCTTTAGGTTGTACTCCATCATACAGTAAAACACATACAGGCAATGAAGTACGGTATTGAAGATGGACGAAGTAAGAGACACAGTGACAGGATGATGGGATCGGCGACCTGGAAAACGTACTGCAGCAACCACAGTGCGTTATCATCAGCCGTCTCCCAATAACTTGGATTCGCTAAGAAAGGACGCAATTCATAATTATTTTGTATTTTTGAAAAATGGTATTTTAGCGAATTTCTCATGTAGGGAATAAGCTATTACTGTAGGTCTCATGGTAAGACCTGGACCCGATTTACTTTTTCGTTTTGAGGTCCCCCAGAGGCCAAAAACACCATTCGTCCAAATTCATATATATATATATATATACAAAGTATTCAAAAAAGGTGGGGGAAAAAATTACATGGTGATTCCTTGGGTCAAAATAAAGAGCAAATCAACGAATAACATTTTTTCTAAAATCGCTTCGTTGACCAGATATCCACCATTTTGTATTTTTTTATTAACATTTTTATCTTTGAATTCTTCCAACCTTTATGTAACTAATGTATGTTATGGTAAAAGAGACCCATGTTAGAAAGAAGTTCATCTTCATTCAACGTTAAATTTCAAAATGGTGGCTATTTTACTTAAATTACTAAAACTGGCTGATTTTATGAAAAAATTTCAAGAACATTTTTATTTATCATTTTTAATTCTCTATCAAATGATACCAGGTTCAAAAAGATTGAATAAGTAATAGCTGAAATATTACGATTTTAAGTTGTAAAATGGAGTAGAATAAGGCAGAAGCTAGTCAGGAGTGCCTCATTACAACTAAAAATCGTAATATGTCAGCTATTTCTATACAGAGTGTTCAAAAAAGGTGGGGACATATTAAATAAAGGCGATTCCTTGGGTCAAAATAAAGAGAAAATCAAGAATAACATTATTTCCAAAATCGCTTTGTTAATCAGAGAGGCATATCCAAATTTTTTTATTTTTTACATAAACATTTTGTATTTTTTACGTTAACATTTTTATCTTAGAATTCTTTCAACTGATCTTTATGAAACTTGGTATGTATGTTAAGGTATAAGAGACCCATGTTGGAAAAAATTATTCATCTTGATTCAAGGTAAAATTTCAAAATGGCGGCTATTTTAAATTTTTAAACTTAAATTGCTCAAAAATGGCTGATTTTATGAAAAAATGTCAAAATGCTAACAATAATGAACACTTTTAATTAGAATTTTTTATTTCCTATCAAACGATATCAAGTTAAAAAATATTGAATAAGAAATAGCTGAAATATTACGATTTTTAGTTGTAAAATGGGGCAAAACTGACTAGCTTAGCCTTTTTCTAAGCAGTAAATTAGAAAATTTACTTATACAAAAAATTTTTTAGAAAATTAATCATTAAAATTAATAATTAAAAAAAAGGAAATAAATCCGACAATTTTTAGGAAATAATTTAGTGGAATTCCAGCCAGGTAGATGGAAATTCGCCTAGTCTGCAGGTTTGCTACGGCGGGAGTTAACAATTAGTCATAATTATAGTCATAGTCACTGTCAAATTTCTTTATTTATATTGTATATACATACACTAGCAGAGTACCCGTCGTTCGTACGGGGTTGGCATATAAAGTGTAAAATGCTTATTGCAGTTATACTCTAACTTAGCGTTTGCAATGAGAGAGGACACAGTTTGATAAAATTTCCTTCTTTAAATTTATGGTATACAACAGTACTACACATCTACCATAGCCAAAATGTTCTACCACTTCACCTAAACAATAGAGAAAAATAAATTATTAAAAATTCGCTAAATATCACAAATTACTCATGAAATTAAAAACATAAACATAACTGTAAACAATCCTACTTTTTCAGTTCTCATTGCAAATCACAGTTCTTTGTTGCTGCTTAGTTCAAATTAGCTGTTTTCATAAATGCAAAAAATAATAGTGCTGCACCCTGTTGGTAAATCGTATAACTTTTTAATACTTTTGCATATCATAGAATTAACTTTTTAAGTTGAAACAGCTGACTAAATTCTTTAATTCCCTTTAAATATGAATACTCATAAGGTTAACATGGGGAACTACAGAGCCACTGGGGCGGAGCCCGAAAGGACTTTTGAGATAAGAATGCGCCTATATGTTAATGGGGAATATGAGCTATCATCATGCCAAATTTCAGCCCAATCCGTCCAGTAGTTAATGCGTGATTGAACTTCAAACAAACAAACAAATAAACACACAAACTTTCACATTTATAATATTAGTAAGATAAATAAAAATTCCCTGCCGCAGCAAACCTGCAGACTAAGCAAATTTCCATTAGCCTGATTGGATTTACACTAAAATGCCTCCTTAAAAATATCACATTTATTCCCTATTTAAATAGAATTAGTTTAACGAGTACTTAGGTATGCTGCAACCGGGAGGGTAAAAAAGTGTGTTTTTTTATGTTAATTGTTTAGTAAGAAATTAATGTATTTTCCAAATTTTATCAAAATATGTTGATAAACAAACTACAACAGTTGACTTATTCTCCATAAGAATAACAAGGTAATTTAAAATTTACAATTTTTCGGAATTTTTTCCGCAACTATTAGGCGCACAATAACGCTTCAATATACTAAATTATTTGTTCTTTTTTTAAGCTCTACAAAAATGGGAAAACCTATTTTTACCCCATAAAACCCCCCATAAACCCCCGTTCCCGTAGTCCGATTTGCGAACTCGTTCGAATAAATGTAGGTTTACACGTTTATACCAAATTTCATCAAAATCGGATAATTTTTGCTCGAGTTATCGTGCTAACGGACACATATATATGAATTTGAACGGATGGTGTTTTTGGCCTCTAGGGACCTCAAAACGAAAAAGTAAATCGGTCCCGGGTCCAGGTGTTACCATGAGCTATGAGGTACGGTAATAGCTTATCCCCTATATGGGAAATTCGCTAATAAGGCAAACTAATGATAATCTTACGGTAAATACTGCACTAGAAAAGACCTGGTATGGATCATAAACATAAACAAAATGACGTTTTTGGCCTGAAAGTAAACAAAACCATACGTTAATTAATGCTATTATTATAGGTTTTGTTTATTTTCAGGTCAAAAACCTCACTTGTTTATGTTTATGATCCATACCGGTATTTTCTAGTATTCGCAGATTTAGCTAACTGGAAAAAAAAACAATAATCAAGAATTTTTACATGCTAAGTTTAATTACATGCCTCTGAGCATCTCAAAGAATCAACTAGAATCACAAAATTCTTCCTTTGAATAACAGTTTTTTTAACAAATAAATTTTAACCAGATGCTTAAAGTTTTGGTTTTTAATTTTGCTTTTAGCGAATTTCCCTATAGGAAAGTAGCTGAATTACCGTAGGTGGCACGGTAAGACCTAGGCCCGGGACCGATTTACTTTTTAATTTTGATGTCCCAAGAGGCCAAAAACACCATTCGTTCAAATTTGTATATACAAATGTAGGCCTATTTAGTTTTATATATATATACACGTCTGTGAACGCGATAACTTGAGTAATTTTTGTCCGATTTTGATGAAATTTGGTTTAAAGGTGTGAGGCAGGATAAACTTGAATGAGTTCGCGACCCAGCATGAAATACTTACTTTCCGTGCCCGGAAATCAGACTTCGCTTTAAAAAAAATTAGCTACCGATATGGCTTTGTCATTCGCTTGTAAAAGATCATCTAATGTGCAAGACTGGTCTAGGCGTGGACAGATTTGGACCAGCATGATCGGACTATGAGAACAGGGTTTTACGGGGGGGTTTTATGGGGTAATTTTTTTTTCCCCCTCAATACACAAAATTTCCCAATTTCTCTCTAGACCTTTTTAAAGAGCTTAAGAAAACAAATAATTTAGTATATCAAAGTGTTTTTGTACGGTTATTAGTAATGAAGAAAATTCAAAAAGTTTTTAACTTAAAATTTCGATGTTATTCTTAAGGTGAATATTGTAAAATGTTGTAGGCCTAGCTTGGTTGTTTGTGGATATATTTTGAAAAAACTAAGCAAATTTATTTATTTTGCACTAAGCTATTAATATTTTACTAAAAAAACCACAATAGTTTCCTTGTAGCAGCAAACCTAGGTACTCGTTAAACCTAATGTTATTTAAATAGATTTAATAAGTTTCAGGTAAATAATCCAAACATTAGAGCCAAAATGAGTAGCATTTTTATAAAAAAAACTAAGCCTATGCTGGGTTAAGTTTAAATTGTTTTTATGTCTAGTATTATGAGAATGAATACTACTGCGCAGATCTAATTCATTATATTTATATTTAACACCCATTATACATTCAAGGATATATATTGGTCATAAACTAACAAAATATTATGCTCAGAAAATTTATTTTTCACTGATATTTGGTCTTCTAGATTTAATACAATTCTCAAAGCTTCCTTCTGAAATATCAAGATTGTATCTAAGTTGCTTTTACCTGTACCACCATAAACAGCTAAACCATAAGATATGTGAGAGTGGATATGTGTGAAATAAATAGTTTTTAAAGTGTTAAGACTACTCTACATAACAAAGACATTTTTCTAAGAACATACAGACCCAATGCAATTTTGTTAGCCAATTTTAATGTAACTCGTTGGTCCCAACTAAGATTATTAAAATTGTCAACTTCATCTCCTAAAAATTTGGTCATTTTAATTTATTCTATTTTATTTCCCCCACTAAAGTATCTGTTTCTCGAACATTTTTATTTTGTTTGATCAAAAAAACATATGATTAGTTTTATTACTGTTTAATCTGTTTTGTATAAAAAATGTGCAATTATTTTTATTTGCTCTTGACACGCTTTTTCAAGGTCAAGATTTAGCAGTGGTTACCGTACCGAGTTTTCATCATCAGCTTAAAGTACTAACTGACTTTCTTTTCCTAAAATATTTTAAAATTGAAGGCATTCCTTGGACATAACAAAGAAATAATAAAGGCCCCAGAAAGGAGCCTTGAGGAACTCGATGTTTAATGTTTTAAGTTTGGGCCGTGACATGTACACACGTTCCACCGATGTCACGCCTCAATTTTTTTGTTTATAGTGTGAGTGTTGGTTTTTCGCCTGGAACTCATTCCGTTTGGGTCTGGCAGCAGACCTGCAGACTAAGGGGCGGTTCACGAGCTCGGGACTTCATAGTCCGCGACCAGACGTTGGTCCCGGACTATATAAGCGCAGACCAAAAAATGGGTTCACAAGTCAGAGCCTAATGATGTAAAAGCCGGGCCCATTGTAGGTCGAGACCAAGTCCGCAGCGGAGCCTAATGACAGGGATTCGCAGGGAATTTCTGTTGAGACGTTGGTAACAACCAGTAACAACAGTCTGGGAACACATGTGAAGCCACTGCTGCTGACATACGCACTTCCATACAATAGGATGGTCGAGAAAAAAGGCTGAACCAAAACGTCCAAAACGATTATTTTTCTCGTATTTCATTGTCCCAAATGCTCGCCTATCTATCTAAGTGTATTGATTTATGAACACAACAATCCACGTTTGTATGAAATCAGATAGGTAATGGAAGTCTTTAGTGAAATATATTTTTCTGTGTGCATTATTATAATTCAATTAAGATGCATGACATAAAATAACCGGGTATTTATAACCGGATGAATGCATATTTTGCATAAATGCCCGATAATTTAGGATGGTGATTTTTGGATAGGATAATTTTTACTAAACTTATTTAAATGGTACAATTATTGAAACTAAAATGTATTTAGAGGTTATTAGATATAAAAATTGTATGTGTGTGCTGGTTTTAATCGTGGCTGTAACCTAAGAATATTCTTTCCATTATTCTTACACTCTTTAATAATCTAACTGTAAAATGTTGGCAATAATATTCTGCAGTTAGCTCTAATATTATTTATGTTAACAGCTATGGTTTTTAATTTACTTTTGTGCTGTTGCGATTTTTAAAATCAGTTTCATTACAATGCGTTTATATTTAGGAAAACATTGGGTTTTTTTTTCTTTGGGTATAGTTTCGAACTGAAAACTTGATTCATTCTGATTTCATTACCAAAGAAATAGCTACCATCCAAGCTTTACTAACATCCAATAAATCACCAGTTTCTTGATGAAAAGTGCCATCAGCCAAAAATATTAGTGCAACTAAATTTTTTTTTTTTCAATTTAGAATACTGTAATGGATTTTGTTGTCGGGAAATCCGTGCCTTGGAGTGAACGCCTCAAATTACTCTTTGACGGCATCTTTGGAACATTGAAATCTATTTTTAAATTCATCAAGTCATAAAAAGGTTTTAATCATGATAACGAGCTGGCCCTATGCGAGGTAGTGGAGTGATGGTACATATTGCTAACATAATACAGTATAGATATTTCATAGTCATATACAATACACACGGCGGCCAATGAGTACAACACAAGACAGTGATATCACCGCGAACCTTACTCAACGACTGACGGTTTGCTTGATGTTTCCCACGGCAAAAAACTATTTTAGCGAATTTCCCATATAGGGAATATTAGCGAATTTCCCATATAGGGAATAAGCTATTACCGTAGTACTCATGGTAAGACCTGGACCCGAGACAGATTTAATGTTTCATTTTGAGGTCCCTAGAGGCCAAAAACACCATCCGTTCAAATTCATATATATATATATATATATATATTTATATATATATTTATATATATATTTATATATATATATATATGTGTCTGTTAGCGCGATAACTCGAGCAAAAATGATCCGATTTTGATGAAATTTGGTACAAACGTGTAAACTTACGTTTATTCGAACGAGTTCGCGATCCAGCATAATCGGACCATGGGAACGGGGGATTATGGGGGGTTTTATGGGGTAAAAATGGGTTTTTCCCATTTTTGAACCTAAAAACAAAAAGTTTTGCGATTTCTTTCTAAACCATTTTGTAGAGCTTAAAAAAAGAAATAATTTAGTATATTGAAGCGCTGTTGTATGCCTAACGGTCACGGAGAAAATTCAAAAATAGTGTAATTGAAAATTCCCATGTTATTCTTATGGAGAAAATGAAAATTGTTGTAGTTTACTTGTTTATGGGTATATATTGATAAAATTTGGCAAATTTATTTATTTTATCCTATACTATTGACGTATGGTCAAAAAACACTTTTTACCTTCCCCGTAGCAGCAAACCTAAGCACTCGTTAAATCTAATGTTATTTAAATAGGGAATAATATGTCTTATTTATGGAAATATTTTAGTAAAAATGTAATCAGACGAGTTGAAATTCGCTTAGTCTGCAGGTTTGCTGCGGCGGGGGTATTTGATAATTATGTTAGATAACGATGGTTTAACTGTGGCTGATAAGTTATATTTATATTATACGCATAATTTTGTCGTTAAAATTGTAATAGCATGGGGTTTATCGGTAAAAATATCTTTTTTATGATACTACTTTGTTAAGTGCATAATTTATCTGTCGTTTTAAGTTGTTTGATGATTTTTTTCATGTTTTATGAGCCTTTTTACCATTTTTTACATATTTTTTAATATGGTGTTGTGGGTAATGAAATTGTTCGGAATTTAATGAGGAACCATATTTTAAGATTATTATTTTTTTAAATAATAAAAATAAAGGAGCTAATTAGACAAAACCGGCATCATGTCACCTTAAACCTGCCTCCTACGAGGTCTGAGTTGGAGACCAAACACCATTGTTCTTTTGGGCCCGAACCATCTCATTTGGGCTCGGACTTGACTCGTGAACCCACCAGGACTAATGATAATAGTCTTTCATAATAATGTTATTTCTGTGAACTTTATTTAAAAATTTATTGTTATTTAGTTTTAAGCTGTATCTTACTGCCAATTTTAGCCTTAATTATTTTGTTATAGGCACTTACCCAACTTGTTTGCTTAACTATAAACAGTATTATTATCATCATTATCAATACATCTCAAATACTTTTGTACAAAAACCCAGTATTATTAGTTTATTAGTATAGCATGTTCATCTATTTACACTTGACTCTGTACATTGTACTTTGAATTGAATATTATCTCCATTGACCTGGCCTATTGTATGACATGTATACTTAATGGCAATAAACTATTTGAATTTGAATTTGATCAGAAGCCGGGACTATCTGTAATTGGACTCGTGAACCCAACTTTTAAAACCGGGTTTTATCCCTGCACTAATTGTGTGCCGCCTATCAGTTTGGTCCGTGGCTTATATAGTCTCGAGCTCGTGAACCCGATTTTTTAAGTCGCGGCCCAAATACCGGTTATTTCCGGATTCTGGGCTCGGACTACGATAGTCCCGAGCTCGTGAACCGCCCCTAAGAGTCTATGTAAATTTTGTTGTTTGTTTTGTTGATTTTTTAAATATTAGAGGTTTTTGTTCACAATTTGTTTTGTCTTGTAATTCACCCACGGCCTTTCACATTTTTGTGGGGCGAGCACTCGCACTATCACAATGGGGGGCATGCTTCCTTTAGACGGTGCGAGGGCCCGGCTCATAAGTATTGACAAATAAATGTTGTCTGTGCATGAATTTTTTATGAAGTTTTAAATGTTCACTTTAACCTTCTTTTTTTTTGATTCCCAATGTTAATAAAGGCCTAGGTTAAGTTGAGTTGTGTGTGAATTAAATTTGTTGGATTAAAATTTTGGTAGGTCTAGGTTTATTTGATAAAGGTGTGGATCCAATCTTGAGTTAGTTCAGTCTTTCAGTTGAGTTTAGGTCTAAGCTATTGCCTTTGAAAGCCTTGCGTCGAGAGCAGTTCGGTTTAACTGCTGCTTTCTAGAAAGCTCGGGATTTCCACTACCTCGCTCAGCGATGGGAACCACGCTTATCTCCACAGGATGTGACTAAGAATAGTTTTTTTTTGTATTTATCCCAAAAAATGTTGCATGTTGCCAGTTTGTCATCTAGCACAAGCATATCTGATTTGTTATCTGTGTAAAGTGTGTTACAATTTTTATAGGCCTAACTGATTATCTTATAGCTAGAGTAAACGAAAAATGCAACTTGTAGGGAGGGCAGGGATTTGTGACTTGAGCCTCCAGTGAGAGGCTATAGGTAAATAAATAAACATCCTGTCTGGTAACAAAATGGTTGCTTGTATCTTCAATTTTGACAATAAGTTCTGTACTGTATTACGATAGATTTCAAAATCATAAATTAATATTAGCCTACAGTACCAAAGTTATTAAAATAAGAATTTTTTATTGACTCTTTCCTACAACTATAATTTATTCCACTGAAAGTATTTGACTTAATCATGTTTTGTGTTTATTTGTGATTTTTCTATCAATTTGAACAAAAGAGGTAAGTGTAGTTTATTTTATTTTATAAATAATAATGCAATTACGACTGCAATTCTTCTGCAACCGAAGAAACAGCTGTTAAATTACAATTTACATTTTAAACTGTTGTAAAGAAAGTCGGTCAGCATTACTGGATCTTTGAAAATGGACTCTAGAAATAAATTAAACTCCAAGCCATTGGTAGCCATAAGGTAGGGTATACTTTAAATTACCACTCACAGGTGCGCTAAAACATAATCAGTAAAATAACACCTCAATTGGTTAAGTAAGATGGCTGGAAAAGGAGGTTTATAGAGAAAACGATGTATAAAAAACTATATTAAGTACTGTACCTATATAGATAGATAGGTAGATGGATTTGATTTTCTTTTAAACCAATTCAACACTAATATAAGGGCTACTATAATCCATAAAATAAGAATTTTACGCACACAATAATATCAACTATTATTAAGGAAATGTATGTTATTTACATATAAACTTGTGACTCTGTTCAATTGAAGCCTTACGTTCGTTGATATACGATTTTTGTTTTAAAACACTCTAACTGGCAGAGCGACTATAATAGTCGCGGTAGGTGGTTTCTGTAGTGGCAGCGACTATAATAGTCACGTTTTTCAAGGTTTTGATTAACTACAAATAAATGGCTAAAAACGCTTTTAAAATGGAATGGATATAGGTACCGTTAGAAAAATAAAATTCTAAACTTGCCCTTTGTTACATAGATGAACTTTATCTCACAAAGGGATCACTGTAATTGAGCACTGAAGTGAACAAACAATTTTGAGGAAAGTCAGTTGCACCCAGCGAAGTATATAACACAACTGGAATGCTAGGTACGTGTTCACGAAAGCGCGTCGTTGTGGCAGCCTTCCCGCACCAACATGGGGGACCCAGCGGATTTTAGCCAATTCATCGAATAGTGCGCGAAGTTGTTAACTCGCTCCTAGCATTCAATAACAAAGATAAAGTAGAATAATGTTTATATATTCGTAATCTGCATTAAATGCAGAATCTAATGAAAATAAATTTTACTTTTGATTTAAAATAGAATTTCTATAGTTAAAAAGAGTTAACAATTTTTACATTGCGACATGAACAAGTCAGTATGCGAGGAAGTATTTTATTTTTGGGTCAGAAGAAAACTGTAAGCGACAAAGTTGTAGTTTAAGAGATGATTTTTAACATGTGATCGAGCAATTTACAATTAAGTTTGTAGTTTGTTTGTAGTATAGTGATTAATAGCGTGATGCGGTTGATTTTATGTCGCACCAACCTCCTCAGTCCAGCAACTCTTTATGTTTGTGCTACTCGATCATTGTAAAGCTAAATAAATTTTAACCTTTTTTAATAGTTGATATAAGTTAAAGAATACAACTAACTATTCTATTGATGTGATCATATATTTCATTTATTTGCAGAAGATAAATATCAATAGGGTCTACCCGTACCGGGCTGCCGCCCATGAATGAAACTGTCAGGGACACTGTTTTACAAAACCGTTTGTTTCTCCAATGCTAGGGACATTATGAATGAATGTAACAAAAATAAGTTAGGTGTAAGGCAGAGATTGAAGAAATTGGTTTTGCTTCACAACATGTAATGCAACCTTTGTACTATATTTAAGCACGATTGTGGGCAGTAAAACATATTCCTAAAAGTACTGTTTAGTATTATTAACCAAACCCTTTTCTCTTATGTGTGATGATATGAATTTTAAAACATATATAGAATAACAATGACACTCAAAACACGTTTTAATAATCATGTGTTTACAACATTATACAAATAGGCCTACTCATATTGTCAAAGGAACACGACGACTAATAATTCGATTTGCAAATTTATTATTCAATTTTTGTGATTGAAAAATACTTCCTAGGTCAATTATTTGATCTGAGCCTTAATATTTAAAATTTCTAATTAATTACCAAACAAAGCAGATAATGCACGATCCCTTGTTACATTTACCAGTCCCTGTATCTATAGTCTACATTTTAAATTTTAATTTACGGTAACATTGTATGTAAATAGTTTAACTAGAAGGTGATAATTCAGTATTTAGTTATGTGTTACCTGTAATAAAAATAAATTTAATATAACTATTGGTTGTACTCAAAACGTTTCTGGGAGTACCGTAAACGTAAAGATCAGCGGAACCAATGAGAACGGCCCGCGGCGCAATTTATAAAACCTCTTTGCGTTACTAATTACTCCGTTACACAAGATTAGAAAATTTTATTTGAAATTGCTTGGTTATATGCTGAAGATCATCTCATTAGCTACAATTTTCTCGCTTGAAGTTTGCTTCTGACAAAAAAATTTAAAAAAATCCTCGCTTAGTAACTTTTTCATGTCAAGGTGTGATATTTGTTTAACAGAATTACGATTTAAATAAAATTATATTTATACTGTCAGATTCTGCGTTTAATGCAGATTCCGAATATATAACTTTAATTGCAGTCAACCTTTTGTATGCACGGCCAGGAGCGTATTAACAACCGTGTGCACGGCTTGAGGAACTGACATATCTGCGTTGGGTCCCCCATAGTGGTGGAGGAAGGTTACCGAAACGGCGCGCTTTTTATCCCACATCTCCTATCTATCCAGTGTTCCAGTTGTGTTATATACTTCGATGGTTGCACCATGTACGCGTCACAAAACTGCCAAACACGGTATGTTACAAAAAATCATAACAAGGGATATTTTTTGTCTACAAAGAAACAGTTGACACCACTGCAATAAAGAAGAAAATTTCTGTATTATGGTGCAAGAATCATTTCGATATAATTACATATGATCTCATAACAACAAAAACAAATCACGCAATTTTTACGTGTTCGTGAAGTGGCAGAGCGACTAGGGGAAGGTGTTGTACCTTGGACCTATACTCATTTTAGCACTATCTGTTAAGTAAAGTGGGAACTTGTACCATTAGTTAATGCTTTTGCTACCAGAGATCTATCCTGGTGTATTCAAGTTGGAATTGTATGTGTCCTGTTGACAGGAAAACTGTACCAAGTTTTTATAAGGTAAAAGTAACTATATGCAACTTTTAATTTTCTTTTATTATGTTAGATTTAACGATTGTTTATCTCAGCTTGCAATTTGGTGCTATAAACCAACAACTCAGTTACAGTTTCATTATGATTCACACCATTTTAATCCTAACCTAGAATAGTCTAGAACCAAGTTTTTACAAAATGGCCAGGTGTTGTACCTTGGACCTAGTTCATAGGTTGTACCATGGACCATAGTAGCTTTAGGCTACTTAAAGCAGACTTTAATAATTCTGTCAAAAAGGTTTATTATAGGCATTTGTAATTTAATTTGCTATAAACGAACGGGACAGAGCCAAATATTTGACGTAGGCCTTAACTAGGCTATAAGTGCACTTGAGTGAATTTCTTACAAAATATGTATCGTAAGGGTCGGTTTTTTTTATATTTTATCAAATAAAAACTAATTATTAATTTTATAACATTTAAATGTGTTTCTACATTTATTTCCTCTACTTTAAAATCAGTGGTCCAAGGTACAACATATGTAGGTCCGCGGTACAACATAGGTATTGTACCTTGGTCCTAATGTTAATATTTTTTTAATAATTGAAAATATTAGTTTTGGGTGAAAATAAAGGGTTAAATAAAATACATGTATTGTGTTAAAGAACAATGATTACTTTTCACTAACATTTATTGTGTTTTAATGTGTCATATCAAAATAAAAAAATAAAAAGATAAAATAGGTCCATGGTACAACACCTTCCCAATAGCCGCAGTCGTAAAAACACATTTTATTTACTGAAATATATAATTATCCATACTAGCCGTTACCCATGGGCTTCACCCCTTTTGACTTCATAAGTATTAATAAAATTATTGATTGGTTAAGTTAAGCTGAAATAAACAAAACAGGATACAGTAATACTAACAAATAAGTACAGCTGAGGTATTTTTAACATTAGGTATATAGAAAGTTCCCTTTAGAAAGGAATTACGACCTTAAAGGGCCATTTATGAAATAATCTATAGTTTTGCGCAAGGTTTCTCGTCATGAAGAACATTTTAAGTACCCCGGTATATGGTTTATGGGGGTGTGACTTATAGTGTTCTCAAAAGTTCATGGGTACTTTTGGCTTTATAAGTTAAATATAGATTTATTTATTTTCTAATAATCACATAGGCCTAACATCATATTCAGACAGGTGATTCGTCTTTGTTACAAAAGTTTATAGTCTCTACCTATTATACTAAAGTTATTGCTAAAATAAATTTCATATGCTGAGCCTTTAACACCTACACAGCCTCCATAGGCTATATTCCTCCAATGAGAAGAAGGCCTTTTCCAAAAGAAAGTTTGTTAACTTCTTTTTGAATTTAGGGAATCAATCAGTGTCCCTAATTGAAGAAGGTAATTTGTTATATATTTTCGGGCCCATGTACTGAGGAGATAAATGGAATACTTAGGCTGTCTTTGTCTTGGTTTTATATTGTTTTTAAATCTAGTGTTATGAGGATGCTCATGTTTTATCTCCCATGAATGTGTCAAAATCACTTTTAACCATTAAAGCCAGTTTAAAGATATAAGAACTATACAAAGTAAGAATTTTAAACCGAATAAAAACTCTTTACTGTGAGTAATTCGAGACACTTTGGCTATGACTCTAACTGCTCTTTTTTGGAGGATAAAAATTTGTTCAGCATGACTAGAAGAACCCCCCGTAATTCATGATGGAAGCAAAAAAATAAGCGTGGTATAGGCCCCTACTGCTAATTGTGTGTCTAAATTTGTAGTATGTTGAATTACCCGAAGAACAAGTAGAGCTGATCTCAGTCTCTTTGATAGATTCTTATGTTTGCCAATTAAGTTGCCAATCTATATCAATTTCCAGGTAATTGACTGAGTTTTGAGAATATATTGATGTTTGGTTCGAATTTACAACAATTTCTCTATTCTCATTAGCAATTGAAAAGTGAATTAGGTACTTAGTTGTGTCTTTGACACATACATAGATAGACCATTTTACTGTAAACCAGTCCCGAAGCATTTTTGATATGTATTGTATTTGTTATTTCATTGTGTTTCACCCACTATTTAATTGTGCAAAAACAGTCTACATTACATTACATTATTTGTCATGAGAGCCGAAACCCCCTGACTACGTACCCGGTACCTGTCGTGAGACTTACCCGGGCCCCATGATGTAGGCCGAAGCTTACGCATCAACCTTTAGCACATCATGGGCGGATGACTTAAGGTCATCAGGCTCGCCGGCTGCCGAAGCAGACCCTTCGGAAAGAGGGTTGCCCCTCAATCCTAACCAGGGATTCCGGCTGCTTGTTTAAGCGTCACTCCATCTGGGTTCCACTAGGTCGGGACCTAGAGGACCATAATGGAGCGCCCCGACGCATTTAGTGCAAGCAACACTCGGGACCTATCTAATCCCTGACAGGCAAACCCGCCATCAATAGCCAGAAGGAAGGGGACCGTCAGCACCTCCCATTTACACCACTACCCGATCGAGGCCTTACCCAGTTGCTGGGAAACCAGAGATAACCTGAGCGATAGATCCCCAGATACCCCTGGCGGGCTCGGACCCAGCACCCGATCTACTTCGTTTGCCCGTCAGACCCAACATCACTGCCAGGCCATCAGGGTTTCCCAAAAGGAGGCAGGTATAGAAGTGGGACCCACCCGGATGAACCTATCCACCAGAGGTGGCGACACCCTTGACTCAATTGAGGTTCCGGGAAGAACCCCCCACACTCAAGATAACCATACCGTCCGTGCTCAGAGACAGGGATTGGTTTGCATGAGTGCCTACAAACCGTTGCCCTCACACTGCAGAAAGTTACGTTGCCCTTGAGTGTCCCCGTGAGCTACGGGTACTTGCCCGTTTTCACCTCCAGGAAAGGTTACTTCCAAAGTCGAGGATTTGCCACACTGAATGCTGGTCGCACACAACAAGCAGGCCGAAGCCCAAAGAACCACAGACACAGGTAGGTTAGAGAATACCTAAACAACAAAAACAGCACAACAGCTAAAAAAAAACAGCTTGGCAAAAACTGTCTGGAAGTAGCTTAAATTAATGAGTCGGCCAGGGGCGGTCCTAGACATATATTTGGGGGTGGGGTCACCGGGGGGCCTGGAATATCCCCCAGCAAAGGAGGGGGGTCTCGGGGTCAACGCGAGAATAACGTTTTTGTGGTTGTGCCGGTAATTAAATCTGTCCCTTCCGCATCTTAAGTCTGTGACACTACCATTTTGTTGTTGTTTCGTGGCGATCAAAAAACCAATTGGGTTGTAGTATTTGGTATTCTTAAATATGATATCAGGTGCCTAAATACTATTTAATATTGAAAGTTTTAAATTTTGCTACGGTAGTCATTGAATTACATTACTGTAATTAAAAATTCCAGAAATACGAGCTTAGAGTTTTGTTATTTGAGATTGTTTTGTTTTTTATAGGGTCTTGCCATCTTTGTATGCATTTGTAATAAATAAATAAATAAATTCCTAAAGCTGAACTCAGATAAATGAATATTCTACTATCCTTCAAGCTTTGACTATTGATACAACTTATTCTCTTTATCCAATACCTAAATCAAGTTTTCAATCATCTAGGTTAAAGTGAATGTAAAGTTAAATTGATTTGAATTGTAAAATAAAAGATAGAAAATGTTTAATACATGTTTATTGAGGGTAGCAGTGGACTGTAATAATCATAATGTTGTTTTTAAAATATGTATAGCCTAAACAAACAAAACGAATGATTTGAATCACACATTGATAAATATAGTATTTTTGAGAAATAATTGTATATAGGCTATGTAAATTATGTGTTTTTACACAGTGAATGATAACATTTAAATGCAAAAAAATAAATAAGGAAGAAGAATGCGGACGCGCGTCAAATGCCAGCCTCGGACACTGCCGTTGCCGTATGACTGAAAGCGTGCGTCGGCTGCCCTACTTCTCATAACGTATAAAAAATATTAGTCGGACTCAAACGATCTCAAGTTTTATGTTAGAGTTTGTAATTAAAGTAGTCCTTCATTCTCCACAAGTGTAAAGACTACAATGATTTTGGTAGAACGATTTGCAATACAAATTATTAAGGTTCCCCTGGTATAATTGGTAATCTATATAAAAAATATTTTGTTATAGAATATAAAACTTATTATAAAATATTATATATTAGAGTATTATATTAGCCTATATTAAAGAATTATAAAAATATAGTTCTTCCCCTGGGACCGCCCTTGGAGTCGGCTCATTATAACCGAACCTTTATTTTCCTAATCTAACCTACACACCTCACTTCAAAACACTTAATACAGTCACGAATCCGCATAGAACCCGACCTACCGTACCTTCCTCACATGCCTAAATAAGAACTGATTACCTTATTTGGTTTCAAAACTAATTGATGATTTGATTTCATTCCGCATTAGATCAAGTATAAACAGCTGTTTGCTCTTCTCACTTAGTCCTCACTCCTCATTCAGTAAGTTACGGACCCGTCCAGACCACGCCATATTACCATTACCTTCAGTAGGTACCGCTCAATTATCCTTAGGTTCGTAATCTTAGCCTTCGTTTTACGGCCACTACGGCTACTTAGGAATCTCTCCGACAAAAACTGATTGCATTTTTGGATTCAGCGTGAAAAATGTAGACATATAAAAATTAGGCCTACATAATATCCCAGTGTAGGCATGGTAAATATTTGCCCCGGTGATAAATAGCCTACTTTCTTTATTACTTTCTTATGAAATGGCGACCATACAAAGTAGGTATTTTAAGCCAAATATAAATGGAGAAAAGTGTAGGATGAGTGGCGCCATCTTGTAGACTTGTTAGTAACTAAGGCCGACATTCCTTAGACACAGCTGTTAATTAATAGCACATACAGCCAATGGCAACTAAGGTACCTACAGTTTATAGAGGAATCCGAACCACATTTTTGCCTTGGTAGGCCTATATCCTAATTGGTCTAATTATCAAGATAGTAGGCCTACTGCGGATAGTCGTAGCACTCACTCGTGCGGACGTTGATCCACACCAGGGAGTATCGCATCCACAGTGTGTAGGGCCTATGCCTATAATAATATCCACAATTTTTGACTTACTAGTAGCTGGATTACAGGACGACGCCACCCGTCCCAGTCTAGGCTATTACTTACCATAAGTTAGCCTATATGATCTTATTGTTTAGCCTACTGTTGAGAAGGCAATAAATTCCCATGGTAACTTATAGGCCTAACTTATACCAAAGCATGACAAGACATTTATTGATCTTTAGGCAAAATTACATGCAATCGATCTTGTCATAAGTACAATAGTAGGCCTATACAGAATACAGAATACTTTATCCGTGAGCATCAAGCACAGAATGGTGTCAATACAATAATTTTTTCTTCTTCTTTATTTTATTTACATGATAAGATTTTTAGTCCAATCGTAGATGGGGTCTTGCACGGGCCGTGAACTCCTCAAGGCTGTAGATTGGGTAGTCAGCAAGCCAATTCCGAATTCGCCTCCTCAACGTTGTAGGTGAGCCCTCTTTGACAATCTGGGGAAGAAGGTTGAAGAACCTCGCTCCAGCATACGAAGGTTTCTTCGAGAAGAGTGATGTTCTGTGTGAGGGCAGATGGAAGTCCTCGTTGTGCCTCGTATCATGACTGTGGAAGGCTACATGCTTCGACGAAGAGACCTTAATTGTGTAGGAAATTGCCTCCAAGATATAGATCGAGACTGCGGTGAGTATGCGTAAGCTACGGAAGGTTTCTCTACAGCTCTCTCTTGGTTGGAGACCGACCATTATTCGCATTGCTTCTTTCTGGAGCACCAAAACTCGTTCCAGGTTTTCTTGTGATGATCCACCCCAAAAGATGATCCCGTACCTGAGGTGGGATTCAAACAAAGCATGGTAGCATGTTCGTATAGTTTCGGAGGTACTGACGGATCGAACCCTCCTTAAAGCAAATTTTGCAGAGCTTAGTTTCAGGCAGAGTGCGTCAACGTGTTGATTCCAAGTAAGTTTTTGATCTAAAAGGACTCCCAAATGCTTGGTAAAAGTGCACGTTTGGATGTTAGGAGGGCCAGAGACTTGATTTTGTAGTCTTCCTATGATGAGCTGAGAAGTTTTATCTTCGTTGAAGACTAAATCATTGTTTTCACAGTAGTCCTGAGCCAGGTTTAGGGCGATGAAACTATCCACTTCTAATTCTTCTGCTGTTTTCTTGCAGGTCAACAGGACGGTGACGTCAGCAAACATTACCGCTTTACAGAACGCATTAACATGGCTTGGGAAATCAGCCATAAACAAGGCAAAAAGCACCGGTCCGAAGACCGAGCCTTGTGGAACACCTCTATTTATTTTTAGCGGTTTGGATTGAACAGCTGTTGTTTATTTATTTATTTATTTATTTATTTATACCAACGGTCAAACCAATACATAAATATGACAAAACTTATATAAGACTAAAAAAAAAATAGACATTTTTGATGAAATTTTAGCCAACTTGAAGTACATTCAATAAATAGATTAACAATGATAACAGAAAGATATAAGATATAAAGATATAAGAAATAACAAGGTATAGATATAACAAGATATAGATATAACAAGATGATATAACGATATAACAAGCAACAACAGTGTAAATAGGAAATAAATATAACAAAATATAGTAAATAACAATATAAATATAAATATAAAAAGTTGTTGTTCCATCGATGGTTTGTCTCAGTTCCACGATCTGTGCTCGGTCGCTTAAGTAGCTTGAAAACCAGCTGATTGCTGTTCCTGCAATGCCGAGAAGTTCCAGCTTGCTCAGTATCAAGCTGTGGTCAAGGCAGTTGAATGCTTTGCTTAGGTCAAGGTAGGTGCTAATGATTGTGTTCCCTGCATCCAAGTTGTCAATAATGTGCTCAATAATTTCCCCAAGAGCAGTCACTGTTGAGCGACCTGGGATGAATCCATGCTGCTCGCTGAGCTTGATGTCATTTTGATGAAGATTCCCGAAGTCTATTCAACATAACTCTCTCCAAGACTTTAGAGAATGTAGAGACGAGTGAAATCGGCCTATAGTTCTTGATTTCATCCTATATAACATGCTACACTAAGCAAAAATAAAAACTAAGTGTTCATTCTACAAAATTAAATAAGAGTGGCTATTTTAGAAAAACAAAAAACATCATGCAAACTTGATGGAGCTAAAGTCTGCTTCAAAATGTTCTTTAAGGCTGTTTGAATTCTCATGTTGGAGTTAGGCCTAGGTTATAATTTGGCAACCTTACCTGCATTAGTTCTTCGAGGCTCTCTTGAAGTGTGTTTCCAATGGTTGTGTTTCTGTATAACTGGTACGTCATTTTAGTTAGTTGACCTAGCCTGTATTAACTGCAGTCAGATGTTAGCCTACCTAAAATATCTTGTCCATAGGCCTAAAATAATTTTTAGCCTAACTTATCGGTTTTGACTAACCAAATGTAATAAATGAACTTTTCAGATAGGCTAGCTTTAAAAAACTACTGCAGGATGTTAACTTTTTATAAACCTATCGTATAGGTATGAACCAAATAGGTAGGTGAATGACTTATGGGAGGAATGACTTAGTGAATGACAGTAAATGAATTAACTGCAATTTAAGTTCTCGTATTCTACTATCAGTTAACACAGCTAACGAGCTAAAGACTAACTCCTCCCTAGCCAACAAGCCAACGCACTGACCACTGAACTGACACTGACTGACTTCAGACTTAGTGTAGTGACTATGACTAGTATCGTTCGTATCGTATCGGATCGGAATAACGCGATACGCGAGGGACGATACGATATTTGAAAAACGATACGTATCGTATCGCCTAAAACGATATTTGTATTTATATCGGCACATAGAGCGATACGATTCATCGATTCATGTCAAAACGATATTTTTAAGCTTTTTTTGAGCAGGCCAAGCAAACTGCAAAATCTGAACTCTGTGGATGTATATTTTGAAATAGGAGTTTTTGACGTCTGTATTTTTTGTTTTTACTTGATAATGTACCAGTCCCATCCCCATCCCAGTCCAGTCCATTTCCATTCCACTAGCGTGCTATCTTAGTCTAGCACTAGCAGTGCAGAGTGTGGGAACTGTCTGTGGCAATTACATTAATGTATCTGCAATCCTAAAATGCTATGGGAAGGATAGAGAAACAGGTCCAAGACGTAGGGAGCTGTGAAGGAAGTAGTAAAGGCGAGCAGTGTGGAGTGTGGAAATGGATTAATGTATCTGCAATACTAAGACTGTTTTCAGAGTAAACTAATGATTTTCCCCGAGCAAAGCTTGGTCCCCAGGTACTTATATAAATTTGCCGTTTCTAGGTTAGGTAGGGGAGGGGAAAACGATACGATACGTATCGTTTTTCGATATTTTTGACGATACGATTCACGTATCGCGATACAGACGCCCGATTCAATACGGCGATACGATATTTTTTTCCGATACGTATCGTATCGCTGTATCGCGATACGCGTCCGTATCGCCCATCACTACGACTAAGGCTACGGCCACGCGGGCGTTTTTTCACGCAAGAACGCAGCGTGAAAAAACGCGAGAAATATGGGCAGCATTAAATGTAATGAGGTATGCCCATCGATCTCTATCTGTAGTAATAATAGAGATCGATGGGTATGCCACACGGAGTGTGTTTTCACGCAGATAAGGTGCGTCTGCAAAATCACCCGCTGCGGGCCCGCAGAAGAATGGACTGGGGTGCATTTTTGAAGCTTGTTTTCACGCTCTGTCCCTGGCCACACGGGCGGGAGCAACACGCAGCTCTGATCAAGTCGTCCTAGCAAGTAAAATAAAGATAAATGTATCTAATTTTTTCCAAGATAGCGTAAAATATTTTTGGGTCTAGCCAATTACACAGTAGGATTTTAAACATAGGTCGACCTTACTGGGCCACTTAATAATTTGTTACTAAAAGGAAAGGCGTTTGGTTGGACTAAAAAATGTAAGAGGCATTTATGTAGTAGAATATACAAAGATCTGATGAAAATCTTGTCATAAAAATATTTATATTATATTCCTTTTTCATACTAAATGTTAAAATAAAATAATTTTAGTGTTGTTTTCATATAGACATTAATATTATATTTATTTTTTATACTATATGTAAATAATTAAATGAAAGGTTAACAAAATAAAATAATTTTAAAATACCAAAATTAATATACCATTCATATTTTTTGTTCACTAGTCAGAAACAAGGTTACTATTTCGGTCATTAGGAAGATGTACAACATAATTACGTGAATTCGTCAATCAACTGCGGGTTCCGAGTGCATTTTCCCGCGTTCCTGGACTTCAACTAGCGTGAGAATAAGCTACATTTTACGGCGTGAAAAAAACGACGTGTGGCATACAACAGCGGGAATTCAAGCAGCGTGAAAATAAGCTATATTTTACCGCGTGAAAAAACGCCTGTGTGGCCGTAGCCTAGATGGGCGCAGTGTTGCCACCTCGTTGCTGCGATTTTACCCTAAAGGCGGGCTAAAATTACCCTAAATTACCCTAAATCTACTTTTTGAGTTACCCTAAAAATTACCCTAAATGTTAATATTTGTGTTAAATGCTATAAAACAATGTTAAAACTATGCAAAACTTACATAAGGTGGTTAATTATACTAAATAAGGTTTCAATATCAATCAATATACATAAAATTGCAATCAATTCTTGAAAACAACCCGAAAAAGTACAAAAATGTTGATCAGCTATATCGAGAAAAAAATATCGAGCCAAGAATTATTGTATTTTAAAATTGTATTACTATACTATGTCGTTACTTACTACTTTTTTTGGACAATCACCCACCACTTTATAACTGTACGGTCCCATCAAAGATTTAATATAGGTATAAACAGTAATTTTCTGACACAATTGGTGAAATTATCCTAGTGTAATTCAACTCAAACAACTAATTAAATAGCAAGGAGTAATTATTAATATTTCATATTTTATTATACGTGTTATAAAATCAAATATAATCTAAAACAGATACTGTTGTGTTTATATAGTCAATGATGGTACCTAATGAATGTAATGGATGATCTCCCTAACAGAGAATCGTTGGTGCATCCCATCAACCAAAAAAGGACTTGAAACCATTCATTGCAGAACTAAGAGCAGATCCGGAAAAAATTCATAATTACTAATCGTTGGAAGTGCACACTGATTTTGACAGGGGCTGTCACTGCGCTGAACGTGGTGTCCATCCTCGCGCATGCGCACATCGTTTTGCCTCAAGCCTTTTGCCCGAAAGACGAAAATTGAAAAGGCAGAACAAAGCGCCGTACCATAGCCGTCTCTGGCCGTACCCCCATTTGAAATAATAGAAATCTAGTCGCATAAGGCCGGCCGCACACCTGATACAGCACGGCACGGCAAGGCGAGGCGAAACATCTTTGCCTCGCCTTGCCGTGCCCGATGGAGATTTGAGATGCATACGGCACGGCACAGCAAGGCGACTTGAGCACCCACATGGTCGATCCCAAGTGAGATACTGTGTGTTATGAGGTTGTTTGTACACTTTGTGACACTTTGTACTACACATTTTGTGAGAATGGATGCAGAAGGCGAAGAAGAGGCTGCTGCCATCGCTGCTATATGGTACCATTGACTGTTGTGTTTATATGGTCAATGATGGTACCTAATGAATGTAATGGATGATCTCCCTAACAGAGAATCGTGGGTGCATCCCATCAACCAAAAAAGGAACTTGAAACCATTCATTGCAGAACTAAGAGCAGATCCGGAAAAAATCATAATTACTAATCGTTGAAAGTGCACACTGATTTTGACAGGGGCTGTCACTGCGCTGAACGTGGTGTCCATCCTCGCGCATGCGCACATCGTTTTGCCTCAAGCCTTTTGCCCGAAAGACGAAAATTGAAAAGGCAGAACAAAGCGCCGTACGGCGCTGTTTTGCCTTGCCTTGCCGTGCCCGATGATGTGTGCGGCACCCCCATTTGAAATAATAGAAATCTAGTCGCATAAGGCGCCTTAAGGCAAAACGTCGTGCCGTGCCGTGCCGTGCCGCATCAGGTGTGCGCCCGGCCTAAGGCGCCTTAAGGTAAAACGTCGCGCCGTGCCATGCCGTGCCGCATCAGGTGTGCGCCCGGCCTACCTTTTCAATTTTCGTCTTTCGGGCAAAAGGCTTGAGGAAAAACGATGTGCGCATGCGCGAGGATCGACACCACGTTCAGTGCAGTGACAGCCCCTGTCAAAATAAGTGTGCACTTCCAACGATTAGTAATTTTTATTTTTTCCGGATCTGCTCTTAGTTCTGCAATGAATGGTTTCAAGCATTTTCAAGTGCTTTTTTGGTTGATGGGATGCACCAACGATTCTCTGTTAGGGAGATCATCCATTACATTCATTAGGTACCATCATTGACTATATAAACACAACAGTCAATGGTACCATATAGCAGCGATGACAGCAGCCTCTTCTTCGCCTTCTGCATCCATTCTCACAAAATGTGTAGTACAAAGTGTCACAAAATGTACAAACAACCTCATAACACACAGCATCTCACTTTACTGAAACCATGGGATCGACCATGTGGGTGCTCAAGTCGCCTTTCCGTGCCATGCCGTATGCATCTCAAATCTTCATCGGGCACGGCAAGGCGAGGCAAAGACGTCTCGCCTCGCCTTGCCGTGCCGTGCTGTATCAGGTGTGCGGCCGGCCTTTGAATGTAGTTCCGCACAAACAGCTGGATTTGTAAAACACATACAGTTACAACAAAACAGCTGCAGCTGGTTTATTAATACTCTCACTATACATTAAGATCTAGCCTGTGCAGCTGATGCGTTTTGACTTATTTGGTCTATTGTAAACAAAGGTTTGATTAGCGGATATGGTTGACATTTTTGAAAAGAAATTAATCATTTTCAGTTTTTTATTTTTTTCAGGCAGGAATTAAATAAAAATACATCAGTCCCAGTTAAGTCGTGCTCATAATATATACAAATATAATTATCTCTTCCTCAGCAATCAGTACCGTAATAATATTGTTTGTGTTTAACTTAATTCAGGATTTTAACTTTCGAATTTTATATTAAGAGGTAGTGTAAGTGGTGTTTGAATAATATTATTTTAACAAAAAAAAATTATAATATAACCTCTAAAATAATTTATAACGGCCTTGTCACGTATTATTTTTAGACCCTAGATAGACAAACTAAAATAATAAACTAATAAATAAATAATAATAAATAATAATAATAAATAAATAATAAATAAATAAATAATAAAATAATAAACTAAAAATAATTAATTACTTGTACAACATTTCCAAAACACGATATTGATTTCTTTACAGCCGCTATTTTGCATTATTTAAAACAATATTCGAATTCAAGAACAGCTTAAACTAATCCGTCTCAAATTATGGCAATAAACTGAGATTTTGTTAATCCGCCCTTTTGCCTCGTTCCGCTACAGCCATAGCTCCGCTGCAGCGGGAAAACCAGCTGCAGCGGGCAAAACCAGCTGCAGCTGGAACTGCTTTTGGAACGAGTTCCACGGCGACCTTGGAACTAGCTGCAGCTGTTTCGCCCAAGTAACTGCTTGGCACATCTCTACCTGAGATGGATTTCGAGACGACTGTAGCTGTTTGTGGGGGATTTTAGCGATGATTTTTAGAGATTTTTAGAGCCTACGGAACGAGGCTCTTAAATTTTCAATTTTATTTTTAACGAACTTTAAATCACACTCTGGATACAGTTCCTTGCACTTTTCCATCAGGATATCCTGCCCCTCTTTACGCTCATGTTTGTTGCAATATAGTTTACTTTTGACATCCCACAACGCCTTCTGGTCTCTGTAGAATTTAATAAATTCTGACCAGAACTGTTTATTATCATTAAATGACATTAGGGAAAATGGGACGGTTATCACACACAACTCGCTAAATACAAGTCAACTGAAAACTGTGGCTAGTCGGGCGAGCAGTTTGACGGTTTCCCACACACGGTCCAACATGTCAGGCGGACGGCTCGAGTCGGGTGGTGCTATCGGACCGAGCATCCGACCTGACATATCCGTCGAGCATGTCGGGTCGGAACCCACACACTGTCCAATATGTTCGACAAGACGTTGGATCCCGACATGTCCGTCCAACATGTTGGATAGTGTATGGGGGGCTTTACTGCCCTAAATGTTACAAACTTTGTTAATGGAGGCTACTGTAGGATACGCGCGTAACTAGGATGACTCATCGCTCCCCCCACTCCTTATATGACACCTTATATGACTGATTTTCGGGGGCTTCCGGTGGCTTCACCTGTATTTCGCGCCCATTTCGCGCCCAATGCCATCTCTATTTACCTTCTGTGCTCTCTTAATGCCAAGATGTCTGAGTGAGTGGGTGTGCGCCTTTTAGTTTGTTGTGAATTTTTAGTTTACTACAGTGTTTTCGTTTTCTATACTATGAAGTTACATTTATGATTTTAGGCAAATAGTAAGAGCGTGTTTTTTTATTACCTTTCGTTAGTTTTAGCTATATGTCGAAATGGGCAGCAAATGTCGGCGTAAGATAAAAAAGCCGCGTAAAAATCGTGGAGGTGAACGTCTTCAGGAGTGGCGTATTTTGAAATCATATAACTGCTTGCCTTTGACTGCCATTACAAATGAAAGCACAGACAGTGCTACCACTTCGAGCCATTGTAATGATGATCTATGCAGCCCGGAGCCGGACTATGAAACTCCACTTCAAGACCTTGTTATTGAAGAAGTTCCAGAAGACGATTGTAATGAACATGAAGTGGTTCAAGGAAGGCGAATGATTGATATAGCCTACTTGTTTGAAAAATTGAAGCAATTGAACAATCACGCCCCACAGTTTGGTTGTTCTTTTAGTAATTTGACACTTACAAGAGAAATAACGCGTGGACTACGTTCCGGTTTTATATT
This sequence comes from Macrosteles quadrilineatus, assembly GCF_028750875.1. Taxonomy (NCBI): domain Eukaryota; kingdom Metazoa; phylum Arthropoda; class Insecta; order Hemiptera; family Cicadellidae; genus Macrosteles; species Macrosteles quadrilineatus. The sequence continues at coordinate 34,895,609 of NW_026542594.1, read as the reverse complement.
TGTGTGCAACATGTGCGGTTTTAAAGAAACTGTGTGGTCTGACCCCAACAACGAATGGTCATTGGACATCAACGCGGCAGCGGTGGCTGGTTCCATGAGCACGGGAGGTCACGGAAACGTCATCGTCGTCTACCGCGCTCACGGAAACGTCATCGTCGTCTCCCACGGCCACGAAAACGTCATCGTCGTCTCCCGCTGTCACAGAAACGTCATCGTCGTCTCTCGTGGTCACGGAAACGTTATCGTCGTCTCCCGCGGTCACAGAAACGTCATCGTCGTCTCTCGTGGTTTCGGAAACGTCATCGTCGTCGTCCACTATCGCGGCAAAATCGTGAAAATTTCCCGAGGCCATGTAGACATCATCATCATTGGCTTTCGCGGTTACGTAAACGCAAGACGATGATCGCGGTATATACTTACCATTCATAGTAAGTATATAAAGAGTAGTTACAAAAATGAAATCTGGGAGAAAATACTAAAATCACCAAACTTTGCAAATTGTTTCGCCCTTTCTTTCTTGTTCTCTGGTTAAGAAAAAACAATAAATCTAGATCAGCACCTGAATCTGACTCAGAACTCAAATCCTAATATTTAACATGTTCACACAAGAAACTGTATCACTTCTATACGAGAACTGTACGACACTGCTTCCCAATATGCGATGTCAACTGTGCAACACAGACTTTTTGCCCAATTCTGGCCTGTCCTGTGCTGCACTGGGGGACAGCTCACTTACTCTACAGATCATAGACTATACGAGCTTTTTAAATAATATTGAAGGTTCACTTGCACTACAGGCTCGTATACTATACGAGCCTATCGAAAATAAAAAGTAAATGAAGAGGGTTCACTTACTCTACGAATCATTGTGCCTATGAGCCTCGTGTATTATATTTAAAAATACAGTAGGAAGGTTCGCTTACTCTACAGATCATAGTGACTATGAGCCAAGCTTACGAATTATTTGATAATTCAGGAATCGGCTCGTATAGTATACGAGCCAAAATAATGAATAATATAAATTATAGGAATAGGCTCGTATACTATACGAGCCTGCAGATAAATATTAGATGGCTCACTTACACTACAGATCATTGGCACAATGATCCGTAGAGTAAGTGAACCCTCTTCAAAATATTAGATGGCTCACTTACTCTACGGCTCATTTAGCTACTCGTTGCGCGGTTTGCGTTCGTGAAACTCTAGGCGCTATGCCCGGCTTCGACTGCTGCGACTGCCTACATAAGTGTATTGCATCACCTCAATTATTTATTAAAACGAAATAAATATGTATGCACAAGTAAATTTATTACATTTTTGGACTGAATACTTTAAAAATGGAGGGAGCATGACTTTTATATTTAATTAAATTATAAGTTATAGAATAAAACATATTTTGACTATGTGATTTGATCATGTTATATAATACACACTTGTATGATCCAGATGCAGAGCTACAGACAAAACCTGTGGTCCGATTTAGATTAAATTTTGTATCTGGATTCATCCACGAGTCACTAATTTTTTAAGCACGGGTTGAGAAATAATGGCAAAAATTTATAAAAACAGTTCACCAGTTTAGAATATTTCTCAGTTACTGTGAGTTGCAAAAAAGTGTATACAGAAGCATTTGTGTTCACAGAAAATATAGAGGACTAGATGTATACAGAAGATATATTAAAATACAATACGCATACAACTATCAACGTTTACATATGTAAAATTAATGAATTATTTGTGGTATTGAGTATTTTTAACATTATGACGAAGCCTTAACAAAATATATTTTTTTAAGGAGTTCTAGGGTGTTAAACTATATTGTATTTATCTTTTGTGGAAGATTCTGTCCACGATTTATGATTGCTAACAATTTAATACAAAGATTTAAGTCTCTGTACGTGAAGACTAAAAACACGAAACAAACTTTAAAGGGATAGAAAAGATTTGATCAGGAGCTGGCGTTTGATACCTTTTGGGAATAAATATAGCCTCTACTTTAAAGGTATACATGGTGAGGTAGCCTCTGGAAGTCCATCTTCAGGTTAACAAAAACGTCAATAGGTCATCTAACCAAATTGGTTAGATGACCTATTGACGTTTTCTGAAGATGGACTTATTTTCAAGTCCGAAACTATAGTAGTGTAATACTGAAGAAGGATCACTTGACTAAGCCAGGTAACTTAAACCATTTAGCTTAAAGTTATACAAATTGGTTTCACACCAACATTTCATGCACATATGAAATCTATATAATTAATACGCGAACACGAAGTTTGTCGGTTGAATCCTCCACCATTTCTAAACCGATTTTATCCACTGACGTCTCATTGGAAAGAGCGTGTTGCGTAGATTTGCAAACTGGCCTAAAATTTTTGAAAAAGTCCCTTGGCCTCTGCCACAGTGGCTTTTTATTAAGTTCCCATATCCTTACGAAGAACATAATATTGTTTACATCAGCTGTTTAATTTAATTGTGTTCTTTGTTTTTCAATTCAACGAAACGCATTGGTTACATTAACTGATTTTGTGGAAATTAAATATCTATCTATATACTAGCCGACCCGGCGAACTTCGTATCGCCTAAGTTATGGGTTTCCCCTAAGACAGACCGATGGAAAGAAAGTACCGTTACGTTTAATTTTCAAGATGATCTCGTTCGCATCGCTCAATCACGTCCTGGTTGAAGTTCGTTCGCTACGCTCACTCACCTTTGGGTTGGAGCTCGTTCGCTACGCTCACTCACCTTTAGGTTGGAGCTCGTTCGCTGCGCTCACTTGCCTTTAGGTTAGCTCGTTCGCTACGCTAACTCGCCTCCAGGTTGAAGTTCGTTCGCTACGCTCACTCACCTTTGGGTTGGAGCTCGTTCGCTACGCTCACTCACCTTTAGGTTGGAGCTCGTTCGCTGCGCTCACTTGCCTTCAGGTTAGCTCGTTCACTACGCTAACTCGCCTCCAGGTTGAAGTTCGTTCGCTACGCTCACTCACCTTTTGGTTGCAAATTAGCTGTTGTCATAAATGTAAAAGAAATAATAGTGCTGCACCCTGTTGGTAATCCTTGTAACTTTAATGCTATTGAACATCATAGAACAGAACCAACTTGTTTAATTGAAACAGCTGTTAAGATTCATTAATTCCATTTCTCATAAGGTTAACATGGGAAACTCCAGAGCCACTGGGGCGGAGCCCTTTTAAGAATTTCGAAACGGGAAATAGTTTACGTCCGATTCGCATACCTACAGAATTTACACACCAAATTTCATAACGATCGGTGAAGTCGTTCCGGAGGAGTTTGCAGACAAACACTGTGACACGAGAATTTTATATATTAGATTAATTACGAAAGCCGATTCTTTGTGTCAAAATTGTGGGTGACTGGGTAGTCGTAGAACGACGGGAGAGGGTTCAAATTTAAGGTCTCGATCCCGGAAAAATAGTGAAATTCCCCAAATTTTAACACAAAATTAGACATAACCTTTGACTTAGTCAATGATATAACGTAAAATGTTCTCCATAAGAATAGCATTAGAAGCCATTTGTCTGTTGATTTTTGTTTACCTCAATACAGCTGATCGTGATTTATCATTAAGCCAGTAAGCAATATTACATTTGGATTTAACTAGTTTGCCAGTAAATTCTGCAATGTACTGTATACTATATAAAACCAGGGATGACGTTACATACAATTGAGACTTTTGTCGTTATGTCTTAGAATGTTGACATTAATTTTACTGTGCAATTTGCAAATTTGTGTATTTGTATGTAAATTAGCCAAGCGCATGAAATTTAGTAGAATCGTGGGAGATGGTTAAAATCAAAGTAAATGGAAGTAGAATGGCTGAAATATTTAAGCTTTGGGTTTTTTTTAAACATATGTTCACGAAGTTTACAAAATTATTTTACTTTGATTACATTTCTTCACATTAGTAGGTTATTGTTGTGCTGAAGGAATGTTTAACATGAAATAGCCCCATTGACTAAATAATCAACGATGCAAGATTAGTTAGAAAACTTCTGTTTTGTTTTTATTTCAAAACATATATTGAAACTTTATTCAAAACTTTTGTTTTAAATTTCATAACATTTAATTTGACACGTAATTGTAGTGTTTAATCTATACTTTGTATCGAGTGGAATAACCTTAACAGTTACTCTAGAGAATAACCTGGGAATAAAATTTGAAATAGGTTTGTACAGGCAATACATATATTCCTTTCATTAATTACTATAACAAATTCCAATGGGCGGAAAAATAAAATTGTTTGGAGTAGATTTTAACCAGGTATCTACTGTCTGTTGCTCCAAGGAAAAAAAGTTAAAATAATATAGCCCAACATGCATTGTATATATATATACAATCTATATAGATAGTGAAGAGAGAATCTATAACAGTAAACCCTGGAGGTTGTTTTCGATTCTTCATGTTTCACTAACCAAAAATATGTACCTATATTAATTGCTGATGAATTTGTTTTCTTGATTGGTTTCATTAACATGATAATGGAACCCTAACCAATGGCAAAAGAGTTAATAATCAGTCGATGATTAGCTTTTTTAACTGTAGGCTAAATAAATAATATAAACGGTAAAATGTTTTCAAACAAAATTTACATCCATTGAATGAAAAATAATATACTATTAACATGACTATAGCTGATATGGCTTAGCTGTCGGCTATCTGTACATTGCGTCATAACAGCAGACAGCGCTATGTTATTAACTTAAAAATTATAACGGATTAGCAAATAAATACTTTACTATGGTCTTAACAAACTATGAACCCACTGAACGTTTAAATTGGCCAATTTTAAAGAGAGTATAAAGTCAACCACAGCTTTAGGAGGAATCCCACCACATAAGCTGACACAGAGAGTAGTTTATATTTTATGTTGATCAGAAACGAAACTAGGGCAGCCTTTACACTAATTCAGTTGTGTCTTTACAAAAGGAGTAGAGCTATAGAAATAATAACTGGGCCAGGGTACTAATATGAGTACATGTATTATTGTAGCACTGTATCGATTCTGACACATAGATAATTTTATTCTTAGTTTGTTTAAATATTACAATAGTTTGTTTTACATTTGAGCTTTTTAGGGACTTATGTCCCTACAAGCCACTAGTTGATCAATATAAAGCCCAAAGTACACATGAACTTTTGTGAAAACCACAAGTCACACCCCCATAAACCATATACTTAAAATGTTCGTCATGACGAGAAAACTAGCGCTAAACTATCCATTATTTCATAAACTGTCCTTAAAGGTCGTAATTGCTTTCCAAGGAAACATAGGAAAGTCATAGAACGCCACCAAGTAGCAGAAATCGAGATTTTTAAAAATATTATCGTTATCATCCTATATAAAAGAAGAACACCTACAATATGAAGATTCCCACAAACAATGAACAAGGATGTTATCGGAAGTGCTACTATTTTGTAGGAAACACGGACTTAACTTTATGATGATTTGCAAAGGAAACCCCTCTAAGGCCGAATTAATCCGGTACGGCAAGGACATTATATATGTTTTCATAAAAGTCAAGTGATTTTAAAATAATATCCAAGAAACCTTAATAAAACTTGCATTGAAGGATTCGCATTATTCACATTCAAGGGAAACAAAAACCCATCTGAACAACATTAGGCCTTACAATTCTGCATATTTTCAGGTAAATATAACTTACGTTATAACAGTAACTAGCCAAATTAATGCCAATTGAGGCAAATAAAATTGTGACAGAGAGGTTATGCAGAAAATCAGGCAGTTCTTAAGTACCTATTGTAAACAAAATTGTATCTCTATAAAAAAAATACTGAAATTTGTAAACGTACTGGTGACAATGGGTAGTACCATGCTGACTACGTTATCATTGACGAAGATCACCTATCATTGACATCATCATGGATCATTGACATGGACTACCTAATGTGGCTATAAGTGGGAAATATTTGTAGAATACACTAAAAACCAGATCAGCTTTTGAAAAATGGTAAAATATTTACAAGAAATGTTTAGGCTATTATATGGAAATGTTAGGTACGTTCCTTCTATGAGTTTAGTCTTTTAAACTCATCGGAAATTATTACTTTTATTAGTTTTTAAATAAGTTAATAATTGTTTGTAAATAACTTCTTTACTTCTTTGCAATTGCTCGATTTAGAGCAACATGTACACTAGTCGTTAATTATACTAGCACATTTTTGACGTGAGATAATAGCACGTTTGAAAAACAATGCTAATGACATCAATACACACAGTAGGAATTTATTCGATAAGAAAACTCCTTAAACGATCTATTTTTAGCCTTTAAATACTACCCTGTGTACGCCACTATCTGTCCTGTATTTTGCTCATTTTCTTTACGCTGCCTCTACCCTAATCACTAATTCAACTGAACAAAGTAAAAATATGTGTGTTATAACATTTTGGATCTATGGTATTGCGTTTTAAACCATAATAAAAGCTAAAATACAATTTAAGAGTGTTACTGAGAGAAAGTCACGCGACCCTGTAATTTTTCTACCTTTTTTCTATCCCACCAACACATCTTACGCTAGTTCTAGCCCCTAACAGTTGAACACAATATTTCAGGCAAGTCCTAGATCGTACTAAGAAATAATGTACAGACAAAACTCTAATTTTATTTATATAGAAGATGTCTCGTGTTCACATAATCTCTCAGTGAACTGATAATTTGTCACTACTTAGTAATGCTATCATACTTCATTTAAATATTGATATCAGTAAACCAAACTATGAACATCGGGTTTTATATGTAATTGTTTTGGCAGAGCTTTGCTACTGCTAAAAAAAGAAGTTTCCCTACTTCTATTTATTTCAAACTAATTAATAAAACAAATAATAAATAAACACTAGGGGAAACCCGTCGAAATCGACGGTTACTTTCAAGGCTTACGTTAATTCACCTAACTGCGATGAATTGGGCGAAATATACATGTTTTGAGCATTTAACATTGTTGAAAGAGTAATAAGTGTAAAAACAATAACAATATTGCGTTAGATGCCAAATTTGGTTGTTCATTCAATGATTAAAATATTTAATATCCTATACGTCATCGGAGTTATTATCAGTATATTATATGGTATCTCTTCCTTTGGTAGAACCTTTAAATAATACTGTATTTAAATCGTATTGGTGGATCTTGTAGTTAAACACTTCCACGACTTCATCAGTGTTTGAGAAAAAATATATCAAATCAAATCAAATCAAATCATTTATTGTAGTCAGACAATATACATTGTATTACAAACGTCAACTTAAATTACTTCTGAATATAAACAATAATATAATGCAAATACATTTTTTTTTATTTATATAAATTGGGCTGTTCAAAAAATTCAGCATTAGAGTAACATGCACGTTCTAAAAGGTATTCTTTTAACTTAATTTTGAATTTTGCTTCTGACGTATTTTTGTTGAGAAAACACGTTCTAACTTCAAAGGGAGGTATATTCGTTACAGTGTAAGTTTGATTTTCCTTCGTCACGTCGCGTCAGTTCATATCGTACTTCTGTGCCAATGAATGAACCCTCTAGCATAGTTTTGAGAAATTGACTATGGGGTTACTGATAAAGCTGGAATTCCTTGACATGGGGGATGTCAGTTAGTTGTCTCGGCCTTATCAATAACATAAAGTTGTCAATATAATCTCTCTACGGAATGTTAGGTGTAGTGGAATAGGTACATGAAGTAAAGTTGGCTTTTATTCTTGAACTGTTAGGGGCCTCATAGTTCATATGATCTTGGCGGCTTCATTGGCAATAAATAATGCAAATGACATAGCAATGGAACATTTCCAAAAGGCAAAAATACTGTAAAATGGCTGTTATGTATATATTGACGTTTACATATTGTTAATCAACGTACATGATAAATACTTTAATCCTTTAATACGTTTTTTTTATGGCGACCATTCATAGTAGGTGAGCCAAGTATGAATGGAGATGAGTGTAGGATGAGTGGCACGATCTTGAAGTCTTGTTAGTGACTAAGGCCGACATTCCTTAGCTGTTAATTAATAGCCCATACAGCGAATGGCAACCAAGGGACCTACAGTTTATAGTTGAATTGGAACCAAATTTTTTTGCATTGGTATTTATGAATTGGTATAATTATCAGGATAGCACTGCGGGTAGTCGTAGTACTCACTCGTGCGGACGTTAATCCACACCAGGGAGTATCGCATCCACAGTGCATTCCTATAAATATCCACAATTCGTGACCTCCTAGTAGCTGGATTACAGGACGACGCCTCCTGTCCCAGTCAAAGGATTATGTGATCTAGTTTAAAAGGAATATGACCTTTCTGTCATGACAGTAGCTGCTTAAATAGTATTTTCTCTTTGTACCATATTTTACAGCCAAAATGTCGTGTTATTTTCAATAATGTTACTAATTCAGTGCGCCAAAGTCCGTAATATAGGCAGGTGCAAATAATTTGTTAAGATAGGTACCATTTTAGGCAATGTTTCTAAGTTTGGATTTTATTAGACACAATAAGAGCAGATATTTCTACATAAATATTTGATATTTTGTAGAATAATATGATAAAATGTAGGCAAAAGTGGCTAAAAAGGCACACACCAACCCGTACAATAGATATAAGATAGTTCAATAAGAAATAGTTTAAGAATTGCTGTGATAAAAGGATTTTCCACTGATTTCGTAATGGAACGTTATATTGCAAAACATGACATGATAAAGAAGAAAATCAATTTTAAAATCAGAAAATAACATTGCAAATACTTATTTAGTAGAATTCAACTCCCAATAAATATGTGTTGTTTGAAATACAATTTAAAAATGAACAGCTGTTTCAAAAGTATTATTCTCATGGCCAAAATGTAAACAACTCTGTGGAGGGATCTTTAAAGGCTTCTGGGGCAGAGTCCTAAGGGATTTTGCTTAGTTTTTCTTTTGATAACTCATCTACAGACCAAGACCTTTCTTTGGACACCTCTACCATGTTTCTACGCCCAATAGTTCTCTCAAATTAGTGGGGACAAAGTTTCCAATTATATATTTAGATTCCTCCATGTTAATCTTATGGGAGAAACTCCAACTTTGATGTCCTGTGGGGCAAAGCCCGAGGATATTTACTACATGAATTGGTGAAAGGGGGCGTCTACGCAAAAAATTCTTTATTTTGACACGTCGTTTGTAAAAATCCGTGTTGTAAGAAAGACTTAGTAAACCAAAAGTATGGCTTTTATTCATTCAAAATTACAACCATGTTTTAGTTAAGAACAAATACAATATTTACAAACAAATCAAATAATAAATATTATCAGGTGATAATGTTCACATCACCACATTCTCCCCCACTAGTTTTCAAGGTAGGTATAGCATATGTAATCCTTTAGATATGACGGAGGCTTGACATTCCTCTTTGGACGTAGTTCCCCCACAGCCGTCTCTGAAGTTGGGGTCTGAGATACCATTTGTTGAGTTTCATTTTGAACTTCATTGTGGTCAATGTCTGAATTTATATTTTCAACAATCTCTCTCTCAGTAGTGTTGTCTTCATGAGGTAGATCACCAGGAGGTAGGCCAGCGGGTGCAAGATGTCTCAGGGATACTTGTGATTCTGACCCATCTCTTCTTCTGACGAGAGCGTACTGTGGATTTGATTCCAAAAGTTGAACTGGCTCCACAAGGTCATCATATTTATTAGATCTTACAAACTTTCTAAGCAGGACAGGACCAGGAGCGGATAGCCAAGATGGTAAGGAGTCTCCATTGGTAGATCTTCTGCTATGTATAAAGAATCTTTCGTGCGGTGTGCAGTTTGTCGCAGTGCATAAAAGAGATCTGACTGAGTGAAGTGCCTCCTGTAATACTTCTTCCCATGCAGCAACTGGCAGGTTGTGGTTTTTCAAAGCTAGTAGGATGGTTCGCCATATTGTTCCATTGAAGCGTTCAATCTGAGAGTTCCCTCTAGGGTTATAAGGTGTCGTATGACTTGTAGCTACTCCGTACTTGTGAAGAAAGTCCGTCAGCTCTCGCGACATGAAAGATGAACCTCTATCTGAATGTACAAAGGACGGGGCTCCAAACATAAAAAATAGATCTGAAAAACATCTGATAACTGTTGCTGAACTAATGACCTTACAGGGGTAAGCAAATACAAAACGAGAATACTCGTCCACCATGGTTAAAAGGTAACGGTTTCTGGTTGTTGATGGAAGAGGGCCCTTAAAGTCAATATTTAGACGTTCGAAGGGAGTGGTTGCCTTTATCAATTTGCCTTGGAATTGGTGAAATCTTGGCTTCACTTCTGCACATGTTTGACAAGCTGACGTCATCCTTTTTACATCATCCAGAGTGTAGTTTAGATTTTTAGTTTTAATCCAATGAAACATTCGAGTGACTCCCGGATGGCAGAGAGATTTGTGTAATTCAAACAACTTAGCATTGTCCCAGCGAACCGCACATGCCCGAGAGAGCGTATCTGCTTTTACATTCTCCCTACCAGGTCGGTACACTATTTCATATTGATAAGGTGTTAGCTCTAGTCGCCATCTCATAACTTTATCGTTCTTGATTTTGCTTGTATGTCTCTTGTCAAAGATAAATGATAAAGCTTGCTGATCCGTGTATAATCTGAAGTCTCTTCCGATAAGAAATGGTTTCCATTTTCGAAGGGCTTCGACAATGGCAACGGCTTCTTTTTCAACAGCTGAATACAGCTTCTCAGATTTGTTTAGAGTCCGTGAGAAAAAGGCGATTGGCCGATTATCTTGACTTAAAGTTGCTGCCACGGCTATGTCAGATGCGTCAGTCTCCACTACCAGTGGCTCTTGCCCATTCATAGGAGTAATTACTGAGTTTGCAATGTCAAGTTTGAGGGCTTCAAAATCTGCAACCGCTTCCTGTGACAAAGGAAAAGAATTGACTTGTGTCAGGTTTCTTATTTTATCAGAAAACCGATGTATCCATTTTGAATAATGAGCGAAAAATCCTAGGACTCGCTTTAGTGAAACTTGGTCTTTGGGCACAGGAAGTGACAGTAGAGATTCTAGCCGATCTGGATCAGGTCGAATAGAGTTATGGGAAACTAAATGTCCCAACAAGGTTATTGAAGACTGGTTGAACTTGCTCTTTTCGTTGTTGATTACAAGTCCATACTTAGTTACAGCATCTAAAAATGTTCTTAGATTCTCATCATGATCCTTTTGATCCTTTCCACATACGGTCAAATCATCCAGATAGGCATACACTCCATTCAGTTTTTCTTTTCTAATGATTTGGTCCATGGTCTTTTGAAAACATGCCACCCCGTTGGTTACGCCAAATGGGATTCTTCTGAATTGAAAAAGACGACCAGCAGCCTCAAAAGCAGTGTACTTCTTCTCTTCGTCAGAAATTGGTATTTGATAGTATGCTTGCTTTAGATCAATGGCACTAAAAACCTTGTTCGTCGCTACAGTGGATACTAGATCATCTATGTTTGGTAAGGGATAGGCGTCTAACAGAGTAAATTTGTTTATCGTTTGCGAATAGTCCACACACAGTCGCTTCTTCCCTTTGTCGTTTGTAACAACCAACACTTGTGCACGCCAAGGTGACGAACTAGGTTCAATGATCTCCTCAGTCTGTAGTCTTTCCATTTCTTGTTTTATAAATTGCATATCTTCATCTGAGTAACGTCGTGATTTTGTGGCTATTGGCTTACAATCTGGAGTTAAATTGCAGAATAGTTTGGGTGGTTCAACTTTGGCACAGGAGCACACCAACAGAGGAGATTTCTTACCTCCAAACCAAACCTGTATATTTGAGTGGAGTTTCATGATATCATGTCCGATAAGCACGTCAGTACAAAGATCTTCAAGAACAGTCAACTTAAAATTGTTGTAATTGTGATTCAACAGATTTAGGTTGATTTTAACAAACCCGTGGACGTTTGATTTCATATTAGAAGCAGCTAGTGATACTTGTCCACTTTCATTATACATTTTAATTTTGTTTAGCTGAACAAACTTCAAGTTTACAAAGCTTGATGTACTCCCGGTGTCTATTAAGCAATTTGCTTTCAGGCCATTCACTTTAGCTTCAACTGTAGAGTCCTTCAATACAGATGTATTATGTGTAGTTGCTATTAGTGCAGCTGATGTACTAGACGTCTTCTGTTTTACTTTAAAATGTTGAGTTGGATTACTTTTACAGACTCTCGCATAATGCCCTGTCTTGTTACATTTCCCACAAGTTGCTTCTCTGGCTGGACAGCGATCTCTAGAGTGTCTATCATGCCCACAAAAATAACACTTGCCATCAACATTTTTAATAGCGGAAACAGTCGCTTCTTCCTTTTGTTGTAGTGGGAATTCGTACTGACAAGCTTGCTTTGCCAATTCATTCGTTGCACAAGTTTGCATTCCGTACATAGATTTTGGATAGCTCTCGACTTGAGCTTGAGCCATTTCAAGAGCTCTAGACTGTTCCACTGCTTCAGCTAGGTCTAAAGTTTTATTTTCAAATAGTCTCTGTCGTATGTATGACGAGGCTAAGCCATTGATAAAAGCATCACGAATGTAGTGATCCCTGTATTGAATCGCATTTACAGCTTCAAAAACGCAATCTTGGCTCAAAAGTTTCAGTTCCGACACATATTTGTCAATAGTCTCACCTTGTTGCTGTTTTCTAGTCATTACTAAATATCTTGAGAATATTTCATTCTTTTGTTTGATGTAAATTGAGTTAAGAACTCTCAAAGCGTCTTGGTAAGTTTCAGATTCCTTGATAAATTTATAAGTAGTAAAAGATAATCGATTAGTTAGTAGTTTCAGTTTGTCCTTGTCTTCAACGAATTCTGTCATGGTTAGAAAGTCTTCGAATGTTTGTAACCATCAACTGTTGCTGAAGTCCATTCCTCTGAGGCAGTTGGAGATTCCGGGTCAATTTGCAATTTGTCTGGTCTAAGGAATTTCTCCATTGTAATGTAGCACTAACTGAGTTTATCTTTGAATGAATAAAATTGTTGTAAGAAAGACTTAGTAAACCAAAAGTATGGCTTTTATTCATTCAAAATTACAACCATGTTTTAGTTAAGAACAAATACAATATTTACAAACAAATCAAATAATAAATATTATCAGGTGATAATGTTCACATCACCACAATCCGTCCATTATTAACGGAGGAGTAGTGTTTTGTAGAAATCGCCTTCACGTATTATATATAAGGATGCCTTTATTTATCAAGCCGTTCTCTCAAATTAGTTGAGACAAAGTTTGACATTAAACATTTCGAATCCTCCATGTTAAACTTGGTGTGTAATAATGTCAAATGTTAATAAAAATATCTTATGGTACTCCTTATATATAATACGTGAAGGTGGTTTCTACGAAAGACTATACTCCTCCGTTAATAATGGATGGATTTTTAAAAACGATGTGTCAAAATGAATCGACATCATTCAGTTAGTCTATATAATTTTAAGTACTCGGACCCCTTTTACCATCGGCACAGAAAACATACTACTATCTGATTGGACCTTTAATACCCTCTAACATTGAACCAAGCTATGCCCAACTTTATGTATACGACGTAAACACAGCTGTTACTTACAGAATGGGCCACAATCCGTGAAATGCGAACAACTGCAGATGCTTGATCTAAGTGAATATATATTAATAGGCAAGCAGAAATCTATATATAAAGCCAAAAGTACCCATGAACTTTTGAGAAAACTACAAGTCACACCCCCATAAACCATAAACTTAAAATGTTCGTCATGACGAGAAAAACCTTGCGCAAAACTATCCATTATTTCATAAATCACCCTTTAAGGTCGTAATTGCTTTCCAAAGGGAACTTTCCTTATACATAATGTTAAAAAAAAAACCTCAGCTGTCCTTATTTGTATGTTATTCTTTCAATGTATTTCCTTATTAAAATCAGGTGTAATTATTTGTTTGTATTTCTGTATTCTGTTTTGTTTATTCAAGTTTAACTTAACCAATATGAATTAAAACGGGGTGAAGCCCGTGGGTAACAGCTAGTATGCTTTAAAACCTTTTTTCTCAGCTTATGTGCATCGCAGGGAAAATCTACGCATACTGTTAGAAAGATAGTTTCCTGTGGATGTGCAGAATGCCTTTATAAATTAAAATACATATAGGCTCAAAAATAAGCACAAAATTATAAGTGCTTCGCTCAATAATATAAATGGGGTATTTGCATTTTTGTGACGCTTAACAACACGCACACTGCGCCTCTGCGATGAAATCAAGCAGTAGTGAGTAGACACAGCAAAAAACCGCCAACCGGGCGCTCGAAGGCTTGTACAATAGGACACAATGCCATTGTTTGCGCTTCCGTTGGTAACACAAATATTTAGAGCTCGATATACTAGGAGCAGCACACTACTTACTATTACCCAGGGTTCATTGAAATCGTATTGGTGGATCTTTTGCAGTTTAACACTTTACCTGCTCTGGTTAAAAAAAAATGCTAAATTTTTATAATTTTTTAGTAGTGATTTCTATATGTTCGCTATTTTACCAGTGTAAAGCAGATTAATCTATGATTTTATATAATAAAAAATATCTGTTTGTTGAGAAGGCACGTTCTAACTTCAAAGGGATGTATATCCGTTTTTGATTTTTCCTTCGTCTTGTCGCGTCAGTTCATATCGTACATATGTACTTCTGTGCCAATGAATAACCCTCTATCATAGTTTTGAGAAATTGGTTGTGGGGTTACTGTTAAAGCTACAATTCATTGACATGGGGGATGTCAGTAAGTTGTCTCAGCCATAGGCTACATAAAGTTGTCAATTAATCTCTCTACGTAATGTTAGGGGCTTACTCGTTTATATGGTCATGTGGCTTCTTTTGCAACAAATGATGCAAATAAAATGGCAATGTGGCATTTCCAAAAAGCAAAATAAATACTGTAAATTGTCTGTTACGTAAATATTAATTTGTCTGTATACGTAACTAGCCAAATTAATGCCAATCTATCTATCAAATATGACAATATGTATAATTTTACACTACTTTTTAATGAAACAGTATGCTCTTTCAGTATTCTCTTTCAGAATATCACGCTCCACTTTGGTCGATTTCCTCGCCATTTCAAAGTTATTTGCAAAAACGTTAAGCAACCTCCAAATGTATAGTAGTGAGAAAATACTAAATTAAAGATGTTGTTCTTAAGCTTTGTACAATTAAATCTACAGTTCTACTGAACCGATTTTATTAATTAATAGGTCATTGGATAGCCTAATTTGTAAATACACTGTATTTGCACTGTAATATGTCTATCACTAAGACTCTAGTTAACATATGTCTATTAGGCAAACTGAAACTTGCTTATTGTGCAGGATTGATGCGGCGGGGTTGTTAAATTTACTATCAAATTGTCTTTACCCTACTCTCCTGGGTCTCTTGAAAAATGTTGGTAAAAATTAATTTCACGTGTGAATTAAGCGACTTTCTCGCTTTGGATAAAATTGCCGTACTCCACTACACGATGCCCAATAACAGTTTGACTCAAACGAGAAATACCCACATGGCAGTGCTTTATACATAAAAGTCCTCACATAGTTATGAAGTACTCATTTTAACAGTATTTTGTGTGTGTACTCACTTGGATGATCAAAAACAATAGTCCTCAGATAGTCAGTAATTATTCAACTAACGGTCATTTTGTATGTGTCCTCAGTGCGTTGGACTATTTTCATGGTCCTTACAAAGTATGGTCCGTAAATATATGTAGAATTGATGTATGTAGAAATTGATACATTTGCGGATGATACTGCAATTTTGTCTGTTCATCGTGATCCAGTTCAAGCTTCTCTAAATTTACAGCAAAATCTGAACATAATTACTGATTGGTTTAAAACATGGAGATTCAAAATTTAATGAAACTAAATCTGTCCACATTCCTTTGACTCTAAATCAAAATTCTTGTCCTCCTGTCACAATAAAAAACACCCAACTTCCTGAAGTAACTGAGGTTCAATACTTAGGTATCCATTTACATAGGAAATTAACTTGGAAAACACACATTTGGAGAAAACGGCAACAACTAAATTTAAAATCTAATCAGTTAAATTGGCTCATCAGAAGAAAATCAAAACTTAGTCTAGAAAATAAATTATTGCTATATAAAACGATATTGAAACCAATATGGACATACGGAGTGCAACTATGGGGTTTGGCGAGTACTTCAAATATAGAAATTATCCAAATATACCAATCAAAAATGCTGAGAAAGATAAAGAAGATAATAAACTAAAATTATGCCTTCGACATTCCTTAGTTCTCAAAATTTTCTTTCTTTCAACACAAAAATCGTGAAAATCCGTCAAGTGGTTGATTCAGAGTCGTTAAATAAAAAACCCTGTCACGTTTTAAATTATAAATAGACTAGGTGAAACCCGTCGAAATCGACGGTTACTTCCAAGGTTTACGCTAATTCATCTAACTGCGATAAATTGAGGGAATAGCATTGTTTAAAGAGTAATAAATGTAAAAACAATAATGATATTAATTGATTTAGTTACAAAAATGGTTGATCATTCAATGATTAAAATATTTCCCTTGCCGTACGTCATCGGAGTTATTATTAGTATGTTAACTGGTATCTCTTCTTTTGGAAGAACCTTTAAATAGTATTAAAATCATATTGGTGGATCTTTTGTAGTTAAACACTTCCGCGATTTCATCAGTGTAATGCAGATTAATCTATGATTTTATTTGAGAAAAAATATCTGCTTGTTGAGAAGACACGTTCTAACTTCAAAGGGAGTTTTCCTTCGTCACAACGCGTCAGTTCTTATCGTACTTCTGTTCAACAAATAACCCTCCAGCGTAGTTTTGAAAAATTGGTTGTGGGGTTACTGTTAAAGCTGGAATTGCGTGACATGGGGGATGGCAGTTAGCTGTCTCAGCCTTATCATTTTCATAAAGTTGTCAATATAATCTCTCTACGGAATGTTAGGTGTAGTGGAATGTACTTGAAGTGAAGTTGGCTTTTATTCTTGAACTTTTAGGGACCTCCTTGTTTAAATGGTCGCGCAGCTTCATTGGCAACAAATAATGCAAATAACATAGCAATTTAACATTTCCCAAAATAAAATAAATACTGTAAATTGGCTGTTACGTAAATATCGACGTTTACATGCATTGTTAATCAACGTATCTTATAAAGGATGATGTGATCTAAATTAAAAGGAATTATGACTTTTACGTCACGACAGTAGCTGCTTAAATAGTACTTACTCTTTATGCTATTGTTTACAGCCAAAATGTCGTGTTATTTTCAATTTTGTTACCAACCCAGTGGGCCACGGTCCGTAATATAGGCCGCTGCAAATAATTCAAGATAGGTATACCATTTTAGGCAAGGTTTCTGTGTTGAATGAATACATCAAAGTAACCTCTCTGAAAAGTCTGCAGTAAATTGAAGTTTTCCAGCTTAATGACTTTCTAAATCATACACATATTGACATATTTCTACATAAATATTGTAAAATGTTTTATCCAGTTGCTCTAAACTATTATTAATTTAACAAAATATGGACACGGCTCATATGGGCAACGTGTCCTTTTGCACTTGTATTATTGTGTATTGTATTACACAATCGAAGATTTTTCCAACGTTTGAAAACATGTATGACAATAATTTCATAAACCTATGATGATCTGTCTAGAATAATATCATTGATAGTCAAAGATAATATGATACAATATAGACAAAAGTGGTGAAAAAGGCAGACAGCAACCCGTACAATAGATATAAGATAGTTCAATAAGAAATAATTGAAAGAGTTACTGTAATAAAAGGATTTTAACTGATTTCGTAATGAAACGTTATATTGAAAAACATGACATGATACAGAAGAAAATTAATTTTACCTAACCCGCCATGTTAAACTTCCCTATCCCAAGCGTGATGTATACAACTTCCTTACTTCTCGAGTGATGTAAAGTATCAAACAGAAAATAACATTGCAAATACTTCTTTTGGACAGTTCAGTAACTCCTAATAAATGTGTGTTGTTTAAAATTAAGTTTAAAAATTAACAGCTGTTTCATTAAAAAGTATTATCCACATGACCAAAATGTAAACAAATCTGTGGAGGGATCTTTAAAGGCTTCTGGGGCAGAGCCCTAAGGGAATTTACTTAGTTTTTCTTTTGATAACTCATCTACAGACCAAAACCTTTATTTGGACACCTCTACCAAGTTTCTACGCCCAGCCGTTCTCTCGAATTAGTGGACACAAAGTTTCCAATTAAATATTTAGATTCCTCCATGTTAATCTTATGGGAGAAAACCTAACTTTGATGAATAATCCTGCCCAAACTAATAAAGATTTCAAAAATTTAAAAACACTTTGCAAAACTACAGATCAGGCCATTTTTTTTACACTTTATTCATTAAAATCGAAATTCAATCTATGCCTGGCTTGTTCTCAGCCAGGTCTTTGCCCATGAGAACGTGACTTGAACTTGAGATCTTGCGATCATCTTTACTTTTCATTTCTATGAGGGGTCAGCGAACGTGTTGTATTGTTCATGAGTTTGTAAAGAAAATGATTTAATAATTTAAATTTTTAATTTTCATATGTTTATAAGGGCATTTAACAACTGCGCAATTAATAAGTACTGTAAACCATATTACTGTAAAAGACCGGTCTTTATAAATTATATAGTTCTAAAAGAAATTTCTATTTGACCTCTTTGTCACAAAAACATACTTCTTTGTATAATGATTGTTATGTAAATGCAGTTGTCATCGTAATTTACAATTATTGATCCGTCTAAGTGTTATTTTTTCAATAAATGTAAATATCTTGTTTGGTAAACAAAGGATGTAATTGAATCTGTAAGTTAAGACAAGTATGCGAAAACTACAGTTTTCCATTAGCTCAAGCCTAAATTATATTGTATGTAATCTAGCTTGTTATATTTCGTTATTTTGTCACGTAAAAACATTTAAATTATGTATGATGTATAAATATAAAAAAATTTAACAACAAATCCATTTGAAAGTAAAGTTTAGACATTGGTACGGTCGACATTGGTACATTATCATTGGCGAAAATGCTCATGCACATTAACATTATTGCGGCTATGTGTTTAAGTTGTAGCATGGTTTAGTTTCATATAGAAATTTGAGAAAATAATTTTTATTTTATTTTTTGTTGTAATGATTTGAAATTAAAGTTTTACATTTACAATAGTCAAGAGTAGCCTGCAGTAGCAATACTTCTTGATAAGAAAGCTCTGGAAGCTTCCTTATCACCTGGTCCAGTGCATGTGCTGGCCAGAGTAGGGGTAGAAGGTTCCAGAACTGAGATATCTTATATAAGGGAGCTGCTTCCATGTGGGGTTGTTAGTTCAAGAGTGTAGATGTACAGTGTCCAGACCTGGGGTGAATTTTCTGCAGCCTACTCAATAAGTAGTAAGTTTATTTTATTTTTTTATGTTATTTTAATTCATTCAATTTTATCCCTCCCTCTCTGCTAATTATTGTAATAACAAGAAAGACCATAGATGTTTTCTTATTAGATATTTAACTTTTCTTTCAATTAGTAAAAGATGTAAATATAAAATGCACCTTTTTTATTCTTTTAGAATTTATTTAATAGAGTTAAATTTGGATCTAAAAATAATAAATGCTAATTAAAGTAAAGTTTTTAAAGTTTCTAGAAAAGTTTAGCAATTGTAAATTTTATTTCATTCAGGAAGAAATTAATGTAACCTAATTTAATTTCGAAGGATTTTAATTCAATTGTTTAGCTTTTCAATTTAAAGAAGTTTGAAACATTAAAGAAATATGTATTTGTATTGTAGACAGATAAGCTAGGAACGGGTTTGTTTGTTCACAGGGCTCAAGTGTGTACCAGTGATTAATGGTTTTAAAATGTCCCATAAAAAATATTAGCCGAATGTTTTAAATTTGTTGATTTTTTATATTTAAAGGAAACTAATGGAAGTAAATAAATTTCAGTTTGATTTTGGGTTTGGTTTTGAAAGTGTTTAGAAGAAACTGTTTTATTTTAAATAAACCATGACTTTTGTAACAATGATGAATTTTTATTTTGGGTCTCCTCTTAAGGCCAATTCCACTAAATAGAAGATAATTGATCTTGGAAATAACGTTACAAAGTTGATACACGTTTGTAGAAAACACTAAAAAGGCAATCTTCTAAACAATTTTAAAATATTTACAACTTTAATTATATAGAAATGTTCATAACACAGTAAGTAATTCCATTAGTTGCATAAGCTTTTACGTGAGTCTTTTTAATTAATTGAAAATTAAGTCTGTAATAACTCCTAAAATAGCTCCTGTAATACTAGTGCAGTAGAAATAGTGTTGGAGGTGGAACTAATTGCAACATAAATTATTTCAGTTATAAATGGTAGGTAATACAATTATAAAAAACATACTAAAAATATACATTTGTACTGTTACGCAAAATACGGTTTTTTGGCCGCCATTTAAAAAAAAGTGTTTAATTTTAAATTATTGTTAAAAAATCTGGTTTGGTATCAAATTATAGAAAATTTCATGCTGGAAAAGAATATAATGGTTGAATTTAAAATATACTGTTAACAGTGATGCACTATGGGTGAAAAAAGGTGCGTTTAAAAACTTGCCATTTAAAAGGTTTTTTTTATTTATAAGTTATTTTATACTTTAAATTTTTTTTTCATTTTTGACTCTTAAAACATAAAATTTTCCAATTTCTCTCTAGACCTTTTTAAAGATCTTAAAAAACAAATAGTTAAGTATATCAAAGTGTTTTTGTACGGTTATTGGTAACGGAGAAAATTCAAAAAAATGGAAATTTTAAATCCCCATGTTATTCTTATGGAGAATATTGTAAAATGTTGTAGTATGCTTCTCTATGGATGTATTTTGATAAAACTTTGCAGATTCATTTATTTTATACTAAACAAATAATATTTTACTAAAAACACACTTAATTAGTTTCCTTGTAGCAGCAAACCTAGGTACTCGTTTCGTTAAACCTAATGTTATTTATTTAATAGACTGGCAACAGAGCCCATTGTGGGTTAAATACAACGGTCTCTAGTAAAATAATGGTTATGAAATCCATACACCACTTTACTAATATTTGGTACATATTAAGCACATAACATTAGAATCACACACTTAACATAAGGATCGAACACACTTTAAACACAAATGCAAATTGTTAACAACAATATTTAATCAAAGAAAAATCTATTAAATAACAATATAGCGATAAGCTGTTAAATTATTAACTCATGTTTCGTATGATTAGATTATACATACTGGTAAATCAATTATTGCCATCTATAAAAACAATTGGTTTTTCTTTTCACGGGTTAGCTCTTCTAGACCGGTTTTCATAATTTTGGCCTTAAGCCGGGTTTACACTACTGTATGTAGCTAAACCTGCTATATAGCAGATTTGTGTAACATCTAGCAATGTTGTATAAAATTTGCTAGAAGAAGAAAAAGTAACTTTTCAAAAGTGCTATATAACATTGATATTTGTAGCAGATCCTGCTATATATAGCTAAAATTGTGCTATCCATCGGGAGTCGGTAAATAGCAAAAGAAATACGTGCTACATCTAACATTGCCATATTTAGCAATGATATACATATATTTTTTCGCCTAGCATCTGTTATCATTTAGTGCCAACAGTTCACAGTTGTAGCCTCCTGGATGCGGACGGTTTTGCTCAGCGATCTTTGTTTACAATGGAAGGACTGGAAACGGAAAGTGCGTAGGATCGGGATGCAATTATAAACTTAATTGAACTGTTCTGTGGACAACCGGCGTTTTGGTTATACGTAAAACGTTTTTGAAGCCGTATTTCCCGTTTTAATCATGGACTGTCAGCGTATTCGTCATCATTTAGGTCCCGTAATAAATCTGCTATACTGTACTTATTTCTCGAAGCAAGATGCGGTCGAACTTAAAACTTGCTAAAGTCTTCGCTTCCGCCTCTCTCTCTGACTTCCAAGATCCCCGCGATAGCTGCCACGAACAATGTCTCTTCAACGCACATTTCGATACGGAATGCGAATGAGGTTGTGCTACATATAGCATATAGCACGAGCACAATAGAATCGCAAAAATTGTCCGTAAATTCTTCATACAGCAAAAGTTATATAGCAGGTTTTGCTACATAGTGTAAATTCGGCTTAAAGCTAAAGGTATGGACGCACCATAGATTTGCCATCAAGCATCAGCACTCATTTTGACGTATATTTCGAGTCATGCACAAACTGCCTCCCTGTACATTACTTACGGGAGATAATTTTTTTTTCGAGTTCGTTTGGCTCTTCTACCCGACCGATTTTCATAATTTTGGTGTCAAAGCTATGCAAGGACATATTTCACATATTACATATTGTCATCAAGCATCATCATTAATCCATCAAATGTATTACTCTACGAAACAAATTAAATTGGATTTTTTAATTTTTTACTTCAATTAATGTATTCTAGCAGTTAAAATATCCTATATGTTTTTTTTTATCTAAAAACCTTCAGTGAAATACCAGCTTCCATTGGAATTATTGATTATTAAGATTGGATCTACCTAAAGCACACTGCTAAATCACAAACAACCTATATTGTTTGAAAATGGAGTTATTTATCATCGATTTATAGACAAAAGATCATGCTTGCAACCTCAACAAATCTTGGTTTCACCTAGCAAATCTTTAAAAAAATCAAACTTTCATAATTATTTGAAAATCTAAACGAATTAAGCTTTTTAACGAACCATTAGGCAATAAAATCGGTCTAGTAGAACTCTAGATTTAGTTATACAAAGATTTTTAAAACTGAATTACTAGATTTATTTGAAAATCAATTAAGACAAATGGAAATTCGTTTAGTCTGCAGCTTTGCTGCGGCAGGGGTATTTTGTATTACGACCGTATTTCTAAAGAGTGCTTATAACCACTATTATAACATTTTTCAGCATTAAATTTCCTATAATTTGACATCCAAAAAGTTATTTTTAAGAATATTCAAATTTTGACATTTTTTTCAAGATGGCTGCCAAAAAAACGTATTTTGCGCCACAGTACGGATGTATACTTTTAGTATGTTGATTAGAAGCATACTACCTACCATTCACAGCAAGAATCATTTCTGTTGCAATTAGTTCCACCTTAAGCTATATTTTCAGTTATTTCTACTGCACCGGTACTTGATACTTGCTTGATTTCTAGCAACAAGTGATTCCTACACAAGTTAAAAATTCAACAATGCATTAACATAACAAGCTCTCTTTCACGCTGCAAGACTAGTAAACGGCAGAAGTAAGGCAGAACGGCAGAACTGCGGTATTGGTTTACCATACACGCCTGCAACGATGCGCTGCAAACCGCGCGACGAGTAGCTAAATGAACCGTAGAGTAAGTGAGCCTTCTAATATTTGTAGAGGGTTCACTTACTCTACAGATCATTGTGCCAATGAACTGTAGAGTAAGTGAGCCGTCTTCTATTTGTGTAATAGTTATCATGAAATAGGCTCGTATAGTATACGAGCCTACTCCTGTAATTTATTTAAATTCAGTATTTTGGCTCGTATACTATACGAGCTTATTCCTGAATTATTCAAGAATTCATACGCTTGGCTCATAGGCACTATGATCTGTAGAGTAAGTGAACCCTCTTCATTTATTTGATATTTTTGATCGGCTCGTATAGTATACGAGCCTGTAGTGCAAGTGAACCTTCAATATTATTTACGAAGCTCGTATAGACTATGATTTGTAGAGTAAGTGAGCCATGTGTTTTAAGAATTACATATTTGGAGGCTCATTGTGTCAATGATTCGTAGAGTAAGTGAACCCTAACCCTGCACTGCCCGGACCGTGCCGCACAGCTCAATATGCGCCTGGGCTTATGGTGCAGCGCAGGGCAGGGCAGTGCAGTTCCACACGTGGACTGCGCGCACTTGTGGTCGAGTCACAAGTGTCTGTGCCGCATTGCTCACCTGCGCTGGGTTGCCTAGTGTTTTGTGACGGATCTAGAGGATAATTAATAGAAACTGTGCGTTTTTATCCAGTTTTTTCGTTACCAGTCATAGTTAGTATATAAAGAGTAATTACAAGAATAAAATCTGGAAGAAAATACCTAAATCACTAAACATTGCAAATTGTTTCGCCCTTTCTTCAGGGGTGCCCCTTATAAGTGTAAAATTATATTTAGAGATAATAAAAACACTCTTAAAAAAGAATGTAACGAGAACAATCTTGTTATTCTTTTTCTTTTTTCTTCTGTTCTTTATTAGGTTTCTCTTCAATTCATAGACAAATTCAACAAGTCGCCATATTTAGGCCTACTCAATTGCTCAATCACAGCCTTACTAAAGCTACCATGGTTACTAATCACAGTTTACTAAGCATTATATCGTCATCATTCCCCAGCTGTTGTATCTGAAATCTGTTGTAACATAGCGCACAGCGGCTCCGTGTTTAGCCCGGACGTGTTTGACGCGGACACCCTCAAAATGGTGGTGCGCGCGGACGGACGCTTTAGGCCGGGGCCACACGTGGCGGATCGTCCGCGCGGCTTATGATCGTACGATCATAAGCCGCGCGACGATGTCCCGGCCACACGGAGCGGATGAACCGCTTCCGGTTGAGGTTTCCCAGCCTACGTAGTACAAGTACTGTAAGATTAGAAAATGGTTTAATTCACTCGTTCTCGTTGTAGTCATGGACGAAACACTTATATTAGTTTGTGCATTAGAAGCGTGTGGTGAGCTAGAGCCTGGTTAACCGAGAAATCATTGGGTCCATCCTTTCATAACCGATAAACCATTTGTGTTCCAAACCTTTTACGAGCACATGCGAAACCATAGTTCGGAGTTTTTTTTTTTTTTTTTTTTTGTTACTATCGCATGTATATAGCATCGTTTGACGAGCTACTTCAATTGCTTTGACCGCATTTAACTAAGGAAGATACACTCATGAGGAATGTACAACGTGAAAAACAACATGATAAATCCCACATTGTCTTTAACAAGTTCTATTAATTTGTCTGTATCGACACCTATAAACCGACACGCACAAGCACAAACTCAAAAAAACAACTACAAATGCTTAAAAATGAGCTCCAACCGCGCGGACAATCCGTATCGTGTGGCCACTCTCATAAGACTACGTGTGTCATCCCCTCCAACGCGGCTTATGATCGCGCGGACAATCCGCGACATGACGCGGACAATCCGCCCAGGCGGCTTAGGATCGCCCCGTGTGGCCACTCTCATTTGATTCAATGTGTTGTCGGACCACGCGGATCATTTGCGCGGATCGTCCGCGCGGATGATCCGCGTCGTGTGGCCCCGGCCTTAGAAATCCCCGCGCCAAGGCCGGGTGGGTAATTCGGCACCTTTCGCACCCATTATCGAGTAAGGACGCTCGGTGGCGTTTCCCTCACAACACAAAGATTTATAATTATCGTAACCAGAACTGGCCCGTAGCTACCAGTGGGAGAAAAAACTTTTATTTATTATTAATTCCATTCGGATTTCAAAAATTAAACATTATTATTATAAGACCTGTATAATTGCAAGCACGTTGCAATGTGCAACGGAATCTATACTATTATAAATTATAAATATTGGTTCTAGTAATCACTTTTAAATTTAACAATAAAATTTTAAAAAAATTGAAAGTAAAGCCTTTAAATTTTAGTATTACATCAAATATTGCACATGCTTATGAACAATGAACCTGAGCATGTTCCATAACAAGATAATGATTACTTAGGTGTCTATTTTACAATCAAAATTTAAACTTCACTTTTAGTCCTGAACCACGGATGGGAACAAGACTGTTTCATGATTCTCAGCCTGTATTTTATATACTGCTTTACTGCGGTTCCGGATTCTTTTAATTATGACACATCTATATACTGTATATTAACTAGGTGGCGTTTGCAGAGGCATTTACAAAATTGAGCGGAGTCATCAGGGTTCCATATAGTATATTGTTATTGACCTTCACCATTGAGCTTCATAATTATTTTTACCAACAATTTTAAGTGAAGGAAGAGAACGTTTGTGTAAAGATAGGTATTGGTGTAATTAGATACACGTTGTTCGTAATGAAGGGGAGTAAAAAACACAGATAGAGATGTAATTTTAGACATTTTCGGAGACCTGAATTTACATGTTAATTAAAAACCCTCAGGATTGGCCATGAACTTATTCTAAAACAGAGCGGTACAGTTCTAGCTAGCCATAACCTAGAAATTAATCCTTAACAGTTTCGGATTCCACCATTTTGGCTACTAATTACTGCATAAGAGGACATGATGGTGAGTATATCAGTGAAAACACGAAATATATACGAAAAATATCGTTAAAAAAGTTATATTGACATTTACATTTGCATTGATTCAAGCGTTTAAACCATAACCCATGTGTTCCACGTTAATAATTGTATAAGCAATCGGAACTGGGCTATAATGCCGTTATTTTAAATACAAAATTAATGTAGGTTAAGATAAGGTTTCCGTCATAAATATGACATATTTAAGTAAATAAAATATACATGTCGATCTTTAGCTTATGTTCTTTATTTTCATACCTACTAATAATTGTTGCGGCACGTGATGCGCCAATGTTTTGGTAATACTGTAATACAAACTAACACTTTCAACTAAACTATGATTTTATTGATGTAGATATGATATAAGCAAATTATATCAGTGGACTGTAGAGTGAAACTGTAATAAATTAATTTCTATAACGAAACTACTAAATGTGGATTAAGAGTCATAATTTAAGACTAATGAAATACGTGAGATGCTGAAAGAAAACAATGTTACTCGGCTGACACGACAATCAGTAGGCTACTGATCACATAGATAGACCATCACAGACCACATACGACTACCACCCCACGGTCCTTGATAGAAAAGGAGTTGTTGTGACCGTATTTGTTCTTTACGCAGAAGGACGGTCTCAACTGCTTTTGCCGACTAATTGCCCTAGCAGAACGAATGAGTGGTTTATGCGATCGTAAACAACTCTGGGGCGGTGAATAGATGTTTGACAATATTTGAAATTTATAAACGTAACTATCTCCTAACAGCATAAATATAAATAAACCCAACAGATTAATTAAATACACTCTCCCCAACAATGATTGTTTGAAGCAAAAAATACTCATAAATAAAAAATGTTTGAATGAACAGTATACAAGTATTTGACAATAGTTATTTGTGTAACTAGTGGTGAAAGTGGCACTTTGCTGCACACGAGAGCAATGTTTACGCACGAGCCGCAGGCGAGTGTGGAATGATCTCGAGTGCAGCAAAGGCCTTTTTCACTCGTGTTACACATTATATTTTTCCTACAGTCACTATAAAGCATATAAATAATTAGTCTTTCAAACACTATACAACACGTTTTTATTTTCAGCTGGCAACACAAATGGTGCCCTAGAGAAAGTAGTACCCGCGGTCCGTATCACTCCGCTATTTTTCCTCGGCAAGAAATGTGCTCCTCGTTTTGTTACGCAACGATTGCGTTAAGTGAGTCTTTACGACACGAGTAGAAAATTTAAGGCACGAGCCTTGGCGAGTGCCTTAAAAACTTCTACGAGTGTCGTAAAGACTATTAACGCGAGTTGCGTACACTACTTTACCTACGACCGTTTTTTAATTACTATCAATCTGGATTTAATTACTAACAATAACTACTGATAACTTTTTAGAGAGGTTATGTTTTCGTGTATTGTCATTGCCAATGAAAGTGATGCAATGACTTGTTGTATAATCAGCTGATTTCCTGTAATTACGTGTTTGTTAAACTTCGTTAAATATTACATTGCTAGCAGCATTCTTACCATAAATAATATTGTATCAGGTACAATTCGGCAAATATTTAATTTATTTTTGGACTTCCACCAACTTAATTAAGAATACGCGAGTATCAACATGAACAAGTCGGATAAACAATTAAATTGGTCAACTGATCAGCTGATCAGCTGATTAGTTAACGTTCGAAGCATTACAATTTTAATTCTTTTCTCTCAATACTTGAACCTCATTGGTCCGTTACCTGTGTGGATATGAGAAAACTATGCGGATATGAAATGAAACTATGCGGATATGAAAGTAAACAGCTGTAAAGTGAAACTTTTCAATTCTAAGAACTGGACTGAAATGGCTACTTTAAAAAATGGTCGTAGGTAAATATAGCTCCGTATGTTTTTGTAATTTGAAGTGGTTTCCGCACCTAAAAAGAATGCTTTAAAGGTATTTTCTTGTTTATTAAGATCGTAGAAATGTTTTAAAAACGTTTAAAAGAAAAGTCCTGAATGTTCAGAAATACCGAAACTATAAACACGAAATGACAGGTAAAATCATAGTTATAATAGTCAATCAGCTGCTCATAGTATTATTATCTTTAAGTGTTGCCAACCTATTTCCAAGCGTACACGGATTACGTGCATAATAGAACCACGCTGTTTTGTGTTGTTTCGTTGGAATCCTGATGTGCGGCAAAGTATAAACCGTACGACAAAGTATAAACCGTACGGCAAAGTATAAATATGCAGCAATTAGCAGCTTTCTGTACTATAAACAGTACAAGGAAGCCAACTTTGTCGGGTGACTGTAGGAAAAAATCGGTTACGCCATCTTTAATTTTGGACTTCAGAGACTCCGATTTCTTTACACCGTTTCACTAGTAAATGCACACAATTCTTAGTCAAAATAACCAATCTTTAATTAAGCAATTTTCTTAGGGTTGTCTTACGGATTTACTCGACTATATTCAAATCTTTGAATTATGTTTCAATTAATTGTTTACTTATTAGTTCAGTATATTTTGAATACACAGAAATTTATGTTGATGACTAATGCTGTGAATACAATTCAGTGACATAAGAACCAAAAATCTATGTAAATAATACCCCCGCCGCAACAAACCTGCAGACTTTGCAGAATTACCGGGTTCGATTTTTACTAAAATATTCATAAAAAATTGTAAACTCTACAAAATGGCTTGGAGGGAAATTATAAAACTTTGTGTTTTTAGGGTCAAACAGGAAAAATCAATTTTCACCCCGTAAAACACCCTATCAAAACGAAAAAGTAAATCTGTCCTGGATCTAGTCTTACCATGGGACCTACTGTAATTGCTATATGGAATATATGGGAAATTCGCTAAAATTAGAGTTCTGTCTGTTGTTAGAATGATAAATGTTTCGGTTAGTTTCATCGTATGGAACGAGTCATACGATAGGAAAGCAGAAACGCGTGCTTACTCAAGGCCGCACTAGCTTACTCAATTTATGCCTGTCTGTCTGACGCACAAGATGTTATTTTACGCTCTCTTCGACGGAAAAACGAACAAACAGATCACGATTAAACTATTTTGATGTATTCTCTACAAGCTTGATAAGGCTTTTAATTACTTGAAACGTGCCTATGTCCATTGGAAATAAAAAATACGAACACTCAAAACCCCAGTTTTGCGCGTAAGGCTCATTTTGTTCTGAAACCATTGACTAACCAACCACTAGTAGACTTATTATCCCATTGTAAATTTTGAAGCTCGTCTTTCGTGTCTAGTTCATGTTCGGCGACACTGCGTGCGTTAGTGTCGACGGATTTTTTTATTATCTTAGGGTTAATTTAAGGATTTTTGCTTTACTGTTTGGTTATGCACCGGCTTCAGCTGTTCCATACGGGATGAGAAATCTACTAGGGGAGTATGTTTGATCTATGGCTTTACTTTAATCAAGTCAAGTGATCTATAAATTAAATAATACTAGTGGTCGTCCGGTGGTCGAAAACTCGACCAAAACATGTAATGTACACCGTATTCACTATTGGGTACTGAAGTAAACATCCCATCTATATGGACCTTGACCAGCTGTCGCCATTTTTTAACTAAAAAAACATGTACATGTGTGAGCCAATCACCGAATGTTTGTCTTAAATTCTATTTTCTACCTCTTATTTTTGGTTGGATTCCACAGCATTTTAGAGTTTCATGATTTGTCTAACCCTTCTAAAATGTTAACATTTAAAATTTGGACGTCCACGGGGAGTAACCAGAGGTGAATAGGCCTACATGTTACTGTAATTGGGTTATTAGAAATCTACTAGGTGAAACCCGTCGAAATCGACGGTTACTTTCTTCAAGGCAATTCATCTAACTGCAATAAATTGGGTGAAATATACACATTTTGAGCATTTAGCATTGTTTTAAGAGTAATAAGTGTAACAACAATAATGATATTAATTGCGTTAGTTGCCAAATTTGGTTGATCATTCAATGAATAACATATTCCCCATACCGTACGTCATCGGTGTTATTATTAGTATGTTATATTGTATCTCTTTCTTAGGAAGAACTTTTAAACAGTATTAAAATCGTATTGGTGGATCTTTTGTAGTTGTTGCCTATGTCTGCTAGTTCCATTTGTTTATTGTTGAATATTTTGGCTCATTAAAACTTGTATGTATTTTACTATTTTTAGTGTCATAAGTCTCTGTTAAGTATATTTGATTTTATAATCACTGTTTGTAGCCAATGTTTTTTGGAATAAACTATATATTCATTCATTCATTCAGTTAAACACTTCCGTGATTTGTAACATGGTTTTATTTCAAAAGAAAATAATGTTTGGGAAGACATATTCTAACTTCAAAGGGTATATCCGTTACAGTGTAAGTTTCATTTTTACTTCGTCAGTTCATATCGTACTCTGTGCTAATGAATGAACCCTCTAGCATATTTTTGAGAAATTGATTGTGGTTTACTGCTGGAATTCCTTGACATGGGGGATGTCAGTTAGTTGTCTCAGCCTTATCCATAAAGTTGTCAATATAATCTCTCTACGGAATGTTAGGTGTAGTGGAATACTTGAAGTGAAGTTGGCTTTTATTCTTGAACTGTTAGGGGCCTTCTAGTTCATATGGTCATGCGGTTTCATTGACAACAAATAATGCAAATGGCATAGCAATGGGACATTTCCAAAAAGCAAAAATGCTGTAAATTGGCTGTTACGTATATATTGACGTTTACATATTGTTAATCAACGTATCTTATAAAGGATTATGTGATCTAGTTTAAAAGGAATATGGCCTTTCTGTCATGAGAGTAGCTGCTTAAATAGTATTTTCTCTTTGTGCCGTATTTTACAGCCAAAACGTCGTTTTATTTTCAATAATGTTACCAAACCAGTGTGCCAAAGTCCGTAACAAAGGCAGGTGCAAATATTTTTTTCAAGATGGGTACCATTTTAGGCAAGGTTTCTATGTTTGGATTTTATTAGACTCGATAAGAGCAGATATTTCCACATAAATATTTGATATGTGTAGAATAATATGATAAAATGTAATGTAGGCAAAAATGGTGAAAAAGCAGACACCTACCCGTACAATAGATATAAGATAGTTCAATAAGAAATAATTTAAGAATTGCTGTGATAAAAGGATTTTCCACTGCTTACGTAATGGAACGTTATATTGCAAAACATGACATGATAAAGAAGAAAATCAATTTTTGTTTAGTCAGAAAATAACATTGCAAATACTTATTTGGTAGAATTCAGTAACTCTCAATAAATGTGTGTTGTTTGAAATACAATTTAAAAATGAACAGCTGTTTCATTAAAAAGTATTATTCACATGGCCAAAATGTAAACAACTCTGTGGAGGGATCTTTAAAGGCTTCTGGGGCAGAGTCCTAAGGGATTTTGCTTAGTTTTTCTTTTGATAACTCATCTACAGACCTAGACCTTTTTTGGACACCTCTACCAAGTTTCTACGCCGAGCCGTTCTCTCAAATTAGTGGGGACAAAGTTTCCAATTAAATATTTAGATTCACCCATGTTAACCTTATGGGAGAAACTCCAACATTTATGGCCTGTGGGGAAAAGCCGGAGGACTTTTATTACAGGTATTGGTGAACGGGGTACACAAAAAATACTTTATTTTGACACGTCGTTTGTAAAAATCCGTCCATTATTAACGGAGGAGTAGTGTTTCGTAGAAATTGCCTTCACGTATTATAATATAAGGATACTATTATAAAGAAGAGGTGGTGTCTGTGTGTTTGTATGAGATAATTTCAAAAACTACTGAACCGACTGGGCTCAAATTGCACACAGCTGTAGCTACAGCTCCGAGGATACATATCCAACTATTCCCGCTTCGATATTGTCCTAGGGCTCTGCCCCGTGGGCTTTCAAAAATTTGAGGTGAGGGATTTAAAAGTAAACTAGTTGCCCTGCCCGTGCTTCGCTACGGGGTGAAAATACAGAAAAGAATAATTCGGGTTTACTTTAAGATACTATAATATACTATGTGAAACAGTTACAACATACTTACCAGGAAACATATAGGCAAAGGTTCAATTCTGCTTAGTGATTATTTAAAATTAAGATCTCTTAATGTACTGTATTACAGTACTATCATTTTATACAGGGTGATCAACTCAAGGAGGCCACCATTGGGATATCGGAAACGGTAAGAATTAGAGTAAACTTTAAATGGGGGACATTCCTTTATTTTTTGTGACAATTAAAAATATGATTTTAGTTTTTCAAAATTCAGCCGCCATTTTCCAAAATGGCGGCCAACTTAGAAATTTCTTATGGAACACCCTGTATTTTATCATGTTTTCGGATAGAACATGCAATTTAAAAACTTTTTTATTCTTGACATTTTTTCGATAAACCCACTCGTTTAGGAGTTACAGCCTATGGAAAAATGACTTCCGGTGTACATTTTACATCATGTAGCTCCAAAAAAGTAGGTTTATAGCGAAAATGCGAGATGAATATAAGTCAAATAAGTCTTAAAACTGCATCCACATTCCATTAAGACCATAAAATACACAGTTTTCCACTTTTCAAGTTTGCCGCCATTTTGGAAAATGGCCGCCATTTTTAAATAATAGAATTAATATTTTTAACGAATTTTATGGACTTTTTGGAATGTGGATGCAATTTTAAGACTTATTTGCCTTATTTTCTCCTCGCATTTTCGCTATAACCCTACTTTTTTTGGAGCTACATGATGTAAAATGTACACCGGAAGTCATTTTTCCATAGGCTGTAACTCCTAAACGAGTGGGTTTATCGAAAAAATGTCAAGAATAAAAAAGTTTTTAAATTGCACGTTCTATTTGAAAACATGATAAAATACAGGGTGTTCCGTAAGAAATTTCAAAGTTGGCCGCCATTTTGGAAAATGGCGGCTGAATTTTGAAAAACTAAAATCATATTTTTAACTGTCACAAAAAATAAAGGAATGTCCCCCATTTAAAGTTTTCTCTAATTCTTACCGTTTCCGGTATCCCAATGGTGGCCTCCTTGAGTTGATCACCCTGTATAGTGTATATCATTTAAAATATATGCAAAACTATAATTCATTGATTACATGGCACCGAGAAACAACTTTCCTTGTAAACAAATTAAATTAAATAGCAGAACAGCATTTCTGTCAACAGCTGGAGTTTCATAACAATATTTGTTTCCCATGTTAATCTTATGGAGAAATACGAAACTTTAAAGGGCGGCCCCCAGGCCTCACTCAATTATTTCCTAAAAAAGAAAGTTTCCTGCACAACTTCACGTTACGCTCTTTCCAATGACACCAAAAACATGTCAATCGGTTCAGTAGTTTCGGAGGAGTAATTGTCACAAAAATCTTGCTTGCGTATTAAATAAGTAATATAGATATTGATTGATGGTACCCATGGTAACAAAGAACAAACCTACAAAAATCAAAAATGTAAACAAGCAGAACTAACAAACTGTCAAATGAATTTTGATTTCACAATGCCACACAGCTGGTTCAAACAAATTAAATACTGCACGAA
This sequence comes from Macrosteles quadrilineatus, assembly GCF_028750875.1. NCBI lineage: Eukaryota > Metazoa > Arthropoda > Insecta > Hemiptera > Cicadellidae > Macrosteles > Macrosteles quadrilineatus. The sequence continues at coordinate 34,861,756 of NW_026542594.1, read as the reverse complement.
TGTTAGAACAGAGAGGGTAAGGATTATAAATTTAAAATAATGATGTCACTAGCCCTATTGTAAACATTATTTAACATTACTTAAATGGAGCTGTCAAACCATAATATGTTAATGTGATTTCATAAGTATATGATTCTTTCAGTTACTTCATTTGTTTATGTTTATGGTCTATTATACTGAGTCTGTTCTAATATTTGTGAAATGCTGTAATAATGTTTTACTGGGAAAAATTTGTTGTAAAAAAAATCATTTATAGATACCGGTATAGGAACTAATTAATATTCTATAATCATTGCCGTATCAACCTAGGCCCTTATCGTGAGTTTTATGAGGTTTATTTCTTTGAATTATTTTTGTGTAAACCAGTAATATATAATCCCCCTGCCGCAACAAATCTATAGACTGAGCGAATTTCCATTTGCCTGATTATAATTTCACAAAAATATGTTAGAAAATTACCCATAATTTTCCATATTTATTTATATTTTCCTTTTTTTCAATTTTTTGGTTTGGAACTATTGTGATAGCTTTTCGTTTACAGTGCAAACCATTAAACACATTCTTTTATTATACCTTTAAATCCATCATTGGTTTTGTATCGTAGGTAGGCCGAGCCTAAATAAGTATTAACAGTATGAGTTAACGAAAACGTACTATTATCAAGTTAAGTAATACAGTTAAATTTTGTTTCTAAATTAAATGGTAGGAGTGAAACCATTTGGCATTTTCAAAGAACCTATGTGTATCTTTTGCATACTGACCCCGTTGCAAGGCACGGGTATAGCTGCTAGCAAATACGAATAGTAGCGCTGATTTGCAGTAGTAGTTCAATAAAATAACAAGCGACCGGCTGACCGGCACAACTAATTGTGACCAACGGGATTGATTTTTTTAGTATCTTATATGCATTACAAATCATGTACTACCACAAAGTCTTCTTTCTACATCAATTACAATTCCATAATACCCCCACCGCAGCAAACCTGCAGCCAAAGCAAATTTCCATTTGTGTGGCTTTATTTTCAATTCAATCTAATTCAATAACGTTAGGTTTAACGAGTACCTAGGTTTGCTGCCTACAGGGAGGGTAACGAAGTGTGATTTTTATTAAAATATTATTAGCTTAGTATGAAATAAATAAATTTGCCAAGTTTAAAGAAAATCTATTCATAAACTAGCAATATTACAACAGTTTACTTATCCGACTAAATATTATAAGTAAGAAAGTTTGGATGTATATGGATGTATGGATGGATGGATGGATGGATGTTTGTGACAAGTAAACGCGAAGAATACTAAACCGACAAGGTTGAAATTTGGTATGACGATAGCTGACATTCCCGATTAACATATAGACATATTCTTACCTCAAAAATCCTTTCAGGCTCCGCCCCAGTGGCTCTGGCCATGGAGTGTCTCATGTTAACCTTATGAGTATTCATATTTAAAGAAACTAAAGAATTTTGTCAGCCTTTTCAACTGCACAAGTTAGTTCTATGATATTAAATAGCATTAAAAAGTTATAAGGCTTGCCAATAGGGTACAGCACTATTATGTTTTTTGCATTTATGACCAGAGCTAATTTGAACCAACTAGCAACAAAAAGTTGTGGTACACAATGAGAACTTTACTTTTTTCCATGGTTTAGGTGCAGTGGTAGAACATTAGGGCTATGGTAGATGTGTGTTACACTATAGGATACCGTATAAATTAAAAGACCAAATTGTCTTAAACCGCGTCTTCTCCCATAACTGCAATAAACATTTATACTTATATGCAAACCCCGTACGAAGGACGGATACTCTGCTAGTTATAGATAAAACATAGTCTCTTAGCTATTAACCTACAAAATCAGAGCTATATTGCTTCGGTAGTTTAGGTGTGGTTGAAAGAACTGGGCGCTGGGAGGCAAAACGCGATAATTCCTCGGACGATTCGGTAACGGGGATATTCCCCGCGAGCCGGGTAGATGCAGGGAGACGTCCGCTCAATTACCCACCCGAACTAGTTTTGTCCGGCTCACGCACTGTCCGCCTCACGCACGTCCGGGGGAAACACGGCACCGCGCACAGCAGACAGAAGTGTAAAACGGAGCAGACGATTGTTGGCGCAAGCGTTGTTTCCATTTCATTTTCATCGACGGAGCTGTGGTGTTCCCAAAGGGAGGGAGAGGGGGTCGTTAAGAGAAAGACGCTGACAATTTGTTAAGTAGAGGTTACGAACGCTATATATAGATATTCTGGCAATAAAACATTCCTTAAATTGAGGTGACTTATAAAACTCTAATTTTATTTAGGCCTATATAGAAAGATAATTTTTCCAGTCCTGTAAAACACTGATTCACGATCTTTTCCCGGTAATCAAAATTCAAGTAGGGTACAACTTGTTACACACAGAATCTCCTGTTCCCGACATGGATGATGGCTAGTATTTAATTGAATTTACAGTAGCATATTAGTACCAGTGATAAATCAACCCCGTTATGTAAGCCAAATCCACACGGTTATTAATCTCAAATGGTTTTGGATTTGCTTACAAAAGTGATTGGAAATGGTTACACACGTGATCGGAAATGGTTAGGGCCTACACAGTATTCGTAAACAACATTTATGTAAACATATCAGTGACAGCTAGAAAAAGGAATCTTTATCAAAACAGCTGTTTCTAATTCTCTTATATGACCTGTTCTCTTAACAGATTATTAGTATTTCATAAATGACGTATGTAGTAAACATGGAGAAAAAACTTGAAAAATCACACAAAATTGGGTTTTTGATCGTCCGTTATTTTATTTCCAAAATTGTGAGGCCATATTTTAATGGCTAAGGACACTCTCGCCAATCCTGTGAATAGGCCTACAACTAAACCATTAGAATCATAATCGGTACTCTAGTTTTCTTTAGAGTAGGCTGCGTAAAATGCCTTCTGGGCCGTGACAGACGGACATAAATTGAGATAAGACAAGAAGTTGAGATGTTTCAACTTCTTAAATGTATAAAATGTAAAAATAACCCAAAATATGTATAATTCTGAGCAATGTACAGACAAAACTATAACGTTATTTATATAGATTAACTGGGTTTGAATTTTCAATATCTAAAAAAATATATAAAACTTCTTTTAGTTTTACAAATAATGCTGGGTGGGGGAATAATGTTTCTCATTTGTTGGGGGGGGGGGCTGTTGCTCAATTGGGGGGGGGTGCGTCATGAGTCTAGGGGGGATGGGCACCCCTGCTTTCTTTCTTGTTCTCTTGTGAAGAAGTAACAATAAATCTTGATCAGCACCTGAATCTGACTCAGAACTCAAATCCTAATATCAAGAAACTGTAACACTCCTATACGAGAACTGTACGACACCGTTTCCCAATATGCGATGTAAACTGTGTAACACAGACATTTTGCCTAATTCTGCCCTGTGCTGTGCTGCACTGCCCGAACCGTGCCGGGCGCACAGCTCAATATGCGCCTCGGCTATAGCTACTATAGGGAAATTCGCCAAAATAAAGTTATAAATATTGGCCATCACCGGAATACTCATCAATACAATGCTGAATACAATGCAAAATTTGTAACTAATCGCTAACTGTGTAGGAGGAGTTTGCGTGCAAAGAATTACATAAAAGTGACCACTCAATTACATTATTTAGGCCTATAAATGGTTTATCAGAACTACTTACCGATATTTATAGGCATCGCTCCAGGGTCAAAGGCAAATGTAAATAGCCTACTGTATCATAATTAAATGTGTTTTTTATATATCCATAAATATAGTAGCTTTGCCAAAATATTTATAAAATTTTGCTATAACATACAAACACAATTCAACGTACAACTATAAAAACGTCTGTCCCCCCAAAAAGTGATCAGATTTTGAGAAGTTGGCATAAACAGTACAATGTTTTTGGTGGTTATGGCTGTAAATAATGTGGCACGGATAGTTTTTTCAAATTAATATTTTCCCTAATTGTCTGTTTTCAGGTAAAATGTTATGTTGCTATAGTTTGGGGACCAAAATATTATATTCTGATCACGGTATTCCATTCCAGGTTGCCATTGTCGGTTACCACACCAATTGTTAAATATGAAATTTTATTGAAAAAAGATTTTTTTCTTACACCTAGATAATAAAGACTATGCAAATTAAATTTATGTCTTTGATTATTAGTAATGTTTTTATAATCGTAATTAGTGTTTGCATTATTCCTTAGGGACCGCGTCTCGTTGTCCCTCCGTCTCGTTGTCCCTCCGTCTACTTGTACCTCGAGGCCTAGGGACAACTAGTCGTAGGTACAACTAGACGTAGGTACAAGTAGACGGTGGCTCATCCGACTAGTTGTACCTGCAGATTTTTAGGAGGTACAACTAGACGTAGGTACAAGTAGACGTAGGTACAACTAGACGTGTATCCCACCGACAAGTAGTATCACCTAGCTTGTACGGATGCGACCAGTTGTCCCTACGACTAGTAGTCTCTACGACTAGTAGTCTCTACGACTAGTGGTCCCTCCGTCTAGTAGTCCCTACGTCTAGTTGTACCTACGCGTATTTTGCGTCCTTATAGTCTAGTTGTATCCATCCTTCAATTCGTTACCCTGTTTAATTGATTACTGCACGAGTACTTTTTAATAATACCCTTAATTAAATCAGGAACTGCAGTCGATTGAGTATGATTGGCAAATATTTTTCACCGCAATACGATGTTTTAGTAGTTTTACAGACGTTAATTGGAGGCTGAAAGCTACGCATTGCTGTCCAGGGTCGAAATGGCAGCTATAGTTGTGATTAAAATTGTCCAGCCCTAGTACCGAAAATCGCTTATTTAATTAAAACATTTATATATATATCATTAAATATACAAGCAGTATATCCCTAATGAATTGCAATAGACCGCTGCCCAGCAATTATGTATTACTATTTTTGCTGATTCCTTTAAATATTTTTTCACATAACCTTAAAGTATTTGCATTGATTAGTGTGCATATCTTATAGTTTACAATGGATTTCCCAGTAATCAATGAACAATGAAGTGTACAATGAAGTTGAGGTCCAGCGGTTGAAAACTCGACAAAAACTATGCAATGTACTACACATACTTCTCCTTTTAACATACACTGTAAATAATAAATGTGATTGGAATATGTTCCATTTGTTTTGATTTTATTTTCATAATTAGTTGTTATTTCGTCACCAGCATAGCAACCCGTTAAACCCATGTTAGTTTTAAACATTTGTAATTCTTTTTTTATGTCTTTTTAGCCTATTTTAATTTATAAAGGCATTCTGTAGATCGACAGGAAAATACATTTCCACCGATATGCGGATATTTTCTCTGTGATGTTCACGAGCTGATAAAAAGGTTGTAAAGAAACATGCTTGCCTACATTATTGATATATTTTCTCAGTTTTGTATAGTTTGGTGAAAAACAGCAATCGTACCACGGACCGATTTCATCTTCGTCTCGAACTTAAAAATGATCCCGAGCTGAAAAAAAGTCATTTTCGGCCCTAGGTACGAAATATACTCTTAAACTATCGTAGGATCGGTGAATACTAAACTCTATCTTGGAATTGCATACACTCGCTCCTATCTTTAAGTTTACGTTGTTGCCATACAATAAATGTATAAATAAACACAAAAATTCACAAGTTTTGTTGTAAGTACCTATATCATGTATAAATAAAAACATACAATAGCATCATGTGTAAGTGTATTCTGTAAAACTTTAAACAAATATTAGTAAAATAGTTTTCAGGTAAACTATTGTTGAATGAATTAGTTTTAAGTTGTTAAATTAACCTCGACCCGTGCTATATGTTTAATGGAGTTTTTCCGGAAAAATACCATAGTAAAATTAAATCAAATAAATAAAATCAAAAGCAATTCATAACAAAAGAATGATAGATACAGAATGAACGTAATTTCTGAAAATCGACAGGGCCCACATATGCGAAGCCTGTGCGTGGGGACCAAGTTGACTCAATAATTGGCAATTTGTCATAGTCTTGTAACATAACTAACTACCACTACTATAATTATCAATACATTTTCAAAGGAGAAACAAACGTCCGATTATTTCTAGGCAGCCACAACAGATAACTTTAGAAAACTACTTTATAAGAATTAGAACAACTCAAAAATTAAATTGTTAACATGATTTGTTTAGCCTAACGAAGAAAATCATGAAAACCAAATTTAACTCCCATAAGAAAAACATGGGGAGCAATTTCGTTTACGTATAAGCCGAGTGAGATAATAGAAAAATATACGCCGATGCTTGATGGCAAATCTGTGCGTGCATACCTTTAATTTGAGACCTCAATAATAAAAATGGTCGGGTAGCAGAGCCAAACGAATAACCCATTTTCTTAAATTTATAAGATTATTTAATTATTTATTTATTTTAATTATTTATTTATTTTACTTGACTGTTAATACCAAAGCAAAAGCTTCAACTTCGTATGCGTCCGGATTACGAATAAACCTAAAACAATCTTACACCAATTTACCAATAAGTTTAATAAACCAAAATTGCACATACTCCGGACAGATTTCTTATAAAGAGATGCTATGACAATATGATCAAATCTCTATTTAATATCGTTTAGGTTGTGTATTGATTAGTCAGGACATTGATTGAATAAATAAATATTTTAACAGTATATATACTAAAACATAAATACAGTACAAAACAAACATAAATGTAAAACATAAAACATAAATGTACAGTACATAAATAGCCTAATTGTTACAATAAATTAACAATGATCATTTGTTAAATTAATCAGTTCAATGTTATTTATATAATACGACCATAAAGATAGGCGAATGTCTCTCGTGTTTATTAGGACAATAACACAATATACCTTATTGTTGATTCAGGAACACGCCATGAACAGCTATTTCTGAGAAAGGTGAACGAAATACCTGTTGTAAAATGCAGCTAAAGACATCTGCTACAACGTATTTGACTTATTGTTTAATATAAGCAAAACCATATAGATTCAGTACTTGGAAAGGCAACTAAGGAAATATTTTGTAAACAGCGTACAGAATGTCCCGTTAATCCCCACACGTTACTCAGAATGGACTTCATTTGCAAATTCTTAGAGTTTCCTTTCACAACAATCCATTCCAGTTATTGGGGTGTTGGGTCAGCCCTCTATCGCGTATTTGCGAGAAAGTGATTGACCTCCAAACAACCTAAATATTGTTTTGATTTTACGTAGTACTGTGGTAGTTGCTAAAAAAAAACTCTTTCACTCACAGTATTAAACATTTTCAAAAAAAAATGTTGATTATATCAAACTGTTATGAACAGTGTGATTTTTTTATTAATAACATAAGCTTTTAGTTGAGTATTTTAAACTCCTTGAATGACAAAAGTTTTAATGTAAAACAGATCTATAATCTGATGTACGCTGCCCAACAAAGACGTTATTTATTTATTAGTTTTGAAATAATTCCTGGTAATACACATAGCTTAAAAATTAGTCGATTTCGAGAAACAGGTACACTACATTATAGTGCAAACAAAACGTAAATAACACTTAGATTTTCAATCCATTACTGATTTTATACTGATTTTAAGTCTAAATCTACACAGGCAACGTAACTTATGAAATACTCTTAGTTTATGAAGGCTTGGTATAAAAAGTCTTGTAAAGTGCCATTCTTGTGTGTTCTCTGGTTAGGAAACTAGCCTTAATATTTAGTTGTTTATGATATAAGCGGTCTGATTCATACCTACAGTGTATTCAGGTTTTGGACTGGCTAGGCCTATATACAAATATGCATGAGTGTTCGATGTCATCATGAGCGTTGGAATGTTTACCTAAAAAAAATGTCGTAGTAGAGGGTGATAGTGTAAATCATAGCTGTTCCCTGGTCCATCGGCCAGTGCCTCGAGGGATAATGACCGACGGACTAGGGATAGAGCTGATGACTCGTCCGGTCATGTGAACATCGATATATTATCTAATACTATTTAATAGTAACTAGGTGAAACCCGTCGAAATCGACGGTTACTTTCAAGGATTACGTTAATTCACCTAACTGCGATAAATTGGATGAAATATAGGCTACATATTTTGAGCATTTAGCATTGTTTAAAGAATAATAAGTGTAAAAACAATATTGATATTAATTGCGTTAGTCGCCAAATTCGGTTGATCATTCAATGAATAAAATATTCCCCTTACCATACGTCATCGGAGTTATTATTAGTATGTTATCTGGTATCTCTTCCTTTGGAAGAACCTTTAAATAGTATTAAAATCGTATTGGTGGATCTTTTGTAGTTAAACACTTCCGTGATTTCATCAGTGTAATATGATTTTATTTGAAAAGAAAACTTTTTTTGGGAAGACATATTCAAAGGGAGGTATATCCGTTACAGTGTAAGTTTGATTTTTCCTTCGTCACGTCGCGTCAGTTCATATCTTACTTCTGTGCCAACGAATGCACCCTCTAGCTTACTTTTGAGAAATTTATTTTGAGGTTACTGTTGAAGCTGGAATTTCTTGACATGGGGGATGTCAGTTTCTTAAATAGGCGACATACGTAATTTTGATCACCACAGTCCATATTACAATAATCAGCAATAACATTGCGTACTCCTTTATGCATGCTCAAACCCCCTCAGCTCCTGGACTACAAGGCCTGGCCTTTGTGTCAGTGGAATTTGACAAGCGAAGTTTGCGTACACCACCAAGAACCACGGCTAGGTGTTGACTATTTGACTAAAGCAACCAATCAGTTCTCACTGATCAAATAAAACTTACTAACTATATTAAGTAGTAATAAAAATATACCGCTTTTAAATTACTATCTAGATAAATAAATGTATATGTAACTTGGTCTTATGTGATTGTTGGATGTAACAGCCGCTCATACACTAGACAGAATTGTCACGTATGGAAATGTATAAGCGGTCTTTCGGCCTTGACGGTTTTATTCATATTTACAGTTCTGATTATGTAAATACTTAGCGGCTACTATTACAATTAACGTTATTAGTAATCTACAACAGTACAGTTTCTAAATTAAAACTATTTACATTAGTCAGTTCTTTTGGTCTTAACAAACTTATATATAGTTAAATATAGTTACTACCCAAGTTTGTGGAGGTATAATATCGCTTTAAACACGGAGCTATGTCTCTATTGTAATGATACCGGTATTGTTTGCGTATTCTTTCGATCCTTTGGTCCAGCATAAGATAGCGACCAGAAATCATAACGTAGCCAAAATAAAGTGTCTCCTAAAACTAATAATGTTTAATGGTAGCTCAACGTTATTATCTGAAGCAACATTGATTGAAACCCAGATTTGTGTATGTTAAAAATAGTATTTATATGTTACTATAACTTTTACAGTTAAAGATATTTAACAAGGGATTGCGACGTTGTATTCCGCGTTGGATGGTTACTACATTTAGCCATGTAAAACAGGTTAGTTAAACCTTCAAACCTAACAGAACTGAGCGATAAATAATTAATTGTAATTAAGAAACTGTAAATATTGTACATTACTAATAACGTTGATGTAAATAGTGGCCGCTAAGAATGTACATGTTAAGAACAGCATATAGGAATACAACTGAAAAGACCAAAAGGCTGCTTCATACATTTCCAGACTTGAATTTGGCTTAAGTAAAATTTGTCTAGTAATGTATGAGCGACTGTTACATCTACACTCTATCTATTCTATCTATATATTAATTACGTAAAGCCGATTCTTTGCGTCAAAATTGTGGTGAGAGACTGGGAAATCGTAGAACGATTGTGGCATCTGTTGTGGCTGCCTAGAAATAATCGGACGTTTGTTTCTCCTTTGAAAATGTATTGATAATTATAATTAAAAAATAAATGATTCAGGATTTAATGGAAAACTTTTGCTTTGTTTTAATTTCAAAACATATGTTCAAGATTTATTCAATTTTTTTATATTTTATTTTACCAATTTTAATTTTAGATTAATTTATTGTGGTGTTTAATCAATTGTTGTATAAAGGGATAAACCTCAACGGCCACTCTCGGAAATCAACCTGGGAATAAAGATGAAATAGGTTCGTTCAGGACAGGCAATATATTTGTTCATTAATCATCAAGTAAGTACTATGACAAGTTCCAATGGGCAAAAACACATAATTTTTTAGAGGAGATTTTAACCAGGTACTCCAAAAAAGGTTCAAATAATATAGCCCAGCATGTACGGTTTTAAAGGAAGCATCCATATATAACAGTAAAACCTAGAGGTAGTTTCCGTTTCTTAAAACCAACCAAAAATATGCATGTCGAAGATTCTGATGAAAAGTAATTAATTGTTTTTTAACTGGGTAATGGAAACCTAACCAGTCGCAAAATAGTTAGGAATCAGCCGTTGAATAGACCCCTGTTTGATAGAATATTTAAAATCAATCGCACCTTTAGGAGGAATACCACCACATAATCTTACACTAGGCTAATAGTAGTTTTTATGTTGATCAGAAACAAATCTAGCGATACGTTTGGTCAATGGGATGCTTTTACTTTACACTAATTTTGTTAAACCTTTCCAAAAGGAGCATAAACGTAGAAATAATAACTTCGTAGGGATGCTAATTTAGCGGTTTTGACCAAGAACTAAGCTTATCTCAACACACCTTTATTTGCCTTTTCATTTTTGACGAAGACGATTTCCAATCTTTCAATCAGGGAAGCCTTTTTATTATCATTATCATCAAACACAAGACCAAAGCTACCTTAGTAAACCAATATTTATTCACAAACATGTTTGCTGCCTTTAGTAGTAGAGTTAAACCTGTGGAGTAATATAAATTATTTATTAAAAATAACGTCAACAAAAGCAAAGAAAGACTAATAACAAACTGTTTCTCAATGAGCTGCAGACAAGCCAAATTTTCCTGGCTTTTGTAGCAAGTTGTTTATAATAAATTGTTGTAAGATTGTATGATTTTTAAAGAAATAAAATAAATCTCTTAAACCGGTGACAAGTTGAAGGGGAGATACAACTAGCCGCAGGTACAACTAGACGTAGGTACAAGTGGGCGTAGGTACAACTAGTCGTAGGTACAAGTAGTCGTAGGTACAAGTAGTCGTAGGTACAAGTAGTCGTAGGTACAAGTAGTCGTAGGTACAAGTAGACGCAGACGTATGAGGTACAAGTAGACGGTGACGTTCCCGACTAGTTGTACCTGTAGATTTTTAAGAGGTACAACTAGACGTAGAGACAACTAGACGTAGAGACAACTAGACGTCCGCACCATCGTCAAGTTGTCTCTACAGCTTTGGACGGGGTACAACTAGACGCCTGTCACCAAAATGCAGCAGGTACAACTAGACGCAGGTACAAGTAGACATCGCCCCATTCCTTACCGTAGCTAAAAGAAAAAAAATGCATACTACTGGTAACGTAACTTTCCATCAGGTTCCCTTTGTAAAATATGTGTACATGTTTTTATATGTATATACAATTTTTTATATTAAAATAACAATTTCAATTATAGATTGAGCCTAACAAATGATTTTCCCACACACTTATAACAAAATCGTGTACCGTATGTTTACGAAATTCCCGAGTAGTTTGTTTATTTAATTTGTTTATACTGTAAGTTTAATAAATAACATTTGCACCTTATAGAAATTGCCAAAAATAATCGTATAATATAGGTCCTTGGACATTCTACACGCCTATTGAGTACTGGCATGTCACAGTTTCAAATTAAATTTATTGTAAGTGGATCTAGTAATGGTATATTTCACTAATAGTCACGAAATAGGGCTTTTCATCACACTAAAGCTGTTAAAAAACATAATGACCATATTTCATAGTCTGGTATTTGTTATAATATAAGTAAACACAGCCCTGTAGTCAAGATTATTTAGGCCATTCCTTTACTACATACTGTGTTGGAATTGACGAGTCAAATTTGGTAAAATAATAAAGCTATAGGAGAATTGAGAATCGAGAATCAGTGATGCAGAAGGCATACACAACACGGACCAAGGCGACCACTGTCCGCCTGTTGCCGTCGCGTTTTCACTCAGTCAGTTCTCAGTGGGTTCCCGCCACTCGCCCGTGCGGAGGGAACTACTTTATATTGTCTGTGCTTTAGTTGTGACTCAGCTTTCTAGTTCAAACCGATACCGCCGCTGTGGAGCGTACTGGCGTCGCATACGAAACTACAATCTACAGCTAGTGGAGCCACCTGTTGGCTGCAAAATTTAGCGCGAAAATGGTCCAAGTAAAGTACACTGATAACATCACTACGAATGTTAATTTGCGGCATGATCCAGGGTCACATTTACCTCCGCGCTACACTAAACTGCTAGTTGAGCCACGGTGCATGTGAGAGGACGCTGCAGATTGTAGTTCGTACTTTGCTGCTAGTGGAGCCACCAACTGTAGCGTGTAGCGCGCGACAATTTACGGCAAGTGGAGCCGCAGCCTTTCCGTGCGACGCTACATTCTACGGCGCGCCGTAAATTGTAGCGCGCTGCAGACTGTCGCTAGTGGAGCCACCAGTTTGATCGCTGCATTCCCATTCCTTCAACTGACCGGTTACAATTTGCAGCGCGGCAATCTACGGCAAGTGGAGCCGCGGCCTCTGCAGCGCGCTACATTTTACAGCGCGCCGTAGAATGTAGCGTCGCGCGGGAATGGAACTCGGACCATTTTCGCGCTACATTTTGCAGCCAACAGGTGGCTCCACTAGCTGTAGATTGTAGTGCCGCGCCAAGTCAGTGTACGTACAGCCGACAGGCATACATGGACAAGACACACATGCTACAATCAGTTTCGATTTTTTAGTGTCTTTAGTTTTTTTTTTTTTTTTTTTTTTTTGTGGATTGATTTGTAACCAATGGAGCCTGAACTGGACTGTGAAATTATTATATTAGAAATTATTAAATTATTACATCGGGAGTGTGGGAATCTTGTTTTATAGAGGTTGTGTAGGGATTTCCTACTTTATATTAAAGTAAAACAGTAGTGATTGAAAACATTCAATTTGTTTTTAAGTGCAGCAGTCGTACAATTGTTATAATTAGCCCTATAATAAAAAGCTCCTAATGGCTGTTTTAGATTATTTTTAATAGGTACAACAAAAACTCACGAAACTCATATTGATATTCACCTTACGTTGGTTACTTAGAAATATTACTTCTGAGGGTGAATGAGTGTAATAAAATTAAAATAAAATAGAAATAGAGATAAAATGTCCATTAGAGTAGAGTAATTCGACACACCAAGGATTGTTGAAGCGAGGGTTCACTGTATAAAATTAATTAGTCAAAATTCAGTACACTAAAATTACCTTAATGTCACTGAAAGCATAGACAATATAATACTCATAATGTCTACTCTAATGTCTACTCTAATGTTTACTCCATTGTCTATGTGCTGAAAGCCTTTCCTATACTCCAATTGCTTCTCTTAGTTTAGTTGCACACAAACGTGTTGATACTGATTCTAGTAAGCAAACGAGTTTTGGGACATTCGATTCAAAAAACTTGTCTGAATACTTTCAGTATGCAATGTGTGGAACATCCCTTCGGACTTTACGTTGCTTAATATTGGATGGATCCACCATTTTCCTGCTGTGATCGGCGTCGTCTTGATAAAGTACACTGATAACAACGTTAATTTGCGGCATGATCCAGGGCCACGTTTACCTCCGCGCTACACTTAACTGCTAGTGGAGCCACACGGTGCATCTGAGGACGCTGCAGATTGTAGTTCGTACTCTGCTGCTAGTGGAGCCACCAACTGTAGCGCGCTACACGCTACAGTTGGTGGCTCCACTAGCAGCAGAGTACGAACTACAATCTGCAGCGTCCTCTCACATGCACCGTGGCTCCACTAGCAGTTTAGTGTAGCGTAGCGCGGAGGTAAATGTGGCCCTGGATCATGCCGCAAATTAACATTCGTAGTGTTGTTATCAAGACGACGCCGATCACAGCAGGTAATTGGCGGATCCATCCAATATTAAGCAACGGAAAGTCCGAAGGGATGTTCCACTCATTGCATACTAAACTACAAAAGTATTCAGGCAAGTTTTTTTGAATATTATCGAATGTCCCAAAACTCATTTGATTCTTACTTAATAGAATCAGTATCAAGACGTTTTAAGACGGATGCCAAACTAAGAGAAGCGATTGGAGTGGAGGAAAGGCTTTCAGTGACATTAAGGTAATTTTAGTGTACTGAATTTTTACTAATTAATTTTATACAGTGAACCCTCGCTTCAACAATCCTTGGTGTGTCGAATTACTCTACTATAATTGTCATTTTATCTCTATTTCTATTCTATTTCAATTTTATTCCACTCATTCACCCTCAGAAGTAATATTTCTAAGTAACCAATGTAAGGTGAATATCAATTTCCTGAGTTTTTGTTGTAGGCCTACCTATTAATAATAATTTAAAACAGCCATTAGGAGCTTTTTATTATAGGGCTAATAATCATAACAATTGTACGACTGCTGCGTTTAAAAACAAATTGTTTCTCCAATCACTACTATATTACTTTATAATATAAAGTAGGAAACCCCTACACAACCTCTATAAAACAAGATTCCTACACTCCCGATGTAATAATTTCACAGTAAAGTATAGGCTCCATTGATAGACACTAAAAAGTCGAAGCTGATTGTACGCGGCACTACAATCTACAGCTAGTGGAGCCACCTGTTGGCTGCAAAATGTAGCGCGAAAATGGTCCGAGTTCCATTCCCGCGCGACGCTACATTCTACGGCGCGCTGTAAAATGTAGCGCGCTGCAGACTGTCGCTAGTGGAGCCACCTTCGTTTGATCGCTGCATTCCCATTTCCTCAACTGACCAGCTACAATTTGCAGCGCGGCAATCTACGGCAAGTGGAGCCGCGGCCTAATAGTTCAAACGATATTAATTAATTAATTAATTATTAATTAATATGTAATATTCCTTATTACATCGGGAGTGTGGAAATCTTGTTTTATAGAGGTTGTGTACGGGTTTTCTACTTTATATTATAAAGTAATACAGTAGTAACTGGAGAAACAAATACGTGAAAACATTCAATTTGTTTTTAAATGCAGCAGTCGTACAATTGTTATGATTATTAGACCTATAAAAAAGCTCGTAATGGCTGTTTTAGATTATTATTAATAGGTAAAACCTGCAGGTATATATAGTCAATGGTACAACAAAAACTCACGAAACTCATTGATATTCACTTTACACTGGTTACTTCGAAATATTACTTCTGAGGGTAAATGAGTGTAATTAAATAAAATAGAATAGAAATAGAGATAAAATTACCATTAAAAGAAAGTAATTCGACACACCGAGGATTTTTGAAGTGAGGGTTCACTGTTTAAAATGAATTAGTTAAAATTCAGTAAACTAAAATTACCTCAATGTCACTGAAAGCCTTTCCTCTACTCCAATTGGTTCTCTTAGTTTGGTATCATTCTTCTTCAAACGTGTTTATACTGATTCTATTAAGTAATCAAATGAGTTTTGGGACATTCGATAATATTTAAAAAATCATGTCTGAATACTTTTGTAGTTTAAAGTACACTGATAACATCACTACGAATGTTAATTTGTGGCATGATCCAGGGCCAAGTTGACCTCGGCGCTACACTAAACTGCTAGTGGAGCCACGGTGCATGTGAGGACGCTGCAGATTGTAGTTCGTACTCTGCTGCTAGTGGAGCCACCAACTGTCGCGTGTAGCGTGCTACAATTTGCAGCGCGACAATTTACGGCAATTGGAGCCGCAGCCTAATAGTTGAGATTGTCCATGGTCAGGTGCTGTCTGTGATGAGTTAAGCCTATTACGCGCCACTGCTCTGTAGCTGCGTTCGTTATCACGATTACGCCTCCTGTCTATGTTTCGTTGTCGTCGCGTCGGAGGCAATTAAAAGAAGAAAAAAACGCAAATAAACAAATTATAGCAGCTACATAAAACAACGATAAATGAACAAATTTAAGTTAAAATCATGCTAACACGATCCGTCATAGCGACACAAAACAACGATAAATACACAAATTTAAGATACAACCATACTAACACGATCCGTCTTGGGGGTTATGTTTACACAAACTCAAATCTATATAAATAAAATTAGAGTTTTGTCTGTACATTGCTCAGAATCATAAATTTTTAGGTTATTTTTACGTGTTATACATTAAAGAAGGCGAAACAAGTCTCATCTAAATTTCTGTCTGTCTGTCTGTCTGTAACACTCAAGATGGCATTTTACGCAATCTTCTCCAGGAAAACGAGAGTACCCATCAAGATCAAGTCATTTTAATGTATTCACTGGATTGGCGAGAGTGTCTTTAGCCATTAAAATATGGCCTCAATACCTTGTAAATAAAATTACGGACGTTCAAAAATGCAGTTTTGTGCGATTTTTGTCAAGTTTTCGTCCAATTTTTATCATATGTATAATCATCTATGAAATAACGAACAGCTGTTTGGATCAAGATTATTTTTTCTAGCTGTCACTGATATGTTTACATACAAATGTTGTTTACAAATACCGCAACCATTTCCGATCACGTTTTGAAGGCAAATCCCATCCAAGTGAGATTAAAAATGTTTTTCTTACATAAAGGATTTAATTAATCGCAAGTGGAATAATATAGTGTAACCGTAAATTAAATTAAATAACCAGGCATCATCCAGGTCAGGAACCAGATATTCTTTGTGTATAAAATTGTTCGTTTTGAAGGCAAATCCCATCCAAGTGAGATTAAAAACGTTTTTCTTACATAAAGGATTTAATTAATCGCAAGTGGAATAATATAGTGTAACCGTAAATTAAATAACTAGGCATCATCCAGGTCAGGAACCAGAGATTCTTTGTGTATAAAATTGTTCTGGAGTTTTGATAACCAGACAGAAGACATTGAATCAGTGTTGTATACGGCTGGGAAACTTAAATTTATTAACGATCGTCACCAATAGCTTAGAAACAAGGTTCCACTCATCGAAGGCGCTTCAATGGCGGTTGTGTAAAGTGTAAAGTAAAAAAAATCACAACTGCAGTGGGTGATTGTAACAGAGGTTTACGGATTATGCTTAACTCGATTTTCCAATGTGTCACTTTCTGTTCCTACAATTGACTATGTATATATTCAATAGTTCCTACTCACCGTGTTGTGCAATCGCTGGACAATACAACCAATAGGCCCATAGCCCATCACTTGGGTACGTACGCTTACCCAATTATTTATAACAACCTTTTAGACTACAATCCTTGATACCGGTACTTTTCCCTAGAATACACGGCCTACCTAGGTACTTAAGAAATAAAATTACAAACGTCCAAAAACACAACGTTGTGTGATTTTTGTCACATTTCCTTCTAATGTTAATAGATATACCAATAATTGTTTAGAGAATACGTAATCTATTAAATAACAGAAAGTTGTTGTATAAGGTTGTTTTTTTTTAACTGACACCGATAAGTTTACATTAAGAGTTGTTTACAAATAAAGCAATTAATGGGAAATAACTTTGATTGCCGATAACTTTTTACGATAAAATCCAAAACCAAGAGATCAATAACCTTGATTAACGCATCGGTCGGATGTACTATAGTTTTTAACCGTAAACGTTGGTTTTTGGTACGGTACTGGTTATTTTCCTTTGAACCGTTGGTAGCAGCAAGAATCATTTTTACATACCAACTCATCACTGTAATTTAGGCCTACAAATTAGTTATCGTTGGTGTTGCACCTTATTTATTACAGGCGTATTCAATTTAATTGATGTCTCTTAACTGTATAAGATTGGCTTTTCCTGTCTGGATTCCAAAATGTTAGTTTATGCTAGGAAAACGATAACGCATTTTAGTAAAACATTTATTCAGCAAACCATCATGATCCAAACGTTATGAACGTTGTTTATGTATAAATAGTTCGTGGCCTATTTTGGTAATTTTTATTATAAATTACCAATCTAAATCGTCTATAGTACTGTACATCATTTCATAAAGCAAACCGATTAATATAGCATTTCGACAGAATTTCGGGTCATCTTCGGTCCAAGCAAAATACTAATTTTATATGTACTTTGTTATGCTTAAAGCGTAGCAAATTCCCTAATTAAGTTCTGTATGTATTGTTTGTGTGTATGTCTGTTGGTAACGCATTAATGTCCTTTTTTCTCAGTGTTTCACGGAAAGGACAATATAATGAAAATGAAAATGAAAATGTCAACCTTGATCACCTTGATAATGAAAATGTCAACCCGAATAAAAGGTGTTAAATTGTGAGGTTGAGGTAGTACCTTAAATACTTTTAACCATTGTGGAAAGTAACTTTCAACTATAGGCTTTCCTTAGGGCTATGCCTTATAAATCTATAAAGCATTTTTTAGTTTAATCATTGGATTTAGCATATGGACCAACAAGATCCGGGTGTCATTTAGTTGTGAAGCATTAGTTTTGGCTTGAAACTGTCAGATACTGTATTGCGAAGGTTTATATATAAAAGTTTTGACAGCATATCTGAAAGTATGCAAACCAACTGCTGTGCTTCAAGTTTGGTTAGGTTATGACAGAATTATATTTAGTTTAAATTTAACCTACAAACGATACGTTTTGACAGCGACAGTGATAGAGATAACAAATTTCCGCGAACAGTAACGGATATGCTGATGCACCGGTATGATTCTGAAGCTTACGACATGGTGCGGTGGGTGTTCTGATCCACGATCCTCGGAGTTGCACTGGATGCCTAAGATAAGATAATACGCTTGTCTTGCGACGCTGCCAATTCTATCAGGCCGTGGCCGTGGCCTCTAGTTAAAGGTAAAGGTGGCCGTGGCATGGGGCTTGGGTGATGGTATAATCACAGACAAGGGAAACAAAGTTTATTTCCTTAGTCAATGGTATAATATACCATATTATGGTGTGTGGTGTGGTGTGTGATTGAGCCCGAGCGAGTAGGGAGTAGGAGATAGGACATAACCGGGGCCAACGTTAGTTTACGTTGGCCCCGACATAACACGACTTACTACAGCATGGTTTGTTTTAAACAACCGAGACCCCAATGCACGTCAATATCTATATGAAGAGATTCCACAGTACTACAGATTTGTTTCAAACCAATGGGTACGTCGACAGAGATGTGGATCGAAAGTAATAGGTAGAATGTACGGTGTTGCACCAAAAGATCAAAACAGATTTTACCTACGTATTTTACTATTACATATCAGAGGAGCTATGTCATTTGATGACATACGATTCTACAATGGTACTGCATATAACTCTTTTAAAGAAGTTGCAGTTGCAAGGGGACTCCTTCACGATGATGCAGAGTGGCATCGTTGTTTAGAGGAGATGCAAAATAGCAAAATGCCTAAACAGTTAAGAGGTTTATTTGCATACATTTGTTGCTTCTGTGAGCCATCCTCTCCATTAGCACTCTGGAATAGTTTCAAAGAAAAACTTATCGAAGACTTCCAAGAACTTGGTGCAGATGAAGCTGAAAATGTAGCGTTACAACAAATAGACTTAATCCTAAGAGAGAACTGATTTAATTGTGCCAGTCTGAATTTACCAGTACCACGGAACAATAACCATCATTTGAATAACAATAATAATATAGAGTACGAGTCTGTTGTAGGCGCCGAAATGTACTCAAAATTAAATTATGCACAAAAATTAGTTGTGGATGAAATTCTAGATTCTATATCAGGAAATTCAACGGAAAATCTGTTTTTTTAGAAGCTCCAGGAGGATATGGAAAAACGTTCATTTACTCTTGCCTTCTACATATAATTCGAGGACGAGGTCAGACTGCATTAGCTACAGCTTGGACAGGAATAGCTGCTCTGCTCTTAGAAGAAGGAACAACACTTCATCGCGATTATTTGGACTACCAGTCCCCGTACAGCCCGGATCAGTATCTTCAATTAAAATTAATTCAGAGAAAGCTAAAGTACTGAGAAAATCAAAAATGATTATAATAGATGAAGCATCAATGGTCCCTGCCGCCGCTATAGATTGCATTGATCGTCTGTTAAGAGATATAATGAAATTTGAAAACCAAATAAATGAAAACATTCTAATGGGAGGGAAAATTGTATTGTTTGGAGGAGACTTTCGATAAGTGTTACCGGTTGTTCCCATGCAAGGAAAGGTTCAAACATTGGAGGCATGCTTGCAGAACAGTTAAATTTGGAAAAAGTTAAAATTTCTTAAACTAACACAAAACATGCGAGTCAACCCTGGTGAAAACGAGTTTTGCAATTGGCTTCTCGAACTTGGAAATGGCACATTAAACAAAGGTTTCGATGTGATTGACATTCCTGAACAGTTTATCCTCAGAAATCAATCTATTTAGTTTTACTTTTAATGAACAAATTAATTTAAACAATGTCAAGAAATTTTCTAATAATGTAATAATGTGTCCATTGAATGAACAGTGTCAAACCCTCAACAATGAAATCCTACAAACAATGGAGGGGGAAGCGAATGATTACTTTAGTGTGGACGAAATAATTAGTGACGACCCAACCGAACGTTTGAATATTCCTATTGAATATTTACACTCAATAACTCCCTCAGGAATGCCACCTCACAAATTGACATTAAAAGTAGATTAGGTTAGCTTAGGTTACCTTAGTTTAAAATATAATACATAGCTTATGCATTAAAGAAAATATTTTAACTTAACCAACCTACCTTGTTAAGTACTTTGGCCTATACAGCTTTGCTGCGGCCTTATAAAACGCGTGGAGTCGCTTGTTGTTCGGGTTCCGTTTTTTAAATTGGAACTCTGCCAGGTACCCGATGAAATGTTCGGACCTCACCCCGTATTTGGGGATGTGGTCTCTAACGTCTCTCCAACACCGCTCAATTCGGTTTGTAAGAGCGCCCGTGACGGGATCAATAAAGTCAGTACTATAGCCGTACTCCCGCAATCTGCTGTACGACTTCCAACAGTCAGTGATGATGGTGCTGCCAGGCAAAACCCAGCGGCGGATTAGTCGAATGAGTGTGCGTCTTGAGCGGTCAGGAACGGGAATTAAAAATGTTTTGGTCGAGCCTCTCTGCACTCCCCCCAACACCCAGTTTCCCTTCACTCGCCTACCTCGATTGTACTTGCGTTTCCCGAACTTCGCTTCGTCAATCTCAACAATCTCACCTGGCCCGCCTAGTCTTTCCGAATTTGTTACGCAATCGTCAATGTACACTTCTCGTATAAACGAATACCAATCCACAACAGAACTACTTGAGAGATTGAGATTTGTTTCAAGAAATGTTTGCCGGGGTGGGTCAAAAAAAAGGTAATGATTAACTAATCGCCAAAGCGTAAGGATTTGTAATTTTGAATTGCCGAAAAAAGAGCCTACTCTGGAAGATCGCACCCAATGACACCTTTTCGCTTTTTTCTTGTTTATTGAGACTTTATTCCAGCATCTAAATAGCCACTGATCGTTCACTTTAATGTTTGAATTACACGTTGGACAATTTGTTTCGTTTTTCAAAACCCCGTGCTTAATTAAAAAACTTTTAATTTCACTATTATCAAATACAACAGTTTCATACAAATTCAGGTCACACGCATTGCAAATATCAGCCATTACTAATACCTAAATCGACAACAATAATTAAACTTACTTGATAATTAATTAGTTGTTAATACAGATGTTTAATCTGGATCTATTTCCTGGGCGCGCATTTTAGCGTAGTAATCCTTTAGTGGTTGATTACAGTAATTCAGTGACAGTGGCAGTTGACAGTTGACATAGCCTAGTATCAATTTGGCATTTCTGATGCGGTAGTGGTCGTGTTATTGTCTGGGGACAAATCCTTGCATTTTACGAGGATAAGTTAAATTTATTGATGATTAGTGTTGATTTTATTAATAGTTTATGTAAGTTATTGTTTTTGTGTTACTGTATTTCCGGAACGTCTTAGAAGTCCGTCTGCTTTTACTAATTGAATCGTTGTTAAATGTTATTAAGATTTTTGTTTTTGTATTGAATGGTAAATAACTAACAGCTGTTTCCACTCCACAATCCTTCCTCCCCTTTAAGTGTTAGTCGCCACTAGTACTTGGACTCGTCCATACCATAAATAAGTTAATAAATCAACAAAACTGAAGCTTAATATTTATTATTTAACTGTACGGTCATTTAGGAATCTCTCCGACAAAAACTGATTGCATTTTTGGATTCAGCGTGAAAAATACTGTAAGTAGACATCAAAAAAGTACATAATATCGCGTTGTAGACATACCAAATCAAATAATTACCTTTATTTTTTATACAAATTACTGATACATAAAAGATATTCATAAATCTTTGAAAAGAGCAGTCATGTTATTTAATAATTATAACGTTTGGATAAAACTGCAAACCTCATAAAGTATGTCTTATTTTTGAACATAATTGGTAATCAAATTTTATTGCAAACATCACCAAGATTTGTTTAAACTTTTTTTTTAAACATAACTGCATTTTCCCGATTCAATGTATTCAGTGTGTTATGTGTTACTCATAATTCAATGATAAATTGAGTAACCTTAAACTTTAGTATAAAATGAATTAAAGTGCAAGTCCACAACCTTTTATACGATATCAGTAAATACCCTGTTTAATTATAATAATTTATGAACCAATCATTATGACGCAACGTCATTCTATTGTTTTGGGACTCGTTAGTCGTTGACCGCGAGCATCGGCCCGGCAGGTGGCTGTTGCCAACCTCCCAACGAAAATTCCCAGTTAATCCCTGCTCTTGAACGACGGCCAGCGTTGGTCTCGGCTAAGCTTGATCTCGGCTAACGCTCTATGTCGTGAACCCATTTTTTGACCGTCGGTTAAAATTGGTCGAGATCAACGATAACCGTGGGCCACGAAACCCCGTAGTTAAAGGCGGCCGTGCCCGTACTCGTGAGCCGCCTCTAAAAGTCCGACGTCCGAGTCCGATCCGAAACCTACTCCGACAGTGACCTACCGGGTGAGCACTTTTTCACCTCAAATTAGTTGACGAATATCGAAACTGGAAAATCGATACTTTTACCGCTCGATTGTTTTAGAGTAATCGAATCGGAATCGGAGTAAATTTTATTGGTTTGACTAAGAAAGCACGATTACTAGTAAAATACCGGTATGGATCATAAACATTAAAAATGACGTTTTTGGCCCGAAAAACATGATTTATCATTGCTTAAATGGAACTAAAAGAGACCCCTTGAGCTGAATAAATTGATACTAAATAAGTTACTGTTACATTCAATTCAATACTCTCTTGAATACTATAATCATATCGACCTCCAGACAAAAAATAAGATTAATGAAGGAATCAGGAATAAAATTTCTAAGAACTGTGAGCAAGGTCATAATTTTGTAATTTTTAATTCATCATTAAGCTTTAAAATTATTAGTCTTAAGCAAGGAAAAGAGTAAATTACACTCCCTCTCAGGAAGGAGGCATTTTGGCATTTTTACAAGAGCTGGGTTGATACTAACAATAATAAGACAAATTAAGGTAAACGCACCAGTAGCTGACAGTATAAGAAACTATACGCACTTAATAATCCGTGGTTTTGAATAAATAGGAACTAAAGAGATATCACGGATTTTATGTGATTCTAAATTTAGTGTAGTTTTCAAATTTGTCATACAAAAAGGGTTTTTTAAATATATTTTATAACATTTTTAAACTTAATTCAACCTTTGTACGTGTTCCAGTGGCTGACAGTGAAAAAAGCGCTTGTACCAGTAGCTGACTGTCAGTTGTCCCAGTAGCTGACACTGGAACTATAAATGTACTAGCTGCTAAACCTAAGGGACAAGGGTTTTATAATTTATAAGACGAATAAAATCTAACTTAATTATTAAATTATAAAATCATGTAAAACGTTATTAAGAAAATTTATTTTACATACCTATTTTTAAATAAAAAAAATATGTACATAAAAAAATACATATTTTTTTAGATCATTTGTATTATTAATTAAAAAATTAAGATGTGTGAAATCAAACACATAAAATTAAACATTAACTATTCATTAGGTTATGCAGAATGGGTTTAGACTGCTAAAAACATGTTCTTTTATGTATTCTCATCTTCACAAAATATCCCCTGTCAGCTAGTGGAACTTGTATGGCTTTTGTGTACCAAAGCCTGACATTGATATAATTTTAAATCCAAAACCCCTAACACCCCAATTTTATCAAGAAATTGTCAACAAATGTATAATTGATAAAAATAATGAGCCTAATCATTTAGCCTATTTAAGAAATTTAGCGAAATGACAAAAAACCAAACTTACCTTCTTAACAATTTCATTAAGGGAATCGACTAAATGTGATGTGTACAGACAGGGTCGCTTTCAAACCACCACCATTCAGTGAGTATGGGCTAAATTTCATTGATTTGCTTGTAAACAAATCAAGAATAAACATATGTTCTTCTAACAATGCAATCATATGTGTACATATTTTTAAGAGACCACATTATAATGTAAAGAAACTCAAACTGTCAGCTTCTGGAGCACTGTCAGCTACTGGTGCATTTACCTAGAAATGGCCTCCATCTGATGATATTCAGTTTTGATTAAAACAAATTCTGGTCCCGTGATGAACATAACCTTAGCAATAATCTTTTCAACTGTTGACATTGAATTTTATTCCTATCTTATATAATATCTTATACTATCTACTGATAAATAGAAACAGAAGAAGAATTTTTTCGTAAGGTATTAACAAATTTATGTATTCTCTTAAAAAATTGACATTACGTCCCTAGGCGCTATATGTTCTCTCCTAATGATCTACCATTATTAAATTCAAACTGTCAAGGTCAAGTCACAACACAAGTCAAAGGAGAACGGGAATGGATGGAGTGGGAGTGGACTATCGATATCGCAATGTACTAAATTCTAAAAACAATCGAGCTGTAAAAGTATCGATTTTCCAGTTTCGATATTCGTCAACTAATTTGAGGTGGTGAAAAAGTACTCACCGAACCGACATACCGACCGACTCGGACAGTCGACAGTCTTGGCAAAGATGTTTTTATGGTGCGCTTTGTGTTGGACGAATTGAAACTCAAACTGTTCGGCTGCAATAATAGGCCTATTGTAAACCTTGGAGTCTTTATGTGTGCTTTTGATGAACTGTATTTGCAATATAAATTGAAGTTGTGTGATTTTACTAGGCACTATGAAGTAAAACTAAGTGACTCGTGTTGGTTTAATAATGATGGTAGGACTTTTTGGTGCTGGGCACCTTTTCCCTAACACTTACAGCAGTAATATTTCTCCACAGCAAGAGTGTAAGTACCCACATTGCCGTGACATCATATGAATTGGAACAATTAAGTTTAGGCTATGTTAAGTTATTGTATTTTCTGATCATGTGGGATAAGTTAGGCTTAATTATTGTAAGTTAGCCTTAGCTCCTGGATCTAGGTAGGTAAGCTAGGTTGGTAATTATTTGATATATCTACAACGCGATACCGTGAAATTTTTAGGTGTAGAAATGTTACAGTAAGCCTATTTTTCACGCTGAATCCAAAAATGCAATCAGTTTTTGTCGGAGAGATTCCTAAGTGGTCTTACAGTTAAATAATTAATATCAAGCTTCGGTTTTGATGAGTTTGTGATTTGGACGAGTCCAAATTCTAGTAGCGACTTAACACTGAAAGGGGAGAAAGGTTTGTGGAGTGGAAACAGCTGTCAGTTGTTTACATTCGATACTAAACAGACAAAACCACACACGACACTGGTGTGAACCTGGCAATAACTCTAGCAATAAGTAGTGCACGCGCCCGATAAAATCTATTGCTGGCCGTTTTGCGGGAAAATACGGCCGCGTAGGCTACCATATTAGGTAGGCCTACTGATGATGTCACCAGATAGAGGACACTTTAACGGACACGACAGTATCAATATAATGTACCTGGGGGGTAAGTTAGGAGGGGTAAAGTCAGCAATAAGTCGATAAAATCTATTGCTGGCCGTTTTGCGGAAAAATACGGCCGTGTACTTAGTGATGTGGGCCGGGCAAATGCCCAGTGGGCGTGTCGTTTATGGGCATTTGCCCAAAGCGATTTTAAGCGCCCAAAAACTGGGCGTTTATAAAAAGTTCAGTTTAAGGCGCAATTCAATAAAACCTGTAATATTTTCAGTGTGGTATTTTAAATAAATATTTTTCTAAATTGTTAAATAAAATCTTATTTACTGATTAAGCAGGTTTCTACTCTGTAATTCATAAATATGTGCATAAGATAAATTTATAATGTCTAATTAATTAAATATAAAGTTAAGTATTAAGGTTTTGTTAGTAAAACAAGTGCTTTTTAGCCACAATGTAAATTTCCTAACATAAATACCCCCGCTGCAGTAAACCTGCAGACTAAGCGAATTTCCATTTGCCTGATTCTGATTAGATTTACACTAAAATGTCTACTTAAAAATTTAACATTTATTTCCTATTTAAATAGAATTAGTTTTAACTGGTACTTAGGTTTGCTGCATCAGGGAGGGTAAAACTGTCTTTCTTTTTTTTTTTTTTTGTAAAATGTTAATAGTTAGTAAGAAATAAAAACATTTTCCAAATTTGATCAAAATATGTTCATAAACAAGCATACTACAACAGTTTACTTGTTCTCCATAAGAATAACATGGGAATTGAACATTTACATTTTTTTTGAATTTTCTCCGTAATTATTAGGCGCATAGTAACACTTCAATATACTAAATTATTTGTTTTTTAAGCTCTACAAAATGGTTTGGAAAGAAATTGCTAAATTTTATGTTTTTTGGGTCAAAAATGGGAAAACCCTATTTTTACCCCATAAAACCCCCCGTAAACCTCCGTTCGCATAGTCCGATCACGCTGGTTCGCGAACTCGTTCAAGTTTATCCCGCCTTACACCCTAAGTTATCGTGCGATGGACACACACACACATATATATATTTATTAATATAAAATATATAATTAAAATAAAAACTAATCATAAATATCAAAATATAGAAAATAATTTATCAGTGATTGAATTGGAACCAAACAAAGCCAAATTATTCATTAAAGAAGAATTCCACATATATAGAAACCATAAAAAAGATCCTGAAAACATACTTAATACAATGCAAATTCAAAAAGAAAACATAATATATGAAAAAATCTTATATAATAAATCATAAGAAAACAACACCTAAACCAACCTATATACTAGACAAAATTCCAAAATCATATGATAATTTACTTATTTATTATTTACATTTCTATTTATTTACTATTTGTTCATGAACTGTGATCATGGCCTAAGAGCCGAAACATGTAAGTTGTTTATTCAATAAATTAATAACTTAAAAAAAGGGTGCTAAATGTTTAATTATTTATTTAATTTATTAATATTTATATATATATATAGATATATAAAAATTTGAACAAATGGTGTTTTTGGCCTCTGGGGACATCAAAATGAAAAAGTAAATTGGTCCCGGGCCTAGGTCTTACCATGAGACCTAAGGGAATAGCTACTTCCTTAGGGAAATTCGCTAAAAGGCACCTATAAAATTATTTTTATTCATATATATATATTCACAAATTCTACTGGAGTTAGGGCTATCATTAGTTTAAGGAATTTTGTTTGATGAACTGAAGTTTTCATTATGCCCATAATTATTTAAGTTAAGACTGATTCATTGTGTATAATAAACAAATGTAAATTAATTCTATTACATTAGCCAGAGATTTAAACGCCAGGGCGTTTTACATCACTACGCGTACTATATTACCGAAAATGTCACCAGATAGAGGACACTTTACGGACACGACAGTATCAATATAATGTACCTGGGGAGTAAGTTAGGGGGGTAAAGGCAGCAATAAGTAGTGGGCGTTCCCGAAAAAATCTACTGCTGGCAGTTTTGCGGAAAAATACGGCCGCGTACCACAATACCGTTAATGTCACCAGATAGAGGACACTTTTACGGACACGACAGTATCAATATCATGTACCTGGGTGGTAAGTTAGGGAAGGTAAAGTTAGCAAAAGGTAGTGGGCGTGCCAGGAAAAAATCAATTGCTGGCCGTTTTGCGGAAAAATCCGGCCGTTTAACATATTACCGATAATGTCACAAGATAGAGGACACTTAAACGGACACGACAGTAGGCCTATCAATATCATGTACGGGAGGGGTAAGTTAGGGGGGGTAAAGTCAGAAATAAGTCGATAAAATCTATTGCTGGCAGTTTAGCGGAAAAATCCGGCCGCGTACCTTATTACCGATAATGTCAGCAGATAGGTCTAGAGGACACTTAAATGGACACGACAGTATGAATATCATGTAGGTACTGGGGGGGTAAAGTCAGCAATAAGTCGATAAAATCTGTTGCTGGCTGTTTAGCAGAAAAATTTAGACGCAGAAAGGACTAAGCAAGAGACAGACCCTCGTCACCCATTACACGGCCACCAACCTGCAGAGCGACGGCTTCGGTCCAGAAAGAGCTTTTTATCACGGTCACGAGTCCTGGATGGATCACTCTCAAGTAATCGGGCTGGCAAGGTGGGAGGCCACGTTGACTAACCCTCCCATCAAGGGAGGAACTGGCTCCTGGTGGAGGCCTTCATTATACGGTGTGGAAGACCCTAAATCGAATCAGGGTCGAGGTACCAAAATGCAAGATAAACATGTATAAATGGGGTCTCTTACCAGACGAAGAAAATATCTTGTGCGCGTGTGGTGCTGTTCAGGATCCTGGCCATCTGCTGATCTGTCCACGCCTAGACCAGTCTTGCACAAGCGATGATGATCTTTTACAAGCGAATGGCAAAGCCATATCGGTAGCTAATTTTTGGAAAAGCGAAGTCTGATTTCCGGACACGGA
Source organism: Macrosteles quadrilineatus (assembly GCF_028750875.1). Lineage (NCBI taxonomy): Eukaryota > Metazoa > Arthropoda > Insecta > Hemiptera > Cicadellidae > Macrosteles > Macrosteles quadrilineatus. The sequence continues at coordinate 34,832,896 of NW_026542594.1, read as the reverse complement.
AAGTAAGTAGCAGAAAAATCCGGCCGCGTACCTTATTACCGATAGGCTAATGTCAGCAGATAGAGGACACTTCACTTTAACGGACACGACAGTATCAATATCATGTAAGTTAGGGGGGTAAAGTCAGCAATAAGTAGTGCTCGCGCCTGAAAAAATCTACTGCTGGCTGTTTTGCGGAAAAATACTGCTGGACATCTTAAAAAAAAGAAAAAAAATCTTTTTTCTGCGGAAACATTTTTGGCCGACTGTCTCCGGAGCATTGCCACTTTTCTCCAGTGATGTCCCATAGCAAGTGCAAATAGTATACAAACGGAAAGTTTTGACCTTAGAAAAAATATTTATTAGTTAATAGTTATGAAGAATCTTGCAGGCATATTGGTACAAAATATGGTACAGCATAATTTATGGTACAAAATACAACCCACAATGTGGATTGTGGGTCAATGTCCCCACAACAGAACATAATGTGTTGATCAAAATCATAACTGTTTATTTTTTTTATCACTTTAACTTAAAAAATGTACAGTAGTTTGTGGCAAGGCTCATGGCATTAGTGGTATTAGTTTGTGGCATTTGATCATGGCACATAATTGTAGTAGGCTACAATTCACCAACTATTAATTATTATACTACGAGTAAATTATTACTTCTTAAAACAAAATTGGGAATTACATTAGGTATGTTAACTGTGAGTTAGTTCGAAGAGCTTGAAAACATTTGGGTTTAATTTAGGTTTTTTCAGGCCAATGGGCACTATTGGATTGATGCTATTAAAGTATAATGTTAAAACTTACCCTTCATCCTGTCTCTCTACTCTCTCATTTCGGCCATCTCGCACGTGCACTACTTTTTGCTGACTTTATCCCCTCTAACTTACCCCCCAGGTACATGATATTGATACTGTCATGTCCGTAAAAGTGTCTTCTATCTGGTGACATTATTGGTAATATGTTATGTGGCCGTATTTTTCTGCAAAATGGCCAGCAATAGATTTTTTCGGGCGCGAGCTCTACTTATTGCTGACTTTATCCCCCACCTAACTTACCCCCCAGATACATGATTTTGATACTGTCGTGTCCGTAAAAGTGTCCTCTATCTCGTGACATCATCGGTAATAAGGTACGTGGCCGGATTTTCCCGCAAAACGACCAGCAATAGATTTTATCGGGCGCGCGCACTACTTATTGCTGGAGTTATTGCCAGGTTCACACAAGTCACACGACGACATGAGAGCCAAATCAGAATTGCAATATGCTGAATTGCAGAATGCAAAGATTTTTAATAGCAAATGGACTTGGGTGCCGTTTAGAAAATACAATAAATCAACTACAATTTACATAAATTATTAATCACATCAATGAAAATTATAAAAAATTGAGTTTATTCTTGTAAAATTCCAGTAATAGAATTTAGGCCTAGGCCACTGCCGATATGATCGTCCTCATTCCAACCCTCACTCAATGTCTGTTAATGACAGTTCATTATTCATTATTATTATTCATTAGCCTTCGTCGTTGACCCTCTGGTGAGGGAATAGACTGCGTCGTTGTTTAATACGGAAAAAAAGACACAAAAACAAAGACTACACGCACATATAAAATGCCATTATGCATAATCCCATAGTAGGCCTACATAATCCCATTGTGCCTAAAAGTGAAAATGTGCCACAGTGCATAATTTCATGTATCAGCAACTACCTAATTAATGATATTAGCCTACATGTGTTTTTATATAACGTTAAGCTCAGCTAATCAATCTAACCTAACCTAACCTAACCTAACCCAACCTTAATATTAATTTTTAAATCACATTTTATGTCAGAAAAGGCATATGAGGAAGATAGGTCGGACTTTATGCGGATTCGTGACGGTATAATACCTTTGAAGTGAGGTTAGATTAGGTAAGTTAAAGGTTAGGTTATAATGAACTGTCTCATTAATTTATGCTACTTCCAGACTGTTTTTGCACAATTAAAGAGTGGGTGGAACAGTCTGGAAGTAACTTGGCATAAATTAATGAGTTGGTTCATTATAACCTAACCTTTACCGTACCTTCCTAATCTAACCTCACTTCAAAACACTTAATACAGTCACGAATCCGCATAAAACCCGACCTACCTTCCTCACATGCCTAAATAAGAACTGATTATTTGGTTTCAAAACGAATTGACTTCATTCCGCATTAAGTCGAGTAGCTGTTTGCTCTCCTCCTCACTCAGTCCTCAGTCCACATACGGACCCGTCCAGACCACGCCATATTACCATCAGTATAGTTCAATGAACCTTAGATTCGTAATTTTGACCTTCGTTTTACGGCCACTTACGAATCTCTCCGACAAAAACTGATTGCATTTTTGGATTCAGCGTGAAAATTACTGTAAGTAGACATCTAAAAATTACACGATATCACGTTGTAGATATATCAAATATTTGCCGTGTTCTCCTTCAAACAGGGTTCTCTTGCTACAGGGTGGCTAGTGACCTGGAAAACCTGGAAATGTCAGGGAATATTAAATATCTGGAAAAGTCATGGAAAAGTCAGGGAATTTGGTCATAAGTCAGGGAAAATTGTAAATTGTTTAAAATAATTTTAATAATTGTTAGGAAAGGTCGATCTGGTAAGAGTACGTATGCCGTGTGGGTGAAAACTAAGAATTATGCCTGTAAAAATAAATTTTGTTTTTTTGTACAAATTAAATTTGGTTTAAACTGTGTATCATCTGGTGAAGTAAGCTAACAGCTGATTATTTTCAAGCATAGTCAAGCAAATGGAAGTGATTATTTAAGGTACGTTTTGCTTGGAGCGACAGTCGCTCAGCCGCAGTCGCGGGGTGGTAGACTGTTTTGCTTGGAGCGACAACGACAACTTCTTCTACCTGGCGTCACCAAAACGTGGTACCGTCAGTGCACCTACCTCAAAAGTGCGCACAAAGTAGGCCTATAGATTCACTAAATAAATTAGATAAATTGACTTTTATTTAAATCATCTAAACGAAAATGTAATTAGAAGTATTTAAAGTATAGAATCTAAATAATCTAAAATGAGGTGTTAGCCCGTCCTACGTACGGGAGTAGTCAGTTAAAACTGTGTAGGCCTATAATTCAGAACAGCTAGTTTACACGTATAAAGACAAATTTTATTGCAGCCTAGAGTAGAAAGAGTAGCCTAATTATCAATTAATTGAGAAGTGTATAGGCCTAGTCAACGATATCACCTTCCATCGCATACCTGCCTCTTCCATAATCAATATCACCACAATACAATTACTCATACTATACACAATTTCCAGTAGTAAGTCTGAATTGAAACTCCCTAAAATAAAACAAAAAAACATCCAATAAAATTCACAGTACACATAATTATAATGTTGGTGTCCTGACATCATTAAACGAATCGTCCACACACATCTTTTATGTCAATTTCACTGCATCAATTGCTAAATAAATTAAGCACAAATAACCACAAATAAGCACAAATAATAAATAATTAATAAATAATAAATTAAACAAATAGATAAATAAACAACGAAAAGCAAACACAACAGTTTGTTTTGTAAACAGCTGAGTCAAAAATAATATAATATTCATTTGAACAAAAGAACTGGTCACATGTTGAAGGAATTTAAAAAGTAAAAACGCTGGTAAAGCTAGTGACGTAATTAATTGTCTATGTTTATTATCCATTCCGTTATCAGTTTTAATATCTTTGATAACTAAACCACCCTCATTGAATCAATGTATACATCGTAACTCCCCATATTCATTTATTTAAACTAAAATATTCAGCACCTTCCAAACGTAACCACAACTAAACACACGCCAAACAACTTTTTAGATTTCATAAAAGGATGGTTAGTCTAATTGCAGTATCCTAGGCCAATGATGACGTTGTGTTCAATCTATGTCATTCATCTGTATATCTTTGGATAAAACCCGTCTGAGGTTGTGGTGGTAATTTAAAATCGTATTCCTGAGGAATTTTCGATCTCCATCTTTATGACATCAATATTTCCGGGCCTAATCCAAACAAAGTTCAAGCATTCAAAAACATTGATTGTAAACAAAAAGCTGCCAAGATGAATTAAAACATGTAAAAATTGTGATTTTCCTACCCTTTCCATAAAAGTTGAGCAGTAAAATAATTTGCATATCTTTTTTTTTAAACTCGTGTACAGAGCCTCAACTTGTACACATCGATGGTGTTACTTATCTCGGTGGTCTACTAATCTTGCTTATTTCCTATAATCAATGACAAAATCAGAGTTAATAACCTCGTAGTTCTATAGGGCATTTTATAATTAACCAGCTGTTAGTTAAAACAAATTATATTGCACTAAAACAAACCGAGGATTACAAATACTACTTAAAAAAATAATTTGAACATCCTAGTATTTTACTATGCACTAAGCAAATTATATTATACCAAAAGCTAGTTTAGAATCTTATCGTCGGCTGCTAGACTTTTCAAAAATTACAAGTTAATTTCTAAATAACTGGGAGCCTAAACTAAAATTATGGCTTCGACAGTCCCTAGTTCTCAAAATTATCTTTCCTTCAACACAAAAATCATGAAAATCCGTTGAGTGGTTGATTCAGAATCGTGAAATAAAAAAACCCTGTTATGTTTTAATATTATAGATATAACCTTATATTTTATATATCCTTATATTTTATAATATATATCTAAATATAGGTATTCAAATAACTTGTAATAATATAACATAATATTAAACTAGTTTTCCGACTTCACCAGCTATTGCCAGCCAGATATTGTCCTTTATTTGTTTGCCTTTGTAGGAAATATTCTTTAAATCATAAAGGTCGAGGTGTTTTGTCACTTCTTACATTAAACAGTCGTATTCATATGCACTAAAACGTTCAATTCATCCCAGACGTTGTGTGGATAGCCAACGACGCCATAGAGAAAATGAAAAGTTGTCAAAATAGTGTATGAAAACAATCAGATATGTAACTGTCGCTCCTGACTGGTCTTGGAGCAGTACCTAGCGACTGCAGCTCGCGGCTCTAGCGATAGTAGCTCCAAGCAAAACAGGACTATGCAAAACCCCTTAGATCAGTGTCCCGCGACTGCCGCTCGGCGACAGTCGCTGCGCGACGGTCGCACCTGTCGCTCCAAGCAAAACGTACCTTTAATTAATTAACTCTGATTCTGCAATTTGAAAATCACCTGATTAAGTTACACTTTTCACTTTCTAAGGCCAAGTTAACTCATTTAATTTAATTTATTATTGTTACCAGTATTTTATTCTTATTAATGATTATTATTTCCCCATTTAGAAAATACATACCTGTTGGTCCCTTAGTTGCCATTAGCTGTATAGGCTATTAATTAACAGCTCTTTCTAAGGATATGTCGGCTTTAGTCACTAACAAGACTACAAGATCCCGCTACTCATCTCCATTCATACTTAGCTTAAAATACCTACTTTGTATGGTCGCCATTTCCTTGAAAAGTATTAAGTATTAATAAAATGGTGCTATTCTAACAACCTAACCAAACCAAATGCTTGCAAGTATTTTTGAAATAGTAGCTTAATTTGAAGTGTTTTTCTCTGCAGGTGACTATCAACCTAACAACTCGATTCAATATTACCTTAACTTTAACTTACCTAATCTAACCTACCTTCAAAGGACTTAATGCAGTCACGAATTCACATTAAGCATGACCTACCACCCTGGCATGCCTAAATAAGAACTACATGTCCACCAGTCCATCTATATCTCCATATTGTGACGAAATTCCTTTTATAGAAAACTATTGATAAAGATACAAACTTCTTGTTTGCCATCTCTTACTTGAGATACTGTCGATTTGGTATAATTTGTACAAACATTGAACACATATAAATATTTACAAACACATAAATGAAAACAACTTAGATACATGGCCATGATCTTTATCAATCCAATCCAGGATTGATAAAGATTATGGCCATGTATCTAAGTTTTTCAATCTATCTATGTATCTAAAGGGCGGTTCCCGAGCTCGGGACTTCATAGTCCGCGACCAGACGTTGGTCCCGGACTATATAAGCGACGACCAAAAAATGGGTTCACGAGTCAGAGCCTAATGATGTGAAAGCAGGGCTTATTGCTGGTCGAGACCAAATCCGAAGCAGAGCCTAATGACAGGGATTCGCAGGGAATTTTTGTTGAGACGTTGGTAACAACAGCCTGGAAACACATGAGAAGCCACTGATGCTGACATACACACTTCCATACAATAGGATGATCGTGAAAAAAGGCTGAATCAAAAAGTCCAAAAACGATTATTTTTCGCGTATTTTAACTTGTTTATAATTGATTTTCCTTTATAATATTAGGAATAAAATGACTACACAGTATGGTTTCTAAAGTCCATAGTGGAAGTGATGTTTATTTACAACAAATAATAAACATAGCAAACACATGACATATAATATCATACATGACAGCTGCTTTAATCTTAATACCAAGAAGGCAATGAGGAACAAGATTACAAATAAATTCCAACATTTTATTGTCTCAATGCTCGCCTATAATAATCTACGTAGTAGTCAACATAATACAGGAAAGATATTTCATAGTCATATTGGATACACACAGCGACCAGTGAGGAACAAGATTACAAATAAATTCCAAAACCCCTCCTTAATCTTGATCCTTCATTGGGGTAATACCAAGGTCGGAAACCATCATGCTTGATTTTGCCAAGAGATTTTGTAAAAATGTCCTCTACCATCCTGGAAGTTGGAACGTAATTCAACACAAATAGTTTTTTCTGGATTACGTCTCTGACAAATAACTGTTTATGAATTATATTTTTGGTCTTGTCATTTACGGGTTTCTTCTGTAAAATCTTCATTGCTGGCATGTTGTCACAATGTAAATTTACATGCTCAAGTAATATTTCCAGCTCTTCCAACAAGTGCTTCAGAAACATTGCTTGCTTGCATGCCTGAACCATTGCTACATATTCTGACTCTGTTGAGGAATCAGTCATGCAACTCTGTTTCTTACTTCCCCAAGACACAGGTCCACCACACAGTTTAAAATCATATCCCGTAAAACTTTTCACATCAAAGTTGACTGGCATGACTGGCATCAACAAAACCATGTAGAGGTTCCTTATCAGCTCTGGCTTTTTAGGGTCTAGCCCTTCTTCCATAGGAGTGTTGGTAGGATTACAATCAATTATATCAAAATCTTCTCAATGTAAGATGTTTGATCAATTCTCAGGATATCATTTTAGCGAATTTCCCTATAGGGAAGTAGCTATTACCGTAGGTCTCATGGTAAGACTTAGGCCCGGGACCGATTAACTTTTTCATTTTGATGTCCCCAGAGGCCAAAAACACCATTCGTTCAAATTTTTATATATGTATATATATATATATATATATATAGATATATATATATATATATAGATTTATATATATATATATATGTGTCCGTGAACACGATAACTTGAGTAATTTTTATCCGATTTTGATGAAATTTGGTTTGAAGGTGTAAGGCGGGATAAACTTGAATGAGTTCGCGATCCAGCATGATTGGACCATGGGAACAGGGTTTTATGGGGTAAAAATTGGTTTTTCTCACTTTTGACCCTCAAAACACAAAATTTCCCAATTTTTCTCTAAACCTTCTTAAAGAGCTTAAAAAACAAACATTTCAGTATATCAAAGTGTTTTTGTACTGTTATTGGTTACGGAGAAAACTAAAAAAATGGTAAATTTAAAATTCCCATGTTATTCTCATGGAGAATATTGTAAAATGTTGTAGTTTGCTTGTTTATGGATATATTTTGATCAAACTTGGCAAATTTATTTATTTTATAGTAAGCTATCAATATTTTACCAAAAACCCACTTTATTAGTTTCCTTGTAGCAGCAAACCTAGGTACTCGTTAAACCTAATGTTATTTAAATAGATCAATTGAAAATCAATTCAGCCAAATGGAAATTCGCCTAGACGGCAGGTTTGCTGCGGCGGGGGTATTCTTTAGTTATTCTCATGCCTAGTACATGTTTAGCATCACCAAGATGTTTGATTTCAAAATATCCTTTTAGCTGTAGTTTTACATTTGATTTTAAGTCATCATCATTGCTGAACAGAAGAAAGTCATCTTGAGGTAGGTCAACAAGAGTCCAGATGTTATTCTTAATCAACAAGGTATACTCCTCCTCCATAGCATGCTTCCACAAATTCTTATTCAGATCTTCTATTGCCTCTTGACAATTACTTGGCTCTAGATGCTCACGGGTAACCATGTAGGTAACAAAATCAGGAAACGTTTTAGGTTTTCTTACTCTTAGAGAGTACCTACCCCCAACATTAATTTTAACACCTTCCTCGTCATTTCCCGAATCCCCTTCAGTCGATTCTCCAGTTCCAACATCGCCATCATCTTGCTCAATGTTGGTACTATCAAAAATGAAGCTCTCCTCTTCTGCCTCAGGTTTCCTGCAAGGTTCATCGAGTTTGGTGGTCTGGATGCTTACTATGGTCTCGACTGGTTGTGTAGTTTCATCACCATTATTTTCTTCACGACTATTATAAAAAACAAATAATTTAATATATAAAAGTAAAAAGTATTTTTGTTCAATTATTAGTAACGGAGAAAATTTAAAAAATTGTAAATTTAAAATTCCCATGTTATTCTTATGGAGAATATTGTCAAATTTTGTAGTTTGCTTGTTTATGGATATATTTTGATCAAACTTGGCAAATTTATTTATTTTGTACTAAGCTACCAATAAAGCTATCAATATTTTACTAAAAAACACACTTTATTAGTTTCCTTGTAGCAGCAAACCTAGGTACTCGTTAAACCTAATGTTATTAAAATATATTTAACTGAAAATCAATTCAGACAAATGGAAATTCGCTTAGTCGGCAGGTTTGCTGCGGCGGGGGTATTTTAATATAGCGTTGTGGGTAATGAAATTGTTCGGAATTTAATGAGGAACCATATTTAAACATTAGTTTTAAAAAAATAATAAAAATAAAGGAGCTAACTAGATAAAACCGGCATGATGTCACCTTAAACCTGCCCCCTAACAGGTCTGAGTTGGAGACCAAACACCATTGTTCTTTTGGGCCCGAACCATCTCATTTGGGCTCGGACTTGACTTGTGAACCCACCGGGACTAATGATCAGAAGCCGGGACTATCTGTAATTGGACTCGTGAACCCAACTTTTAAAACCGGGTTTTATTCCTGCACTAATTGTGTGCAGCCTATCAGTTTGGTCCGCGGCTTATAAAGTCTTGAGCTCGTGAACCCGATTTTTTAAGTCGCGGCCCAAATACCGGATCCTGGGCTCGGACTACGATAAACCCGAGCTCGTGAACCGCCCCTAAGTGTTTAATATTAGTACAAATTATACCAAATCGACAATATCTCAAGTAAGAGATGGCAAAGAAGAAGTTTAGCTATCCTATGAGACAAAGGACTGAGGATAACGTTTCGACGTAGAAACCTAGGTCTCCACTATAAAAATAAATTGGATCATAAGGTAAGCCTTAGATTTAATTATGTTCAATAACGATCCAGAGGCTATATCTTCAAATAATTCAAGATTTATAGAACTTCAGTTTAAGAACAATTTTCAAAACTTGGTATTCTTACTGTTTTTGCCCAATATATCTTTGATTTGATCTTGTTTGTGAAGAATAATTTACCAAAATTCAAGACCCGGGGTTCAATGCCACAGCTACGGGACAAGAACATCGAAGTATATAACACAACTGCAACACCAGGTAGATAAGAGATGTGGGATAAAAAGCGTGCCGTTTCGACAACCTTCCCCCACCACTATGTGGGACCCAACGCAGATATGTCAGTTCCGCAAGCCGTGCACGCGGTTGTTAATACGCTCCTGGCCGTGCATACAATAGGTTGACTGCAATTAAAGTTATATATTCGGAATCTGCATTAATTGCAGAATCTGACAGTATAAATATAATCTTATTTAAATCGTAATTCAAATTTGAACAACTAAAAATGTTAAACAAATATCACACCTTGACATAAAAAAGTTACTAAGCGAGGATTTTTATATTTTTTGTCAGAAGCAAACTTCAAGCGACAAAATTGTAGCTAATGAGATGATCTTCAGCAAATAACCAAGCAATTTCAAATAAAATTTGTTCTAGTCTTGTGTAATGGAGTAATTAGTAACGCAAAGAGGTTCTTTATAAATCGCGCCGTGGGCCGTTCTCCCTGGTTCTGCTGATCTTTTCCTTTACGGTACTCCCAGAAACGTTTTGAGTACAACCAATAGTTATATTAAATTCATTTTTATTACAGGTAACACATAACTAAATACTGTATTATCACCTCCTAGGTAAACTATTTACATACAATGTTACCGTAAATTAAAATATAAAATGTAAACTATATATACAGGGACAGGGACTGGTAATCCCCCTTTGTTTAGTTGTAACAAGGGGTCGTTTACTATCTGCTTTGTTTGGTAATTAATGAGAAATTTCAAATATTAGGGTTCAGAGCAAGTAATTGAAAAGGTCATAAATACTAAACCTAGAAAGTATTTAACGTAAAGGCAATAACAAAAATTGAATAATACATTTACAAATCAAATTGTTAGTCGTGTTCCTTTGACAATATGAGTATTTGTATAATGTTGCAAAGACACGAGTAGTAAAAAAGTGTTTTGAGTGACATTGTTATTCTGTATATGTTTTTAAATTCATATCATCACACATAAGAGAAAAGGGGTTGGTTAATAATACTAAACAGTACTATTAAGAATATGTTTTACTGCCCACAATCGTGCTTAAATATAGTACAAAGGTTGCATTACATGTTGTGAAACAAAACCAATTTCTTCAATCTCTGCCTTACACCTAACTTATTTTTGTTACATTCATTCATAATGTTCCTAGCATTGGAGAAACAAACGGTTTTGTTAAAACAGTGTCCCTAACAGTTTCATTCATGGGTGGCAGCCCAGTACCGGTATTGATATTTATCTTCTGCAAACAAATTAAATATATGATCACATCCATAGAATAGTTGATATTCTAACACGTTCGCTACTGCAATAGTAAGAAATTTTTCATTCACATGGACCAGCGACGCACATATACGACCTTTTCTGCATCACTGTATGTATGTATGCAGTATGTATGCTGCATTATCCTATGTAGCTTTTATATTTGTTCAGTTATAAACTGTTCTTGAATAATCTGTTTTTTTTACTTACTTATATAGGCTTACCTCCGTCAGTAGTCCAAAATTGTGTCTTTTTTAACTAATGTTGTTCCACTAACTTTTAACTAATGTATGTTAACTAAATAAGATACATGTTTTATTTGATGTTTTTGACATAAAGCTCCGACGATGTTGCAGTGCAACGAAACATGTAAGCTTTGAACAACATTAGTTGAAAAAGACACAATTTTGGACTACTGACGGAGGTAAGCCTATATAAGTCATTATTCGTAGTCCAGGGGCTATCAGAATGAATAATATTTTTTACTTACTTTCACCTCAAAACACAAACAAAAATTAACTGCCGCATATATGCGACGTTTGGTCTATTTCAAGAAAACTAGGCCTATGGTAGTTTTCACTATTGTCTTCGCTGTAGACCGGGCGTCGCAAATATGCGACATTGCAAAAAGGTTATACAAAATACAAAAAAACAAGAATAAATTATTTACAAACACGATTGTAGCGTTTTACGATTTAAATAATCACTGTTTTACAGGTTTTCGCCCGTGGTCTGTGTCTGTGTGTACTGTTATCCAAGTGACAGCCGGTCTATGTGTGTAAGATTCAAATGTATACCTCGGTCTGTGGCAATGACCGCGGCTCAGTAGCGAATGTGTTAACTTATATCAACTATTAAAAAAGGTTGAAATTTATTTAGTTTTAACAATGATTGAGTAGCAAAAACATAAAGAGTTGCTGGACTGAGGAGGTTGGTGCGACATAAAATCAACCTCGTCACGCTATTAATCACTATACTACAAACAAACTACACACTTAATTGTAAATTGCTCGATCACATGTTAAAAATCATCTCTTCAACTACTACTTTGTCGTTTGAAGTTTTCTTCTGGCCCAAAAATAAAATACTTCCTCGCATACTCACTTTTTCATGTCACAATGTAGAAATTGTTGACTCTTTTTAACTATGGAAATTCTATTTCAAATCAAAAGTATAATTTATTTATACCATAACATTCTGAATTTAATGCAGATTACAAATATATAAACATTATTGTACTTAAATCTTTGTTATTGAAGGCTAGGAGCGAGTTAACAACTTCGCACACTATTCCATGAATTGGCTAAAATCCGCTGGGTCCCACATGATGGTGGGGGAAGGCTGCCACAACGGTGCGCTTTCGTGAATACGTACTGAGCATTCCAGTTGTGTTATATACTTCGATGGACAAGACACAGACATAAAATCAATTTTTAAAATCACAACTTAAAATTCTGCGAAAAAAAAACTTCATATATGCTGGGATTCAGTTTTATAACCTTCTGCCTGATAATATTTTACAAAAAACTTTTATTTTATCCAAGCCCGTTTATTCCCTAGATGAATTTATTGGTTGACTGTGTTGTAAATGTGCAAGTTATAAGTTTTTGTGTTTTTATTTAGCCTAGCATTTTTATATACGGTTAGTTTTAACATATAATTTAATTATAATTTAATTTTATAACGCCATTCTGGTGCAACATGTTGTACTTTTGAATAAAAATTATATGACTATGACTATCTAGTAAACGAAAATTTTAGGCAAAAACGCAGGTTTCCCACAAACAAAAAAGGTGCAAAAAAAATTCTGAAGGGAAATTTTGTTTTAATGCTTGCATGCCATTTCTATTGACAGTTAACATTTTATAACAGTTGCATCAAAATTAAAAATGTTTACAAAAAAGTGATTATTGTATGAGTCATAATGGATTCACCCTTAGCACCAGTAACAGTTCTCATTATAATTTTAAAGATACTGCATTTTTGCATTGGAATTAATTGTTTTGGCCTAAACTATGTTCAAGGTTGTTAGTAACATTCAGGCACTAACCTAACTTTCTTAACTAAACATTAAATTAAGTTCAAGTAGTAAATTGATGGAATTGCCATAAAAAATGTATGGTTAGTGATTAAAATACTGTAAAAGCTTACCTACTTTAAAAACAATCGAACAAACAAGACCAAAGTACCACTAATGCATAGGTGTGGTGATGTGAACATTATCACCTGATAATATTTATTATTTGATTTGTTTGTAAATATTGTATTTGTTCTTAACTAAAACATGGTTGTAATTTTGAATGAATAAAAGCCATACTTTTGGTTTACTAAGTCTTTCTTACAACAATTTTATTCATTCATTGATAAACTCAGTTAGTGCTACATTACAATGGAGGAATTCCTTAGACCAGACAAATTGGAAATTGACCCGGAATCTCCAACTGCCTCAGAGGAATGGACACACTGGTTACAAACATTCGAAGATTTTCTAACCATGACAGAATTCGTTGAAGACAAGGGCAAACTGAAACTACTAACTAATCGATTATCTTTTAAGACTTATAGATTTATCAAGGAATCTGAAACTTACCAAGACGCTTTGAGAGTTCTTAACTCAATTTACATTCAAACAAAAGAATGAAATATTCTCAAGATATTTAGTAATGACTAGAAAACAGCAACAATGTGAGACTATTGACAAATATGTGTCAGAACTGAAACTTTTGAGCCAAGATTGCGTTTTTGAAGCTGTTGATGCGATTCAATATAGGGATCACTACATTCGTGACGCTTTTATCAATGGCTTAGCCTCGTCATACATACGTCAGAGACTATTTTAAAATAAAACTTTAGACCTAGCTGAAGCAGTGAAACAGTCCATAGAGCTCTTGAAATGGCTCAAGCTCAAGTCGAGAGCTATCCAAAATCTATGTACGGAATGCAAACGATAGCCACAAAATCACGACGTTACTCAGAAGAAGACATGCAATTTATAAAACAAGAAATGGAAAGACTACAGACTGAGGAGATCATTGAACCTAGTTCGTTACCTTGGCGTGCACAAGTGTTGGTTGTTACAAACGACAAAGGGAAGAAGCGACTGTGTGTGGACTATTTGCAAACGATAAACAAAGTTACTCTTTTAGACGCCTATCCCTTACCAAACATAGATGATCTAGTATCCACTATAGTGACGAACAAGGTTTTTAGTGCCATTGATCTAAAGCAAGCATACTATCAAATACCAATTTCTGACGAAGAGAAGAAGTACACCGCTTTTGAGGCCGCTGGTCGTCTTTTTCAATTCAGAAAAATCCCATTTGGTGTAACGAACGGGGTAGCTTGTTTTCAAAAGACCATGGACCAAATCATTAGAAAAGAAAAACTGAATGGAGTGTATGCCTATCTGGATGATTTGACCGTATGTGGAAAGGATCAAAAGGATCATGATGAGAATCTAAGAACATTTTTAGATGCTGTAAGTTATTAAGTATGGACTTGTAATCAACAACGAAAAGAGCAAGTTCAACCAGTCTTCAATAACCTTGTTGGGACATTTAGTTTCCCATAACACTATTCGCCCTGATCCAGATCGGCTAGAATCTCTACTGTCACTTCCTGTGCCCAAAGACCAATGACACTAAAGCGAGTCCTAGGATTTATCGCTCACTATTCAAAATGGATACATCGGTTTTCTGATAAAATAAGAAACCTGACACAAGTCAATTCTTTTCCTTTGTCACAGGAAGCGGTTGCAGATTTTGAAGCCCTCAAACTTGACATTGCAAACTCAGTAATTACTCCTAGGAATGGGCAAGAGCCACTGGTAGTGGAGACTGACGCATCTGACATAGCCGTGGCAGCAACTTTGAGTCATGATAATCGGCCAATTGCTTTTTTCTCACGGACTCGAAACAAATCTGAGAAGCTGTATTCAGCTGTTGAAAAAGAAGCCGTTGCCATTGTCGAAGCCCTTCGAAAATGGAAACCATTTCTTATCGGAAGAGACTTCAGATTATACACAGATCAGCAAGCTTTATCATTTATTTTTGACAAGAGGCATACAAGCAAAATCAAGAACGACAAAGTTATGAGATGGCGACTAGAGCTAACACCTTATCAATATGAAATAGTGTACCGACCTGGCAGGGAGAATGTAAAAGCAGATACACTCTCTCGGGCATGTGCGGTTCGCTGGGACAATGCTAAGTTGTTTGAATTACACAAATCTCTCTGCCATCCGGGATTCACTCGAATGTTTCATTGGATTAGAACTAAAAATCTAAACTACACTCTGGATGATGTAAAAAGGATGACATCAGCTTGTCAAACATGTGCAGAAGTGAAGCCAAGATTTCACCAATTCCAAGAAAAATTGATAAAGGCAACTACTCCCTTCGAACGTCTAAATATTGACTTTAAGGGCCCTCTTCCATCAACAACCTTTTAACCATGGTGGATGAGTATTCTCGTTTTGTATTTGCTTACCCCTGTAAGGACATTAGTTCAGCAACAGTTATCAAATGTTTTTCAGATCTATTTTTTATGTTTGGAGCCCCGTCCTTTGTACATTCAGATAGAGGTTAATCTTTTATGTCACGTGAGCTGACGGACTTTCTTCACAAGTATGGAGTAGCTACAAGTCATACGACACCTTTTAACCCTAGAGGGAACTCTCAGGTTGAACGTTTTAATGGAACAATATGGCGAACCATCCTACTAGCTTTTAAAACCCACAACCTGCCAGTTGCTGCATGGGAAGAAGTATTACAGGAGGCTCTTCACTCAGTCAGATCTCTTTTATGCACTGCGACAAACTGCACACCGCAGGAAAGATTCTTTATACATAGCAGAAGAACTACCAATGGAGACTCCTTAACATCTTGGCTATCTGCTCCTGGTCCTGTCCTGCTTAGAAAGTTTGTAAGATCTAATAAATATGATGACCTTGTGGAGCCAGTTCATTTTTTGGAATCAAATCCACAGTACGCTCTCGTCAGAAGAAGAGATGGGTCAGAATCACAAGTATCCCTGAGACATCTTGCACCCGCTGGCTTACCTCCTGGTGATCTACCTCCTGAAGACAACACTACTGAGAGAGAGAGAATGTTAAAAATATAAATTCAGACATTGACTACAATGAAGTTCAAAATGAAACTCAACAAACGGTATCTCAGACCCCAACTTCAGAGTCGGCTGTGGGGGAACTACGTCCAAAGAATGTCAAGACTCCGTCATATCTAAAGGATTACATATGCTATACCTACCTTGAAAAATAGTGGGGGAGAATGTGGTGATGTGAACATTATCACCTGATAATATTTATTATTTGATTTGTTTGTAAATATTGTATTTGTTTGTAAATATTGTATTTGTTCTTAACTAAAACATGGTTGTAATTTTGAATGATTAAAAGCTATACTTTTGGTTTACTAAGTCTTTCTTACAACAATAGGCACTACAGTAACAATTTCAACAGCAAGTATCTTATTGGGGTTATCAAAATAGACTTCTGTAGTTAAGTTGGTGTAAGTTAGACTTATCGAGGTTTGCAATAATTTACAGTGGTTACGGGTTATGGGTTTTTACAAAACCAAGTGTATTTTGAAAATTATATTGGGTAACACATGCTATTTAGGCTCTTGTTATTCTAAGGTTACTGGCCTACTGTAGAAGTTACTAAATTCTGTCATATAACGTCATATTGCGTATTGAGATGTTTTGGTTGGACTGTATTGACAAATGAAACCGGCAAACGCAATAAATATAACTGACCTGTGTGATTTCCTCGTTGACATTTTGTGACATAAACTTATTTATTCAATTTTTCATTCAATTACAATTTTTCAACTTGTTTAATTTTTTTTACACTACTTAACTCTAGACAAATATGAATCATTACAAATACGTTTCCAGAAAATAACAGACAACATAATATTTGTATTCTCATGAACTTTTAATTTTTTTGGTATTTTGTGATAAAAATTTCTTTCAATGAGCAATAGGCCTAACTAGCCTAAATTTTTACTTCTTAGCCTACTTTATTTTAGACCTGGGAACCCCCTTGTGGCCTTATTGCAGCCACTGATTAGAATGAGGGCTGTATGGTTATTGGTGTTTTTACATATGTTTTTTTATGAAATCAACCTGTTTTTCAGTTATTTAAAACAATATTGATCATTTTGCTTCTTTGATATCAACCGATCTACTACTTTCAAATGATTTATAGAAACAAAAATGAGAGGAAACAAGACTTAAATCAATTCTATGAAAACATTATCTGATACCTTCTTTTTGATAAGAAGCAATGTTTTGTCTAGACTGATTTTGTTACAATCTGGAAAATACCTAGCCTAACACACGTTAAGGTAAATAGACAAAATACAACAAAGCTGTAGTTAGCTCTAGGTTTTGGCTAGTAGATTTTTCATTGACAAGCCATGTTTTAAACGTTACTGATATTTTACAGCACAGGAAATGAGTACTATGTATATGACACCGAGCACTACTACAGCCACAGTCACACCCAGCATGAACAGTGGAACAGCCGCACCAGCTGACGCTTGTCTTAGTATGGTCAACAGAAGCACATCGTACATGCCATCTAGCACATCAACCTCAACAATTGAAAGTGAAGGTCCCACCTCTGGTGACACCTGTATAAACATCGTTAACAGAAGTACTAACTATTTGACTACTAGTTCTTCGACTTCGACTATGAACAGTGGTACTCCGACGTCTGGAGATGGATGTTTGGGAAGTCTGGTGAACAGGAGTTCCACGTACATTGCTGCTAGCTCTTCGACCTCTGCTACCTCCGCGCCGGCTGATACCTCTTGTCATGGTGGCATTGTAAACCGAAACAGCTCCACTTACATGCCATCGAGTACCACAACCTCCACATCCAACGCCACTATCAACACAGGAGCGCCCACATCAGCAGATGCATGCTTGAGCATAGTACACAGTCTGATGTGCCACAGACAAGGAGGAGAGTCTGAAGGATTTGCCAAGAGGGCGATTGAAAGTCTTGTCAAGAAACTGAAGGTCAGTAATCTTTTAACTGTCTACTTTTAAGTCATCAGTAGTTTGCTCAGGGGGAGACTAAACCTTTTATGTCTTAAAAAATGCAATTTTTGTGTTCTTTGACTGTTTTACGAGTTAGAGCATTGAACATGAAACAGTACAGTCTCCCCTTTGAGGTTTTAACTGTGTAGCTAATAGATATAAAAGTGGTTTGTTGTTTAAAGTAGGTATTTCAGCCCTAAATTTTTTTTCATTTTCCAAACCCTACTTAATAGTCCTGTTATATGTAGGTCTTATATGTAGTTATATGTAGGTCTAAAACATAAGTTAAGCAAATATGTAAATTTAGTATTTTACATATCCATCGTGTAAAGATAGTCTTTAAGACACAAGTAGGAAATTTTAAGAGGTTCGAACCTTGGCGAGAGCTTTTAACATCTACAAGTGTCTTAAAGGCTAACTGTAGCTTAAGGCGAGTTGCTTACACTACTTTACCTACGACCGTTTTTTAGTTACTAACAATCACTACCTACTCATAACGTCTTAGGAGAAGATATTTTTTCGTTTATAACCTCTCATTGCCTCTGATTGTGATGGAATGATTCATTGTCCCAAAATTAATATGGTCTATTTAAAGACAGTACAGTTACCCAGAAATCCAAGATAAAACAAAACTAAACAACCCCGCCGCAGCAAACCTGCCGACTAAGCGAATTTCCATTTGTCTGAATTGATTTTCAGTTAAATATATTTTAATAACATTAGGTTTAACGAGTACCTAGGTTTGCTGATACAAGGAAACTAATAAAGTGTGTTTTTGAGTAAAATATTGATAGCTTAGTACAAAATAAATAAATTTGCCAAGTTTGATCAAAATATATCCATAAACAAGCAAACTACAACATTTGACAATATTCTCCATAAGAATAACATGGGAATTTTAAATTTACAATTTTTTTAATTTTCTCCGTTACTAATAATCGAACAAAAATACTTTTATATACTAAATTATTTGTTTTTTTAACCTCTTTAAAAAGGTCTAAAGAGAAATCGGGAAATTTTGTGTTTTGAGGGTCAAAAGTGAGAAAAACCAATTTTTACCCCATAAAACTCCCCGTAAAGCCCCGTTCCCATGGTCTGATCGTGCTGGTTCGCGAACTCATTCAAGTTTATCCCGCTTTACACCTTTAAACCAAATTTCATCAAAATCGGACAAAAAATACTCAAGTTATCGCGTTCACGGACGTATATATATATAAGTCTATATATAGGGTTAGTAAAAAGTGTGGAGACCCCCTGTTATTTTTTTAACGGCCCATACTAGAAAAACTAAACTCGGCACACAATTATGGCACGTTATGAAGTACTTTTTGGGCATAACCGCCACTTGGTGTTCAACCCCAAAATGGGGGATTTTGGGGGAAACTCAAAAATTTCAAATACAAAGACCCATCTAGTGACTTCTCATTTTGAAGGTCCTGGTAAAAGAAAACCAACAACGCAAACTAGAGGTCTCTATCTCAGTTCAGTACAAAATGGCAGCCAATTGAAATTCTCATAAGTTCCTAAACCCAAAATCGGGGATTTTGGGGGAAACTCAACAATTTTAAGTGATAAGCCCCATCGAGTGACCCCTCATTTTGAAGGTCATAATAAAAGAAAACTAACAACGTAAACTATAGGTCTCTATCTTAACACAGTAAAATATGGCAGCCAATCTATATCTATAAAAGAGGAACTATGTATGTGTGTGTGTGTGTATATACGTTATGGACTCCGAAACCGCTCGACAGATTGTAATGAAACTTTCAGGCATTATTAAGCATCTTTCAATGATGGTTCGAGTGAAGTTTGGTGCAGATCTGTCAAAAGGGCTCTGCCCCAGAGGGTTTTAAGTGGGCCAATGTCAGACTTTTTGATCTACAATGTTTACAAATAAATATAATTTAAAAGCAGATGTTTCACCAACTGTTTTGTAGGTTTGAATTATTACAACATTCTGTATTAGCATTAGTCATGATTTGAAATAGTGCCACAGTGTTTCTACAGAGTGCAGCACAGAAAACTATTTTACTTTTGAACACGTCCAAATGTATTAAACCCCAATCGCAGCACACCTTTGCACTCAACAACGTTTAAATCCTCCAATGTTAAATATTAAAACATAAAAACCTTTATCTAAGTACTGTATTATAAACAATAAAAGGGATGACTTTTTTAAATGTATGACAACAGCTAATTTGCAACCAAAAGGTGAGTGAGCGTAGCGAACGAACATCAACCTGGAGGCGAGTAAGCGTAGCGAACGAGCTAACCTGAAAACAAGTGAGCGCAGCGAACGAACTTCAACCAGGACGTGATTGAGCCATGCGAATACTTACGAAGTTAAGCGGGGCAAAGCCCGCGGGTACAGCTAGTTGAATATAAATATGCAAGTTATTTCCGATTTCTAAAGATTTCAATCAGCTTCCATTTTTTACTGGATTGAGATAGAAACCTCTAGTTTGCGTTGTTAGTTTTCTTTTACTAGGACCTTCAAAATGAGGGGTCACTTGATGGGGCTTATTATTTAAAAATTTTGAGTTTCCCCCTAAATCCCCCATTTTGGGTTTGGTAAGCAAGTAGCTATTAGGCTTAAAAAGTACTTCATAAAATGCCAAAAAGGTGTAGAGTTTAGTTTTCCTAGTATGAGCCACTACAAAATTTACAGGGGGTCTCCAGACTTGGAAAGCTGCAAGTTAAATTCAACTTCTGAGAATTTCAATTGGCTGCCATTTTTTACTGGATTGAGATAAAGACCTCTACTTTGCGTTTTTGGTTTTATTTTACCAGGACCTTCAAAATGAGGGGTCACTCGATAGGTCTTTGTATTTGAAATTTTTGAGTTTCCCCAAAATCCCCCATTTTGGGGATGTACACCAAGTGGCGGTTATGCCCAAAAAGTACTTCATAACATGCCATAAAGGTGTGCCGAGTTTAGTTTTGCTAGCATGAGCCGTTAAAAAAATAGCAGGGGGTCTCCACACTTTTTACTAACCCTGTATATAATATATATATATATAAGTCTATATTTAATATATATATATATATATATATATAATATATATATATATATATATACATATATAAAAATTTGAACGAATGGTGTTTTTGGCCTCTGGGGACATCAAAATGAAAAAGTAAATTGGTCCCGGGTCTAGGTCTTACCGTGCCACCTACGGTAATAGCTACTTCCCTAAAGGGAAGGGGGGGTATACGAACAATACGAATAAAATTTACAAAAACGATCAGGCCTGTCGTACAAACTGTACTGGTTGACATTGTTCCCGTCCCAGCAAATAAGATACAATAAGATTAGAATCATCAGCATACTGAACGAGTTTAGTATTATATATTTTGTTTTACAAAGACAGTTTGGCATATTCTTAACATAGCAAATAAAGAGTAAAGGTCCAAGAATAGACCCTTGGGGGACGCCATGCTTTATTTTTTGTGTTGATAATGGAATTTGAGTGTTGTTTATATGACTGATTTCTGTAAACTGCTGCCTGTTGGTGAGATATGACCTCAACCACTGTAAAGGAGTTTTTTGAATTCCAAGATAATGTAATTTCTGTAGCAGCCTTTCATGTGAAATACTATCAAATGCTTTAGAAAGGTCCATGAAAATATCAGCAAGACTTTCTTATTTGACTATTGATTCTATAATTAATCGATTCAGTAAAATTCATCAGAGCTGTGGTGACAGATTTCTCTTTACAAAAACCGTGTTGTTTGTCATCTAAAAGACTATTTTGTTCTAAAAATGACACGAATCTACCATGCATGGCTTTTTCAAAAACTTTTGAGATTGAAGGGAGAATAGAAACTAGACGATAATTTTCGACATTAAGTTCTTCCCCTTTTTTGTAAATTGGAATGATTTTAGAAATCTTTAATTTGTCCGGGAAGATGCCAGAAATGAAGGATGAATTAATCAGGTGTAATAAAGATCAATGGGATTTTTTAAAATGTTATAACTTTTATTGGCACCTCATCATATCTGTAAGTTTTTATTTTCCGGGGAATCAATTAATTTAGCCAATTCGTCTTTATGAAGTGGATTACATTGGAACACTTTTTTTGTAATCAACGAGTTATTTGTCCAAGTCACTGGCTGTGCTGGAGGCAATTCCTTAAGTAAATCTATATAAATAAAATTACAGTTTTGTCTGTACATTTCTTAGAATCATGCAGTTTTTGGTTATTTTTACGTTTCATAGCCTAAGAAAGCCGAAACGAGTCTTATCTCAATTTCTGTCTGTCTGTTTGTCTGTTTGTCCATTCTGTCATTCCATCTGTGACGCCAAAATGTCATTTTACGCGGCCTACTCCTAGAAAACTAGAGTACCGATCAAGGTTCTAATCATTTTTCTGTATTTACTGGATTGGTGAGAGTGTCTTTGGCTATAAAAACATGGCCTCTCTTCGTTAAAGGCAAAATAACGAACCATCAAAACCCCAATTTTCTTCGATTTTTATCAAATTTTCTCCCAATGTTTACTATTACATTTTATGAAATAATGATCAGCTGTTTGGATTAGCTCTCACTTCTAGCAGCTGTCACTGATATGTTTACATTAAATACTGTTTACAAATACCGCAACTATTTCCGATCAAGTTTTATAAACACATCTAAACCAAGTGAGATTAATAACGTTGTGCCTGGTTTAATTAATTGCAAGTTCAATGGTTCTTCTTGAGTTTTGATAACTTGGGAAAAGACCGTGAATCAGTGTTGTATAGTTCTGGGAAACTTACATTTTTTAATCATCGTCACAAATAGCTTACAAAAAAGGTTTCCACACATTAACGGCGCTTCAAATTCAAATTCAAATTCAAATTATCTTTATTTATATTATGTACAAAACGTACAATAAATAGTGTCAAGCTTATAATTACTATGTACATATACTTAACCTAAACCAAAAATACAGAAAATAAAACTATCTATAGCTGTATACATTCATAAACAGTTCATCTATTGAGTAGATGGGTTTTTCTATCAAAAATTCTTTAAGTTTTTGTCTAAACTTTTTTTTATCCTTAATATCTTTTATTTCATCTGGTATTATCTTTAAAAACTTTACACCGGCATATGAGGGCTTATTTTTATACATTTCTAAGTTGTGTTTCGGTAGAACTATATTATTTTTGTTTCTAGTGTTGTATTGATGGGTTTCACTATGTGTTTTAAATTTTTCCTGGTTATTTTTTTACATGTATTATACATTCGAGTACGTACAAACTAAACACAGTTAATATTTTCAAATTGACAAATTGTTGCTTTACAGACTCATTATAATCTAGATTTAACATTATTCTTATTGCCTTTTTCTGTAAAACAAGTATCTTATCTAAATTTTTCTGGGAAGTGCCTCCATACACTACTATTGCATAAGATATATGTGATTGGATATGGGAATGAAAAACTATTTTTAATGTTGCTAGGTCACTCAAATAAAACATTCTTTTCAAGGCATAGATTCCAGAATTTACCTTACGCACAATGCTTCCTACATGATGATCCCACCTAAGACATTCATCAATATGGATACCTAAAAATTTTGTACAATCAATTTGATTTATTGTGTTGTTGTCAATAAAAATATGAGGGCTACACTTATTTTTGTTCTGCTTAGTGCTGAAAGAAATAAAATTAGTTTTTTGTGAATTTAGCATTAATCGATTGTTTACAAAAAATTCTTGGATTTGTGATAATTCTATATGAGCTGCTACTTCCAAATCCATCTGACATTTAGCAGATACAATAAGATTAGAATCGTCAGCATACTGTACGAGTTTAGAACTATATATTACATTGTTACCTAAACAGTTTGGCATATTCTTAACGTAACAAATAAAAAGCAAAGGTCCAAGAATAGACCCTTGCGGGACGCCATGCTTTATACTTTGTGTTGTGGAGGGAATTTTTGAAATTATAGCGTTGTTTATATGACTGATTTCTGTAAATTGCTGCCTGTTGGTGAGATAAGACCTGAACCACTGCAAAGGAGTTTTTTGAATCCCAAGATAATGCAATTTCTGTAACAGCCTTTCATGTGATATACTATCAAATGCTTTGGAAAGGTCCATGAAAATACCAGCAACACATTCTTTTTTGTCTATTGATTGTATAATTGATTCCGTAAAATTGATCAGAGCTGTGGTGACAGATTTATCTTTGCAAAAACCATGTTGTTCGTCATCTAAAAGACTATTTTGTTCTAAAAATAGCATGAGTCTTCCATGCATGGCTTTTTCAAAAACTTTTGAGATTGAAGGGAGAATAGAAACTGGACGATAATTTTCTACATTAAGTTCATCCCCTTTTTTGTAGATTGGTATGATTTTAGAAATCTTCAATTTATCCGGGAAGATGCCAGAAATGAATGATGAATTTATCAGGTGTAATAAAGGCTTTATCAATGCGATTTTTGAAAATTTTATAACTGTTATTGGTATTTCATCATATCCGTAAGAGTTTTTATTTTTCAAAGAATCAATTACTTTAGCCAATTCGTCCTCATTAAGTGGATTGCATCGGAACACTTTTTGTGGATTTAACAAGTTATTTGTCAAAGTCACGGGCTGTGCTGGAGGCAAATCCTCAAGTAAATTTTCAATTACATTTACATAATAGTCATTAAAAATCTTACTAACATGAGTTGGATTGGAGACCAGTCTACCATCAGATTCTATTACAATATTTTCACCAGATTTGATTTTTTTATTTGCTACTTCTGAGTTAATGATTTCCCAAGTTGTTTTGGAGATGTTATTGGAGTTAGCAATTTTGTTTTGGAAAAATTGTTTCTTTGCATTTACTGAATTTATTTTGAACTGCCTATTTCTAGTTTTTCCTTGTTTATGAAGTTCAGTAGACTTTGTTCTTCTTGCCTGTTGGCTAAGTTCTACAATATTGTTTTTTTCCTCTTTTAACTCCTCAGTTATCCATGTTTTTTTATTTTTATTTATTTTTAATAGAACTCGTGGAAAAGAAAGATTGAAATAATATTTAAGTATGCTATCAAAACTGTTGTACTTTTCATCAACATTTGCATTGTAGACTGCGCTCCAATCCTCCTTTACAAGTAATGAATTGAAGAGAGTCATGTTATCTTTTGTAAATTTCCTCCCATACCTAAATAATTGTTTATTTTCATTATTACCTAATGTACATCTAATTTTCAATACCTGCCCATCATGATCAGACAAACCAGTTACTAAACCTTCTATCTGAAGAAAATTGACATCAATGTTAGTTAAAAAATTATCTATCCCAGATTCTGAATTAGCTGTTACTCTGGTGGGAAAGTCTACTAAGTACCTTAAGCCATGCCGAGTAAGAACATTTTTAAACTCAACTGATTCAGTAGAGCTTTGTAAAATATTTATATTAAAATCTCCAACAATTACGATATATTTTTCTTTTTTTAACAGTATAGTTATCAGGTTATCGAACCTATTGAGAAATTCTATTGTTTCAAGGACAGTTGTGTAAAGTGCAAAGTAAAAAGTCACAACTGCAGTGGGTGATCGTGGATGTTGCTGCAATCTTTGAAGATCTTTCTGATTTCGCTGTGATCGTACCGTAACAGAGGTTTAACTTAACAGATGTAGCTAAACTCGCTTTTTCCAATGTGTCACTTTTGATTTCTACTTACTTACATTTCGACAACGGTATCAGTACTTTTCCTACTTAGGAAGTAAAACTACAAACGTCCAAAATTTGTGCGTCTTTTGTCACATTTCCTCCGAATGTTTGCTAGATATATGTACCTATTATCGTTTAGAGATTACGTGATCTTTTGAATAAGAAACCTTTGTTTGGATACAGGTGGTTTCTTCAAACTGTCATTAATATGTTAATATTGAAAGTTGCTTACAAATAATGCTATTAATGAGAAATAACTTTGAGTTTTGAAAACCTAGAAATAAATTAAAACCAAGGGAGATTAATAACTTTGGTACTGCACCACATCAAGTGAAAGTTTTTTGAGCAAACCATAGTGAGTTTTTAAAGCTTTACGTTGTGAACGTTACATGTTACATGTTTTGTGGCCTGAGTATTTATTTATTTATATATTTGCCAACGGATTAACACCTATAATACAGTTTGATTAGAAAGACAGTTTGAATTGGTCGTAAGTACTATAGTTCTTTTCGTAAATGTAAACGTTGGTTTTTGGTACTGCTACTTTTCCTTAGAACCGGTGGTAGCAGTAAGAATCATTTTTACGTACAAACACATCACTATTTACAACTATAGTTATCGTTAGTGCTGCACCTTATTTCTTATTAAATTTAATTGATGTCTTACTGTATAATTTTTGCGTTTTCTGTCTCTACTCCATAATGTTAGTTTATGCTATGAAAATGATAAAACATTAGTGAAAGATTTTTTTTAGCAAACCATCATGAATTTTTAAAGCTTGGCGTTGTTAACGTATAAATTTTTTATATATTTGCCAACGGATTTACACCAATTTTACAGTTTGATTAGGCCTAAGAATGATTATCATAAAATTTGATGACACTATCAAAACTTTCAAATAGGCCCTAATTATTTTTTTTGTAATTTGCTTTAATTATAGCGTAGCAAATCCCCTAATTCAATACTGTATTTGTGTGTGTATGTCTGTTAGTAACGCATTAATGTCCTAATTTCTCAGTCTTTCGTGGGAAACACAAGAGCTCCTTTGTTAATGAAAATTTCAACCCGAATAATGTGTGCAGTAGTGAGGTTGAGGTAGTATTTTAACTACTTTTATTCAGTGTGAAAAGTAACTTTCAATTACAGGCCTACCTTAGGGCTATGCCTCATAGATCTATAAAGCAATTCCTTTTATCATAATATATAAAATATGGACTAACAAGATCGGGTGACTTTTAATTTCGAAGCATTCGTTTTGGCTTTGAAACTGTCAGATATTGCATTTGCCAAGGTTTATATGTATTCATGTACAGTAATAGTTTTGCCAGCATATCTGGAAAAATGCACACTAAATATGCAAACCAACTCCTGTTCTGAATATAAGGTTTCAACTTACTACAAGATTACGGTACGTAGAACGGGCAAACAGCTAGTTCTTAAAAATAATTATAATCTTTACAAAAGTAATAAAAGCAAAATTATCCCACCAACTACATACATATAACACCAAGTCAATAGCAAACATAGGATTCTCTATTCCTAAAAAATTGAACAATAAAGAACAGCTTCTTATCCCTCACAATTTAGCCCACATTATATTCATTAATGGGGGACTACAACGAAGCATTTGCCCAGCTTGAAAAACATTTCAAAACCCAAAAACTGGAGAATCTTTTGTATGCTCACTTATGGACTGTGTTCGAGACCTAATTGACATACATCACTTTGTTAAAAAAATTGTAAATTTTCAAAAGAGAACAAAAGCTACAATTACTATTGCTTCCTACGATCAGCCATCAGCAAATAGAGCTCTGTGGAAGGACCTTTCTCACAATCACTTCCTTGAGGTACTGAGAAAAGAAATTAAAGGATCAAAAGCTCAGCTCGAAAGGTCCATCCTACTGCATGACGAGCCTCTGGAAGAAGGACGCCCGTATGAAGATGCAGAGCAACCTACAAGCATTGTGAGTCAGGTGAGTATCAACCAGCCACTGTCCACAACACAGACACCAGCAGCCTCCCTTCAACGTCAGCGGCATCTTCGTCTCATAGTGCGAGTGATAGTGCAAATCATGGGCAATATAGTGATTGTGAAAGTGGTAGGGGGTAGGGCCGAGAATAATAATAGTACTTTTTTAGCTCACCCTTCAATCTGCATAGAAATATTAGAATAGAAAAAATCCCACCCATTTAAGCACCGTTCTTACAGCCAATCAATTTGTTTTGCTAATAAATAAAACTAGGAATCTTAAAATTTTTCATGAAAACATGCAAGATTTACAGTCCCGTATTGAACCGTTGGAAATAATTTTGTCAGAAATTAAACCTGATATAGTAATACTTTCTGAGCATAATTTTGGTACAGTCGAGATAGAACGTACCTGTCTAATTATTTCTTAATAAGTCGTCAATATGCTCAAACTACCGCTACAGGAGGAGGAGTAATGGTTTTGGCAGAACGGAGTTTGAAGGGGAAAAATGTTGTCTCTTTAAAAGTAAATAGCCTTTGTGAGGATAAAATGTTTGAATGTTGGCTAAGTTTCAAATAGGTAAATTCAAATTTATAACAGCAGCAGTACGTAGAAAACCTAATTTTCAAACAATATAATTTCTCAACAGGCTCGATAACCTAATTACTATTCTGTTAAAAAAATTAAAATATATTGTGATTTCTGGAGATTTTAATATAAATATTTTAAAAAGCGCTACTAAATCAGTTGAATTAAAAAATATTCTTACTCGGCATGGATTAAGGTACTCAGTAGACTTTCCCACCAGAGTAACAGCTAATTCCAGCCAGAATCCGGGATAGATAATTTTTTAACTAACATAACATTGATGTAAATTTTCTTTAAATAGAAGGTTTAGTAAATGGTTTGTCTGATCATGATGGGCAGGTATTGAAAATTATATGTACATTTGACAATAATGAAAATTAACAATTATTTAGGTATGGGAGGAAATTTACAATTGACAACACGGCTCTCTTCAATTCATTACTTGTAAAGGAGGATTGGAGGGCATTCCACAATGCAACTCTTGATGAAAAGTACAACAGTTTTGATAGCATATTTAAATATTATTTTAATTTTTTCTTTTCCACGGGTTCTATTGAAAATAAACAAAAATAAAAAAAAACATGGATAACTGAGGAGTTAAAAAAGGAAAAAAACAATATTGTAAAACAACAGGCAAGAAGAACAAAGTCTACTGAACTTCATAAACAAGTAAAAACTAGAAACAGGCAGTTTAAAATAAATTCAGTAAATACAAAGAAAAATTTTTTCCAAACAAAATTGCAAACTCCCACTTCTCCAAAACAATTTGGGAAATCATTAACTCATAAGTATCAAATTAAAAATTCAAATCCAGTGAAAATATTGTAGTAGAATCTGATGGTAGACTGTTTTCTAATCCAACTTATGTTAGTAACATTTTTAGTGACTATTATGTGAATATAATTTAAAACTAGCTGTTTGCCCGTTCTACGAACGGGAATCTTGTAGTAAGTTAAAACCTTATATTCAGAACAGGAGTTGGTTTGCATATTTAGTGCGCATTTTTCCAGATATGATGGCAAAACTAACTGTTTAGGAATACATATAAACCTTCTCAAATACAATATCTGACAGTTTCAAAGCCAAAACGAATGCTTCGCAATTAAATGTCACCCGATCGTGTTAGTCCACATTTTATATCTATGAAAGGAATTGCTTTACAGTATAGATCTATGAGGCATAGCCCTAAAAGGTAGGCCTGTAATTGAAAGTTACTTTTCACACTGGTTAAAAGTAGTTAAAACACTATCTCAACCTCACTACTGCACACTTTATTCGGGTTGAAATTTTTATTAACAATGGTGCTCTTGTCTTTTCCACGAAAAATAAGGACATTAATGCATTACCAATAGACATTGACACACAAATACAGATTTGAGTCCACACAACATTTTGGAGTCCAGACAGAAAACGCTAAAAATTATACAGTAAGACATCAATTAAATTTAATAAGCAATAAGGTGCAGTGTTTATAAATAAATAGTGAAAATAGTGATGTGAACTTTCACGTTATTTGGTGCAGTACCGAAGTTATTAATCTACTTTGGTTTTAATTTTTTTTTTTAGTTTTCGAAAATTAAAGTTATTTCCTATTAATAGCATATTTGTAAGCAGCTTTTAATGTTAACATATTAATGACAGTTTGAAGAAACCACCTTTATCCAAACAAAGGTTTCTTATTTAAAAGATTACGTAATCTCTAAACGATAATCGGTACATATATCTAGCAAACATTCGGATGAAATGTGACAAAAAACGCACAAATCTGTTGTTTTGTACGGTTGTAGTTTTATTTCCTAAGTAGGAAAAGTACCGATATCGTTGTCGAAATGTAAGTAAGTAGAAACCAAAAGTGACACATTGGAAAAGCGAGTTTAGCTACATCTGTTAAGTTAAACCTCTGTTACGGTACGATCACAGCGAAATCAGAAAGATCTTCCAAGATCGCAGCTACATCCACGATCACCCACTGCAGCTGTGATTTTTTACTTTGCTTTGCACTTTACACAACTGTCCTTGAAGCGCCGTTTATGAGTGGAAACCTTTGTAAGCTACGTTATTGGTGACGATGATTAACACGTTCGCTACTGCAATAGTACGAAATTTTCCATTCACATGGACCAGCGACGCACATATGCGACGGCCGATTCCCACCCATAGACTGCCGTCGCATATATGCGTCGGCTAGTCACATTAAAATAGACTGCCGACGCATATTTGCGTCGGGGTTCTAATGTTATTAAAATGCTCATATCTTTGTAGTGGTCTATTTGAAGCCACTGAATTCCCTGCAGTGGTCTACAGAGATGTCTGACGCACAACTGCGTCGCTTGGTCTGTGGATATGATGATTGGTGACGTCATATAATAGTTGGAAAATATGGTCTTTACTTTTCTGCATCACTGTATGTATGTATGCAGTATGTAGGCTGCATTATCCTCGCATATATGCGACGTTTAGTCTATTTCAAGAAAACTATGATAATTTTCACTATTGTCTTCGCTGTAGACCGGGCGTCGCAAATATGCGACATCACAAAAGGTTATAACAAATACAAAAAAACAAGAATAATTTATTTACAAACACGATTGAAGCATATTACAATGTAAATGATCACTGTTTTACAGGTTTTCGCCCGTGGTCTGTGTGTACTGTTATCCAAGTGACAGCCGGTCTATGTGTAAGATTCAAATGTATACCTCGGTCTGTGGCAATGACCGCGGCGTCGCATATATGCGACGCTCAGTAGCGAACGTGTTAAAAAAATGTAAGTTTCCTTGCACTAATACAACACTGATTCACGATATTTTCCCCGGTTATCAAAACTCAAGAACAATCATTGCACTTGCGATGAATTAAACCGGTTAAGTAAGGCACAACGTTTTTAATCTCACTTTGTTTGGATGTGCTGACAAAACTTGATCGGAAATGGTTGCGGTATTTGTAAACAACTTTTAATGTAAACATATCGGTGACAGCTAGAAGTGAGAACTAATCCAAACAGCTGATCGTTATTTCATTAAATGTAATGTAATAGTAAACATTGGGAGAAAATTTGACAAAAATCGAACAAAATTGGGTTTTTGATGGTTCTTTTTTTTGTTTCCGAAGAAGTGAGGCCATGTTTTTATAGCCAAAGACACTCTCACCAATCCAGTAAGTAAATACAGAAAAATGATTTGAACCTTGATCGGTACTCTAGTTTTCTAGGAGTAGGCCGCGTAAAATGACATTTTAGCGTTACAGACGGAGTCACAGAATGGACAGACAAACACACAAACAGACATACAGACAGTAATTGAGATAAGACTTGTTTCGGCTTTCTTAGGCTATGAAACGTAAAAATAACCAAAAACTGCATGATTCTAAGAAATGTACAGACAAAACTGTAATTTTATTTATATAGATTTACTTAAGGAATTGCCTCCAGCACAGCCAGTGACTTGGACAAATAACTCGTTGATTACAAAAAAAGTGTTCCAATGTAATCCACTTCATGAAGACGAATTTGCTAAATTAATTGATTCCCCGGAAAATAAAAACTTACAGATATGATGAGGTGCCAATAAAAGTTATAACATTTTAAAAAATCCCATTGATCTTTATTATACCTGATTAATCCATCCTTCATTTCTGGCATCTTCCTGGACAAATTAAAGATTTCTAAAATCATTCCAATTTACAAAAAAGGGGAAGAACTTAATGTCGAAAATTATCGTCCAGTTTCTATTCTCCCTTTAATCTCAAAAGTTTTTGAAAAAGCCATGCATGGTAGATTCGTGTAATTTTTAGAACAAAATAGTCTTTTAGATGACAAACAACACGGTTTTTGTAAAGAGAAATCTGTCACCACAGCTCTGATGAATTTTACTGAATCGATTAATTATAGAATCAATAGTCAAATAAGAAAGTGTTGCTGATATTTTCATGGACCTTTCTAAAGCATTTGATAGTATTTCACATGAAAGGCTGCTACAGAAATTACATTATCTTGGAATTCAAAAAACTCCTTTACAGTGGTTGAGGTCATATCTTACCAACAGGCAGCAGTTTACAGAAATCAGTCATATAAACAACACTCAAATTCCAAAAATTCCATTATCAACACAAAAAATAAAGCATGGCGTCCCCCAAGGGTCTATTCTTGGACCTTTACTTTTTATTTGCTATGTTAAGAATATGCCAAACTGTCTTTGTAAAACAAAATATATAATACTAAACTCGTACAGTATGCTGATGATTCTAATCTTATTGTATCTTATTTGCTGGGACGGGAACAATGTCAACCAGTACAGTTTGTACGACAGGCCTGATCGTTTTTGTAAATTTTATTCGTATTGTTCGTATGTGTTAAGTGTTCTAACTTCAACGATGCTACTTCAGCCGAGATTTGTTATCTGACGATGGCATTGTAATGCCCAAACGGCCATAACCAACCTAGTTACAACATTTGAGCTGGATTGACTAATACAATGTAGAAATAATAGAATAGAAAGTAAAGCCTTTTCTATGGATTTTAATTATTGTATCTGCTAAAATGCCAGATTGATTTTGCTATATGGCGGTTTGAGCAGACAACTTGCATACGTTAACACTTTGCATTTAAACAATATTTAATAACTAATTAAGTTTTTTATCATTAAAAAGTTTTTAAAATCAAAAGCTAGTTAATTGATAATGGGAACAAAGGCACCGGAAAATTGCACTTTTGGAGGAGGTTGTTGGCCTCCGGAATCAAAATAAAAGCCTAAAATCAGAAGTTGATGTCCTTAAGGCTAAAGAGAATTCGTCTCGAGAGGCCATTGACAAAATGGAATTAGATTTAGCTGAGCTCGATCAATATGGCAGAAGACTCAACCTCAGAATACAAGGTTTGCCAAAACAACCAAATGAAGAGATTGTAACTTTGATGGACCAAGTAGCCAAGAAGATCGGCGTGGAACTTGAGCCTCACCACATCCATCATGCTCATAGGCTACAGGCCAGACGGGATGGCAATCCTCCGACAGTCTTGGTACAGTTTTACTCTAAGAGAACAAGGGACATCTGGCTGAAGAATGGGAGGAAGACTAAACTAAACAACATGTTTTTCTACAAGAACATGTGCCCATACTACAGAAGCCTACATAAAGAAGCGAAAAAAGAGCTACAACTCATAAGTATGAATTTGTATGGTTTAGTGGCGGGCGGGTTTTGGCGAGGAAAAAGGAGAATGATAACATCAATGTTATTAGGATCTAAGGACGACCTGAAAAAAATAAGATAAATTTACTTATATTTGTTCTCTCACTCTTCAAAGATAAAATTCTCTCTACTCTTATCAGAACTGATAACACTTTTTCTTCCCCAGAAATCCAAGTTCCCCAATACTATATATACACTAGTGGCTTGTAGGGACATAAGTCCCTAAAAAACTCGATAATATAAAACAAATTATTCTAATATTTAAACAAACTAAGAACGATATTATCCTATGCGTCAGAATAGATATCCCTGTACGTCATATCTTTTGTGTAAAAACAGTTTGCTGTTTGTCTTTGTTTGCCTTTGTTGATGTTATTTTCAATAAATCATTCAAATCACAACATGGGTTTAACTCTGCTCAAGGCAGCAAACATATAATTGTTTGTGAATAAATGCTGATTTACTAAGGTCGCTTTGGTCTTATGGTTTATGGTGATGAAAAAAGGGTCTCCTGATTGGAATTTTGGAAATTGTCTTCGTCAAATATAAAAATGCAAAGAAAGGTGTGTTAAGGTAAGCTTAGTTCTTGGCCAAACCCGCTAAATTAGCACCCCTACCCAGTTAATATTTCTAAGTCTATACTCCTTTTGTTAAGGTTTAACTACATTAGTGTAAAGTAAAGGCATCCCATTGACCAAACATAGCCCTAAATTTTTTCTGATCAACATAAAAAAACTACAATTAGTAGTTGGTTTATGTGGTGGTATTCCTCTTAAAGGTGCGATTGACGTTACGATTCTATCAAATTAGGCCTAATCATCGGCTGATTCTTAACTCTTTTGACAGAGAGTACTCTCTCAACAGACAGTACTTGTTTAAAATCTCCAAACAATATTATTTTTCCTCCCATTGGAACTTGTCATAGTACTAACTTAATTAACAAATATATATTTCTTGTACGAACCTATTCCATCTTTATTCCCAGGTTATTTTCTAAGAGTAGCCGTTGGAGGTTATTCCACATCATACAAAATATTGATTAAACTCTACATAACATATGTTTTTAAATAAAAACAAAGCAGAAGTTGTCCTAATCTTGAATCGTTAACTATTTAGTCAATGTAGTTATTTTATGTTAAATATTAAAAATACACAAATTTGAAATGTTTCTCAGTAAAATCATTTATTTCCACATTCTATAACTTAACTAAAAAGTTTTAATTATTATAGGTAACGTTATCCCTGGTTTTATATAGTACATTGCAAAATTGACTGGCAAATAAGTAATCCAAATGTTAACATGGCGTACTGGCTTGATGATAAATTACGATCAGCTGTATTGCAGTAAACAAAATCAGCAGTAAATGGCTTCTAATGCTATTCTTATGGAGAACATTTTACGTTATATCTCGATTTCTGGTAACTTTATGGGAATTCTGCTATTTTTCCCCGAGTCCCTGGGGTCAAGACCTTTAATTTAAGACCCCTCCCACTTTTCTGCGACCTACCAGATGTCCACAATTTTCTGGTAAATAATTTGTCTTACAGAATTATATATAAGGATACTTTTCACTGCTTACTTTTATTATTTTCTACTTATCATCAACCATAGCCTATTTCTTGTTGTTTATCTTTCAAATTCTAATTCAATGTTTCTAACCTTCCAGATTTTATTAGTTTTGTTGTTGTTGTTTATTTCAGAGTTTACATATTGTTATTTATTTAGGACCAATAGTTTATTTCCTGTTGTTTTTGTCCAGAGTCTATTGCTATTTATTGTCCAGATTGTTTTCATTTTTGTAGGCTTAGTGTATCCAGCTGCAACACTTAAATATCATATCAATTAATAAGCACTGGGATACTCTGAATGTACAATTAGGCTCAAGTAGCTCTGCTTTTGATGTAATAATTCTAAGTGAAGTAGCATGTGATAAAAATAATAGTGCATTGTACACCTTGCTAGATCTCATTGATATTGTGTCTGCGTGGGATTCATACTTGGCTTAAAATACATACTTTGTATGGTTGCCATTTAATAAGAAAGTATTAAAGTACTGGCAGAGTACCCGTTCTTCGTACGGGGTTGGCGTATACAATTCTTATTGCAGTTATACTCGTGCTTTGCGTTTGCAATGCGAGAGAACACGGTTTTAAGAAAATTTGGTTCTTTTAATTTATAGTATACAATATTATAGCACATCTACCATAGCTAAAATGTTCTACCACTGCAACTAAACAATAGAAAAAAGTAATGTTCTCATTGTGTATCATAGCTTTTTGTTGCTCATTGGTTCAAATTAGCTATTGTCATAAATTCAAAAAATCTATAGTACTGTTGGTAAACTTTATAATTTTATAATGCTATTGAATATCATAGAACCAACTTGTGTAGTTGAAACAGCTGACTAAATTCTTTAATTCATTTTAAATATGAATACTTAGAAGGTTAATATGGGAAACTTCAGAGCCATGGGGGCAGAGCCCGAAAGGGTTTTGAGATAAGAATATGTCTATATGTTAATCGGGAACGTGAGCTATCATCATACAAAATTTCAGCCCAATCCAACAAGTATTTAATGCATGATTGAACTTCAAACAAACAAACAAACAAATAAACAAACAAACAAATGCACAAACTTTCACATTTATAATATTAGTAAGATAAAGTAAGTATTAAGGGAATACAATTTTGGTAATATTATATTTTGTTTGCTGTTTATTTCCGAATATTTTTATGTGATCACCTTGTAGTTTTGCTGCTTAGTTCTGGCAGCAGCCATATTTGATTCCAAATGTGTCGGAGTTGGACAAAATGGGATGGTTTTGAGTTGGACAAAAGGGGATAGGCATTTTTAGAGTTGGAGCTGGAAGAAAGAGAAAGAAATAAAAAAGAAAATGCTAAAATAGTTAAAATGAAAGAAAAGGCTAAGAAAAATGGGCTGTTTGATATAAAAAAAAATGTGAAAAACAAACAGATAAAAAAAGGAAAGAGCCAAGAAAACCCAACCAAACCATCCCTGTTCAACAAATAAAAAAGTTTATTGTCCAGGAAAAGTCCTCCTCGTCTGAAGATGAAGAAGGTAAAGAAAAATCAACTTCGTTTGGTTTTCAAACGATAGCAGGCTTACAAACGATAGGCGGCTATTTAAGCATCTCCGCCATCGTCAAGCAAACAAAAGGATCCACTTGATGTGTCGTCAGAATAAATAAATAAACACACATTTTACACAAAACATAAAAAACATAGAAAACGATAGTGATAGGCCTATCGGTACTTTCCTGTTATCTGGTACCTGCGAAAAAATTCTTTAACCACAAATACAACTTCGTCGATCCAGAGTCCGGAGCACATACTACCGTTTAGGTTTAGGTTTAGGTTTGGTTAGGTTAGGCTAGGTTAGGTTAGGTTTGGTTAGGTTAGGTTAGGTTAGGCTAGGTTCGTTTACTTACAATACTCATGTTATTGATAAACTAACCTAACCTAACCAAAGTACAACCAGGTACCAGATAATAGGAAAGAATTTTTTCGTAGGTACCAGATAACAGGAAAGTACCTGCTAATCACTATCGTTTTTTATGTATTGATAACGCTGATCTTATGTACTGATAAAACTGATAATGCCGAGCGTGATCAGTTAACCGAAAGACTGATCGTAGATGTTGCCGTAATCGCGGGAGACGATTACCAAAGTCGCAGAGACTGCAGGTTATGCTCCTCCCGATATCCGACCTTTTGGCCGTTCCGATTGCCATGGTCCTATCATGGTCGGATATGAGGGGTTCTACTGTACCTAACCAGCAGATGATTTCTCATATTTGAGCACCAACTAAAATTGCTAAAA
Organism: Macrosteles quadrilineatus; assembly: GCF_028750875.1. Lineage (NCBI taxonomy): Eukaryota > Metazoa > Arthropoda > Insecta > Hemiptera > Cicadellidae > Macrosteles > Macrosteles quadrilineatus. Next base: position 34,795,568 of record NW_026542594.1, on the reverse strand, counting down.
ACTGTAATGTAAAAAAAAAACAAGCATTGTAAGATAGAAGAACCATTCATTTTTTAACAAATACTCAGACCTCAAGAACTAATTTGACTTATTTTAATCTCTTTGACACTGCCAATTAATTTTAAATTAGTGTTGATTTGGCCAATCTAGTAATTATGTGATTTATCCCATTTTTTGGTCTACATGACTGATTAAAATAATTTTCACAGGAGAAACGTGATGAATTAGATAGCTTAATTACAGCTATTACTACAAATGGGTCCCACCCCAGCAAGTGTGTAACCATACAGCGAACGCTTGATGGCAGATTACAGGTAACTCATATTTTTCTTTTACATTTTAAAATGCAACAATATTCTACAGACAAAAATCACAAAAAAGACTACTAATGGAAGTATATGAAATGTATTTTATAATCAGAGATGTACATAAATTAAATTATAAGGGAAGTTTGATTCATTAGATGTTACGTTACTAAAATGTGAAATTATGAAATGAGAAATAAATACTTTTGTTAATAGACATTCAAACATGTCTTCAAGAAGAACTGGTAATATTGGAATTAATATATATTTAAGATAAAAACTTCACCAATATTCCTGAATTTCTAAAAATTCAGAAATATTGGTGAAGTTTTTTTTTTAAATTTATATTCAAACATGCCTTGCGGAAAATAACATCAATACAGTTGGGAAATTCTAATGTTCATTATTTTCTTCATGCAACACTAGTAGGCAGTGAGTAATCCTTGTTACAGAGTATTGTTTATCTTTGTAGGGACAGGATCTCCAATTAGGCCTTTTTTTATTTACACTTAAATCTATTAAACTAACATTAGGTTCAAAGAGTACCTCGGTTTCCTGCTACAGAGAGGGTAATAAAGTGTGTTTTTTAGTAAAATACAATATATTATAGCTGATATATTTTATATTATAGCTTGGTATAAAATAAATAAATTTGCCATGTCAATCAAATAAAATATATCTATAAACAAGCAAACTACAACAGTTCACTTATTTTCAGTAAGCACGCCCGGACTGGGACCATTTGGGGCCCTCAGCTTCATGCTGTGAAGGGGCCCTCTACCAGGGGATTATGTTGTATTAGGTTTTTTGTAAACGAGTTTTTTTTCTCACTATTTTGGCATTTATAAGAAGGATGACATTTAGCTAGGTATTTATAAAATATTAGAGTACAGTATATTTACTTGGCCTATTATTTATCATTAAAACAGGGTTGGTACGGTCAGGGAAAACCTGGAAAACCTGGAAATGTCAGGGAATTTTGTTGGTCTGGAAAAGTCAGGGAATTTTGGAAAAAATCTGGAATTTCTCTTGAAAGACTACATTTTGCATCTACATCTCAATACTTGGTCAAAAACATGGAAGTTTGACGAAAAAAGCGATGTAACAAAAACATCGGGAACCTACCATTGATATAAAAAACATAGAACATCGACAGACATTCTATCATCACCCTCTGATTACTGGCTTTAATTGAACGCACCGAGCTCCCAGTGTTTCTACACGACCAAAAGAATATAATCCCGGTCACTGGGTTAAGAAATCCCGTTTAATCCCTTAAGATTTTTTATGTTAAATTCTGAGTGTTAAATTAGACATATTGCGTTTAAATAGTTGTTTTAACATTGCTATTATATTTTGTTAAGGAAATTTCTTCGATTGGGGTTAGTTTTTCACTAAAATAAAGCATAGTAAATAAAAACGGACGTCATAGTCAAAACTCCTGTTTTATCCCAAATCCCCTTCAAATCCCGCTCATGCTCTAAAAATCCTGTTTTCGGGATAATAATCCCACGTATGAAAACACGGCTAGTACTGCGATGCGCGGAAGGATAGGCCTACATTCATCGTTTCAATTTCAATACGATACTGAATACAATTCCTCATTGAATTTATACCAATACTGATTCAAAAAACTGCACTTGTAGGAGTTTATAAAAAAAATTTATTCTGTTATTTGAAACATTTAATATTTTAGTTTGGTACTACTTTTTGTCTCCGGTACAAGCATGGTAGTTATTTTTCCAATATCACATGTTTCTTCCGATATAAGCCGATGATATCGCAAGCAAAATATCGATATATATCAGTATCAGAAGCACCGTATCGTCTATCTGCTCGTGTCAAGTCAAGGCCAAGTAGAACATAAAGTGTGAGGTTAAGTTAGTTGGTACTCTTAATTTTCCAGATTCCAGATGTTTAATTCTTTTCTTATTGGTTTTATGAGTAAACTATTTAGGCCTACATTTTTTCTAATAACTCTTGATTCTGACTATTCGATATCGTCTTACGGCATACCTGGAAAAAGTATAATATCAGTCTGGAAAACCTGGAAAAGTCAGGGAATTTCATTTTCCAAAATCAGTACCAACCCTGTAAAATCAACTTTATTGTTTATTGAGATTAAAAATTACATTATTTTTAGGTTTCTACAAGAATACAATACACACATTGTAGAAGTGTCAATAAGTGTTATAACAGTTCAAATTGAAGTGCAGTATTATTCACACCAAAGTTAATAAATTGTGTCAACATTATTTGTGTGGTAATAATGATCACAACAAGATTTTAGGGACTTGAAAAAATAATACTAACAAGACATAGACTGTATTAATCAGTAGGCCTACTTAACAACAAGAGCAAAAATGTTAAACTATAAATACACATAACATCAACATGGAATATTCACAAAAATTACTCACACATTTACAACTACAGTAGAACCTCACTAATTCGAACCTCAATAATTCGAAAACCTCTATAATTAGTAATGTTTGTCTGTTACCCTCAGAAAACCTCTAAAATTTGAAAAATAATATACCGATAATTCAAAGTGATTTTTTCGATTATTGCAGCCTCTACAATTCAAATTTTGTAGCCATTATTCAAATTGTTACCTCCAAAATTCGAAGTTAACCTCTACAATTTGAACTGTGTCACCGTAAGCCTCTGAAATTCGAATTTAGAACAACAAATATGCCTGTTGAAACATGAACTGACAACATGTACTTTATTGATGTTGTCGATGTGTTCATTAGTCTCCGTTTTCTCAAACTCTCTACACTTAAAACTGGGACCTCCATAATTTGAATGTTATTTATTCTGACCTCTATAATTCAAACTCTCTATATTTCAAACTTCCTATAATTCGAAATATATTGTCTTTCCTCTGAAATTCGAATTAGCGAGGTTCTACTGTAATAAGCACTGTCTACAAGCTGAACATTTACTCACAAACGCATACACACATAGGCCAAGACACAAGAATATTAGGTTGTATCATAGATAAACCATCGATATGTCCCAGATTCCTCATCCTTATGGATCAGCTGAGGACAATTTTGCTGTTAGTTCTGTCTGGTGCACTGTAGAGGTCGTGTTTTGTAACAATTTGTTTCTTGTTACTTCAGCTATTTAGAAAACTCAATTAACCAAATAAAACAATGTAATCATAGACAATAACTCGTCAACTCGTCCCCTAGTTATATAACCGAACAGTAAAATAAAAATCACAAAATTACCCCTAAAATAATAGGAACAAAATTTCGTCGACCCATTGATCAGTGTCACCAACATGAACTAGACACGAAAAGACCTTTAACCCTTCCAGGGCTATGGACGGATATATCCGTCAATCTTTGTTTACTTTCCGGGCTGAAAACGGGTATATCCGTCCCGAGAAATTTCTTTTCTGGGATATATGTGTCCAAAAAACGAATTGATACACAATGTTTATAATACGGTAATAAACATTACACTGCATTATAAATGGGTTATTTTGTTTTTGTGGTTGGCAATAATAATTGCCGCAGCTGTTTTGGCTATTTTGCACCATAGAGTGTGCATAAGTAAATATTGCTGTCACTTCACACATGGTTGTTAGTGAGTGATGTTTACATTTTGTGTTTTGTACTTTATTTTTATGTTATTGAGCTAAAGGTACTAATGCAAACGATCTGAAATTTGAAGAAGTTATTGAGATGCTTAATCAATGTCTTGAGAGGGGTTTTATAATTGGCAGTGAAAATAATAGTATGGAATGTGATGGATATGATGAACATGAAGAACAGTCTTTACGTAGTGGAAGTCTTGGCGGGGAATGGGATTAAGGACATGGGAGCGGAACTGAGTGGTTTAGATTTACTTCAGAATGATAGATACATTTTTATGGATAACAAATAAAACAAGAGAAGGAATGGCCTAAGGTTGACGGATATATCCGTCTGCCGCCCATAAGATACTCAAGATTATTGGCAGTGTTCATATTTTGTGATTATTACTGAGGGCGGCAGACGAATATATCCGTCCACCTTATGTTTTTTGTGGGCCAAAGACGGATATATCCGTCAAATCAAATTTTATTTTCTTCATAACTTTTGTACAAAAATTAGTGCAGCCCTAAGGAAAATCTTTTTATGACCCATGAATTATTTCAAGTTAAATAAATACAAAACGCAACCACTTTAGTTTTTAATTTTTTGCAAAAAATAATTAAGCTCCAGCCCTTTATTTAATTCAGCCCTGGAAGGGTTAAGATTTACAAGAAAGTCAAGAAAACCACTTTTGTAGGTTAGTCTATGGTTGTATTTACCAGTACTGTAATAACCAAGTTATATATTGTTGTTTAAATTCCAACTGCTTATAATTTGCCATTTAGTAGGCCTTCTTCAAGAACATGATTAAATTATTCTGCTAAGTCTGTTAAATTAGGCTACATCTTTAGTTAGGCATAGTAGCCGAGATTTATTTTTACTAACTAAAATAATGAACTTTAAAAAATCTGGCTACAAATTTTAATATGGGGATGGAATGTCTAGTTGTATTAATAGTCAAAGCTATTATGTTCTTAATAAAAACATGAATTTGAAATAAAATTTTCTTTCCAATAGAGCAAACTATTGATGCTCTTAATATCACAATATTTTTATGTGGGCAAGACGATGCAGTAGCTGTTTGACTGACATTGAATTGTCCATTGTGCAATACTAGCTGTACTCTCTGAATTTTCTTGTGTTAGAAATTTTAACAGTTTGAATTAATGTGGTAGCCGTGTTTCGTGCGTGTATACATAGCTGACCTTTATGTTACTGCTTTTTAGATGCGATAGTGTTTTTTTTTATTCGAAATTCTATAGTCGAATTTCATCAATTGATTTTCACATTCGAATTATTCCTATCCACTTCTTGGTATCGGTAGCGGCATTGACTCTTGACGATCAATTATTCTCGATACACATACCAATGTTCCAGAATCGGTAACATCGAGAATCAACACATCCCTACCAGAAAGCTTCCAGTGTCTTTTTCTTCTTTTCCTGTCTTTTTGTGCTGTCTTTATGCTGAGCAATCAGCTGATAGAGCATCACTTTACCGTTGTCTGCTAACCACAACACAAGTCTCCGCGCAGACGATGTTATTACCCTACATCAACGTAACTCAATTTACAATAAGCTACAGTAGGTTGTATGCCTTTATATAAACAGCAATATACCACAAGTTGTTAAACACAGTTCTCTAGTTTGGAAAATATAAACAAAACGTTACTGAGAACATGTGATAACTCCTAACAAGCAACAACATTTTTTGTAATTTTATGCGAGAAGGGGCCCCTTTGGGACCTAGCCAGTCCAGGCCTGTCAGTAAGAATAACATGATAGCCTGCTGTACTTTCAAAACAACAGAACTTAATGGTGCAGGACCCACATATGCAAGCAAAAGATCCCTTCGAGCATCCTCTGCTCTCTGAGAGTCTTCTCCCAAACCTTTACCTTGCATAACAAGAAAAAATGTGCTTCATAATCGTCCCACCTAGTAGACTCATCATAGCCTTCACATTTGAACTACTCTATCTTTGATTGCAATGTGCCTTCTTTAGTTTCAAACTTTTCATACTTATCTCCCTCGTTGAAATAATTATTTGTTCTGTTGGTTCGTTTACTCATCCTCGCAAATGTAGAATTACACTAAATTATATTCAAAATACAAAAGAACCATTTTATTTAACTTTTAAACACAACAACATAAACAGAATATTTAGGCCCGGTTTCCCCAACATCATATAAACTTAGTTTTAAGTTAAACGGTGATTTGAACTTAGTTTAACTTTGATTTGTGTTTCCCCAAATTTAAACTAGGTATTAATCTAAGTTAAAACTAAACCACCTCTCAACTTGGTTTAACTACTGGCGATAAAATAAACTGAGTTAATATTAGTAAATTACAACAGTAACATAACCTCAAATAATTTCAAAACAAAAAGTAGGTGTTGAAACAATAATAATTGAAGCAACTACAAATTCATTTGGACGAAAATAGGCTTGGCTTAGGGCTAGCGTATATTGTAAAGGCCTAATTAAGTTATGTTTTATTTATATTTTAATTTATTGTGTTTTATTAAGTTACTTTTTTGTACACTTTTAGCGAATTTCCCATATAGGGAATAAGCTATTAGGTACCGTAGTACTCATGGTAAGACCTGGACCCGGGACCGATTTAATTTTTCGTTTTGAGGTCCCTAGAGGCCAAAAACACCATCCGTTCAAATTCATATATATATATATATTTATATACATATATATTTATATACTAGCAGAGGACCCGTCCTTCGTCCGGGGTTGATGTACCTATGTTTAAATGGTGCTTTTTGAAATCTGCCATGAAAAAAAGAGTAAAATAAGATTAAATTTCAATAAATGTACCTATCAAAAACTTTTAACTTACTAATTAGATAAAAAAAACATTTTCAAACAATAAAACAAACAAAAAACTCAAAGCTTTTACTAAATGATAAAATCAAACATGGACAAACAATAATTTACAACATCTGGGTAATATTACAGTTTTAATTCAATGAAACATGCGATCTTGTTTATAAAAAGCATTGCTCACTAAGCATTGATTATAAAAATGTCTCATTATATACTATGTGAACAAAAAAAAATCAACACTCTTACTACTAAAACACACAGAAATATACTTAGCCCTACTATTTATTGCTCCTACTATTCATGCACCAGAGGCAAGTGCATATACAACCCTTTTATCTATGATACAACTTGGGTTTTTATTGTTGTTTTTAAATTGAAATATTTGATTAGAAAATGTAACGTCATTCAAACAATGTTTATGTCGAGGGTAGGTTAAGTTAAGAGGAACTTGGTTGAAAATATACATGTAGTTACAGTACCATGAAACGCTCGTAAAACGTTATTCATATTAAAATAGAATGTGAAATCTACAGGAAGTAAGTGTCAAAAGTTATAATATAGATAGGTAGTAGCTACCTCTGGATTAGAAAACATCATAACTAACCCATATATGGGTAGTAATATGAAATTATGATTTAAAAATGTGTGAAAAGGAAATGGTGTAAACAATATTTCTCTTAAAATGGTGAATATATACAACTAATTATCTCCTTGAGAAAAAGTTTCAATTTTTAAGGTGTGTGCCCAACTCTAAACACATGTTAATTGTAGACAAATGTTAAAATGATTGAAGTAAATATAAACTGTATAATTTCACTATTTTGTACACCTAAATCTTTCAATACAATTATTCACATTAGCAAAATTTTAAATTATTAATTAGGGTTGGATACAGCAACAGATATACAATCTGACTTATTTCATAAAATCAATAATCAATGAACCATCAAATATAAGAATAAATAAACATGTCACATGATTGTAGAGAACATTATATGCCTATTTATAAGTCAGCTGTGGAATTGTGAATTAATGTGGTTTGACAGTTCAGCTTGTTTACATTTGGGTGGCATAGCAAATTGCAAAAATTGTATTTGTTCTCATGGCAGCCATGGAGACCAATCAATATTTACTTTTAAAATTCTCACCTCAGAACGTTTAAAGCCAAAGGGGCAAAGCCCACGGTCAGTGTCGAATTGTGAATAGTCCTATAATGGTCCTTGATATGGTAGCTATATTTTTGTAAAATTCAAGCCCAGTTGCTTCAGTAGTTTTTGCACCTATTAGTAATACACATACAGACAGACACCATTAGATTTTTATATAATAGTATAGATATATATATATGTGTCCGTTAGCGCGATAACTCAAGCAAAAATGATCCGATTTTGATGAAATTTGGTACAAACGTGTAAACCTACGTTTATTCGAACGAGTTCGCGAACCAGCATAATCGGACCATGGGAACGGGGGTTTATGGGGGGTTTTATGGGGTAAAAATGGGTTTTTCCCATTTTTGACCCTAAAAACAAAAAATTTCGCAATTTCTTTTCAAACCGTTTTGTAGAGCTTAAAAAAATAAATAATTTAGTATATTGAAGCGCTGTTGTGTGCCTAACGGTAACGGAGAAAATTCAAAAATAGTGTAATTAAAAATTCCTATGTTATTCTTATGGAGAAAATGAAAACTGTTGTAGTTTACTTGTTTATGGATGTATATTGATAAAATTTGGCAAATTTATTTATTTCATCTTATACTATTGACGTATGGTCAAAAAACACTTTTTACCTTCCCCGTAGCAGCAACCCTAAGCACTCATTAAATCTAAAGTTATTTAAATTATGAATAAATATGTCTTAATTATTTTAAATATTTGAGTAAAAATGTAATCAGGCAAGTTTAAATTCGCTTAGTCTGCAGGTTTGCTGCGGCGGGGTATTTTTTTAAGTTTGGCAGTATTAATTGCAGTATTTGCCCCTTAACTCAAATGGAAGAGTTAATAGACATTTTCGAAGAAATAATTCTTCTTGTTATAAAAGAAAAATCAACTTTATAACATAACCTTAAACAGTGATGTTATTCTAGCTGCAGTCGCACTTTGCTGTCTGCTCTACTGAGTTGTTGTAGCGTGACGTAGGAAACACTATCCCAAAACCCACCGACGATTCCTCACATTTAATACACATTCAGTATTGCCAACCGCTCGAATTGCCGTTTATCTTAAACGAAGCAAGTAAAATGTTGGAGAAACCAAACACACATTTTAAACGGAGTTTAAAAATAGACTAGTTTATTATAAACTTAGTTTGTACCCCATTTTGGGGAAACCGGGCCTTAATAACAAACTGTAATAACAACAAAAATAATAAACCAGCTGATGAATTAATCTTATACAAATTTAACTATCTAACAGTATGGACTTTGGTCTTTTAACACAGCCTTAACTTATTCATAATATTGTTTGTTGGATCTTGAGGAATAGGGATGTTATTAAATTGTCAAATATCAAAGTCAAAAAAGAATAGTCAATTTCAGTACAACATTTCATTAAACTGTCTATTTACAGTTATGTTTATTCTTTATTCTTTATGTCTGTTTATTCTTTAACAATATTAAAATACCCCCGTCGCAGTAAACCTGCAGACTAAGCGAATTTCAACTTTCTGATTACATATTTACTAAAATATTTCCGTAAATAAGACATATTTATTCCCAATTTAAATAACATTCTTAGTGTTTAGGTTTGCTGCTACAGGGAAGGGTAACAGTGTTTTTGACCAAACGTCAATAGTATAGGATGAAATAAATAAATCAACATATATCCATAAACAAGTAAACTAGAACAGTTTTAATTTTCTCCATAAGAATAAATTGGAAATTTTAAATTTGCATTATTTTAAATTTTCTCCGTAATCATTAGGCATACTACAATGCTTCAATATACTAAACTAGTAGTACGCTTATTCTGCGCGTAACGGGATGAGTGAACATGAGCGCAATAATGAAAAGAGTCCACCCACACCTAGCCTACTTACATGTGTCACTGGTGAACACAATAATGTTATTTGTATGGGCAAATCAACCAAATCTCAGTCCGCAACAATCCTAACTTCTCGTCCATTAATTAACCAAAGTCATTGGTAATATAATATACGTAATGGATTTCCAACAGTTATCGATAGGAGGTAAATCAATCGTTCCTGTACAAAACGTCTCTTCATTAAATGAAGCCTATTTCCATATTTGTTATGAGGTCTATCATAAACAAAACTAAGCCAAACTGAACTAATCTAACTTAAATAAATTGCCAAAGCACAGTGTAAGGAATCTAAAAAATATATCGTATGGCTTACAATGATGATTTATAACAAAGATTTTTTTTTTTTTTTTTTTTTTTTTTTTTTTTTTTAGGGTGAGGAGGGAAAATGCTTTTACGCACACAGGTAGCCAGCCTGTAGTGTGAGACTCCTGAGTTTATCACAGACTACTCACTAAAAAACCCCCTCTACTCTGTTGGACACAGACCTGGAATTGTTTGTCACATTACTTCAAGTCCGGCCAACATGTGACCTAAGCCCACAGGGCTCGCACCGTTTCTGGCATTATTTATTTTTTGACCTACACCGCATCCCGGTCGAGGTCAAGCTTCTTGGCGCGGAGAACACCCTGGATGTAAAGTGACACACAGGTCCAATTGTCCTCACCCTCCATCATCATCGGTATGACCGTGTCCACCGACAGCAGTCCTACGAACTGTTGAGCCTCTAGGCGGGGCCTTTCCCAATGCTGGCAGTGGAAGAAAGTGTGTTCCACGTCATCGGGAATGCCTGGGCAGTATATGCAATCGGGTGACACGGCTTTGCCCATCCTGAACAAGTACGACCGGAAAAAGCCGTGACCCGTCAGAAATTGGGTGAGGTAGAAGTTCACCTCTCCGCACCGCCGATTAACCCAAGGTTGGACCTGTTGTATCAGTCGCCTGGTCCAGAGCCCCCTTGTCTCCTGTTCCCAGCTCTCCTGCCACAGCTGGAAGGTCCGGGTGCGTTCCTCAATTCTTGCCTGGTCCTCCCCACGGCGCTGATAAATTGCCTTCCTCTCCGCCGCCAAAAGTTTGACGGGGATGACTCCAGCAACCACCAGGACGGCGGGTTCGGACACTGTTCGATAGGCAGATGCTACCCTTAGTACTGCCTGACGCTGCACTCGGGCGAGCCGCATCCTATATACCTCCTTATTGAGAGCGTCTGCCCAGACTTCCGCACCGTACAGGAGCACGGACTGGACCGCAGACATCAACAGCCTTCTGCGGCTGGACCGTGGACCTCCGACATTGGCCATTAACCGACTAAGGGAAGAAACCATTTTAGCGGCCTTGTCCGCCGTACGGGTGATCTGGTCTCGCCAGCTGAGCTTGCTGTCCACCATGACCCCAAGGTACTTTGCGGCACGAGTGGTTTGGACTTCAACGTTCCCCACCATCAAAGGCACGATGGTGTCAATCCTCTTTTTAGTCAGAATCACAATCTCAGTTTTGCTCAGAGCGAGCGAGAGACCATGTTCTGCCATCCATGCGTTAATGGTTCGCATGACTCGATTTAGTTTCAGCTGGGCAAGCTCAATGCTACGTGCAGCTATTAAAGCCGCAACGTCATCTGCATACCCAACTAGGACAGTTTCCTCAGGCATCTCGGATCTCAAGAGGCTGTCGTAGGCGACGTTCCAGAGGTCCGGGCCCAGTATGGATCCTTGAGCAGCACCAGAAGTTACATCCATCGTCCTGGAGCCTTCTGTAGTGTCGTAAATGATGAGGCGGTACCGGAGGTAGTCCTCTATCATGCGCATGAGGTATGCCGGGACGTGGAAAGTGTTCTCCAGTGCGTCGAGCATATCGCACCACCTCGCGGAATTAAATGCGTTTCGCACATCAAGTGTTACAAGCAGCACAACCCGACGAGAATAGTTGTTAAACTCCTCAGCTCTCATTACGGCTCGCTTTACCTCCTCAATAGCGTCAACCGTTGACCGTCCCTTCCTGAAGCCGTACTGACGAGGGGATAGATTCCCTGCAGCAACCACGGCTGAATTCAGTCGGGAACGGATCAACTTTTCCAAGACTTTCCCAGCAGTGTCCAACATACAGAGAGGTCTGTAAGAGGAGGGTAGGTCTGGGTTTCCTTTTCCCTTCCCCACGAGCACAAGCCTAGCTGTTTTCCAGCAGAAGGGAAACTTCCCCTCGGCCAGACAGGCATTGTACGTGCTCAAAAGGATTTGTGGGTTTATTGAAAAGACTTTCTTCAGGGCCTCACCAGGTACCCCATCCGGTCCAGGAGCCTTGTTGTTCTTCAGGGACAGAACGGCCGCCTCCAACTCCTCGAGACTGAAAAGCGGTACGTCGTCCACCCTTCCGAACTCCCGCAATGGGCGCAGTGTGTGAGTCGGGAAAAGGGACTTTACGATCCTCTCCATAGAGGCCCCATCCATAAGGGAAGGTGGAGAGCGGGTGCCAAGCTTCTTGGTTACTATCTTGTAACCAAGGCCCCACGGATCGGAATCGACATCGTCCCTTAATTTCTCCCAGCAACTGCGTTTGCTCCGGTTAATGGCCCGGCGAAGAGACTTCCTAGCCACCTTGTAAGCGTCAGACTTAAGACGTCTATCTTCAGGTTCTCTGGCCCTGGTAGCAAGACGTCTGGCTCTCAATGCTGCCCGTCGTAGTTCTGCGATCTCGGTTGTCCACCAGTACACAGGTCGCTTATCGCACCGGGATCTCCTGCGAGGCATTGACTCTTCGCAGGCCGAGACTATCAGCCTCATCAATGATGTAACTGATGTCTCTGCGTGAGCCACGCCAGATGCAGCAGGTACCACTGGCTCTCCCCGTAGTATGACTTCAGTGAATTTGGCCACGTCCAGCCTTTTGGTGTTCCACCGAACGGGCACCTGCCGAGACACGGTAGCTTGTCTCTGATGACTATCCATGACATCAAAAATGATGTACTGGTGGTCACTGGCCGTATAATCCTCTAGGACTCTCCAGGCTCGTATCCTCGGCAAGAGGTACTCAGATGCAAGCGTGATGTCTGGGATCGTTCCCCTCATTCCGGGACGCTGGAAAGTTGGCGTGTTGCCCTCGTTTATGACAACAAGTCCAGCCCTGGCAGCAAAGTCCAGGATGTACTTCCCCCGGGAATTAGTGAGAGTCATTCCCCACTCGACAGCCCTAGCATTGAAGTCCCCCGCCACGACAACGTGCCCGGCGGTATCGCGCACGCTCTCTTCCAGGCGGTCTATCTTTCCACGAAAGTCACGGATAGCCTCGTTGGGGGTGAGGTATACACTAAAGTAAGTGACATCCCCGCACCGGACCCAAACGAATCCTCGGCCCTTCGCGTGACTCCTTACCTGCACTTTAGCTGTATTACGAACCCAGAACGCAGCAGTACCAAGTGTATCGGGAAACCAAAGAGATGGGTCCCTGTCCCGGTACTGGTACTGTTCGCTGACCAAGAGAGCGCGTCAACACCGTGTTCGAGGGCAAGCTGACTGAGAAGCGCGTCAGCCGTCCTGGATCGATCTACATTGCACTGGAGGATCCTTATCTTCGTGGTTGGGCTTTCGCTTGTTGTAGTGCGCCTTTAAATGCACTGCACTGCCCAGACCCAGCTATATGTTTAGCGTTTTTATCATTGAGGCCTTTCTCCTTACAGAGGAAACAGGTCTCAACTTTACAGTCCCTACGAGTGTGACCCACCTCCCCGCATCGAAGGCAGTTCTTGCCTCGGTCGGGCCCTTCGCAGTTTCGGGAGGAATGGCCGAAATCAAGGCATTTAAAACACCTCGTTACTTCCACCCTCCGTCTCAACCTGCAATTAACCCATCCAACCCTCAAATGCTGGAGTGCCAAAACCTTACTGGCGTTTGCGTCTGCCATTTCGGCGACCGCCATCCGCTGTTGACTCCGGTTTGGTTTCGTGAGCCACACCCTCAGATTAGCCGTTTGTCCGGCAAGCTCGGGGACAGCTTTTTTTAGGGCATCAATGACGTCATCCTCCGTTGACACACAATCCATATCCCGAACCTCGACGGACGTCTTGGGCTCGAGAGCACGAACGGTGCCCTGACCTTCCACAGCTGCCTTTAGTTCGGCAGCAAAGGCGGCTTTATCTTTAGACTTACCCAGTTCGAGGAGGACGTCCCCGTCCCGGGTTTGTCTAATCGACCGTACAACCGTTTCGGTTTGCTCTGGCTTAGCCTTGGCCTTGATAACACCCAAGACTTCGGCGAATGATCTTCCCTCCAAAGGCTTGACCAAAATTGCCTCAGTCCTGGGCTTTTTGGGCCGCGACTTTTTAGCGAGTGCCGAGCCAGGCACAGCTTGGGCCACGCCAGTCGACTGCGCCCTCACTGCCACATATGTCTTGGAGCCAACTTCCGCGTGCCTCAATTTCCTCTTCTCTTTTTTCGTAAGGCGCTTTTCCCACACAGTCCCAGATGGTGTTTCTACGACTGACCCCTTTCGGGAGCTACCCTCAATGGGTGTCGCAGGTTGCTGTGGCTGTTGAGGTTTCGCTGGAGCGGCAACTACGTCAGAGAAGGACCTAGAAGTCTGGGTCGCCTTGACCTTAACTTTAGGCTTTGCTGTCTGAACAACCTCTTCTCTTTTTGGAGGGCTTTCTGATGTAGGCCTCCTGCGTTTTTTGGAAGGTCGCGCATTGTCGTCAGGTAGGGACACCACCTTCTCGGCGATCCTTTCCATGGCCGCCTTGCTCACCAGCCGGCAGGCGAAGACAAAACCAAGGTCGTCCTCGAGCTTAGCCATACCATTTTTAACCACTTGGTTAACTCCTCTCTGCGTCTTAAAGGTTTCAAGCATTGCCTTTATGGTCTGCTCCATGTTTCGAAGCCGGTTTTCAATGTCATTTTCTGCGTCGAGATATTGCTGACGCAGAAGTACCATTCCCGACACTTCCAAATCTAACGCTGCTGTTAGGGATTCCTCCGGCATCCCTTCACCAGACTTAGAGGGTAGTCCACCGTTTCCTTCTCCACTTGTCAAGGGAGATCCTAAAGTCAAGTCTTTTGTACACCTGAAAGTTGCAGGTGGTGGGGACGTCTTCACGCCTTTCAATGTTGGCGATCTCTGGACCTTGGAGCTTCGCCCAAAAGGGTCTCGCTCTACTTCCGACTTCTTTTCTTGCTCATTCGAGCTACTTATTAAAGATGTGTTCAGGGTATTTGTTATGAAAGCCATCTTGTGTTTACCAGCGCATCGTGCGGCAAGGGGCGGCCCGGAATAGTCAGGAACGGGTATACCCTTTGGGACAGCGCCCCTACCCCAGTTCCCCGAGGCCCAACCTCCGTTTTCCCAGCACCGGATACCTGACGTGCCGGGGGTCACCCGTCACAATGTAGAGCCCGACCTCTACATCCATGCCGCACTCCCTGACCAAGGACCGAAGTGGCTGGTTTCTCACGACTCACTGAGAATACCCATCGGCAGTGCAGAGCACACATCAACCCCTGCAAACACAACAGGGGCACTCCCAAGGACTCCCAGTGAGAGTGTCGGTCACCCTTTTAGTCGCCTCTTACGACAAGCCCGGGAAGGCTGCGGTTCTATTCTAATCCCGAAACCGCAGGGGGGTATTATAAACAACGATAGCGCTATTATATAATCTAAAAATAATTAAAAAGCCAATATATATTTATCTAACTAGTGAATCTAAATGCCATAAACGGTTCCCACACTCCGCACTGCTTAAATTTATCACTTCCATCGCCACTACCTACATCGTGGACCTGTTTCCCTCCCTTCCCCCACCATTTTAGTATTGAGTGTACATTAATCTAACTACCACAAACTGTTCCCACACTCAGAACTTCTCGCATTTACCAAATCCTTCCCCACTTCCTACGACGTGGGCCTGTTTTCCTCCCTTCCCATTTATCTAACTGCCTCACTCATCTATTATTATTTTTTTTTTAAGCTCTACAAAATTGTTAGGAAAGAAATTGCAAAATTTTATGTTTTTAGGGTCAACAATGGGAAAAACCAATTTTTACCACATAAAACCCCCCATAAACCCACGTTCTGACCCATGGTCCGATCATGCTGGTTCGCGAACTCGTTCGAATAAATGTAGGTTTACACGTTTATACAAAATTTCATTAACCCTATAGCTGGCAGTAATTTTACTCTGTAGTGGCAAGGGTTTTTTAGGCGCCGCGCAACCATTTTTTAAAACACTTAAAAAATATATAAATAGCCTAGAAAACACATTATATTATATATCATTTTTTTCAGCAAAAAACAAGGAATAATATTATATAAATTTTAAATATGAAATTTTAATTTACAAAAAAGATTTTTTAGTATATTTACTAAGCGTAAACTTTTTTTTATTTATATGCATATATAATTCCGTAATATAACACAAATCAATGAACTCAAGAAAATTTTTCAAAATATACAAATTGTGCAGAATTCCATGAAGAAAAGAATGATATATAATACATGTACCTTGTTTCTAAAAAAAATACATATAACAGTTTTTATTACTATATACATATTCGGTGTACAACCTACACTAGGCCTAGTACTTGAATTGCATGTCTCCTCGCTACTTAGAATTGGAACTCACTAGATCGGTCACAGTAGTTACAATCATTCATCTTGAAGTGAAATCAACTCACATTTCAATAAAAAATAAAACTTATAACGAAAAAACACCGAAACTAACCAAACACAACGCGAAATAAACAACAACAGACGCTGGTAATAGGCGATTGCGTCACCATGACAATGTCGTCAGCTGATGCTTTATTTTCATAGACTTTTAAGTTTTCCCAAAGGCGTTTAAATAGTTGAAATGCACATCAATTGACAGATTATTCATTTCTGAACCGAATAAATACTATATTAAGTGAATTTTTTTCATTTTCGTACAAAAATCGGCGAATTCCGTTACAAAAAGCGCCTGATATCGGGCGCTGCCGGGCATGCCAGCTCGAGGGTTAAAATTGGATATATCGGATATATATGAATTCGAACGGATGGTGTTTTTGGCTTCTGGGGCCCTCAAAACGAAAAAGTAAATCGGTCTCGGGTCCAGGTCTTACCATGAGACCTGCGGTAATAGCTTATTCCCTATATGGGAAATTCGCTAACATGTGATAGTTAATCTTCACAAATAAATCATACAGAAGAAATATAAAGATTAATCAATGGACATAACATACAGGGTGGTAAAAAAGTCCCAGGACAGTAAAATATTTTAAAATTTAATGCAGATAGAGCTACAATACTTGGTACAAAGTTACAGGGCATAAAACTCTATTTTAACACATATTCAGTGATCCAATAACTCTTCAGGGGGACGGCCCACAAGGAGTCGGAAGAAAATCTTAAATGGAAGAATAGGTCAATATGCACATAAAATTAAAGGTCTTCTTTAGTAGATTACGATGCCGTAAATTCAAGCTCAAAAGAATGCCTGAGTAAAAAATGGCAGATTCAAGAAATCTTTGAACATCTGCCATTTTGCGCAGGACCAACCTTTTGAAGAACGGTTTGCGGCATTGTATTCTACTAAAAAAGACCTTTAATTGTATGTGCATATTGACCTATGCTTCCATTTAAGATTCTTTTCCGACTCCTTGTGGGCCGTCCCCCTGAAGAGTTATTGGATCACTGAATATGTGTTAAAATAGAGTTTTATGCCCTGTAACTTTGTACCAAGTATTATAGCTCTATCTACATTATTTTTTAAAATATTTAACTGCCCTGGGACTTTTTTACCACCCTGTATATAAGTTAACTAACATTATCTATATATTTAATTATTCATTAACAGGTATATTGTCCTCCTTCTAGGAGTTCCTTCATTTTGCTAGTGTAGTCACTTTTACCTAATAATACTGCCGCCCTACCTTTATCTGCTGGTAGAATCATGATTGTATTATCAGACAAAACTACTAATTTAAAATAAATTAAATTGGTTAACTGTAGATCAATACCATTAAGAGTAATTAATTTACCTACCTCAATTACAACGATCACTAAAAGTAGACTAGGCATTTTCATCCTTTTTTTTCCTGTTTCGTCTCTTGTTTACTATCTGACTGTGGTTAAACATTAAACTGAAGGATCAGCTGTTGTTAGTTACAATTCACATGTAAAACTGTTAAAGAAAGTTGGTCAGCATTTAGCAGAAAGTTTAAAATTGTATTAAAAAATATGTCAAATACTAATATACAAACAATATACAACAAACAATATACAAATAATACACGGACATACTAAGGGAGTGAAGCACTTAACAAACATAAATTTTTAGTTATCATTTGTATCTTTGCTCTGAGCTCTTAAGCTTTAAAATAATACCTTAATCATAAAAAATTGTTATGTAGGACAGGCGGGATGTCACAGGGAAAAGCCTTTTTGTATTACGTACATAGATAATTCAATTCATCATCAGTAGTAAACATAGGAGATATCAATATAAATGACAAAATATCAACATCAAAACATAAATCCCAAAAAATCAATAGCAATTTTATGCAACCGTAGTGGTATGAAATAACAAATAAGTGATGATGACCAGATTAGCAGGACTATGGTGTACAAAAAAATCCAGGAGTAAATTTTAATTATAAAATCAACAATTCAACAATATTATGATTGTAGGCCTATTAGGAATATTCAAAACAAATGTCTCTATGTTGGCTTTTCAGTTTGCATGTTTTGTTTTATTATAATAATCTATTATTATAGTGTCGCTTTGGTACAGGTTGCAGGCAGGAAGGGATTTCCACATGTAATCTATGCTCGCATCTGGCGGTGGCCTGATCTCCACAAGAACGAACTCAAACATGTCAAGTACTGCCAGTTTGCTTTTGATCTCAAATGTGATTCAGTCTGTGTGAATCCTTACCACTATGAAAGAGTTGTTTCCCCTGGAATAGGTAAAGTGTGTTCAGATTTAATAAATACTAGCAGCAAAATCTGACTTTGTCCGGGTAAAATTATACAATGTACAATAAATGGTTTTAGAATTAATTTTGTTCTGTTTGGATAGACATATCTTGGTACTATTAAATCTAGAAATATGTTAAATACTAGCTTTAACTTTAACACTGACATGCCATTTTCAAGTTACAGTAGAACCTCGCTAATCTTTCACCTACGGAACAGGGAGCATGGTCGGAACAGCAAAAAGTTTGGATTATCAGAGGAGCGTTTATTGACATAAAAACGTAGTTAAACTGTATTTTGAAAAGACCTTGGATAACTGATAACCACGGTTAATCCAACATGACATAAAACAGTTATTTCCAACTCGTAAACTAAATGGACGTTAATGTAATAATTTGCATATTACATCATAAAAATACAATTAGTAGGCTATTGCGCAATCATGATAATTATGTTATGTCATTACCCTTGGTTCAGTAATAAAAACCGTAACGTTTAAAATCACAGCTTTTTCAAACTTTTAGTCAAACAAACAAATTACCAAACATTGTACAGCAAAATAAAGAACAGAACATTATAAATTCTAGTAAGCTACTGCTAGTTTTAGGCTACTGCTACGCTGTTTCAGGACAGAAGAATGTCGATAAAAACATTAGATAACGCATAAAAAAAGTATAGCCTAAAATAATAGTAGCCTACTTATAGCATAACAACAGTCGTAAAATACACCGATAAAGATAACAATGTCATAAAAACATCGCTTATTCTTTTTATTTGTTCTTCTATTCTTTCTTCAGTTTATCTTCATCCACCCATTCAACAAGTTGCCATGGTTACTAAACACCAAATCACAGGCTACTAAAGTTGTCATTATTGCCAAATACCCAATCACAAAATGTTGTGACATAGCAAGCGCACAGCAGACAGATGTGCCGTGTGTAGGCCTAAGGAGCAGACAATTGTCAATGCAAACGGATAGCTTGACCTTGTAGCTTTAATCGGCATTCCTTTAATTTGCTTCCATTTAATTTTTGTCAAATGAACGGTGATTTTCCAAAAACAATAATGTGGGAGCCTACTTAATATTAATAATGGACAGACATGGTTAAGTATACAACAAATTTCAACACATTAGACAAAAAAAAAAAACACAATTTATAAAGTTTTATGGGTATTTTTCTTGGACAATGAGGTTATGTTAGCGGAAGCCTATTGTGTTGGCGGAACGGTCGGACCAAGCGAGGAGTCGGACTAGCGAGGTTCTACTGTATAAGAAAAAACCGCAAATTTGAGCATTTGCTCCTCCCACCTCCCCCCACCCAGAGCGACAAGGTTATTTTATTCTCACCTATCATATACAGCCCGCCCTCGCTAGTCCGACGCTTTGAAATCCGACCTGCTACGGGAGCAAAAAATCAAGCGTGCAGTGACATGAAACACTGTGACTCACGTCTCGTTGCCGTCGGAGCACTTCTGTTCAGTGTTCAGTTGACTTTCGGGACGTGCAGTACACTTTCCCAGTGCAGTGGTATTTTCTTTGTTAGTAAGTGCAAGTGTTCGTGTACAGTACAGTTGTAGTTGTGTGAAATGGCTAGTGCAAGTTGTGTTAAACGGAAACACAAAACTTTAACAATATCGGAGAAGTGGGAGATTATTAAAAGAATAGATAGCGGTGAAACGCCGACTGCAGTAGCGAAATTTTATGAAATCGGACGGCCTACGATCTATGATATAATGAAGAATAAAGAAAAAACTGAAGGGTTTATGAAGTCTGTGGAAGACGACGCTTTAAACAGGAAAACCCTGAGAACAAGCGAGTTTCCTGAGGTGGAATAAGCACTGTTCATTTGGTTTAAAAAACAACCCACACGGAATGTTCCTATTTCTGGAGACATACTTAAACAAAAAGCTCAATATTTCTACACAGAAATAACGAAGAAGAATGATTTTCGAGCTAGTCATGGATGGTTCGAAAACTTCAAAAAACACCATGGTATACAATTTATGAAGATGTGTGGTGACAAGGTATCTGCTGACAAGTCTGAGATTGATGCGTTCATTGAAATGTTGGACAAAAAAATTACTGAGCTTGGTTTACAGTAGAACCCCTCATATCCGGCCACCACGGGACCAAGCCCCTGACCGGATAACGATTTGGCCGGATAAACCAACTTACTATGAAAATGACAATTCTTACCTAATAATAATAGGTAATCAATATAATATGCAATCAAAAGTATCATTTAATTCTGTCCTGGGATTATTTTTAGAAAAATGAACATATGTTTGTAATAAAGGAAAAAAATATTTGTAGGTTAAAGTCATTAAGTAATGAATGTACAAATATTATGATTCCAGGTAACAAAACATATTAAATGGAGGTAAAAATGACAATAAATTGTACTTAAAGATCATTAGGACTTAAATGGTAGGCCT
Organism: Macrosteles quadrilineatus; assembly: GCF_028750875.1. Classification (NCBI taxonomy): domain Eukaryota; kingdom Metazoa; phylum Arthropoda; class Insecta; order Hemiptera; family Cicadellidae; genus Macrosteles; species Macrosteles quadrilineatus. The sequence continues at coordinate 34,774,428 of NW_026542594.1, read as the reverse complement.
ACTTGTATTTCTACTCAACATTCTTAACCATTTTGTGAAATACAAAAATTAATGTACTCGTACTGTACTGTACTAAACCCACTTGTGAAATAATCAACCAACTGATCAGAGGTTAGGCCTACTAGCTCAACTGAGTATAGTGACTCAGCAAATAAATGAATAAACAAACAGATAAATATTGAGAACAATTTATTTTATGACTTGAGCAGTCACAAATACTAGTGCTTGCATCTAAACGTCTGTAAGCTGTGAGAAAAAAATTTTGATATTGGCTTCCTGGAAGGGGCCGGATAAACAGAGGACCGGTAAAACCAAGGCCGGATATGAGGGGTTCTACTGTAGTTCCCGAGCAACTGTGCAACGCAGATAAAACCGGGTTGAATTGGCGACAGCTCCCGGCAGAAACATTTGTAAGTGATGAGGAAAAAAAAGTGTCAGGAAGGAAATTGCAAAAAGAACGACTCACGCTTATGGTGTGTGCTAATGCATCAGGCACTCATGCTTTAAAACTGCTTGTTGTAGGAAAATCAAAAAACCCTTGAGCATTCAAAAATGTCAAGGTTGAATCTCTGCCAGTAACTTACAAGTCACAAAGTCGTGCTTGGGTCACAAAAGAAGTTTTTCATGACTGGTACACTAACAGCTTCGTTCCACAAGTTAAGGCTGAATTAAAGAAGAACAAGTTACCAATGAAAGCCCTTCTTTTACTGGATAATGCACCAGGACATCCTGATGCTGATGAATTGAAAATCAAAACTGCTGATTGCTACATTGAAGCTATGTACCTACCAAAAAATACCACAGCTTTAATCCAGCCCATGGATCAAAATGTGATAAAAACTCTCAAGGCTCACTACAAGAAGCGCATTCTTATGGATGTTGTCAGTCAACCTGATGCTGATATTGCAGCGATTTTGAAAGCTTTTAACATTAAGGACGCCATTTTGAACGCTGCATATGCTTGGCAACAAGTAAAAAGCATAACTTTGATCAAATCTTGGAAAAATGTATGGCCTAACAATCCATGTCTTACAACATGTAATCCTACATCCAGCAGCTGCCCAGAACCCGTTTTGGAGGCTACATTGGAACTTTGTAACGAAGTGCAACTTGCCCCCGCATCAGTTGAAGAGCTTAGAACATGGATCATGGAGGACAACCTTGATGCTGACGTGACAGACGCAGATATAATCCTGGAAGTTACAGCAGCTGATGACGACGTGATCGAGGACGCAGCGCCAGAAAAAACCTTCACCGTCAGCTGTGATGAAGCTGTATCGGCAGCTCACAGACTTTTTCAGCAACTAAATACCGTGCTGAAACACGTATGTATTAATTTTACAGGGGCCTACTTTTTTAATGAATTGTGTACTTTTATGCATATTTTTTGGGATGTACGTACAGTACTGTTTGTAACACTGTAAAATAAGTTTAGCTACATAAATTAAAATTGTGTTTCCTTTATTCTGTGTTTTTAATTCTTCCCAAGAATTTAATGGTGATTAATACATTGTTTAAAATGATAGTTATATCTTTTTGGCAATCAAATGCATTACAGAATAGCCATTTTTGATAATCCGACGTTTTTGAAAATCTGACACTACGTGAGTCCCGTACCTGTCAGACTAGCAAGGGCGGGGGCTGTATTCATTAGGGGACCCTCCCCGACACATTAAAAAAAAAATTGGATTTTTTCCTCAATTTTTCCTATTTTGCTTGGGCTAGTGTCACACACACTTAATGTTTACAGCTGTTACGTTAAGCAAATGTTATTATACGAAAAGCTAGTGTAGAATGTTAGCGTCGGCTGCTAGACTTTTTAAAAGTTTTAAATTTATTTTCTAAAACTGAAAAACTGAAACCCTAAACAAAGATTATGGGTTCGACATTCCCTAGTTCAAAAAAAATCATGAACATTCGTCAAGTGGTTGATTCAGAATCGTGAAATAAAAAAACCCTGTTACGTTTTAATATATACGAGTTGTTGGCCCGTCCTACGTATGGGAATCGAGCAGTCCATCAAATCTGTATATAGTGTGCCAATTACTAATTCAAGCATAGTTTAAGCAGTTTAAAATTTATAGTAAAGAAAAAGCTGCCAAGATGAATTAAAACATGTGATCATTGTCATTTCTCCAACCTTTCCTCAAAAAGTCAAGTACAGTATTAAAATAATTTTCATAAGCTTTCTTTTGAAGATTCGCGAGCTTCGATTTGTATACAGCAATGGTTATAGAATGTTACTTATTTCCTATAATCAATGACAAAATCACAGAGTAAATAAACTAACCTCATAGTTCTATAGAATATTTTTTCATTCAACCAGCTGTTAGTTATAACAAATTATATTGCACTGAAACAAAGTAAATATTTTTTTAAGACTGCTCAAAAAATAAATTAGAACACCTAGTATTTTACCATGAATATTTTAATAAACTCATCCTCTTACCGAATAAATGAACGTATCAATGATTATAGCATTACACATACAGTAGAACCTCTTTAATCCGAACCAATTGGGACCAGGGGTAGTTTGGACTATTGAATAGTTCGGATTACAGAACATATTGTTGTTTTTACATAACAATAGCTAAAACATGGCTAAAATTGATCAACATTATTTTGGGAATAGTGAAAAAATGTTTTATAAAGTAAAATACAGTGTTTATTTAATAATGTAGTTAACATGGTGAATAAACAGTACTGTAAATTAAATACAGTATACAATAAAGAACTGCTGTACTGTGTATAGAGTACAGCAATGAGGGGTTCGGATTAGTGGAGGTTCGGATTACGGGGGTTCGGATTAAAGAGGTTCTACTGTAGTATAAATAAGTCATTTCTAAGTAGGGCATGTCATTTCATTTTAATCCAAATGCTGAATTTGTGTCGAAAACGCTGAATGTTTACAGCTGTTACGTCAAGTAAATGGTATTATACCAAAATCTAGAGTAGAATGTTAGTGTCGGCTGCTAGACTTTTTAAAATTTAAAACTTTATTTCTAAAAAACTGAAACCCTAAACTAAAATTATGGCTTCGACATTCCCTAGTTCTCAAAACTATCCTTCTTTCAACACAAAAATCATGAAAATCCGTCAAGTGGTTGCAGGGCCGGAACAAGGGGGGGGCAGAGGGGGCGGTTGCCCCGGGCGGCAGGGTTGAGGGGCGGCAAATTTCTGGTTGCAGAAAATTTGTTTAATACAGTTTGTAAAAGTTTTTAATGAGCCAAACATCATAAGGAACGTCAATTAAGTAATTTCAAAACTGCATAACGTAATAAAAAAACAATAATTTTACAATAGCAATCAATATAAAATTGCAACAGAGTAGAAAACACTGAGAGCCCTAATAGCATAGTTAGCAGCACAGCAAAGTTTGTTTACAATTTCAGCTGATCGCCATCCCAGTCAAGGCGCCATGCCGCCCTGCCTCAACAATATACCCGCCTCAATGTATATCAAAACTACTGCGTCTTTTGTTGCGTTGCGTAGTGCAACTACTGTGTTCCGTGTTTTCTGCTGTCGTCTAGTTTTTTCCTTCTACATGCATAATTATCATCTGTTATCGCACTGGTAATAATGTAATGTTTACTTCTTTTTACTGTTGTCTTGTTGTTTAATATAACATGGATGGTCGAAAAAGGCTTACTGGAGCACAGTACAGTCTAACCTTGATATAACGAACCTCAATATAACGAATTCCTTGATATAACGAATTTTTTTAATCCCCTAGAACTCTCCATAAGAGACTATGTATATTTTACCTCTAAATAACGAACAAACCATAACAACGACCTTGATTTAACGAATTTTTCGTGATTTCGGCTAAAATAAGACACCTCAATATAACGAATTTATCATTGTCAGAACCTCTACATTGCGAATTTAACCTCTTAATAACGAATTGTCTACGTCTTTCCCTTGATATAACAAATCCCCACCACAGTATTGTTTTTGGAAAATCTGTTTCTTTATCAAATTAAATGGAAAGGTGACGTCATCGCTTGCGCTAACATTCGTCTGCTCCGTTTTACACATCTCTCTGTCTGCTGTCGCTGCGCATGCTATGTTGCAACTGAGAACTGATTTCATTCACTGAGGAGGAGTGAGGACTGATGACGACGTAATCTGTAGTAAGCTGTGATTGGGTGATAAGTAAATATGGAGAATTGTACATTTTTTGGATAAAGAGAAATCTAAGAAAGAATATAAAAACAAAAGCAAAGAGAAAGAATAGCAACATCGTTATTTTAACACTCCTTAATTTACGAGTGTTTTTATTATCTTTAAGTTGGCTATTAATATGCACTTTTATAATGATTTATCTAATAATTTATTGTTTTCAATACGATTTGTTTCAACTAGCAACACCAATGCTATAGTTAATGATTATTATTGACATTCCTCTGTTGTGATAAAATAGTACTGTAACTTACTGTAAGTAGCCTACCGGACCGGCCTATCACGTATCACGGAGCAGTCAGTAGCTTACAAAACTTTCTACTGTTTTGTTTTGTTTTTTACATGGTTTATGACTACGCAATGTAGTGTTTGGATAGGTTTTGGGAGGGTTAGAACAAGCTGTGATTTTAAACTTACAGTCTTTATCCTGTACCAAGGTCAATACCATTGTCATGATTGCGCAATATTCAAGATCCCTCACCTTTATTATGCTGGATAATTTAGGTTCTACCATTGACTATTGGATACAGAAGGTTCTACTGTACAATGAACACTGTACTGTAAAGTATTGTAGCCTATGCTACTGTAATTGTGTTTTAATGAGGTCAAATCACAGCCTATATTGACCGACGCTGGTTCTGAACCTCGACTTAGCGAAATTCCTGCAAACCTAACCTCTATATAACGAACCTCATTTTAACGAAATCCTTGATATAACGAATATTCAGTTCGGTCCCTTCACTGAGGTTGGACTGTACAAAAAATCAGCTAAAGAGAAGAAGAAGGGGAATTTGTGAGGGATTTTTTGTTGTGGGTGAAGGGGGGGGGGGGGAGGGGCGGCAAATTTTAGTTTGCCCCCACTCAAAAATTGTCTAGATCCGGCCCTGAGTGGTTGATTCAGAATCGTGAAATAAACTAAAATTATGGCTTCGACATTCCCTAGTTCTCAAAACTATCCTTCTTTCAACACAAAAATCATGAAAATCCGTCAAGTGGTTGATTCAGAATCGTGAAATAAAAAACCCTGTCACGTTTTAATATACAGGGTGTGGCAAAAAAACCGACCTATTTTCTTCGGCACACTTAAAAAATTAAAAATGGCATTGTATAGGCTATCCAACGAGCCTACTCCCACTACCCTCAGACGGGCCTGTTGCTGAACAGTGCACCGAAGAAAATAGGTCGGTTTTTTTGCCGCACCCTTTATATATGATTCTTTGTAGCACACGTTTTCTTAAATTTCAACTATAATATTAACAGGAATAATTAAATTATCCAGCTAAATTGTGTACATAATGTAAACAAATATTGTCTTCATAAGGATAACATGGGAACTTTAAAAGCCACTGGGGCAGAGCCTAAGGGACCTTTTCTAAAGTGTAAGGCCAGTTTGCAAATCTACACACCTAGACGAACATTTTGGTATATAATATGTGGGGTGATATAAAAAAAAACCTTATTCACAATGTTTCATGTAGCGTATTAATAATATTGATAGATCCCTTGCTTAGTTTTTTATTCTTAAAAACACCTTTTTGCACCCACAGAAACGACTAGCCAACTGACATTTTGTTTTCAAGATTTAGTTTTTAATCAACAATTGTTTAATCCATACAATCTGATAATCTGATAACAGTGAAAAACTTTGGAAAAGTCTAAATCTGATATTTATAAATAACTTTGTTTATGAATTGCAAACAAACACTTAGATGTAGGTTAAACTAAAAACCAGGATTTTATGTTTTTGCAATCAAACTCCAATTCTGGATCTATCAGAATTAGATACAGGACACCCTCTCATACCTACGCCCACAAGACCAAGTCTGGGACAAATAACCTAAAAGGTAGATTAAAATAGGCGACTATGCTGTAAACATACTTCATTTGAGAAAGTCAGTTTTTCTTTTTTAAAATTTTTCCTACATGGTAAATATCAATATTAGGCCTAGACTTTTCTGTATAACAGCGATGAAGATTGAAACTTAATGTCTTGAATCTATTTGTACCTGGACAGAGCAAGTTAATCTGAGAGATTGTAGATCCAGGGCCTGCTAAGAGTTAAAAGGTGTCTACTGTACCCTGGTTATTCTATACTTTGTTACCTTGTGACAGCCCTGCCTTGTGCTGATCTGTCGGGTCTCAGTCTACAACCCAGCAGGTTGATCAAGGATGAGTACAGTGCCGGTGCAGGGGTGGTTTCTGCCCCTCCTCCACCCTCCTCTACTGGTGATATGGATGTGGACAGTGACTCTGGTACAGTGCAACATCCTCCAGCTCAGTACGTCTACTCCCCACAGCAAGGTTAGCAATCCATACCTAGTCACTGTTGTCTATCTGTGTTTTTTGTCTGTACCAGCACTTATCAGTAAACCTTCAATGTGTAACTTAAATTTTTAGTTTTTCTTTAAAATGATTAGATGTCGTAAAGTTTTACTGAAGATTGAGTCCCCCAGTTTTTTAACTGAATGAATCTCTTATTTATTCTTTTCACATGTAACAGTTAGTAAAAAAATGTAGTATGCTATAGCTACAAACTACAATCCTTGTAAAAGTTGCAGATCTACAATCATTGCTTGGTAAAGTAGCACAGTACTAGCTGTTACTTCCTTTCTTAGGGAAACTCGTTGCATCTTGTTGTTTTAAGATAAAATAAGAGAATATGCCTTTAACGTAGGCCTAAAGAACTATTGAATACAATAAGTATAATTCTTTTACCAACAGCTGCAAATTTTTATGTGACTCACATCAACCTAATAATTCAGTTGTCCAAACCGGAAAAAAAATCCTATTAATATGTTGTATAGTGTATCAACGATCTCATAAAACCAACAACATAACATATCGTTTGAAAAATCATCTAAAAATAAACAATTAATTTGATGAGTATCAACAGTTTCTGTATTATTTGTTGCTTCACAGTTGACAGTTTTGTTTTGCATGGTTGTGTTACATTGCATGGCTTGATGTGTCAGCAGGGGACTCTCACTCCCAGCCTCCCCCCACCCCTAGTGACAGGCACATGCCGCTGTGGATGCCGTCTCATGTTCCTCATCACAGTAAGTACCCGGCCACTATTCTCTGAAGCTAATATAAAATGTATTTCCAATGGCCTCCAGTATGAACTACTCTTTGTGATTCAATCGTTCCCAAGATTTATCTGTTTGTTTTCATTTTACTGTGTTCATGTTCACCTCTCAGTTCAGCTAGTAGGCCTAACCTCTAAGCAGTTTGTTATGTTTTACCGGTATCTAGTTTTATTTTCTTGGTTGAACTTGAACCTCATTTGTTGTTGACTTTGTCATATGCATGTACCTTGCAAATTACGGCAATAAAAAGTTTCTGATTTCTGATTTCTGATTTCTGTCTATTTCCAGTGCAGTTAGTAAATAAGGTAGGCTAACTGTTTAGTTTTCTCAAATATTAATTAACAAGAATGTTCAGCAGAAAATACTGTTTTAAGGCTTAATAATCCTTTAAGTCAATTTTTACCTCCCTTTATTTAACATTAGTTAATATTATCGAACTTCTAATTATCTATACTATGTTAATTATTCATAATACGAGGGCTATCCAGAAAGTGACAGACGTTTTGGCCTGGCACAGCAGTGGGTGGGGCTAGGGACGCCATCTAAATATATATTTAGGTACTATTTTTCTACATTCCTAAAGTAGGTCAAGTAAAGAAGTAATATATATAACCAGTACGTTTTCTTTATAGTTTTACCACATTTTTTTAATAGATTGGTTATACTACACCAACCTCTGTCTTTATGTCCTTTCATAAAGTATTTTTAGAAAACGGGTTGTTTTTCAAGTAAAGAAAAAAAATTATGCTGCAATGAAAAATTCTAACTAGCCAATTTAAGTTTATACCCTTCTAAACACATAAAAGAACTACCATATCAAAGGTAAATAAAGATTTAGAAAAGAAATTAAAAATAAATTTGTATTATAACTAAGAGGTGTGCCAGCCTGAGATTTTCGATCAAGCCATACTTGAGGTAACATCTTGATCATCTCCCGTTGTCGTGGATACATTTATCGTCGTCTTCTGGAATCACAGAAAAATGTGGTGTTATTTCATGTGGAAATTATTGTAGTCTTCTCTGATTGCAGCAAAATTCGTATCATCTCCTATGGTCGTGTGGATATCATTGTTGTCTTTGCGGTGGTGTAGACATCATAATCTCCCGTGATCACTAAAAGATTTTGATAATCCCTCTTGTGCCTGCAGTCACGGCAAAATCCTGAATATTCCCCGCGGTAACGGAAACATCATAGTCTTCCACGATCACGGTAAAATCATGTACACCTCCCTTGGTCGTGTAGACATTATCGTCTTTATCTGCCATCAACATAGTTATTTGTTTTTAACAGCTGTCAATCGTTTGTCAGGAGTAAGTTTAACAAATTCATCACACTTGTAAATAGTATGACCACTTTTATTACAATGTACACAAGTCTGCTGATCCATATTTGTGGAAAAAAAAGAACAGTTTTAGTCTGTGAAGTTGTCAACTTTGAGTTATGGAATTGATTAGACTTTTAGGATTGAATTTTGAGTAACCAGAGAAACTTTTGGAAGTTGTGTGGGCTAAGTTTGCTGCCTCTAACTCAGTTCATTCCTTTTCAATAAAACCGAGAAGTTCTTTAATTGTCGGTGGTGTTTGTAAGTCTGTTTGGCTATGCTCAAATTTCTTCCTAAAGTCATAATCAAATTTACGTAGAAGATGAATCGTTAATATCAAACTTTCAGACAAGATGTCATGATTTAAGGCGCAAAGAGCATTAGCCTTTTCTTGAAATGTTGACACAAATGTTCGAAGTTGCTTAACAGAACAACCATGCATTGAGAGAAGATCTAAAATGTTGTTGACATGTAGGGTAATTAGCAACCTTGAATTATTGTAACGTTGATGGAGTTGCTCCCAAGCAATGTGATAGTTGGCTGTGGTAACTGGCAACCCCTTGATTAGATTTAGAGGTTCACCACTGAGAAATGACAATAAATAGGTGAATTTTTCTACATCGGTAATGTTTGAGTTCTTATGTATGGAATTTTCAAATAAGTTACAAAAGGAGATCCATTTTTCGGGTTGACCAGAAAAGATACCAAGATCAATTCGAGGGAGACGAAGACCAGAAGAGGCTATTTCAGAAGTAGTGTTAATTGTTTGGGATTGTTCTAAATTGGGTTTATTGACCGGAGCAAGTACAGTACATACACTGTGAATTCTCAAAAATAAATCATTGATTTCATCTTTCAATTGGATGAATTGATCATCATCGATGTCTTCAGATATGGGGTCTGAATTAAAAAGTCTAGTTATGGTAGATTCAAACTCGGTATTTTTTCTAGTGGCGGTTTCTTTAATAGCCCTAATTTTTTCAATTTGAACTTCAGTTAATTCTTCGGAACCAATTACTTGAAGCGCATTAACTTGAGATTCCAGCTGAGTTAAACAAACTTTTGTGAGTTTGGCTTGTTTGGTAAATGTAGAATACCTGATTGAAGTCATAATGTATGTTGAGAATAAAGAATATCTTTGTGTAATTGTTTGTAAAAATTCAAGTAGCCTAACTTATTTTAAAACAAAAACAAGTAGACCTATACTGACATGAATTCAAGTTAATTATTCTTCAGTGGAATATGGCATAACAATGAGAAGGTAGGTCTATCAGTTTAAGTAACATAAACATGTACAAAGGTAGCCTAGTAGAGAAAAGAAAGGAAGAATACTTTGAAGTAAAGAATTACCGAACAGAATGAACACAATAAAATACCTAAAATGAGGTCAAAAAGTTGTTAACAATAAAATAAATCCAAGCAGTTAGTATGGCCTACCAATAGAATGAATTAACTAGGCCTAAACTTAATATTGTAATAATGACAAGTACCTATTTAATTGAGCCTAGCCTATTTGACTATTTAAATACCCCCGCCGCAGCAAACCTGCCGACTAAGCGAATTTCCATTTGTCTGAATTGATTTTCAGTTAAATATATTTTAATAACATTAGGTTTAACGAGTACCTAGGTTTGCTGCTACAAGGAAACTAATAAAGTGTGTTATTGAGTAAAATATTGATAGCTTAGTACAAAATAAATAAATTTGCCAAGTTTGATCAAAATATATTCATAAACAAGCAAACTACAACATTTGACAATATTCTCCATAAGAATAACATGGGAATTTTAAATTTACAATTTTTTTAATTTTCTCCGTTACTAATAATCAAACAAAAATACTTTTATATACTAAATTATTTGTTTTTTTAAGCTCTTTAAAAAGGTCTAAAGAGAAATTGGGAAATTTTGTGTTTTGAGGGTCAAAAGTGAGAAAAACCAATTTTTACCCCATAAAACCCCCCGTAAAGCCCCGTTCCCATGGTCCGATCGTGCTGGTTCGCGAACTCATTCAAGTTTATCCCGCTTTACACCTTTAAACCAAATTTCATCAAAATCGGACAAAAATTACTCAAGTTATCGCGTTCACGGACGTATATATATATATATATATACATATATAAAAATTTGAACGAATAGTGTTTTTGGCCTCTGGGGACATCAAAATGAAAAAGTAAATCGATCACGGGTCTAGGTCTTACCGTGCCACCTACGGTAATAGCTACTTCCCTATAGGGAAATTCGCTGAAAGGATGCAAGCAGTTTATTTTTGTTTGAACAATATTGGTTCAGTTGGGAATATGTGCATACTGGCACAGTTTAGCTGTAAATGTGCATACTGGCACTATTTAGTTGAAAATGTGCATTACTGGCACTGTTTAGTTGAAAATGTGCATACTGGCACTGTTAACATTAATGTTTGTTTTCACAATGGAAATTACACAGTTCATATGATAGGCTATTGACTTCAATTAGTTCATGCAACATGCAACAGGGGCACATTCACAAATTGGGTTGTAGGCTATTGAATTGCAAACATTTTTATGTTGAAGATTAGACTATAGGTCTTTTTGAAGGTATTGCTTGAATGTTCTTAGAAACAACTTTTAAACACAAGTTTAACCCTAGCAGTGGCCAACCATCGTCTGGTGACGGTATGACGTTGATGCTTAGAATGGCCAATGTCGTCTGGTGACGGTATGGGCCGAAATTTTTTTAACGGTAAAAAAAACACTTACAATCAACTCAGATGAGAATAATATATATACCATTCGAAAGATCACATTCTGAACTTTCATTTGATTACATAAAACAAACCCTGTAGCAGGTATATAACAATGTCACGACGATTAGAAATCAAATGAAATTTTGGCACGGTACGACTTTTGCAGCCGACACTTGGGAACTGGCAAAACACGTCTTGTTTGGCATTACCCTGCTCGGGTAATTTTCGTCTTGGGATGTTGCGGGTGGTACCACTGGATAGCCATTGATTTTATCTTCATTGTGGTAGTGATATTTATAACTAAATATTGATTGCACAATCGGTACGATTTTATGAAAACAGCTGTTTTCGAAATTTCTAACAAATGGCCAACAGTCGTCTGGTGACAGTATGGAAAATACGAATTATATACAGTGAAAGTTATTATTACTAGTCATATAGTATATCATTTTGAAGAGGAAGAAATTTAGATTCAGAGAGTGGCAGCCCTGCACTCAGGGTTATTTCTGTATGCTCGCATGTAGACGACGGAAGTGAGTCATTACTGCTACAGTCTGTCAGCTGTCTTGTATTGCCATTGTTTGTTTGTGTTGTTGCCGGTAATAGTTTTATCCGCGATTTATTACTAAATATGTTATTAGTTCGTAGTGTTAGTGTTAGTGAAGTGTTGTGTGTGTGTATAACAGTAATCTTCATGCATAAATATTACTGAATTGTGTGAAATAGTGTTCATAAAAGGTTGTATTTTGTTAGCATCATGTCCTAAAATGACGATTCTGACATTCAGAGATTGTTGTACCTATATAATGATATACCCAAGGTGTTATACATTTTTATAAAGGTAAATGAATACACTACAACATGTTTATAATGGTTTGGGGGTAAAAAATTTTGTAAAAAAGTTATAGCCTATACTAAATAGGCCTACTACTGTATTTTGTTAGCATCATGTCCTAAAATGACGTTTCTGACATTCAGAGATTGTTGTACCTATATAATGATATACCCAAGGTGTTATACATTTTTATAAAGGTAAATAAATACACTACAACATGTTTATATTGGTTTGGATGTAAAAAAATTTGGTAAAAAAATTATATAGGCTAGGCTACTAAATACTGTACACTCCATTTTCTCGAAATACGCAAAAAATTCAAAACGTTCTCAAATTGATACATAGCCTAATCATAGGTGAAAATAACTTTTTACCATCATACTTATGACTTTTTTGGATTCCTTATTTCATTAGCTTTACAAATATGTAGGCTACATATCATCAGCCTACATAATGTTTCACAACACAAGCAAACACTGTAGGCTATAGTTTACACTTATTTGCGGTTTTGCGGTTATTGTATTATTATGTCCCTATTACGTACCTACAAAAAAAATATTTCTCACATGTTATACATTTTTATGTAGGTAATTGAATACACTACAAGATTATTATGCTGGTTTGAAGTAAAAAAATTTGGTACAAAAGTTGTATACTAAGTACTGTGAATTTTTTTTCTCGAGAAATCGCTAAAATATAAAAACATTATTTTATATACGTATGTTTATAGGTAAAAAGTTATTTTTACCATAAACTTTATGACTTTTTTTGATTCCTTACTTCATTAGCTTTACAAACATGTATATATCATTATAAGTATACACATATATTATAGAACTTTTTACAACATAAACTAACACTGTACGGTTTTCAATTTTTTCGGTTCTCCGTTTGTCATTATATTTCGCCCCAAAAACTTATAAAAAAAAATATTTTCCTAACATGTTATATATTTCTTTGTAGGGAATTAGATTGTCTACAAAATGTATATAATGAATTTCCCATAAAAAAATCCGTAGAAAAAAAATACTGAGGCCGCTTTTGAAATTTCAAAAAAAAATTCAATTTTTTATATTTTTTTCATTTTGCCGATAAAATACACTATCTAAATCATTATGATATTACTATTTCTAGATTCTCCTGTTCTTTCCGAACAAAATGAATATGAGGTTGGCTAGGTTTACTTGTACGGTTGAATTTTTACGAATTTTCAAAAAAAGGTCTGCAAAATCGCCAAAATGGGTTGGCCATTCCCCACTTCTAACATTGGCCACTCCTAGGGTTAATCCATGGACCAGAAACAAGATGATAATGGATCAAATAGATTGGTAAAATAGTTTAAATTTTTGAGTAAGTGGACTGTATTTTGTATTGGAGAATTTTGTTTTATTTACATTGAAAGAATAACTTACTGTTCTTGGTAAAATAAATCTTCTTAAATAAACTTTATCTTTTTGAAGTTGAATAAAACTTTAATAATAATTTTCTTGAATTTAGTTTTTCATACCAACACTTTTTTCATAAGCATCTTCATTCAGGTAATTCTGTCTTCTCTGTTGATCTTAATCACAGTCACATTCACATGTTTTTTAAATATTTAATTGTTGTACATTTAATTTTGAGTAGTTAAACTGCTTGCATTTACAGTGTTGCCAATTTTAATAATGAAATATTCTTTTAGATTCAATGTGATATAATATAATAACATATGATAATTAGTAATATTGAAATGAATGGTAATTTAAACTAATAATAATAAATTGTAAACCTAAACATTGGTTAATGAATTTTGATTGACTTATTTGGAATAATTTAAATATGAATGAAATAAAGAAAACTAATAAATACTTAACACTATCTTATTCCCAATTAAATTAGTTTCATGTTAACTAACTGTCTAAATAATTTTATATAATCAGGGTAATTAACCGCTGAAGCTCAACTCTGCTATTTCTACAACATCAGGTTATGGGCCTCATGTTTACTGAATTTTAATTTCTCTGATTATTTTGTCCAAGTTCACCAACTTTGAAAATGTATCAACCTCCTTCAATAGAAAAATTGAAAGGCCGTGAAAACTATGATACATGGAAAGTTGCCGCTCAAGCTTATTTGGAAGATTGTGAGCTCTGGGACTGTATTTTGGGAACTGAAGAAGATAGAAAGAAAGTGACAAAATGTAAATCCAAAATGATCTTGCTAATTGATTCAGCTAACTATGTCCATGTTCAATCAGCAGAAACAGCCAAGGAAGCCTGGGAAAATTTAGAAAAGGCATTTTCTGACAGGGGTTTGACCCCAAGAGTTGGTTTGCTGCGATTGTTAACAACTACAAGGCTAGAAAATTGTAAATCCATAGAAGATTATGTAAATAAAATTGTATCAACGGCCCACAAGCTAACCAACATTGGTCTGAAAGTGGATGATGAGTGGGTATGAACAATTTTACTTGTTGGACTACCGGATCAATTCCAACCAATGATTATGGGTATTGAAAGTTCTGGTGTCAATATAACGGCTGATTCAATCAAAACTAAACTACTTCAAGATGTATCCGTGGAAAATGAATCTGCCAAATGCATTGCGATGTACGGTTATGATTGAAGAGAAAATTCAAGACCAATTTTTCAAAACAGCCACAGACACAACACTTCATGTAAAAAGAAACCCACCGAAGACAAGAAACGGCAAGATAGCAAAGGTTACAAGGGTCCTCGATGTTTCCAATGCAACGGTAATGGTCACATATCGAGGAACTGTGAGAAATCCAGCAACATCAGTACCAGAAATGAAAGAGACTGTTGTAAGTCTGAACAGGACAATTCACTCTTTGCTCCCTTCTCAATGCGAACAGATGTAAGTAGTGATTGGTATCTAGATTCAGGAGCTAGTGCTCATTTATGTGTTGACAGTGTGATACTTGAAAATAAAAGGAAATCTCCACAGTTGAGTATTACCACCGCTAATAATTCCACTATGGTAACTGACACAATTGGAGATACAAACCTTTCTGTAAATATTTCAGGTACTTCATCAGATGTTAAAGTTCAAAATGTATGTTATGTTCCTCATTTGAATGTAAATAATTTACTGTCTGTCAGTCAAATTGTGAGCAAAGGAAACACTGTGATTTTTGACATTGAAGGAGCTCAGATTTTCAATAGTGACAATGAAGTAATTGCTACAGCTTCTAAGGTCAACAACTTGTTTAAATTGGATGTTCAACCCTCTTCAGGCACAGCCATGACTGCAAAATGCAATGATCGAATGCTCTGGCATAAATGTATGGCTCACCTGAACTATGATGATCTGACAAAATTGTAGAATGGCTTGGTGCATGGAATCAATCTATCTGATAAAAAGTCTGATATTCATTGTGAATCATGTGTACTTGGCAAAAGCCACCGACTACCTTTCCAACCAAGTAGCAGTAAAAGTAGTGAACTGCTGACATAAAAAAAAATCATATATTACACAAAAATTCCTCAGTCAGTATCAGTATCTCCAAACTAAGCCTTTAAATTACAAAATCTCTAAAAATTCATAACATAATTTTAACTAATTAGTTGTTTACCGCAAATAACAATTAAATCACATAATATTTTTAATACATTACTAGCTAGCAAAAGAGTTTAGAATAAAATTATAGCCTACATTAAACCTTGAATGGGAGTGGTAACTGAAAATTAAAATTGCTTTACAAATATAGTCTGTGAAATATTATAAAAGATTCTAGAGTAGTTCAGATGTATCAAATATTACTGTAAAAATTGACAATTGTCTCAGCCTAAATTCTTACACAGCAAAATTATTTTCAATACTAGTGTACATGTTGCTCGAAATCGAGCAATTGCAAAGAAGTAAAGTAGTTATTTAAACATAAATAACTTATTTAAAAACTAATAAAAGTCACAATTTCCAATCAGTTTAAAAGACTCAACTCATAGATACGTACCTAACAGCTCCATATAATAAACATTTCTTGTAAATATTTTATCATTTGTCAAAAGCAGATCTGGTTTTTAGTGTATCTTCAAATGTTTCCCACTTACTAGGTTGCATAAGGTTGTCCATGTTGATCTTCGTCAATGATAATGTAGTCAGATTGGTACTACCCATTGTCGCCAGTACGTTTACAAATTTCAGTCATTTTTTATAGAGATAAAATGATGTTTACATTACTTGACTTTTTATGAAAACATATATTTAATGTCCTTTCCGTAACAGTTTAATTCGGCCTTAGAGGGGTTTCCTTTGCCAATCATCATAAAGTTAAGTCCGTGTTTCCTACAAAATAGTAGCAATTCGGCTAACATCCTTGTTCATTGTTTGTGGGAATCTTCATATTGTAGGTGTTCTTCATTATATATAGGATGATAACGATAGTATTTTTTTAAATCTCTATTTCTTCTACTTGGTTGTGTTCTATTACTTTCCTATGTTTCCATGGATAACAAATCAGTTCTTTCAATGATTGCTCAAGAATTACAGTTTCCTGACAATTTATTTTTCTTATTTTGTAAAATTATCAAATTGCCCAGGCCTTCTCGATTTTTTACATCGTAATATGTACAAATGTAAATTAAAATATTAAATATTTAAAAACAAAATCAGTAAATGTACCCAATGCGTTTTGTTGATTTGAAAAATAAATAACAGCAATTAAATTATACAGCTGATAAAAATGTAAATATGTTCTTCATGAGGATAACATGGGAACTTTGAAAGCCACTGGGTCAGAGCCCAAGGGACTTTTTCAAAAATGTAAGGTGAGTTTGCAAATCTACACGAAACGCTCTTTCCAATGAGACACCAATGGATAAAATCGGTTAAGAAATGGCGGAGGAATTCAACCGACAAACTTCGTGTTCGCATATTAATTATATAGATGACTAGCTGTTGTACCCGTGCTTTGCAATCGGAAGAGAACACGAAATAGAAACATTTTCATCTTTACATCTGTTGATAAAATAGTTACACATAAGCCTTTTAAAAACAAAATTTTACCTTTATGGCCTTAATAGGATAGCTGTTGTCATAAATGTAAAAAAATAATAGTACTGCACCCTGTTGGTAAGCCTTGTAACTTTTTAAAGCTATTCAATATCATAGAACCAACTTGTGTAGTTGAAACAGCTGACAAAATTCTTTTATTCCTTTCAAATACGATTACTCATAAGGTTAACATGGGAAACTCCAGAGTCACTGGGGCGGAGCCCGAAAGGACTTTTAAGATAAGAATGTGTCTCAAATCAAATCAAATCAAAAATCACTTTATTCACCTTTATAAATACAGGAATACATTATTAGGGTAAGAATAGTATTCCCCCGAATGGACTGCAATTCTGTGCTCGAGGGAAGAAGTCTATATGTTAATCGGGAATGTGAGCTATCGTCATACCAAATTTCAGCCCAATCCGACCAGTATTTTTCGCGTTTACTTGTCACAAACATACATCCATCCATCCATACATCCAAACTTTCTCATTTATAATATTATTAGTAGGATTAGTAGGATAAATGACAGCAATTAAATTATACAGCTGATCAAAATGTAAAAAAATATGTTCTTCATAAGGATAACATGGGAACTTTAACAGCCACTGGGGCAGAGCCCAAGGGACTTTTTCAAAAATGTAGAGTCAGTTTGCAAATCTACGCGACACGCTCTTTCCAATGAGACGTCAATGGATAAAATCGGTTAAGAAATGGCAGAGGAGTTGAACCGACAAAGTTTCATGTAGCGTATTAATTATATAGATTGGCACAATTCATTTTGACTTCAAGTGATTACTGTTTTTACCAAAGCAACAGTCTAACCTAAATTTTATTTCTCTCTTTGGCAAACATAAATGACTTTTAAAACCTTTAGACATAAAATTACATACTTACAATTTCCACAGATTGAACATGAATGGTCTAGGCCTACATGCAACTTTACAGGATTACATCACATTAAAAATTGATCACAAATAATTAAACTAAGAATTTACACTAGACACTTGGTTACGTTCTGAATTTTGACTAGGTTTCAAAGTTAAAAGTTTCCTTTAACAAAATTAAAAGTCCATCATACTGCTTACCATGCTTCCATATAATCCGTAGACATACGTAAGAAGAATGGGTCTTGTAGTCGAGTCAGCGATGTCGCTCCTCAAGTGGTCCTGGCTGTTCTGAGGCAGAGTTATCGTGGAAAAATACTGGCGTAAGGTTCGACAAACTTCGACAGGATAGGCAGACGGAATGCAAGGCTCAGCTGATAACGAAAGGTTTGAGCGCGCATCCAACAATAGAGAGAGATAACGTTGTACGGTGGCCAGCCGTACAACACTCACAGCCTTTAAAATGTTCTGTCTGTCCGTCTAAATCATGTTACAATGGAGGTGGTGAGTATTGTAGCAAGAAAATTTCTGAGTTCTATGAGAAAACAGGTATTGTGCATCAGACTAGCTGCAGTTATACACCACAACAAAATGGTAAAGCTGAGTGATTGAACCGCACACTAATGGATCGTGCCCAATGTTTATTGCTTGACTCCGATCTGCCTAA
The DNA here is from genome assembly GCF_028750875.1 of Macrosteles quadrilineatus. Lineage (NCBI taxonomy): Eukaryota > Metazoa > Arthropoda > Insecta > Hemiptera > Cicadellidae > Macrosteles > Macrosteles quadrilineatus. Next base: position 34,755,730 of record NW_026542594.1, on the reverse strand, counting down.
ATGTTTTTGGGCTGAAGCAGTTAACACTGTAACTTACCTGTTAAATCACTCACCGAGTAGGACAATTTCTTCGACCCCTGAAGAATTGTGGTCAGGCCAAAAGCCAACCCTCTCTCACGTGAAGACATTTGGTTGCAAAGCTTATGCACATGTTCCAGAAACAAATCGTAAGAAAATGGATGCAAGATCGACACCATGTATTTTAGTAGGAATTGCTCTACAACAAAAGGCTACCGTCTCTACAATCCGAGGACAAAATCTGTACTAATTTCAAGAGACGTTACATTTTCTGAATGTGAAAAAGGTAGTATTTTGCTGAAAAATCAACAAGATCAAGAGGATTACATGTTTTACATTCCTCCAGAAGATTGAGATTTTCCTATAGCAGCACCCGAACAATCTGAATATGACTCGACAGATTCTGTGAAGTCAATGAAAGTTCTAAACTTCAAGAAAATCCGCTGCCAGTATCCAGTGATCAACCTCAGAGAGTCCGCCAACCTCCCAAATCTCTTGAGGATTATGTAACTCTTAATGCTGCAAGTGATTATGATTGTGCTAAACCTCAACTCAACCGTTACAGCTCTGTAAGCTATTTATTAGCATTAGCTGCCAAAAAGGACCTTGAAATAGACCAAATGGATGCTGTCTCTGCATTTCCCCAAGAAGAACCCACAGAAGAAATATTCATGAATCAATCTAAACATGAAAAAGCCTCTTGTAAATGGAACCAGAAACTACACTCATGTTAATCTTTACAGCCTGGGAGGACAATTTAGTAGTTTTTCACAATGATAAACATCTCAAAGAAATCCTTAAGACACGACTAATAAAAGAATTCAAAATGAAAGATATGGGGACAGCAAAATTTATTCTGGGATTAAGAATAACCCGGAATAGGAAAAACAAGAAGATTTTCTTCATCAACAAGCATTAAACTGTTAAAAAGGAAAGAAGCTGCTAAGAAAAAGTTCAAAGAAAAAAAGTGAAAGTTTTCTGACGATAACACAAGACAAAGACAAGCTCATGAAATATATCAAGAAGCGAGGAATATGCAAGTTGGGAGGATGTTGTAATGTCTAACTTTCATATTCTAATTGCCTGCCTAATTTGTTATAACATATGGTTAATGTTATATTTCTATATTGTTATGAGTGTGTTTATAGTTGACCTGTTTACATTCAGTTGTTGCATTAAATAAATAAACAATGTCTTTATTCATGAGCGAATTTTTTTTGGGAGTTGAAAGCTCTGAGTTATTAACTGCGACTTTGATGCTATGTTTTTCCAGCTGCTCATAGATTGCTGCATTGGCAAAGTGTATAGCGGAACATTTTTCGGGGTTTAGCTTTAATCCATGATCCTTAGACCATTCACAAACCTTTGAAAGGTCACTACTCAACTCATATGCTGTAATGCCTCCCCAACCAAAGTAGGCTGGCATGATAAGAAGATTTGGCAGTCATCAGCTTAAGAATACATAATCCCAAAATCCAAAGTTTATTAAAAATTACAAAATATTTGAAAAATCAGTTGTCCGAGTTTTCATTTGTCCGAGTTTTGATAAATAACTAATAATAATTAGATAAATCAACTGTCCGAGTTTTCATTTGTCCGAGTTTATTAAATTATTTTTAAAAAAAATCAAAATATCAAGTGTCCGAGTTTTCAACTGTCCGAGTAGCATCAACACCAAATGTGACACTGCGCGCCGAGACTAGCGTGTCTAAGGCGCCTGGTCAGAAGCCGATGTAAACCTCTTCTGCGAAGGAGTCAGGCATTTTGCAAGCCGCGAGAGCCCCTCACGTCGACTTAAGAAAAATTATATTATTTTTATCATAAGACTAATTTTACAATTTTTAATTATAAAATCAAACTGTCATCACCTAACACAATAGACCAAACTTGCTGATAATATAAAATACCCCCGCCGCAGCAAACCTGCAGACGAAGCGAATTTCGGGAGACGGACAGCGGTCCAGATCTTTGTTTGGGTTAATCCCCTGATTTATGGCCTGAGGGTAGTGGTCACTGGAGGAGGGGTGGGGAATCGAGAATTCTGAATCCCACCGTATCAGCAAGTTTGGTTAAGTTATAACAGTTTAATTTTGTAATAAAAAAATAAAAAAATTGAATTTTAGGCATTTGTAATTTTATTTTATGAACAGAACTATTTTTTTATTAGTACACCTTCATTCGATATTTCATTATCAGCAAGTTTGGTCAGTTTTGTTAGGTTATGACAGTTAAATTAAATTAAATTTAAATTTAACCTACAAACGATACGTTTTGACAGCGACAGTGATAGTGCTAACAATTTGCCGCGAACAGTTCGGCTATGCACGGTATGATGCCGAAGCAACCGACCATGATTAAGAGGATTACAGCCTGGCTCACGTGCCTACACCCGCGAATTTCAACTTGTCTGATTACATATATACTAAAATATTTCCATAAATAAGCGAGTGCTTAGGTTTGCTTCTACGGGGAAGGTAAACAGTGTTTTTTGACCATACGTCAATAGTATAGGATGAAATAAATAAAATTTCCAAGTTTGATCAACATATATCCATAAACAAGAAAACTAAAACAGTTTTAGCGAATTTCCCATATAGGGAATAAGCTATTACCGTAGTACTCATGGTAAGACCTGGACGCGGGACCGATTTTTTTTTTCGTTTTGAGGTCCCTAGAGGCCAAAAACACCATCCGTTCAAATTCATATATATATATATATATTTATATATTTATATATATACAGGGTGTCCCGGAACTCTCTACCAATATTTTAGGGCATTGTTCCTGGGTAAGAAACATATCTAAATATCATATTTAAATTGTCCGGAAGTCCTTAGTTAGTCAGATAGCCGCCATTTTGTTTTTTTCACTTATTAATTTTTTTCTGAAAATTGGTTAAACATACGAAGTTGAAACTTTGCAACAACATTTATGACAACTAGACAAAGCTACATAAAAATTATGACGATTTTTCAAATTCATAAAACAAAATGGCGGCTGTTTAAAATTTTGTTTCTTAAATTACTCAAAAACCGTTGATTTTACAAAAATTTTACAAGAATAACTTTTTTAAGGCAATTTTATTACAAATCGATCGACACCTTAATCTTTAAGATCGGACGAGTATTAACTGAGATATGGCAGTTTTAGTGATACGTGACCGCCAGATATTAGTTGCAGCGCATGCTGAAAGCGGTCACGTATCACTAAAACTGCCATATCTCAGTTAATACTCGACCGATCTTAAAGATTAAGGTGTCGATCGATTTTTTATAAAATTGCCTTAAAAAAGTTATTCTTGTAAAATTTTTGTAAAATCAACGGTTTTCGAGAAATTTAAGAAACAAAATTTTAATCAGCCGCCATTTTGTTTTATGAATTTGAAAAATCGTCATAATTTTTTTGTAGCTTTGTCTAGTTGTCATAAATGTTTGTGCAAAGTTTCAACTTCGTATGTTTAACCAATCTTCAGAAAATAATTAATAAGTGAAAAAAACAAAATGGCGGCTATCTGAGTAAATAAGGACTTCCGGACAATTTAAATATGATATTTAGATATGTTTCTTACCCAGGAACAATGCCCTAAAATATTGGTAGAGAGTTCCGGGACACCCTGTATATATATACAGGGTGTCCATAAAAAACGTTTCAGGACTTTGGGAAATGAATCCCCATACTAAAAGGAAGAAAAAAGTGTATGGGAAGGTATGTCCGAAAATGCATATTAACCCAGATATCCGCCATTTTGTTTTTTATACAAACATATTTTTATCTGTGAATTTTTTTTTCCGATGATTATGAAATTTGGTAAACATGTTAACATACACAAGACCTATAATAGAAAAAATTATAATATTGTTCCAATTCTAAATTTTAAAATGGCGGCCGTTTGAATTTTTATAACTTAAATAACTCAAAAACGGCTAATTCTACGAAAAAATGTCAATAATAGGCTACTTTTTTTAGCATTTTTAATTTCCTATCAAACGATACCAAGATCAAAAAGATCGGACAAAAGATAACTGAAATATAAGTTTTTTTGTGTAAAAATAAGGCAAAGTTAGTCGGGGAACCCTTATTTTTTGCCTTATTTTTACACAAAAAACCTTATATTTCAGTTATCTTTTGTCCGATCTTTTTGATCTTGGTATCGTTTGATAGGAAATTAAAAATGCTAAAAAAAAGTATTCTTGACATTTTTTTGTAGAATTAGCCGTTTTTGAGTTATTTAAGTTATAAAAATTCAAACGGCCGCCATTTTGAAATTTACAATCGGAACAACTTTAAAATTTTTTCTATTATAGGTCTTGTGTATGTTAACATGTTTACCAAATTTCATAATCATCGGATAAAAAACTTCACAGTTAAAAATATTTTTGTATAAAAAACAAAATGGCGGATATCTGGGTTAATATGCATTTTCGGACATACCTTCCCATAAACTTTTTTCTTCCTTTTAGTATGGGGATTCATTTCCCAAAGTCCTGAAACGTTTTTTATGGACACCCTGTATATGTGTCCGTTAGCACGATAACTCAAGCAAAAATGATCCGATTTTGATGAAATTTGGTACAAACGTGTAAACCTACGTTTATTCGAACGAGTTCGCAATCCAGCATGATCGGACCATGGGAACGGGGGTTTACGGGGGGTTTTATGGGGTAAAAATAGGTTTTTCCTATTTTTTACCCAAAAAACATAAAATTTAGCAATTCTTTTTCAAACCATTTTGTAGAGCTTAAAAAAACAAATAATTTTGTGTAATGAAGCGTTATTATGCGCCTAATGGTTACGGAGAAAATTCCAAAAAATTGTAAATTTAAAATTCCAATGTTATTCTTATGGAGAATAAGTAAACTGTTGTAGTTTGCTTGTTTATGAACATATTTTGATCAAATTTGAAAAATATTTTTATTTCTTACTAACTATTAACATTTTACCAAAAAAGAACAGTTTTACCCTCCTTGATGCAGCAAACCTAAGTACTTGTTAAACTAATTCTATTTAAATAGGGAATAAATGTTATATTTTTAAGTATACATTTCAGTGTAAATCCAATCAGTCAAATGGAAATTCGCTTAGTCTGCAGGTTTGCTGCGGCAGGGGTATTTATCTTCTCCATAAGAATAACATGGGAATTTTCAATTTGCATTTTTTTTCCGTAACCATTAGGCATACAACAATGCTTAAATATACTAAATTATAAATTTTTTTAGTTCTACAAAATGGTTGTGAAATATATTCCAAAGTGTTATGTTATAAACCCCCGTTCCCATTGTCCGGTCAAAAAAACACTGTTTACCTTCCCCGTAGCAGCAAACCTAAGCACTCGCTTATTTATAGAAATATTTTAGTAAATATGTAATCAGACAAGTTGAAATTCGCTTTGTCTGCAGGTTTGCTGCGGTGGGGGTATTTTATATTATCAATGCCTGACTCCTTCGCAGAAGAGGCTTACATCGGCTTCTGACCAGGCGCCTTAGACACGCTAGTCTCGGCGCGCAGTGTCACATTTGGTGTTGACCCTACGCGGACAGTTGAAAACTCGGACAGTTGATATTTCAAAATTTTTTTTAATAATTTAAAAACTCGGACAAATTAAAGTTGATTTAACCAAATATTATTATTATTTATACCATACTCGGACAGTAGAAAACTCGGACACTTGATATTTCGATATTTTTTAAAATAATTTAATAATCTCGGACAAATGAAAACTCGGACAGTTGATTTATCTAATTATTATTAGTTATTAATCAAAACTCGGACAAATGAAAACTCGGGCAACTGATTTTTCAAATATTTTGTAATTTTTTACAAACTCGGACAGTTGAAAACTGACAAATGAACCTCACCCATTATTTTAACGTCTAGTTTAACAACTTTGTCTGATTAGCTCATTGATGAAGTCTATACACAGTAGGCCTACAGTACTGAAGTTCTATATTGTCAATTGTATTTACTGATACTATCGTAATTGTTTCCACTGTAATACACAGAACTGTTTCTTCACTTTGTATGTACGGTACTACTTTATTAAATAAACGTTGTATTTGACTCTATTAGGCATTTTTCACTTTTCCCGTAACAGTTATGATAGGTTTCAGCCACGTTTTAGCTATTGTTATATATAAAACAAAATATGTTCTGTAATCCGAACAATTCAATAATCCGAACTACTCCCGATCCCAGTTAATTCGGATTAAAGAGGTTCTACTGTACTTTTTGGGCACAACCGCCACTTAGCATACATCCCCAAAATGGGGGATTTTGGGGGAAACTCAAAAATTTCAAATGGTGCGACCAACAACGCAAACTAGAGGTCTCTATCTAAATCCAGTAAAAAATGGCAGCCAATTGAAATTCTCAGAAGTTAAATTTAACTTACAGCTTTTCAAATCTGGAGACCCCCTGTAAATTTTGTAACTGCTCAAAATAGGTAAACTAAACTCTACTCACCTTTTTGGCATGTTATGAAGTACTTTTTGAGCCTAACTGCTACTTGGTTTCCATACCCAAAATGGGGGATTTTGGGGGAAACTCAGTAAATTTAAATGTTAAGCCCCATCAAGTGACCCCTCATCTTGGAGGTCCTGATCAAATAAAACTAACAACGCAAACTAGAGGTCTCTATTTCAATCCAGTAAAAAATGGCAGTTCATTGAATTCTTTAGAAATCAGAACTAACTTGCAATTTTATATTCAATTGGCTGTCATATTTTACTGTGTTAAGATATAGACCTCTAGTTTGCATTGTTAATTTTCTTTTATCACAACCTGTAAAATGAGGGGTCACTCGATGGGGTTTAACAATTAAAATTTTTGAGTTTCCCCCTAAATCCTCCATTTTGGGTTTGGGAACCAAGTAGCAATTAAGCTCAAAAAGTACTTCATAACATGATAAGATAAGATAAGATCTTTATTTCCATTAGATATTCTTTTGAATACATTGGATATGTCAGGTTACAATATATAATCTATACAATAATAAATTGAACAAAGGGCTCACCCATCTTACACAAAATCATTGCAAGTCAATTTTTTTGTCAAATATTCATCAATTGAATAAAATGCATTTGCAAGTAAGAACCTGATTACAACAGTTTTAAATTTAATAATGTTCATGTCCCTAATAGCAAGGGGTAGCTTATTAAATAACCTTATGGCTAGTACAGATGGCTTTTTCATTGATTTACTTAATCTAACATAAGGCAATTGTAAGTCATGTCTTATTCTAGTATTGTAAGAGTGCACGTCATTATTATGCACCAAATCTGGTTGATCTTTAATGAATAGCAAGTTTTGAAGAATAAAGGCAGAATAAAGAGTTAAAATTTTTAAATGAACAAACCATGGTTTACAGTGAGTTTTATAATGAACTCCTGCAATGATCCGAACGGCACGTTTTTGTAGGATAAAAACATCTTTTGATGCTGAGGCACTGCCCCAGACAATCAAACCATAAGTAATCTTAGCATGAAATAAACCAAAGTAAGCTGTTCTAACTACATTTTGCGAGACGACACCACAGAGTCTTCTTAGAGCAAAAATGTCACAAGCCAATCTCATGCATAATTCCGATGAGTGATCCAACCAAGAAAGAGTAGGATCCAGCCGGACACCAAGGAACTTGGCTGAAATGCCCCCCTCCTCCTTGGTAAGATCCCTCAGGCCAAAAAACATAGTGGTGGTTTTTTCTCTATTCAAAATTAAATTGTTGGCATCCAGCCAGCCACTAACCTTGTTTAAATTTTCCTGGATGTCAACTTCAGCCAATTCTTTGATTTTGTTTCTAGCGATCAATGTAGTGTCGTCTGCGTACATGAAAATTTCAGATGACACATTAACTTCTAAATCATTAATTAATACTAAAAAGAGCAGGGGCCCCAATACGGAGCCCTGCGGCACGCCCTGTGTAACATTTAACATCTTTGAACATTTACCATTGGCAAAAACACATTGACTTCTATTCTCTAAATAACTTTAAAAAAATGACAACTCCCTGCCTCTAACATTATAAAAACTTAGCTTATCCAACAAGTAATTGTGGTTGACTCTGTCGAAAGCCTTGCTGAGGTCGCAAAATGCGGCCCCAGCAAGCTCTCTCGACTCAAAAGAGTCCAAAATTTCCTCAACCAGATCTGTCAAGGCTGTAATTGTTGAAACACCCTTCCTGTAGCCATACTGCCTTGTGCTTAGAATGCTACACACATGCCAGGTGTGTAGAGTTTAGTTTTCCTAGTGTGAGCCGTTACAAAATTTACAGGGGTTCTCCAGACTTGGAAAGCTGTAAGTTAAATTTAACTTCTAAGAATTTCAATTGGCTGCAATTTTTTACTGGATTTAGATAGAGACCTCTAGTTTTCGTTGTTGGTTTTCTTACCAGGACCTTCAAAATGACGGGTCACTCGATGGGTCTTACTACTTGAAATTGTTTAGTTTCCCCCAAAATCCCCCATTGTGGAAATGTACACAAGTGCCCAAAAAGTACTTCATAACATGCCATAAAGGTGTGCTGAGTTAATTGTTCTAGTATGGGCCGTTAAAAAATTTAACAAGGGGTCTCCAGACTTTTTACTAACCCTGTATATATATATATATTTATTATGTGTGTGTTTCTGTGAACACGATCACTTGAGTAATTTTCGTTCGATTTTAATGAAATTTGGTTTGAAGGTGTAAGGCGGGTTAAACTTGGATGATGGATGAGTTGGCGAACCAGCATGATTGGACCATGGGAACGGGGTTTTACAGTGGGTTTTATGGGGTAAAAATTGGGTTTTCTCATTATTGACCCTCAAAACTCAAATTTTCCCAATTTCTCTCTAGACCTTTTTAAAGAGCTTCAGATACACAAATAATTCAGTATATCAAAGTGTTTCTAGGGCCTAGGTCTTACCGTGCCACCTACGGTAATAGCTACTTCCCTATATAGGGAAATTCAATAAAAGAGTTTTTTGGAAAGTTTGTCCAACTGGACTACACCCCTTCTTCCCCTGGGCCTTTGACTAGTAAGTTGACTTATATTACACAAAAATTAGGGTATTTTTAAGAACTGCTGTATAACAATGATTCGGCTTTATCCGGTATAGTTGATCATCCAAAATGGGTCCAGTTCCTACTCAATTTAAACTGCATTGTATTTGGTTTTGAGCTAAGCCTAACAATTATAAGGTACATGAAATTTGTGTCTGTGCTGCAGGATTGTCTACAATAGCCTCACCAAGCAGTGTAAGTTCCACACAGACCAACCCTACTACCCCTCTGGTTTCCCCTACCACTGCCTCATCTACATCGACATTCTTCAGCCCTCCTCAAGAGTCCATCACCCAGCCGGAGCCAACAATATGTAAGTAACTAAACAGTTTGTTTCCTGGAAGAAAAAAAATATTTTTAGTTTTCTTGGAATTAGAATTGGGTTAAATGTTATGCGTGATATGTTCATTTGTACTTAAACTTAAGGGTAAAATTATTTCCTTTAATCTGTTTTGCGTATTGGGATGACCAAGCACAAGCATCAGTTGATTTTCTGTTTACGTTTGTTAACCAATGTTGCTAACTCTGTAAATCTATCTGTCTTATGAGGGGTCTGCAATGAAAACACGCCTTGCTGCTAGAAAGTCCAGTTTATTAAGGAGGGCATCTAAGCTAGATATAGAGCTTATTAAGCCAGAACGAATTCACACTTTAAAAATTAGCGGTTGCCCATCAGCTTTGCCCGACATACTTTTAAGTTTATTTATGAATCGGCTGAAGTTGTGACTTCGTTGCGGGCTAATATGACCTTTTGCATTAATTTTCTGTATAGTAGTGTATAGTGTGTAGTAGTTATTGATTAAACTCCATTATTAGTCTAATCACCTAAGCTAATTAAACATATGGGACTGCTAATGTCAAACTAAGGGAGAACTTTTTCATTTGAAAATCTAACTGCCTTTCTATCAAGAGCTTCAAGCTACTCTCTCTAGAACAAAATCACAATGTTTTTACCAAAATACTATTCCCGTTCTATTTCCTTTCACTTAAAATACCCTTAAACCAAATTCACCAATAGTACAGTTTAGTTAAATAGCCTAACTTTATTGAACATTGTTAGAAAGGCTATCTTAAAGTAGGATTAAGTAACATAAAAACCCCATGCTTTGGCTAAATATTCTCTGATATATTTACTAGGTGGCGTTCGCAGAGGCATCTACAAAATTGAGCGGAGTCATAAAGGGTTCATATTATATTGTTTTTGTCATACTGCAGTAAAAACAGTCGTTTTTAATGCATGCGTTGCGGGTCTAAAGTAGCATTTCACTCTTTAGGGAGTAAAAATCGTTTTTAGCCTCTATGGAGTAAAAATCAGCTGTTGTCAACTCAGTTGTAAATTTCTATTGTAAGCGATTGCATATATCGAAAATATGTATCGATTCATGATTTGTAATCATTTTAACCTACAGTCAACAGTCTCTTCCCATAGCATTTTAGCATTGCAGTTGCAGATACATTAATCCATTCCCACACTCAACACTGCTCACCTTTACTACTTCCTTCATCACCCCCTACGTCGAGGACCTGTTTCCCTCTTTTCTCATAGCATTTTAGGATTGCAGATACATTAATGTAATAGCCACAGACAGTTCCCACACTCTGCACTACAAGCCTTACTACTTCCTTCACCATTTACTGTGTCATAGACCTGTTTCCTTCCCTTCTCATAGCATTTAAGTATTAGATACATTTATCTAACTGCCCCAACGGTTCCCTCACTCTGCACTGCAAGCCTTTACTACTTCCTTCACCACTTCCTACTTCCTGGGGCCTGTTTCCTTCCCTTCTCATACCATTTTAGAATTGAAGATGCATTAATCTAACTGCCACAGACGGTTCTCACACTATGCTTATACTTTACTACTTCCTAAGCCACTTCCTACATCGTGGACCTGTTTTCATCAATTTCCATAGCATTTTAGTATTTTAGATACGTTAATTTAATTGCCACAAACATTCCCCACACTCCACACATATATCAGCCTTTACTACTTCTTTCACCATTTTCTATGTTGTGAGCATGCTTCCATCCCTTCTCATAGCATTTCAGCATTGCAGATACATTAATCTAACTGCTACAAACAGTTTCCAGTTCCCACACTCCACACTGCTCACCTTACTACTTCCTTCACCTCTTCTTACGTCGTGGACCTGTTTCCCTCTCTTCCCATAGAATTTTAAGATTGTAAATACCTTAATCTGATCGTCATAAACAGTTCCCACACTCCGGACAGCTCGCCTTGACTACTTCCTTCAGCACTTCCTACATCTCGGACCTGTTTCCCTCCCTTCCCATAGCATTTTAGGATTGCAGATCCCTTAATCTAATCGTCATAAACAGTTCCCACACTCCAGACTGCTCGCATTTACTACTTCCTTCAACACTGTGACAGCACTAAAAAATCTGTTTTCTGGACGTATGGCCATGGTTGGTATGTCCTAGGCGTGCGCTTGGTTGATCACTGACAGGACAGGTGTGTGTGCTAGTTCTTGCGAGTGTGTGTTGTGTGTGTGCGTGTGTTTGTATTCACCAAATAGTGGCATCTTTCACAGGCACACGGCCGTACTGTGGCACCTTCAAAAATTGTGGCACCTTTTTCAGGGTGCCACAGCTAATTCGATAATTTTTGAGGTTTTCCAGCATTATTACGTCGTTTAAACATCACATGCCACAATTGAGTATTTTTGAACTTGTTGATGTGAGTTTAAGTTGCGCAGGTACACGCCGAATTATGGAACACGAAACCATACAGGTAGCTAGCGCGCCTCGCGCCGTCCGCCGGAACTATAACTTCCCTAATGCTACGTTGCCAATTCTCGCGCCAGGATACACTCTAAATAGTGGCTCCATGCCGCAATTCAATATATATCAACAGTGTGTGGACAGGATGCCACTTTATGGAGTTGTAGCGCTTGATCAGTGTGTAGAACAGTGCAAAAAGCAACTAATAAACTAATAATACTGTTCTTCCTGTGGCAGGTCATATATCAATAGCCTATTTGCAAAACAAAGCCTAAATAAAAAATAGCCAACATATTAAAGCCTAACTATTTAATCAGTTACTAGCCTAGGCCTAGTTAGGCTCAACTAACTAATTTCTACTGTAAATTATGAATAAATAGTATAAACCTTCTGAAATATATTACATTAGTAGGAAAAATGGATAAAAGGAATGGTATTTGTTTAATAAAATTTTATTCTGATCCTCATAACATGTTAAAAATCTGCATTCAAATCATACAACCAAATCGGTGGGTAAAAGCGATCGTTAACGGCAAACAAAAAACCGTGATAAAAACCTAAATAATGATAATTCATATTTTTCTGCCGAAATCGTAAATAATGGTAATTTAGAAACATAACCATAAAACATTGCAGACGGAAAGTTAGATTCAAATCAAAAAGGTGGATGACGTCAGAACTCGAGACACCAAAGAGAACTAAAATAAAGAGGTTAGATCAAAGATCGGGAATAGTTTTCAATCATTTTGCAACGAAACTAAAAAAAAGCTGAGAGAAAGCTACATGCAGACAATATATTTGGACTAAACCACGTAAATTTCTAAGCCAATAGGATTACGAGTTGACATTCAAGTCGGTGTAGGTGAACAATTTCTGAAAATTATCTCGTTTTTAACCAAAAAAAAAGTAAGTAGAAGCTAGCCATCTTGAATCTGAGGCAATGAAGAAAAGAACTAACGTAACGTACTTCTCTTTCTTCTTGGGATAACGAGTCAAAGGAAGTGGCCATAAAATTATGTTCTCAATTTTAAGAAATTAACAAACTGTTTTTAAACTTTGAAAATGGCATAAATTCTATTAATAAATCAACTACAAGCAAAATAGGCCTACAATTATTAATTATAGCCTACATTAAAATTAGCGAAGAAGACTGTAAGTAAACTATTTTGAAGATCTGCACGTTGACCAAATTCGCAAGTACATACCAACTTTTACAAATTGAACTAATATAAAAACTTTTGATAACAATCTATTAACCAAAGACTCCACTATAAACTCTATGATACCTTTCCCATATAGTTTAAGTCAGGTGTAGGTTTAACCTCAATTATCCCATCCATAATGTAGATTAATTAATTTTATCATAAACTAGGCTAACTCTATTACCTATTGTATTTAAATTATACCTTGGGCTATGTAAAATTAACTTATTGTAATTGATTCTAAAACAGTAAATAACTCTTTCCGTAATTGATGTTGTAAGTTATCATTTTCACACAGCTCCACCATGCACCCTAATATTTAGATAAATAAAAAACGACCCTGAGATTAAGACAAAATAGCCTAATTAGATTTGCGTATTTCAACCAAATTTTCTTTCAAAATTAATTTAGGCTAAAAGGAAGAGAATTGCAACATTCCACGTACTATAAATCAATTTAAGTACCATAAATAATATACTTTTGATCCGAGTGGTGAACAATGTTGAACATTAAATAATTTGTGTAGTAAATAATAATTTAAATTGTTTTATGCCACCATTAAAAAAATTATTTTTGTTTACAAACATAAATTGGTAACGTAGTTACTTTGTATCAATTGAATTTTTACATTGAAACAATAACAATGTTTTAGGTTAGAACACTATATAAGTTGTCCTATGCTGCATTTTTTATCTTACAAACTATTTTGTGCTGATATCTTTTTTATTAACATTCTAGTCATGTTGACAAAATATTTTACAATTACATTTCTGAATCACTCAGTAAAGGTAAATTTTGATGCAACATTGCTGAAAGTTATGTTTAGCTTATCACTCTCAGAGTATTGAATACAATGATTACAATGAATTTATTAGGCTAAATGTCATGCACTGTGTTTTCTCATTATTGAGCACTAATTTATTGTCAACAAACCAATTTGAGGCTGACTCAAAAATCTTCTTAACAGACAGCTCTGCTTGTTCACGGGTCGCTTTACATGATATAAGGGAAGTATCATCTGCATACAACATGCAATTACCTTCAAGTCTGGTATAGAGGTCATTGATTGATACTAAAAATAACAGAGGTCCCATAATGGAACCTTGCGGAACCCCGTGTCTAACAGCTAATGGTTTAGATGTAATACCATTCCAACTTACAACCTGTTGGCGATCACTGAGGTAGGATTTGACCAATCTCAGAGCACTGCCTTCTAGGCCATATTTTCCCAATTTCAGGAGCAAAATTTCATGTGACACGCAATCAAAAGCGCAAGAGAGGTCACAAAGTATTACGGAGGTAGATTTCTTAGACTCAAAAGCATCAACAATTAATTGTACAATAGAATCAACAGCCAATATAGTGGATTTGGCTTTCCTGAAGCCAAATTGACCAGGCACCAGAAGGCTGTGTGCTTCAAGGTGGTCGTACAATTGAGCAAACATAATAGCTTCAAACAGTTTAGAAAATACAGGAATCAACGATATTGGTCGATAACTTGCAACATTGTCACGGGACCCTTTTTTGTAGACAGGCACAGTTCTAGAGACTTTTAATGGAGCAGGAAAAATACCTACTAAAAAGCATACATTAACCAAATGGGCTAGTATAGGTGCCAGTGCCCACACAATGTGTTTCAAAAGATTTGGTGTCATGCCATACACATCTTTACTGTTAGAGAGTTTAAAGCCCATAACAGCATGAATAATGTCTTGGACCGATACAATTCAAAAGTAGGTGCACCATCAGGTATGCTTGACAGGATCACAGGAGAGGATTGCGTTATATTTGGAATGGTTGACAAGATGGACTCAACAGACTCAACAAAGTACGAATTGAATTCATCAGCAGATGCAAAAGACGGATCAAGAATATCAGACTTTGTTTGAGGTCTATTTTGATTTATTAAATTCCAGGCCGCCTTACAGGGATTGGAAGCCCCTGTTATGTATGCGGCATTTGAGTTGATCTTTGCATCCCTCACATTCTTACGGTATTGTGTTCTAAGCAGCTTAAGCAAGTTAGACAGATCAGGTCTTACACTAACTAAATCATTAACTAAAGTTATCATGCTCTTTAGCCTAGAGAGTTCAGGGGTATACCAGTCCTTAACAACAGGCAAACCATTATTTTTAGAAACCCCTGACTTGCCAACATGCACCTTTTTACATTTTATTGGGAAAAAATGATCAAAGGCCATGTTGAAGTTGACATGAAAAAACATGAAAGCATCATTTGCCGTTGTAATGTTATATTTTTAAGTAGACATTTCAGTGTAAATCCAATCAGTCAAATGGAAATTCGCTTAGTCTGCAGGTTTGCTGCAGCGGGGGTTTTTTAAGACTTATAACGACCTCCTTCCAGTGACATATTTTACGTCTAGCTTGACAATGACACCATAGATGTCAGAACCGGTCGCCTTATAGATGACTTCAGGATTACTTGATTTTTCAAAGAACCTTTTGCCAAATAACCTAATTTAATCTCTTGCATATTATGAAAGGAGAAAGCTTCAAATTTGCTTCAACATATTTATTCACAATCTTGACGTTGTGTTGTAGTGAGTTCAAGTGAGCAGAGTCTTCACAGTGGGTCAGTTAACGGATTCAACGCAGCAGTGACTCAGTCCCCCAGCAGCAGTGCACAGACAACGCAGTTCACCGCACAGGCAACATGGACTGGCTCCAACACACTCACCTACACTCAGAGTATGCAGCCTCCTCTTCACAACACTTACTGTGAGCTTCTTCTTCTGCTCACCCTTCTCTCTCTCTCTCTCTCTCCCCTTCTGGCTGGTTACACACTGCTTGTGTCACATATCTGAAACATCATCTGTATATCAGACATGTGTCATGCAAGATGGGATGGTCAGTAGGAGAGACATGTCATCAGGTCGCACATGCGCTCGTCCCCCGAGCAACTAGGTTATTCGGCCGTATACAAAGCACGTTTTAAGTAGTTAATTGATCATAGTGTTTCATTCTGAAATATTCTTGAAACATGATATGTTATTGTATATATCTGCTTGTTTTCATTAGGGAATGGGTCAGTCTTATTTAAAACCGGGTACCCTTGTTTTTAGCAAATTTATCATCTGAAAGGCATTAATTTTAGTTCTGTAACTTAATTTCAAATTTGAATTTTGGAAGGTTTTTCTTGTTGCTTTGTTTATGGTTGTATGGGGTATGCAAATATAATCTTTTCTATTGTTTTCTTTAATTGATCTTTGTGTTTCAAATTTCTTTTTTCAATGATATAATCAAATCAGGCATTTATCAAATTAAATAAACCTACGTTTATTTGAACGATTTCGCGAACCAACATGATCGGGCTATGGGAAATTTCTATTGTTTTCTTTAATTGATCTTTGTGTTTCAAATTTCTTCTTTCAATGATATAATCAAATCAGGCATTTATAAAATTAAATAAACCTACGTTTATTTAAACAATTTCGCGAACCAACATGATCGGGCTATGGGAACGGGGGTTTATGGGGGGTTTTATGGGGTAAAAATTGGTAATTCCCATTTTTGACTAAAAAACATAAAATTTCACAATTTTTTTCCAGACCATTTTGTAGAGCTTTAGAAAAGAAATAATTTTGTATATTGAAGTGTTGTTGTATGCCTGACAATTACGGACATAATAAACAAATTTTAAATAAAAAATTCCAATGTTATTGTTATGGAGAATAAATTAACTGTTGTAGTTTGCTTGTTTATGGATATATTTTAATCAAATTCGTCAATTTTGTTTATTTAATACTAAGCTATCAACATTTCAATAAAAAACAAACCTACCTTCCCTGTAGCAGCAAACCTAGGTACTCGTTAAAATTAATGTTAATAAAAATAGGGGAAAAATATAGGTGTGGGCGAGTAGTGATTTTTCAATTCGAGTCGAGTCCAGTCGAGTATTTGAGTAAAAACTCGAGTATCGAGTCGAGTCGAGTAGTTGCGCGTTAAGTAGGCCTAGACCCAGGGTTTAAGCTGCAGTAGTATTTTTAGCATCTTGCTATTCACAACTTAAAAATGCTAAGTTTACATTGTTTTGCAGGCTAGGCCTATGGCAAATTTTCTACAAATAAAATTGAAAGATGTAATGTTCAAACAAATGTAATATAAGCCTACTAGAATTTTTTCTTTTAAATGCTTAAGTTACTGAATAATATTTTTTCTACAGTTAACTTAGTTTTTGTCTTTGCAGAGAGTTTGCAGCATTTTGCTGAAACAAATTTCATCCTAGCCTAAACCCTGCCTAGGCCTAAATAGGTAGTTTAAGTACTTAAAATACCAACTTTTCTAAGTTATATGGTTACTAATTATTAGTACCTCCTACCTTTACCTTTACCTTTACCTTTACTGATTCTTCATCGTTGCCCAGCCATAGCTGGATAGATTGCGTTAAATGAAAAAATTAAAACTTTAAAACTCTGTCTATATACACTATATACAAGGCGGTGGATCATGATGTCCAAACTGAGTCAGGGGTTTCAAAAAATTCCCTGATGGAGTAAAGGGGCCTAGTCTTCAACTCCTTAGACATGTGCGCTACGAACGCTTTCACTGGCAGGCCTCTGATCTCAACACTGAGGCTATTATACAGCTTTATGGTCATAGTGGGGAAACTGTTTGCAGTCTTACTGAGCCGATGGGATGGAAGGTCAAGTTGGCCATGGTTACGAGTATTGCAACTATGAAGGTCACCCCTTGAGCTAAAATCATTTAAGTTTTTCTTTATGTGTACAACACTGTTTAAGACGTACTGGCTGAACAATGTCATAACTCCCAGACGCATGAAAAGAGGTCTACAGTGGGCGTCAGCTTTGCTAGAAGTTAGAATTCTGATTGCCTTCTTCTGGAGTTTGAAGGATCTCCTAGAACCAGGTGCATGACCCCACAACTGCAAACCGTAGTTCAGATGACTATGGAATAGGCCATAATACACTGTCAGTAAATACTACTCAGATATCTCCAGCTTGATTTTGCGCAGCAGAAAGATTGTTTTGGATAGCTTGTCGTTAAGGTGGGATATATGGTCTTCCCATGAGAGCTGGCTATCCATCCAGAAACCTAACAATTAGACACACTGTGAGTCTTCGATGGGAACTATGTTTCTTTTTAGGGTACAGATTAGGTTTTGGGTCTTAGAACCATTCAACTTAAGCTTATTCTGCACAAACCAATCCTTGGTAGTTGCCATGAGAGTCTCGGAGTCACTTTGGAGCAGGTCCAGTCGAGAATTTCTGGATATCAGGGTCGTGTCATCAGCGTAGAGGAGGGACTTCCCATCGCATCTCAGGTCATTGATGTAGATGACAAAAAGCAGAGGGCCTAGGACAGAGCCCTGTGGGACGCCATGCTCAATATACAGTTCTCTTGAGAAGGCACCTTTAACAGAGACCGTTTGACGTCGATTCTCAAAAATCAAAAATCAAAAATTTGGCCTAGACTAAACTTGTTGGCTGCAGCATTAAATTATTGAGGCCTACGATTACACATCACTTGTTCTTGTGTGTTTTATTTTTTCTTGCCTTTAATTCCTCCTCACTAACATGATAATCATCCTAACTAACTAACTTAATAAGGTAACTTTAAGAATAATTTCAATTCAAATAAGAAACAGAATTTTTAAAAATAAATTTATTTATAAAACAGAAAACTAATATCAAACTACATATTGTATCACAAGTTAAAAACATCAATATGCAATTAGGTATTTAAAAATAATCATTTAGATAAGCACTTCATCTGTCTTAAGTTTGAAGGTTATGGGTACTAGGGCTATCCTCTTCACTCAGTACATTTATAAAAATGATTAAGTCACTCGTCTCTGACAGACTGAAAATATCAAACAAAAACATAGTAGGCCTATTATATCGAAATAAAATCCCACATTAAACACTTATTTAAAATAAAACACATTTCACTGTAGCCCGGTATAGCCTAAGTTATTTGGCCTTTCTTTATAAACTCACATTTTCTGGGTTAAGTTACAATTCAAACTGTCGTTGTCATGTTTCTGCCACCAGATTGAAAATTGCACAATCAAAATCACAAACAGAATATGTTTATTTTACTTTCTACTAAACTTCCACTAACAAAATCAATTTTATTTTAAGTTACAAATTCACTTCAACAAAGTAAAAATATTCAAAACTGACATTGACATAACTTCAATCACTCCAATCCATTGTTTTGTTGTTACGCCAGCTGTCACCATATCTGCTCTCTCTCTCTCTCACTCTCTCTTAGTCATTCTGCTCATTCTGCTTCTGCTTTGTTTTCCCATCAAACAGCTGTTTTGCAGGGCTGACGTTGCCATATTTAACATTACACCATTATGGTGAATGTCGGTAAAATTATCATAAAATTTCTATAGCTTTTATTTCGTAAAAAAAATTAATAGTTTGACTAATTTCATGTTTATGTAAACTGATTAGAAAATAAATTATACTTATAGTTTGTTTACGCCAATACCACAGTTGTAAAAGTACAACAATTATCGTCCATCTGGCAACACTGAGTTTAAAGTGGAACTGATCTTTTCTTTCTGCCAAGACCCAATGAGATTGCGTCATTCAGATGCATCGATGTTCCTTGCAGTAACTTATCGGTTTGTAAAACTAAACACCAATACCGATTAATGTGAAAAAATATTATGCTACAACAGGTTATTTTTATTTGTTGTATTTCTATATTTTGGTATAAAATATTTTTATGGCAGTTCAAACTAAATCTGATGCTGTACTTTATAATATCTTCAAGAATCGTCTGCCATTGTAATACTAGTCACGGGACTCCCTTGTTGACTATCGACTATTGCAATTCGATAGATTCATTCAATGCTTTATTTCAACTTACTGTATCGTTATCGAGACGTATTGTTGACTGTTGTAGGAAAGTGAAAGTCTGTTAGTAGTCCTCTTGCTAGCTCTGCCGAATGACGATGGGTGTTTGTTGAACATTTGGTTTACGCTAATCTAACCTATATGAGGTTAGTTAGTTGTTTTTTGTAGGAATGGGTATTAAATAAGGCATAAACACAAAACAAAATATAATTTATTAAATATGGGTGTAGAAAATCGTGAAGTGGCATTATTTATAACTACTCGACTCGAATTTTCTAGTAGTAATTACTACTTGACTCGAGGTCGAGTATTTGAAAAAACTCGAGTAATTACTCGAAGGTCGGGTACTCGCCCACCCCTAGAAAAATATAACTATTTTCAGGGAATATTTTTGTAGAAATCCAGCCAGGTAAATGGAAATTTGCTTAGTCTGCAGGTTTTCTGTGGTGGGGGTATTTTTTTCAAGCGCAATTAACTACAATTATTACACACTACATTGTAGCAGGAGAAATGGTTCAAACATGTAGAAGACATAAGACGTGCAAAAGACAAGCATTTTTCTTTCAATTTTATCAGACACAACACAATGTCTGCCATACCAGTGTGTAACCCGCCTCTCCCTCTTTTTCTCTCTTTCTGACTCTCTTTAACTCACTTTTAATGTTTCCTGCCTACTGGTAGCACATATTCAAGACAGGTTTTATGGGTTAATGTTTACGTTGTTTAACGTTGAAATGTTAGCCTTTATATACGTTTTTAGTCGCTATGTTTATTTTCTTAGACAGCCTTCTCACTAGGTCACAGCTACAGCGTCGCACCAACACCCGTCAGCTACTAGATCTGTAAAATTGTATTGATTCAAATGGAGCCCCTCCCACTATTGGGTCGCAGCTACCCACCTCGGTGGCAGCTTATACTTACTTGAAATACCTGTTGTACACTTACCGTGGTCAACTGAGTTGATCACGGTTTCAACAAAAGATACAGCTGCTCTGACAACAGATCTCCCCCTTCGGAAACCATGTTGATTTTCATCCAGCATTTTAAAACTTTCAAAATATTCATAAAATTGTAGATAAACAGCTTTTTCATATATTTTAGAAATGGACGGAAGTATAGATAACGGTCGATAATTTGATAAATTTGATGTGTCGTTCTTTTTATGTAATGGAATTAATTTTGCTTGCTTTAATTTTTCTGGGAATATTCCTGATACAAATGAAGAATTTATAATGTCACATAATTTTATTAATGTTATTTTTAACACCCTTAATCACTGTGACTGGGATTTCGTCATGGCCACAAGAATACTTGTTCTTAACGGATTTATGATTACTTCCACCTCCCTCTCACATATTGGTTTAAGTTCAAATTTTTGCTTAATGTACAGGTCATCGCTAAAACTATATATGGGTACATCACAATTCACAGTATTGTTATTACTAGTCAGATCGGTTACAATATTACTGAAATGCTCATTTAACATGTTTGCAATTATATTTGGATCAGACACAATGCCAGAATCTTGCTTTAAAGTTATATTTTGTGATTGTCTCTCATTTTGTCCAACTTCAGAGTTAATTATAGACCTAAGTGTTCTTTGAATATTAGTGGAATTTTCAATCTTTTTCTGAAAATAATTATGTTTTGCTTGATTGATTTCAGTTTTATATAATTTTTTTCCTTTGTCTAGATAAGATTTAAAACCCCTAATCTTTTTACTCTGATACTCTTTAGTTGTTTCTATTATCTGCTTTTGTTTATCCTTCAATTCTTTAGATATCCAGGTACATTTCTTCTTTCTTTTTATATCCAGTAATTTAGGAAAAGCCTGATCAAAATAGAAGGCAAATAATTTGTGTAATACATCATATTTATTTTCAACCTTAGCATAGTACACGTCAGCCCATGTTTCCTCGGAAAGTAGCTTTGAGAAAAGATTTATATTTTTTATGATGAGAATTTACATATTTCTTGTTTTATTGGTTCTTAGGTACTATATAGTTTTTTTTTAGTTATAACAAAGAACAAAGATTTATGTTAAACTAGAGTTCGTCCAGTGGTCGAAAACTCAACCAAAAATATGTAATGTACAGACTTCTCCATTTTTACCCCATGCTGTAAATAAAACATGTGATTGGAGTTTGTTACATTTGTTTTGATTTTCTGTTTATATTTCGTTGTTATTTTGTCACCAGCATGGCAACCCATAAGGTCCATGTTAATATTTTTAAATTTTAAATTCATTTTTTGTGCTAATTTTTGGGCCTATTGTAATTTATAAAGGAATTCTGCACATCTACAGAAAAATATCTTTCCAACAGTGTGCGTAGATTTTCCCTGCGATGCACACGAGCTGAGAAAAAAGGTATTAAAGAAACATGCTTGCCTATTAATATATAGATAGATACTGACACCATTCTCTTCATAATGTTCAATATGAATAAAGTAATTTTGGTTGATTGATTGGCTGGGAGATAGTGTCTTCAAAATTTTGTTTATACTATTTTAGAATTAAATTTAGGATTTTGTTTTATTTTTTGTTATATAACCAGGGGACAAGCCGTTGTTTATGGGTAGATCGTTTTATTAGACCACTTAATAAATGAGGTTTTAAATAAAGGTAATAAAGACGGAAAGTAAATAAAAGAAACGTCTTATAACACTTAAAACATATATTTACGCTTATACTGTTACTCACAAGACGGTAAATATACAAAAAAGATGGTAAGTGGTGATCGATTTCGATTGGACACTCCAATCATCATCAGACCCAATAGGTGTAATAAAGAGGAAACATATTTTAAACAAAAATACACCCCTAGAGGCACCGGACGGAACTAACATTAAAATTGTCTTAAAGGATCAAAAATCTACTAAAGGAGTGTGTTTAAACTCTATATCAGATTTGTTTAACGAATAATAAAATGTACATTTCATATGTTGTGGTAGAGAACATTGTAAATATGGTAGGCTATATAAATGATGTTACATTGTCGTAGGGGGTCATGGAGTGAGTTCAGAAGCATCACTAAGTGGTTTGCTGTCCACACAACCTGCACCTGAGTACTGGTGCTCCGTCGCCTACTTTGAACTGGACACTCAAGTTGGTGAAACCTTCAAAGTGTCCTCTTCCTGTCCCAACGTCACCATCGATGGTTACGTGGATCCTTCCGGAGGAAACCGGTTCTGCCTCGGTGCTCTAAGCAATGTCCACCGCACTGAGCAAAGTGAAAGAGCTAGGTATTCACTCATCTGAACAACATATTTTTATTGAGTTTATTCATGTATCGTCAGGTTTTAAGTTAATTAACCACATAGTCAGGTGTTAACACTTTTATTTTTAGAATGAGCAGTGTTGTGACTTTTTTAATGAGAATTTAAATTGGCAATGTTTATAAATTTATTTAATTAGTGTCCCAAAAAGATAGTTCATTGTAAAACATTAACATATTATTTACTCGAAGGACCAGGTGCCAAATGTACCAATATGAATATTTAAATAGGCCAGTGGCTAGTTAATGTTTAACACTAGTAGAAAATTATTTACGCACTAACCATTAGTTTGAAGTGGTATCACAAATATTCCACCATTGGACGCGAGGGGCTGGACACGCCATGGCCCGAGGACGCTGTCAATGCAGCTCGTGGAGAGATATCTATATAATTAATACGCTACATAAAACTTTGTCGGTTGAACTCCTCCGCCATTTCTTAACCGATTTTATCCATTGACGTATCATCGGAAAGAGCGTGTCGCGTAGATTTGCAAACTGGCCTTACATTTTTGAAAAAGTCCCTCGGGCTCTGCCCCAGTGGCTGTTAAAGTTCCCATGTTATCCTTATTAAGAACATAATTGTTTACATTTTGATCAGCTGTATAATTTAATTGCTGTTATTTATTATGCGTATTGTGTACATTTACTGATTTTGTGGAAATTAAATATTTACTACTTTAATTTCCATTCGTACATACAATGTAAAAAATCGAGAAAGCCTGGGCAATTTGATATATTAAATAAGAATAATGAATTTACAGGGTACTTATTTCTTGAGCAATCATTGAAAGAACCGATTTGTTGTCATAGAACACCACCAAGTAGAAGAAATAAAGATTTTTAAAAAGAATGTTTTATCGTTATCAACATAAATGAAGAACACCTACAATATTAAGATTCCCACAAACAATGAACAAGGATGTTAGGCGAAGTGCTATTATTTTGTAGGAAACACGGACTTAACTTTATGATGATTGAGGCCCTCTAAGCCCTTCTAAGGCTGAATTAAACTGGTACGGCAAGGACATTAAATATATGTTTTCATGAAAGTCAAGTGATTTAAAAATAATATGACTACATCCAAGAAACCAATAAAACTTTCATTGAAGGATTCGCATTATTCACTTTATTATTCACATTTAAGGGAAACAAAAAACCATCTGAACAACATTAGACCTTTCAATTCTGCATTTTTTTCAGGTAAATATAACTTAAGTTATAAAAGTAACTAGCCAAATTAATGCCAATTGAAGCAAATAAAATTGTGACAGAGAGGTTATGCAGAAAATCCGGCAGTTCTTAAGTAATGTAAACAAAATGTTATCGCTATAAAAAATGACTGAAATTTGTAAACGTGCTGGCGACAATGACAATGACAATGATAGTACCATGCAGACTTCATTATCATTGACGAAGTTCAACATGGACAACCTAATGCGGCTATAAGTGGGAAACATTTGTAGAATACACTAAAAAACCAGATAAGCTTTTGAAAAATGATAAAATATTTACAAGAAATGTTGATTGTATGAAACTGTTAAGTACGTAATCTATGAGTTGAGTCTTTTAAACTCATCGGAAATTATGAATTTAAATCGTTTTTTTTATAAGTTATTGTTTTTAAATAACTACATTACTTTTTTGCAATTGCTCGATTTCGAGCAACATTTTCACTAGTTGGAAAATTAATCATTGAGGGATCTTGATGTCTTGAGTTTCGATACTGCACAAAATTCTGATGTTTATGAACGCTCTAAACCATAGTCTTTGAATTAAACACGGTTGCCCAGCCAAGTCAATGCACACACATTGAGAACACTGAGAAAAAGGGATTAATACACAAAGTTACAATTAAATGGGTTAATTTACACAGGTTCATAAAGCCAACTAGGTGGCACCAATTAAAGTAATGAAAAGAGTTACATTGGAGCCACAAACGACAAGAGAAATAACTCGCGATGGAACGCGATTAGTGCAAAGAGAGTTCTTCTTCACTGAGGCAAAATCGGTAGCGTCCCTATTGCAACCACGAGAACGGAAAATTACTGCCTCGACCAATAGGAGAGCAGGAATCCTTTCATGGGTTGAGTCTCCACCTCTCTAACTCGCCCTTAGCAGTAAATTTGAAATTACAAAACATATTTGTGCTTAAAACTAAATACTTGTGTCTTATCACAATTAAAAACAAAATATGTTTTTGTTATGTGTTTGTTTACTTGAGTTGTTGTGTCACAGGTTACACATAGGCAAGGGTGTGCAGCTGGACCTGAGAGGAGAGGGGGACGTGTGGCTCAGATGTCTGAGTGATCACTCTGTGTTTGTTCAATCTTACTACCTAGACAGAGAGGCAGGTCGAGCTCCTGGGGATGCTGTCCACAAGATATACCCTAGTGCTTACATCAAGGTCTGTGCTGTCTATAACTAACAATAGTTAACACATTAATATTCTTGGTAAGTAACTAATTTATCCAGGAAGGCTGTATCTTTTAAAGGATTTTGTCAAACTCTGTTAATTTATATGAACATTGCTGCTGTTAAAGCTAGGGGTCTGCTGGTACCCAACATTATCAGGTTAGGCTGGGCCTACACATGGCCGAGTGCTCAATTTAGGCCGAAAATATTTTTTGGTCCAAGCTCGGGTTGGTTCTTTTAACTAAGGTGTGCTAGTGCCTTAATTTTTAAATGTTTAAGTGTCTACGTAGATGGCGGTTAAAAATCCTGATTTCACCGTGATTGCGGGGAGACAATGATTATGAAGAGGTTCTTGATTTCACTATGATGGCAAACGTCTCAACTATCTTTGACTGCAGGAGATACTCATGATTTTTTCAGGGTGTCTAGTAGTAAGGAAAAACGGGAAAGTCGGGAATTAGTATTGAATTTCTAATGGTCATGAAAAGTCAGAAATTTTTATGATTTTGCCGCAAACGCACAAGACGACAATCACGTTTCCAAGACCGCGGGAGACGATGATGATGTCTACATGGCTGCGGAAGATGTTCATGGTTTAATTCAATTCAAACATGTTTATTTGCTCATGTACATCAAATACTATAAATAGTGTCACAGCAGTTCAAACTTAAATCCAACCTAATACATTTAAGATAATTTTTATATAGATTTCACATTACTTAATTTAAATAGCTCTTCAAAAGAATAAATACCCCGCCGCAGCAAACCTGCAGACTAAGCGAATTTCAACTCGTCTGATTACATTTTTACTAAAATATTTCCATAAATAAGACATATTTATTCCCAATTTAAATAACATTAGATTTAACCAGTGCTTAGGTTTGCTGCTACGGGGAAGGTAAAAAGTGTTTTTTGACCATATGTCAAAAGTATAGAATGAAATAAATAAATTTGCCAAATTTTATCAACATATATCCATAAACAAGCAACAGTTTTCATTTTCTCCATAAGCATAACATGGGAATTTTAAATTACACTTTTTTTGAATTTTCTCCGTGACCGTTAGGCATAAAACAGCACTTCAATATACTAAATTATTTCTTTTTTTAAGCTCTACAAAATGGTTGAGAAAGAAATTGCAAAAATTCTTATTTTAGAACCCATTTTTACCCCATAAAACCCCCCATAAACCCCTGTTCCCATGGTCCGATTATGCTGGTTAGCGAACTCGTTCGAATAAACGTAGGTTTCCACGTTTGTACAAAATTTCATCAAAATCGGATTATATTTGCTCGAGTTATCGCACTAACGGACACATATATAAATATATATATATATGAATTTGAACGGATAGTGTTTTGGCCTCAGGGGACCTCAAAACAAAAAAGTAAATCGGTCCCGGGTCTAGGTCTTACCATGAGACCTACGGTAATAGCTTATTCCCTATATGGGAAAGTCGCTAAAAGGTTTTTTTATCAAAAACTGTTTAAGTGCTTTTCTACATTTATTACAATTTTCTATTATAAATATTTCTTTAGGGATGTGTTTTTAAAATACAGATGATTTTAACACAATCGCGCTAGACGGTGATAACGTTTTTGTGACTGCGGGAGAAATTCATGATTTTGCGGCAATCTCGCTAGACGACGATGATGGTCCCTACACGGCCACGGAAGATGTTCATGTTTTTTCCACGACAGCGCTGAACGACGATTACATTTTCATGACCACGGGAGACGACAATGATGTCCATACGGCCGCAGGAGATAAACGGAATTTTCCCGCGATTGCGGAATACGATGATCATCACACTGCTGAAAAACACTGCTGAAAAATCTTAATGAATTTGCCGCGATCACGCAAATCGACAATGATGTTTCCGTGACCGTGGAAATCGATGATGATGTCTACATGGCCGCCGGAGATAATCAGAATGTTGTCGGGATCATGGAAGATAACGATAATGTCCACACGATAGCGGAAGATGTTCATGGTTTTGACATGATTGTGCTGGACGACGATCACGTTTTTGTGACCGCGGGAGTTGTTGACGATGTCTATATGGCTGTGGGAGATAAACAGAATTTTTGTCATGATCACGGAATACGATGATAATGTCTACACGGCCAAGAAATGTTAGTGGATTTGGCACGATCGTGCAAGATGAAGATGACGTTTCCGTGACTGCGGAAATCAATGATGATGCCGCAGGAAATCTAAATTGCCGCAGGAAATAATCAGAATGTTGAAGCAATCGCAAAATATGACAATAATTTTAGAATTTTAGAAAATTTTGCACTTAACAGTTTGAAGAGCGAATTTGAGATTGGTCCGCCCGGTAGAAGCTGCTTAGCGATTCCTGTCAACACCACAAATACAACCACAAATCTTTTAAAACAGAAGAACTAACTTATTTCTGCGTAAAAATGGTGTGTAGACAAATTTTTCTCCAGATCTGCATCATGCCAGATAGATGTGTTGTGCCTGGGTGTAAAAAAAAGTGCCTGGGATTACGAAAGCTTGATTAAAACTGAAGGATACATACAGTGTTTAAGATTCCAAGAGATCTGGTGCGTAAGCAACAGTGAATTCGTGCTATTCCACGGTCAGATTGGACACCTTCAAACAATTGTCGTGTCTGCATGAATCATTTAATGAAATAATGAAATAACAATGAAATAATGAATTTATTTTCTCTTTTTGACAAATAATTCACAATACAATCAGTTACAAAATCAAGACAAACATTGATTAGCTTATATATACTAGGTTTTATAAAGATAATTAATTTATACAAAAAACAATTAAAAGCAAATTACTGATTTTATGCTGTAGTATATAGAAAAGAAGTATAGAAAAGAGAAAATATAGGGCCTCCATGGCTATGCCTGTTTGGAGGTTCCATTTTTATTTTCAAAATAACAAAAAAAATTCAGCGTTTGACAATAATGAATAGTAAAGAAAAACCAGTCTCACTTAAAAATAATATACAGTAGTTTAAAAATAAACAAAACACCTGTTCAGTTTTCACAATCAGTAAAATCTTAAACCTACTCTACTATATTTAAATTACTTAACAAAATCAAATGGTAGCCTAGCTTACTATTTTTTTAATGTTTGAAATTACTTGAAAAATATGAAACTGATATTGTATTAACTGTACATATAAATAAAAAAGAAATTGTATAATACACAAAACATCTAAATTATGCATGAATATTTAATATTAAGTCAACTTCATCAAGTTCAAACAACCATTTCTTAAGGTTTTTTAGAAAATGCTTTTTGTTCCTTGAGGTTTTAATGTTATCTGCCAGTTTATTAAATAACCAAGGTCTCATAAACATAAAAGTCTTAGTAAAAAATGTCTTATTGGGCTTTGGAACTTGGAAGTAATCTGCGTTCCTTAGCATTCTCCTGTATGAATTTTCTTCTTGTAGAGCTAGTATGTTACTCCTTTCATCATAAAAAAATTTTAAAACTTTAAACATAAACAAAGATTTTATTGAAAAATTTTTTAGGCTATTAAACAACGGGCGTGAAGGTTCAGTAATTTGTTTACATTTGATCAACCTTATGAGGTGTTTTTGTTGTAGATAAATTCCATGTAAATTTATTTTATATGCGCTTCCCCAGAGAAAAATTCCATAATCAAGCGGGCTGTGCACAAGTGAGAAATATAACATACGCATAATCCTTTCAGGACACATGTCCCTCAGAAAATAGAAAAGTCTAATAACATTGTTAATTTTATTTTTTGTACTATTTATATGTGTTTTCCAGCTTCAATCCTGATCTAAAATTATACCGAGGCATTTTAAATGATCACAGCACATTCTTTAGTTGGGCAGATATGCCTACTTAAATTAGATAGGCAATCAGCACAATTATATGTCATTGGCTCCAAAAATGTTGCATTTTTCCTGAGGCTTAAGTTAATATATTTGGTTTTATCTGTATTTAGCTTCATATGATTCATTGTGAACCACCACTGTATTGCTTCAAGATCCTTTTTCATGTCATTTTGCACATCAACAGATGTGTCTCCTATGTAACTAAAAGCTGTGTCATCAGCAAAAGATGTTAAATTACCGTTGAAGTTACCTTTACATAAATCATTTATGTATATTATGAATACAATTGGTCCTAAAATAGAGCCTTGAGGTACTCCATGTAGAATTTTCCCAACATCGCTATATTCAGATCCAATTTTAACACACTGATATCTTTCTAACAAATAACTTTCAAACCATTTATGTGCTACACCTCTAATACCACACCTAAACAATTTATTAAGTAAAATTTTGTGATCCACAGTGTCAAATGCTTTTCTAATATCCAAAAATAATCCGCTTGTAAATTTATTTGCGTTTAGTCCGTTATAGATATCATTCATAAAATGTATTAAAGCACTTTCAGTATTCAATCCTTCTCTAAAGCCAAACTGATTGCTATTAAGAAAACCAGTGTAATTTAGAAAATTTAAAAGTTTCCTCTTCAATACTTTCTCATAAATTTTTGAGAAGCAAGAAAGTAAGGAGATGGGACGATAACTGTTGCAAGAGTTATTTAGTCCACCTTTAAAAATAGGTACTACAGCAGCAGTTTTCAATTTTGAAGGAAAAACACCATTCTGAAAGCTTAAGTCGATCAAATATACAAGAACATTTATTATTTTGGGTGCCACTGTTTTTAAAACACTAGAGCTAATTTGATCATAACCTGGAGCATTATTGCTTTTTAGTGATTTTATAGCATTGATAATCTCTTCTGCAGCTACTGAATCTAAGAATATGGATTGAAGTTGGCTATGTTTTGAAAAGTAATTCTTGTAATTTAGTGAAGAAAAATTAAGTGGCATATCAATATTTAGCTGCAGATTCTTTACGATACCTAGAAAATAACAGTTATATTCTTAATAACAGTGTTGTTTCTTAATAGTTACTATTAAATTCATTAGCAACTAATTTACCGTCATATTCCACATTACCATTGATGTTTAAACCTATTGTTTTGTTATTTTCCTTATGTTGGCCAGTTACCTCATTCAAGACCCTCCAAGTGGCTTTACTATCACTTTGATGTTTTTCAAATTTGTTTTTATAATAATTACTTTTTAATTTTTTTTAATTCATCATGCAATTTATTTCTGAATCTTAGGTAATAGTTCTTCAAAATAAGATTGTTTCAATGTTTCTTAACTAGTTTTAACAGGGCGTTTCTTTTCTTTATTTTACTACATAAAGCATCATTAATCCATGGTTTCAGTTTCTTAATTCTACCAATTTTAATGACATTTTCCCTACACTTATCTATACATCCTGTAACTAATGAAATAAAAGAATCAAAAGCCACAGAAGGATCAGTTTGTCTGTAAACACAAGACCAGTCAGCGCTGTCCAACAGCTGATTAAGCTTATCATAGTTTATGCGATAAGTCACTGGAGGCGGGGCAGTGGTGGAGCAAGAGCCCCCCCGCTCCCCCTCCTCCAATGCCAACTGGACACACAACAATGAATGATCTGTGATCCCTGCGTGCACCACTGTCGCAACAGCTGATGTTTTGTCCTTGTCTGCTAGACGAGCGAAAACATGATCTATACAGGTAGCGCTGTCCGCTGTAATTCTAGTGGGCTCGTGCACAAGTACTTCCAAACCATTCATTGCCATTAATCTATAGTAATTGTCTACTGTGCTATTATTTTCAAGAATATTTAAATTTACATCACCAATAAATAAACAAATAAATAACACACACAAATAACAAATAAATTCAAACAAATAAATTTTTTACACTTCTATAATTATTTTAAACATGTTCAAATTCATTTAAAAATAGTTCTGCCGTGTACATGTGCAACCTATAAATAGCTAAAATAGTAAATTTAAATTCTAAGTATTTAATTGATATATTTATCAGCCGTTTGTAGTTGTTCTAACGATGAATCAATAATTGTAAGAGAATTGTTTACGTATATTACAACGCCTCCTGCTCTTAGCTCATCATTACAATTTGAAAATTGGGAAAAACTAGGAATTTTATATAGATTTAATTCATTGCTGTTTATCCATACTTCCGAGAGTATAATTATATCTGGTAAATTGCTTTCCTGAGACATTTCAACTAAAAACGAGTCAAAATTTTTTCTCATGCTTCTAATATTTTGATGGACTAATTTAATGTTTTTGAAAACCGATAAAAACAAACATTTTTAAATAAAAATTTGTCTTAAAGCATGGAGAGAAATTACTTATTTTAATAATATGAATAATGAATATGTATGTATGGCCATAATATATACGCATACACACATAGACATACCAACAGGATACACAAATATTTAAAAAAGTGGGGGTAAGAACTCAATACAATACATCATTAATGTAAACAGACGGACAGTAAAATTGAGAATTAAAGTTTCATAAATGTCAGATAAGAAAACAATTCAATACCGTTATTGCCTCAAATAAAACATAACTTACAGCTTAGACAAGTCAGCCTGGCAAGTAACATTGATCACAACAGCGGACTCTTCTGTTCGCAGAAAGATTTTTCCACCACGAACCCAGAGATTATTACACCATGCGAAACGTTAAGATTTTTTTCTAACTCTTTTTGATTTTGGAAAACCTCAGAGATCTTCGCCATCACGTCTTCTAAAGTGAGCTTCCCCTACGCAGTGTCACTCTCAAAGCGCATGCTTTTGCGACGGTACTTGGCACATGGTTGACATCTCCATACCAGTTCACCTGCAGTAACACATTCTATATCGGCTTTACTCATCCCGAGACATCAACCGTGAAATTCGAAATTCAAGCTTGCACTCACTGCACATCAATTTAATTTGCTTTTGCGTTATAGATTTCCCGCACAATCCACAACTCAACATTTTACAGGTTACGGTAATGTAAAGAAAATCAGTAGAACAGAAATTATTAACTGTAATGATATAATAGAAAAGAAATTGTGAGAATATGCGAATTGTAAAATTAACAGAGTAGGTAGTAATGAACAGGTTGCAACTCGAACTCACTTATAAAGTTTAACCTTGAAGACGAGACTGAATTATTTCACGAATATTTTTTTTAATTTTTTTGAATTATTTTCATGAAGATGGCCTTAGTTTTGTGACGCCTACATCACAGCTGACCGCATCAAACCGTAAATCAGCTAATAGCTGGAGAACTTAGGGGGGGGGGATAGGAAAGGCCATGACGTGAGACGGAGTCGTGCGGCAAGAGTACCTGAGCGGATCAGTGATGGACACCGGTCTACAGTTGGATAAGTTTACACTAGTATTATTATTATAATGTGCTATTTTTTTCAGAAAGGGGGGGATTAAGGGGTTAGGGAACTATTAACTATATCAGCTTAATATGTAAATTATACTTTTGAGCACACTCGTACCCTTAAGGTACGAATGGAAGTTTTACTTGTTCTATACCTTATTATATTAAGTCAGATGTATTAGAAATATTAGATCATCAAAATGGCTGTGATATGGATGTGGTTTGGCTTAGTAATTAATTTAAGTTTATTATTATTCACCTCAGAATGTTGCACGCAGCAATAAATTGATTATATTGAGCCTTAACAATCCTTATGAGTCCAGTACCGTTACTATAAATTATAGTACACGCTTCAGTTTTGTGGAAAAATCAAGAATAAAGACTGTGATTGGTGCGAATATAGACGCGAGAAGCCAGTTTTAGGTGAGAATGCCTAGACTTTTTCCCAATTTACCTTTTTTTTTTCTTGATACACGAAAAACGACAAAGAGAAAGACTCCTGAAGACAAGAGGAAGGCAACAGGATAAAGAATAGTCAACAGGATGAAGAAATTCGACTTGCAAAAGAAAACCAATTTAGGGACTTTACTTCATTATGCAACAATTAAGGCTGTATATAAGCACATAATTAATAAATAAATAATAATTGAGCGAAGCTCACTTTCCCTCACTTTGTAACTTCTTTGTAAGAGCATCAGAATGTAATGGCTTGACCAATTGATATGAAATTCAGCCAACAGCTAAAGAATACTGAGCACAATGTTTATGGTAAAAAATATTTGCAAATTTCCTTCTGGATTTTATTTTACGGGTCACGCAATTTCGCTTGTTATTTTAATGTAAGTTGAAAGAAAAATTATATTGGGTTTATGACATATGGGTTTATCTCGTTTCATTTAAATAAGATAAACATATGTTAATTGTTTGTAACTGTTTTGTTTACATTTCAATGTTTACTTTCATCCTAGGTTAAAGTTGGAATGTAACAGTTTATCAATGGAAGTAACAATTTCGCTATATTTGTTTTGAGCATGCCTCAAAGGCCACGTCGTAATATTGGTCGTCGCACAAATAATGCAAATATTGTAAGAGAGTGGCGTCGTGAACAAGAAGAACCAGATGAAGCAGTGGTGGAAGAAGCTGATAATGATAGGCAGTTAGCTAATCAATTCCAACATGAATTAGATTCACTAAAATTGTACACTTGCACTAACTGTCATCGCCAACAACTAACAGCTTCAAACCAATCACTGATTTGTTCGCGTTGTCGTTCAAATGCAACTAAATTCACAGCGTTAAATAATATAGATGTGTCAAGTGTCCGGAACGAATTAACTGACCTGGCGATTGTAGAACAAATGTTGATTGCACGAGTACATCCCGCTATGCGCATTTACAAAGTACAAGCAAATGGTCAGGATGGCCAGTTTCACTACAAAGGTAACATCATTAATGTTGAGCAAGATATTAATGAAATAGCATCTGTCTTACCTACACTGCCCGAAAACTTAAAAGTCATCATTGTCCAACGTCAAGGCGTCTTTGGCCATATCGATTTCAAAGTTCGACGTGAAAAACTACAGCAAGCACTTAGTCATTCTTTAGAACATAAATAATATCGGGCAAACAAACGGTGAATCTGTTGAAAGGGAACATATTGTAGGTTGTTAGCTGCTTTAGCCATTGACAATCTTTAAATAATGCTTCGCTCATTTATGCATCTAAAGTGTAACGGCAGACCACCCTAGTAATAAATTGAGGCTCATTATTAGCGTAATTTTGCACATTATAATGAATGTGGAAAGCCATATGTAGGCCTAGCTTCTGAGATCGTTTCCACATTGGCTAACGTATTGCTAAATAATTATTCAAAGAAAATAGATACAAACATAATGTTTTTGGTTGCATTTATCATATTGTAAGTACAATGAATGTGGAAATAGATGGACTTTACATATTTACTTTGTTAATTTGATAATCTATACTATTAAATAACAATCTCATGGTGTCTGTATTATATGTCTGTTATTCAACGTAGTAAAAACTACTAGACAGATAGGGCTTAAATTTTACAAAATATAGCTACCATACCAAGAATGGTAATACAGTAGTAGGACTAACTTATTGCCACTTCATTATTTCTAGAGACTTTGGGATTTGTAGAGACTAGCATCTAACAATTTGTTCAAATAAAATTAATTTTCAATTTTCAATAGGAATATTGTGTTTTAGTCTACCTGAGGAAATCATAAGTTAGCGACAACAAAATTTGAAATTTTCATTTTGAAGGCATACTTACTAAAAAATTTATTTTCTTCGAATAATTACTAAGCAAAACGTTTGCCATTTTTTTAACGATTTCAGAATCCAAGCCTCCATATGGTTTTCCACAATATTAATAGAATTTTTTTTCACATCAACATTCAGACTGGAGTCTGAGACTATGATGCTTTTATTGTTAGATGGTGCAGTAGGCTACTTATTTTTTACTAGTATGCTTACTTAACAGAAACACCGGTTTATTTATTTGAAGTGCTATTTATTTAAGTTATTTTAATCACTTAACAGCAGCTTTTATCAATAAGATAGACAAATAAATAAGGAAATAGTACGGCATTCTCACCTAAAAATCACTTCTCGCGTCTATATTTACACGAATCAATGTCGTATTCTAAAATTTTCTCAAATCTAAGTTAACATTCGTGAAAATGTTTCACATAAAAACGAGAATTGTTTTAAGATGTCTAATTTGACCGAAGAATAGCATGAAGCCATTGTTGCTGATGCTGCTGATCGCTTAGAATCTTAAAACACTGTATTCATTTTTGATTGAGCTTTCGTAATTATTCTTGCATCCAGGCACATCACATCTATCTGACATGCTGTAGTAACAAGCTCAATGTCATTACTAATGATTAAGGGTAGTAGAAACGTGATTATGTAAGTCGGTACGCGACTCCTCCATTCACTGTAATGGTAAGACGACCGCGCATCAAGACACGGATGCGACGTTGCCTTGTTTCGCTCGCCGCGGCCTTGTATTAGAGGTGGCTGTGGTTCAATACATTGAGAGCAGATGTTCGAGAATTCCCTAGATTTTCAGCAGACTCTTTTAGAGAAAGTTTAACAACATACCTTCCACTTTCAGTCCTAGAGTGTGTTGATTGAAAGTGTTCTTCACAAGTTTGATTTTCAGGAGATAAAACCTGAACTGGATCTTTGGCAAAATCCTCCTGTTCCCAAAACTTCCCAAAATCCACATGGCCCAGATAACACCAAACCAAAGATGGTTGATTGAGCAATAGGAGTTAGAGGCGGACCCTTCATAAGTCCAGGAAGAATGATACTTCCATAAACATCAGCTCCAAGTATCAAATCTACAGACCCAGGGGTCATGAAATCTTGATCAGCTAGTTGAAGCTTCTTGATATGATGCCAGTTAGATTTACCTGGGCCCTATTGCATAAAACTACAATTTTACAAGTTTACAGGCAAATTTCTGAAGAATTCTTCAGAAATTGTAATTACAGGTGTTGCAAGAACTACAAGTTACAGACTTGTAACAACTACTCAAAAACCCAAATTTACAGGCATTTTTTAACAATTTTACAGGTATTTTGTATTTTGTAACTTGTATTTTCAATAAAGTTATTACAGTTTTACATATACATACCTGTAAAAATGTAAGAATTTTTTACCTAGCTTCTTTGGCCTGTAAACCTTTGCTGCTATTGTACAAGTTATTCTTTTTTAAGACAAAGATGTGGAATAGTGATGATTCTCCTGATCCACAACGCCGAAGAAGGACCTTCAAACTGGAACTTAAAACTAAACAACTATAATATTTTTATAATGTTATAGTAAGTGAAGATGACATAGTCAAATAAGGAATATAGCATTGATGATCATTAAATTAATTAGTTAACTATTGATTAATATTAATTTAATAGACTATCCACTAACTATAAATACCCCCGCCACAGCAACCCTGCCGACTAAGCGAATTACCATTTGTCTGAATTGATTTTTAATTAACCTAAATCTATTTAAATAACATTAGGCTTAACGAGTACGTAGGTTTGCTGCTACAAGGCAACTAATAGTGTATTTTTCAGTAAAATAATAATAGCTTAGTATAAAATAAATAAATTTGCCAAGATTGATAAAAATATATCAATAATATAACCAAGCAAACTACAACATTTTCAATATTCTCCATAAGAATAACATGGGAGTTAGAAAAATTTTAAGTTTTTTTTTAAATTTTCTCCGTTACCAATAACCGTACAAAAATACTTTGATTTACTAAATTATTTGTTTTTTAAGCTCTTTAAAAAGGTCTGAAGAGAAATTGGGAAATTTTGTGTTTTGAGGGTCAAAAATTAGAAAACCATTTTTTACCCCATAAAACCCCCCATGAAACCCCGTTCCCTTGGTCCAATCATGCTGGTTCGTGAACTCGTAAGAATAAACGTAGGTTACACGTTTGTACCAAATTTCATCAAAATCAAATCATTTTTGCTTGAGTTATCGCGCTAACGGACACACACACACACACACAAATATATATGAATTAGGTCGGAAGGTGTTTTTGGCATCAAATCGAAAAAGTAAATCGTTCCCGGGTCTAGGTCTTACCATAAGACCTACGGTAATAGCTTATTCCCTATATGGGAAATTCGAAGACGTATGTGTAATTTTATTGTAAAATTGTAATCAGCTGTTAACATTTTTTGTACTTGTTCTTACAAGTATACAAATTATTCTAGCAACACCTGTAATTGATAAATTGTAATTACAGGGACCTGTAAACTCTAAATATGTAAACTTGTACTTGTAGTTTTATGCAATAGGCCCCTGGTGTCATAGTAGGTAACTTAGCAGTGAGTTTTGGCAGAATATGAGCTGTTAACGGACAGATGAATTTGTCATTAGATGGACTCCCAAAGTTAAGGGACACTACTCCACGAGTAGTTGATGTTTGATTTCCTCCGATACCGATAAGAGAGAGTGAGGATGAGGAGCGTTCAATATGAAGAGTCTGCACTAGATGCTCGCTGATGAAGGAAATTTCGGAGCCTTGGTCGATTAGAGCTCTACACACAATGTTGTTACCTTTCGGGCCGATTACTCTAACTTGAGCAGTAGCTGAAAGAACTGTGTGTCGATTTCCAGTGGGAAGAGAGTGATTTGAGGACACTTGTGGTGTGTTTGATGATTTTCTGTGGATTTAGGGTTTGATAAGTGGATTTTATTTGACTAGATGTATCAAAAGATTTACTGGCAGCATCATGAATCAATGTATGGTGGCGATTACCACATTTTACACATGATTTTTGAGATCGGCATTCTTTGATTAAGTGAGGGCCAAGACAGTTGAAACATAACCTTTTATTTGATAAGAAGTCCTTACGTTGAACAGGTGTTTTAGCGAGAAACTCTTTGCAATATACTATGTAATGAGCATGAATACACAGTTTACACATAGGCTACCTTTTTCTTTAGATTCTGCTACCAAAGCTGCATTTATCTTAGGATTGTGCTGAGGTTTACCTTGATGTTTTGGTTGATTCACCATTCCACTCGAGTGAGACACTTCCCTGGCTTCGATATTCTCTAAAGCCCGTACACGTCCTTCGATGAAGGTCTGTAGGTCTTGCAGCGATGGTTCCGTCGATACGCCTTGGTGAAGCTCCCATGCCTCATGTGTATCAGGGTCAAGTCAAGGAGGTCCAGCATTTCCGATTTGTTGATGAGGTAAGCTTCTTTTCCGCGGCTGTAGTGGTCTTCATTAAGATAGTCGAGATTTTCCAGCAATTCGGTGTATTTCCACAATACACACTGTCATAAGGGCGGGTTAAAAAAACGTATCACTTAGATAAAATCCATAGGTGATTTGGCGGGGTTTGAACCCGGGACCCCAGGAACCGGAGTCCCGCGCTCTATAACCACTAGACCAGCTCGCTCCCCCAAATTTGAATGGGGAATAAATATGTCTTGTTTAAGGAAATATTTTAGTAAATATCAGACAAATTGAAATTCGCATAGTCTGCAGGTTTGCTGAGATGGGGATATTTTGATATTTGTCGTAGATGATTGCTCATGTACCGCTGTAATGTCAACGGAAACTTTATGTTGAAATTTACGTCCTGGAAAACTAATGAAGATTCTGTCTCAAATTTTAAAATATATCCATCCGAAAAAGTTGGATATTAACGGATAGTTTCCAATATAAAATTTAGGCTCGGGTTGAATCCAACCCAATTTTCCAGACATCCGTACACCTCTATTTACATCATTCAATAGCTGTCTTATGAAAAGCTACTCTTAAATGAAACATTGAGTGAGTTATGGTTATTTGTGCAGGTGTTTGACTTGCGCCAGTGCCACCGCCAGATGCAACAGCAGGCGGCAACAGCCCAGGCAGCAGCTGCGGCTCAGGCGGCAGCTGTGGCAGGACACATACCAGGTCCTCACAGTGTGGGCGGCATCGCACCAGCTATCAGTGAGTCAACACTTGTCAACTACAGTAGACTCTCGCTCATCCGGATCGGCCTTGTCCGGACTCCCGCTAGTCCGGATCGGCAATCGTGATTTTTTTTTTTTTTAGCGGCACAGTTTTATCAAATAAACTTCGGATCGGCAATCGTGATTTTTTTTCTAGCGCCGCAGTACGTATATTCAAATAAAAACGGACCTAACTTTACGTTTCAACGCCTTCAATTTATTGTGCGAGCAAGCCCGCATCACATTAACGGCATACATTTTGCGTTTTCAGGCGTTCTTTGAAAAATCAATAATCATAGTGTCGACAACACGTGCCATTTTGGGAGTGGGAGGGGGCATGTCATTAACCTTTGTCTGACCGTCTGCGACCTCACCTGTACCTGTCAATCTGACCGTTGCGTCGCGTGCATATTGTGTTCTGTATTGAGTTCTTTAAAGTTTGACTGTTGCGTTGTGCGTATTGTGTTCTGTGTGTGAGTTCTTTAAAGTCTGACCGTTGCGTTGTGCGTTTTGTGTTCTGTATGTGAGTTCTGAATTGTGATAAAATGAGTTGTGATAAACGTAAGAAGTTGTTTGTGTCAGTTGAAGAGAAACTCCGTGCTATCAAGCGTATTGATGCTGGTGAAACGGCGAAAAAGGTTGCCTTCGAGCTAGGAGTTGGGACAAGTACCGTTTCAGACTGGAGAAAAAATCGGGAACAAATTGAAAAATGGTGCACCTCTCAAACTAGTGTAAGCGCAAGTAAGGTGAGAAAAACAATGCGTACCGGTAAACATAACGAAGTTGAAGAGGCGTTATTTTTGTGGCACGAACATTTAAGAGGTAAAGGTGTTCCTGTTAATGGCCCCATGCTCCAAGAAAAAGCGAAGTTTTTCAAACGTGAAATTGAGGGGGATGATGGAAAATTCGCTGCCAGTGACGGATGGTTAGATCGCTGGAAAAAGCGATATGGAGTTCGGCAATTGTCCGTAAGTGGGGAAGCTTTATCTGGGAACAAAGACGCTGTCCCAGAATTTAAGACTTTCCTTCATAATCTCCTTGACGAAGAAGGAATTACCGGCGATCAGTTGTACAACTGTGATGAAACTGGCTTGAACTATAAAATGTTGCCCACTAAAACGCTTGCCTCAAAAAAAGAAGCTGCTGCACCGGGGTACAAAAAAAGCAAGGAAAGAGTCACGGTGTTAGCTTGCTGCAATGTCACTGGCAAGCACA
Organism: Macrosteles quadrilineatus; assembly: GCF_028750875.1. NCBI lineage: Eukaryota > Metazoa > Arthropoda > Insecta > Hemiptera > Cicadellidae > Macrosteles > Macrosteles quadrilineatus. The sequence continues at coordinate 34,715,179 of NW_026542594.1, read as the reverse complement.
AGCTCAGGTTAACTCTGATTGGAAAATCAAAGAAGCCTAGGGCCTTCAAGAATTTGAAGAAAGACAAAGTGTTGCCATTATGGTACACTAACCAGCAAAAGGCTTGGATGAATTCGGCTATTTTTAAGACTTGGTTTTTTAATGAATTTGTTCCAAGTGTAGAAAAACATCTAGCAGCTAACAACCTGCCGAGAAAAGCAATTCTGTTGTTAGATAATGCTTCAACTCACCCCATTGCTAACGAGTTAAAGGACGAGGACATTAAAGCTGTTTTTTTGCCACCAAATGTCAGTGCCCTTTGTCAGCCAATGGACCAAGGAGTACTTCAAGCACTTAAGTTGAAATACCGCCACCGACTTCTTTCTCACATCATATCGGCAATAGACCTTGATGAAGATTATATCACTGCATTAAAGAAAATTGATGTCTTGGATGTAATTAGGTGGGTGGCTGAAGGATGGGAAGAAATCCCGCCCATGACGATTGTTTCATCGTGGAAAGCTCTGTTAGACCACGAGGGCAACAAATTCACGGAGATTGACGGCGGGGAATTTAAACACGACGAGAACCATGTGGAAACAGAAAATGTTGTCTCACTGTTGGAGAAAATTCCTGGATGTGACGAAGTTAATGAAAGTGATGTACTAGAGTGGATGAACAATGACGACGAAGATGAAATCACCGACGACGACTTCATAAGAATGGTGTCAAATGACGACGAAGTGGTGGACGAAGAGGACCTACCTGAGCCCAAGCCAACCATTCCACACTCGGAAGGGTTCAAGATGCTGGACGGAGCCCTGGAGTACGTCAGTCGTCTAGATGGCGTGTCTGCTGCCGACATAATGTGCTTACGGAAGCTGAGGGACATGGCGGCAAAACAACGAGCCAAGACGGTAAAGCAGGCCACGATAAAAGACTTTTTCAAAACATAAGTCGTACTGAACTGTAAGTTACGTCAGTTTTAAAATACGTTACAGTACATTTTTTTTAAATTTAACTTATAGAGTAAACTGTCTAAAGTTACTGTACTGTATTTTTTATTTACGTCAAGTTTGTGAGGTTTAATTTTCCAATTGTAACTTTTTGTTTTTTATGACAGTTAACTTCCTAAAAGTAGGCCTATGTAGCTAAAGTTTTATTTTTTGCTTTGTTATTTACGTCAAGTTTGTGAGGTTTAATTTTCCAATTGTAACTTTTTGTTTTTTATGACAGTTAACTTCCTAAAAGTAGGCCTATGTAGCTAAAGTTTTATTTTTTGCTTTGTTATTTACGTCAAGTTTGTGAGGTTTAATTTTCCAATTGTAACTTTTTGTTTTTTTTAATGACAGTTACAACTTCCTAAAAGTAGGCCTATGTTGCTAAAGTTTTCTTTTTTGCTTTGTTATTTACGTCAAGTTTGTGAGGTTTAATTTTCCAAATGTAACTTTTTGTTTTTTATGACAGTTACAACTTCCTAAAAGTAGGCCTATCTAGCTAAAGTTTTCTTTTTTGCTTTGTTATTTACGTCAAGTTTGTGTTTACGTTTATATTTTGTTGTTGCAATAAAACAATTTTATGTTCATTTCGTGAACTATTTATTTAACTCCTGTGATTTATTGCTGTACTGTTGTACTGTATAGGCTACTGTAAATAGTTTATACATTTAATGTATGGTAAATTGCTTTATTTTTTACAGTTCCCGCATTACTATGCTACATTTTTTATCAATACAGTACAGTAGTGCTATTGTAAATTACAGTACAATAGCCGACTGTAATTTATTACGATAGTTTTAACTTGTTTTAGACGCTCCCGTTTGTATTAGCGCGTGTTTTGACGAAACCGCTCGCCGTAACGGCAAAATTTACGAATATTTGCTTGACTCTCGATAGTCCGGATTTTTCGTAATCCGGACCGGACGTCCGCCACATTAGTCCGGATGAGCGAGAGTCTACTGTATCACTAAAACTTTACTAGTTTGAATACCAAATGTTTTATTTTTTATCCTTTCTTCTGAGGAAATTCTTGAGAAAGATATTTTCTAGTTATAGCTAACGTTAGAGTTCTTGTTACAGATAAGTACCTGGGGACAGAGCTTTGCTCGGGGAAATTTCTGAGAGTATTGTTTGGTCAATGTCATCTGACCCAAAAATATTGTTTTGCAGTCTATTTAACTTCTGTTAAAATAATATCTTAGTTGAATTTGACTGAAATAATAAGAAAAAATAGTTTTTAAAAATTTGTTTAAAGCCCCTAAACTACCTAAACTAAAGAAAATGCCCAGTATTTTTCACCCTGAATTTGAAAAAGGCTATCAGTAGGAAGAAAATCTTCCTTCCTTCTCTTGAAGTATTAGTCATTGCAAAAACTTGCTCCCCAAAACCTTAATTTTCCTAATATGTAATACCATTTTCCGGAAACTCAGGACTTTTTCCATTTGAAAATTATTACATTTTTGGATTTAGTGAGAAGAATTCAGTAAGGGGACACATTTTAAAGCAATTTTTATTCGGGTGGGTTGTATTAAACTTTTGCCATAAACAATACTTTACACTAAAATGTTAGTTAGGAGGTGCATTTAAAGACCAAAATTAATCTCTTGACACAAATCCTCATCTTATGCACACAAAAGAAACTAATGTTTGTACAATGCTGAAATATATTGATAGATTAGCCTCTAAAGCAAGTGTAGGCTTTGGCATTTGTCAGCTTGCAACATTTCGCGACAGGCGACACGCTGTATGCTGATCCAACCTATAACCAACTTAACTGCAATTCATAACCTATCAAATGAATTTGCCAAACATAGCTTAGTTTTAAAGCTTATGGTTGTATCTATACCAACATTACTACACCATTGTACATAAACTTGGCTTATTCCTTAGAAAAAGCCATGAATAGGTCTAGTATGGTAAAAAATAAGGTTTCCGAGGGAACCGCAGTTAAAATCTGTGGTAAATTTAAACCCAATGATTAAAACTTGTCACAAATGACTCTTGTTTAATTTGTCACAGTAACTTATCCTATATATAATATGAGTAAAGTTTGAATACTTGTTACTTCGATTTTAGAATTGGCACATATTAACACTTTTATACTTACAGTATAACTAAGTTCTGTGCCAAAAATAAGTTCTAGACCTTTGTTATATCCAGAAAAAATCTATAACCGCCATAATATGTGTATAAACTTGGGATATTTTCGAGACGAGATTATAGGCCGTTAGCTAATCATCCAGGTGAGACCCGTAGCCTCTTTAGCTGAAAACTATCGCCACTTCGAAATTTGCGTTGACCGAGAAACTTTTGGGAGCTTAAATTACGCACACAATTGGACAAAATGGGATTTATTACTTCATTAATTCACTAAAATTAAACAATTATGATCTCACTAAAATTATACAATTAAGGTTTAACAACAACTTTTTACAAAAGAATTTATATATTGAATTTAGAGTAAAGAAATAAAATTTAGGTTCAAGGGAGCGCGGAGTCGCGCCTGTTTTAATTGAGATTTCATCGCGGACTGCGGTGTTCTTTAGTTGTCGGCAGTGCTGATGCACCTCGCGGACCAATCAGCGTTCAGCGTAGTCACTGAGTGGCACCCTGCGCAAGGCTCAACCTCTTTGTCTGCCAAATGCACTCCCTAACGGAGGCTAGCTCCGTCAGCAGAAAGCCCGAGTCTACACCGGCAATGAACATATTCCAGCTTCATAACTTTTGCTACTAGAATATTGTTGTAATTTAAACGTGGTTGGAGATAGTTTGGCGTTGCTAAGATATTCATATGGAGACTCAATTATCTTCAAATAATTACTCAAATAATTATTTCCTAAGTTTCTGACCATTGGTTTGGACGATGATCATATTGATCAATTATTGATACTAATGTATTGATAAAGGTGTGATAATCGATGTTAACACCAAACCAGGCCATTTATACAAATTTGGCAGTTACTCCTACCCTGCCAATTCCTTATTTAATTATCATATCTCCTGAGCAGTCGGTTAGAAATTAATTATTAGAAGTATAAATGGCTAGGCCGTTACACAGGTACAAAACTAAAAACTAGAGGTGTGTAGATATCCGAAAAATTGGGTCGGATTCGGTTCGGAAAGATATATGCCCTTGCCATATAAGTTATTTGCATCAAGAGACAAACACTGAGACATGGCCTTGCCATATAAGTTATTTGCATATAGAGACAAACACTGAGACATGGCCTTGCCGTATAAGTTATTTGCATCAAGAGACAAACACTGAGACATGGCCTTGCCATATAAGTTATTTGCATCAAGAGACAAACACTGAGACATGGCCTTGCCATATAAGTTATTTGCATCAAGAGACAAACACTGAGACATGGCCTTGACATATAAGTGTTGTAAGAAAGACTTAGTAAACCAAAAGTATGGCTTTTATTCATTCAAAATTACAACCATGTTTTAGTTCAGAACAAATACAATATTTACAAACAAATCAAATAATAAATATTATCAGGTGATAATGTTCACATCACCACATTCTCCCCCACTATTTTTCATGGTAGGTATAGCATATGTAATCCTTTAGATATGACGGAGGCTTGACATTCCTCTTTGGACGTAGTTCCCCCACAGCCGTCTCTGAAGTTGGGGTCTGAGATACCGTTTGTTGAGTTTCATTTTGAACTTCATTGTGGTCAATGTCTGAATTTATATTTTCAACAATCTCTCTCTCAGTAGTGTTGTCTTCATGAGGTAGATCACCAGGAGGTAGGCCAGCGGGTGCAAGATGTCTCAGGGATACTTGTGATTCTGACCCATCTCTTCTTCTGACGAGAGCGTACTGTGGATTTGATTCCAAAAGTTGAACTGGCTCCACAAGGTCATCATATTTTTAATTAGATCTTACAAACTTTCTAAGCAGGACAGGACCAGGAGCGGATAGCCAAGATGGTAAGGAGTCTCCATTGGTAGTTCTTCTGCTATGTATAAAGAATCTTTCGTGCGGTGTGCAGTTTGTCGCAGTGCATAAAAGAAATCTGACTGAGTGAAGAGCCTTCTGTAATACTTCTTCCCATGCATCAACTGGCAGGTTGTGGTTTTTCAAAGCTAGTAGGATGGTTCGCCATATTGTTCCATTGAAGCGTTCAATCTGAGAGTTCCCTCTAGGGTTATAAGGTGTCGTATGACTTGTAGCTACTCCGTACTTGTGAAGAAAGTCCGTCAGCTCTCGCGACATGAAAGATGAACCTCTATCTGAATGTACAAAGGACGGGGCTCCAAACATAAAAAATAGATTACAGGGGTAAGCAAATACAAAACGAGAATACTCATCCACCATGGTTAAAAGGTAACGGTTTCTGGTTGTTGATGGAAGAGGGCCCTTAAAGTCAATATTTAGACGTTCGAAGGGAGTGGTTGCCTTTATCAATTTGCCTTGGAATTGGTGAAATCTTGACTTCACTTCTGCACATGTTTGACAAGCTGACGTCATCCTTTTTACATCATCCAGAGTGTAGTTTAGATTTTTAGTTCTAATCCAATGAAACATTCGAGTGACTCCCGGATGGCAGAGAGATTTGTGTAATTCAAACAACTTGGCATTATCCCAGCGAACCGCACATGCCCGAGAGAGCGTATCTGCTTTTACATTCTCCCTACCAGGTCGGTACAATATTTCATATTGATAAGGTGTTAGCTCTAGTCGCCATCTCATAACTTTATCGTTCTTGATTTTGCTTGTATGCCTCTTGTCAAAGATAAATGATAAAGCTTGTTGATCCGTGTATAATCTGAAGTCTCTTCCGATAAGAAATGGTTTCCATTTTCGAAGGGCTTCGACAATGGCAACGGCTTCTTTTTCAACAGCTGAATACAGCTTCTCAGATTTGTTTAGAGTCCGTGAGAAAAAAGCAATTGGCCGATTAGAAAAGGTTTAAATACCTGCTATTAAGCAATCCAATTTTGTTGTTAGAACAACTAGTTTCGGTGTCTGTGTGACACCATCATCATCTCGAAACTAGTTGCCACTAAAATGCCACTTGAACTAGTTGTTCAAGATGATGATGGTGTCACACAGACACCGAAACTAGTTGTTCTAACAACAAAATTGGATTGCTTAATAGCAGGTATTTAAACCTTTTCTAATATTATTTGGCAATCCGGAGGCTAACAACTACAATGAAATTGGCCGATTATCTTGAATCAAAGTTGCTGCCATGGCTATGTCAGATGCGTCAGTCTCCACTACCAGTGGCTCTTGCCCATTCCTAGGAGTAATTACTGAGTTTGAAATTTCAAGTTTGAGGGCTTCAAAATCTGCAACCGCTTCCTGTGACAAAGGAAAAGAATTGACTTGTGTCAGGTTTCTTATTTTATCAGAAAACCGATGTATCCATTTTGAATAGTGAGCGAAAAATCCTAGGACTCGCTTTAGTGAAACTTGGTCTTTGGGCACAGGAAGTGACAGTAGAGATTCTAGCCGATCTGGATCAGGTCGAATAGAGTTATGGGAAACTAAATGTCCCAACAAGGTTATTGAAGACTGGTTGAACTTGCTCTTTTCTACTCATTGTTGTGGTTTGCCCCTGAGCTGGTAAGACAAATATTAATAGTGGTTTATTTACCTTGTATTTTCGTCACAGCTCAAAAATGTTGTATAGAAGCTACAACCATGGTTTCGACGCCGTTTGCGTCATGGTCACGTAGGACGTAGCCGGCTGGAGAACACTCATAATTGAGTGTTCTCCAGCCGGTTCCCGCGACGGTACAGTTAAATAAACACAGGCCTGTATTCCGTCCCCGAGAACCTTTTGTTAAGTGTTAATATGTCCGTATGTGTTCGTGTTTGTGTTCATGTGTTTTTGACGACGTCCAAGCGACCGACTATGACAACAACAACTATGCTTTGATTCTCGACATGTCCTACGTGACCATGACGCAAACGGCGTCGAAACCATGGTTGTAGCTTCTATACAACATTTTTGAGCTGTGACGAAAATACAAGGTAAATTAACCACTATTAATATTGCTCTTTTCGTTGTTGATTACAAGTCCATACGTAGTTACAGCATCTAAAAATGTTCTTAGATTCTCATCATGATCCTTTTGATCCTTTCCACATACGGTCAAATTATCCAGATAGGCATACACTCCATTCAGTTTTTCTTTTCTAATGATTTGGTCCATGGTCTTTTGAAAACATGCCACCCCGTTGGTTACGCCAAATGGGATTCTTCTGAATTGAAAAAGACGACCAGCAGCCTCAAAAGCAGTGTACTTCTTCTCTTCGTCAGAAATTGGTATTTGATAGTATGCATGCTTTAGATCAATGGCACTAAAAACCTTGTTCGTCGCTACAGTGGATACTAGATCATCTATGTTTGGTAAGGGATAGGCTTCTAACAGAGTAAATTTGTTTATCGTTTGCGAATAGTCCACACACAGTCGCTTCTTCCCTTTGTCGTTTGTAACAACCAACACTTGTGCACGCCAAGGTGACGAACTAGGTTCAATGATCTCCTCAGTCTGTAGTCTTTCCATTTCTTGTTTTATAAATTGCATATCTTCATCTGAGTAACGTCGTGATTTTGTGGCTATTGGCTTACAATCTGGAGTTAAATTGCAGAATAGTTTGGGTGGTTCAACTTTGGCACAGGAGCACACCAACAGAGGTGGTTTCTTACCTCCAAACCAAACCTGTATATTTGAGTGGAGTTTCATGATATCATGTCCGATAAGCACGTCAGTACAAAGATCTTCAAGAACAGTCAACTTAAAATTGTTGTAATTATTGTGATTCAACAGATTTAGGTTGATTTTAACAAACCCGTGGACGTTTGATTTCATATTAGAAGCAGCTAGTGATAATTGTCCACTTTCATTATACATTTTAATTTTGTTTAACTGAACAAACTTCAAGTTTACAAAGCTTGATGTACTCCCGGTGTCTATTAAGCAATTTGCTTTCAGGCCATTCACTTTAGCTTCAACCGTAGAGTCCTTCAATACAGATGTATTATGTGTTGTTGCTATTAGTGCAGCTGATGTACTCTTCTGATGTCTTCTGTTTTACTTTAAAATGTTGAGTTGGATTACTTTTACAGACTCTCGCATAATACCCTGTCTTGTTACATTTCCCACAAGTTGCTTCTCTGGCTGGACAGCGATCTCTAGAGTGTCTGTCATGCCCACAAAAATAACACTTGCCATCAAAATTTGTAATAGCGGAAACAGTCGCTTCTTCCTTTTGTTGTAGTGGGAATTCGTACTGACAAGCTTGCTTTGCCAATTCATTCGTTGCACAAGTTTGCATTCCGTACATAGATTTTGGATAGCTCTCGACTTGAGCTTGAGCCATTTCAAGAGCTCTAGACTGTTCCACTGCTTCAGCTAGGTCTAAAGTTTTATTTTCAAATAGTCTCTGTCGTAAGTATGACGAGGCTAAGCCATTGATAAAAGCATCACAAATCTAGTGATCCCTGTATTGAATCGCATTAACAGCTTCAAAAACGCAATCTTGGCTCAAAAGTTTCAGTTCCGACACATATTTGTCAATAGTCTCACCTTGTTGCTGTTTTCTAGTCATTACTAAATATCTTGAGAATATTTCATTCTTTTGTTTGATGTAAATTGAGCTAAGAACTCTCAAAGCGTCTTGGTAAGTTTCAGATTCCTTGATAAATCTATAAGTAATAAAAGATAATCGATTAGTTAGTAGTTTCAGTTTGTCCTTGTCTTCAACGAATTCTGTCATGGTTAGAAAGTCTTCGAATGTTTGTAACCAGTGCGTCCATTCCTCTGAGGCAGTTGGAGATTCCGGGTCAGTTTGCAATTTGTCTGGTCTAAGGAATTTCTCCATTGTAATGTAGCACTAACTGAGTTTAATTTTGAATGAATAAAATTGTTGTAAGAAAGACTTAGTAAACCAAAAGTATGGCTTTTATTCATTCAAAATTACAACCATGTTTTAGTTCAGAACAAATACAATATTTACAAACAAATCAAATAATAAATATTATCAGGTGATAATGTTCACATCACCACAATAAGTTATTTGCATCAAGAGACAAACACTGAGACATGGCCTTGCCATATATGTTATTTTCATCAAAAGACAAACACTGAGACATGGCCTTGCCATATATGTTATTTGCATCAAGAGACAAACACTGGGACATGGCCTTGCCATATAAGTTCAAGAATCAAGAATTTATTTGCCATTAGATAACACAGTTACAATAGGCTTCGTCAACATATAATTTTTGTATAGAAAGTCAAAGTAAAACAACATTAATAAACATGATTTAAAAATTCCTCAGTTGAATAAAATGCCTTATCTTTAAGCAACTTACAAACAGTGGTACAAAATTTCTTAAATGGTAACATTTTTATATCTAAAGGCAATTTGTTGTAAAATAAAATCTGATGGTAACTATGACTATTGAAATATTTTTGCAATCTAATACTAGGCCTAGCTATGTGGTCTCTTTTCCTAGTGTTATAGGAATGGGCAGATGAGTTTGTATTAAACTTTTCAATATTCTTCTTGACAAAACAAAGATTGTGAAAGATAAACAAACTAGGGAGAGTAAGTATACCAAGATTAGGGAAAAGGTTACGGCATGAGGCCTCTGCATCTAAACCAAACATTGCTCTTATAGCCTTTTTTTGCCAAACAAAGGTGGTTTTGGCAGCAGCTGAATTTCCCCATAATCTGACACCATAGTTGAGATGGGTGTGAAAAAGACCATAATATATCATAATAATTACTTCTGAGCACACACAAGACCTTAACTTTCTTAACAAACAAGTGACACGTGACAATTTTTTACATAGATTATTTACATGTTCCTCCCAACACAGCTTACTGTCTAAATAAATACCAAGAAGTTTTACAGGTTTTAATAAATAATTATCATCTAATACTAGATTTAGCTGACTGCTTAAAGAAAATACAATGTGTTCTGTTTTACTTTCATTAACATTTAATTTGTTTGCTAAAAACCATGATTTTGATTCCTCCATAGCTATTTGTAGTCTGTGTTGAACAGTGAAAAAATCTACATCAGAATGTATCAGGGTGGTGTCATCCGCATACAAAACAGACATCACAGAAACATTTGAACTGTAGTCATTAATAAAAACTAAAAATAAAAAAAGGGCCTAGGACAGAGCCTTGCGGCACTCTGACTGTAACTTGTAAGAAATCAGAATCATTATTATTACAACTAACCATTTGCTTTCTATAGCTTAAATAGCTTTGGATCAAATTCAACTCTTTATCAACAATACCATAATGTTTTAGCTTATTACACAGAATATCATGCGAGACTGTATCAAATGCTTTGCTTAGATCCACTAAAACAGAACTTACTACTTGTTTTTCTCAAAACCATTTAAAACAAAATCCACAATCCTTTCAATCGCATCTATTGTTGAAAGGTTAGGTCTAAAACCAAATTGAGAAGGATAAAAGAGGCTATTGCTGACAAAATACTCATTAAATTGGGTTGCAATGCATGTCTCAATAATCTTGCTCAATATGGGAACAATCGCTACTGGCCTATAGTTCTCTGGTTGGTTTACATCGCCCTTCTTATAAGCAGGTATTACTTTGGTAACTTTCAAGCAATCAGGAAAACATCCAGTGGCAAGAATTGAATTTACAATAAAAGTCAAAGGCTGCAATATTACATCAACAATGTTCCTCAACAAAAAGTTTGACATTCCATAGACATCTTCTGAACGAGAATTGCTCAGTTTACTAACCACAGACAATATTGTTTGTTCATCAACTAGTTTTAGATTAAAATTACTATTACTAGAATCTGTCTTCTTAACATAATTCTTCAAATAATCTGAGTAGTCAAGGTTACTCACATCAAGACTATTGTTTTGCTCTGTAGAAAAATGACTAGATACATTAACAAAATATTCATTAAGTTGCTTAGATGTAATAGGAATCGTAACGTTTGAGTTTATTTCAAGGTTCCCTTCTTTTTTAGTGACTGCCCTAGCAGCTTTACACTGGTTTTTGGAACTAGCTATAAACTTGCTGTTAGCTGCAATTTTGGCCTTGGTAATCTCTTTTCTGTACTGGTTTCTAAAATTTTTAAGACTCAATTTATCCTCCAAACTTTTAGAAATCTTCCATCTGTCATTCATAAGCAGTAGGAGTCTACGCATATTACTCAACTCAGGAGTAAACCAGTTTATAACCTTAGCCTTGCTCTTAGGACTAACAGAGATCTTAGGACAACTTATGTTTAAATAAAAAGATAAAATATTAAAAAAGACATTCACTGAGCTATTAACTTCATTAGTGTATACTCTTCCCCACTCAGCATCCACCAGAAATTGCTTGAGACAGTTAATTTTACCCTCAGAAAGAAATCGGCATTTTTTAATTTTATTCTCACCTGATTTTTTAAAATCTTTTATACTCAGGTCAGTGCTGAAACTAAAGGTAGTCCATACACCTGCATGGTCAGATAGAATATACTGATCCAGCAATCTAACCTCCACCTGGTCAGACATGACATTAGAGGCTACAACATCAAGACATGAATTGAACCTGGTGAATTCTTCATGAACAAAATATAAATCAAAAGATCTTAAGATATAACTTAATTCTAGGGTTTCATTGTCATGGGATTTGAGAATATCAACATTCAGGTCACCTGCAAGAATTACATATCTAAAAGGCTTAGGACTAGCAGTGAGATCAGTTAATAATTTCTCTAAATTGGCAATAAAACTCTTAATGTTAGACACAGGGGGGCGATATATACATAATATTAAAATATTCAGCTTTGTTAGCCTAACCGCAGAAACTTCACAGGTGGAACTGAGGCAATACTTGGTAATGTCTAGTTGCTCAAACAATGTATCCTTTTTTACCAATATAGAAGAACCTCCATAAGGAGAAAGTCTACAGTAGAAGGAAGCTAAGATATAACCTTCAGGTACATACAGTGAAATATCTTCTTTCAGCAGCCAATGCTCATTTACACAGATAACATCAGTTGGGTTTTCATTTAGAATAATCTCCAGTTCACATAGTTTATTACGTAGCGACTGCATGTTAATAGTTAAAATGCTAAGACATTCTTTAGATAAAAAGGGGAACATTGCCTTGTGTTGGTGGAGAGACGTTTCCCGATAGAGATTCAGTGCCTGGTGGAGGAGGTTGTACATCATGTGCACTCATTGGACGCTCGTACTCCTTAGCAGCAACAGCTTCAGCTATCCTATCGGCAAGCCACTTCTTTCCCCTGTTGTTGAGATGGAGACCTTGGTGTGTATGAAAATGTCTTTCAGCCTTGCTAGCCTCCACAATAAAGACATAACTGTGTTTTTGACATAGATCCTTCAGGCGTAGGTTGGTTCTTCGTACTTCATTATTAACGCATGATCAATTTGGTAAGTCATACCTCATTGGTAAATCTACCAACACACTTTTTTTTGTTTCACTTTGTCCAAGAAATTTGATATACCCTCAACACATTCATCCGCTTCATTTTTAGCCACATCGTTTGTACCACAAATGATCACTAGAACATCTTCTTCTTTGAGATTTTCACCCTCAACATTTTTTAGATTTAAAATCTGATTTGTTCGACCACCCGGTCTAACAAATCCTAGTGTTTCATACTGATTTTGGGATTTTTTTAGGTGCCATGCTAAATCTCTCCCATGGCTGTCAGCGCAAACCAGTATTTTTTTAGTAGAGGGCAGTTGGCAAATTGTAGTATTTACAACATCAACTTCATCTTCAATAGTCTCATCTTCCACGACAAGTCCTTCAAAGCGATTCCGGGTTTCAACATCTTCATGCACGATTGAGTTATTTATAAAACTAATTGGTGGTTGAGCTACAACATTTGGTTTACTCCTACTTCTAGGTGTAGATTGATTTACCGGAATATTCTGTTTTGATTTGGAAACATTATTTTTGTTTTTTAATGTTGGCCAATCTGGTTTTCTATTGATAGTATTCAAATCCTTGATTTTCTCCTCAAGCGTTATTATCACCTCTTCTTTTTTTAACACTTAAGTTTCTAGCGATGCTTTTTGAGATTTTAGATCCTGTATTTCCTTATTTGCCTGATTAAGTTTCCTCATTCAAAGTCTTAATAATTTCAATTTGATTTTCCAGTTCCTGATTTATATCCGCATTTAACTCTTCTGTTTCTCGGTCAATTCCTAAAGTAACATTCTTGGACTTGCATGGATCACACACCCATTTTTAATCACCAGTAGAAATTTTATTAAATTCATCTGCTGTAAGTGTGGTACATTTAAAGTGGAACCATTTACAACAAATACCTTTACATAGCACAGCTTTACACTTTCCAACATTTCTACAACAATTTCCACAGGGATATTGTTTTTTATTCACCATTTTTAAATGAATAAATTTTAATTAGTTATACTGTTGATCAAATGGATCATTTATTTTGGCTAAGTTATTTGTTTTGAATGTATAAGCTATAAATATAAAATATATAAGTATAAATAAAAAATAAATACTAGGTTTCAAAAGAAAACCAGGGTCTTAGCTTATCACTGATAAGCGTTCTAGGCCTTTGACCTAGGCTGAGCTCTACAGGCTTATCAGTTAATGATACACCTCTTTGGCAGTTGTGTGGTTATCACTGGTACCTATTGCAGTTTATTTGTGATGTTCGTAATGTATAGCAATCACCAAAACTCTTCTTTTATAAAATTTATTAGTGTGTGAAATGCAATGGTAAGCCCACTATGCTCATCAGCTAGTTGAATTATTATGTTACTTGCCTGCACTGTATTACTGCTTCAAACAAGTCCTTTAACAGATTTGTAGTTTTCAAATTCTTCACTGTTAATGTTTTTTAACTCTTAACTCAATAGAAATAATAATTATCCATAATGTTTCAAAGCAAAATATAGGTTAACTTTGATCAGTACCTTAAAACAGTTTTTAAACAGATATTTAACACAACTTTTTTAAATGTATTTGTTTAAACTATTTTGGAGTACTATTAAGAGGCACTTTTATTATTTATCTATACTAAAACAATTTTAAACACACTTTTAAAGTTATGTTTTTAGGAAAAAGCATTTAGCTTGGATGAAATAAATAAATATAGGATGGAGAGGACACAGCTAACTCACCTGATGAAAGGTTGCAGACGAGTCAAAGAACACATAAAATCACACACATAATATACTTAATATTTCGCCTCTTTCAGAGGCTTCTTCAGAAGTAGGCCTAGATTGTAGCCTCTGAAAGAGGCGAAATATTAAGTATATTATGTGTGTGATTTTATGTGTTCTTTGACTCGTCTGCAACCTTTCATCAGGTGAGTTAGCTGTGTCCTCTCCATCCTATATTTATTTATTTAAACACACTTTAAAGTGACTTTGAAAATCATACGTTGCTATGCCTGTCAATTCCAGTTCAATCCTGAAGGAAAAAAAATAAATAAAAAAAATAATAATTAATTCATATGTTCAGTTATTTGCATCAAGAGACAAATACTGAGACATCGCCTTGCCATATAAGTTATTTGCATCAAGAGACAAACACTGAGACATCGCCTTGCCATATGAGTTATTTGCATCAAGAGACAAGCACTGAGACATGGCCTTGCCATATAAGTTATTTGCATCAAGAGGCTAGCACTGAGACATGGCCTTGCCATATAAGTTATTTGCATCAAGAGACAAACACTGAGACATGGCTTTGCCATTATAAGTTATTTGCATCAAAAGACAAACACTGAGACATGGCCTAGCCATATAAATTCTTTGCATCAAGATACAAACACTGAGACATAGCCTTGCCATATAAATTCTTTGCATCAAGATACAAAAACCGAGACATGGCCTTGCTATATAAGTTATTTGCATCAAGAGACAAAAATTCGGGAAAAAATCGGTCTCGTACATGGATACAGACAGCTTTGTGATAATAAAAAATCGGGAAAAAATTGGAAAAAATCGGATCCATCAAAACCGGATCCAGCCCAAGATCCAGAATTTTTGGATCCGATTTGGTGCCGGTTCTAGCTCAGATCCTGCGCATCCGGTAGTCCGATATCTGGATCCGACCATCACTAGTTTTATGCATAAGATTTTTTACATTATAATTCTATACTTTCCAGCGTAATAAGTTACTAATCCAAAACCAACTTATTCTAAAAACATAATACTAATACTGTTGGTTTTTAATACTTTTGCTAACAAAACAGGCGATATATCCTATTTTCTATATTTTTTTAACTAAAGTTAACTGTTAAAAAAAAAAACATCACTGAATTTACTCCTTAGTTCGTGGGTTGTCGTCTGGTTCTACAGGTTGTCTACCAACCGGGAAAACCGGGAATTGTACTTAAATCTCAGACTATGTCCTTAAATAATTTTATGAGCCATTTTAAGTATGGCATGATAAGTCGTTGTTGGTTAGGAGCACATAAAAGGTTTATCAGATGTTTGT
Source organism: Macrosteles quadrilineatus (assembly GCF_028750875.1). Classification (NCBI taxonomy): domain Eukaryota; kingdom Metazoa; phylum Arthropoda; class Insecta; order Hemiptera; family Cicadellidae; genus Macrosteles; species Macrosteles quadrilineatus. The sequence continues at coordinate 34,699,732 of NW_026542594.1, read as the reverse complement.
TTACATTTTTACAATTTATTACTAGAGTAATTATGTAATAAAAACCCCATTAACAGTTTCAAACCCATAAATATATTATCACGACAATCAAGTGTCAAGTCAAGTACTTCCAAGAACTGTTGACCCAGTAGCTTAGCTCATAAAAGTTGTATCACTTTTATTCCTTTACAACCTCTTTATTATTACTAGGGTACCGTAATTATCATTAGATCCCAAACCTATTTTATCAAGGAAATAATAGTTTTATAATAACTGTTAAATTTAACTTCTTACTTGTACTTTCTTCTTTAAGATTCAATTTGCCGTTGCCTACTGCCATAAAACTGTTATGGTTTCATACTGGTCTTTTTGTAAGTTAGAACCATTTTTATGGGTATTTTATCTTTCAATTGACCAAACCACAAGCATTGTTGTTTTCATTAATTTTGTATCATTACGCAAGCCTACTTGGTCTCAAATCACATAATTTAATTTTATGTATCTTTGTCTTATATTGTTGGCTGTTCAGGTTTCAATGTTTTTTGTTTCCCATTTTTATTTATTGTGTTGTAGGCTATGCTTTAAGCAATATAAATCTTATGAACCAGAATGATGATAGTGGCTTTGCTATATAACCTCATTGTTTCTTACTCAGTTTATATAGGCCCTCCTAAATAATTAGGTCTAGGCCTGGGTATTTTAATTCTTTGAAAGAGCTGTAAAATATACTAAGAAAATATAATTGATCCTAAGATAAACTAATGATTGCTAGAAGCCTATCATGTTGATGTTAACTTTGCAAATGAAAAGACAATAACTTAATCTTATGTGCTTATACTGGTAGCCACTTACCATACCAATTTTGTACCAAGAACCGAGTTAGTATATAATGCCTTAAAGATTTTTTTTTCAAAATTAGTCGAGAACTTAACGTTGTGCTAGGGTGAATCATGCAAAATTAATCCTCCTAGATTGGATATCATATGATAATGCTTCCGTGACCTATGGAAATAATCAGGATTTCGTTGCTATCGCGGAAGTCGATGATTGAGTTTCTCTGTTACACTATAAAGCTTTACCTAAAGTAAATGGTTTTTTGCTTTCAATAAATTTCTATTTTGAAATTTGACTCTTGTCTATTATTATTTACTTTTCTCTCCGGTACAACTACAGTGAAAAACAAGTTTAAGTTAATACAGTTTAACAAATCAGAAAAATATTCGGTAATGACACCGACAAAGATTACGACAAAGTGTCCTTAAATGTACGGGAATTGTCTATGAATTTTTCATCCACAATGTAGTAGACACCCTGGGTTCAGTTCTCAGTAGGGGTCTGCGGGTCAGACTTTTTTGGTTCGGATCGGGTCGGGTCAAAAAATCATTAGTTGCCGGATTTTTTTGTTTTAACTTCCATCTGTGTTTATAATATTACTTGATAATAAAATATAAAAAAAAATTTTACTTGTATATATTATTTTATTTTCATATCTTATTTACACTTGGGAATTGCCTCAACTGCAAGAAAGAAGAAAATAATTTTTTTTCTATCAAGACATTCTTTCCCATTTTCATAACTGTTGAAATTACTAAATCTAAATTAAAACAAATTTTGAATGGACCTTAACACGTTCGCTACCGAGCGACGCACATTTGCGTCGGTCCGGTCACTCCTACAGACCGAAAGGAATGATCATGACGTTGCTTACAGACCAAGTGATATAGAAATAACATTGCCGACAGACCAAAAGAGAAATATAGTTTAAATGGACTAATTGACTTTATATTAACCTTAAGTGAATTAGTAAGCAATGAATATTGTTTTTTATTTATCGTTTTGAGCAAATTTTAAAACGCCACATATATGCGTCGGTCAGTCTATTTAATGAAATCCGGTTAAAAAAGATAGGTTTATAGGCCTAGTAGGCCTATTGCGTTTCATGATCAAGCTTTTACACAAACAAATAAAGAAACTCCACTAAACACTTACTAGCCAAAACTGCAAAGGTTAGAGCGTTTACATCTGTTCTGTGATGTCGCGGAATACACAATGTAAACAACAATGTTGCCAACTGTTGTGTGACGTCATATCCACAGACCAAGCGACGCACATTTGCAGCAGATATCCCTCTAGACCGATACGATAAAATTAGGGCTTTAAAATAGACCGTTGCTAAGAAATACGCTGCTTAATAACATTAGAACACCGACGAAAATGTGCGTCGTTAGTCTATTTCAATGTGACCAGCTGACGCAAATATTTGTCGGTGGTCTATTGTGAGATACGAGTCGACGCACAATTGCGCTGCTGGTCTATGCGAACGTAAATTCCATATAATTGTGGTAGCGAACGTGTTAATATAAAAAGATCATAAACAAATCAATTAACATATCACAATTTTAGGGCCTGTTGATTGGCTTCAAGACTGCAAGCAAGAAGAAAATGAAACTTCTATGTTTCCATCATGCAATATGCATAATTCATTCCCTGCCTCCTAACCTCCTAAGTATAAAAAACTCACACTTGCAATAGCATTATTAGTTACATCATCATAAATACATAATTTATCTATTATAGGCATTAGTAGGCTTACAGCATTACATCAGAATTTTTATAGGGCCTCAAATAGTAGGCTAAGCAACATGACAAGTGGAGAACTCATTGAAGAAAAGATGTGGTGTAAACTGATTTACTATAAACTAAAAAAAATAATTAACACAAATTGCTTATGGTATAATTAATTAGGAAGGACTGTAAAAATTGCATATCATGTCATACAGTAGTATATAGACATACTGCAAGAGATTAAAATCTAAAAACAACTGATTTTGATTAATAAATTAAAAGAATTAAAAATCCATAAACTCAATTCAAACAATATCACAATTAATTAGGTACCCAAAAAGGAACTCTTAACTACCATATAGAAGATTATATTAAATCAAGAGAAAAGAAAATTAAATGCCAACTTTGCAAAACAGCAGAGCCACTATTGCCCTTAGCAACACAAGTCAATGTTTTTAAACTAAGTCAATGTTTTTAAACTGTAAGTCATGTTTTTGAAATTGCAGGGCCTTTTCCTCGGAAGGAAGGGTAGTAGAATGTAAACAAAAAACAATAAATCATTCTCACCATCCAGGCCTGGGTTGCACTCAAGGTCATAGACCCTCCCCCTCCCCTCTTACACCACCCTGTTGCTCCAATTGCTGACAAAATTGTACAATGAAACAAGGAAGTAGAGACAAAAAGATATATTTCTTTATTCAAAAACATAAAACTGTTACTGATTATTTTCAAAGAAATTAATTCGTGGTAGTGTGGGTATGTAAATATTTTATTTTATCTTAGAAATATGTTTTTTGAAACCCTATCTAGCTTAAGAAAAAGTAATTTTACCGTTATAAAACTTTACTAAAATTATAAACATTTAGGCTTAACCTCTTTCTGGACTTACTTGCTGATGCCGGAACCAGACGATCAGAAGGAGTATTGTTACTGAATGACAAAAAGGACAATAGGAAAATAAAGGAACAAGATTCAGATCTGTAGGCCTACACTATATCAGATATTTCTTTACTTTATAATTTACTAGCAGAGTACCCGTCCTTCGTACGGGGTTGACAAATAAGTATAAAATGCTTATTGCGGTTATACTCGATCTTTGCTTTTGCAATGTGAGAAGACACGGTTTAAGAAAATTTGCTTACTCAAATTTACGGTATACTATAGTATTATACATCTACCATAGCCATAATGTTCTACCACTTACTACACAATAGAGAAAGATAGATTATTAAAAATTTGCAAAATATCACAAATTATTCATGAAATTAAAAACATAACCATACTGTAAACAATCCTACTTTGACAGTTCTCATTGCGTATCGTAGTGTTTTATTGCTCCTTAGTTCAAATTAGCTGATTTCATAAAAGATGAAAAAAATAATGGTGCTGCACCGTGTTGGTAAATCTTATAAATTTTTAATTGCATATCATAGAACCAACTGTTTTAGTTGTAAATTCTTTAATTCCCTTTAAATATGGATACTCATAATTAAAATCCATATTTTTAGCCCCTGAGCTGTGATATAACTAAAAAATTGTTTTTACCTTTGTCTACAGCTCAATCAGTTGTAACTTCCAATATTTACAAAGTTTTTAAGCATATTCCATCCATCAAGGCAGAGCTAGACAGTTATTAAAATTGTATTTTATGTTTTTCTTTCACAAAATTGAACCATGTTCTTCGTAAAATACATCCGACGAAGGTTATTCACTTCGTCATAATTCAATGTCTTCAAGAGGGTGACCATTTTCTCTCCAGATATTTCGATTGTTACAGCATTGAATACAGAGAGTACCTTTATTGCCTGGTGAATAGCAGTCCATTCTTCCCTAGGAATAAAAAAATTGTCTCCAAGCTGTAAAATTGCTGTAGCCGACAAGATTGGCTCCTTATTCTTATGTACTCTAACCAGCATATAAAATGTAGAATTCCACCTTGTGGACACATCCTGCTTCAAATTTTGCTTTGGAAGCCCCATTTGCTCCTGTATTTCTTGAAGCTTTGACAAGTCAGTGCTGCTTCTTTTGAAATGTTCAACGAGGGACTTGACTGTTGACAATGTAGAATTTAGGTGTTCCAAACCTTTCTGTCACTAAGTTCACGGAATGTGCAAAACACCTAACATGTCTCCATGTTGTATTTTTCACGGCTAATACGATGTTGGTAGCATTGTCTGTGGTTATAGCTGTGCCATTGTTTGTCATCTCCCATTTTTGTGCAGTAGACTGAAGAGCTGCAGTGAGGTTTTCAACTGTGTGAGAGCCAATAAATGATTCGCATTCCAACAACTTTGAATGCATTTCAAATTTGTGATCAATATAATGAGCCGTGATAGCGATGAAACTCTCATTAATTAAGTATGTCCAACAATCAGTAGTTAGAGCCACAGAACGTATGTTTGTAGGACTTAATTCCTGCTTTAGTTCTTCCACTGCAAATTTATAGTACATTGGTAACAGACTATACGTAACTGCATTTCTAGTAGGTAGTGAGTATGAAGAATGGATGGTATTCCTTTACTATCATTTTAAGTAGTTGTTTATCAATGTTCTTCGCTTTTTGCATGGACACTGGTTTACAAAGTCTATGTAAGTCCTTAGAGAAGATTGGTTCTTTTTTGGTTTGGAAGATATAGTAACTTGCTGGGTTTGTTGCTTATCAAGCTGCTCTGCCACACCAGATTCGCCATTGGTAATGAGATCCACTTCCATCTGTGGGGTGGGGGGGGGGGGGGTCATCAGGATCAGGCTCTTCCATGGTTTCTCCAACAATGATGAGTGATGTGCTTGGTAAGGCATTAGGGGCTTGTGTTTGTGATGTTGACTTATTGTTCTCAGTCTTCCTTCCCTCTAGTCCTAGTGGCACTGATGGGTGCTTGGTAACGAGTGACGAGTTGGTGGGTGGTTGATGTGACGAGTTAGATTTCCTGTGGAGCCACCAGCACAGCTTAACCTTAGAAAAAGCAGTATTTGCATTTTCCTTTATTTCCTTCTACTTCATCGAAATGCAGCCACACAGTACTTCTTTTTCTGGTTGACATTGTAAAATAGGACTGAAACAAAACAGGGAATTCAAGGCAACCAAACGTTTTATAAGTAATATTGAAACTAAAATAACTAAGCTTTGTTTCTCCTGTAGCAAGGGAGGAAATTTTGACCTTGACATGCGCAAAACAGGTGCGCGGTGGTAGGCCAATATTGTGACCCATAACTAAGTACGTTTTCTGTGCCCATACGCCACTACGCCAGTCGCTAGTATAACATTTACGGACGGTACAACAGAAGACACAAATTGTAATCTGAGGCTTTTAAATCTACCACTTGCACGTCTGTTTCACAATTATCATTACTTTTAATTTCAATAGCAACGTTCGAACCATTCAACCATTATCTTTGTATTTGTCGGTATCAGAGATTTCAACTGTATTGACAGTTTGAACTTTAACACTATCATTGTCTGTCGTATTAGTTATCGCACTCGTACTTGGGTTAACAGAGAACTTGTCGTGTTTGCTTTCATTTTCTTGTTGACTATTTTCATTTACTTGTTCTTTTTTTACAAAAATAACTGTCCACTTTTCACAGATTTTAAAAGGGAAGTCTCTCTCTCACGCTTTTCCTTTGACTGCTTGCGGAATGCTGCTCCACTTAACTTTTTTCGTTTTTAACTCATTATTGTTATTTTCTTCATGCATATTTACGAAATTAAAATTACTTAAAGAGTAAAAAATCAAAAGCGGTGACACACAAAATTAGTTTTTTCTTTTAAATTGAATAAATACCGGTAGGGCCTTTTATTAATACATTTTACATTTTAGATTAAACTATATTACATTAATTCGATTAAATTATTTAATTATATATTGTTCTGCCAAAACAAAAATAATTTTAACTGACCTTTTCACGATTTTAACTGATTAGATTCCACGAATCCATTCAGTTATTTGTTATGGGCCTACTTTTATACTTTATGCATTTAAATTAACTAGCGGACCCAATCTGATCCGCAGAGTTAAAATAAATAGCAGTTACCCATGGGCTTCACCCGCTTGACTTGTATTGTGCTCGCTACTGCTACTCGCAGTCTATATTATGTCTGCATCTGCACGTCGGGACATGAAAGTGAGTCATCTTCACCGATCGATAATCACCTGGCGCCCGCCGCCCGTAGTCGCGCCGCCCGTCACGCGCCGGCCGCGCCCGTCACGCGCCTGCCGCGGCCGGCGGCCTGGCGGGCGCCCCTCAACGGCTGGCGACCCTAGGCACGTGCCTAGTGTGCCTTATGGTAAATCTGCCACTGGCAATTGCTAAGTATTACAGGCATTATTTTAAAACGAATAACAGTCATAACTTCTGATGACTTTAAAAGATTTGACTCAAGATTATGGAAATACTCAAGATGTACATAACAGATCGATATAATCAACATTTCTTGTAAATATCTTATCATATTTCAAAAGCTGGCCTTGTTTTTTAGTGTTTTCTACAAATAGCCTAACTCATAGCCGCATTAGGTTGTCCATAATAACGATTATAAATTTTAAAAAATATATATATATTTCTATTTCTTCTCCTTGGTGGTGTTTTATGACTTTCCTTTGTTTCCATAGTTTGCAAATCGGCTCTTTCAATGATTACTAAGAAATGCAGCACAGTGTTAATTCAGTTTTCTTTTTAGTATATCAAATTATCCAGGCTCTTTCGCTTTTTTCCATTGTAATATTTACGCCAACCCAAATTCAAATAGTAAATATTTCATAGTAAATGTTTGTAGCAAACTGTTAAATTAGCAAACTTATCTACTGTTTACAATTAACATATGTTCTTCTTGCCCACTTTTAATTTCTGACGACAGCTGGAGTTTCATAACAATTCTTGTTTCCCGTGTTAATCTTATGGAGAAATACAAAACTTTAAAGGGCCCCAGCGCCTCACTCTCTAATTATTTTTCTAAAAAGAAAGTTTCCTGCACAACTTCACGTTACGCTCTTTCCAATGACACCAAAAACATGTCAATCGGTTCAGTAGTTTTGGAGGAGTAATTGTCACAAAAAACCTGCTTGCGTATTAAATAAGTAAATATGTAGATAGATTAACTTACACTCAAATGTAGGTAGTTTAGGAGAAAATACCTTGACTTGACACCGTTTAAAATCAATGTACAGATAACTTAAGTACATAACTTAGCTAACTTAGTTACCTTAAGCTTTGACATTTGTCGTTTTATGACATTAGTCTACAGGCGACACGCTGAAACACATGCTGTGCCAACATTTTAAGACTTTGCTTCAACATAACTTGCCAAACTTAGCTCAGATTGAAAACGTATAACCTTATCTATAGCCTATAATAAATATTTTACATAACTTAACTTAGATAGGACAGAGCTTGAACTAAGCCTCCTCTTAGAGAAAGTCATGACATAGGCCTGAAAAGTTGGGAAGCTTAGCCACATAGGCTAGGTAGCTGAACTAAGGGGTAAACGTTTGCCAGGTTCCGGATTGATGCTTAACTTATAACATTATTGGAAGGCCTAGGTAGGCTACCAGTAAAGAAACTTACGTGACTTATTTCAAACTTGTTCAAACCAAGTTTGGTTGTCATTGATCAAATTGCACTATTTTATTGACCCTGACAAATGATAGGCTATGCTATAGGTTAGTTGGGAGTTACTTTGATATTGTTGAAGAATAAAGATTGTTTGCCTTGAATGAGTAGGCTTAATTTAACACAATTCAAGTAATGGAATTCGTAAGTAAGTGTTAAATCTAAAGAATGAAATAATGATTAAAAACATTTAACATAAACAAATAAAATAACAATGTCCAACAACAGCTGGGAATATTGTCTATCACATTCTTCCCCGCCAATATAATTTAAAGTCTTTAAGATGAGAAGGTAGTCTCTTCTGTATTGAGCTTCGTCTCTGTAATTGGGTTTCATCAGTCCCTAAGGTTTGTAGATTCTCTTGAGTTGTAGATTCTTCTAACACTTCTGCATCGGGATGAGAATATACATCTTGGGTTTCGTCTACTAAGTTTCCATCGTTACTCAGTTCTATTGTGTGGTTCTCTGGTGTTGATCCATCATCAAAATCTGTTCTCTCAGCTTGTTTTCCGCAAGGAGCTAAGTTGCGTGTAGACACTGTTGTCTCACGCCCATCTGGCAATCGTACATGAGCGTAATCAGAGTTTCCTTCCAGCAACGTCACCTCCTGCACTATTGGTTCATACTTAGAGTTTCTGATAGGACGTCTCATCAACACTTTTCCAGGAGTCATCAACCAGGTTGGTGTGGAAACACCATTTTGTGATCTTCTGGGATGTCCAAACATTCGTTCATATGGCGTACAATTCGTTGCAGTACAAAGCAAGGATTGGATAGAGTGAAGAGCTTCATCCAGAACTAATTCCCACTTAGGAAACTCTTATATAGTCCAGTAGCTGAGGGGGTTTGAGCATGCATGAAAGTAGTACGCAATGTTATTGATGATTATTGTAATATGTAATGGATCAAAATTACGTATGTCGCCTAGTTCAAAAGTGGTCGAGGGGGCAAACATGGGGGTTTTTGCTATGCGTTAAAAAGCTGATATTACGAAAACGGTAAAAGATAGAACATCGGTTAAAACGTCGTTGTAATTCTAAAAATTTGGACTACAATAACGGTTATTGGGTCCGAGGTCGTATCTCTATAAATAAACAAGTTATTGTATAAAATATGTAAAAATGGACTTTTCGTGTAGTTTTTTTTACCGAAAGTAGAATTAATTTGTGAGTGTCGCAAAGAAGTAATATCACATATCTTTGCTGATAGTTGTAATATGGACTGTGGTGATAAAAAATACGCATGTCGCCTACTTTTCAGGTGGTCGAGAACTTGGGGGGAGGGGGGCAAAGATGGCGGAACGCGCTATACATTGAAACGACTGTAGCTCGATAACGGTACGAGATGTGACATCGGTTAAAACGTAGTTTTAATCAAAAAAATATGGCCAATAGAAAAGGTTATAGGGTAAAAAGTTGTATCTTAACTAATAAAAACGTTATAGCAATAATAAGTTTAACAACATCTACATTATGCAGCTATTTTACTTCAAAAATCATATGGATTGTTGATAAAAAATAGTGTAATTACTTAATTACTCGGCTTAATATTAACTAGATGCATTTTCTTATAAGCAAAAAATATATTATTACGCATACATATGGTTTAAAATGTAAAACACGGCCTCCAAACGCCTTGGGGTTCGTCCGATAGGTTGCGTCATAATTGCTGCGCAGTGCTGCTGATTTCGTCACAACTGTTAATCCCCCCAAAGATCATTGCCTTCCAACTCAGTGATATCGGGGTTGTGAAAGTATTTGTACAGTTTAAGACTACTGACATTTATTGTGTTTTATTTATACAAATATCAATTCAACAAATAAAATGAACAACCAGTACAATTGTTATGGATGAGATTTACCGTATTTTTATTACAAGGTATTTACTTTTGTAGTTATGTTTTTTATTTCATATTACTGTATTTAATAAGAATCTGTTACATAATCATATTGTAATAACCTATTATATTATAAGTAAAATTGGATTTGTAGTGGTAGTCAGTATTATGCATTTGATTGCGGCGAAACCCCAAGTATTATACGTAGTTTGGAGGCCGTGTTTTACATTTTAAACTATATGTATTCGTAATAATATTTTTTTCTTATAAGAAAATGCATCTGGTTAATATTTAGCGGAGTAATTAAGTAATTACACTATTATTTATCAACAATCCATATGATTTTTGAAGAAAATAGCTGTATAATGTAGATTTTGTTAAACTCATTATTGCTATAACTTTTTTATTAGTTAAGATACAAATTTTTACCCTGTAACCTTTTCTATTGGCCATATTTTTTTGATTAAAACTACGTTTTAACCGATGTCCCAGCTCGTACCGTTATCGAGCTACAGTCGTTTCAATGCATAGCGCGTTCTGCCATTTTTGCCCCCCTCCCCCCAAGTTCTTGACCACCTGAAAAGTAGGAGACATGCATATTTTTTATCACCTACAGTCCATATTACAACTATCAGCAAAGATATGTGATATTACTTCTTTGCGACACTCACAAATTAATTCTACTTTCGGTAAAAAAAACTTCACGAAAAGTCCATTTTTACATATTTCATACAATAACTTGTTTATTTATAGAGATACGATCTCGGACCCAATAACCATTATTGTAGTCCACATTTTTAGAATTACAACGACGTTTTAACCGATGTTCTATCTTTTACCGTTTTCGAAATATCAGCGTTTTAACGCATAGTGCAAACCGCCATGTTTGCCCCCTCCCCCCTACCTTATCGACCACTTTTGAAATAGGCGACATACGTAATTTTGATCATCACAGTCCATATTACAATAATCAGCAATAACATTGCGTACTACTTTCATGCATGCTCAAACCCTCTCAGCTCCTGGACTAGTCAATCAATCAATCAATCAATAAATCTTTATTCAATACATACAAAACAAGTGTACATGAATGTGTCATCAACCTAAAACTATTTCACATGATTTCACCTACTTCCCTACTTGCTTAGTCATACAGTTTTTTTTGTTACAGTGTTCAAAATTTTCTAAACTATAAAATTCACTATCAATTAAAAACCCCTTAAGTTTATTTTTGAATTTATTTACACTACTTTCGTTTCTAATACTGCTGGGGAGGGAATGCATGTATTTGATTCCAATATAATTAGGACTTTCCTTAAATTTTTCTTTTTTATGTTTTTTTAGTTATGAAGTTTAGTTTGTTTCTAGTGTTATAATTATGTACGTCTTTCTGTCTTTGAAGTTCTGATTCATGATTTTTAACATACATTATCGTCTTATAAATATAGAGACTGAAAACGGTAAAGAACTCTAATTCTTTGAAATGATTTTTACAGGATTCGTCTATATCGAGATTAAGGATACACCTAATGGCTTCTTTTTGTAAATGTAAAATTTTGTTTGAATTGAATTTACTTGTTCGTCCATAAATTTCTATACCATAAGAAATATGTGAGTGAATAGTAGCAAAGTAAACGTTTCTTAAGATTTCTCTGTTGCATAATGGATATAAGCGTCTAATAGCAAAAATACTTGAGCTGATTTTATTACATAAGTTGTCAACATGTGAGGTCCAATTAAGTGTGCTATTTTAGGTGAGGCCTAAAAATTTAGTTTCATAAACAAAATTATTAAACAGTTCTTTTCTAGATTTTTTAGATTCAAACTCAATAAACAATGTTTTATTTTCATTTAGTAAAAGATTTTTTTCATTCAAGTAATCTTTAATTATTGTGAGTGAATCATGAGTTTTATTTTTAAGAAGCTCCATATTCTTATCATAAATCGACATACTTATGTCATCTGCATACAAGCACAGAGTATTTTTTTCTACATGTTCCAATAAATGTTTTGGCATCCCTCCCAAGTAGCACAAGAACAAGAATGGGCCCAACACTGATCCTTGTGGCACTGAGTATTTTACTGTCCTAACCTCAGCTTGGCCAAGAAGCTTGGCACCCGCTCTCCACCTTCCGTTATGGACGGGGCCTCTATGGAGAGGATCGTAAAGTCCCTTTTCCCGACTCACACACTGCGTCCATTGCGGGAGTTCGGAAGGGTGGACGACGTACCGCTTTTCAGTCTCGAGGAGTTGGAGGCGGCCGTTCTGTCCCTGAAGAACAACAAGGCTCCTGGACCGGATGGGGTACCTGGTGAGGCCCTGAAGAAAGTCTTTTCAATAAACCCACAAATCCTTTTGAGCACGTACAATGCCTGTCTGGCCGAGGGGAAGTTTCCCTTCTGCTGGAAAACAGCTAGGCTTGTGCTCGTGGGGAAGGGAAAAGGAAACCCAGACCTACCCTCCTCTTACAGACCTCTCTGTATGTTGGACACTGCTGGGAAAGTCTTGGAAAAGTTGATCCGTTCCCGACTGAATTCAGCCGTGGTTGCTGCAGGGAATCTATCCCCTCGTCAGTACGGTTTCAGGAAGGGACGGTCAACGGTTGACGCTATTGAGGAGGTAAAGCGAGCCGTAATGAGAGCTGAGGAGTTTAACAACTATTCTCGTCGGGTTGTGCTGCTTGTAACACTTGATGTGCGAAACGCATTTAATTCCGCGAGGTGGTGCGATATGCTCGACGCACTGGAGAACACTTTCCACGTCCCGGCATACCTCATGCGCATGATAGAGGACTACCTCCGGTACCGCCTCATCATTTACGACACTACAGAAGGCTCCAGGACGATGGATGTAACTTCTGGTGCTGCTCAAGGATCCATACTGGGCCCGGACCTCTGGAACGTCGCCTACGACAGCCTCTTGAGATCCGAGATGCCTGAGGAAACCGTCCTAGTTGGGTATGCAGATGACGTTGCGGCTTTAATAGCTGCACGTAGCATTGAGCTTGCCCAGCTGAAACTAAATCGAGTCATGCGAACCATTAACGCATGGATGGCAGAACATGGTCTCTCGCTCGCTCTGAGCAAAACTGAGATTGTCATTCTGACTAAAAAGAGGATTGACACCATCGTGCCTTTGATGGTGGGGAACGTTGAAGTCCAAACCACTCGTGCCGCAAAGTACCTTGGGGTCATGGTGGACAGCAAGCTCAGCTGGCGAGACCAGATCACCCGTACGGCGGACAAGGCCGCTAAAATGGTTTCTTCCCTTAGTCGGTTAATGGCCAATGTCGGAGGTCCACGGTCCAGCCGCAGAAGGCTGTTGATGTCTGCGGTCCAGTCAGTGCTCCTGTACGGTGCGGAGGTCTGGGCAGACGCTCTCAATAAGGAGGTATATAGGATGCGGCTCGCCCGAGTGCAGCGTCACGCAGCACTAAGGGTAGCATCTGCCTATCGAACAGTGTCCGAACCCGCCGTCCTGGTGGTTGCTGGAGTCATCCCCGTCAAACTTTTGGCGGCGGAGAGGAAGGCAATTTATCAGCGCCGTGGGGAGGACCAGGCAAGTATTGAGGAACGCACCCGGACCTTCCAGCTGTGGCAGGAGAGCTGGGAACAGGAGACAAGGGGGCTCTGGACCAGGCGACTGATACAACAGGTCCAACCTTGGGTTAATCGGCGGTGCGGAGAGGTGAACTTCTACCTCACCCAATTTCTGACGGGTCACGGCTTTTTCCGGTCGTACTTGTTCAGGATGGGCAAAGCCGTGTCACCCGATTGCATATACTGCCCAGGCATTCCCGATGACGTGGAACACACTTTCTTCCACTGCCAGCATTGGGAAAGGCCCCGCCTAGAGGCTCAACAGTTCGTAGGACTGCTGTCGGTGGACACGGTCATACCGATGATGATGGAGGGTGAGGACAATTGGACCTGTGTGTCACTTTACATCCAGGGTGTTCTCCGCGCCAAGAAGCTTGACCTCGACCGGGATGCGGTGTAGGTCAAAAAATAAATAATGCCAGAAACGGTGCGAGCCCTGTGGGCTTAGGTCACATGTTGGCCTGACTTGAAGTAATGTGACAAACAATTCCAGGTCTGTGTCCAACAGAGTAGAGGGGGTTTTTTAGTGAGTAGTCTGTGATAAACTCAGGAGTCTCACACTACAGGCTGGCTACCTGTGTGCGTAAAAGCATTTTCCCTCCTCACCCTAAAAAAAAAAAAAAAAAAAAAAAAAAAAAAAAAAAAAAAACTGTCCTAACCTCAGATTTAATATGGTACATTTTATTCCCACTTAAATGAACAATGTTAACAAACTGTTGGCATCCCTCCAGATAAGATTCAGTCCAGCTTAACTCTTTGCCACCAATTCCATACATTTTAAGTTTATTTAGTAACTTTAAATGGTGCACGCTGTCAAATGCCTTGGACATATCCAAAAAGGCACCAATTACTTTGTTGTCCTCGTCCAACTTTTCTAACACATTTTCAATATAAGATATAAGTGCTGTAGTGGTGGATTTGTTTTTTCTATAACCATGCTGCTCTTTATCTAATAAGTTATTAATATCAAAATAATCCACTAGCTGAAAAAGAAAGCATTTTTAAAATAATTTTGAAAGAGCTGGTTGAATTGCCAGTTGTCGATAGTTATTTGGATCTTTTTTGTCTCCTTTTTTGTATACCGGGATAATTTTTGAAATTTTCAGCTTTTTAGGCACCTGTTATAAGTGAAGTATTAATGACGTGTAAAAGTGGCTTTAATAAAACAGATTTAGATTCTTTTATTATTCTAATCGGAATTTCATCATAACCTGATGACCATTTAGGTTTTAATTGGTCTATTATGGATATTAAAATTGGTTCATCAATTGTTTTGCACTTAAACTTAGTGTTTGAAGCAACATTTTCAGAACTAGTTTGGGTTTTATTCAGATTTGGTAAAACATGATGATCCACCATATCAGCAAAATTATTGTTTAATATATTTGAAACAGCATTATGGGTCCTCTATTTCGGCACCATTCTGCATTAGTATAACATTATTATGCACCTTATCTTTTTTACTTTTAGTTTCAGAGTTCACAATCTGCCAAACAGTTTTGTTAACATTGGTCGAGTTCCTAATTTTATTGTTAAAATGATTTTTTTTCTTAAGCTTTATAATTTTTCTATATCTTTTTTTACGTTCTTTAATACAATTCTTTAACTTAATGTTACTTCTATCATTCCTGTACAATTGGTGCTCTGCAATTAATTGACGGTGCTCATTGATAATTTCATCATCGATCCAGCTGTTATTTACATTACTCGTGACTATTTTAGTTTTTGGAAAATGTAAATCAAAATAATATTTAAGTGTGTTATAGAAGTAAGTAAATTTGTCTTCAACATTACAGTTATAAAGCTTTGTCCAATCCACCTTGGAGAGATCATGAATGAAGAGTTTAATGGTTTCAGGTTTAAATCTTCTTTCAAATTTATGCATTTTAGAATTTATATTGTTTTTACTTTTAAAATTTAAAATTTTGAAGAGTTGTCCATCATGGTCTGACAAAGCTGTGATTAAACTTTCTACTTTAAAACATTTGTCATCTATGTTGGTGATAAAATTATCAATAGCTGATTCATTACGTTCAGTAACTCTAGTTGGTATTTTAATAGTATATTGAAAACCATGCATTTGTATTATATTCACAATTTTTTTTTCTTTTTGTCTACCTTCAAAACATCAATATTAAAATCGCCCCCCAGTAGAATGTTACGGTTAATTTTATTTAAAATTCGCAACAGTTCATTTAATTTGTCTAGACAAATTTCAGCATTTTCAGATGGGGTTCTGTAAAGACCCACAACAAAAAATTTTTCTTTCCCAATTTTAATTTCAGTTATACAAGATTCAAATATTTTATCTTGATTAAGTGCTGTCAAAGAATTAAATGATACATTTTTGAAATTGATATTTGTTGATACCAGTATTAAAACGCCCCCTCCTCTAAAATCAGTTCTAGCAAATCAGGTAGCCACTTGAAACCCAGGTATTTTGAGTGTCATAATTTCATTTTGGTTTAATTTATGTTCCGTTAAAATAATAATTTGCGGCTTTAGTTCTTCAATAGTAATAATTAATGAATCAATTCTAGTAGCTAAACATTGTATGTTTTGGTGGAAGACAGTTATGCTAGACTGCTTATTTATGTTTGTTAATACAGTCTTAGTTGCTTTAGAATTAGGCTCAATTACTTCACAGGTAACCCTGGCCATACTTGGGAGTTTAAAACATTGCTTGCAAAGGTCTGATTGTTAACATTTTCAAAATCAATATCACTATTTTCTAAGCTAATTGCACTAGTTACATTTTTAGAACTTATGTTTAATGTGGGGTAAGGGGACACTTCACAAAACACAATATTGCCCATATCACTTTGATTAACACTTTTTTCTTCCCCAGATGATTGAACAGTCAACTCAGATTCTTGTTTACTTTCGGAGGATTCAGGTAGAGAAGGTAGATCTGTTGACTCAGTTGCAGGGTAGATGTCGAGTACTGGCGGAAGTGTTGGTTGATTGTGTTTCATATTTCTTCTCTGATGTTCTTGTTGTAATCCTCTATATTAGTGTTAAAAGCAGTTGTATTTGTTTTTACTCCCAAAGTAAATTCACTATTGGAGTTATGAATTTGTTGGTTTTGCCTATCACAGCCCTCCAAGTATTGACCAACTATGATTTGCTTTAGGTATTTTACGAAAGTTGTTTGCTTCAGTCCATTTTTTAGATATTTTTGTGATTCATTTTTACCCGTTATGATAAATACGGATGCTCCTGTTGAGTTTTGAAACCTCATTAGATTAGTAATGAAATGAACAGGTAAGACTCGATCACGATTACATCCCATAGTTAAGCATATCAGAGTTTGGTGGTTACGAGTTTTGAAATCTTCAGTTAGTTGGGAAAAGGCCAAATCATAGTTATTTTTATACTCAGGCAAATTGTTAGCATTTAGAAAATATTTGGGTTTTGGAACAAGGCTGTAAACACCGGCACCGTTGTCAGTTTTTTGGTATGTTAAGTTGCTGGAACACTAGTCATCCTTCTTTGGTCTTCCCAACTTGTCCCTGAATACCGTAGCAACTCCCTGACTCATATGTTTCGTTTGATTTTCGAAATCTGCTGATATGCAGTGGGCAAATGAAACGTTGGAATTGCTGCAATATTTGTCTATGTAGGAATCCATACCATCCTCAATTACTTTCAAAGATATTTTTGATTCAATTTCAGTCAATTGCTTTGAAAGTTTTAAGTTCAATACAATGTTCGCAATTCTCCTGCTTAATACCTGCTTTCCAAACTTATTCATGTGCAGCCCGTGAACTGTGAAAAATCTTCGTTGAAAGTCGCTAATGTGTAATACCTTGAGATGCCTTATTTTTCTTAATTCACTATTGATTGTATTTATACCTTTGTTAATAGGATCGTCAAGTTTCAAGTCAAAACGGTAGGGCAGTGACACATAAACAATATTTGTATGACTGTTGTCTTCAGCAAACTTTTTAAATGAAGCTGGAATGTTATCTACTCCCCTATGCAATGTCTCATATCCAACATTATTGGTTCCTGCAATGATAACAGCAGTGTCATATTCCTTAAAATCTCTTATCATGTGGGCTGTTTTTTCCATAATGTGGTCAAGTTTGTCTCCAGAAGTTGCTGAAACAAAGGTATCAAAGGATCGAGGCAGTAATGATTCCAATAAATTTCCCAAGCCTTTGCCATGGCTGTCTGCAAAGACATGCACTCTTGTCTGTGAAGTTCGGCATCCAGTTTTATTAGTTAAGTGCACTTTATTTTGATTTAATAAATGTTTTCTATTGCTTGAAATGCTAGGTTTAGTTGCATGTTTAGTTTTATCATGAGTTGTCTGCTTGTAGGAAGATCCAATTGTTTGTGAAGATGTTTCTTGATCTAATGTAGGAACACTCAAGGCTGCTTCTTCAGGTTCGTAGTTGGTCAGAGATGAAAACCTGTTAGTTATGGTGGGGTGGTAACTTTCGACATTTATTGGTCTAGATGCTTTTTTTTAAACCTGAAGTTATTTGTGTTCATACCGGATGTACCTACTGTGTCAATAGCCTGTAATGTGGTTTTGGTAGTAGTACAAGTAGTAGCCTCTTCCTGGTTATTGTTTTTGTTATCACTGTGGTGATGTGCATTAGGTATTGGGGATGTTTTTGGTGCAGTCATCAAATTGCTGAAAGTGTCCGATGTCAGATTAAGTACCAGATGTTTATCAGACTTGCAAATCATAATTGAAAAGATAGTTTCATTATTCATTGCTTCCTTGTTAATTAAAACATAACAAAGTAATGAGCGTTTACTGATTATCTGAGCTGATGTTAACTTGCACTTCGCGAGAAACTCTGTATTTATTTCCCCAGAAGTCATGAGGTCATGCACAATTGATTCCACTGTCCAGCACATGAACACCCCACAGTCATGGCTATTTGGTTGCTGTGGGCCATCAAGAGCAAAAAAGTCAGCTTTATTTGCAGTACCAAGGTAATGAGATAGTTTGTCAGCAACCTGCCGCGCCGAACTCTCGTTGTAATTTCCCAGAGAATCAAAGTAATAATATTTATTCTCTTCCCTCAAAAGTATGAGAGTACTCCAATGAGAACCACTGTCGTATGATGAGAGTTACAGAGTCATTTATCGGCAATATGACAACCTTCATACCATTGATCTTGAGTGGATCCAGTAAGTCGGTGAACTCATTTGTGTTCTTCACTGCATGCACAATGAGAGGATTAATTATTATGCATGCTTTATCATGTAGGAATCTATCATTTAACATCTGAAAATACGTCTGAATTGTTACATCCGTGAGAAATTCTTTGCTAAGCAGCTCCTTAGATGTTTTAAGACTGTTGTTTTGGTTTACTGTCAGTAATTTTTTATTTTTTATTGTATCAGAGGATGACATGAATTTATCAGTTAAGGGTTGATTATTAATAGCTAGATTTTTAAGCATCAGGTTTTAATGCTTAATCGAGTTGAGATCATCTTTTAAATTAGATATAATCTTCTCTAATTCACTAATTTGGGATGACGATTTGGGTAGGTTTTCTGGAGTACAGGATTTAATTACAGATTGTGAATCTTCATCATGGATCTTTGATTTCAGTTTCAGCTCATCATTTAATTTCTTGTTTGTTAATTTAAGGTCATCAATTTCATTCTGTAGTTTTTTATAGATTTCTTCTGCTTCACTTTCAAGCAGAATTAATGAGTCTTCTGCCTTTTTCTTTTCAAAGCACAATTGATTTGCTAACTCAGTAAGATCCACAATGCTTAGGTCCTTTTCATTTTGTTAGGAATTTTCAGGGTCAAGTTCAAAAGTTTCCTCGTTTTCATTAAGTAATGAGCTGTTATTTTGCCTAATACCAGTATCACATAAATTATTTATTTCTGACTCAGATAGGACCGTGATGCTTGTAAACCCCACAACACAACAAGTTGGTTGTTGATGGTTGCCCTTAGGGCAGCACCATTTACTGACTAACTTTTTGTCCTGAGATATGTGTTTGAACTCCTTTTCGGACAGAGTGACACATCTGATGTGATACCAGCATTTGCAATTTCCTGTGCAGAAAATTGCTGACGTTCTCACGCCCTTTCCACATTTTCCACACGGATATTTAGATACCATATTAATTAATCTCTTGAGAGTCTAAATAGTTGACTTGAATTAATTTTACATGCCAATAATCTAATTATGTGCATATAAATAATAATAAATGAATAAATAAAAACTCCTCCGATATCAACAAAATCAAATTAAACAACCAAAAACAACAAAATAGTTTTAGTTCTCAAAATGTAAACAACAACAATAAAAGTCCTTGTAGTCTACCTGCCACTATCAGCTGCAAGCGACCCTGACCTAGTCCAATGTCCTTGACCAGCAACAGGCTCTAAAACTTCCAGTCTTATCAGGTTTCCACTTATCAGTTCCAAGAAGTGCTTATCCCGTTTCAGTTTCCTTTATCGGTGGTTAAGAGGTGAATTAGTTTAAAAACTATTGCAGCACAAAGTGGTATGTAAAAACAAAGTTATAAATAACTTTTTTACTAGAATTTGTGAATAAAATTACTTTTTTACGTTTTAATAAGAGAGCACTTTTACAGGTTTGTTAACTATCCGCCATCTTGAATAACCGTTTCTTTTGAAGTATTCCGTTTCTTCTTGAATAAAGTAGTTCTTTTGAAAGAAAAGAAGATCCATGATCAGAGTGAATGTAGCTAGGAGTACCAAACAATGAAAATAATTGTTTCAGTCTGCAAATAACAGTCAAAGAGGACATATCAGAACAGGGGTACGCAAATGGAAATCGTGGGTACTCATCAATGATTGTTAGCATATACCGATTTCTTGTAGAAGAGGGAAGAGGACCCTTAAAATCCAGGCTTAGACGCTCAAACGGTGATGTTGCTTTTTTATTAATTTTCCATCATGTTTGAAGAATCTTGGTTTTACTTCAGAACATACCTTACAGGAAGCAGTCATTTTTCTTACCTCATCAAGGGTGTATGGTAAATTTTTGCTTCTGATCCAATGATACATACGAGTTTCACCAGGATGACACATTCTTTCATGATATTGATGAAGTCTGTTCATTTTGTCGCTCATCGAGCACACTCGTGATAGAGAGTCAGCAGCTACATTCAGTTTACCAGGTCTATAAACTAGTGATGTGTCAAAACCAAATCTCAAAACCATCAAAACTTTGGAAAAGTTTCGGTTTCGAGATTCGATAGGCAAGTTTCGATATTCAAAAGTTTCTAAATAGAAAGTTTTGGCACTTATATTTTTGAAAATGATGACATTTTTGTGTCATTATTATTGTTTATACAGACAAGCTGGTAGCAATGGAGCAAACACATCCCCATTACTGTCACTAATGAAACAAGTAAATTGTAGGCCTATTCTGAACTGCAAAAGGCATCTTAAATACTGGAACAACTTTACTTACAATTCAGTTTCATATCGATATTTATTAAACATTAAGAAATATTGACCACTAAATGTTCTAATTAATGTAATATTCATGTTTATTTCAATGTCAAGAGTTTCATTTATTTTAATGTTAGTCGTTTATGTTTATTAAGAAATATGTTATTTTGGGTTTGAAGTTTTTTTGTCACATATTTATGTTCTTGTGTCTGGATCAGGAGTCAATCTCTTTCAGTTTTGATCGCATAATCATAATGAAAATTTTATCATTAGGCCCTACCGTACCTGTATTTTTGTTTTTTAGCAACCTAGACCAGGTGACTAAAAAGTTTCGTGTTCAAGTTTTGAGATTCGAGATTTGGGATTCGATTTTTTAAGTTTCGGTTTTGGTTTCGACATTCGAAATTTCTGGTTTTGACCATCACTACTATAAACAATATCATAACTATAGCTCAATAGTTCTAGTCTCCACCTCATGATTTTGTCATTCTTAATTTTCCCCGATATCTCAAAGAGTTGAACATGAAAGAGACAGACTTCTGGTCTGTTATTAGTTTGAAATGTCTGCCTAGCAAATAGCGTCTCCATTTTCGTACTGACTCCACGATTGCATATGCTTCCTTTTCAATCAAACTGTGCTTTAGTTCACTATGAGACAGAGCTCTTGAGAAAAAGGCTACAGGTTTTCCTTCCTGGGTCAGTGTTGCTGCTATTACAGTGCTAGATGCATCGGTCTCAACGGTGAAGGGTAGATCAGGATTTATGGGACACATTGAGGCATTTTCAATCTCTTGTTTCAGTTCATCAAATGCATTTGTGCATGTTGTGGAAAGAGCTGGTTGTCAGGACTTTGATCTTTTCAGAAAATCGTGGGACATATCTTGAGAAATGGGAAAACATTCCTACTGCCCTTCTTAGGGATGATGCGTTTGTGGGCAAGGGGAAGTTCTTTAGAGGTAAAAGCTGATCAGAATCTGGCTTAATGGTTTTGTTGCTTATCGTATATCCAAGGAGACTAATAGATTTCATTGAAAAAGAACATTTATTTTCATTAATAGTCAAGTTATACTTACTAGCAGCGTTCATCAGCCTGTTTAGGTTCCCATCATGCTCCTCTTGTGTTTTACCACATACTGTTATGTCATCTAAATAAGCAAAGATGTCATTAAGATTTTCTGATTATGCCATCAATAACTCTCTGGAATGCAGCAACTCCATTTATCACCCCAAATGGAATTCTGGTAAATTGGCACAGCTGACCACATGCTTCAAAATCTGTAAAAGGCTTATCTTCAGCCTTGATCGGGATTTTTTGGTAAGCGCTTTTTAAATCAATGGCACTAAACACTTCATAGTTAGCAACTTTATCGACAATTTCTTCAAGATTTGGGATTGGATAAGCATCGAGACTTGTAAATCTATTTATTGTGTTAGAGTAGTCTATTACCATACGCTTCTTGTGGTTTTCGGAGCTGGTAACAAAAGCTTGAGCTCTCCATGGAGATATACTTGGTTCTATTACCCAACCCCTTCATGCAATAGTGAGCGAATTTCTTCTGAAATAAACTGATAATCTGTTACTGTGTGACGGCGAGATTTCACAAAAATAGGGTGAGAATCATGTGAAATATGCTCAAATAGTGAAGCTTGTGGTACATTTGCAGCAGCTACAGATACTATAGCAAGAGGAGATTCGGGTCCGCCTAATGTGAGTTCTAATTTAGAATGACGACTGAGTAAATCATGACCTATTATCAAATCACAACAGAGGTTGAGTAAAATGCACAAAATCACATTATTGTATGAGTTACCAAGAATCTTCAAATTAACTTTGCATTCACCTTTAGTTTTAGAAGTTATCTCAGAAGCCGCCATTGATACTTGACTGATTTTAGAAGGATAGGTTTTTATTTTTAGTTGATTTACTAAGTCACTACTCAGGAAACTAGTGGTACTACCAGTGTCAATTAGGGCTTGAGCTGCTTTACCATTTACATTAACTGGGACAATAGCTTTTGAAACACCTAGGGGATAACTTGAAGAACAACTTATGTGGCTTATGACTGATGAAGATGTATTTTTAATTTTTGAGTTTTGACCAAAACTTGATTTATCTATTTGAAAGGAAGAAGTAAAAAACCTTAACAAAGTGACCCTTTTTACCACAACCTTTAC
This sequence comes from Macrosteles quadrilineatus, assembly GCF_028750875.1. NCBI lineage: Eukaryota > Metazoa > Arthropoda > Insecta > Hemiptera > Cicadellidae > Macrosteles > Macrosteles quadrilineatus. Next base: position 34,676,562 of record NW_026542594.1, on the reverse strand, counting down.
AGTGAGAATTTCTTGCGGGGCAGTCATTTCTTGGATGTCTATTAAATCCACAGAAGAAACATCTATTATTACTCCCAGAAGTAGCAGCTATGGTTGGATCATTTGTATCATCGTCTTGAACGATTGAGTTTTCTTGTTTTAAAACTGAATTGAGATTTGAACTGGGTTGATATAGGAGGGCTTGTTGTTGTGCACTTTCCAAACAACGGGCCTGTTCATAAGCATCTTGAAGAGAAAGCTTAAAGTTCTCTAGCAGTCTCTGGCAAATGTGTGGAGCAATCAGACCATTTACAAATGCATCTCTAATGCAGTCATCTCTATTTTCTTCTGCAGAAGTAGCTTTAAAATTGCTGTCTTTGCTGAGTATCTTTAAAGCTTCTGGATATTGGTCAACTGATTCTCCTGGTTGTTGCTGACGAGTAGATAACTTATGGCGAGCAAATACTTTGTTCACTGGCTTACAATATAGATTTTGAAGATTACCAATTGCATCTTTAAAATTCAAACATTCACTTATATAAGTATATACTGAAGGCACCACGTAGTTGATTAGAAGTTTCAATTTCACCGCTTATGCTATGTTTTTGTTAAATCTAATTTTTTACCACGTTGTATTATTTATCCAAAACGATCTTTCACTGCTTCTAATTTTTATTGTTATCGTTTTTCCTTGTCGCTTTTGTTATTTTTGTTATTGTTATTCAAGATTGTTTATTTATATAGTATCTATTTACTTATTACTTGTTATTCATTCTATTATGTTCTTGCTGTTACCTTTTTACTCAGGGGCGGACTGACCCGCCGGCCCACCGGCCGGTGGGCAGATACGCCTTCTCAACATTCCAATATTTGCGCCCTCGTTAAAGGAAAAATTCATAAAAAATTTTTAAAAATGAGTCGAGATGTGTTTTTAGAAATCAAGAGGAAAAACTTAGAGTAAAAGTTTCAGCAGTGAATAGCAAAACATAAAGTCGGGTGTGAGACCTGAATAGACACTGTCGACAAGCGAGAGCAAAGCAGCTCTTCTCTCTCGTACGTGTAGGCCTACTCCGAGTTGAAGGCACTTTAACTCTGTGGTCTGAGGTACTTAAAAACAGCTGTCCTCTTCCCGCGTCATTTTACGCCGAACCCGAAAAAACCGCACTGCGACTGCATCCGACATCGGTCGGTGTCACGATGTCGTCTGTGGTAAACAACTAGTGAAGATAATTTAATATTATCCATATTTGTTATAATATTTAATTATTGCTCACACTATAACTATTTCAGTTTAAGTCACATTTAATTTTTATCAATGTCAACTCAACTCTCTTGTAAAATGGCGTTTGCCGTGCATGTAATAAATAAATAAAGAGTGTGAGCTGCCAATTAAAATGTGTCTCTCTTTAGTGAGTGTCTGATTTGTGTCTCTGTGTCGAAAGCTTCAATTTATTTTTATATTATTTACCTACACAGGAAACATGAACGAAAGCAGTATTGTAGAATCACTACTTTTACAAAATTTAAATTAGATTAAGTGACAGTGTATTTGTTAACTTAACCATTACACAGTAAAGGTAAAACAGTAAACATTATTTTAATACCGTATGTGGCTACCGCCACATTAATTGAATTAATTCTTTCATTAATTCTTCTTGAATTAATTATTTCAATATGCACTATGGCACTAATTTGGTCAACTTTCCTATTTTACTTACAGATAGCCAGCTCAAAATACCTTCGTAGTTCTCTCTAGGCTATTTCGTTTGTAGAAATAGGTTAGGTAGGCCTACTTTAGGGTTACAGTTTTGACTTAATGTAATGCTAAAAAAGTTTAAGTCAATAAATTGGTTTTGTTCACAGTGAAAGCATATTGTTTGTGTTAAAATAATTTCATAGAAATCTAAAATATATAACTTCTGTTATTTACAGTGCCAAAAAATACAACAGTTGCAAGTTCAGGTTGTAAACAGGAAGCAAATGATTTATATTGTATGCATGCAGCCAAGTCATGCAAGGGAAAATAAAGAAAATACACAAATATAATACGAAAGAACCTAAGAAAATCATTTGTATTTTTATTTTTGTTAGGATATTTACTGTCAGAATAGCACCAAGTCATGTGGGTAAATAGTCTAAATTTTGTAAACCAAACATTGACCAATAGTGTCAGTTATCAGATTTCTGATTTTCCACTGTTAATGCCTCTAGATTGCCTAAAAATGCGAGTTTACAGGTATAATTTTTAAAAAATTTCCCGGGGGAGGGCCCCCGGACCCCCCTCTTTACAGGGGGGTATTCCATACCCCCCAGACCCCCCGGTTGGCGCCTTCGGGCTGGTCAAGGTTTACGCCCTAATAGAGTACCCAGTCCGCCCCTGTTTTTACTGTAATACTTTTACTGTACCACTTTTACTGTTGCATGCATTTTGCCATCTTATAACATTGTATCCATTTTTGTAAACTGGTGTAGACCGTTGGGAAATAAATAAATTTCTCAGATTCATTTGCTTCTGTCACTTCAATAAAATTTGTAAATGTCCTGAGCCAGTGATTCCATTCCATTGCTGCTGTTGAAGAGTTTGGATCTATTGAAAGTTTTGCTGGAGCAAAATGTTTTTCCATGATTGAAGATATTGTGTTAAATAAATTGTTGAAGAATAAAGATTGTTTGCCTTGAATGAGTCGGCTTTATTTAACACAATTCAAGTAATGGAATTCGTAAGTAAGAGTTAAATCTAAAGATTGAAATAATGATTACAAACATTCAACATAAACAAATAAAATAACAATGTCCAACAATATTTTCGATCACAGATATCTAGCCTAGTCTTAAAAAACCATCTTAAGGCATACATAACTCTTACACTCATCCTCTGTAGGCCTAAAGCTACCTATATTTTATTTGGGTTAATATAAGTAATGCTTTGAGACTGCTTAACATTCTATGTATTGACATATAAGTTATTACTTAAGTATTAATGATTGATGAAATTATCCATTTATAAATCAACCTAACCTAAGTAGGTTAGTTTCCTAATATTGTTTAACCTAGTACTTAATAAAAAAAATAAGGCCTAGGCCTATGGATATATGTAGTTTGAAAACGGAGCAAAACTAAGAACTTATAATCTAGATTAGGCCTTTATTAGTGTTAATTAAACTAAAAATGGATCAACAACCAGGTCAATGCTAGGCTATCCTGAAAGGATCCACCTCAATCGCAAAACAGCCAAAACAAACTTTATAATAGTTCTTAAGTTGTTTAATTTATTTTATTTTTCTGAAATAGATAGCCCAATCATCCAGTACAATCCACACTGTTTATTGCAAAACGTAATAACTTAAGTACGTAGGTCGGCTATTACATCAGACCTCAGACTCCTGACAGACAAACCTCTGAATCAGACGACAACCGACGAAAAGAGTAATTCAGTGATAATTAACAGTATTTAAAAGATGAGGATGATTTTTAAATAAATTGGTTTTGGATTAGAAACTTATTACCCTGGAAAGTTTAGAATTATTATACACAATGTAAAAATCGTATGCATAAAGCCATTACTCTATGAATGAATAGGAGCAAGCAAAGTCGTTCTCTTACTCTTTGTCTAAAGTACACTACAAAATTGTAAGTCTTAAAAAGTAAACAAATCAAAACAATGGCGAAATGGCGACCCATAAGGCCCATGTTAAATTTTCCAAGTTAAGTTCATACGCATATTATGGGGATAATAGATTTTTCCTGGATAAAACACAGGTCTAGAACTTTTTTTTACACAGAACTTAGTTATACCGTAAGTATAAACATGTTTATATGTGCCAATTCCGAGATCGAAGAAACAAGTATTCAAACTTTACTCATATTATAATAGGATAAATTGTTTTTCTTATTTCAATTTGACAGTGTATTGTGTTGGCAGGTCTCAGCGCTGCAGCTGGTATCGGAGTGGATGACCTGAGGAGGCTGTGTATCCTGAGGTTGAGTTTTGTAAAGGGTTGGGGTCCTGACTACCCCCGACAGTCCATCAAGGAGACTCCATGCTGGATAGAGGTACACTTGCACAGAGCACTGCAACTGCTTGACGAGGTACTGCACACTATGCCCATTGATGGACCTCGGGCTATGGAGTGACCAACTTACCATAACCAACAACACTGAACTGAAGTTATGAGCCTACACAGAATTAAATGTGACCAAGTATCTTATATTTTGACATCACATAGATAGATACTACCATAGACAAAAAGAGTTAAATATAGACCGTCAGCTGTGTTGCGGTTACCATTGGTTCTGGCGCACACCGCTGGGATCGCCGTGGTAGTTACAGCGTACGCGCTACGTAAACTACAGCGGTGTGCGCCGGAACTTATGGTAACCATGGTAACCGCAGCACGGCTGACGGTCTATATTTAACTCTTTTTGTCTATGATACTACTTCTCTAAAGTAGGGTTATGTTTAAGTTTTCAAAGATAAATGGCATTTCATAACAAATCTTTGAGTGAAAATATTTTTTGGAGGTTTCCCCCGCCTGTATATATATAATACAGTACTAATTTTTAAAAATGAAGCCGCTTAACTATCAACCACATACTTGAACATTTGCTAGATACATATTAGTTTTTTGATAAACCTTCTCCTAATGGCACAAACCTGTATCAAAGGGTTGTAATTAATCACATTTAATATACTGAATATGTGTCAGCTTAACATTTGTTTTTAGCAATTTTCCTTATATCAAATAAGCTATTATTGTTAATCTCATGGTAGGATCTGGACCTGGGACCGATTTACTTTTTCGTTTTAATGTCCCCAGAGGCAAAAAAACACGGTCCGTTCAAATTCATATATATGTATCCGTTCGCACGATAACTCGAGCAAAAATCATCCGATTTTAATGAAATATGGTACAAACGTGTAGACCCACATTAATTTATTCTAATGAGTTCGCAAACCAACATGATCAGACCATGGGAAAAGGATTTTGTGGGGGTTTTATGTGGTAAAAATTGAGGTTTCTAAATTTGACTAAAACATAAAGTATCCTAAAATTTTTGAACTTGAAGAACTTGAAAATCAAATAATTTAGTTTATAGAAGTGTTTTGTACGGTTATTGGTTAGAGAGAAAATTTCAAAAATTGTAAATTTAAAATTCCCATGTTACTCTTATAGGCTAGAACTGTTATAGTTTGCTTGTTTATGGATACATTTTGATCAAACTTGGCAAATTTATTTATTAGCTAATAATATTTCACTAAAAACACACTTTATTACCCTCCCTTTAACAGCAAACCTAGGTACCTGTTTCTAATGTTATTTAAATAGATTTTATATGTTTGACATTGATAAATGTGATAAATAATAGCTGCAGCACTGTCACAGTACCTGTATGTGTTTTCACTTTTCAGTCACCAGGCACTCCAGTTACAAAACACCTTATAGGCTGTATAAAATGTAACCATTGTGCAGAAGTTTCTAAGTCTAAGCATTTGAATACCGGTACCTACGTTGCCGTGGTGCCTAGAACTGTATTGCTGTTTTATGAATAGCCTACACTGATTTCTTATAAATAATAATAAATCTTTTATGAAGAGTTGTAGGATATCAAAACCCTGAATAAAAATATTGAACAACCCATTTGTTGGGAATCGGATTGACCTTAGTTAAATCTTGGACTAAGCCCCTGATGAAAAAAAAACTTTAACTGTATATTTACGGTTTTGAGCATACTGGTACATAACATTTGTATTTAAGCTGAAAGAAAAGTCCATATTCAGATCTCAATCTTTTACTCTATAATATATTATGGTTATGTTTTAAGTAGTTATTTGGTGAAAATATAGTTTTACGTGATTAATTTCTTACAATTAGCCTTCTCAGTACAATAGCATCTTAGCAGTATGTCAGTCAGATCCGTCCAATAACTTAATGCTCTGAGTCAGGGAGTCTATATACTGCATAATATACGAAGCTCTCCCGACAGTAACACCACCCATCACTGCGCCGCCGTGCCAAACGCTTCTGTTGTCGTCTGTCTGGAAACGGGACAGCGGAATTTGAAATGGGATCGGAACATCAGAACGATTTCTTCTAATCACCGAGCATTCTTTAACAAATACTGATAGGAAGGAAGTAGGCTAGCCGTTTAATGTTAAATAGGTAGGTCTAAATAATATGTAATTAATTATGAATTATTTCTAGTTAAAAATTACTAATACGTAGCCTATATAAACATGAATTAAATTGATATCGTAGCTTAACTATATTACTTGTTATTTCCATTCTTTAAATAACAAAAAATAGGAAGAAAAGTGTATTAAAATGCAATATTAAATTTAGAGGTAGGCCTGTATAGAGCTATGAGTATTTTATAAATAGTAACCTACCTTATGTTAATGAATTCTTCAAATCTATTTCTTCTAATCCAAAATATAGGTATACTATTAATACATTATCTATTTACAATATTTACATCCGCCTTCATCTTGGAAACTGGAACAACAAAATTAACATTACAATTTGGCTATTTCAAATGAGGGAATATCTTAATGTGAATCTTGTATAGGCCTATTATGTTTCTTTTTGTTTGTTTGTCACAAAGTTGCTTAGCATGGGGAATGTTTGTAGGTTCAGTATACTAATAATATTTAAGTTTATAGACATCTATTTACAATCCCTTTCATCTTGGAAACTTAAACAACAAAATTAATAACAATCTTACTAATATTATAAACTAGCTGGCCTGACAGACGTCGTCCTGTCCTAATGTGGTATTATGTCAAACGAGTGCACCTGTTGCTCGAATTCGAGCAATTGCAAAATGTTGCAGGTGTTATTTCAAAACGAATAGCAGTCATAATTTTCGATGACTTAAAAGAGTCAACTCAATGATAAATAATCAATCACTCCACACCAGTTATCGAAACTATAAACGAACTGAACTCATTCTGAAAGCGAACGCTCACTCCACTCCAGTTATCCAAACTGAAAACTAACGGTCATGTTTGTATTTATTGTATCATGTATTTAATACGAACAGCTGTAATTATTACACATTATTCGTCTGTTTAAATAAACATAATCTTTTCTTCATAAGAAATACATTGGGATATTAATGGCCTTTGGGGCAAAGCCCGAGGACTTTAATTGCAGAAATTGGTGAAAGGGGGCGTCTACACAAAAAATACTTAATTTTGACACATCGTTTGTAAAAATCCGTCCATTATTAATGGAGGAGTAGTGTTTCGTATAAATCGCCTTCACGTATTATATATAAGGATGCTCGTTAATTTTCAAGATGAGCTCGTTCCCATGGCTCAATCACGTCCTGGTTGAAGTTCGTTTGCCATGCTCACTCACCTTTTGGTTGCAAATTAGCTGTTGTCATAAATTTAAAAAAATAATAGTGCTGCACCCTGTTGGTAAACCTATTAACTTTTTAATGCTATTGAACATCAGAGAATCAAATTGTTTAGTTGAACCAGCTGTTAAGATTCTTTTTCCATTTAAATACGAGTACTCATAAGGTTAACATGGGAAACTCCAGAGCCACTGTGGCGGAGCCCTTTTGACGGATTTGCACCAAACTTCACAAAAACCATCCTTGAATAATGCTTAATAATGCCTGAAAGTTTCATTAAAATCTGTCGATCGGTTTCGGGAGTCCATAAAGGACATAAACCAAACAAACAAACAAACAAACAAACATACAAACAAAAATACATTGGATTTTATATATAGATGTGAAAGTTTGTGTGTTTTGTTTGTTTGTTTGAAGTTCAATCACGCATAAACCACTGGGACTGGACGGATTGGGCTGAAATTTGGCATGATGATAGCTCTCATTCCCGATTAACATATAGGCATATTCTTATCTCAAAAATCCTTTCGGGCTCTGCCCCAGTGGCTCTGTAGTTCCCCATGTTAACCTTATGAGTATTCATATTTAACCCTCCGAGTGTTATTTGTCGATGCGTTGACACATAACACACTTTGTGTAGTGTTTTGTGTCGATGCATCGACTCACAAACACTGTTTACGGCGAAGGCTCTATGACTGACAAAATCGGATTGAACTGGATCGAGTTAGGTGTCGTTTTATTTTGCAGATTCAGAGCTATCTCCGGAGGTCTGTCTCTAAGCGCTTTTCAAAATATTGTAGCAGACAGCTGACGTGCGTATTTGTAAACAGCTTGGTTAACCTCGCACCGATGACTGATGTGTTTTATTACGTTTATCATTGTTTTAGTGTTAAAAATCAAAAGTAGTGATATACGTGGTGCATTATAAGATGATTTAAGTGATTTTGAAGGGCTGGTTGATGATCCTGAAGAAGTAGGTAGTGATATTGATGTAAATTATCAGCCAGATTCCTAGCTATGGTTACGCTATGCATTCTTAGCTAAACGCTATGTACCGAAATCTGTTTTTTACCCATAACTTATTTATTTGCAAATCTACTTCCTTATATTATTATATATTTGTAATCCTCATAAAATTTAGAACAAAGTGGCTACTTTCAAATATTTATAGGCCTATAATTTATACAATTTCATTGAGCGCAAACTTGTTTTTTTTTTGAAAATTTTCCAAAATATTTTTTTTTACCAAAAAAATTTTTTTGAAACAAATGTTCCTTATGTTTTATGTATAATATTGAAGCCCATGATTTTCCAAACAAAATGGTATATAGAACTGTATAATTAACATTGTTTTCAAGCTTCTCAGATCAGTTTTAATAAAACCTTGCAAATGAGCAAAAAATAGGCAGACATTAAGGCCAAAACAAGGGACACTCGGAGGGTTAAAGGGAATTAAAGAATTTAGTCAGCTGTTCCAACTGAAAAAAGTTGGTTTTATGATATACAAAAGCATTAAAAGGTTATAAGATTTACCAACAGGGTGCAGCACTATAGTTTTTTTGCATTTATGTAAACAGCTAATTTGAACTAAGCAGTGACAAAAAAAAGCGTACGCAATGAGAACTTTCAAAGTAGGATTGTTTACAGTTATGGTTTTGTTTTTAATGTCATGAATAATTTGTGATTTTTTGTGAATTCATAATATAATAATTTATTTTTCTTTATTGTTTAGGTGAAGTGGTAGAACATTATGGCTATGGTAGATGTGTAATACTATTATCATACCGTCAATTTAAAGAAGCAAATTTTATCAAACTTTGTCCTCCCCCATTGCAAACGCAAAGCTTGGGTATAACTGCAATAAGCATTTTAAACTTATATGCCAACCCCGTACGAAGGACGGTTACTCTGCTAGTTTGGCTATATTTCAAATGAGGAAATATCTTAGTGTGAATTTTGTATAGGCCTATTTTGTTTATTTGTCACAAAGTTACTAAGCATGGGATGTTTGTGGATACTGGTATCTATGATATATCTGGGGTATTTGTGTGTGTGTGCTCAAGTTCAAAAACTTTTATTTCAGTAAACGATTTAATTAGCATAACACAATAACTTAAATGTGAAATACAAGAATTTTAACTTGGTTCAGAACCCTAACTTGGTTCTTGTATATTTTTTGTCACACAACACATATGAACATTTTAAACCTGAGACACACTAAACTAGAGACACTTAAACGAGACGTTTTGAGTTTGACACTGTCATAACCATAACAATATGCCGCGAACACAAATGTTTCTTGATAGACGACAATAGCAAAAGCGTTTGGCACGGTGGCGCGGTGGTGGGTGGTGTTACTGTCGGGAGAGCTTCGTCATAATGTCATTGTTACTGTCCCTGACACAAAATTGAACAAAACATCAAACTAGATATTTTGTTAAGTATAATCATAGATAAAACAACATACTCCCTTAGTAGATATCTCATCCTTATGGAACAGCTGAAGCCAATTTTATTGTTAGTTCTGTACGGTACACTGTAGAGGTTTTGTTTTGTTTCAATTTGTTTCTTGTTATTTCAGTCATTTAAAACCTTGTTCAACCAAATAATACGATATAATCATCATAAACAAAAACTCGTCCCCTAGTTATATAACCAAACAGTAAAGTTCAAATAATTAAATTAATCTTAAAATAATTTAAACAAAATTTCGTCGACACAAGTGCCCTCTGTACATAAACTAGACACAAAAAACTAGCTTCAAAATTTACATTGGGATGAGAAGTCTACTTGTGTTGGTTAGTCTGTGATATAATATTTAATTTCAATTTGTCATCCGCTACAAAATTTTGGTTTGTTTGGCTAATTTTGTTGCACCTAAAAACTGTTCTTCATTGGTCCATATATCCATATATTCAATGGTTCATACAGTGGAACCTTGATAAGAAGACCCTCGATAACAAGTCGCCCTTAATAACAAGTGTCATTTTCAAATCCCCTTAAAATAATTTTACCCCTAATCACATGTTATTACAAACCTCTATAAGAAGTCAACCTTGATAACAAGTCTTATTTTACAATCCCCATGAGAGTCTTGTTATCAAGGTTCTACTGTATATTCATAAGAGGTATTTTAAATCTACGATTTAATTATTATCAACAATAATTTTGATAAAGTCATTGGCTGGACAGCAGAAGTTTTGCAGCCTTTGAAAAATATATTTTTGTGATACTGCAGCAAAAACAACAGTTTTTTTCAATACAAGCGTTGGGGGATTAAAGTAGCTCTTTTCATCCAAGCACAATGAAGAATCACATCTCAGTTGCTTCGGGTGTTATACTTGAGCTTGTATAAAAAAGAGGGTGATGAAATATTTTTATACCATGTTTTTGCGGCCAAGTATTGTGTTTCATACTGAAATCCAATGGACACAAAACTTGCCAATAATTTAACTATATCAATACTCATTTATAGTAAATGATCAATCTGGGCTTATTTTTATTAACTAAATGTAAATATGTTAATTTTTTTCCTTATAAGCATTTCTGATGTGTTAAAAAGAAAGTCAACTCAATCCAATTTATAGTGTTCTTAACTTTTAATATTATTATAGTAATTCCGTAACTAGCACTGCCTAAGGTAAATTAATGTACTAAAAATGAAAAATAAAAATGTTCGAAATTAGTTAATCTTTTGTAACTTTTTCAATGGATTTTCCAGGATACTTTCTGAAAGAGAAATGTATCACTACAGTTACAGTATCATTAGTTATCAAGGTTGTGAGGATAAATTTCTTAGTATTAGGCTGATCTAAATAAATCCTACTGGCTTAGTTTTTATTTGGCTTGTTTTCTAATAATATATTAAAGCTGTTGTTATTTGTATGAAAAATAAAATAATCATACTAGACTTTGTAAATTAATGACTATACAAGCCTAAAAATATTTCATTCAATGGATTTTGTAAAATTATTTTAAACCCCTAAAGACATAATTTTGCAGTAGTACAGGGAGCGGCAAAATGATCTGACGGTTTTCTTTGCCGCCCTGTTGAGCGAGTGAGTGGTGGAGGGTGGTGGGAATAGGGGCGTTACAAAGCCTACGTTCGAACATTTTTAGTAGCCATGGACCTAGGGACAGCTGAGCACCATGCATTTGTAGTGGAAGTGTTTTTTTCAAAAGTGACAATTCTTGTGTAGCTGTTCAGTAGGCATTTCAATGTGGGTCAAAGAAGAAAAGTCCCAACTCGAAACACCATTTTTCTGTGGGTGGGTAGCTTTAGAGCTACTAGTTCAGCATTAAAACTAAAATCAACAGGCCATCCAAGGTCAGTCCGGACGCCAGAGAACGTCAAGAGAGTGAGGAAGACCGTGTGGTGTGGCTGAAAGTGCGATTTGTCGCTCATAATGACTAATTTGTCACGTGTAAGTAAATCAATCACTTGTTCTGAAAATGAGATGTGCTTTATGTAACCACTGTGCTTCAACTGCTGCACGATTGCCATTTTGTATGAATGAAAGTGCGGGTCGTGCCGTAATACTCATACCGAGCGACCAGACATGTGCAGAGCTGCAGCTTATTTACGTGCAGGCCGCTGAGGACACCTTCTCTCATTCTCTCGATGTTCTCTGGAGTCCGGGCTGACCTTGGACCTGTTGGACTTTTTTCAATGTTAAACTGGTAGCTCTGAAGTTACCCACCCACAGCAAAATAGTGTTTCGAGTTGGGACTTTTCCCCTTGGGCCCACATTGAAACGTCTACGGAACTGCAGCTGAATAGCTACACAGGAATTGTCACTTTTAAAAAACACTTCCACTACAAATGCATGATGCTCAGCTGTCCCTAGGTCCATGGCTACTAAAAATGTTCGCACGTAGGCTTTGTAACGCCCCTTTTCCCACCACCCTCCGCCACTCACTCGCTAAACAGGGCGGCAAAGAAAACCGTCAGATCATTTCGCCGCTCCCTGTATAATATACAAGTAGAGCTGTATCTTACTATTCATAGAAGATTAATTGAGTAGGATTTTTACATTAATAATAAATATCTTTACTTGTATATTGGTGTTGATAGGCCTAATGTTTATATTTGCACTTATGCTCATTCATAAACAAATATATTATTTTAGTATAAGGGCAACTTTGAGTGTTCCGTTTTTAAAATTACTAATTTATTTATGTCGACTAGTAACCTGGCCTCCCTGTGTCCATCTCTTTCTGACTGGGCACAGCTTTGTATAATAATTTATTTTACAATTTTATAACATTGTTAGTTTCATGTTTTAGTGTTTGTGAAAAATATTATATGTCTCTATATAAATAAAATAAGTTTCGTATGTTGTGAGTAAAGCTAGTTAGTAATGCATACCTATTTATCCTTACCAGGTATTACTTGTTTATAGAGGATACTTTTTGTAAGTCAGAGTACAGTATTTTGATGCTGGTTCAAAACAAAGTACATTTAAGGTTATTGTGATAAGAGCTGACAAAAATATTTATGTTGTTGTTGAGTAAATTTTATGAATATTGTTTTTAAAATTTATGTTTTCCACTGTGCAAGTAATATTTATGTTGAAATACTGTTACATTTTAAGCTTTTTAATGTCATTGTAGTTAAATTTCTGTTTTAGTTTATCAGTTTCAGATCTTTGTACAAATTTAAAAAAATGTGGTATTAAATGTATTTAGTATCCATGCATTTACTTAATTTATGCACATTTTATAATACCCAGTAAAACTCTAATAGTGCCACTCAAACAGGGAGGAAAGTGTCGTTTCTGTGGGGAAACTGAGTTTTGAAGGTTAGTATGATAGCTTTACGGTTTTACCAAGCCGTTGATTGTGTATCCAGTTAGAGAATGCGGGTAATAGATTTAGGTCCCTCCATGTCTCCCAAAAGTAGCTAGGGACCATCCTCACTAATGAGGTGTGAATCATACTTTACTCTCACAAATTAATATGCCATGTAAGTAAACTTAATTTATGTTCTTTTGGTAAAGTCTTGAATTCTGTTTATTATTTCATTAACAATTAGTCTAAACACGATTGCCTTAATAGGCAAGATGGCACAATACAAGAATTCAGAATTAGTTCAGTCACTGAAGAAAATCACTGCAAAAATGGAAGGCCTGAGACCAATAACACTAGTCCCAGCCAGTGGTGTAGTCGTAAATTTTCCAGTATGGGAATGCTCTCACAGTATGGGAATGTTGGCACTGCTCTTTTGTGATATGAGATTTTTTAGGCACGAGCCTAGGATTGTTTTCACATTACTTGTGAAAAGACCTAGGCGTTGCGGCGTTATCACTTAGACTAGATGTACAATGCAGTTGTCTGCTTGCAATATTGAGCGGACGGAGCAAGCATATTCATCAAATACTTTTTTAAAGTCAATGCCTTGTCTGTTAGACTTAAATGGGATATCTACTGAAATAAACCCTTAAATATGGTTTGTATTCTAATCTTATCTTATTTAAACAATAATAATTAAGAGGACAGAGGTTTTAAAGTACAAGGTTTATTGGTACATAAGTTAAATGGTTAAAATAGGGTTACAAAAATTGTTCAGGGGTGGGGATTCGTGCTGGCCGAATCAAAAGATTTCCAATTTAAATTTTCAAGTATGGTAAGTTATAAATTAAATAATCTTTTAGAAACAATAAGTTAAACAGGAAGGATTTTGATTTTAATTAAGAGAGGTAAATTGGGTCCAAATGGATGCTTGAAGAGTCTAGTCTGAGTCAATAACTTAATAAAAATGGAATGTTCTCACCAATCTTCTGTAATAATAATTTTCTTCTTAGTATATAGGCTTAAATTCTTCTTTCTTCAGTAAAATTTGGAAATTTTGACAATACTTTCTTTTATAATTTCACAATTAAGTTAATAGATTCTGTGTGTTCTTCTTGGATACTATAACTGCACTGTCAATCTCATTGTTGTACCTCATTTTCAGTTATGGGGTTCACATAAATAAGAACATGGTTGAAATTTACTTGTATTCTTGACCCCAGATGCACTGTATTTTAATTTGGAGGGATTGTTTTGAATAATAATTTTGGATAAGCCAATGAATAAATTTTGATGATCAATTATATATATGTTGAGACAATATGGTTTTAATAATATTAACAATGAACATGAATAACTATTGAAAATATAACAAGGTTGAGTTTGGAATTTAAATAAGGACTATATTAATTATAAACATTGAATTTTGAGTCATTACACTACTTATAGTATCCAAAGTCAGTGCTAAATCTATTTAACGTAAATCGTTAATGAGATGTCTCCTTGCGGGATCCTAAGGCCGGCGCCACACTATCCCTTTTAGCAGGATGCGGTTTTTTCACACTTGTCCTTTTCTACCGCAACAAACGTCGAGTGAAAGCGCGTGTGAGCATCACATTCAGTAAACAATTTGATAGCGAGCGACAACATTATTACCATGTTGTCCAAAGTTAAATTTGTCTGTGCTCTTGAAGCAAGTGTTTTGTTGTGAAAACCTTCTCGTAGGCCTAGGCGTTATTGGGTACATCATACAGTCCACTCTTGCTAATTCAAACACTTGATAAATCGAAACTTTTGATAATTCGAAATGAAGGCTCAGTCCCTAGAGAATCTCTCAATATTTCGAATTTTTACCATGCATTTTGATACACTCGGTATTTCAAAGTCCAAATAGAGGGCAGGTCAATTTGGAACACGCAGTAATTCGAAGTATCGTCGGAAAAACACTCTATAATTCGAAGTAACTCAGTAATTCGAAGTTTCGTCGGAAAAACACTCTATAATTCGAAGTAACTCAGTAATTCGAAGTTTCGTCGGAAAACACTCTATAATTCGAAGTCACGCTGTAATTCGAAGTTTTGTCAAAAAAAACACTCTATAAATCGAAGTCACGCAGTAATTCGAAGTTTAGTCGGCAAAACACTCTATAATTCGAAGTGATCTCCTCCTGTCATAACAGGAAACTATACAGTACAGTACATCCTGTTCTCACTGTAGTTTTGGAAGTTTTGATGTTTGTTTAATTAGAGCAGTAGTCTGGTTGACTGTGTTTGCTTTTAAACCTGCTTTACTTTTGTAGTTTTTTAAGTGTAGTCTTGTGCGTGTGCGGCGTTGTGCATCATGGAACCTAGGAATAAGTACAAATCTCTTTCGATCGAGGAAAAAAAAGAAGTTATCGCTGCAGTAGAAAGTGGTGAAGTGAAGTCCGAAGTTGCCAAAAAGTTTAAAATCCCTCCAAGTACATTGTCTACCATTTTAAAAAATAAGGACAAACTTTGTGGAGTTAATGCGGTTGCGGGGAGGATAAGAACGACAAGAGGTGAATATCCTAGGCTAGAAGAGTGTTTAGTGACTTGGTTGAGAGAGTGCAGAAATCAAAATGTACCTGTAGGAGGTTTGATTTTGAAAGAAAATGTAATAAACAAATGAACTCTCTGTAATTCGAATGGTCTATTTTTCTCCCGATAAATCGAACTCTTGATAATTCAAAACTCTTGATAATTCAAATTTATATGCTTGGCCCACCGATTTTGAATTATCAAGAGTCTACTGTACCTTTTCATTGCAAAAATGATAAGCTATTAATATTTTAATAAAATACACACTTAATTACCCTCCCTGTAACAGCAAACCTTACCTAATTAAAACTAATGTTATTGAAATATAGATTTAATTGAAGATGAAATCAGGCAAATGGAAACTCACTTAATCTGCAGGTTTGCTGCAGTGGGGGTATTTTGACTATTTCTAAATGCAGAGAAGGCATCACAACTTGTAGTACAATAAAAATATGTTTTGACCCAAAAAAAAATTAGCACAACCAAGGAATTTGGTACTAATGTTGGGTGTACCTTCCTTTTGAACATACTAAAAGTCCCCTAAAATTTAAGCTATGCTACAGCCGCCATATTGAAAAATGGCCGCATATTTTTGTATTTTTGGCTATAGTGACTTTATTATTAGAGATACAGGAAAAAGCTAAGTATACAAAATGTAGTCCATCTAAAAATACACATTTTTGTATTTATCAACTTTCTTTAAACCCAACGGTTTTTGAGTTATTTGTTATTAAGTATATTTAGTTTTTCTATTTATCAAAAATAGGCGAAACCCATGGAAATCGACGGTTACTTTCAAAGTTTACGATAATTCATCCTATTTAGTTAAATAGTGTGATAATATAAATTTTTAAAATTTAACTTTATTTCGAGTAAAACAACTCCGTCACAGCTAACCTGCAGACTTAGCCAATTTCAATTTGACTGGATGTTTTATTAAGTGTGTATAAATAAAATTAGGTTTAACAGGTACCTAGGTTTGCTGCTACAGGAAGGGTAGTATAGTGGGTTTTTTTAGTAAAATATCAATAAGTTAGTATAAAATAAACTAATTTTTCAAGTTTGATCACAATAAATCTATAAACAAGCAAACTACAATAGTTTTTTTTTTTTTTTTTTTTTGTCCTAAGGGCGCTAGGCACGAGCCTGGGATTGTTTTTCACATTACTTCAGGCTAGACCTAGGGGTTGCGGCATTTTCACTTAGATAAAATCCATTGGTGACTTGGCGGGGATCGACCCGGGACCTCAGGGACTGAAGTCTCGCGCTCTAACTACTACGCCAGCTCGCTCCCCATAACTACAATAGTTAACTACAATATAGATGATAGATCATCTATATTAACTACTATTGTAGTTAACTACAATAACTACAATAGTTAACTTATTCATAAGAATAGAACGGGAGTTTTAAATTTACAATTTACAAATTTAAATATACAAATCTTGGTTGTGTTTACTGAAAAGATGGCGTTTATCCGTCGCGATTGGAATAATAACCGAAGGGGTTTTTAAAAAGAAGATGGAGCAAGTTAATTAAGTTGTTAATTTGTTTGGTTAAGTTATTAATTCGTACCAAGTACCGGAAATATTGTATGCAGTGAGGTTATCAACCATATTTTGTAAAGTACCAGTACGCAATAGTCATATCTATTCTTTATACTTATTTAATATGCAAGCAGGATTTTTGTGACAATTACTCCTCTGAAACTACTGAACCGATTGACATGTTTTTGGTCTCATTGGAAAGAGCGTAACGTGAAGTTGTGCAGGAAACTTTCTTTTCAGGGAAATAATTAGAGAGTAAGGCCCTGGGGCCCTTTAAAGTTTTGTATTTCTCCATAAGATTAACATGGGAAGTAAAAAACAAGCGTCTACAGCCTGACTGATCACTTATTGCAAACGAAAAAAAAACTGGCCAGGAGCCACTGAAGAAGAAGAAACAAATTTTTCCTACAGTTACCTAACAATGTACATGTTCTCTCACTGATTTGAGAAAGCAAAGTGGCCAATTCGCTCATCAGTGAGACAATGTTAACATTGTTGAAACCCCAATAACAACTAACTTTAATAGGCCTATTTAAAGTTTTATTCGTTTTTCGTAATGTTTTCGTCCCGTCCGTGTGTATGTGTTTGTGTATGTACTTTTTTGTAGAAAACAATGACAAGGATTTCACCATCCAACTGCAACGTTTTGACAATGGCCGATACAAGCCGAAACATGTAAACGACCTTCAATTAAAATGAGCTGTTTGTCGGATTTATAAGGTATGTAACCTATTTATTATATTGAAAAGAAATCATCGAAGAAGAAGAAAAGAATGTACTTGTAAACTGTTTGTTATGACCTAATCACTCTAATAGTGGCCGTGGTCGCCATATACAAAAATTGCAGTTGGAATGAATTTCTAAATTTTTATCTTCTTTCTTGTCACTGTTACCAGAGGCATTTTTTAGGAGAGCTAATCACAAAAACATTCAAGGTAAAGTGGTCCAAACCCATCAAATGTTGTGGATGTGTCAGAAATCGAACCTGTCATTCTTGCTCTGAAGTCGAAGACACTAACCACTAAGTAGGCTAGCAACACACCACCTTGTATTTCCTTTCAAACATAAAAATGTTAAATTTAAATACTTGAAATGCAAGTATGGAAGTATAAACAATAAATTAATAATAGTAATTACAAACCCCAATTCCAGTGAAGTGAATACAAGAGGCAACGTTTTCCAATCTACTTAAAAATTTGTAATTTTAAGTTGAGAATTTGTGTTGTATTGATTTTTGTAGATACCAATGGGACATTTTCGTAGCTTTGATGACGGAATATTTACGTCAAATTAAATTTACGGGTACAGTTTCTTAACTGGGCTATGCTAATATCGATTGAAACTATCGAATTCAAAATATTGATCAATAATCGATACTTTTAAATATCTATTATAAAATTAAACTATCATAACATAACCTAACCAACCAAACCTGCTGATGGTGAAAAATTCGCATGAAGGTTTACTAATCGAATCGATAGTTTCAATCGATATTAGCATAGCCCAGTTAAGAAACTGTACCCAAATTTACTTAAAAACAGTGATTAGCCTACTTAATTATTACAAACTAGGACTAGTATTATAGATTTGCCATTGGTTTAATCTAATCAGAATTAACTTTGGTTTGTTAACATAAAATTATACTATGATTATACTATCCTGGTAGGTTTAAACTAGATTAATCCTCTAACCCTCATATCCAAGAAAGTATGAACGTGTGTAGTTTGTTAAGAACCCAACTTACTAATTTGGAAATCAAAGTAACAAATGGTGTAGCAATAATTTAAAGAACAATAAGATAAATAATAACGTCAAAATTAAAAATAGCTTATATTTATATAACATAATAGGATTCAAGGTGAAATAATATTCAACAAAATATTAGTTGGTTTTGAGGGTTGAGGTTAGGTTAAGTTATATCTGGTGGTCTGTTTGGGAGTATGTTTTATCATAGATAAATCATACTCCCTTGTGTTGCTTAGTCTATGGTTTTATCTATGGTTTGACTTTGTTTATGCTGCTAAGTAACAGACGACAGACCGCAGTCATCAACAAGATGGTTCTTCTTCTTCATGGGCCAGTTTTTTCGTTTGCAATAAGTGATCAGTCAGGCTGTAGACGCTTGTAAACAACAATGATTATGAAACTCCAGCTGTTGTCAGAAATTAAAAGTGAGAAGAAGAACATATGTTAATTGTAAACAGTCAATAAGTTTGCTAATTTAACAGGGGACAGCTCACTTACACTACAAATCATAGACACTATGAGCCCCTAAATGTGTAATTCTTAAAACACATGGCTCACTTACTCTACAGATCATAGTCTATAAGAGCCTCGTAAATAATATTGAAGGTTCACTTACTCTACAGATCATAGTGCCTATGAACCTCGTGTCTTATATTTAAAAATATAGTAGAAAGGTTCACTTACACTACAGATCATTGTGCCTATGAGCCACGAGCCTACGTTTAAAATATTAGATGGTTCACTTACACTTTAGTTCATTTAGCTACACGTTGCGGGGTTTGCGTTCGTGAAACTCTAGGCGCTATGCCCGGCTTCGACTGCTGCGACTGCCTACAAAAGTGTATTGCATCACCACAAATATTTATCATCACGAAATAAATATGTAGGCCTACGCGCAAGCAAATTTATCACATTTTTGGACTAAATACTTTTAAAAATGAGGGAGCGTGATTTGTATGTTAAATTTAATTAAACATTATAGAATAAAAAACATTTTGAGTAATATATCAGGTTATATAGTACACCCTTGTATGATCCAGATAAGACAAACATCATCTGATAACTGTTAATTTATCATTGTACTGTGAATAAATATGTTTGTTACAAAATGGACAGATAAACTGTTTAAAAAATACGTATTTGTTGAATCTTTACTTTTAGTTACTACTCACATAGTACATATATGGAGAAATTATTGTTTTCGTCAAAATTTTTGAGTTTCAATTATGAGCGTAGTATTTTTTTTTTTTTTTTTTTTTTGTTCCCCTGGGCCCCTGGAATTAGTTTAACGAGTGCTTAGGTTTGCTGCAACAGGAAGGGTAAAACAACGTTTTTTGTTGTTATATGTTAATACTGTAGTTTATTTATTTATTTATTTATTTATTTTATTTTTATTTCCCAATACTTTTTCCCCAAGAAGTTTATTAAGTTTTAAAAGAATCACATTTCTATAAGTTCTGAAAAACAAGCAAATACTATTCTGCAAAATGATTTTTAATCACATCTAAAGAGACAAGTGTAATATTACACATTTCGCCCTGACATTTTGATTTGGCCCTTGCATATTTTTTCATTAATGTTTAACTTATACCTTATTGTATCATGTATTAATGGAAGCTTTAGAAAACTCAACCCCTAAACACTAAGAATTTAGTTTGCAAACTATGGAAACATAGGAAAGTCATTGAACACCACCAAGGAGAAAAAATAGAAACAATGTGTTTTTTTATATTTATAATCGTTATAATAATTTATGATTAAGGCTATTTGTAGAAAATACTAAAAAACAAGATCAGCTTTTTAAAAGTGATAAGATATTTATAAGAAATGTTGATTATATCGATCTATTATGTACATCTTGAGTATTCCATAATCTTTGAGACAAATCTTTTAAAGTCATCACCTGTGTAATACTTAGCAATTGCTCGATTTTGAGCAACAGGGACACTACTAGTAGTAGTTTCTAGTTTGACAAGACATGGGACCATCTCTATATCTTTCTAACAATATTTACACCTTCTACTCAGTTCGTGGCATAAGGAAGTGAATCCTCTAATCTGTTAACCAACGGATGCGTTCTGTCTGTTTCTTATCTACACCTCTGATAATTTCCTCTAAACAACAACACTAGGGTCAACATCAACTATGTCCAAGGCTATGGTGTATAAAATAAGAGCATGCTCGTTGTTGTTTCGAATTTCAGACTAAATTCAAAGAGAAAATAATATAATAGAAAAATAGGGGCTTAGATCTTATTTCATCTATGTTCAAAATATTGACTTCCGAGATCTAGAACAAAAACCAAGTTCAAGTTTACGTTTACACCCAAGCAACGTCTTTAATCTAAGACTAAATTGTGTCAAATTAGGACATGTATCGGCGTTAAAACACCATCGTCAGCTTTAGGTACTTGTAAAGTTGATCAGTTGTAAACATCGTAAAAAGATAAATTAACACAGTACGACACGAAAAAAACTACTGAACGATCAAGTACAAAAAGAAACATTCACCGATTTTTATAAACAGGAATGTTCTTACCAAAGTTGACCAGCCGCACAGGTAGGTCGGTAAGTCCTTATAATTTCGTCCTTATAATTTCGTTTAAATAAAAATTAAGGAAAATGAAACGTTTTGAATTTGGGTTGGCATAAATATTACGATGGGAAAAATGCGAGAGAGCCCGGATAGTTTGATTTACTAAAATGAAAACTGAATTAACACTGTGCTGCATTTCTTAGTAATTATTGAAAGAGCTGATTTGCAAACTATGGAAACATAGGAAAGTCATAGAACAACACCAAGAAAATGATAAGATATTTACAAGAAATGTTGATTATATCGATCTGTTATGTACATCTTGAGTATTTCCATAACCTTTGAGTCGAATCTTTTAAAAGTCATAAGAAATTATTGCTTTCATTCGTTTTAAAATAACGCATGTAAAACTTAGCAATTGCTCGAATTCGAGCAACAGGTACACTAGTGTAGCTAATAATCTAAACATATAAAAGTAAAAGCCGTCACTATCAGACTAGATATAAGGCTGAAGTTTGGTATACTGATTCTTTAATCATTAAATAGGAAAACTAAGTAGTTATATTGATCTGAATTTTGGGCTCCAGCCCAGTGGTTCTGCAGTTTCCCATGTTCACCTTATGAGTATCCTAATATCTACTACGAGCAATGTCTGTTTGTCTGTCTGTCTGTAATATACTATATCTCGAATTTCAGCGAGAGGATTTTAACTAAACTAGTGGCTTGTATAGACATAAGTCACTAAAAAGTTCAAATGTAAAACAAACTAGATAACCTGTTGCTCAAAATCGAGCTAAACTGAAAATTTTATAAAAAAAAATAAACATGAAACATAAACAGCAAGACCTAATCAAAGAGTCACTCTAAAATACCGTAATTTATATGGCTGATTATAGAAATATAAAATACTAGCTGTGTGCCCGTTCTACGCACGGGGATCTTATCATAGTCAGTTAAAACCTTCTTATATAAAGCACAGCAGTTGGTTTGCATACTTTCAGATATGCTGACAAAACTATTCCTTCGCAAATACAGTATCTGACAGTTTCAAGCCAAAACTAATGCTTCGCAATTAAATGTCACCCGGATCTTGTTGGTCCATATGTTATATCCAATGATTAAACTAAATAAACGGGTTCAGCATTCTGACACATACTTTCTCCCATAAGTTTGTCAACAACCTTTATCATGTGTAAGCGGTGAGAGTAAATATACGGAAATGGGATTTGTACAATTTTGTTCAGAATTGAAAGGACTATAACATAATGGTTAAAAGTATTTAAGGTACTACCTCAACCTCTTAATTTAACACTTTATTCGGGTTGACATTTTCATTATCAAGGCGCTCTTGTCCTTTCCGTGAAACATTGAGAAACAAGGACATTAATGCGTTACCATCATACATACACACAAAAATACCGAACTTAATTAGGGAATCTGCTACGCTTTAAGCATAAAAAGGTACATATAAAATCAGTACTTGAAATCTTTGATAATGCCATAAAATTTGATCATAACAATTTATATTTGCTTGGACCGGAGATGACTCGAAATTCTGTGGAAATGCTATCTGAACACATCAATTAAATTGAATAGGCCTACGCCTGTAATAAATAAGGTGCAACACCAACGATAACTAATTTGTAAATTACTGTGATGTGTTGGTACGTAAAAATGATTCTTGCTGCTACTAAAGGTTAAAAGGAAAAGAACCAGTACCGTACCAAAAACCAACGTTTACAGTTAAGAACTGTAGTACAGCCGACCAATTATATGCGTTAATCAAGGTTATTGATCTCTTGGTTTTGGATTTTCTCGTAAAAAGTTATCGGCAATCAAAGTTATTTCCCATTAATTGCTTTATTTGTACACAACTCTTAATGCAAACTTATCGGTGTCAGTTTGAAAAAAAAACCTTATACAACATAACTTTCTGTTATTTAATAGATTACGTATTCTCTAAACAATGGTTGCTGGTATATATATTAACATTATAAGGAAATGTGACAAAAATCACACAACGTTGGGTTTTTGGACGTTTATAATTTTATTTCTTAAGTACCTAGGTAGGCCGTGTATTCTATGGAAAAGTACCGGTATCAAGGATCGTTGTCGAAAGGGTTGTTATAAATAATTGGGTAAGCATACGTACCACACGTACCCAAGAGAAGGGCTATGAGCCTATTGGCTGTATGGTCCAGCGATTGCATCACACGGTGAGTAGGAACTATTGACTTTATATAGTCAATGGTAGGAACAGAAAGTGACACATTGGAAAATCGAGTTCAGCATCATCCGTAAACCTCTGTTACAATCACCCACTGCAGTTGTAATATTTTGCTTTACACTTTACACAACCGCCATTGAAGAGCCGTCAATGAGTAGAACATTGTTTCTAAGCTATTGGCGACGGTCATTAGTAAATTTAAGTTTCCCAGCCGTATACAACACTGATTCAATCTTGATTCAATGTCTTCTTTCTGGTTATCAAAACTCCAAAACAATTTTATACACATATTTCTGGTTCCTGACCTGGATGATGCCTAGTTATTTAATTTACGGTTACACTATATTATTCCACTTGCGATTAATTAAATCCTTTATGTAATAAAAACGTTTTTAATCTCACTTGGATGGGATTTGCCTTCAAAACGTGATCGGAAATGGTTGTGGTGTTTGTAAACAACATTTGTAAACATTTCAGTGACAGCTAGAAAAAATAATCTTGATCCGAACAGCTGTTCGTTGTTTCATAGATGATTATGTGATACAAATTGGAAGAAAACTTGACAAAAATCGCACAAAACTGCATTTTTGAACGGCCGTAATTTTAATTACAAAGTAGTGAGACCATATTTTAATGGCTAAAGACACTCTCGCCAATCCAGTGAATACATTAAAATGACTTGGGTCTTGATAGGTACTCTCGTTTTCATGGAGAAGATTGCGTAAAATGCCATCTTGAGTGTGTCAGACAGACAGACAGACAGACAGACAGACAGACAGACAGACAGACAGACAGACAGAAATTTAGATGAGACTTGTTTCGGCTTCTTTAATGTATAAAACGTAAAAATAACCTAAAAATGTATGATTCTGAGCAATGTACAGACAAAACTCTAATTTTATTTATATAGATATGATGTAAAAAATATAAAAGGTAAATCTTTAATATTTAAATTTACATTCACTCTCATACTGCTTTGGTTATCTCCTATGTATAGTAGGTGGGTGCAATCTATGAGCACGTATATGTCAACCACACACTGTAAAGTGAGCTTTTGACCTAATGTAGCTCTTCTCATGACGCCAACCATCGCTACTCTTATTCTAGCAATGTTAAATTATTTCTGTGATGTGTTCTGTTTTAGGCGTATTTAAATTAGGGGCCCCAACCCAAGTCTCTGATTGGGAACATAAGACGGTAAGCAAGTGGATCCAACGACAGATCTATAATGGATACGCGTTTAACATTATTAGTGTTGGAAAAAACTGTACGATTTATTTGGCCAGGTGCTGCTTTTTTTCAGCTATAAAAATTGCTGTGACACCTACATAGGTAGTACCATTGTAGCGAGGGAAGACACTTCTTCTGTCTCTTATTATGTTAATAAGAATCTCACTTGACTCCTCGGAGCTCTCGTCCCTACATAATGTCTGCCACAGTCTTCAAAGATTTGCAAATGGGTTGGCATTGTGACCCTATTTCCCGCATATTTTTTCATTGCTTTTGTTTAATTGTGCTTAGTTCTCCTTTGGGTTCTAGTGACATTGTCGTACTTACTTATATATCTGTGCGTATTCGGGATCATCACCTTATTGAGGAATTAGAGGACCCACTCGGTGGTAAAACGTGTCACGGATCTTAAAATTGTAGATCCCTGTTGAAACTTTCTCATCTAAATGAGCTTTGGAGCTGACCATGGTAAAGGCAGAACTGAATTGACCAACTTTATCCAAATAATTTCTGGATATAAGTCTCACAGTCCTATTTTCAGATTGGGAGTTTCCAATAAGAACCCGAAGTTTATTGTGGTGAATTGCACAAATGAGGTAAACGAACCTTTCAATTATGACAACAAAGAGTACAAACTTAACTGTCTCGGCCAGTCTTTTCTTGCTTAAAAATATGTAAGCCACTACAATGTAAACATTTAACGTTCATTCGTCCGAGATTGGACTATCACAACGGTGGTACTACCACTATGTACCCAGCAAATGTTCAATTGGGAGGTTGCAAGCGGTCATGTTCGCGTTCCCTCCAGCCACTCACAGTTTTTCGTCGTACTGGCGGCATTTGATTTTAAATTTAAATGAAATAAGAAAGTTAACCAAACAACAGAAAAGCTGTTGTTCGGATATAAATACAATATAAAGGAACTGGAATGTTGATACACATTGTAAATTACATGATAATATGGTAGTGTAACGGATAACTGCCCTGTGAATAATCACTTTTAAACATTCACTTCATCCCATCGAACTGTAACTACATGATAATAAGTATAATATACGATGTAAGGTAAATCAATTTAACCATAGACGAAAATAATTAAATATTTATTCTAAAACACTTTGTTGTCTAGTATTGATAGGAAACTCTTCATTACGAACCAGACTTAGTTAACAGATTGAAACAAAATATAAATTCCAGCTTTGCTGTGGAAGTTTTAAGTCCTGCAGTCTGTGGTTAACCTTAAAAACTATTTCAAACTACGTCCGTATGTTATTTGTAAACAAAGGGAAATGAGTTTGATCAAATGTCAACAAATAGCGCCACCTTCCAAACTTTAGCCCTTTAGCCCTTAAGTGTACTTAAGTGGTGCCCTTTCTAAATATTCTAACGGACGTATTTGCACATCTACGCGAAAATACCTTTAATTTGCCACCTCAAACGTTTGAGTTACAGTTCGGTGTGATTAAGTGAATGTTTAAAAGTGATTATTCACAGTGCAGTTACCCGTTACATTACGGTAATGACAATATTATATTATCACTAGTAAAAGAGCCCGTTGTGGTTAAATACAATGGTCTCTAGTAAAATAATGGTTATGAAATCCATACACCACTATACTCACTAATATTAATGGTACAGATTAAGCACATAACAATTTGGAATCACACTCTTAACATAAGGAACACACTTTAAACCCAAATGAAAATTGTTAGCAACAACATTTAATCAAAGAAAAATCAATTCAATAACAATATAACAATAAGCTGTTAAATTATTAACTCATGTTTCGTATGATTAGATAATGCATACTGGTAAACCAATTATTGCCATCTATAAAAATTATTGGTTTTTCTTTCCGAGTCGGGTTAGCTCTTCTACCCGACCGATTTTCATAATTTTGGTCTTAAAAAAAGCTATGGAAGCACATATTTGTCATCAAGCATCATCATTCATTCATCTAATGTATTACTCAACGAAAAATATAAATTTGATTTTTTCGAATTTTTACTTCAATTATAGATGTATTCCAGCAGTTCTAATTACATTACCCTATATTTTGTGGTCTAAAAACTTGATAAATACCAGCTTTCATTTGAGCTATTGATTATTTAGATCGGACTACCTAAAACACACTGCTGAATCACGAATCAACAATAATTATTATAATCGTTTTAGAACTTATCTGCAATAAATGATAGGCCTAGGTAACGCTATTTTTAATAAACTTATTTTATATGTCTTGGTACTTCTAGAAATAAAAGCTTTCATTTGATCTATTGATAGTTTTAATAATTTAAGTTCAAGATACTGTATCGCTCAATCAGAAAACACAAATTTATTTATATTATGGATATGGAATTTATTTTTAGATATATTTACTCAATTCTAATTACATTACGTTATCCTATTTGTTTTGACCTATGAACCTTCAGTGAAATACCAGCTTCCATTTGAATGATTGATTATTAGGATCGGACGTAGCCTACCTAAAGCGTGCTGCTAAATCACGAACAACCCAAATTGTAAAAAAAAATTGAGTAATTTATCATCGATTTATAGTCAAACGATATTGCTTGAAACCTCAACAGTAACTGTCTACTTTGACGGGTTTAGCCTAGTAAATCTAAAAAAATCAAACCTTCATAATTATTTGCAAATCTACATGAATTAGACTTTACAATAATCTATTGATTAACCAAATCGGTTAAGTAGAACTGTAGATTTAATTGTACAAAGTTGAACAACAACTTCATTAATTCAGTATTTTCTCACCATTATAAATTTTGAGGTTGCTTAGCATTTTTGCAAATAACATTAATAGTGAGGAAATCGACCAAGTGGAAGGTGATGTTCTGATAGAGAATAAAATTTCCTACAAATTACTATTATGCATTTCTTGAAAATACTCCATAAAAGCAGCCTAAAGTTGGCTACAAATATAAACTTGTAAATATAAACTTGGGGAAAAAAGGTGTTTTAAATCTATTATTTTTTTATCTTTTTTCTCCTCAAATATGTAATAAAATCAAACTTTCATAATTATTTACAAATCTACACAAATTAGGCTTTCCAACGACCCGTTAATTAATAAAATCGGTCCAGTAGAAATTTAGATTTAGTTGTACAAAGTTTAACAAAAATATATCTAATTCAGTATTTTCTCATCACTATAAATTTGGAGATCATTTAGCTTATTGCCAATAACTTTACAATGGAGGGGAAATTGACCAAAGAGAATGTAATATTCTGAAAGAGAATACAATTTACCACAAACTACTACTATGCATTTCTTAAAAATATTTAATTAAGGTAGCCAAAATCTGGCTACAAATAGAAACTTGAAAACAGAAACTTGAAAAAAACAGTTTTTAATGTATTTTTGTTATTTTTACTTTTTCCCCACAAATAATTAATAAAATCACACTTTCATAATTATTTACAAATCTACATAAATTAGGCTTTCCAATGACTTATTAGTTAACATAATCGGTCCAGTAGAAGTTTAGATTTAGTTGTACAAAGTTAAACAAAAATGGCCCTAACTCAGTATTTTCTAATTAGCCTACTATATTTTCGGAGGTTACTTAGCTTTTTTGCAAATAACTTTTAAATGGTGAGGAAATCGACCAAAGTGGAAGGTGATATTCTAAAAGAGAATAAAATTTCCTACAAATTGATACCATGCTCTTCTTGGAAGTACTAAGAAAGTGTATCACGTTCGTCTATACTTTTCGTGACAATAATAATTAGGAATTAACTAAATTGATAACATTTTATTTGAACATGTCTTTTGTAAGAAGTCTATAACACTAATGACAATATTTGTTTTTTGATCTGATCATAATATAATATCCTAAAAAAATCACATGTTTTATTTGCAGTCTTGAAACAGAAAGACAAACAAAAGTTGCACAAAAATAAAAAGTGCGAAAAACACCCTTTTTAATGCATTTTTTATGGAAAACATGCTTTTTACCATGAATCACCATAAATCATAACAAAAAAACGTTCATAATTATTTGCAAATGAACACGCATTAAGCTTTCCAACGACCCATTAATTAACAAAATCGGTCCAGTAGAACTCTAGATTTAGTTGTACACAAAGATTTTTAAAACTGAATTATATATAGAATAGATAGATGTTATTTACAATGTGTATCAAAATTCCTTTGTAGTGTTTTCTGTTGATTGGTTAACTTTCGTATTTTAACTAAATTTAAAATTAAGTGCCACCAGTAAGACGAAGAACTGTGAGTGGCTGGAGACAACGGAAACGAGACCGCTGGCATCTAACCGCCCAATTTGACGGATACAGAGTGGCATTACTGCCGTGGTGATACATACAATCTCGGACAAATGAACATTACATTGTGGTGGCTTATATTTTAAGAAAAAAAAAAAGACTGGCCGAGACGGATCAATTTTTACTCTTTGTTGCCATAAATGAAAGGTTCGTTTGTAACATCATTTGCGCAGAATTCACCATACTGTCAGGAACTTATTTGGAAACTCCCAATCTGGCTGTGAGCCTTGAATCCAGAAATTATCTGGATAAAATTCGTCAACTCAATTCTGCCTTTGCATGGTCAGTTCTGAAGCTCATTTTGACGAGAGGGTCACACAGGGGATCTAAAATTTCAAGATCCGTGACACGTTTTACCTTTTACCACCGAGTAGGTAATATAATTCCTCAAGAAGGTCATGATCCTAAACACGCACAGATCTATAAGTACGACGTTGGCACTGGAACCCAACAGCACATGTAAAACAATTCAAACAAAAAATTCAATGAAAACATATATTCGGGAAATAGGGTCAAAATGCCAACCCATTTGCCCAATCTTTTAAAACTGTGGCAGAATTTGTTATATTCTTATGTGCATAGTAAGATACAAAAGAAGTGACTTTCTTCGCTACAATTATAGTACCTGTATAGATGAGGCAGCTATTTTAAAGCTGAAAACAGAGCACCACCTGGCCAAATAAATCTTTGTTTTATTTTATTTTCAAAAACGAATAGTGTTAAACGTGAATTCGTTCTACATACGTCGTTAAATCCACTCTTGTGTTCCCAACCGGAGACTTTGGTTGGGGCACCTAATTAAAACACGCCTAAAACAGAACATATCGTACAAATAATTTAACAATGTTATAGTACGTGTCGTACTGGTTGGCGTCAAGAGAGGGATTTAGCTTGCTTACATTAGGTCTGAAAAGTTCACTTTACAGTGTGTGGTTGACATCTACGTTCTCAACGAGGGCACCCACCTACAGTACATAAGAGATAACAAAAGCAGTAAGAGAACGGATCTTTATTTAAATATTGTACCGTAGATTACTTTTATAATTTTTACAACATAATATTTTTCATATTTCTATAATCAGTCATAGAAATTACTTTAGAGTGACTCTATGATTGAGGTTTTGTTGTTTACGTTTTTTGTTCTTCATTATTTTATTACATGTTTAGGTTTTGCTCGATTTCGAGCAACAGGTTATCTAGTCTATATATTAATATGCAAGCAGTTTTCTTTTCACAGTCATAACTCAATAACGGCTTGATGGATTTTAAAGTAGTTTGAGGTGTCAAACCAAAGGTATTTTCACGTAGATGTGCAAATGCGTCTGAGAATATTAAGAAAGAGCACCACTTAAGTACACTTAAGGGCTAAAGGGCTAAAGTTTGGAAGGCGGCGATAACAGTTGACATTAGATCAAACTCATTTTATTTTGTTTACAAATAACATATGTACGTAGTATTAAATATTTTTTAAGGTTAACCACAGACTGCAGGACCTAAAACTTCCAGTATATTTTATTATATTTTGTTTATATTATATTATATTTGTTTATTATATTGTATTATATTTTGTTTCAATCTATTTTAAGTCTGGTTCATAATAAAGAGTTTCACAGGGCAGTTAACCGTTACATTACCATATGATCATGTAATTTACAATGTGTATCAAAATTCCAATTCCTTTATAGTGTTTTCTGTTGTTTGGTTAACTTTCTTATTTCATTTCAATTTAAAATCAAATGCTGCCAGTACGACGAAGAACTGTGAGGGGCTGGAGGGAACGCAAACATGACCGCTTGCATCACCTCTCAATTGCACATTTGACGGGTACATAGTGGTTGTGGATTAATGACTAATTTGCGACTGGTTAGATCTTCATTACCCAGTTATCAAAAACGATCACGAAATTACTTTTCATCAGCATCTTCGAGATGCATATTTTGGGCTAGTTTTAAGAAACGGCAACTACCTCTAGGTTTTAAGGTCAAGGGAATTAATTCTATGTTTCATAAAAGTCAAGTGGTTTCAGGAGTATAGGACTACTTCAAAGAAATATTTATTAAAACTTGCATTGAAGGATTCAAATATTTACAGTTAATGTAAAACCAACTGAATAACATTAGGCCCTTTAAATGTGCATTGTCTCCTCGGTAAATAATATAATTGACGATAATACAGCAACCAACCAAAGTCATGTTTAATGAAGCCAATTAACTTTTGTGACATAAACATAAATAGAGTATATCGGGTAGTACCTGAGTATAGAGGATAATATTGATGGCTATTTTTAAAAAATGACTGAAACCCTCAACTACAGTATATGTATATTCGCGTCAATGGTTGTACGATGTAGACTACATTATCATTAGCGAAAATGCACATGCACAATAACATTTATGTGGCTATGTATGGGTATAAGTTGGGAAATGTTTGTAGAAAGCACTAAAAAAAGGTAATCTTCTAAATAATGTTAAAATATTGACAAGAATCTTTTCTTATAACGAACTGTTCCTAACAAAGTAAGTAATTCTATTAGTTACATAAACTTTTAGGTGAGTATTTAATTAATTGAAAATTATGACTGTTATATGTCTTAAAATAGCTCCTGTACGTAATACTGGTACTTGAAAATTGCTTGCGCTCAAGCAACGAGTACACTTGATAAAAATTCAACAATACATTAACATAATAAGCTCTCTTTCACGCTGCACGACTAGTAATCGGCAGAAGCAGAACGGCATAACGCAACGGCGGTATTGGTTTACCATAAATGCCTGCAACGATACGCTGCAAACCGCCTGACGTGGCTGCACGACTAGTAAACGGCAGGAGTAAAGCAGAACGGCAGAACGGCGGTATTGGTTTACCAAACGCCTGCAACGATGCGCTGCAAGCCACGTGACGTGTAGCTAAATGAACTGTAGTGTAAGTGAACCTCTTCATTCCTGAATTAATAAATAATTCATACGCTTGGCTCATAGGCACTATGATCTGTAGAGTAAGTGAACCTTCCTACTGTATTTTTAAATATAAGACCCGAGGCTCATAGGCACTATGATCTGTAGAGTAAGTGAACCTTCAATATTATATACGAGGCTCGTATAGACTATGATCTGTAGAGTAAGTGAGCCATGTGTTTTAAGAATTACATATTTGGATGCTCATAGTGTCTATGATTTGTAGTGTAAGCGAACCGTAACCATTTAACAGTTTGCTACAAACATTTACTGACTTGGTTGAATTTTGGTTTGCGTAAATATTACAATGGAAAATACCCCCGCCGCAGCAAACCTGCAGACTAAGCGAATTTCCATTTGCCTGATTGAATTTACACTAAAATGTCTCCTTAAAAATATCACATTTATTCCCTATTTAAATTGAATCAGTTTAACACATACTTAGGTTTGCTGCAACAGGGAGGATTGAAGTGTTTTTTTATGTAAAATGTTAATAGTTAGTAAGAAATAAAAACATTTTTCAAATTTGTGCAAAATATGTTAATAAATAAGCAAACTACAACAGTTTACTTATCCTCCATAAGAATAACATGGGAATTTTAAATTAACAATTTTTTTGAATTTTCTCCGTAACCATTAGGCGCATTATAACGCTTCAATATACTAAATTATTTGTTTTTTTTAAGCTCTACAAAATAGTTTGGAAAGAAATTGCAAAAATTTAAGTTTTTTGGGTCAAAAATGGGAAAACCCCATTTTTACCCCATAAACCCCCGTTCCCATGGTCTGATCATGCTGGTTCGCGAACTCGTTCGAATTACACGTTTGTACCAAATTTCATCAAAATCGGATCATTTTTGCTTGAGTTATCGCGCTAACGGACACATATAAATATAAAATGAAATGTTTTTGGGGTACTGTGGTATTTTGATTTACTTAGTAATAAATATATATATATGAATTTGAACGGATGCTATTTTTGGCCTCTAGGGACCTCAAAACGAAAAAAAATCGGTTCCGGGTCCAGGTCTTACCATGAGTACTACGGTAATAGCTTATTCCCTATATGGGAAATTCGCTAAAAAGTGAGAGAGCCTGGATAAATTGATATCTTAAAAAGAAAATGAATTAACACTGTGCTGCATTTCTTAGAAATCATTGAAAGAGCCCATTTGCAAACTTGCCCATTGGAAACATAGGAAAGTCATAGAACACCACCAAGGAGAAGAAATAGAAATGGTTTTTTTTTTAGAATTTATAATCGTTATTATGGACAACGGACAACCTAATGCGGCTATGAGTAAGGCTATTTGTAGAAAATACTAAAACAAGATCAGCTTTTGAAAAATGATAAGATATTAAAAAGAAATTGTGATTATATCGATCTGTTATGTACCTACCATATATACTACGAGTAGTTATATATCGATGGTACCTACATGATGAGTATTTCCAAAAACTTTGAGTTGAATCTTTTAAAGTCATCAGAAATTATGACTGTTATTCGTTTTAAAATAACGCATGTAATACTTAGCAATTGCTCGAATTTGAGCAACAGGGACACTAGTTACAATTTAATCCTCATTTTTTACCAAATAAAAAATTTTTAAATTTTTAAAAACAATCTTCCAAATTTGCAATGGGATGTCAAATCTACTTGTGTTAGTTAGTGTGGTGGATCCATCATGTCTTATCTTTCTATTTTTATCTTTCGTTCTATACCCACACAATCTAACATAAATTATTAAGTGAATAATAATTGTGCGTGCTATCTCGGGTATTCAAATGCCTCTCAATTTGTCATCAACCCACCACATCGTACTGTAATTAAAAGAAGGAACTCCAATATTACTAATGCGAAACTTAAATCCACTTAAGCTGTACAACATTACCAGACTAACGATTAAAAAAATGACGTAAAAATTGATTAAAGCAAAAATTATCATCAGTGGTAGGTTTAAGGGAGAAAAATAGTCTTGATCATTTTAAGAATACTGATGATTTCATCCGAATTACCCTCTGAATTTAAGCAACTACAATTCCTTAGTGTATTGCTTTCGCAATCACCATTATAAGACACTAGGGCAATCCCTGACTATCTTCGGTTTAAATGTAGAAAAAACATGCTTTTCACACATACAGATGTATTTTGTTAGCGCAGCAACGCGCGCCGGGTAACTGCTAGTAAAATTATAAATGCCTAAAATTCTATTTTATAATTTATAATTATAAAATTAAACTGTCATAACCTAACCAAACCAACCAAACTTGCTGATATGAAAAAAACATGTTTGAAAAAAAGTTGGTGCTGCCAGCGGGATTCGAACCCGGCACCTTTGGATTATCAGCCCGACTCGCTATTCACTGCAACACCGAGGCCGATGACTGTGTTCCGTATCGTTGCGATAATGGTGTTCCCTCAAGAGGAGATCTGCCAGCTGACGTACGGTAATCGAAGGCTCTTCTGTACCTCCCTTGAGTAAATACCTTCAATTTTAGGGGACTTTAGTATGTTCAAAAGGAAGGTACTACTGTATAGTCATTATGTTCCTGAGGATTTTGTACTGGCAGATTATTATGCTAGGCTCTCCTCCTTCGGGGGTTCAGCTATCTATGTAAAAAAAGACTTCTCATATGATTGTGTCAACATATCCAGGTATTGCCAAGATAGTGTCTGTGAGGGGCTGCTATTAGACTTACCAATCTTAATATGGTGATCCTATGTGTCTACCGTACACCGGATGTGAACTTCAATATCTTTATTGAAAATATGGAACAACTTTTTGCTCCATGTCACTAACAAATATGTCAGTTCTGGTGAGTGCCTAATTTTAGCGGGTGACTTACATGTAGACTTGCTTGATAGTGATAGCTCTGAGTCTTTTGAACTTTTAAATTTACTAAGATCTTTTGATCTCTATCACACAAACAACAGGCCAACCCGTTTCAAGGCTTGCCTTGACAACATTTACAATAACCTTACACCTGAGCACTTTGAAGTTTCGCTACTGGGCCAGGATAGCATCTCTGATCATGCAGGTGTATGGACAAAGTTCAACTACTGTAATGGTAACAAAAGTAAAACTAACTACCATGTGAAGATACCTAAAAAAAACTGTTCGCCTTCTCAGGGGTGATAGGCTTGGGAACTTCATAAACTATCTATCTCAATATGAATGGTCTAGCCTCTATAGACTAAGTGATGTAAATATTGCATTTTTGTTCTTTGTAAATATCTTGTCCACCTGTTTTAATGATATGTGTCCCTCAATAAACATTCTGCCCAAGAAAGTCGCTAGTAGACCTCGACAAAGTTCAGCGTCTAATAAATGGTTTACACCGCAATTACACCTAATGCGGAGGGTTTTACTTGCAATGTATGACAGATGGAAAAATACTAATAGATGAGTGAACGAAGTGAACGAATCTATGTATCGTGTATAGCGGAGTCGGAGAAAAGTTGTCCGCTTGTCTGTCTGTCTGTGTGTGTGTGTGTGTGTGTGTGTGTGTGTGTGTGTGTTCGTTCGCACCAAAAACTCAAGAACCGTCGCACTTATAGCGTTCAAATTTTGCACAAATAATTATGACACCAGTGGGAAGACACCATTAAAATTCTAGACTATTCCGCTCAGTATTAATTATAAAATACTTAAAAAACATTTTAAAATTTGTCCCATAAGAATAACATTAGGAGCTACCTTCTTCTTCTTTTTATTTGTTTACGTTTTGCGACCAAAAATTTTGTTGTCTACTTAAGACAGAGAGAACGACTTTTACTCTAAGCTATTTCATTCATGGAGTAAACAGTTTGGCGTCTATGAATATATATCATTATAATTTCACAGCTTTCAGAATAATGTTATTAAAGTTAATTCAATTTCACAACTTTCTGAATAATAAATTGAACTTTACAATATTAGTCGGCAGTTATATACCGTTTATGTTCAGTATAAAAATTCACCTTTAAATTAAAAAAAATATATGTATATATTTAGAACAAAGCAGCTTTTTACATTGTTCAATTTAATGTTTGCACTGAATATTAAATATTCAAAGATGTTAGTAATACTAAAATGCTATGCGAAGGGGGGGGGGAAACAGGTCCACGACGTAGAGAGTGGTAAAGGAAGCGGAAAGATGAGCAGTGCGGAGTGTGGAAATCCTTTGTGACTGTTAAATTAATATATCTGCAATACTTAAATGCTATGGAAAGAAAGGGAAACTGGTCTACGATGTAGGAAGTAGTGAAGGAAGTAGTCAAGGCGAGCATTCCGGAGCGTGGGAACCCTTTGTGACAGTAAGATTAATGTATCTACAATAATAAAATGCTAAAGGAAGGGAGGGAAACGGGTCCACGACGTAGGAAGTAGTGAAGGAAGTAGTCAAGGCGAGCAGTCCGGAGTGTGGGGACCCTTTGTGACAGTTAGATTAATGTATCTGCAATTCTAAAATGCTATGGGAAGGGAGGGAAACAGGTCCAGGACGTAGGAAGTGGTGAAGGAAGTAGTCAAGGCGAGGAGTCCGGAGTGTGGGAATCCTTTGTGACAGTTGGATACATATATATATGTAATACTTAAATGCTATGGAAAGAGAGGGAAACAGGTCTACGATGTAGGAAGTAGTCAAGGCAAGCATTCCGGAGCGTGGGAACCCTTTGTGACAGTTAGATTAATGTATCTACAATAATAAAATGCTATGGGAAGGGAGGGAAACAGGTCCACGACGTAGGAAGTGGTGAAGGAAGTAGTCAAGGCGAGCATTCCGGAGTGTAGAAACCCTTTGTTACAGTTATATCAATGTATCTGCAATAATAAAATGCTATGAGAAGTGAGGAAAACAGGTCCACGACGTAGGAAGTGGTAAAGGAAGTAGTCAAGGCGAACAGTCCAGAGTGTGGGAACCCTTTGTAACAGTTAGATTAATGTAACTGCAATTATAAAATGCTATTGGAAGGGAGGGAAACAGGTCCCCGACGTAGGAAGTGGTGAAGGAAGTAGTCGAGGCGAGCAGTGCGGAGTGTGGGAGCCGTTGGTGGCAGTTAGATTAATGCATTTGCAATACCAAAAGGATATGGGAAGGGAGGAAAACAGGTCAACGTCGTAGGAAGTAGGGAAGGATTTGGTAAAGGCGAGAAGTTCTGAATGTGGGAAGAGTTTGTGGTAGTTTAATGTACATTCAATACTAAAATGCTGAGGGAAGGGAGGGAACGAGGTCCACGACGTAGGTAGTGGCAATGGAAGTGGTAAAGGCAAGCAATGCGGAGTGTGGGAACCGTTTGTGGCATTTAGATTCATTAGTTAGATAAACATATATTGGATTTTTAATCATTTTTAGATTATATAATTACGATATCGTTGTTTTAAATCATCATTGTAAGCCATACGATACTTTTTAAGAGATACCTTACACCGTGCTTTGGCAATTAGGTTAAGTTAGATTAGTTCAGTTTGGCTTAGTTTTGTTTATGATAGGTCTCATAACAAATATGGAAATAGGCTTAATTTAATCAAAAGACGTTTTGTACAGGAACGATGGATTTACCTCCTATCGATAACTGTTGGAAATCCATTACGTATATTACCAGTGACTTTGGTTAATTAATGAACGAGAGGTTAGGATTGTTGTTGACTAAGATTTGGTTGATTTGCCCATACAAATAACATTGTTTTCACCAGTGACACCGGTAAGTAGGCTAGGTGTGGGTGGACTCTTTAATTACTGCGCTCATGTTCACTCATCCCGTTACGCGCAGAATAAGCGTACTACTAGTAATAATAAATACCCCCGCCGCAGCAAACCTGCAGACTAAGCGAATTTCAACTTGTCTGATTACATATTTACTAAAATACTTCCATAAATAAGACATATTTATTCCCAATTTAAATAACATAGATAGGCTATAACGAGTGCTTAGGTTTGCTGCTACGGGGAAGGTAAACAGTGTTTTATGACCAAACATCAATAGTATAGGATGAAATAAATAGGTTTGCCAAATTTGATCAACATATATCCATAAACAAGTAAACTACAACAGTTTTCATTTTCTCCATAAGAATAACATGGGAATTTTAAATTTGCATTTTTTTAAATTTTCTCCGTGACCGTTAGGCATACAACAACGCTTCAATATACTAAATTATTTATTTTTTTAAGCTTTACAAAATGGTTGGGAAAGAAATTCTAAAATTTTATGTTTTTAGGGTCAAAAATGGGAAAACCCCATTTTTACCCCATTAACCCCTGTTCCCATGGTCCGATTATGCTGGATCGTGAACTCGTTCGAATAAATGTAGGTTTACACATTTGTACCAAATTTCATCAAAATCGGATCATTTTTGCTCGAGTTATCGCGCTAACGGACACATATATATATGTTATAATACATATATATCTACATTAATCTAACTGCCACAAACAGTTCTCACAATCCGCACTGCTAGCCTTTACTACTTCCTTTACCACTTTCTATATCGTGGACCTGTTTCCCGCCCTTCCAATAGCATTTTTGGACTGCAGATACTATAATCTAAATGCCGCAAAGCGTCCCCTCACTCTGCACTGTTAACCTTTACTACTTCCTACACCACGTCCTACGCCCTGGACCCGTTTACCTCCCTTCCTATAGCATTTTAAGATTGTAGATACATTAATCTAACTGCCGCAAAGCTTTCCATCACTCCGCACTGCTAGCATTTAATACTTCCTTTAACAATTCCTACATCCTGGACCTGTTGCCCTTTCTTCCTATAGCATTTTAGGATTGCAGATACATTAATCTAACTGCCACAAACAGTTACCTCACTCCACACTGTTAGCCTTTACTACTTCCTACACCACTTCCTACGTCCTGGACCTGTTTCCCTCCCTTCCTATAGCCTTTTAGGATTGCAGATACATAAATCTAATAGCCAGAACGTGTTTCCACACTCCGAACTACTAGCCTTTACTACTTCCTTCACCACTTCCTACATCGTGGACCTGATTCCCTTCCTTCCCATAGCATTTTAGGATTGCAGATGCCTTAATCTAATCGTCATTAAAAGCTCCCACACTCAGGACTGCTCGCCTTTACTACTTCCTTCACCACTTCCTACGTCGCGGACCTCATTTCCTCCCTTCCTACGACATATTAAAATTGCAGATACCTTAATCTAATTATCATAAACAGTTCCCACACTCCGGACAGCTCGCCTTGACTACTTCCTTCACCATTTCCTTCGTCACGGGCCTGTTTCCCTCCCTTCCCATAGCATTGTAGGATTGCAGATACCTTAATTCAATCGTCATAAACAGTTCCTACGCTCTGGACTACTCGCCTTTACTACTTCCTTCATCACTTCCTACGTCACGGACCTGTTCCCCTCCCTTCCTATAGCATTTTATGATTGCAAATACCTTAATTTAATCGTCATAACTAGATCCCACACTCCGGACAGCTCGCCTTTACTACTTCCTTC
The DNA here is from genome assembly GCF_028750875.1 of Macrosteles quadrilineatus. Taxonomy (NCBI): domain Eukaryota; kingdom Metazoa; phylum Arthropoda; class Insecta; order Hemiptera; family Cicadellidae; genus Macrosteles; species Macrosteles quadrilineatus. The sequence goes on along the minus strand of NW_026542594.1, from coordinate 34,636,872 downwards.
ACCACTTCTGACGTCACGGGCCTGTTTTCCTCCATTCCAATAGCATTTTAAAATTGCAGATACATAAAATAACCTTTTAGATGTACCTTAATATAATTGTCTTAAACAGATCCCACACTCCGGACTACTCACCTTTACTACTTCCTTCACCACTTCCTACGTCGCGGACCTGTGTCCCTCCCTTCCCATAGCATTTCAGGATTGCAGATACCTTAATCTAATCGTCATAAACAGTTCCCACACTCCGGACTACTCGCCTTTACTAATTCCTTCACCACTTCCTACGTCGCGGTCCTGTTCCCCTTCCTTCTCATAGCATTTTAGGATTGCAGATACCTTAATCTAATCATCATAAACAGTTCCCACACTCCGGACTACTTGCCTATACTACTTCCTTCATCACTTCCTACGTCACGGACTTGTTTCCCTCCCTTCCCATAGTTTTTTAGGTAACAGGTACAGCCTTGAACTCCTGCACATGCTCTGCATAATATTCTGCAAGGACTTCCATCATGAATTCCTATGGCGCACCCCATCAATATGTCTATCGTTAAAATTGTTTACCCTCCTTAATTAGAAACAATGTCCCAAACTCATTACATGCTTTGCATAATAGAATAGTCTGCTAGGATTTCCATCATGACTGCCTATATCGAACCCCAACTTACGAAATTACTCTAACAAATGCTTCACATTACAATTGTTTCTCAACAACGCGACGCGGCATATATCGGGTTAACGGGAATCATATTTTCCCTACTGTATACCCTCCCATTACATATATTGGTAGCACTGAAGCTGTTGAGAGGACAGCAATTCTTCGAAAATTACAGCTGTGCTCTCAACAGCCATGGACATGTATTTGTACTGTTTCCACTAAATATTACAGTTGAGGGTGGGGTCAGAATTGGTGTGTTATAATACATATATACATATATATATATATATATATATATTTATATATATATATATATATTTATATATATATATATATATTTATATATATATATGAATTTGAACGGATGGTGTTTTTAGCCTCTAGGGACCTCAAAACAAACAAAAAAATCGGTCCCGCGTCCAGGTCTTACCATGAGTACTACGGTAATAGCTTATTCCCTATATGGGAAATTCGCTAAAAGTGGCAAGACCATAAGACGATAACCACTAGGCTTGCACAGCAACTAAACTTTTTTCATTGTTCGTGTTCTGTCCGCGACCGGAATCGTTCCCCCCAAGGGCTTGACAAGTAATTTATCAAAATCTAGTTGATATGAACTAATTATGTTATTAATTTTAATTCAAACAAGTATAAACGGAAAGGTCTTCCCCGGAAAGGCATCCCCTATGTACACCCCGGAATCGTCCCCCCCTGAAACGCTACCCCTCGTGTAGTAGCAGTTGCGCCGAGTAGCATTTGCGCAGCGGATTAAATCGTGCTTCCAGCGCCGCGGAGTTTGATTAGTTCAATGATGCAGAAGTGACGAGGGTCATAATTACTTACACATTACTTGACTGAGTTGCTTGTAAATAGTGTCGTTTTCCATACTCCTAATTAACTTGTACTAGTAGTGCACTGTTGCACAAAAAAATGATGAAACACTTGTATACCACCACATGCAGTATTGAGTTAGTATAGATATTTTTCCTGAGCTATAATTATTATAACCAGTAGATATTTTCTACTTATCACATTACTAAATTAAGAGAAAGGGGGACTTTTGTTTTCCTATGAAATTTTTAGAAAATAGTTGCACCAGGATAGTCTGCGGTGCTATGTGGAATGCAAACAGCTCGTCATATTGGTATTAGGGGGATTTGCTAGGGGAATATATCCCCATACCTTTCGTAGTAACCAACTCCCTTATGTTACCTTTGGTCACTCAATGGTGTTGTCATTGTCAGTTTCGAGTAGAATTTAGCAGAATGAACATCGTAGAATCCACACAGAAGGGCTCAATTTACAATCATTTCGTCTACTACAATTGACCTACTGTAGCCTACATTATATCATCGATAAAAACCTTTCTGAAACCTTTAACCGAATAAATGAATCGATAAATAATTTCGAACCATGCAATTGCTTACAATCGACATTTACAACTGTTCACAACAGTTGACTTGTACTCCCTAGGGACTAAAAAGGCGTTTTACTACTGGTGATTAAAAACGTTATATAGTTTAGACCCATATGGTTTCGTCTTTTGTTTGCTATCTAAAGGTTATACATCGAAGTGAAGGATCACTGGTTCATACATAAAATCCCATTATAAAAAGGTTGTTTGTCATAATTACAGGTTCTAAAAAAGTTAACCATGTAAATAAATCAATAACTTGAGGGGGGCAAGCCCAAAATGACACTTTTAGCACCATTCGTCCCTCTTCTATATCATAAGATGTACAAGGGCACCTACATCGAAAACATTGGTTAATCAAAACGGGTTTAAAAGTTATTTAACAAAAAACCTTATGGTATCAGGTACACAGTTTCATTGTGTGATAGCACTTAAGACGGTGACACACTATCGATCTTTTCCCCGAACAAGACCCCGAACCGAGCAGGGAGAAGGGAGAAGGGAGGTCGAAGGGAGCATGTTCGATAGTGTGTCACGGGTCCGTACACCGATCCAGACGGTGAACCAGACATCAGGCCGAGCAGGGAGACTAGCGCTCTGGAGGCGGTTTTTTGGCGAAAGATCAAAGAAAAGATCGGTCCGATGTACGGAGTGATGTACGATAGTGTGTCACGGTACATTTTTGCCCAGTACGCCGTCGCGAGCGCCGCACCGAGCGGCCGCCTGTGCTAGCGTTGAGCTATAATTTAATATGGCAATTAGACCCTTTAATTGGTAAAACAAATAAATGTTGGGTAATATTTTGCCGTTATATATTATGATCATTTAAGATGTAATGTTGTGGTTTGTTTGGTCAAGGTTGAAAATGTAGAAACCGTTAAATTAATTATATCAATAATATTAAAGTGAATTAAGTAATTGATGTTGTTTTAAATTCTTTCAAAATTAATACAAACATTAATATTATAAAAAAATGATCATTCTGTAACGTTTTTTCAATGAATAAAACCAATAAAAATCAATACATATAACTCAATACATATAAATCCACACATATAAATACATATCATTACACATCAATACATATAAGCATACTTTCTAGAATATTTTATTTTTGCGACAAGTTTTCAAAAAGCGACTTTTAACGCGCTCTCACTCGCACACACTCTCCATCTCTCTCTAAACTCCCTTTTGCCGCGCTCGGTAGAATTCGTCTGGTCTTGGTCTTGTTCGGGGAAATGTTCGGAGTGAAATTTTGCTGAAATTTATCTCCCTTCTCCCTTCTCCCTGCTCGGTTCGGGGTCTTGATCGGGGAAAAGATCGATAGTGTGTCACCACCTTTAGCTAAACTAAACAGACAATACCCCCGCCGCAGCAAACCTGCCGACTAAGCGAATTTCCATTTGTCTGAATTGATTTTCAATTGAATGTATGTAAATAAAATTAGGTTTAACGAGTACCTAGGTTAGCTGCTACAAGGAAACTATTAAAGTGGAGTTTTAGTAAAATATGAATAGCTTAGTATAAAATAAATAAATTTGCCAAGTTTGATCAAAATATATCCATAAACAAGCAAACTAAAATTACTCAAGTTATCGCGTTCATGGACGTATATAAATCTTTACAAAATGAAAAAGTAAATTGGTCACGGGCCTAGGTCTTACGGTGCCACCTACAGTAATAGCTACTTCCCTATAGGGAATTCGCTAAAAACACCCATTGTTTGCGAATTTAACATTATGGTACAGAAGACGTAAGTATCGTTAATTTATTTATATTATACCTATATGTGTAGGTAAATAACAACAGGTTTCATTCCGATATCGGTGGTTCGTAAACTTAATCAAGGTGATTCAACCTTACACATTCATGCCAAATTTAATCATAATCGTATGAGAAGCGATAAGCATAGGCCGGGAGCGCGCCCGAGTTCACGTGCAAACCTCGCACTGTCAAGTTGATGATTTTTAAAATATTCGTGGGAATGGATGGGGATTTGTAATGTTTATTGAGTTGTATAATAGTATCGAACATTTGTATGGGCTTGTATAGGCCGAAAGCAGGGTCTTTAAAAAATGGCTAAAAAAACTCACCCATGTTATTCTTATGGAGAAAAAGTGCCTAAAGTGAGGTCATATTACTATATTATACCTACTATACATTTAATGGGTCAATAAATGAAAGAATTAGCTTTTTAGCTTGATTTCGAATATAGTATATGAGGATTATATGTTGGGATATGTAGGCAAATATCAGGATTTTTGGAATTAGTGGCTAAAAAATGATCCCCATGTTATTCTTATGGGGAAAAACGCCTAAAGTGAGGTATCTTTGTGGTAATTGCCACTACACGTTTTAGAGAGTTATTTTGTAAGCTTAATATGTAACTTACTTGTATTTCTAGACTTAAGATAAACTTAAATTGATATAAGGCCTGTCTCAACTCCCAGGCTTCACGAAGCACGATGTATACAGTACTGCCAAACCTGGTACAGAAACAAACTAATTTTTGTCGTAATTTCCTCTCTTTTGAGTTATTGGTAATTAATTGGTTTTAGGTAGCCCTTATACTGAAACGGCAGAGTGTACTGTGTATTGTTGTCAACCAGTGAACAATATTTGCAGATATTTTTGGTGGCATCAATTTTGCAGTTATAAGATTTAAAATTATGTATGTGTAACCATTAGCATGGGTCACGAGGTGACTCGTGACTGCATGCAACCACTTTACGCTGAAAGTAAAATGTGGTAGGAACTACGTCCTCAATAATCATATCAGTGCAGTTGATTGGTTCCGCCTTTGTTAACCTGTCAAAACTGCTAACCCTCATTTAATTAGCTGGCGCGGCGCTGGTGCTACGCGGCGCAAATACTACTCGGCGCAAATACTACTCAACCCCCCCTGAAACGCTACCCCTAGTAGGGCTGGGCTGCTCGGCAGCCTACCTGCTGCCCGTCCTCCCCAGTCCATTGTTCTGAGGGTCCGCCGCTCGTTCATTATTATTGTCGCTTGGACAACAGCTTTTCCACAGAAGAAAATTGCAGACGCTGTGGTGGAATATCAATCAGTAGATTTAGATGTGTATGAACTTCTAAGACAACTAAATAATGCGAGCAAAGATGGAGTTTAAAAAATGATTCTTTTATACTTAATTCATAACCAACGATTTTTTTCTGTTGCATTAAATGGTAGTTATACTTATCAACATCAGTAAACTTACCTTACACCCTATGGTAATTGTTAAGCAAAACATTTGTTAAAAATAGAATAATTTCTAAATGTATTAAAAATGAATCGCATTGCTTTAGGTTTGGCCCCGATTTAATTAATAATTTGAAAATTAGAAACAGATTATTAAATAAGAATAAACATAATAATATCTTTTAGGGGATTAATCCCTTAAACTTATCGAAATAATTAATTGTTAGTAATTTCAAATATGTAAATGATACTATTCTAAAGGTTATGCCAAAAAGTACCTTAATTCAGAAACAGCCTAGGCTAGTTTCATATCACTGGAATAGAGTCAAAATATAATGAAAGTACAGTAGACTCCCTCTAGTTCGGCCACCTCGGGACCGGACCACTGGCCGAACTACAAAACGGCCGGACAAACCGGATGTAGTGCATTTTACATAATCAAAATACAAATAATAGTATTGCGCAATCGTGATATGTTAAGTCAATAACCTTGGTTCAGTAATAAAAACTGTAACGTTTAAAATCACGCCTACTCAAGCAAAACAAAAATTACACAACACTGTACGTACAGCAATAAATCACGTAAAGAAGAAAACAATAGAAAGTCTAGTACTGCAAGCTACTGCTACCGTAGTCAGCATAGGCTACTACTACATGTTGTTTCAGAACATAAGAATGTCGATAAAAACATTAGACAACTCATAAAACAGCATAAAATCGTACTACTTAGTCTTAAAGATAATAACGAGAGTCGTAACATAGGATAAAGATAACAATGGATGACGTAAAACTCTGCTTATTCTTTCTTCTTTGTTCTTCTATTCTTTCTTTGGTTTCTCTTCATCCACACATTCAACAAGTTGCCATGGTTACTAATCACCCAATCACAAACTGTTGTGAGATAGCAAGTAAGTGCACAGCAGACATAAGTTCTCAGTTGTGTAAAGAGCAGATGATTGTCAGTGCAAACGGATAGCTTGACCTTGAAACTAACGATGGCTATTTCTTTGTTTTGCTTTAATTTATTTTTGTAAAATAAACCGTGGTGTTTCAAAAACAATAATGGGTGAACCTACCGCATATAAAAATGGTCCGAAATATTTTATTATACTCTGCATTTCAACATATTAGGCCAAAGACAAACTTTTATAAAATGTTCTCGGTATTTTTGAGGTTATCTAACATAGTTTTACATAGGTAATATAATGTGCAACAATTCACCCATAGAAGCACCTGTCAACTAAACTGACATGAATTGTTTACTTCTATGGCCGGAAACTAAACATTAAAGTTGAATCATGTCGAAGGCAATTCACCCATGACGATATGACTTGTCCCCCTGAGACCGGGCCGGACCATCCGGCGGCCGATCCAACCGAAGCCGAACTAGAGGGAGTCTTATAATCAAAATATCAGAATCACTTTAAATCGAGAAGAGGACTTACAATCAGTGTTGATATACCAATAAATTAGTTTTGTTATAACATGTATATGTTTAGAAAACCTTTTTGCTACTGAAGTTTGCAAAATTATGTTTCATAATCACTAAGGGGAAAATATACGTGAGTTCAAATTTTTAATATGTAATCAAAATTTGAAATTTTGAGCTGTAAACTTGTATTACATCGCTTAAACGATAGTAACATTCGTATATACTCCAATTAATGTATCACAAAGTGCCAATTATAATTTAAAATACCCCCGACACAGCAAACCTGCAGACTAAGCGAATTTCCACTTGCCTGATTGGATTTACGCTAAAATGTCTCTGTAAAAATATCAAATTTATTCCCTATTTAAATAACATTAGTTCAATATATATCAATATCAATATCAATTGATATTTTTAACCCAAAATCTGTGTAGCTTTGTTACTGACTAAGATCAGCTGTTTCATTAGCCAGGACCATTTATTTAAAACCCAATGATCAGGAACAGCTGGGTCCAGTTTTGAACCATCAAAGTTTAACGAGTACTTAGGTTTGCTGCAACAGGGAGGGTAAAAAGGTTTTTTTTTTGTAAAATGATAATAGTTTAGTATGAAATGAATGCATTTTCCAAATTTGATTAAAATATGTATATAAACAAGCAAACTACAACAGTTTACTTATTCTAAGTATAACATGGAAATTTTAAATTAACAGATTTTTGGAATTTTCTCCGTAACCATTAGGCGCATAATTAACGCTTCAATATACTAAATTATTTGTTTTTTAAGCTCTACAAAATGGTTTATAAAGAAATTGCTAAATTTTAAGTTTTTAGGGTCAAAAATAGGAAAACCCAATTTGTACCCCATAAAACCCCCCATAAACCCCCGTTCCCTTGGTTCGATCATGCTGGTTCGCGAACTCGTTCGAATAAACGTAGGTTTACACGCTTGTACCAAATTTAATCAAATTTATGAATTTGAACGGATGGTGTTTTTGGAATCTAGGGACCTCAAAACGAAAAAAGTAAATCGGTCCCGGGTCCAGGTCTTACCATGAGTACTACGGTAATAGCTTATTCCCTATAGGGGAAATTCGCTAACACAAATTTAGGATTTTGTAACAAAGTTTGGAAGACAGGTACTTAAATTGAGAAATAAATACACACAATGAGTACTAAATCGTCTATTAGGCCTATACATTTTAATTATGGAAAGAAAATACAAAAATATAACTGAATAACAATTTAATATTCTACAAAGTGTCAAGGAATTTATACAGTACCGGTACAAACTTCATTTACAATATAATTTAAAACAATAAAATATATAAAATCAAGAGTACAAAAAGAAGAAAAAAGCATAAAGATAAATTTTTTGTGTTACGCACTTTAAATGTGTGTGTTTCTTATTCTTATTTTTATTTCTTTTTATAAATACACATTTTGCTACTGTAGTACCTTTACCTATTTGGTAGTGTTTGGACACCTTCTTATATGCGAAAAGGTTGAAAAATATGTTGATAATATATTTCAAATTATCAAATCAAATACTTAGTCATTTTAACTACGTAAAAAATAATGTAAGTAAATAATTTAATATATTTTCTTAAATTGTTTTTGGCAACAAATAAATCATTAAAAACCTTATAAACATTAAAGACCAAGAGCACAACAAATAAAGAAAGCAAAAAGAAAAATCATTTTTGTGTCCTAAATGAAAAATGGCTTCAATACAAAAAATAACGTTTTACTAATATGCCTACGGTTATCTGTAAATATCAACCTATGCTCTTATTTAAGATTTCCTTCTGACTCCTTGCGGGATGTCCTCATTATATGACAGAAAACTGACAATCTTTAAAACGTTGTTTTTAGGTGTGGTGTTTATGTACCAAATCTTATTGATTTATCTATTGCCGTTTTGAAAATATTAAGCCCATGCGGGACTTTATAAATACACCCTGTATATGTGACCGTGAGCGCGGTAACTCGGGCAACAACGCTGCGAGTTTGATGAGATTTGTTACAAACGTGTAAGCCTAAGTTTATTAGAACGAGTTCGTGAACCAGCATAATCGGACTATGGGAACGGGTGTGTCTGAATTGCGAACACCTCCAAAATGCTGGAGACTGAACATAAGTCGCCAAGATTGCGCACAAAAAATATTCGGAATCGGGGAAAATGGATGAGTCACTGTTTCTTGTAATTTATGGAAGATTTAATACAATTGTTTTAAGTGTAATGTTTTAAGACTTGACTTGGCATGTACAAAAACGCAAAGATTGGAAAAGTAAACGGATAAGCAAGAATTCATATGGGTGGGTTTCATCGATTTCCACTAGTGTATTCAATTAATTGTGATATATTATATTTTTAAACGTGACAGAGTTTTTTTTCATTTCAGGATTCTGAATCAACCACTTTTGCGATTCCGTGATTTTTGTGTTGAAATAAATATAATTTTCTAAGGAAGGGAATGTCAATGCCATGATTTCATTTTTTAAGTTTAATTTTTTTAGTCTAGCAGCCGAAGCTAATAATAATTTAAAGACGTTTCAGTGCTGTTTTAACTAACAGCTGGTTTCAAACTGTCATTGACGTTTTTATGTTACAAGTAGTTTACTTAAATATTGATCGTCGGTGTTTGCCCGCATACTGTTTCAATTTTAAATGTTGTTTTTTCCTACCGTAACGGATCTTCGTATTCAGGAAATCTGTAGATTTGAACTATACATCTCTAATAGTACTTCTACCCTTGGGTAAAATCAAGATTTGTCTGAAATCAAATCTGTGTAGCCTAAGTAGGCCTATAAGTTTATGCCATGAAAGTTATGTCATGTTTGTAGAATGTGTGTAGTCTATATCGATATACCAAAATTTCGAGGGTTATAAAAATGTGAACCGGTGTAGCAGGTCTCTAAAAACACTGGGGAAAATCACCTACCATATTTTGAGCTGATTTTATTGTTAGTGCAACTTCAGAGTATACTTTTTACAAATAACATTAAAATTTTCAAAATCTGTTTAAAACTCAATGAGGCGTTCTGTTCACAAATTAACCCCTTCCAAATTAATTAAGTACATAGGCTAGATAACACTGATAATTATGAATTATGTTAATGTACGAATTATGGTAAAAAGATAAAACTGACTTTAGTAAATAACTAACTAAACTTTTCCTTGACTATGTTAAACAAACGTATTTGGCTCAGGTATTCTTGGGAGGGATACCTGAAGTGGGGAAGTCTAAGCTATTTTACAAAAAATACTTCCCGCTATAAATACAGTTGTGACGAATTCCATAAATCAATACTCTGAGAATAGTGGATACTATACTTAGGATTATGTTCTCTTGCAAACTTTTAAGTTATATGTATTAATATTCTGCGAACTACAGGTAGATTTAAATGTGTAACTTTCAAAACAATGGGCGACCGTTCATGGAATAACTGTACTACTTCAATGTCAATTTAGTTATTTAATATCAGCAGTGTGAAATCATGAAATAAAGTGAATGTGACACTGTTGCTTGCCTCTCTGTCAACGCAAAGGTAAACAGTGTGAGCTTTTTCCTGTTTATTGCCGAAGAAACTAACCAACCTTTACGGTGTCCTCCTGATTGCGAACAGTCCTGATTGCGAACAGTCCAGACTGCGAACATGTTTGGTTCTACGAGGTGGAGGGGGTCGTCCTTGGGGTGGGGAGGATTCCTGATTGCGAACACATTTTGAGTTGTCGGGGTTTTCAACCCTTTCATAGAAACCCTTAACAGAATGATTTAGCCAAAATCACAACTTAAGACTGGTAATATACATAATGGAGAGGATGAATGTCCTTGAAGACACATATCTTTATGAGACGTAGTATAATTGTACGTAAAGCCGCTTGTGACAGATTCTTTCAGACTCACAAATCCGTTCTGATAATATTTAAAGTGGTTGTTTATTTAATAGTATATTTCGTACCTAAGGCCGAAAATGAGGTTTTGCTGGCTTGAGATAGTTTTTAAGTTTGTCCCGTGGTACGAACGCTATTTTTCACCACACTGTACCCTATTACTATACACTATTCACCACAATAATAATGCACACTGATTGTCAACACAAGTACAACTTTAAGGTTATGTGAAGAAATAATTTGAGGATCAGCAAAATAATAATAAATAGTTGCTAGGCAGCGGTGACAATAAAACAATTCTATTGAAATGCTATGGATACTGATTGTGTATTTAATATGCATTCATGTGTTAAGAAAGTAGGCGGGCAGCTGATTTTGCGACCCTAGGGATTTAAAAACCTGCTCGGTCTCCAAATGACGATGACAGCTGGCATGGCCAGCAAAACGTAACTTCCAGCCACCAATTGACGTATGTAAAACAGCTAAAAACATCATAGTGTGGTGAAAAATGAATTACAGTATGTTTGACTTAAACAAGCAACTACAATAACTAAACAATCTCAGAATAAAAGAAATAAAACAACCATTTCATATGAATACTATAGTTTAACACAATTAGCCGAAATAACATGCATTTGCCAATATCACATTTTAAATTCAATCATTACCTAAAAAACACATCAATTTAACGAGCAATTTAAATAACAACTAAAACAAATACAATAATTACATACATCTTACATCCGAAAAAACATGTATATGCATTACACATTACAAACACATTACAACATCAATCATTTAATCCCATTCCCAACTCAAGCTCAACAACAGCGACTAAACCATCTTTACAGATTCCAAAATATTTGTTCGCAGTCTGGACGCCTAATGTTCAGGTAGTCTACTGCATTTTTGATGTGTTCGCAGTCTGGACGATTTTACCCTTGTTCGCAATCTGGACTGTTCGCAATCAGGACACAACCATATTTACTTTCTAAATTCTTTTTACGGGAAAGAGTCCTTCACCAATATCAAATCAGGAATATTCTCAATGCATTTATTTTACCATAAAATCCAGACAATTATTTAAATGTATAAAAATTATATACAGCATTTATTGCTCAATGTTTACAATTTAAGAATTAGGAAATGTGAAAATATGTTTGTCAAGTGTGTACTGGCTGTATTATGATGTTGAGTGGTTGAAGCATGCTCATATTAATACGAGTTGATTCCTTACTTAATTGTCACTATTACCATAAACATTTTATTTCATTTCCACGTGTTTCAAATACATTTTATACGTTGACGGAAAAAAACTATATGTAATTTATACATCATTTGATGTATAAAATTAAGGGGAAATGTCTAGAGAAAGCACAATATCAAAAGTGTTAATTTGTATATATCTTAATATCCACAACATTTGCGTAATAATACCAAATCCTTCCCATTCTTGCGAGTTCAGTCGAGCGGTGGTAATATGGGACAGTCTCTACCCTTGTGAACAATAGCTGGCTCGAGTCACGAGCCCAAGCCCTACAGCAGGTATACCGGGGGTGATCATGGCAGGGGGGGACCTTTCCGGGGTGTGCATTTTCAAAACGATCGGGGTTAACGTATCCGGTTAACATCAATTCTAATTAGAAAACCTGGTAATTGTATATGATAAGTGAATATAATTATCTAATTAATACGCAAACTCGAAAATAACTCGTCATTGCTGCAACTGAAATTGAGTGTCCGCGGCCGGAAACATCACCCCCCGGTCTCTGACGTCAATATGACGTAGGGGGGTGATGTTTCCGGGGGCGACCTTTCCGCGTCCCCCGCCCCACCACAACTGGAACGTGAGCTCTGTTCGTCATCCTTCATGTCGCTCACAGTGGTTACATAATACGAAAAAGAGAAAAAAGAGGAGGTGTTTGTGTGTTGGTAAATAATAATTTCAAAATTAAAATCAGGCCTGATCTTGGAAAATTTACAGTTGACTCATATTTTGAATGTTGTGGTGTTCAGATCACTCATCCGCTTGATTTAATTGTGCTTTGTGTCTACAGACCTACCGTTTATACCAGAATTGCATATGATACTTTTTTTGATGGCTTGCGTTCTCTATTACAATACTCTATTTTGAAGAATCCTAAATCCTATATTGTACTAACGGGAGATTTTAACATTAATATTTTAAAAACTAATGCTCAAACTGAAGAATTCCTTTCATTATTAAATTCTTTCAAACCTTTCGCAACAATAAAGGTCCCCACTCGGGTTTCAACTCTCTCCAGTACATGTCTTGATAATATTATTACCAATTTTAGCCCTAATATATGTATGTCTTATGTTGTACAAAATGGTTTATCTGACCACCTTACTCAGTATCTTAATGTGAATTGTGAGTCTATCATTAGAAAACATAAGGAACCTGTTATTAACAAAAAAACAATATTTGTGAGACATTTTTCTAAGGTAAATATTTCCAACTTCCTTAATGTTTTAAAATCAGAGGATTGGTCTTACCTCTATCAGAATCTGTATTTAACATCTGATGTAAATATTCTTTATAAGAGTTTTCTACATATGTTTAAACTACATTTTGATGCTTGTTTTCCATTTGTTAAGTCTAGAGATAGTGTTAGTCAGACTAAGGATAAAGGTTGGTTAACAATTGGGATAAGAAAATCTAGTAAACGCAAACGAGAGCTCTATGATCTTAGTAAACACTCTTCAAGCACTCCTTTTAAAAATTATGTAAAAAAATACAGCAAAGTTCTAAGTAAATGTATAAAATTAGCTAAAATTTCATACCACAGAAATAAAATTAAAACATCTTCAAATAAGACTAAAACTGCCTGGCAGATTGTGAAAAAAGAAACAAATACTGCTGCTAGTAACAAGAACAGGTTTCCTTTTTTGTCTCAATCTAGAAATATTAAGGATCAGTTAAATATAGTCAATAAATTCTTTATAGAGACTTGTAAGCTTTTAAACATAAGTTCTAATGCTGATAAGTCAATCAAATTTTTAGAACAAGGAATCCATCCTGAATCCATGTTAATATCATTCAAAATGACAGATCCTCAAGAAGTTCAGCAAATAATTAATGATTTAAAACCTTCTAAATCTTCAGGATGGGACGAAATATCACCTTTTATCTTAAAACAATGCTCATCTTTCATCTCAACACCTCTTGCTCATTTAATTAACACTTCTCCAACGGTTCCCAACGGTCGTTGTATCCTTCCGCGTTACGTCATGGTTAGACTGACTTGTCCATTGCCTGTCGCGGATTTTAAATCTTTTGATTTAAAAATCGGCTCAACCTGGACTTGTGTTATCTAGTTTACTGTTAAGTTAACTAGACATTAGTTATTGTGAATTCATTAATTTTCGACTCGTTTTCCTAAACAGATCTGCCATAGAAATAAAGTACACGCGCATCCACGCAAGACAATTTTTCCTTTTAATCAACGGTTATTGTTTAAAAAAAACTTTTGTAAGATAAACTCACTACAATTTAACGACTTAGGGTCATTCATTTTTATTGAAGACAAAAACATGAAACTTAAATAATTTTGAAAAATAAGTTATTAGTTTCTTAGGATTTTTTGTAGGTGTATACCTGGTTTAATATTAATACCCATACTTATTTTCTTTTTCAGCATTATGACAATAAATTACAAAATAAGTTACCTAACAACTTCATCAATTAATTGTAATTCACGTGTGTATGGCCTAAACAAAAATTATGAAAATGTATTGTTCGGTTATAATTTCTCTTGAAACCGTATTGTGGTGAAAATAATAATACAATCAACCAAAAACATAAAACAAAATATACATCGTTGATACAGAGTACAACAGACTAAAATGTACTTTGTGTGGACTAGCGCGCACCTGTTTTTCTATTTAGAAGAATTTGAGAAAGGATACAGAACTATAGACTCGACCCAACCGGGTAACGTACTTACCTAACGTATTTTGACCTCTTGAGTCAAGGGTATTGCCCAGAGAAGTTCATACCAGATAGATATATCCCAAAAATCTCATTAGGAGATATCTTAAACCAAGATTTCTATTGAATTTATCATGCTCTGCTTGAAATTCCATTTCATGCTTCAGGAAATACCGTACCGTTACTTTGGTACTAGGTGCACGCTCATTCTTCCCGTGTGTGGACGAAACGAAGGTAGCCTAGTTAATAAGGCTGAGCTGGTTAGTAAGGCGACCAGACTCCACCGTAGTACTCTAGGTCGGCGCACAAAGGACTACACTGGATCGAGCAGGCATGCATGCTCAATGCTCAAACAGTGTCTTGCAGAGCAGATCATTTCGAGCATGCCTGAGGCCTTGGTGCAGATGTGGTGAATGTGTATGGTCATAACTTTAATGACAAGTCAACAAAACATTATGGCCTTTGTTGGTTAGACGTCCAGAACAGGCTGTCATATAGGAAATATTCAGTATCCAGAGAATTTTGTTTTATGCTAAAGTTCATCAACTTATTTTTGGTGGGATTGACATCATATTACCTTTGTACTTGGGACAAAACTTTGCTGAGACAGGGGTGCCCATCCCCCCTAGACTCATGACGCACCCCCCCCCAATTGAGCAACAGCCCCCCCTATAAATGATGTACACAACAAATGAGAAACATTATTCCCCCGCCCAGCACTATTTGTAAAACTATAAAAGAAGTTTTATAATTGTTTTCAGATATTTAAAATTCAAACCCAGTTAATCTATATCAATAAAGTTATAGTTTTGTCTGTACATTGTTCAGAATTATACATATTTTGGGTTATTTATGTTTTATACATCGAAGAAGTTGAAACATGTCTTATCTCCATTTATGTCCGTCTGTCACGGCCCAGAAGGCATTTTATGCAGCCTACTCATGGCCTACTCTAAAGAAAACTAGAGTACCGATTATGATTCTAATGGTTTAATTGTATCCACAGGATTGGCGAGAGAGTCCTTATAGCCATTAAAATATGACATCACTATTTTGGAAATAAAATAACGGACGATCAAAAATACAATTTTGTGTGATTTTTCTAGTTTATTTTCTCCATGTTTACTACATACGTCATTAATTTATGAAATACTAATAATCTGTTAAGAGAACACGTTATACAGGGTGACAAAAAAGTCTGGAAACGGTTTAATATCTTTTTAACTAAATTCGTTAGAAAATTCAAACCTTTTACATAAACTTATATGTATGAAAACTACTTTTTGCAATCATTGCCATTATTTGACCTTCACCAGGGGACGGCCCACGAGGAGTAGGTACATAATCTTTAATGTAAGCATAGGTTGATATGCACATCATTTTAAAGGTCTGGTCAAGTGGAGTTCATTGCCGAAAACCGCGTCAAAAAAGGTTCATCTGTTACAAAATGGCGGCAGTTCAAAGTTGTTGCGGAATATACCTGCAGAGGCCTTAGTATTGGTAAATACTCATAGTCAACATTAGCAGGGAAATCTGAAACCCGGTTAAATTTGTTTTGAAGATTGAATACTATTATTCTATGAGCTAGTTGACTTTAAAATACAGTTTAAGCTCTCAAACTAATGTTTAATACGAGTATTTGCCCATACTAAGGCCTGTGCAGGTATATTTCACAAGAACTTTGGACAGCTGCCATTTTGTAACGGATGAACCTTTTTGGACGCGGTTTCCGGCAATGAACTCCACTTGACCAGACCTTTAAAATGAAATGATGTGCATATCAACCTATGCTTACGTTAAAGATTATGTACCTACTCCTCGTGGGCCGTCCCCTGGTGAAGGTCAAATAATGGCAATGATTGCAAAAAGTAGTTTTCATACATATAATTTGATGTAAAATGTTTGAATTTTCTAACGAATTTAGTTAAAAAGATATTAGGACCGTTTCCAGACTTTTTTGTCACCCTGTATATGAAATTACGAACAGCTGTTTTGATAAAGATTCTTTTCCTAGCTGTCACTGATATGTTTACATAAATGTTCTTTAAGAATACTGTGTAGGCCCTAACCATTTCCGATCACGTTTGTAAGCAAATCCAAAACCAAGTGAGATTAATAACCGTGTGGCTTTGGCTTACATAACGGGTTTGATTTATCACGAGTACTATATGTAACTGTAAATTAAATTAAATAACTAGCCATCATCCAGGTCGGGAACCAGAGATTCTGTGTGTATCAAGTTGTACTTGAATTTGATTACAGGGAAAAGACCGTGAATCAGTGTTGTACAGGACTGGAAAACTTATCTTTCTATATAAATAAAATTAGAGTTTTATAAGTCACCTCAATTTAAGGAATTTTTTATTGCCAGAATATCCATAACGAATTGTCAGCGTCTTTCCCGATATAACGATCCTCTCTCCCTCCCTTTAGAAACATCACAGCTTCTTTGATGAAAATGAAATGGAAACAACGCTTGCGCCAACAATCGTCTGCTCCGTTATACACTTCTGTCTGCTGTGCGCTATGTTACAACAGATTTCAGATACAACAGCTGGGGAATGATGACGATATAATGCTTAGTACACTGTGATTGAGTGATAACCATGGTAACTTTAGTAAGGCTGTGATTGGCCAATGAGTAGGCCTAAATATGGCGACTTGTTGAATTTGTGTATGTATTGAAGAGACACCTATTAATGAACAGAAGAACAAAGAAAGAGAATAACAAGATTGTTCTCGTTACATTCTTTTTTAAGAGTGTTTTAATTATCTCTAAATATAATTTTACACTTTTTTTATTACTTATCTATCAATTCCTATGCTGTGATACAGCATCGGTAGCCTATCTGTCTATCATGAGCAGTACCTTATAACACACTTTCTAAAGGTTCCTTTAATATTTACGTTATTTATAGCAATGTAATGTTTGGCTAGTGATTAGTTGAGTTTGAGTTAGCTACAATTTTAAACGTTGCCGTTTGTACAACTGAACCAAGATAAATGATTTGAAATTTACAATAATAATGATTGTGCAATATTGAATTTCGTTTATAAAAATGTAAATCGTGACTTAATGGCTGTTTACAGCGTTTTAATGAGTTTGTCATCTGTTTTTATACTATATTGGATTAACCTATTTTTCATTCCCCCCCTCTCCCTATTAACTCAGGTAATCGAGTATACACAATAGTGTAAAGTATTGTAGCCTATGCTACTTGCTACTTGATTTTATTTTAACGAGATTTATGTCAACAAAGCGTTCTGCTGTGTGGTGTAGCTGGACGTGTCTGTACCATGCGTTATCTTTTATCTATCACAGCAGTTGAGCTATCCCGTGCGCTCCCTCGCTTAGATCTCACGTCTTGCTAATCTTAAATACAGTAATAACTTTCTACACGAATCCTAAACTATCCTAAAATCCTATTTTAACTAATTTAATTCAATAATATAACTATTGTCATTAATTATCCACTTTCTATCTGGCGATTTCGTAATGTATTTTGGATTTTCGTCACGTTGAACACTGTTGCAATTAACTTTAGCCCCCCCCCCATTTGAATTTTTTGAGCCCCCCCCAAGAATTTCAATGACGCAGTCTGCGTCACGGCCCCCCCCTTGTGGGCACCCCTGGCTGAGAACATCATTATCAGCAAACTAAAGAAAAGGGGTTTTGACAACTCTCTTTATGTCATTAATTAAAATGGAGATCAGAAAATATCTAATTTTTTGTTGTTGTCTTCAAGTTAATTTTGAAAGAAATCATTTTCGCCCCATAAAAGCCAGTTCACATGATCTAATCAAGACAGTTAGTAAAACTCAACCTGATGAGTGTTTATTGTATTCAACCAAATTACATTAATAGCGGAGCTTTACCTTAGTCGCATTAGAACTACATCGGAATCTGTATTGGAAATTTTCTCTGTATGGTAACCCTTTATCAAACAATAATATTATGATAGAGTGAGTATGATAAATTGAAAAAAAAACCACAACAATAATAGATCTGACAATAGTAATTGTTTTTTTAGCTTTAAAAAAAACTTCAGCTAGAATGTGGAATTTGGAAGTTTTCAAAGTAAAAAATACAACAATAAAATATATTTGCCCCATAACCCTATAAGAAATTCTGTTCTCATCATATGGCTAGGAAGCTTTCGCTTTTCATGCTAGAAAAGTCTTCACTCTCTTACATCCGGTCATATCAAAAGTGGAGTTTCATCAACAGTTTAGCAGCTCTTGATTTCATCCCAGGGTGATAATTTTACAAATAACATCGAGGAATTAAAGACACAAGATATTAAACTTTGTTTGTTTTTAAAACTCTTTTTAACACATCCACTAAACCCATTGGATTTTGAGGTTAAATCTCATACAACCCCCTGTGAAAGGATATTCTCATGGTCCAGCTAGGATGCTTTGTGTAAATCAATTATATTAGATATGCGTTAACTCTCTTATATACAATCATATCTAAAGTGGGGTTTTATCAACCATAGTCATTATAAATTTCATGGGATACTATTTTTTCCTATATACTACCACCATAACCCTTCATCTGGGAAAGACACAATATACTACTTTGTTTTTAAAGCTCTTTTGAACACATCCACTAAACCCAAGCAAGGAATCTTAAGGTTTTCAGAGTGTATAGTGACAAAAATTCATATTTACCCCATAGGATGATGCTTTGTCCATGATGCTTTTCCAAACTCATCATATTGGATATGTATTTACTTTTGTATACCCAGTTTCATCCTAAGTACAGTAGACTCCGTCTTATCCATACCCTCGGGACCGAGACCAGTCCAGATAACGGGTTTTCCGGTTAAACCGATGTCCCCAAAATCTCGTTAAAACGGACCGTTTGAATGCATACTCTAAACAGTATTTGACTTAAAATTAGGAGAGCATTGTATTTAGACACGTAATCACTGGTCTCAAATCATTCTCATAAGAACAATCGTTTCAGTACCGCCCACTTCCTGCCGATCTAGCCCGGTTAAACCGATGAGCTAATAAAAATTATCCGGATAATGATATGTCACTTCCACCAAGTGTAGTACAGTTAAACCGATTTCCAGTTAAAAGTGTCCGGATAAGAGAGAGTTATACTGTAGAGCAATAAGTGTTGTTGCATTAAAATAACATGTGAACCCCTTTTAGCGAATTTCCCTATAGAAAAAAGTGTGTAGAAAAGTGTAGGTGGCACAGTAAGACATGGAGTTGAGACCGATATACTTTTCTATTTTGTTGTCCTCAGGGGCCAAAAAAACTATTGGTTCAAATATATATAAATATATATACATACGCCAGTGAACGTAATAAAATTAAGTAATTTTTGACCGATTTGGATATTATTTTACTTGAAGGTGTAAGGGGGGATAAACTTCAATGATTTTGCAAACCAGCATGATCGGATCAGGGTTTTACCCCGTACCGGTTTAATGGTAAAAATAAGTTTTTCTAAATTTTTACCCTCAAAACACAAATTTTCCTAATTTCTCTCTAGACCATTTTAAAGAGCTTAAAAAACAAATAATTTAGTACACCAAAGTGTTTTTGTACGGTTATTGGTTATGGAGAAAATTCCAAAAATTGTAAATTTAAAATTCCCATGTTATTCTTATGGAGAATATTGTAAAATGTGGTAGTTTGCTTGTTTATGAAAATAATTTGGTCAAACTTGGAAAATTGATTTATTTTACACCTAGCTACTAAAATTTGACTAAAAACACACTTGATTAGCCTCACTTTAGCAGCAAACCTAGGTACTCGTTAAACCTAATGTTATTTAAATAGATTTCATTTAAAATAAATTCAGGCAAATGGAAATTCGCTTAGTACAGAATGCAGGTTTGCTGCAGCAAGGATATTTTACCACTTTTTCTACAACCCTTCAATAGACAATAGACATTAAATACTAATTTGTTTGAATAAGTTTATCATCCATAAAACCCTAAGGAATTTTGATGATTTTACAGTCAAAAGTGACAAAACCCCATATTCACCCCATACAACTCCTTTGAAACATGATAAGAAACACACATTAAAAGGTCATGTGAACATGGTGGCAGGTTAACATAAATACTGTAAAACTATTGAGAATTCACTTTATACAGCGGACATGTTAGCTACAGCACTAACGATGCCTACTCGACTCGTGCGGCCCTAACTATGTGACGGTATTACAACTGCCACTTATTAATATAATTCCTATATAGGATTCCCACATTTCACAGTACTCAAGCTGAACAGAAAACCTAATACCTAACAAATTCATAGTATTTTTATGGATTCAAGCGTGTCTCAATGCGGATAAATGGAATTGACGTACTGCATTATGGGCACGTCTACAGGAAACCTGATGTCAAAGTCTGGACTTGAGGTGAAAAATTTCCTACAAAGCAATACATGTCCGCTCTACATAGTGTCTTATCATAACCGCTCTATTATAGTGTAGTGGTTTAGGAGCTACCATATATGCTTAGTTGTGTTTTAAAAAATGTTTAATCCATCGCATCTCCTGCCACATGCGGGATAATGTCAGTAAGATTCATGATTACGAGAAGCATATTTGATGCCAACATCCATCACCAGATAACTTAAGGCTATGGCCCTAACGCAATCAGTGAGATAAAAGTGCGGGAATGGGTAATGGAGTGAACAAGACCGTGAAATTTTTTTATGGGGATAGCCCAACTCTGCGCGGTGGTCAAATTTAAGCCGGGAAAAGTTTCATGGTCCCGAAGGGTCCAGTCCAACTCCGCGCGGTGGTCACTTTTAGTGTATAGTCTAACTCCGCACGGTGGCCACATCTAATCTCTACGCTACTTTGTGCTTTCTGATGAGATATGACGTGTTTAATATAAGGTATTCTATATACATACTGTGTGTCCCCAAAGTAATGTTACCGGTACACTTTTATTTGTTCATAGCTACTGTATTCATGTGACACGTTAGGTTAGGTTAATGGTAGGTAAATTCAAATGAAACATAAGTATTCTATTTTGTATAATTTAACTTTATTCTATTAGTTAGAGTGGTTTCATACATTTTTAAGTTAAGTATATTTGTAACAATTTCAAACTTCAAATACAAGCCTGAAGGCTGTGAGAGCCAAAATTGACCACCATGCGGAGTTTGACAGTCGGTTTTGACATATTTATGACCACCGCGCGGAGTTGGAAAAGCCCCCTTTTTCTTTAGTGGTCTTTGGTGAGAAGTTGGGAGTATCCAACAAAAAAAACAAATAAACCTCAGTCATTTGGCAATGAGTGTCTCGTGTTAAAAAGCATAAGAATGACCTTACCACGTACCCAACGGATTCAATGGATTCCAATTCTTAAAATCACAAAGCGAAGCGTACGCCTACATGTCAGTTACAGAGCTGGAAGTTCAAAAGTTGTATGTCATTTTGTTCACGAAGGATGTTAATAATTG
Source organism: Macrosteles quadrilineatus (assembly GCF_028750875.1). Lineage (NCBI taxonomy): Eukaryota > Metazoa > Arthropoda > Insecta > Hemiptera > Cicadellidae > Macrosteles > Macrosteles quadrilineatus. The sequence continues at coordinate 34,614,874 of NW_026542594.1, read as the reverse complement.
GTCAGGAGCCTTGTGTGGGGTATGAAGGAACTATGGATTTTGGTTTGATTTAAACGCAAAAAGATGCATTACTAAATAAAAACATTTTGGTAACTTCAAAATTATTGGTTCTTGCCCAATAAGTTGCCAATAATTGTTGTTGGTTGTTGGATGCTTTAAGTTTAAACTTTTGACCATCTTTGATAACATTAAACATAAATTGTAGTTTTGTTAGTGGATTTTTAATAATAATTCAAGTAGGCCCTAACAGTTTGTTTCTATGATAAGAGGTTAGGCTATTGTTTATAGCCTACCGGATACTTACAAAGCCGTATTTACATCTATATAGCCTATAATACGCCTACACAAAACTTGTTGACTGAACTCTACTCGACTGAACTCATACTGCATTCCAGACAGGAAACCTAATGTCAACGGCTGCACTCACAAACTCTTTTGCAATACATGTCCGCTCGGTCTATTATTAACATTTAAATTTAACCTCCGGGTGGACTATCTACTGTATTAGACCAAATTTCATAAATAGTGAAGGTTTACCTTAAAAACACAAATGAGATGGGAATATAGGTTTAAATTGGTCATGTTATCTCTAATTTTTATTGGGACAAGAAAATTAGATTGATTTTTGACGCAATTTAACAATCACAATTAATGCAAATGGTCTGATTAAGACTGCAAGACTCAACCTGGGAATTGATATATTTGTATTGGACCAAATTTCATAAATAAGTAGTAAAGGTACGGTTACACCAGAGCGAACAGGATCAAACAAGCAGTAACAAATGCGAAATTCACTTCGGTGTGACCTCAAGCGACAGCGAACACCAATCGGCCGTGTTCGGCAGTGCTTGGTAGTCGCATATTCGCGTTCGCACCTGCTCCATCGATTGTCGGTTTCAGCGCGAATGATCAAAGGAAATTCGCTTTCACTCTAGTTCGGTGCTCGCTTCAGTGTGACCACATCGGAGTGACTCCAGTCTGGTCCTTGCCGGTGTCTACATTACTGCTATCAACAAGTTGATTAGGTCAAAGGTAGTTTTTTTGTTGTACTATAATTGATTATTCATATTTTGTTAAACTATGGAGTGGACTGATGACAAAGTGTTAGGAGCTAATTGAAGCAAGGCCAGTGTTATGAGATCCTAGTAGTGGTGATTATAAACTGTTAAATAAAATATTCAAAGTTTTTTTATTAATTTTGTACTATACAGTTAGTCTGCTTAAGAACTGCACGGTGACGATAACAGGGACGATAACTTGTGGTGGCGGAGCACAAGCAAATGACGTTTCAATCAAGACGATTCGTGTGTGTTCACTTTGGTGTGACTACTCCCATTCTCAAATGTTCGCGAATGCTAGCGAACCACAGCAAACAGCAGTGAACGTTCAGTTTCGCTCCTGTTCACTCTGGTGTAACCGTACCTTTAGTGTCAACCTTAGTTGCATTAGAAATACATGCGAACCTGCATTGGCGATTATCTAGGAAACCCTTTATCAAATCATAAAAAGGGTGGTTTACTAATTTGTTAGTTATTGTAAATTCTCCCAATAATTAAATACAAATTTTTTAGTTTTAAGATCTTCAGTGTCATATTAACAAACAACTTTATTTCGCCGTCATTTAACACCCATACCATAAATTCCTTCCCACGAATGTGCGTCTACATGCATAAACTTTGACAAAAATTTCGTCACAATCTGAGCGTTATCATGCTTGAATATTATTGCAATGGCTACAGTTTTGGGCATCAGGGACCCTAAAATTAAAATATAAAATTCACATGCTAAGATATTACTGTACTACTTACAGTAAAAACTTTTCAATCTCTAAAATTAATGAGCAACAGTTTTTCAATGTGTTTTTTTTTCTTCATAATACAATATGTTTGTAACACATTATATTAAGAATCTAATATATCAAGATTGTAACATATTTGCTTAACTTGTTCCTGGAGCCTACCAGAGATTCATGAGGATAATTGTTAAAAGTTATCTATATCATTTATGAGTTCTTTTAAGTTAGGTTACTTGACATTTTCTTTAGCCTACTCTGCAACCAAAACCATGTTGAAAACAAAGTTGGTGAGCTACGAGGGCCATTTCTTTATGAAAGGCATTTTTAGGTACGGATCCGTACTTCGCTTCTACCTCACCGCTAACTGGCATCATCTGTAAACAGATTGACACAATTCATATCTCTGTAGCTACCATGTATGCTTCGCTGTGTTTGAAAAATTGTTTAAACCATTGCATCTCCCGCCTGGTGCAAGATAAAGTCAATAATAGGATTTTTTATATAAGAAACATATTCGACGCCGACATCCATGGCCAAATGACTGAAGGCTAGAGAGTATTAATGCACTGAGTGAGATAAAAGGGCGGAAATGAGTTATGGAGTATAAAAATGGCTGTGAAATATTTTTTCTTCGTGGTCTTCTGTGGGAAGTTTGGATAACTGCCTACCCTACAAAAAACACAAATTCCGCCTATATGAACATTTTCACGGCAATCTCTTAGCCTAACTCTCTAGCCTATTTCTGCACTTAACCAGCTATCATTTTGTCAGGGTCACAGGGATCTGGTGATGAATGTCAGCATTCAATATGTTTCTCATGTCAAAAAACCTATCACTGACCTTATCTTGCACGCGGCAGAAGATTCAACCGATTATAGGCTTAAACAAAACTTCAAAACACACAGTGAAGCGTAGACCTACATGTCAGCTACAAAGCTGATAATTGTGTCATTCTCTTCACAAATGATACAAGTAAGTGGCGAGGAGCCTTGAACTGGCGTACCTACTGGCAAACTACGGATTAATACACAATCACAGATCTAACTTAAAATACCCCCACTCCAGCAAACCTGCCGGCTAAGCAAATGTTCATTTGCTTGAATTGATTTGCAATTAAATCTATTTAAATAACATTAGGTTTAGCGAGTACCTAGGTTAGCTGTTAGAGGGAAACTAAGAAAGTGTGTTTTTAGTAAAATAATAACAGCTTAGTATGAAATAAATAAGTTTACGATGTTTGATCAAAATATATCCGTAAACAAGCAAAATACAACACTTTACAATATCCTCCAAGAATAAAATAGGAATTTAAAAATTATAATTTTTTTAATATTCTTCCTAACTGATAACCGTACAGAAACACTTTGATATTGGCCTACTGAATTATGGTATGACATTCTCTTTAAAAAGGTATCTTTAAAAGAGAGAAATTGGGAAATTTTATGTTTAGAGGGTCAAAAATTAGAAATCGCAATTTTTACCCTATAAAACCCCCTGTAAATCCCTGTTCCCATGGTCCCATGGATAATGCTGATTCGCGAACTCATCCAAGTTTATCCCACCTTACTCACCATCAAACCGGATTTCATTAAAATCTGACAATAATTACACAAGTTATCACGTTCATGGACACATTGATAATGATAACATTATATTAGGTACGGTATATAAAAATTTGAACGAATGGTGTTTTTGGCCTCTGAGGACATCAAAACAAAAAAGCAAATTGGTCCCGGGCCTAGGTCTAACTGTGCCCACCTGCGGTAATAGCTATTTCCCTATAATTAGCATTAGGCAAATTTGCTGAAACCGCCCTCGTAACTTCAAATGTAGTGGTTGGGTAATAGCTATTTCCCTATAATTAGGCAAATTTGCTAAAACTGCCCTCGTAACTTCAAATGTAGTGGTTCTTGCCCCTGTATATGCTTTAAATTTAAACTTCTGATCATTAACTTTGATAACATTAAAATAAATTAGGCCTAGAGTAGAGATAACTTAGTTGTTGTTCTAATTATAATTCAAGTAGGCTATAGTTTATAGACAACTCGCAAACCCAAAAATAGCCTGCATTGGGTCTGATGATGGTTGGAATGTAATATCCAATTAATAAAGCTCACCACTTACCATCTTTCATGTATAAATTATTTACCATCTTGTGAGTGAACAGTATAAGCGTAAATAATGTTTTAACTTTAGTGTTGTAAATATATGTTTTATTGTATAGTATTATAAAATTTGACGCTATCTATCCGTAACTACGGTCAAAGATATCGAAGACAAGTATCCAAGTAAGTAAGTTATTAGACGTATATTGTAAGTTAATTAAACTCTCAGAACATAGCCCAGCCTAGGCGTACATAACTTAACAGGCCAAACTAACCTACACAAGTTTCTAGGCTACTGTAAGTTAGGCTTACTAAAAAAAGTTCAAGCTTAAAGTAAGTTTATTGAACATAGGCTAGCCTTAAATGTTTTAGTGGCTTAGTTACTTAAGTTAGGCTAGTTTTCAAGCATTTGACTAAAACCTGACTGAAGTAAGTTAAATTCTTCATTTCAAACAGGCTACAAATATATTAAAATAAAGTATAATAAACTAAACACTACTTTTACAGAGCAGCTCAAGTAGGCCTAGCTTAAGTTAGTTGTCTAGCGTTCGAAAAAAACATTAAATCAATTTAACGTTACTTGGTTAACTTAAGTTATTTGTCAACTCGAGAGTGTTGTTTTGGGGCCATTGTTATTGATATCAATTCTGTTTATTAACAGAATAACACACTCGCTCATTATTTATGGCCTTTTAAATAAAGTCATTGTCTCTCTCTAAAAATGCCACCAGTGTCGAAACTGAAAAAAGGGCACAGACATTAAAGTTATTTGACAGTTCTAAGTTAATTGATCAAGACTATTGACTGGTGTCTACAGTCGTATAACGATAAGTACACTAACTTAACTTACTCCCATATTATTTGTCAACTTGAGAGTGATTTTTTGGGGCTATTATGGATGTCAATTTTGTTTATTCAATACACTCACTCACTATTTATGACCCTCTAAAGTCATCGTCTCTAGCCTAAAAATGCCTCTGATGGTGTCTAAATTGAAAAAAGCTCACAATGCTTTGAGTTATTTGACAGTTCTAATTGATTAGGCCTACCGACTGGTGTCTACAGTCGTACACCGGTATGCTAATTCAACTTACTCCCATTTAAAATGCTCTCTGTCTCCATACCAAATTAGGTTTAACCTGTTCGACCAACCTAAGTTACAACTCCCTCATTTGAACAGAAGTGGGCTGTTGAAATTTTGGGGGTTCAGCACTAACTTACTTAAGCTAAAATTGGTTAAAAGTATGCCACTCATTTTAAAAACATAATGCCATGGCCTAGGAAGGCCTAACTTATATAGAAATTAATTTGTTGCCTAATTTAACTAAGCCCCTATGCTAGAGCATAGCCCAGTCTAGGCTTTTAAGTTAGAGGCCAAACTTAACTAAACCTTCTACTTCTATGGAACTTCCACTTCATGGAACTTCTATGGTAAACTAAGGCCTAGTCCTAGTGAAAATGATTACATTTAAGAGTCAGTAACCTTAAATATTAAGAAGATAAACACCACTTCAGACTCAATTTCATAGGCTACTACGGAAAGGGGAAAGTTTTAAAGCTTATAAACCCTGTACTTTGTACTGAACCTAAGTTATGTTTGAGAGTGGATAGTTAAGTTACCTAACCTAGGCATTAATTAGTAGTAGTAGGTACTCTACCTTGATCTGGAAAATGATGGTCCAGTACAACTGACGTGACAACTGGGTTGTCTTATTAGGATGATTAGGCAAAGGTAATATCTAAAGAATGATATCTGAGAATAGATGTTTACATTATTTTTTACATTATTATAACTGCAATGAAGTTAGGTAACCCTAGAAGTAGCCAACTTTTAAGCACGGTTTCAATCATAGAGTAAGTAAAAGAATCTAGAGATGTAAGCGTAATGTAACGCATGAAATAAAACGTGTTTTTAATAAAATAAAATTCTAAATCAAGGCAATTAAATAAGTTAACTTTACTAAAAACTAAAACATCACAACAGACATTGTTTTGAAGTTTAAGTTTCACGGCTGCTGACGACGGACGACGGTTGATTTTGCTAGTCAAATGAACAACTAACGGAGCTAACTGAGTTAAAAAAACGTGTCAAATAGCTAACTTTATTGAGTTAAGTTAAATCGAAAACATTCACGAAATTTATTGGAATATAGTTTATTAAGAACTACACAAAAAAATAAATTCGTGGTACAAGAATCAGATTTTTTTATGTTGTAATAAAAAAGCCTTTATTTAACAAAGATTTAGCAACATTTTTTTCAACCCGATACAGAGGACTTCACTTCGTTTCGTCCAATTATTCGGAGGCCACTTGACGTTTTCTAGAGGGATTTTTTTACCTAAGTTAGAAAAACATGATTAGAAAGAACATACTTTAATTAACTTACTGTCCAAATATGAAATGATTGCAATTGCAATTAGCGGTTTTTGAGTTCTGCCTCCCAGAAGGCAAGATTGAGTTGAATGCGTCACCGCCCCTAGCCCTAGCTGCCACACGAACTCCGCCGAGTAGATACTGAGTAAATACTACTGCGCGCTGTAGCGGTTATGTTAGGTTGTGTTTCCTCGTTTCATTATGAATCTAACAATACAACATGAGTGACGATACCTGAGATACAGGCGGTGACAGGTGATGCGCGCGCTCCGGCCATTGGTCAACGACCTGACCTTGGCCTACTTGGAGGGGATTTGGCGATGGTATGACTCATCTGGTATCATTCCATCCATAACGAAACTAAGAAAGTTCTACAAACATATTTGTATGATAACCCAACCTAACATAACCGCTGCAGCACGCTGTATAAGGGTGGCCTCCGGATAATATCAAAGTAGCATTAATACCGTACTTTTACTCTTGGCACAATGGGTTCGGGACATTCCACTAATGTACTGTTGAAATTTGTATGAAATAATTGATTCATATTTAAAAGTATCTTTACTAACTAAACTAAATCTGTGTACAGCTTGTAAACAAATCAAATATAAACAATAACAATAATCACATAATAATGACATCTATCTATCCATCTATCATCTACTAAATCTATCTATACTATTATAAAGAAGAGGTGGTGTTTGTGTGTTTATGATATAAACTAAAAGCTACTGAACCGATTGGACTCAAATTGGACAAAAATCAAGCTACCGCTCCGAGGATTAGAACGGTGTCCGGGCAAATGCGGACACGGAATATTGGGGACACATCATTAAAGAGGGCAAAAGCGGACACTAGAGATTACTGCTACCTGACAAGGGGTTGACAGGTCTCTGCAAATATTTCAAGGGTGGAACATTGCGGACACATGTATCTACGATGGGGAAAAAGGTGCGAGGGAGGGAGGCCACGGGTATTTGGCAGTTTAAATCTTTATCAGCTAGACTATCCCTATACTATTATACGCGTTACGTTTGTGCTTACAATGTATAAATTCTCCAAGGATTTCCAAAACTGGAACTAATAGCCTTCAACAAATGTTGTTATTTATTATGAATATTTCGTGGAGTTTACTGTTAATAATTAAATTTTCATTAGAGAGCGCTTGCCAGATTGACAATGTTTGTTAATTAAATAAAGAATAAAGACGGGGAATCGCTAAGAGATATTGGTTTTCTTACTTTATTAGCAAACAGCTGTCATCTGGACTAAATCATTGTGTGGGAAGTTCGTAAAACCAGTGTAGTGTGGCGTAAAAGTTTTTTACCGTGCACTTAGTCAGCAAAATTCAACGGCCTATTTTATTTTCTGAAATATTAAAATATTATAATTTATGTTATATCCAAACAAATTTTTTCATGAGTTAAAAATGTACTAGGCCTAATTTTTCTGTGTAGTATGATGTCAGGAATCGTAGGCTGGTTTTATGCACCGCGACAGTCGCGAGTCGCGCCACGTCTTGCGGCTGACAAAAATGTCACGCGACAGCGACACTTTTTTGTCGCGTAAACTCACATCCGGTGGTGGGGGAATTAAAGAAATCAGTCTGTTCTCAATCCGATGTTGTTTGTTGTGTTTTGATGTAGAAGTGATTATTAAGTTGTTTAAATATAGACCCTGTAGTGTTGTACACGTTAATGACAAAACCCCAGTTATTTAAACAACACATACAATTTACAGTTGGAATTGGGTCAACCCTCTTAAAAATTACATTACATAATATAATGATGTAATTTATATTACAAATAAAGAGTAAAGAACTCATTTATATACTAACTAGCAGAGTGCTGCACCCTGTTGGTAAATCTTATAACTTTTTAATGCTTTTCCATATCATAGAACCAACTTTTTTAGTTGAAACAGCTGACTAAATTCTTTAATTCCCTTTAAATATGAATACTCATAAGGTTAACATGGGGAATTACAGAGCCACTGGGGCGGAGCCCGAAAGGATTTTTGAGATAAGAATATGCCTATGTGTTAATCGGGAATGTAAGCTATCATCATGCCAAATTTGAGCCCAATCCGTCCAGTGGTTTATGCGTGATTGAACTTCAAACAAACAAACAAACAAACAAACACACAAACTTTCACATTTATAATATTAGTAAGATTATTAACATTAATCAATATAAATATATGGAGAATATACCTAGTGGAGTATGAAAAATACTACTGTCCCTGTCGCGGTGCATAAACGTGCCCATTTGACCCAATAGAACTTGAACCGCGCGCGACACATTTTTTGAAGCTGCGATTCTAAAACCTGTCGCGGGTATTTAGAGTCGCTCCGCGGCAGTTTGTCGCTGTCGCGGTGCATAAATGCTCCCATTTAACTCAATAGAACTTGAGTCGCGCCGCGACACGCGACACGCGACTGTCGCGGTGCATAAAACCGGCCTAAGCCTCACTGTTCTCGCACGAAAATCCTGTGAAAATCCGCGAACTGTCGTGCTTGCACGGTAAAACACCACTTACCGGGCTAGTAGTGTAATATACTATTCCTGTAGGCCTGTCAAAACTGTACGACGTGACTATCGCCTTGGCAATCAATTGACAAAGGTAACCCGATGTCAAATATGAGCCTATAAACAATGCTATATGGTATGAAAACTTTTATAACATTAAAAGCCTTGTATAATTTTAATGATGCCCGGCTTCAAAAAGGGCGATATTTATCTAAAATTTGGCATTTTTATTTGATGCGTGTTTATTGAGAATAATTTGTAATGAATAATTGACAAATAATAATGGACCACACTCTATCCACTTGTTCTAACTATTAATATCATATAGAACTCGTTAACAGAATGATGTTCAACTTATATTCCATTCCAGCTTTCAATAAGTAGTTGAAATACAAACAATTGGTCTTTTTATAAAGAATACATTAAACTTAAGAGATATTTATAACGTCAAATATATTGGGGGTCGATGTAAATACACATTAAAAATGGTAGAGAAATTAGTTTACATTTGTAAACCTATTATACCTGACTGGGACTTGTGGCGTCGTCCTGTAATCCAGCTACTAGGAGGTCACGAATTGTGGATATTTATAGGGATGCACTGTGGATGTGATGCTCCCTGGTTTGGATTAACGTCCGCACTAGTGAGTACTACGACTATCCGCAGTACTATCCTGATAATTAGACCAATTCGTAAATTACAAGGAAAATATGTGGTTCGGATTCCACTATAAACTGTAGGTCCCTTAGTTGCCATTAGCTGTATGGGCTATTAATTAACAGCTGTGTCTAAGGAACATGTCAGCCTTAGTCACTAACAAGACTACAAGATCGCGCCACTCATCCTTCACTCATATTTGGGTTAAAATACGCACATAGTGGCGTCCCGATCTTAATTAATTGATAATTGATAATTGATACATGTAAAACTAAAACGAAACATATCAAATGCACCTCTGAACAATATTATCAATATGTTAGTTATAAAAATTTGGTTTAAGTAAATTGATTAAGTTCACTGGTATTTTTCTGTTTGGAATTTCGCAAACGTACAATTCTTGGGGCGCGAATCAATGCCAGAGTAGGGGTGTTACTGGTATTTTTCTGTTTGGAATTTTGCAAACGTACAATACACAGGGCGAGTTTACCTGGGTTGGAAGGTAACTATTAGATGTCAGTTTGCTTCTTACCGTCACAGTGTACGCATCCTTCGGTATGGAAGTTACAACTACGCAAAAGGGTAGGCCTTGTGCTCTTTATAAGGGATACGCATATTGGTTATTATTCCTATAATCTGTTCAGTCAAATTGTTTATATAGGGAATAATCTATTACCGTGATTCGGCACAACAGGATAGGCATAATACATCCAATACCACAAATGGAAATTCGCTAAACATAGGTGTCATGGCAAGACCTAGGCCCGAAACCGAAACAGATTTTTTTGTTTGTTTTAAGCTCCCCAAATAAAGGCCAAAAACAGTCCGTTCAAATATGAATGTGCAAAATAGAGATATTTGTACATGCGTCTATTGGCACTATAACTCAAGTAAGAAAAATACGATGTTGGCAACATTTGAAACAAACGTGTAAAAATCTACGTTTTTCAAAGGAGATCGCGAACCAGCATGGCCGGATTAATAAAGTAAGCTTAAACCAATACATCTCTTAGCGATTCCCCGTCTTTATTCTTTATTTAATTAACAAACATTGTCAATCTGGCAAGCGCTCTCTAATGAAAATTTAATTATTAACAGTAAACTCCACGAAATATTCATAATAAATAACAACATTTGTTGAAGGCTATTAGTTCCAGTTTTGGAAATCTTTGGAGCATTTATACATTGTAAGCACAAACGTAACGCGTATAATAGTATAGGGATAGTCTAGCTGATAAAGATTTAAACTGCCAAATACCCGTGGCCTCCCTCCCTCGCACCTTTTTCCCCATCGTAGATACATGTGTCCGCAATGTTCCGCCCTTGAAATATTTGCAGAGACCTGTCAACCCCTTGTCAGGTAGCAGTAATCTCTAGTGTCCGCTTTTGCCCTCTTTAATGATGTGTCCCCAATATTCCGTGTCCGCATTTGCCCGGCATTCATTAGAACTACCCCCCCCCCCCCACCTTCGATATTGAACTAGTATCTGGGGCCCTATTTTTGAAATGGTTGACTGTTGAGTTGAGTGTCGAGTCATTCTATTTCCAATCGTTTCGTATTTTTAAAACGATTGACGGTGGACTTATACAACCAAAACTACTCAACACCTATCTAGCTGTTGAGTGGAGGTTGACTGCATTTTCTTCTTCCTCTCTTTCGGCAAAAATTACTCTTTTTGAGTCGACGCCATATTGTTTTGTTATTGCTTTAATTTACTAATTGCGATTTAGAGGTTATGTATTTGTTGTCAATGTCTTAGCACCCAATACTTTATACGATTGTTAATTTGATTTACTGTGTCAATACTAGACTATTTAATCTATTTACTTTGTTATAAGACTATTTAATTTGTTTGAAATACACTAGGCATACTAATTGAACTTATTAAAAGATAATTATTGTTATTAGACCTATGATTTAAGGTAGATTGTGGTAGAGAGAAACAATATCATAGTTTGTTTCAATACCATTCACCTAATAAAGGGATCAAATTAATTTAAGTTACGATAAGCTTTCAGTGCAATGGCAAATAGCCATAAGCTTTAACCTAAATAAAAACACAATTAAAAATAACATGAAACAAAACGATGAAGAAAACTAAAATAAGGTGATGTGTTCTGAAATATATACGAAGAAAGCAAATAATAAATTAATAATGTATTTAGGATATGCCTAAACTTATAATGTGCTACACCATAAAACAAACAAACATCCATAGTAAATTTTATTGTTAATACTTATAAGTTAATATAAGGTACTTTTGCAATCACTAAGATTAAGCAAGACATAACCTCAATCTCTCAAGAACGGAGTTGACAGTTTGCTGAATTTTTATTTCAGGATTAGTGTTGCCTATAGTATTATTTTGAGGCTTCTGATTGGCTGAGGGAACATCATTACCGCGACGATACGGTTAATGCCATCGGCCTCGGTGGTGTAGAGGATAGAATGCTGGGCTGATGATCCGAAGGACCCGGGTTCGAATCCCACCCGTAGCACTATTTTTTTGTATTGGATTTTTTTCATTATCAACAAGTTTGGTTGGTTTGGTTAGGTTATGACGGTTTAATTTTATAATTAAAACATTATGAAATTGAATTTGACCCATTTATAGTTTTATTTTATGAACAGATTTTTTTCGGTTAAACCTTCATTTGATTTTTCATTATAAGCAAGTCTGGTTAGTTTGGTTAGGTTATGATAGTTTAATTTTAGAATAAAAAAATTATAAAATAGGATTTCAGGCATTTATAATTTTATTTTATGAACAGAACTATTTTTTCGATTAATAAACCTTCATTAGATTTTTTCATTGTCAGCACGTTTGGTTGGTTAGGTTAGGTTATGACAGTTTAATTTCATAATAAAAAAATATAAAATTGAATTTGAGGCATTTATAATTTTATTCTATGAACAAAAAAAATTTTCAATTACTAAACCTTCGTTATAGTCAATCAGAAGCCTCTAAATGACACTGTTGGCAAAATTAATCCTGAAAAACAAATTGTGCTGACAGTTTACCTCAGTAGTATCTCGAAATATGGTAGATTGAGATTAGCTGATCCAGATTTTAGAGTAAGAAGAGGTAAAATCGAAGATCACAAAAACTCTGCATTGTGATTGGTTTAAAATGACGTCATCTGAATTTCGGGCGGTCGTATGCTCTACATTTCCAAAACGAGTCACTCAACTAGTGATTTCCAACTCACTTCCAAACTGTTGGATTTCAAAAATACCAAATCCTGTTGTTGGTTGAGTCGAGTGTTGACTGTAGAGTCAACTGTCAACCATTTCAAAAATAGGGCCCCTGCTCCACGGGCTTTCAAAATTCTGAGGTGAGGGATTTTTAACTTATTTAATACGCAAGCAGGTTTTTCTGTGACATTTAGGCCCGGTTTCCCCAAAATGGTGTAAACTACGTTTATAATAAACTAGTTTATTTTTAAACTCCGTTTAAAATGTGTGTTCGGTTTCTCCAACATTTTACTGGCTGCGTTTAAGATAAACGGCAATTCAAGCGGTTGGCAATCCTGAATGTGTATTTGTAAGGATTCTTCGATGGGCTTTGGGCTAGTGTTTCCTACGGTGACCATTTTATCACCCCCACAGTGTTGACAAGATATCGGTTCAATATCGTGTAGTCATATTGACCATCACTTGCTATCGATTATCGATTAAAACACACTAAAAAGGACTTATGAAAATAAACAAAAATGATGAACTATTAATATTTAATTTAATACTAACGCCGGAATGTTAGTCTGCCTTTTATCCCAATTAACTTATATTTACTTAAATAACGCGTCTTGGGTATACCTATAACCTTTTGAAATAATGATTTGACAACTAAGAATCTTTTAACCTTATTATTATTAAACACCGAGTAGGAAAACAAAACACGGCCGGGGTAGTTTGACTCGAAACTCAAGAGAAGGAACTATTTTAGTGTGTTGTAACAGTCCTCTTTTACACAAACCCACAAAGCTAAAATAAACCAAGTGAGAGCCTGTATCACATCACTAGGCTTTAGGCTACTTTTCTTTTTCGTAGTGGCAGCCTTAATGGCATATTATATTAAAGCATTTTCCAGCCAAAAGGTTGTTTAATATATTGTATATTTCAATAATTCATACGCTAGCTGGAACGGACCTGATAAAACTGATAATTACCTATCATTATTGCTATATATTATTTCATAGAAAGTGTTAAAGTTAAAACCTTTTACGATAGCCCTAATGTTCTAATGAACCATCTTGGTGTTTATTTAATTAGGCCTAACTTGCTTCAATTATTTATATTTGGCCATTAAGCAATGCAATACTATGTCAACAAAATAAATAATAAATAGTCCGTCTTGACTCACAAATGCATGCTAGATAAATATTTCGATACACAACAGTGGCAGATGTAGGACTTCACTAACTGAACAATTCCAACCCAACAGCAAAGTGAATGCCCACATAACAATTCAGAAGCATAAGTCATATTTTGGATGTGCTAATAATAACTTAGGCTAAGAAGCCCAAGAAGTATTTTTTATGATAGGAAAGCAATTAAGGCGAGGATTGGCTTTGGCTTTGCTCATGCTTATGGCGGGACATCAGCAGAAAACGGTCGATGGTTAGTTTGGATGTCGTCGACGTCGATCATTGGTTGACTGGTTTGGTTATCGAAAACTATCTGTTCGGTCGGTTGACAGTCGATTGGTCGATATGGTTACGAAAAAATGTCCGGGTCGCCGGATTTCTACCCCCGGATATTTACCCCCATGAAAAAACGCCTACGTCATTTTGACGTCACGAGGGGCGGGGCTTATACATGGTCGAGAAACAGCCCGCGACTGGAAATCTACCCCCGGACATCTACCCCCAGACATCTACCCCCGGACATCTACCCCCAGACATCTACCCCCGGACATCTACCCCCGGAAATCTACCCCCAGTGGTCAGCTCTGCCACGTATCGGCCAATATTCATTGTTGTAATTGATTTTATTAATTGTTTTATGTAAATCAACGTCTCTTTGGTTAATCATTACCCTCTAATATCTAGTATTAAGCATGTGATATGTCATTGCCTTGTTTAACATTATCTATCTTCCTAATAAAATAAGTTGTAACAGCCCTTTTTCACCCGAACTACTTCACTGATATTTATGATTGAGGTCTAATTTTAAATCTTAAGATTCAGCTCAACGCAAAATGGTATTTAAAACCATATGTTGATAAAGGGCTTCAAAAGTGTGACCCTTAAGCATTTGATTCATTTCCAGACAGTGATTTAAATGGTTGACAAACTTTCACATACAGTAACAGCTAACAGCGCATGCATGAGCGCGGATCGGAAGTGTTTATCACAAAAGATTGACCAATACGATTTTAATACTATTTAAAGGTTCTTCCAAAAGAAGAGAAACCGGTTAACATTGTAATAATAACTGTTATGACGTACGGTATGGGAAATATTTTATTCATTGAATGATCAACCATATTTTGTAACTAACGCAATAGTCATTATTGCTTTTACACTTATTACTCATCAAAAAGGTTAAAGAGCTAAATGCTCAAAATTTGTATTACTTCAATCTATTTATCGCAGTTATAAAATGAATTAGCATAAGCCTTGAAAGTAACCGTCAGTGTCGACGGGTTTAACCTAATTCTGTTCTGTATACTACCTTAAAATGCCTCATTTTAACATTTTACTAACAGGAAACCTGCTTATTCACTTCCTATTTGGTATTCTTATGAATGAATCTTTTGAGCACTTATTTATGGACATAAGTTGACAAGTTTTGTTTTAAGGCAGAATTTTCCAATAAGACTTTATACATGCTCTGAATATGCGAATGTGCTGCAATGGGGGTATTTAGGCGTATATATATATATATATATATATATATATATATATATATATATATATATATATATATTAAAAGATGTTAGGCTATGCTTAAAAAATTGAATGTGGCCATTATTTTGAATTTGAATAATTGTCTTATTTTAGGTATTTAAGAGAACATACTTTAAAATCCTTTCTTAGTACGCATCTAAAATCTTAGAAACTAAATTTTTTTACTACTTGGTGATATGAAAAATTTACCATTATACACCTGACTTTTTATTGATCCTCTTTCTCAATTTAACAGTTTACAACTGAATTGTCTTATTTTAGGTAAGAGAAAATACTTTAAATCCTTTCTTAGTACGCATTTAAATCTTAGAAACTATTTTTTTTACTAGATGATATGAAACATTTACCATTATACACCTGACTTTTATTGATCCTCTTTCTCAATTTAACAGTTTACAACTGAGTTTTGTTTTACTAAACAATTATTCCTACTAGGCCTACATTGAATAAACCGGAAGGTCACCACAGTTTATTCACTTTATCCTTTAAGAAATGTGTGTAAAACAATGGTTCAGTACGATGTAACACTTGACCATGTGAAAAGTGCGCAATATTATATTATTTTCATAACTTTTTCATCTCCTGTTTACAGTTGCAGACGATCATTCATGTTTTCACAACCTGACTTAAAAATTGATCTGATGAGTACTCCTCACATTTCACTTTTAAACTGTTACTGTATAGTGTAAAAGTTGGTCAACCATTGGAAGCACCTTCTAGGAATAAATCAAAGGCTTAGGGGTCAACATTTTGAAGCCATAATCGAAATATCCTTTTAATTACCATTTTGTGCTGCGCTAGATCTTAAGCTTTTAAAAGACACCTCAATCGTAAAAATCAGTGAAGTAGGTCGGGTTGAAAAGGACTGTTACAACTTATTGAATTATAAATATGGATAATGTTAAAACAGACATCGACATATCGCATGTTTACTACTGGATATAAGAAGGTAAAGCAATTTATAAAATCAATTATACAACACAATGAATATTGGCCGATACGCGGAAGAGCTGACCAATGGGGGTAGATTTCCGGGGGTAGATGTCCGGGGGTAGATGTCTGGGGGTAGATGTCCGGGGGTAGATGTCCGGGGGTAGATTTCCAGTCGCGGGCTGTTTCTCGAACGTGTATAAGCCCCGCCCCTCGTGACGTCAAAATGACGTAGGCGTTTTTTCATGGGGGTAAATATCCGGGGGTAGAAATCCGCTACCCCGTGTTGGTGATAAAATGGGCACCGTTTCCTACAACCACCACAACGCTACGCTACAACTCAGTAGAGCAGACAGCAAAATGCGAATGCAGCTAGAATAACATCACTGTTTAGGGTTATGTTAACAAGTTATTATAAGTTGTTGCCAAATTCAGATTCATTCCATTTATTGAAATGGTAAATTCTGTCCCTTATTTTAGTAGGCTCTCTTGTTCTAGGTACTAAAGTGTCATAATCTTTATCTTCTACTGCTTCTAAAATGTCTATTAACTCTTCCGCTTGAGTTAAGGGGCAAGTACTGCAATCAAAGTAGCCTAACTTGAAATAAAATCAAATGTAAAAAAAGAACTTAATAAAAACAACAAATTACAATATAAATAAAACTTAACTATAACTTATACGCTAGCCCTAAACCAAGCATATTTTCGTCCAAATGAATTTGTAGTTGCTTCAATTATTATTGTTTTAACCCCTACGTTTTGTTTTGATTTGAGGTTATGTTACTGTTGTAATTTACTAATTTGAACTCAGTTTATTTTATCCCCGGTAGTTAAACCAAGTCGAGAGGTGGTTTAGTTTGAACTTAGATTAGTACCTAGTTTAAATTTGGGGAAACACAAATCAAAGTTAAACTAAGTTTAAATCGCCGTTTAACTTAAAACTAAGTTTAAATGAGTTGGGGAAACCGGGCCTTACTCCTCCGAAAATACTAAACCGATTGGCATGTTTTTGATGTCATTATTGGAAAGAGCGTAACGTGAAGTTGTGCAGGAAACTTTCTTTTTAGGGAAATAATTAGGGAGAGGCCCTCGGGCCCTTTACAGGTTCATATTTCTCCATAAGATTCATGGGAAACAGACATTGTTATGTAACTCCAGCTGTTGTCAGAAATTAAAAATGAGAAGAAGAACATATGTTAATTGTAAACATTATGTAATTTACACAACTATGTGGTAGGTTTATTTATGCAATTGATTATTGAATTGAAATGAAGAAAATTCTAAAACCATAAGTTATAAAAATTATGTTATTGATATATTTTAATGTAAACAGTAGGGTAATTACAATGTAGGGCATACATTTTTGTAAAAATTTGATTGCTATTTGTTTAAAAATTCAATCTACTTAACAAGTGTTTGGATTAGGCAGTATGGACTTTTGGTACATCTTCCCGTTGCGAATCACGGACACAGCAGCTAGTTCCGTTTATTCACTAATTGTAAATAAATTATAACGTAAAGATATAATTGACAGTTAGTTGGTAGGAAGATGATTACACTAAACAGGGGCCCATTTCATAATAAACTACAAGTTACAACTTGTAACTTGTAATTCCCATTAGATTTGCATTGGGCGATCAGCTGATTTACTAATAATATTAGTTTGTACTTTATTATGAAATGGGCCCCAGGTCACCAATTGTTTTCAGATAACGTATTATCTCGTCACATTATGGTATTTATTTGGTAAGTGAAATCATAAATCATAAATCATTTATTTGGCCAGATTTACATGAATGCATTGGCTAAGTCAATATACATTTACAAAAATACAGATTGTCTTATAAACGATAAAATAACTACTAAAACAAACAATATTTACATGTAATCAATTCATGAACCAAGCATACCATATGCCCATGACTACCCATCAGCAATAAAATCACGGACACGGTAGTAACACTTGGACACCAGTAATTTTCGAAGTGATTTTTTAAAAACAACAGGGTTTGACTCAATTTTTAGATGTGTTGGCAGTGCATTGAAAAGCAGTATACCGTTATAATAAAGATGTTTTTTGAAAAAGGTGGTTGAATGTTTTGGTATCTGAAGATTAAGACTGTTTCGCAAAGAATATGGACATGATCTGGAACTTGAAAAAATGGAAATGTTCTTTTTCAGAAAAGAGAGTGTTTCAAGGATGTATATGCATGGAAAAGTTAAAATATTTGAAGACTGGAAAAAATCTTTGCATGAAGTTCGTGAGCTGATTTTAAAGATGGTTCGAATTGCTCTCTTTTGAAGTCGAAATAGAAATCTGGTCCTTCCATTCTCATATCCCCATGCCGGCACTGCGTATACTAAATGAGGGAAAATGACCCCATAATAGGCGGTCATAAGGACGTTCTGATCAGAAAAATTGACAATTGTTTTAAAAGAAAGATGCCGGAACCAACCCTCGTACACACACTGTCGATATGGTCATAAAAACGAAGGTGTTTGTCTATTATTAAACCAAGGAACTGTTGACTCAATTTCCACGTTGTCTAAAAGGATAGTTGTGTGTGGATTGCCTTGGATTGAAAAACGGAGCAATTCAGTTTTGTTGGGGTTGAGATTTAATAAATTGGAGTCAAACCACTGCTTTACGTTATTTGCCTCAATAAAAGATTTTAATTCTAATTCCTCGGAAGTTGAGCCAGACAGAGCTAAAGACGTGTCATCCGCAAAAAGACAGATCTCTCCAGCCTCAACACTTGAAGGCAGTTCATTGATATTTGATATAGATCAGAAACAGCACAGGTCCGAGGACAGATCCCTGGGGAACCCCACAAGTGACGGTGTCCCGAGAGGAGACAAAGGGTCGAGCACACCCAGAACTGTCAACACCTCTGACCTCAACGAATTGCTCCCTCTTTCTAAGGTATGAGGAGAACCACTCCTGTGCCAGCCCCCTAACACCAATAGATTCTAGTTTATTGATGAGCATATCGTGATTTACAGTATCAAATGCCTTGCTCAGGTCAAAGAAAAACCCTAAAGCATTTTCTCCTGAGTCAAGAGCCCGTACTACTTTTGTTATAAGTGTAAACATTGCATTGGTGGTTGATTTCCCTTTTACGAATCCAAATTGGTTCTTAAACATAATATTATTTCTTTCTAAAAATTGTACTAATCTTGTTATTACTATTTTTTCAAATATTTTCGAAATGGTCGAAACTAGAGTGATAGGTCTGTAGTTATCGCAAGTGGTTGGTATGCCTTTTTTATACAGTGGTTTAACAACGGAGGTCTTTAATAGGTCAGGGAAGGTTCCTGCTTCAAAAGAACTGTTGACCACGTTGGCTAGGGGCTTTGCTATTATATGTCCAATTTCTTTAATTATATTGGGAGAAATTTCGTCCGCCCCGGAAGACTTCTTATTTTTCATCTCATGAATTATTCTTAAGATCTCAATTTCATCTGTTTTGTAGAGGAAAAACGAGTCTCTTACTGAGCTTATAGTGTTTAAGCTGTGGACTCCTTTGGACTTGTTTCCAACGTTCAAGAAAAATGTATTAAACATCTCAGCAACAGCGGTGGGATCGCTTACCACTTGACCAATGTCATTGATAATCTTAATCGGTTTCATTTCATTGTCCTTACATTTTTTATTTTTCTTTATTGTTTGCCATATTGCTTTAGATTTGTTGTCGGAGCCGTTGATTTCTTTTAGTATCTGGGCTGATTTTATCTGTCTAATTTGGCATCTATATTTTTGTTTCATGTGAAAGTAGTATTGTCTCATATAATGTGTTGAGTCAAGATCCTTAGTTTTTATATAAAGTTCGCGAACAGTTCTTCCTAACTCAATTGTATCAGGTCCAAGAACTATTTTCCTCCTATCTTTTGCTATTTTGTTTTTCAAGACTCTCTTGGGAAACGCGGTGTTAAAAAAGTGAATTAACGTTGTCTCGAAAGCTGAATATTTATCATTTACATCATCTAGGGAGTATACTGATTCCCAATTTTCTTCCTTTAACAATATCTCAAAATATTCTTTAGCTGAGTGTGTAAACTTTCTACAAAATATTGATCTGGGCGCTGACGATGTTTTTGTGTTTGGAATTATTAATGTAGCAAGTTGGGCGTGGTGATCTGAGAGGGCTGACACTATCACGGAACATCTGAAATTCTCATCCTCACTGTTTGTAAACACGTGATCAATAAGAGTTCTGGAGCTTTTGAATTCTCTAGTAAAGGATTTAACTCTGTTGGTCAGTCCAAAGGAGTCCATTGTAGTGATATATTGAGAGGCTGTAAACGATTTAGTGGCCAAATCTATATTAAAATCTCCTACGATTATGGTTTTGTTTTTGTAATTATTGTATTTATCGAGGCATTCTGCTAAGCAGTCAAGAAAGATTTGATGGTTATTTGTAGGTGGTCTATAGCCTGCAACGCGAACAACTGTTTCTCCTCCACAATCGATTAGTGCTCCGGCTAATTCACACTCGCCCTCGTGGCAATACAGATCTAAATCAATTTTTTGACAACAAAGGCCATTTTTGGCGAGTATACAGACTCCACCTCTCTCAAGATCTTTTCTGCAGAATGAAGAAACGTTGTTAAACCCCACCAGTTTAAATATTTCAAATTCGTTTGGTTTTAAATTGTGTTCTGTAAGGCAAACAATATCTGGCATCTCTGTGTCGAGGAAAACTTGCAACAGTTCTAATTTCGAAGCAATGCCTCTAATATTTTGATGTACTATCTTTATACGGCTCCGAAGCATGCTCCCCACGTCTTCCTGGGACCCATCCATGGGACTCCGTACTGTTTCCGAGACGCCTCCAAAAAAGACCTGTTAAAGAAAACACTGGCGCCACCCAGAGCCTTCCTCACCGGTCCGCCGGAGTCGACCCGCTGCCCATGCCCAGTGCTGTGTCCAGGCTTGGAGGGCTCCGTCCCCCCGGAGACCAAGTCCGCTTGAAGGGGCGCAGATGGACAAATTTTATCTCGTAACAGCTCAGATAGCCGCCGCTTGCCCCGAGGACCCAGATGGAGACCATGCCTGGTGTAGCATGCACGGTCCAGTGAGGCCAGGGATACAAACGAGGCATTTTTATGAGCAGCAACGAGGGACTCTAATTGGCTGTTGATTGAATTGACAGTAGGGATTAATGATGGTTGATCATACCGCGAGGGCAAACCCACCACCATCACCCGCGTATTCTGCGCCACCTTCAGCACTCCGTCCAGCTCATTACATATGGTACTACCGTGCCCGGGACTGACAATGTCATTGGTACCACCTAACAAAACTAAACAATCATTAATAGACATGCTTGGGATTTCACTGAGATCCCCTTCTAGGACTTGTTTTAGTTTAGCATTTGGCTTTACCGTAACTCTAACATTGAACTTATTACCTAACTTATCATGAAGGAGCTCTCTTATAAAACGTCCATGGCTATCTGAGAGAACTCTGACTACTGGTCGGGATTTAGTTACATTAGATATACCATTTCTAAATTGTTTTTTTAATTGATTTTTTTGTGTTACCCCAGGTTTGACAGTCTTTAGGGGTGGATTCACATGCTTAGACCTTGTTACTTCAGGAGTCTGGCTCACTCCAACTTTAGTCTGAGCTGAAATATTACTGTTACAATCACCTACACAAGCTTCGGGGACAGATATAACACTAAATCTATTTGTACTTAAGACTGATTGGTTATGAGGTACAACTTGTAACTTGCAGCTATGCTTACTCTTCTTAACAACCTGCCATTTGCCATTGCAACCTTTTTTCATATTTATTTTTAAGTTTACAGGTTTGCTATTGCTGATGGGCGCCTTATCGCTAAGACTACTGCTATTACAAGAGATACTTTCTGTGCTTGGCACCGTTAACCTATCATTACAATTTTTAAAGTGTTTTGCTGGTTTGAATTCTACAAACCAGTCACTGATGTTTGTTTTTTGACGCAATTCTTTGGGCTGGCTACAATAGCCATATCTAATTATTTTTGCATTAACTAGCACATGCAAACCACACTCAAAACTGTTTGTCTGCTGCAAGTAGGACACGTCGGTGAACATCTGTTTATCTACACCTAAACGCTGAGCTAGGTCAAGTGCTACAGTGTGGTTGGTACTTGCGAGAGAGTCAAAGTGGTAGGCAGTATTAGACTCAATGTCAACAATTAAAAGACTCCAATGAGTGCCACATTTCTCATTACCACTAGACGTACGGTTATTTATACAGCAAAAAGCAAACTGAACTGTTTTGTAACTAAGGTCTGTTAACATGTTTTAAACATCAGACTGATTCCCATGTATAAGGATTTGAGTGACCGTTGGCCCAAGGAACAGACACTTTGAGTTTGGATTTCTATTTACACTAAAAGCATCAAAGTATGATTGGATTGATCTGTCATCAAGCCACCTACTACTATCCCATACTAGATCCTTAGATTGAAGCAGGTCATTTTTCATATTGAGGATTAGAGAATTTAATTCATTAATTTTTGTTGTAGAGGCGCTTAATTTATTAATTAAATTAGTGCATTCACTTTCTTTACCATTTAGAAGGTCAATTATTACCTTCTTTTCATTGACAAGATTTTTTACAGTAGTTTGTAATTCAGTAATCTGCTGTTGCAGTGAAAGGTTAGTATTTTCTAGCTTGCCTTTTTCACTCTCCAGTTCATCCTGGATGCACAGAGAATTATTAATATCTAAATTACGTCTACATTTTTCTTCAATAAGAAGAGATTCAAGATGGCTTATCTCCTCTTTTAGTTTAATGTTACATTCAGAGAGCTCTTTGTTGCATACAAGATTACTTTCAAGATGTTTTATTAAGTTAACGACATTGTTTACTAAACTACTTATATCAATGTCAGCATAGTTAGCAGATAAGTTTGACAAATCCAAACAGAGATTAGACGCTATTATTTCAGAATTCGAGTCTAGATTTGAAACTTCATACATCATATTCCAAAATTCCCGCATTTTAACAATTTAAAACAACCAATTACATAAATAAGAAATACACATTTATTCAGGAGTTTAATAAAAAAAAAAAACATCCAAATAGAAATACACAGTTACATAAATTTCATAACCCAGAATGTTTATTATGTTGTTAGTCATCAACGAGAAAAAAAATTCAATTCCATTCGCATAGACCCAATATGCAAAGTGTTCCAGCCGTGTTGCGTGGTTCCTGCAAATATACAAGCGGCAACTGTCTCTGGGGTAATGATGTGGTGGCTGCGTCTGAGGCCAGGCGGCGAAGCAAATTGGTGGTGGACAAGACGGTGGAGACGTTTCGTATCGCTACGTTGGCAACCCTGCAGCCAGCAGGAAAGTCGGCGTGCGCGGAATGGGATGCGCAGCCGTATTTATTTCACTTGCTAGTTTTTCCGACAGGCCTATTGCAGTGTTAGTTACACAGTTTTCAACATTTATTGGACCGCTTTTAGCAGAAAGGAACCAACCCACACTGGGTCAATTTTGAGTTAGAAGCCTATAAATTTGATTGATTACTATAAATCACTGTTTTAACCAAGAGATAGAGGAATTGTTTTGATGAATTACTATTTTTCTAGATTTTTTATGTGTAAAGGGTATACATTTAGGTATTGTAATTTAATTTGTTATTCTATGTTTTTGTGGGTTGGTTCCGTTCAGCTTTTTAAAAAATTCCTAGGAATATAAATTAGCAGAAAAGGTCTAGAGGGTTGATTCTTTTCTCTGAAATTCTTTGGCACATTTTGTTTTAAAGCCAGTTGTTCTTTAAGACACATTCTCTATCTTCTATCTATGAAGCCTCGATTATCATTAACTTTTGAGAAAACCATAAGTCTGGCATTCATCAACCTTATACTTAGATGAAAGGTCTCAATGGGAAAATTGGAGGTAACATATTCATTTTTCGAACTAGTTTTTCCTAAGGACCCAAATCTAAATAAAAGGGAAGAGTTGAACATACATAAAGGTGTTTAATTTCCAACAGCTGATAAACAATTTATTATTTTTACTATACTTTTTGAATTTTGTCTGCTAACGTAAATCGAAAGCTGTAATTTCTTATTTAATTTAAATACCCAGTGAAGCGGGTTACGTCAGCTATATCACTATTTTAAGACAGGGACCTCACTTAGTGGGTATTTTAACCTGAATATGAATGAAGGATGAGTGTGATGATTGTCATGATTGTTGCGCGATCTTATAGCCTTGTTACTGACTATGGCTGGCGCAATAACAATATTTTTTCAATTTTTCCCAAAACAAATAGAAATTCAACAAATTGGTCAATAATATCAAAAGTTCTCGCTGTTTTTATAATTTTGGTTAATGTATTCTTAAAAACAGTATCTTTTAAAGGTTCAAATTAAAGAAACAATTACGATAAAAAATAAATATTGTATTACATAATATTTACTATGCAATTCTGCCATTTTTAAATTAATTTCACAAGCATCACAATAGGCTTGGTACCGTACTTACAACTTTACTACTCAAGTTAAATAAACAAACTATGCACATACACATTGGCCAACGGTTCAAAAATCATTCTGTTATAAGGCCTACATAACAATACCATTGTATTTTATTTCATACAATTATACTTCTTCTTATATAAATATAAAATTTGTTTGATTAAGAATAATATTAGTTAAAACAATTAGTCAACAAACAGCTCCATCATAGACAGTCAATGGTTCCATCAACACACAAAACATCAGCTGTTCTAGTAGCAGCTGGTTTTAGGGTGGTTCCTTTCTGCTGAAATAGATAATATGGGTAAGGATGTAACATGTACATGTAAGGACAGAACTGAAGTGGATTAGTTCCTTTCTCCAAAAATCGAAATTGAGTATTTTTGTGGAACCAATGTTGGTTCTTTTCTTCGAAATTCATACACAGGATTCTAATCCAAACAAAATTGTGTTTGTTTTTTTTAAATATTAATGTCGTTTTGATGAGCGAAACAATTTTTTTTTTTACACAGATTGATTTCCTAAATACAAAACAAACAATATCTCAAAATATTAAATTTTGTGGGTTGGTTCCCTTCTGCTAAATGCGGTCCTATTTACTTACTAGGTCCATTTGAAGTAATAAAGATAACCAACAAACTATAAAATGTTTTTTTTTTTTTTTTTTTTTTTTTTTTTAACTTAATTTTATTTTACAATCTGTTCAGTACTTTGAACAATTAGTAAAAGGGATAATATAAATAAGTGTCTTGACCAAGAATCTTCCCTGTGAAAGATCTTGCAAAATTAAATAGTCATGTCATAACTAAAACTATACAAATCGGTATGGGAGTTCTAGAACTTTCACAATTTTCAGTCTGTTGGGAAAATCACTATTGTCCAGCCAGGGCCGGATTTAGCATTTTGGCGCCCCTAGGCCCAAATAATTTTCCGCCCCTAGTCTGGCCACAGTTATCACGCACATAGGCCTAAGTTAATTGCTTGAATACCACTCCTGGGGCCCATTTCATAATAAACTACAAGTTACAAGTTACAACTTGTAACTTGTAATTTCCATTAGATTTGCATTGGGCGATCAGCTGATTTACTAATAATATTAGTTTGTACTTTATTATGAAATGGGCCCCTGGTGGGAATTTTATCATTGCAAGTTTTTTTGAAGAATTGACTCGTTTTCCTTAATAAAGTGCAGTCTTAAACACTTTTAGCAATTTTATGCTTTTAGTAAATGCTCACGTTTGTGGAACTGAAACAATACAACTCAACCCACCGAGCATTCCTGCAAAAAACATGGCCATTGATTCCAATTTCAGGCCCAAAAACATGAACTCCATACAGTACGTGATACCATAGATTAAACATACTCCTTTAGTAGATTTGTCATCATTATGGACTAGCTCATTATAACAATTCTTGTTATTTAAACTTAGTTTATCCTAAATAAAACGATGTAATCATAAACAATAGGTCGTCTCCTGGTTATATTACAAGAAATTAAAACACACATCATAGAACGAACCCTAAAATTATAGAAACAAAAGTATGTCAACACTAACGTTCAGTGTCACCAACGTGAACTAGACATGAAAATAATGAATCAACAATGTGATAGCTAGTCGACTTGAGTTATATTTAATCTATGGTGGTACTGCATCTAGGTTATATTTCCAAAGCAAAACAGAGCAATATTCCGGCTATCAAACCTGCGCGGCTCGAAACGGCCCAGGGTTCTTTTGTTTCTGGTATTACTATAACCATATCGATCCTTAGGTCTGAGGAGAAAATTACAGCATTAATGGTGCTTTGGAAGGTATTTAATTTGTCAAAAACCTGTTGCAAACTGAGATTAATATTTTTTTGTTAATTTTAAAGATAAATTGATCATTTTTTTATATATTCAACACAACGTATTATATATTTTAACTGGATCCTGCAGATTGTTGTAAACTAATCAAAAGATTAGTCAATAACTTTTGTTTTGTGTGTTTGGTGGTAACAGTGTCTAGCACGCATGCTACCCTAATCACTCCGATCAGTAGCACCGAGCCAACATAGTGGCAATACGATGCATACCACTCGGGCGCTCGACAATATCCCTACAGCCTACTCCCGTACCAATGTTCGTTACCAATGTTGTAACGAAATTGATGCGTAATTCTGAAAAATAGTTTAAATCTTCTAACAATTATTTCTTCCTATAAACTTCAGAATCAGAATGCTTTATTAGCCAGAGTTTTTTCTATCAACTATGACTATTTATTTTTATTTTTTAATATTTTAAAAATATGTCTTCCTCTCGGCCTTGCGCCCTCTGGGAGCTCGCGCCCATAGGCCCGGGCCTACAGGGCCTATTGGGAAATCCGGCCCTGTGTCCAGCAAATTAACGGCTATATTGTTCGGGTGGGTTTCGAGTTTTTCTTGATAGTTCTTGCTAATTCTTGTTATTTCTTCAATTACTGTAGGTATTCTGAAATCTTCATGGATTGTTCGATTCGAAACAAACCACGGAGCATCAACTATTCTTCGTAGCGCCTTTGACTGAAATCTTTGAATAATTGCTAAGTTGGATTTACTTGCCGTACCCCAAAGCTGTATCCCGTACGTCCAAATAGGTTTGATCATAACTTTGTAAAGTGTGAGTTTATTGGTCAACGAAAGCTTAGATTTTTTGCCTAGAAGCCAGTTGAGTTTACGAACCTTCAAGTCCATTTGTTGTCTTTTACACCAAATATGTGTTTTCCAAGTTAATCGTTTATCCATATGGAATCCTAAATACTTAACGCTGTCCACTTCTGTCAACACTATATTGTTCAAAGTAACTGGAGGGCAGTTTTCTTGTCTCAGCGTGAATGTTATATGTAAAGATTTTGTTTCATTAACTTTAGTTCTCCATTTTTTTAGCCACAGTTCGAAATCATTTAATGCAACTTGCAATTGATTTGAAGCATCTTGAGGATTTTCGTGAATGGAGAGAAATGCAGTATCATCCGCAAACGTAGCAACCGTAATATTTTGGCCCACGGGGATATGCCCACTATAAAATGTCACTGTGTATCACTTAATATCTTCAATATCAGCTGTAAACCCACTAAAAGTCTAATATATCAGCAGCGATAATTCGTGGATAGCGCTGGGTTCACAACGATATGGTAGGCATACGGTTAAGTATCGATCATCGTAGTATGAAAACAACTACTATATCGAATATCGTAAATCGATTGGCTTCCATTGCGAGCGCAACCAACCAACCAAAACGTGAACAAACGAGTTTAGCTGCTAACTCATGTTTTCCAATTTTTTATTTTATTTATAAAAATGTCATCGTATCAATGTTATTGTTTAATGTAAGACAGATTGTAAAAAAACCAAACCAACCTACACCGACAGACAGAAGAAAGAGGACAGAGACAACAAAAACTACTAGCACTAGCCTAAAAGAAGAGGAAAATATCTATATATATAATTCAGTAAGACCAAATCTTTACCAGAAAATTGTGGACGTCTGGTAGGTAAGTCGCAGAAAAGTGGGAGGGGTCTTAAATTAAAGGTCTTGACCCCAGGGACTCGGGAAAAATAGCAGAATTCCCATAAAGTTACCAGAAAACGAGATATAACGAAAAATATCCACCATAAGAAATGCATGGGGACTGAAAAACGTCTGCATTCTATCAGCTGTTACTTATTTATTTGCAATGTTTACATTTATTCCGAAAGTCAACGTTGGTAAATAATGCTTCAGAATGAATTGTGTTTAATTTTTTTGTTTTCCGTTTTTATAATGAGTGCAGTAACTAGACAGGGTAGGGGAAGACCTTCAAGACGTGGAAGAGTGTCCAGGAATTCAACAGACTTAAGAAATGCAAAAGAGAACGTCATGTAGGGCCTAACTGTGAAAGAAATCCAGAAGCTGTTTTACAACATGTGTCTTTAGATGAACGCTGAAAAATGAGTTGAGTGTTGTTTCTCACAATCTAGGTCCTCTTAAAGCACTTGCATGCATTGTGGCGCATTTCACTTCGCAGATGAGGCCACAAATGGACATTTCAACGCATGCTGCCACAATGGGCATGCCACAACCACAAGTAAATGACGAACTAAAATAACTGTTTTTACATGATTCGAACTTCATAAAAAACATAAGGCAATACAACAGTGCAATGGCCTGTGCGTCGCTTTCCGCTACACAAAAAGAGATTCCGGGAAATGGGCCTTACTGTCTTAAAATTCAGGGACAAATTCATAGATATATTTCTGACTTACTACCACGAAATGGGGAGTTTCCTTCATAATAATTAATAATAATTTTGACCTTTACATGTGGTTCTCAAAATGGAAACTATAACAGAATTCGTAAGATTACAAAACAAATCTTCAAATTTTAAACTAGAAAAGATGTGCAATGTTTGGCTGTATTTTAATTTTAAAAACATTGGCCTATTTCGAATATTTGTCATTTTATATAAGTATGGTTTTTTATTGTAGTCCAAATTAGGGGCTACGGCCCCTATAGGCCACTAGTTTGATTTAATTATGTTATTTAATTTATTCCAACTTTGTTCCTTTTGATCAGTTTCATGGTGCCTGCAAAGGCACCAACAAAAAAACAAGGCATCTAAACGCTTTTAAAAGTAAGGGGCGGGGGGGGGGGGGGTGGTAATTTATCTGGCGTTAATTGCGCAAGTTACTGGAATATTAATTTTAAAATTCCTCCGTAATTTAAGTTCTTATATATTCATCATGCTGGTTATTAGCCTTACTGTAATTGGATAATAAACATTTTCATTGGCAAATTTTATGCCAGGTTCAGATATTATGTTGTACTTATTTATTTGCATTCACTCTCACTGATTGTGAATTAAATTATGGCCTTCCGTCGCCAAGGCCACATTATGACGTTTGACGACAGACATATGAGCTAGGAGCAGCTGCAGCAGAAGGCACCAAGGCAATAGTTTACTTCCACCATGAGACAGCCGGTGAGCCAGAGCCGATTCGTAAAAGATTAACCCTTGCCGACAGACCGCCACCGCCCACCACCACCCACCACTGCTCGAGCGAACACCATTACCGCTAGCTCAGTGACCGCAACGATACGTTGAACAGCCGTAGGTCGGTGGTCTAGGTCTGAAGGTCTCGTCTAAAAAGTCGATGTCTGTCATCCGGTAGAAAACAAGCTCGATATTTAACCGAATGCCTACCATATCATTGTGAACCCAGCGCTATCCATAATTCGTCCTCTCGTCACAGGTAGAACAGTTCTACCAACCCTATCAAATCAACCATATTGGGACGTACTATGTGACGTTTTAGTACAATTTTAAAGGACAATCTTGATCTCGCAACTACGGGAAAGTGAACTGACCTGAGTGACCCGACACCTCAATAACTGGAATGGCCTGTTGATGTAAAAGAAAAATCTAAGAAATGCCAGATTAAGTCCATTCGTAGAAACGTGCGAGGGGATTAACGGGACACCCCTGTATTCTGTTCCCTAATATTTCCTTTAAAGTTCCCAGTACTGACTGTTATGGGTTTGTTTATATTAAACAATCGGCCAAATACTTTGCACCAGGTGTCCATGTCTACATTTTACAACATGCATTTCGTTCACCTTTCCCAGTAATTCGTGGTTCGTTTCTGATTTTTTAATAATGAGGCATATTGTGCTATTGTTCTAAATACATACGAGAGATATTCAAAAAGGCAAAAAGAAAGAAAAAAGTTTTGAGGTAATAACAAGCCTATATTTTAATCAGGAAAGTGTTATCATATGCCAAATTTCAGCCTAATCCCGATTTGCCCAATGAATTGTTATTGAGTGATTGAACCCCAAACAAACACACAAACATTCATTATTAGTAAAGTAGCACCGTACTTCAACGTATAAATCAGGCCGTAACTTGAAATAAACGCTTAGGCCAGTTACATTTTTAACATCCAAATGTAATATTATTTCGCCTAACAGCGTTGATCAGTTATTAAACGGAGGCAAATAGTACCAAAAGTCATTATCTTGCAAAAAAAAATTTTTCTAAGAAAAATCAGGTTAACAAAAATAAAGGACTTTGGCTTTGACTTTTTTCAGGTTATAATCCTAAGTCAAATTTGTAAAATCAAAATAAAATGTCCAGAAATGCTATTTAAGAGTTAGCTACATTAACTTTATCTAAATTAACTGAATCAAAGTACAATATATTTAATGCTACAGAATATAAATCCAATAGATTTATTTATTGATAAATCCAACCGATTTATTTATTAATAAATCCAACCGCGAGGTGGTGGGTTGTCGAGTTGGCCGGTGGGGCACACGGAAGATTTCTAAGGTGCCGTTTGACGACACTAACTGCTGCGTCTGAAGAAACAGACAATTTTATAATTTTCTATTATTAAATTAAACTGTCATAACCTAACCAAACTAACCAAACGTGCTGATAATGGAAAAATCGAATAAAGGTTTACTAATCTAAAAAATAGTTTTGTTCATAAAATAAAATTATAATTGTCTAAAATTCCAATTTTATATCTTTTAATTATAAAATTAAACTGTCATAACCTAACCAAACTTGCTGATATGAAAAAAATGTTGATAAAAAGTTAGTGCCACCGGCAATGATTCAAACCCGGATCATCCGGATTATCAGCCCGCAACGCTATCCACTGCACCACCGAGGCCATTGGCTGAAAGTCGTATCGTTGCGGTATTCGTGTTACCTCAAAGTGACGTCAGCAGTTAGTGACGTCAAACGGCACCTGAGAAATCTTCCGTGTGCCGTTTCGTCGAGTTGGCACGTTGTCGCCTATGAGCGAGGTGGCGCGTTGACGGCACCGAACACTGAGCGTACACGTCAACCCGCCACCTCGTAAAAGAGTGGTGGCGGGTTGACGGGGTGGCACGTTGTCGCCTACGTACGAGGTGGCGGGTTGCCGACATCGAACATGGAGCTTCACGACAACCCACCACCTCTGATAAAAACTGGTGTTGGCGGGTTGTCGTGGTGGCATGTTGTCGTGGTGGCTCATTGACTTGAGTGTGTACGAAAACCCGCCACCTCGGAAAATTGTGTGGTGGTGGGTTGTCGTTGTGGCCTGTTGTCGAGGTGGCGGGTTGACCTGTACGTATACGTCAACCCACCACCTCGGTTTTTTTGTGGTGGTGGGTTGACGCCTCTGACCAAAACACCGAGGTGGCGGTTTGACGTGGTGGCGCATTGACAGCGACCCCTCCAAATGACACTGTTGGCAAAATTAATCCTGAAAAACATATCGTGCCTGCCACGTGCAGTTTGGATGCTCCGTGTTCCGTTCCGATACCAATTCCGCTGTCCCATGGGTGGGACCCCATGTAGTGTGGGGTTGCGGTCCTCCGTCCTACTCCTACAACATGAACGGTCTCGTTTTAGCGAATTTCCCATATAAGGAATAAGCTATTGCCGTAGTACTCATGGTAAGACCTGGACCCGGGACCGATTTTTCTTTCGTTTTGAGGTCCCTAGAGGCCAAAAATAGCATCCGTTCAAATTCATATATATATATGTGTCCGTTAGCGTGATAACTCGAGCAAAAATGATCCGATTTTGATGAAATTTGGTACAAATGTGTAAACCTACGTTTATTCGAACGAGTTCGCGAACCAGCATGATCGGACCATGGGAACGGGGGTTTATGGGGGCATTTATGGGGTAAAAAAGGGGTTTTCCCATTTTTGACCCAAAAAACTTGAATTTTTACAATTTCTTTCCAAACTATTTTGTAGAGCTTAAAAATACAAATAATTTAGTATATTGAAGCGTTTTAATGCGCCTAATGGTTACGGAGAAAATTCAAAAAAATTGTAAATTTAAAATTCCCTTGTTATTCTTATGGAGGATAAGTAAACTGTTGTAATTTGCTTATTTGTTAACATATTTTTGCCCAAATTTGGAAAATGTTTTTATTTCTTACTAACTATTAACATTTTACATAAAAAAACACTTTAACCCTCCCTGTTGCAGCAAACCTGAGTATGTGTTAAACTGATTTGATTTAAATAGGGAATAAATGTGATATTTTTAAGGAGACATTTTAGTGTAAATCCAATCAGGCAAATGGAAATTCGCTTAGTCTGCAGGTTTGCTGCGGCGGGGGTATTTCGTAGTCTAGTCGTAGTGTAACAGTGTACGGTTACGGTTTGTAGTGTGTAGTGCCATGGTAGTGCTTAGTTAGTGTGTGTGGGTGATTCGATTCGTGAGTCGTGATTGTATTTTTGTGCATTGCTTGCATTGCATTGGCTTTGGCTTTGGCAAAATTGACATTGTTTGTAGGTTACCCATAAGATAGAGATATTGAGTAAAATTGCTGATTTGTGCAATAATAAATAACTTACAATTGTTCGTTTTTACCAAGGGAAATAGTCTTGCAACATGTCTGAAACTCGTGTCAGACGTGTGGTTACTGAAGATCTATCAAACGTTGAGTTTGAGACAAGTGAAGATGTTGAAGTTATTACCACGTTCAACACCATGGGGTTACGGGAAGAACTTCTTCGGGGTATATATGCTTATGGTAAGAATAATCAATCATTTCCTAACCTAAGTCAGGCCTATGACACTCCAGTGAGATTCAGCTTTTAACAATTCAAAACATGCCGATAGGCCTAGGCCTAGCAGTAGCAGGTCTTGGCTTGGGCTACAGTGGCCCGTGGCAAAACCCTCAATCTGAATGCTTTTAAAAAGTAGCTAGCCAAACTTATTCCTCTTTTTAATAATAATACTAAGTAGTAAGTCATTTATTAGGCCAGATCAACATACATTAGTTAAGTCAAATTAAGTTAATCTTAATTGATAAAACATAGGCCTATTGATTATCTTACAGTGAAAACAACTAAAGTATTTACAAGCAACTACAAGTTAATAATTCAACTTAACACGTTCGCTGCGGCACGTCAAATAGCGGGCGTAACCCCAGTGCGGCGCAGCCCTCAGCGTCGAGTAAACCCGATTGCCGCGTGTGATTGGCCTTTTCAATTTTGGTCTGACGAATAGCAAATAACGTGAGGGGATGTCCTGCTTTACAACGAGAGTCGATGTAGTTCGCTAAACACCTACAGATAGCAGCACTGCTTGGAACGTAGCCGGTCCCATTGGAATTGTACTGCCAAATGGAGGGAAAAAGACGGGACATAAAGAAGACTTTTGAGATTGCCAGACGGGAATTTTACGGGGAAATTTACTACCAACCTACACCACAACAAAATGCAAGTCACATACTCACACGCTAACGTCGTATAGGTCCGCTTTCGGCCGACGCTAGAGCAAAAACGAAGATATACAAAAGGCATTACCGAGCGTTCCTGATGGGGTACGGACGCACCGTACGGGGGCCAAGCTCCGTACCCGATCGGGAACGGCCGCACTCTACGTGTTAAGTGCAAACAAGTAAAAGTCTACCAGTTTTTAGGGACGCTGTATGTAATGACTGCAACTTAGGTAGACAACTGTTAGGCTATAAGTTAGGCCAAGGCCTATTTAACTCAGATGGGTAATTATGGCACCTATAAAATGTCACTGCTGGTTAGCCTACCTAAGTTTAGAAGTTTAGTCTCGATTAAGTCAAGATTTGTTTAGTAGGCTTAGCCTGATCATAACTTAACCCTTAGAGTGCCAGGCGAGAAATAAAAGTAAGTTAACGCTCAAAAAATGCCGATGATTTTTCCCGAAGGTCGCGCTAAAAATGCCGAGCGCAATCTGGCGATTTTTAGGTTAAAATTTCGTAAAAATTGAATTTTCGATATTTCGACCAACGAAAATCGATGTATCGCATCTAGTAACTTTCGACTCAATGTTAATATATGGGTTAAAAGAATCCGAGTATCCATTCGGTTGTTATGACAACTGTTCGATCATTACGAAACGTCCGGTCAGCCGGACGTTGGCACTTTTGGCTCGTTCTAAAAACGTCCAGTCGGCCGGACGTCAGCACTTTTGGCTCGTTTTAAAAACGTCCGGTTCCCCGGACGTTGGCACTCAAAGGGTTAACTTGAGCGGGATTAAGTTGGGCTACTCATGTGACTTTCTCTAACTTTTAGTTTAGGTACCGGTATTTTGCTAAATAACTTAAGGCGGGGACACACTTGTCATACACCCTTCCGATCCGACTCCGATCTTACTGCGGTACGACTGTCGGAGAGGGGAATGGTACATAACATTGAACGCGGTTGTTTACACCTCTCCGACACGCGTCACGTCATACTCCGATCCTACTCCGATTTTGACTCCGATCACGCACCGACACTGCAGTCTATTCGTTTGTCGGATGCAGGACGGGTTGTTTCTTAAAAATCACCTTTATTCTTAAGGTTTAAGAATAATGGTTTAAGATAAATATATGCCGATGCTTGATGTGAAATCTGTGCGTGCATACCTTCAATTTGAGACCTCGATCATGAAAATCGGACGGGTAGAAGACCCAAACGAACTCGAGAAAGAAAACCCAATGTGCTTAATATACAGGGTGTCCCGGAACTCTCTACCAATATTTTAGGGCATTGCTCCTGGGTAAGAAACATACCTAAATATCATATTTAAACTGTCTGGAAGTCCTTAGTTACTCACACAGCCGCCATTTTGTTTTTTTCAGTTATTAATTTTTTTCTAAAGAATGGTTAAACATACGAAATGGAAACTTTGCACAAACATTATAGACAACTAGACAAAGCTACAAAAAAATTATGACGATTTTTCAAATTCATAAAACAAAATGGCGGCCATTTAAAATTTTAAAATTTTGTTTCTTAATTAACTCAAAAACCGTTGATTTGATAAACATTTTAAATGGCCGGCATTTTGTTTTGTGAATTTGAAAAATCATCATACTTTTTTGTAGCTTTGTCTAGTTGTCATAAATGTTTGTGCAAAGTTTCAATTTCGTATGTTTAACCATGTTTAACCAAAAATTAATAACTGAAAAAAACAAAATGGCGGCTGTGTGAGTAACTAAGGACTTCCGGACAATTTAAATATGATGTTTAGGTATGTTTCTTACCCAGGAGCAATGCCCTAATATTGGTAGAGAGTTCCGGGACACCCTGTATAAGATGGGCACTTAAGTAAGCCACCTAACTTTCTTTCCATACAGAATGAACCCAAATTCTTCGTTTTCCACTGCCCTTCAGAGATGTCTGACTTTCTTCCTCTTCAAACCGCCATCATGGCTGAATTCCGAAGTCCAAAGTTTTCGAACATGTTTACCACCTTCTGTTGCACGTAGTTTACAAATCAGACTGGCAAGTGTTGATCGACCGGTGGAGGAAATCGGGCATGGGTCGGAAGCGTGTATGACAAGTGTGTTCACCCCCTCCGATCCCGCACCGATCCTTCTGGAATCCCGCAAATCGGATCGTAGTAGGATCGGAAGAGTGTATGACAAGTGTGTCCCCGCCTTTAGGCAATTCTAAGAAGATCTTCAAACTTTAGTTTACGTCCTACATTTACTCACATAAGTTACCGCAGTTTGGTTAGGTTTAAGTGGTTTGGAACAGTTTAGTTTTATAATCAGCTGGTAAGTTAGTTAATGTATAACTTTATAGTAAATTTAGGACGTAAACTAAAGTGCAACCGAAACATCTTACCTGGCACTTTTGGAGCAAACACTGTTTTCATCTCAATTCAAATTAAAGGTTGCTTAACCCTTTGGCTGCAAGGTAGTTTTGTTATTTTCCATCGCGATGTTGCCAAGCGAATATAGCAGTGTTGGCCACCTGCTGCCAGCACTAGCCTATTTAGCATATGGTGACTGTGTACTGCCAGGAAAAAACATGTGATTTTACAAAGTTACTTATTTGTTAAATGTCATAACTTCCCTTGTACGTACCGTACCTAAGTTAACTTAACTTATAAATAACTTAGGCCTATGATAAAACAGAGCAATTTTTGTTTTGTTTTGTAGAAGAATGTTTTTATAGTCTAAGTATGTAGGCTACTAACTTAAAAGCCCGACATGGTATATATCAATCACGGACGCCTCGCCAAAATTAGCCTAGGCCTATATTTTTTTTTACTATTCTTATGCTAGGCCTAATAACATCCTAAATAAAAATTGATTGTCGTTTTCCCCGGAAAAACACTGTTTCCCCGGAGAAGGGGAAAAACATTTTTTGCAGAAATGGGTCATGAGGTAGGCTACATAGGCCTACTCAAATTAACCAGTATAGAGTGAGCTGAGCCAGAATACAAAATTTTTTAATAGGCTATCCGATGGATTTTAACGGAGATACGGCCGGAAAAGTGCCGTTTCCCGGAAAAACGATGAAGAATTATTTTATTTCAACACACACATTTTAGGTATCTAAAATTGTGCAGACGCTGATTGCGTTACGTTGGGTTCAAGGTTGGGTTGGGTTAGGTTAGGTTAGATTGTACCTATTCGGTTATGTAAGGTAATGTACCGGTAGGGTGGAGTGGGGTAAGTGTGACAGCGGGATTCAAGTGTGATAGCCGGCCATCTTGTTTTTGGGAATCGCTGAAAAAAATTGGTTTTGTCATAGAAATAATGCTTGACATATAAGGTATGGGTCATTGCCACTAAATGTGATAGGCCTAATTTGCCATTTTTTTAAACTTTTTTTTATAAAATATTTTGTTAATATTAAGTTATTATAAGAAGTAACCATTCAGAAATACAAATCAATCAGCAGCAGAGCTTAAAATCTTTATTTAGTAGCCTATTTTTTTCTATTTTTCAGGTCACCAAGTACAGTCCGGTCACACCTATTGTTATAAAAAAAAAACAGTAAATATTGTTCAATAAAAAAACAAACATAATGATAATTAGGAAATAAGACTATTTCAACAGGTTTTATAGTTTTATAAGACTAAATGTTTGTTTTTTTCATGAAAAGTGATTGAAAAAGGTGAAATTAAATAGAAACTCCTCTTAAAAGTCAACAAAATCCATCATAGTTAATTAAATATTTACTTGTATCTGAAAAAAGTTCAGTAGCATTGAAATACAATTAGTTTACAAACTAGGTACCTATTGTAAAAAAAAAAAAAAATTACCAATGCATTTTTCTTAATTTGTATGAATCAGTACCGTGACCGGGCTGCCGCCGTCGTACCTAAAACTAAGATTTTGAGTATGCGTCCATCCTGTTATGCGAATATTTGAGCTTAGGCCTACATATGGTTAAAAACTGACCATAGAATCGTAAACGACAAATATTAAATATATAACAAAAAACTAAAACGGAAATTCATTCATACCTCCGGATATTTTGGAAACAAATTTCGTATAACAATTTAGGCCTAGTTTTTTTTAAACTATTTTTAGTTAAAGTTTAATATTTGTGTTGTTAGTAAAATTTAGAATATCAAATAACATAATAAAATAAACGCAACCTGCCATTATTATACATTTTGGCACTATATTACTCTATCTATTATTCCGGTCACGGAAAAACAGCTCCGTTAACATGACCGGACTGTTCGTGACTGGACTGCAATCTTACTATATTATTTAATATAGCTCCTAGGCTAGTTGACGAGACTAGGCCTCATTTTCAAAACAGTTTCCTCAGGCTTCAGACTTCAGAAGGCTGTCATACGCGACATTCCAGAGGTCTGGGCCGATTATGGAACCGGAGATAATCCTCTATGATACGCATGAGGTATGCCGGAACGTGGAAGGTGTTCTCCATAGCATCCAGCATATCGCTCCACCTCGCGGAATTAAATGCTTTTCGCACATCGAGTGTTACGAGTAGCACAATCCTACGAGAGTAGTGGTTAAAATCCTCAGCTCTCATCACGGCTTGGATTCACCTCCTCAACAGCGTCAACCGTAGATCGCCCCATCCTGAATCCATACTGACGAGGGGACAGGTCCCCCGCAGCGACCACAGCTGAATTCAGCGGGGAACGGATCAACTTCTCGAGGACTTTGCCAGCCATATCCAACATACACAGAGGTCTGTAGAAGGATGGCAGGTCTGTGTCTCCCCCTTCCCCTTCCCAACAAGCACAAGTCTAGCTGTTTTCCAGCACGAGGGGAAAACTCCTTCGGCTAGGCAGGCGTTGTACATGCGCAAAAGGATCAAGGGGTTAGTAGTCAAAACCTTCTTGAGGACGTCGCCGGGTACCCCATCGGGTCCAGGAGCCTTATTGTTCTTAAGGGATAGGACGGCCGCCTCCACCTCTCCAAGGCTGAAAAGTGGTACATCATCCACCCTTCCGAAATTCCGCAGTGGGAGCAACGTGTGAGCCGGGAAAAGGGACTCGACTATCCTCTCCATAGT
Source organism: Macrosteles quadrilineatus (assembly GCF_028750875.1). Classification (NCBI taxonomy): domain Eukaryota; kingdom Metazoa; phylum Arthropoda; class Insecta; order Hemiptera; family Cicadellidae; genus Macrosteles; species Macrosteles quadrilineatus. Next base: position 34,575,810 of record NW_026542594.1, on the reverse strand, counting down.
GGCCCCATCCATGACGGAAGGTGGAGAGTGGGCGCCAAGTTTCTTGGTTACCAGGCCCCATGGATTGGAATCGACATCGTCCCTTGTCTCCCAGCAACTGTGTTTACTCCGATGGCTCGACGAAGAGACCTCCTAGCCACTCTGTAAGCATCCAACTTACTACAGGTTCTTTGGCCATGGTATCAAGTCTTCTGGCTCTCAATACTGCCCGACGCAGTTCCGCAATCTCGGCAGTCCACCAGTACACAGGTCGCTTATTAACACACTCATTATTACATTATTACACACATACTCATTTTTACACCGGGATCTCCTGCGAGGCATAGACTCATCGCAAGCCGAGACGATCAGTCCCATCATGGATGTAACTAACGCGTCTGCGTGAGCCACGCTAGTTGCGGGAGGAACCACCGGCTTTCCTCGTAAGATGGCTTCATTGAATTTTGCCACGGCCAATTTTTTAATATTCCATCGAACGGGCACTTGATGAAACGCTGCTACTTGTCTCTGATGACCATCCAGGACATCAAAAATTATGTACTGGTGGTCACTGGCCATGTAACCAACTATTAGAGTAGGCTAGCTAACGAAAGTTGGGAAACACCGCTCTAGGTGACTGTAGGCCTTCCGCTGTATGTTGTTGCCTTTAGTGGAGACCTCAACCTTGTATCTTTAAGGCCTTTGGTCTATAGAGAATATCACACACACTACCACAGCGCTAATAGTTCTCCTCATATGACATTCAGTATGCAGGGACCAGGCATCCTCACTACGCGGCTCACGGACCGCATGCAGCCCTCGGACTGATAAGAATTCAAACAAAATTTTAGAGTTACTGGCTTTGGACATAGTACCAAGCGATTCTGATAGATAGCTGCACTACCCAGGTTGCAGTTGGTAAAGTAGTGTCGCTATCTTAAATCTAGCAGGAAAAAGGTGAGACAAAGCCCTGATCTATACGACCCTGGTGGTGATTTTGGGTAACTATATTTTTTATTGTCAGAAAAGTACGTCCCCACGAGCTACAAAGAAATATAGGACGCTCGTGACGAGCTGGCTGATCCATGGAAACATTAAACAACAATGAACGGTGACGTTCCGGAACGTTCCTAGGTCCTGGCGCCGTGGCCCCGCTGACGTTCCGGAACGTCCATAGCAGCGAACGTGTTAAAGAAATTGCTTCAGGTAGCTTAAACACATGTTTATAGGGTTTTATTTTAAACAATTGTTCCAGGAGAGGGCTTAGACCCCCCCCCCTTTTACTGGTATTCCATACCCTCTAGATCCCCCGGATGAATATGTTTACAAGATATTTACTCTATTTGTTGTTGTTCTTAAGATCTGTGTTTCACTGCAAGTAAATAACATTACCTATAATTACCTATTTAATTGTAAGGGTAGCCGAGTAACTATAGTGATTTACACTAAATTACAGGATTTGAAAAGCCATCTGCAATACAACAGCGGTCAATCAAACCAATAGTGAAAGGACGAGATGTGATTGCTCAAGCTCAGTCTGGTACCGGCAAGACAGCAACATTTTCCATTTCTATTCTTCAGTCATTGGATACCACATTACGTGACACTCAAGTACTGGTTTTATCACCAACAAGGGAGCTTGCCGTTCAAATTCAAAAGGTATGTAGAAAGACTTATTAGCGAATTTCCCTATAGGGAAGTAGCTATTACCGTAGGTCTCATGGTAAGACTTAGGCCCGGGACCGATTTACTTTTTCATTTTGATGTCCCCAGAGGCCAAAAACACCATTCGTTCACATTTTTATATACATGTATATATATATATAGATATATATATATCTTATCTTATCTTACTAATATTATAAATGTGAAAGTTTGTGTGTTTGTTTGTTTGTTTGAAGTTCAATCACGCATTAACTACTAGACGGATTGGGCTGAAATTTGGCATGATGATAGCTCACATTCCCGATTAACATATAGGCATATTCTTTTCTCAAAAATCTTTTAGGGCTCCGCCCCAGTGGCTCAAATCGTCGTAGTTCTCCATGTTAACCTTATAAATATTTATATTTAAAGGGAATTAAAGAATTTAGTCAGCTGTTTCAACAAAAAAAAAATTGTTCTATAACATGCAAAAGCATTAAAAAGTTATAAGATTTACCAACAGGGTCCAGCACTATATTTTTTTGCATTTATGAAAACAGCTAATTTGAACTAAGCAGCAACAAAAAACTGTGTTACACAATGAGATCTGTCAAAATAGGATTGTTTCCAGTTATGTTTATGTTTTTAATTTAATGAATAATTTGTGATATTATGCAAATTTTTGATAATTTATTTTTCTCTATTGTTTAGGCGAAGTGGTAGAACATTATGGCTATGGTAGATGTGTAGATGTGGTAGAATACTGTAAATTTAAAGAAGCTAATTTTATCAAACTGTGTCCTCCCCCATTCCAAACGCAAAGATTGAGTATAACTGCAATAAGCATTTTATACTTATATGCTAACCCCATACGAAGGACAGGTACTCTGCTAGTATCTTACTAATATTATAAATGTGAAAGTTTGTGTGTTTGTTTATTTGTTTGTTTGTTTGTTTGAAGTTTAATCATGCATTAACTACTAGACGGATTGGGCTGAAATTTGGCATGATGATAGCTCACATTCCCGATTAACATACAGGCATATTCTTATCTCAAAAATCCTTTAGGGCTCTGCCCCAGTGGCTCTGTAGTTCCGCATGTTAACCTTATGAGTATTCATATTTAAAGGGAATTAAAGAATTTAGTCAGCTGTTTCTACTGAAAAAGTTGGTTCTATGATTTGCAAAAGCATTAAAAAGTTATAAGATTTACCAACAGGGTCCAGCACTATTATTTTTTTGCATTTATGAAAACAGCTAATTTGAACTAAGCAGCAGCAAAAAACTGTGATAAGCAATGAGAACTGTCAAAGTAAGATTGTTTACAGTTATGTTTATTTTTTTATTTCATTAATAACTTGTGATATTTAAAAAAATTTTTATAATTTGTTTTTATCTATTGTTTAGGTGAAGTGGTAGATAATTATGACTATTGAAGATGTGTCATACTGCCAACCCTGTACGAAGGACGGGTATGACTGCTAGTATATATATATGTGTCCATCCGCACAATAATTTGAGTAATTTTTGTCCGATTTTGATAAAATTTGGTTTGAAGGTGTAAGGCGGGATAAACGTGAATGAGTTCGCGAACCAGCATGATCGGACCATGGGAACGGGGTTTATGGGGTAAAAATTGGGTTTTCTCATTTTTACCCTTAAAACACAAAATTTATCAATTTTTCTCCAGACCTTTTTAAAGAGCTTAAAAAAAAATAATTTAGTATATGAAAGTGTTTTTGTACGGTGATTGGTTACGGAGAAAAAAAAAAAATTGTTAATTTTAATTCCCATGTTATTCTTATGGAGAATATTATAATATGTTGTAGTTGGCTTGTTTATGGATATATTTTGATCAAACTTGGCGGATTGATTTATTTCATACTAAGCTATTGATATTTTAATAAAATACCCCCGCCGCAGCAAACCTGCCGACTAAGCGAATTTCCATTTGTCTGAATTGATTTTCAGTTAAATATATTTTAATAACATTAGGTTTAACGAGTACCTAGGTTTGCTGCTACAAGGAAACTAATAAAGTGTGTTTTTGAGTAAAATATTGATAGCTTAGTACAAAATAAATAAATTTGCCAAGTTTGATCAAAATATATTCATAAACAAGCAAACTACAACATTTGACAATTTTCTCCATAAGAATAACATGGGAATTTTAAATTTACAATTTTTTAAATTTTCTCCGTTACTAATATTTGAACAAAAATACTTTTACATACTAAATTATTTGTTTTTTTAAGCTCTTTAAAAAGGTCTAAAGAGAAATTGGGAAATTTTGTGTTTTGAGGGTCAAAAGTGAGAAAAACCAATTTTTACCCCTTAAAACCCCCCGTAAAGCCCCGTTCCCATGGTCTGATCGTGCTGGTTCGCGAACTCATTCAAGTTTATCCCGCTTTACACCTTTAAACCAAATTTCATCAAAATCGGACAAAAGTTACTCAAGTTATCGCGTTCACGGACGTATATATATATATATATATATATATATAAGTCTATATATATATATATATATACATATATAAAAATTTGAACGAATAGTGTTTTTGGCCTCTGGGGACATCAAAATGAAAAAGTAAATCGGTCCCGGGTCTAGGTCTTACCGTGCCACCTACGGTAATAGCTACTTCCCTATAGGGAAATTCGCTAAAACACACTTTATTAGTTTCCCTGTAGCAGCTAACCTAGGTACTCGTTACATAAATGTTAATTTAATAGAATAATTGAAAATCAATGCAGGCAAATGGAAATTTGCTTAGTCGGCAGGTTTGCTCCAGTGGGGGTATTTTTACTGTAACTTGCATATTTTAAATAGTAAACTTCAATGGGGTTTTATTCCTTTTTGTAGAAAAAGGGTCCTAACTTTTGACTTTTAATGATTTCCAGATTTCAGAAATAAAATTCAGTCAATGACAACATCTAAAATTGATTACAAAATTGGGTTTAACATGAATAAAACAACAAACTAAACTCATTAGGTAAAACAAATCTAACGCATGACTGTAAATTTGAATAATATTAAATAATACCCCCACTGCAGCAAACATGCAAGCTAAGCGAATTTCAATCCACCTGGCTGGAATTTCACTAAATTATTTCCTTAAAATTGTCAGATTTTTTTCCTATTTTAATAACATTAATTGTAATGAGTACGGTACATGATTGATGATGATTAAACATGAAACAATGATTGATTCTTGCCATTCTTCTGGCATCTTTTATTCTTTCCACTCTTTTAGTATTATTTTATGTAATTGACTTGTTCACTACATATTTTACCCCCTCCTTTCAGCATTTCTGATACTACCATGTCCTCTCCTGCTGCAATATAGGCCTAAATGATATTTTCTGTAGCCTAATTTTAGCAAATTTCCCATATAGAGAATAAGCTATTACCGTCTCATGGTGAGACTTGGACCCGGGACCAATTTACATTTTCATTTTGATGTCCCTAAAAGCCAAAAACACCATCCGTTCAAATTCATATATTATATATATGTGTCCGTTAGCACGATAACTCGAGCAAAAAAATCCGATTTCGGTGAAATTTGGTACAAACATAACTTGCATTTATTCGAACGAGTTCGCGAACCAGCATGATCGGAGCATGGGAACGGGGTTTTATGGGAGGGATTTATATGGGTAAAAATTGGTTTTTCTCGTTTTTTCCCTCAAAACTTAAAATTTTCCAAATTTTCTTTAGACCATTTTGAAGAGCGTAAAAAAAACAAATAATTTAGTATATTGAAGTGTTTCTGTATAATTATTGGTTAAGCAGAAAATTGAAAAATAAAAATTCCCATGTTATTCTTATGGAGAATAAGTAAACTGTTGTAGTTTGATTTTTTATGGATAGGCCTATATTTGGATCAAACCTGGCAAATCTATTTATTTTATACTAAGCTATTAATATTTTACTAAAAAACACAATTTATTACCCTCCCTGTAGGCAGCAAACCTAGGTATTCGTTTTAAAACCTAATGTTATTTGAATAGATTTAATTAAAAATAAAATCAGGCAAATGGAAATTCACTTAGTCTGCAGGTTTGCTGTGGCGGGGGTATTTTACAAATAATTTAGTAGTACATTGGTTGTTGGAAAAAGGACTGCCCACTAAAACCAGTTGTGTGGACAGAGGCAAAAATACATGGCATTTTCTATTACCAATCTAGTAGTAAATAAATTAGTATGTCTATTAGTCGGGGGTCTACCCGACCAATTTTCATGATTGAGGTCTCAAATTGAAGGTATGCACGCACAGATTTCTCATCAAGCATCGGCATATATTTTCCTACTGTATTACTCGACCAAAAAACATAATTTGATTCATTTTCGAATTCTTACTTCATTTTAAGATTTAAAAAGATTATTTTAATCAAGTTTTCTTGATTGGAACATTTAGTTATAATGACTATCAAAATAATTTGCAATGAACTTATAAGGAGTATAAAACTCAAATTAACAGCAATTTTGTAGGGAGAATTTTGTATTTGCCAATTTAAAGTCCAAATCAGGATTAAAGTTTGTTATCCTTTTTTCAATTGAAAGGTTCACTTAACTTGGAAGATCTGAATTAAGATAGCTCGATCACTAGGTGCATGCTTACAGCTAATTTTCTCTAATTGGACAAAACGTGGAACGTGGGAGAGAGGTGTACTATCAACATATTTAAACAGGATATCTGGCGGGCTGGTACCGAGAATTCTACTCGAATTCAGTATGGACCAAAAACTACAATGATCACCAATAGCCAAAGAGACTCAATTCATTGCCGGCGATCCATTGGTCCTCTTTTAACATCATAAGTGACTCACGATCACTGGAGGCCATCACAGTTTTACTGATACCGCACAATGCAGTTGCGATTAAAGGACCATCGGGCCAGTCTTTAAGCCGGTAATGACTGCAGTTAGCTCGGACATGGTGAATGGTTCCTCCAGGAAGCGATTCTCACTTGCCACATTAGGCACAACAGGCTTCCGGTATTTCCATAGGTTTTGCCATTAAAAAAAAAGGTTGGTAGCAACTTGATCGGCAGTAACTGTTGTAAAGTTGTCTTTTGGGTTTGTCGCATCTCCATTTATTTTCTTGAGGAACTTCCAGGCCCGTCTGCTGTTCACCTGCATATCTAAACTCTCCACAAGATCACCCCACTTAGTTTTGCAATTTTAGGCAATGACTGACATAAGCTCTTCACCTGCTAGAAGTATGTCCTAAGCAGAGGGATCATTGGAGACGTAGGAATTGGCTAACTCAGGAACTCGCTAACTCGGTCGTGTGTCGGAACTGGCTAACTCTGGAACTGGCTAACCGTCTCAGTTAGGAATTAGCTAACTCCAGAACCCGCTTACTCGATTTTGTCCCGCGGCGGAATTCGCTAACTCTGGAAATTGCTAACCCGGCCGCGCCCACTGCACGGAGCAATGCCAACCTTGTACGACGAAATAATCGTACACTGCCGTACTTCAAAATGTCAGTGTCAATAAAGATACAGTAAATGTTAGTTTTTTTGGTATCATTTAGTGATGGGCGGATCCAAAAATCCAAAACGGATCCGGATCCGGATCTTGAAAAATTATCTGTGTATCTGTATCTGTATCTGTGTATATTTTACAATAGTTCGATCTTCAGTATACTACATCGTGGTTTTTGCATGCAGCATCCAATTTATTTATGCCTGGATCACTTCTTGTTAATCTCTTCCTTAAATTCGTTCCAAGCCCACAGTACTGATAGCTAGGTACAAAACAAAAAACTAGAGGTGTGCAGATATCCGAAAAATCGGGTCGGATTCGATTCGGAAAGATACATGCCATTGCCATATATGTTATTTGCATCAAGAGACAAACACTGAGACATGGCCTTGTCATATAAGTTATTAGCATCAAGAGACAAACACTGAGACATGGCCTTGCCATATAAGTTATTTGCATCTCGAGACAAACACTGAGACATGGCCTTGCCATACAAGTTATTTGCATCAAGAGACAAACACTGAGTCATGGCCTTGCCATATAAGTTATTAGCATCAAGAGACAAACCCTGAGACATGGCCTTGCCATATAAGTTATTAGCATCTCGTGACAACACTGAGTCATGGCCTTGCCATACAAGTTATTTGCATCAAGAGACAAACACTGAGTCATGGCCTTGCCATATAAGTTATTAGCATCAAGAGACAAACCCTGAGACATGGCCTTGCCATATAAGTTATTTGGCCTGCCATATAAGTTATTTGCATCTCGAGACAAACACTGAGTCATGGCCTTGCCATTGCCATATAAGTTATTTGCATCAAGAGGCAGACACTGAGACATGGCCTTGCCATACAAGTTATATGCATCTAGATACAAACATCGAGACATGGCCTTGTCATATAAGTTATTTGCATCTCGAGACAAACACTGAGTCATGGCCTTGCCATTGCCATATAAGTTATTTGCATCTAGATACAAACATCGAGACATGGCCTTGTCATATAAGTTATTTGCCTTCAAGAGACAGGCAAGAAACACTCGGGGAAAAACGTTGTTGTACATGGATACAGACAGCTTTGTATTAGTAAACAAATCGGGGTTGTACAGTGATACAGACTCCTTTGTGTTAGTAAACAAATCGGGGTTTTACAGTGATACAGACTGGACTCCTTTGTGTTAGTAAAAAATCGGGGTTGTACAGTGATACAGTCTCCTTTGTGTTAGTAAAAAAATCGGTCTCTTACATGGATACAGACAGCTTTGTGTTAGGAAAAAAATCGGGAAAAAATTTGAAAAAATCGGATCCATCAAAACCGGATCCAGCCCAAGATCCGGAATTTTTTGGATCCGATCCGGTGCCGGTTCTAGCTCAGATCCGGCGGATCCGGTAGTCCGATATCCGGATCCGACCATCACTAGTATCATTCTAGCAGTGGCTTTGCCTCTTCAGAGAGTCTTGAGATGTAATGGGTTCGACAACCTCAAGGTATAATTTTTCTCGAAACCTGCTGGACAAGCTTGACAAAGGAGTCATACATATCAGGTTGTGGAGGGATATTTTTGATTTCTCTGTCAATGATCTCCCTAAAACCCATCCAGTTGGCCTTTTTGAAATTAAACCTGCGTCATAACAACTTCAGGTTTAACAACATCACTAACTGTGCATAAATCTGTGTTGAGTTCAGAGAATCAGATCACATACAGACTTTTCACACTATGAGGCATCAAAGCTCTCCCGACTATCAAAGCCATCTCTGCTCACAAAGATGTGGTCAGGGTTATATGTTATAATCTATCTTCCATCTACCGCTGTTAAAGGAGCAAGGGAGCTTAGGATCGTGTATGAGCTGCAGGTCATTTGTCTCAGCCCAGGTTTCAAGGTTTGTCCCATTTTCAATTGTTTCTTTGTATCCCCAAGCAATAAGCAATGCTCTGACAATTAAAATCCCCCAAGACGAAATTAATGTCATCATAGCATAGATTATCGGGCTCTGTAAATACATACTGAGATTCAGGAGGCTTATACAAAGAGGTGACACTGTACTGTGGTGTCCTGACTGTTAGTATCTAAGTATTGTTCCTCTCAGTCAGCGAAGCCAGGGCCTGATTAAGGGTCTAGTCGCCAGTAGGCTGACGTTTTTCGCGCCCCCTCCTCCCTTCCACTACCCCTCCTCTCCGCTACTACTTTCAAAATGTCAAAGAATGAATACTAATACTGAATTCAAAATTAAAAATGGCCAAAGGCATTATACTAATATTCAGTTTATTTAAAAACAAAAGAAAACTGATCATAAATAATTATAATGCATGGTTTGATTGGGAACTTTTAAAATAGTAACAAATCGGTTGTTCAAGGAATGTAAAACTTTTTTATTAAAATAATGTATTTATTTTACATTTTATTAAACATATGATTGTATTAAATAAAAGTAGTCCTAACCTAAAATATTAAAAAAACCAAACAATAATATGCATACTTTCTAAATTAGGCCTAACTCTGTTAATTGACTAGGCCTAAACCAATTTTATTAGGACCTTTAGATGGAATTACTTAGTTTACAGCATTAATCCGTATTTATCTGCAACAAAAAGTATCGTTAAATGTTTTTACAAATCAATTATTACTATAAACTAGCTGTAACCCACGGGCTTCACCCCATTTGACTTCATAAGTATTAATAAAACTATTGATTGGTTAAGTTAAGCTGAAATAAACAAATAAGTACAGCTGAGGTATTTTTAACATTAGGTATATGGAAAGTTCCCTTTAGAAAGGATTTAAAGGGCAATTGATGAAATAATGGATAGTTTTGCACAAGGTTTCTCGTCGTTACGAATATTTTAAGTATATGGTTTATGGGGGTGTGACTTGTAGTTTTCTCAAAAGTTCATGGGTACTTTGGGCTTTATATATGGATATAATGATTATGAAAATCTGCCGAACGCACCCTTCCCCACCTCCTTCCCTATCTGCACGAATCCTTTTTTGGAATAAAACATTTTTTACGCCCCCGGTCCCAACTTTAAGTCTAAGCTGTCTGGCGCCCCCCTAAAACACTTGGCTGACTGGTGCCCTAGGCTCCAGCCTAATTAGCCTAATGGGTAATCAGGCCCTGAGCGAAGCTGAGGTGATGTCAATGTATGGTCTGGCAAAAACAGCGCTACCATATTGATCATGAGGTCTCTCTAGAATCAGTCTCATTCCCTCTATGTTGGGTCTAGGTTTTAAAATGCCCCGGTATGTTTCTTGCACTAGGAGGAAGTCGCATTCGTACATCTTGCACATATCAGACAGTAATATTTCTTTGTCTCTCAATATTCCCTCGATATTAATTGATATCGTTACTAATGGCCTTGAAAAAGACCGTTTAGGTAGATTCATTTTTCGAAGTCTTCCGGTTGTAGAAGGATTTCCGCTGAAATGTCAGTGTTGCGCGGGTGCGCCCGATTTTGATGTCGTTCCTAGCGTGTAATGGTCACAATCTTTACGGAGGCTCTTTCTGTGCACACCGATAATAACACGCTTAGCCATAATTTTTTTGTAAGGCTGAATCGCTCTGTTTGACTCTCAAATATAAGAAATAATCTAAATAGGAAGAGCAGTGATATAAGATCTATTTGTGTGGCTCGATAACCAAAGGTAAAGAAGTTCACTACTGTGCGTGTGCCGAGTCGCATCTTTACAATGTTTTAGATTGACCCTGCTCTAACCTGTCCACACCACCTTCCCTCCAATGCCATACCCCCAAAATGCAACTAAGATGATGAATGCTCTTCAGAAGATATCTGAGTGAAAATCCATACAGCTAAACAAAAAATCGCTTATTTTGCAGGTTTGCGGGGGGGGGGGGGGGGGGGTTGCTGAATGTATGTTGCAGCTGATTGAAGGGTTGAATAAATGTTAGTTTATATTTACTCATTTACAATATATATCATTTGCACTTTTATTAAAAAGAAATACTTGGTTTAAATACCGCATAAAAGTTGTATAAAGATAAACACACTGTCATAGCATAAAAAGAAAGAAGGTACCAGTACTCAAAAAGTGGAACACAGATTATTAAAGAAGCTCTTAAACATGTCAATAATAAGGAAGATTAGGTTTGACAAAATTCAAGATGATGATTTAAGCCAAAGAAATCGGAATGCTTGATGATTACGATTTTAACAGATCAACATCAACCAACTGGACGAAAGTTCTGACAGTGAGATTGATAATACCCGTTAGGGTAAAAAATTCCAACACCGACACTAAATATGTTCAATTTTTTATTTGGAATGATTTGTACATGTAAATATTGATCAACAGTAATTAGTAGGTCTACAATTATATAGTTTTAAATTTAGACATTTTCCAACCTAAACTAAACCTTATTTTTGTTAATATCTAGCCTATAGGGTGACAAAATTAGGGACTCATTAGAGGCTAACCTGTATTTTGTTTGGCATCTTGGCAAAAGTAATGGTTCAAGTACAATCCTAAAAAGTTTTTTATGTTTGGATGTTAAAATCTAACATCTAATTTTGTCATTAGCCCATAACAATAATTTTGGAGTAAAATAATTACCAACCCAAACTACTTACAGCATGTGCCGCTTTAAAAAGAAAATCCGCTTTAAAAAGAAAATCTTAACAAGATAATCCTCATGTCCGTAGTCAGTGAGGCTTTTTTCTTCTCTACCTCACTCATAGTCGTGACATGTCAATTCGGAAACTACCTGGTCAAAAAATTAATGTTTTAATAGTTATAGTACATAATCGATTTAGGAAAGGTAATTGTAAGTAACTCAGTTTTTTTTATGAAGGGCAATGTTTTCCATATTAAGTCTACTAGTGATGGCAGAAACCAGGAATTTCAAATCTCAAAACCGAAATCCAAAAATCAAATTCCTAATCTCAAATCTTAAAACATAAACATTAGGGGTGTGCGAAGCAGCAACAAATTTTCGATTCGAAGCAACGATTCGATTCAAAAGATTTTCGATTCGATTCGATGCAACTCGATTCGAAGCGATACGGTATTTTTCTATTCATAATTGTCAATTGAGTGGATTAACAATAATTAAAATTTACCACATTTGTGTAATACAAATTTTTGTTGATGTGGTATTAGGCCTATTCATACTTAACATATGAATTTTATGTGAAAAAATATTTATTTTCAATCATAGGGATTAGAATAACCTGTATTGCTGGAAATACCAGTGAGCTGCTTTACTTGCCTATTTCATAATTTTTACTTGGAATTGGCTCAACTGCAAGAAAGAAGAAAATATTTTTTTATCAAGACATTCATTCTCATTTTAATAACTGTTTAAATAACTAAATAGGTACCGGTAGCTAAATTACAACAAATTTGAATGGAACTTAATATAAAAAGACCATTAAGAAATAAATTTACATATCACAAGTTTAGAGCCTGAGGACCGGCTTCAGGACTGCAAGTAAGAAGAAAATAAAAATAATATGTTTCCACCATGCAATATGTATCATTCATTCCCTGCCTCCTAACCTCCTTAGTATAATAACCTCACACTTACATTATTTGTTACATCATCATAAATAAAGAACTATCTATTATTGGCATCAGTAGGCCTACAGCTTTACATAGGCATTATTTTTTATAGGGCCTAAAATAGTAATAGGCTAAGCAACATGACAAGTGGAGAACTCATTGAAGAAAATATATTGTGTAAACTAATTTACTATAAAACTCAAAAACAGTAAATAACACACAAACATTGTTTATGGTATAATTATTAAGGAATGTAAAAAATGCATATCATGTCATATAGTAGTATAGACCTAAACTGCAAGAGATTAAAATCCTAAAACAACTGATTTTGATTTTGAAAAGAATTAAAAATCCATAAAATAAAGCCAAACAATATCACAATATTACATCTATATATTATTTAAGAGTTACTTTTCGAGTACCTAATTACCTGAAAAGTAACTCTTAAATAATATATAGAAGATTAAAATAATATTAAATCAAGAGATAAGAAAGTTAAATGCTAACTTCTAGTGCCCTTGGCAACACAGGTCAATGTTTTTAAACTACCCTCAATGTTTTTGGAACAGCAGGGTCTTTTTCTCTGAAGGAAGGGTAGTAGTATGTCAACAAAAACAATGAATCACTCTCACCAGCCAGGCCCGGCAATGATGTGTGCATTCAAGGTCATAGGCCCTCCCCCTCCCCTCTTAAACCACCCGGTTGCTACCCAGTTGCTTCAATTGTAGTGATGTGACGAGTCGGGTACTTTCCTGACTCGAGTGACTCGACTCGCCAACTGCCGTGAACTCGAGTTACGAGTCGAGTCAGACTCAACTCGAGACGTTCCGAGTTCGTGTGAGTTCGGCATTCTCCGTACAAGTTCGTTAGTTTTGCGAGTCGGCCGACTCGGTACCGGCCAATAGCGTGTCAGCTTTACGAGTCGACTCGACTCGACTCGAGACGTTCCGAGTTCGTGTGAGTTCGGCATTCTCCGTACGAGTTCGTTAGTTTTGCGAGTCGGCCGACTCGGTACCGGCCAATAGCGTTGAATCTATGCGAGTTGACTCGTAAAGCTGTGACGCTATTGGCCGAAAGCGAGTGCGAGTAAACTCGAGTCAACTCGTTACGTCCCGAGTTCGTTAAGGTTCGGCTTTCTCCGTATGAGTTCGGTTTCTTGACTCGGCTTTTGCGAGTCGGACTCGTAACGTTACGAGTTCGTGTAGCTTCGGCAATCTCCGTACGAGTTTGTAAAGGAAACTCGAGTTGGAATTGAGTTGACTCGACTCGGGTCTTGACTCGAGTCAACTCGACTCGCCAACTCAACTCGTCACATCACTATTCAATTGCTGACAAAATGCAAGTGATGAAACAAGGAAGTAGAGACAAAAAAATATATTTCTTTATTCAAAAACACAAAACTGTTACAGATCATTTTCAAAGAAATTAATTCATTGTAATTTGTGAGTTGTAAATTTTTTTAACCCCATCCAACCAAGATACAGATCTGTTCACTATATCAGATATTTCTTTTGTTTATAATTTATTATGTAAAATACTAAAATATATTTTTAATTAGGTATGGAATAAACAATAAATGATTAAACTAGTATGTCTGAATAAATAGTCTTTCTATTCTTTTGAATTTGTTTTCTTTGCACTATTAGTGTTGCGTCACGGCTTTTGTCTTGTCACTTGTCAGTAGACGACTAGACTGACTCTGGCTAGTGGCAGTGCGGCAATTGCTCTGTTGTGTTTTTATTCTTAAAGGTCGTGAGCCAACTTAATCTTTAATTCTCATTTGAACATTTTAATTCCTCTGTAATAATAGATATAATAATAATATAAGTGTTTCTTTGGAAATAAATTATTCTTTTTTTTTAGTTTGCCCGAACAGACCCCTAACAAAAATACCAAATGTATCAGTCTATAACATTAATCTTACCAGTTAAGTATTAAGTAACAATTTTTCAGACTTATTTTTAAAATGATTTTGGAGTAACATATCTTGTTTTGGCTAGGTTTACAGTAGTAAAATATTTCTCACACTGCTTACATTAAGACAAAAAACAAAACCTCTCATCATTTGCAATGTCAAAACAAAAAATAATATAAAACAATTAAAGCTCTATTTAATGCAAAGAATGTATTAAATAAGAACGCCTTCGTAAAGGAAACGCAACAGCAACGCGCTCCTGTATTGCGGGTATTGCATTGACTTTCTGCAGGCGTTTTCGTATATGGATACTGACTCCCTCATGAATCGAATCGTTTTTTGACCACCACTGAATCGAATCGCGATTCGATGAATCGAATCGAATCGAAATTTCGATGCATTTTCGATGCATTGCACACCCCTAATAAACATGAACCTTTTTTTCGTTGCCTAGTCACAGGTATTAATAAAGTGTATTAATTATTATGCAATCAAAACTGACTCCTGACCGTGACACAATAAAACTAGGTGGCGTTCGCAAAGGCATCCACAAAATTGAGCGGAGTCATCAAGGGTTTATATTATATTGTTTTTGTCATACTGCGGACGCATGCATTAAAACGACTGTTTTTACTCAGTCAGTTTTGAGTGTGTTTTGGAGTCAGTAAAATGGCACGTCTAAAGTAGCATTTTTACTCTTTAGGGAGTAAAAATTGTTTTTAGCCTCTATGGAGTAAACATCAGCTGTTGTCAACTCAGTTGGAAATTTCGATTGTAAACGATTGAATGTATCAAAAATATGTATCGATTCGTGCTTCGTAATCATTTTAACCTACAGTCTACAGTCTCTTCCCATAGCATTTTAGCATTACAGATACATTAATCCATTCCCACTCTTAACACTGCTCACCTTTACTACTTCCTTCATCACCCCCTATGTCGTGGACCTGTTTCCCTCTCTTCCCATAGCTTTTTAGGATTGCAAATACGTATTTGCTAAAGACTGTTCCCACACTCTGCACTGCTAGCCTTACTACTTCCTTCACCAATTCCTACGTCATAGACCTGTTTCCTTCCCTTCTCATAGCATTTTAGGATTGAAGATACATTAATCTAACTGCCACAGACGGTTCTCACACTATGCTCATACTTTCATCGCAATCAACACGCCTACCAGCCAGGCAAGTCCTGTGAAACCGCTCTGCACGAATTGGTCAGCAGAATTGAGGACAGCCTGGCTGCTAAGGAAATAGCCCTATGCACCTTCATGGACATTGAAGGAGCTTTCGACAATGTAACATACGGAGCAATGGTGCGGGGAATTTGTGAGCGTGGACTCGAGCAATCTCTGTGTAGTTGGACAGAGTCTATGCTTAACTCAAGACGCACCGTAGCCGACTTTCTTGGTGAAAAAATTGTGATCGCACCCACAAAAGGATGTCCACAGGGAGGTGTACTTTCACCCTTACTGTGGAACCTTGTGGTGGACGGTCTTTTAACTGAACTCACCAGCAAGGGCATCTTTGTCCAGGGCTATGCAGATGACGTAGTCCTCATGGTACAAGGAAAATTCACAAACATTGTAGCTGACGCCATGAACGGCAACCTACAATGTGTTAAACAATGGTGTCTCAGAGAAGGACTCAACATTAATCCTTCTAAGACAGTCATAGTTCCTTTCACCAGGAAAAAGAACCTGGATTCTCTTTCCAGGTTGAAAATTGGCACTACTCAGCTGGGAGTGTCGAGTGCGGTCAAGTATTTAGGACTGACACTTGACTCCAAGCTGACGTGGAACAACCACCTGAATAACGCGCTGCATAAGGCCAAATGGGCGCTCATGACGTCCAGGAGGTTTGCAGGAACCACCTGGGGAATTAAACCCCACATAGCACTCTGGCTATACGAGGCTGTGGTCAGGCCTCAGATTACCTATAGTTCACAAGTCTGGTGGACAAAGGTGAATCAGGTAACTGTCATAGCCAAGCTAGAAAGCATGCAAAGGCTCGGCACGCTACAGGCCACTGGAGCCTTCAGGAGTAGTACATCAGCTACTCTAGAAGTCGCTCTTGGGCTGCTACCACTGGACATCTTCATCAGATCTGAGGCCCTCAAGGCAGCTTACCGTCTGAAGGCTGCAAATCTGTGGAGGGAAGGCCTGTCAGGGGCAGGTCACTTCGCCATCGCTAAGACTTTGGCTGAGTGTCCTGTGCTTGACATGACCTCGGACTTCCTAAGCAAGAAAGCAGTTTTCACAAACCCTTTAATGTTGAATTCCGCTCCAGAGATGAGTGGAAACATCAGGAAGGGTATCTCCAAGATATGGAGAGCTTCGTCTGGTACACAGACGGCTCCCTAATCGATGGAAAATCTGGTTTTGGGGTTTACTGTCAATCACCCAGAACAGAACTATCAGGAAGTCTGGGATAATACTGTACCATCTTCCAGGCAGAAATCTATGGCATCTTGGCTTGTGCCAACCTAGGACTAGCCAGACGGTACCAAGACAAAAGGATAATGATTTTATCTGATTGTCAGGCTGCTCTCAAAGCTCTTGACTCAAACGAAGACACCTCAAAACTGGTCTGGAAGTGTTTCAACACCCTCTGCAGACTTGCATCACAGAACTCTGTAACTCTCGGCTGGGTCCCAGGCCATGTAGGCATTGGCGGCAACGAGAGTGCAGACAAGCTGGCAAAAAAAGGTGCGAGCATGCCACTCTTTGGACCAGAGCCATTTTGTGGCATCAGCAAAGCGGCCGCTAAACATGTAATCAACAAATGGTCCAGGGGACAACATCTTGAGCGTTGGCGTAATTATCCTGGACAATCACTTGGCAAAAAACTGCTCTCAGAACCTAGCACCCTCTTCACTCGCTGGCTGCTAAAGCTGGGGAGAGGGCAGGTCAAGCAAGTACTTGCTCTTATCACTGGACACGGCCATTTCAGGAAACATCTGCACACTCTAGGAATTGTCAATGACAAGCAGGAGTGTCGACTTTGTAACCAGTCCGATGAGACTGCAAAACACATTATTCTGGACTGTGATGGACTACGGGCTAGGAGAAGGGCTCTGTTTGGTCTAAAGCAGCCAGGAGAGGAACCAGACGCTAACATTGGGCAAAAGCTCCTGTACCTAGTTAAAGACACAGGCATAGGCTTACCCAGTTAGTGGCAAGTGGGATGCACAATAAGCTTCGGTTGACATGCTTGGACCATGAGTCCACCCTCTTACAATCAATCAATCAATCAATCATGCTCATACTTTACTACTTCCTAAGCCACTTCCTACGTCGTGGGCCTGTTTTCATCACTTTCCATAGCATTTTAGTATTTTAGATACGTTAATCTAATTGCCACAAACATTCCCCACACTCCGCACTGCTAGCCTTTACTACTTCTTTCACCATTTCCTATGTCGTGGGCATGCTTCCATCCCTTCTCATAGGATTTCAGCATTGCAGATACATTAATCTAACTGCTACAAACGGTTTCCAGTTCCCACACTCCACACTGCTCACCTTACTTCTTCCTTCACATCTTCCTACGCCGCGGACCTGTTCCCTCTCTTCCCGTAGCATTTTAAGATTGTAGATACCTTAATCTAATCGTCATACACAGTTCCCACACTCCGGACAGCTCGCCTTGACTACTTCCTTCACCACTGCCTACGTCCCAGACCTGTTTTCCTCCATTCCCATAACATTTTAGGATTGCAGATCCCTTAATCTAATCGTCATTAACAGTTCCCACACTCCAGACTGTTCGCCTTTACTACTTCCTTTACCACTTCCTACGTCACGGACCTGTTTCCCTCCCTTTCCATGGCATTTTAGAATTGCAGATACTTTAATCTAATCGTCATGAACAGTTCCCACACTCCGGTCTGCTCGCCTTTACTACTTCCTTCACCACTTCCTACGTCACGGATCTGTTTCCCTCCGTTTCCATAGCATTTTAGAATTGCAGATACCTTAATCTAATCGTCATAAACAATTTCCACACTCCGGACAGCTCGCCTTGACTACTTCCTTCACCACTTCCTAAGGTGTCGCGGACCTGTTTTCCTCCCTTCCCATAGCATTATTGGATTGCAAATACTTTAATCTATTGGTCATAAACAGATCTCACACTCCGAACAACTCGCCTTTACTACTTCCTTCACAACTTCCAAGTTACGGACCTGTTTCCCTCCCTTTCCTTAGCATTTTAGAATTGCAGATACTTTAATCTAATTGTCATAAACGGTTCCCACACTCCGGACAGCTCAACTTGATTACTTCCTTCACCACATTCTCATAATCCTACGTCGCAGACCTGTTTTCCTCCCTTCCCATAGAATTTTAGGAATGCAGATACCTTAATCTAATCGTCATAAACAGTTTCCACACTCCAGACTGCTCACCTTTACTACTCCCTTCACCACTTCCTACGTCACGGACCTCAAGCTAGTGTCGTCATTTGATTACATTTATGATCCATACCGTTTCTGTTCTAATATCTGTGGAATAATGCTATTAGCTCTTTCTTTATCTACTGCATTTAAAAGTCAATAGCTGATCATATGTCTTTGTTTATGTGTCAAATACTGCTTCCATAAGGATTACATTGAAACTTTGAGACCCAGCGGGGCGGATTCCTGAGAGACTTTTTTAACGCCATATAGATTTTGGCACTCACCAGTATGGTCTTTATCACCATGCAAAATTTGAAAACGATTGATTCAGCCGTCTAGGAGGAGTTTGCGTATTACGAAATGCATAAGAGTCGACGTATAAGAGCTTCGCTCAATAATATGTGACTAATACACTTTAAAACCACAAAAATTATGTTTTTGATAAACAACAATCGCTAAAAGAAATTAAACTCTTGACTCAAACATTTTTTAAATATTATATGAACAAAACAAAAATATAGTGGTCAATATTTATTTGTCTTTAATAAATATCAATATTGAACCAGAATTGTAAGTTGTTCTATTATTAGTATTTAGTAGTAGTTAATTCATACTAAATACCAACTGATTTAACTAAATTTGTAAATTCGTTAGATAGAATGTTGTTAGGTACTGGGGTAATTGGTTCTTAGTTTGATAAAGTATTAGTTCAGAATATGATTTCCTTGTTTCATCAGTGTTAGTGGGGATCTATTTGCTCCATTGCTGCCAGCTTGTGTGTACAGTAGTCGCAGCTAGTCTGGGAGCGCGGCCGCACTAGGGCGTGGGGTGTAGAGGGGAGTGTTTATTGCTCATTTCCAAAAAAACGTCAGTTCAGCGGCTGAGGGTTGTGAGCTGTGGGGGTGAGTGAGCTGTGGGGGTGAGTGAGCTGTAATTCTCAGGATGTCTAGTACACAAGGGTCCGCGCGCCCAGACTTACTGCGACTACTGTATTCGGTGGTATAAACGATACAACTACAAAATAATGTCTGCAGTTTTCAAATCAAAACTGCCAAATGTCAGCTGTCAAGCTATTGTTTCAAAGGTGGAGGGGATAGATTTCTTCCCCTAAAACTGCCTAGATTTTGTGAATGAAGTATAGTAGGTATGAAAATATCTCCCACAAAACCTTCAATATCAATTCTTAAAATTTTGTATGGGCTTGCCTTTCTATCGTATTTCTAAACGTGGTGCCATTTCCGCACTTGATCCTCCTCTTCTTGGGATTCGGGGCTTTTTTTTTTAGTTCGCTATTTAGCTACCACAAATGGAAAATGGCTTACAAAATTAGGGATTTAAGTTTAAAAACCTTCCTTTAAATAAAATAAAATAATTATTTTTTTAGGAAATAAAGTTAATCGCGGATAGTAAATCAAATCAATATGAAAACAGTATCAATAATTAGTTAAATGTTAATTTTGATAGGTTATTCTGGCATTGGGGGACTTCATGAATGTGCAATGTCATGCGTGTATTGGAGGAACCAATCTGGGCGAAGATCTCCGCAAGCTGGACTACGGCCAACACGTTGTATCAGGCACTCCTGGCCGAGTGTTTGACATGATACGACGTCGTGTGCTGCGTACTCGCTCCATCAAGATGTTGGTGCTGGATGAGGCTGACGAGATGTTGAACAAAGGATTCAAAGAGCAAATCTATGATGTTTACAGATATTTGCCTCCTGCTACACAGGTAAAGACCCTACAATAATAACTGACATAGTATTTTAAATCCAGTGTTTCATGAATAATTTATTAAGTTGAATCAAAGTTAGAAAATCCAGTTGAAATAAAATTTGATGAAAGAGAATGTGATATCGTCACTATACTGTACGTGATTCAATTCCTTTGATATCACGGACGATTAATATCAAACATTAGAAATGACAAAATAAATTTTAACAAAAACTAGGTATCTTCTTTATTGTATTCAACAAAACAACATACTAAACTATTTTCTGTTTACAAAAACAATTGAAAAACATATGACTGTTTATATATTAATTACTAAACAGTCTTTTGGCAAACTTATATGAAATATATTGAGGGGTTTTCTTTATCAATGATTAATCATCGTACGTCAATCATCCCCCCCCAAAACCCTCAATATATATTTCAAATCTTCCTCTTTCTAGACCTTAAGTTATACCCAGGTGAAGCATCGTTATGGTCTTCAGCTTCTTGCTCTTCGAACTCTCTTCGGCTTGTCGATTCATATGTTTGATTTGTTTTACGTTTTCTTTATGCCATGCAGTCAAATTCATAGTTTCAGGAGACTTTTCATGCATGAAGTTCCAATCACCAGTTCTTTTTATTTCCCGACCAAGGAAAAGTGGCCGACGTCCACTCATGCTTGTACTAGCTTTTTGGTTGTTAGCCTTGGTACAGGCACAGATAGTGCAGGATTGGACGTAGTTCTTGATGTCCCGATGCATAGGGTAGCAGCCGGAATCCCTGGTTAGGATTGAGGGGCAACCCTCTTTCCGAAGGGTCTGCTTCGGCAGCCGGCGAGCCTGATGACCTTAAGTCATCCGCCCATGATGTGCTAAAGGTTGATGCGTAAGCTTCGGCCTACATCATGGGGCCCGGGTTGAGTCTCACGACAGGTACCGGGTACGTAGTCAGGGGGCTTCGGCTCTCATGACAAAGAATAATAATAAATAAATAAAATAATAAATAATAATAAATGTCCCGATGCATATTTACCCAGAAGAAACGACGCCGAATCGAAGTGTAGGTCTCATCTTGTCCTGGATGGCCAGCTTCAGGGCTGTCGTGGTACTTCTCTAGAATACTTACACTCTGAGACTTCGGAACTACAATCACAGGGGAAGATTCTGATAGATGAGATTTGTACATAAGTAAACTCTCTTCCAAGCGAAGGTTCTTATAGCATGTCTTAAACTGGAATGGGATAGCTTCGGAATTATTGTAACGTTTGGTTATCCAGGATTTCATTCTACTACAAGCTGCATCTTCATTCTGCCATTTCTTTATCAGTTCCAAGTCAATGTCACAATTTTCCCGTTGTGCCACCATAAGAACAGGCTCAATCTGTCTTAACTTCATTGGGACTGGAACTTCCCTCTCCATGAGTTCTTTGGATATCTCACCACTGTCTACCGGTTTTCTTGACAAGCTATCAGCAATAGTTTTATTGTTGACTTGACGTAAATCCACACAAAGCCTGTAGTCTCCGTTCTTCTTTTTGGGTAATACTATTGGTGAAGCCCATCCTGAAGATGACGGTTCAATTAGCCCTTGATTATCCATTTCCTTTACTTTGTCGGGGTTAAGAGGGTAAGGTTTCTGTTTGACAGGAGTGTCATCTTTACAAGAGATCTTATGTTTTACCGTAGTAGTGAACCCAATTCTGTCTGTAATTACTTCTGGAAAGATACTGAGTAAATTATTCAAGTCTGTTCTTTGATTGAGATCCAATATTCCCGTTTTCAGTTCATCCAAAATGTTGTTTTCTAATTCTGCTCCCAAATCAAAGTGTTTGTCCTCTAACCATCCCAATCTGACTCTATTTTTAATGCCAAAAATTATTTCATTTGCTGTATAATCTATCAACACACCGTATTTTACAAGGAAATCATGCCCTAGTATGATTTCCGGGATTAAATCCTTAATCACTTTTACCGGAATGTGAATAGATTCTTGAGAACATTTGGCTTCAAGAAAAGTAAATCCTTCGATTTTGTAATTTATATCTTGTACTGCACCTTTGACAACAGTTACGCCGTCTGGACGAACAGGTTTTAACAATTTTGCCACCGTCATGTCAATAAACGAATGTGATGCTTGAGTATCAAGGATTGCAGTAAAATATTTGTCACCAATCTGTAAACCAATTGCCGGTCGGGGATTACCCACACTCTCACTAGAAATTTGACCAATATAGGTTCGTTCTGACTTGTAGTTTTGGGACTTAGAAACTCTTCCTGAACCATTCTCGTCCCTATTAGAATGGTTCTGGTCTAGATAATTCTCCGGACAACGGGCCTTCACATGCCCAGTTTGCCCACATTGATAGCATTTAAAGGAATTAACAAGGTTCAAAGATCTTGCTTTTGAGGAATACAAGCTTACCTCTTCGTCTAGTTTTGCTACTATGCTCCTAAACTCGTCAAATGATTTTGGTTGAGCTACTTTAACGAGAGACCTAATCTTATCATGTAAAAGTTCCACAATATAAGTAACACTCTCGTCAATACTCCCACCATAATTCATTCTCTTAAACAACTGTAACTTTTGAATAACAAATGCTCCAGCTCTCATGCCACTAGGTTGAACATCCGTCAAGAATTTCTTTGTGATTAATGCTTTGACAGCCTCTGAATTAAATCTCTGCATAAACTCATGTTTGAATGTGTCCCATTCTAGACTTAGACCCTTAATGTTTTGCCACCAAGTACCTGCCGAACCTCTCAACTGTTGGCTCACAATCTGCACATATATTTCTGACGGTATACACGTCCGTTTTAACAAAGACTCGCTAGTAGCTAAAAACGCTGTGGGACATTCCTCTAACCTGCCGTGAAATTCCGGTAAGCTGTCTTTTATAATTTTGGGATCCACAGCAGGCATGAATGATGGTTGGTACTCTGGATTATTCCAAGTAATTGTCTTTTCCTGTGAGGATATCTGTGTTTCAATAGCTTGAATTTTATTGTGAAATGTAGTTTCCATGTAATCAATTTTAGTTTCCAATTCATTTAATTTATCAGAGTTACCATCAAAATTTGTTTCTAATTTTGTAATTTTATCAATGGTCACGACAACATCTGACTCCAATGATTCAATTCTTTTGTCTAATTTTGAATAGTTGTGAGAAATTTGTTCCATAAATGATGACATTTTACTATTAATATCTGCCGACTGTGTGTCAAGTTTCTCAGATTGGATATCTAGTTTCTCCGAAATTTTGGACAGTAGAGTACTCACCGGGTCAGGTTGTGGTATTTGTTCTGCCAACTGGGTATTCCGTCCTACCCGTGATCGAAGGTCGTAGGCTTTGCTTCCTGCCTCCTTCTGCTCACCTTCTTCCAGGCCTTTCTCTAGCATTTCAGTTGTAAAATCTTTAACTCCTAATTTTGTCATTTCTAAATTAAAAGTCCTGTCACGGTCGCCAATTGATATCGTCACTATACTGTACGTGATTCAATTCCTTTGATATCACGGACGATTAATATCAAACATTAGAAATGACAAAATAAATTTTAACAAAAACTAGGTATCTTCTTTATTGTATTCAACAAAACAACATACTAAACTATTTTCTGTTTACAAAAACAATTGAAAAACATATGACTGTTTATATATTAATTACTAAACAGTCTTTTGGCAAACTTAGGCCTATATGAAATATATTGAGGGGTTTTCTTTATCAATGATTAATCATCGTACGTCAAATGAAAAAGAAATAAGAGTGAAAGAGACAAAGTGAAGCCACAGCAAAGCAGGCCAGGTGTCCTAGTTTTGTATGATTGTTAGGCTTATTGAGTAAGTAAAATCATAGATAAAACTTACTCCCTTAGTAGATTTGTCATCCTTATGGAACAGCTGAAGCCAATTTTAATGTTAGTTCTGTACGTCCAACTGTAGAGGTTGTGTTTTGTTTTCAATTCGTTTCTTGTTATTTCAGTAATTTAAAACCTCATTTAACCAAATAAAAAGATATAATTTATAAACAATAACTCATCCCCTTGTTCTATAACCAAATAGTACAAATCATGAAAATAAACCCTAAAATAATAGACACAAAATTTTGTCTACCCCAGCAATCAGTGTGGACGTACATGAACTAGACACGAAAAACAAGCTTCAAAATTTACAATGGGATGATGAGTCTACTTGTGTTGCTTAGTCTATGGTAAAATTCTAGCAAACCATATTGAAGTTTTCTGCCGTAACTAACTTCTCTCTTGCACTACAGTACATGTTATATATTATATTATATAGATTGTTCGCTCAGTTTGTTTCCAAACCATCTATTTAAAAAATTGTTTATCATAGTTGACAAGAGAATGTTTAGAGGAGTCCTTAAGCTTTTTTCACAGAGAAAAAACTTTTTATATCCTAATGCACAAATTTTGAAACATGAGTAGTTATTTTATTGGAAATTAAAAACAAATACATTTTACCATCTTACTTTTGTTTAATTAGGCTAAATAATGTCTCATCCAGCCAATAAAAAGAGTTACTCTTTGAAATAGATCATATTACAGAAGAACATAATTAATCTGGATTAATTGGGACTGGACCTCATCCGGATTATCAAATTATCTGGATTATCAAAATTACCTTAAAAATTGGCCATTAATCATAATTTAGGGATAGTCCATGGATAAAAATTCTGGTCATTGATAGTCGGTCATGGAAATAGATAAAAAATCATGGAAATACCTAATAATGGAGAGGGGACTTTCAATGCTCTATTCGGCCATAACCCCCACTATTGTAGAATTTTTCAGTATTTTTCACAATTCTATTTATTACATACTTTGTGATTGGCTGACCAGGATTTACTTTTAAATATTATACATAAGACTTACTGTCTTGAAGCAATCCAGTGTTGTACTTAGTGTACAGCTGTTTCAGCTTTACAAAGCCATCTTCAGCACTTCTTCATAGAGGTTATTTCATAATAAATATGCGAACGTCCTTGTTCTTCTCAACTTGTTACAATATATTTTAAACACAAATAAAAACACGAAAGACGAAAGATAAACTTTGGTTGGCCTACTTGTATGTCGCAACATAACCCCACTTTGACACATTGTTTTCCATGCTAGAGACAAATTCAGATGATTGAAGATCTGGATTTTTGACGTCCGAATTATAAACATTCTACTGTATTTAATTTTTGCAGGTTGTTCTTGTATCTGCTACATTGCCTCATGAAATCCTTGAAATGACTAGTAAATTCATGACTGACCCAATCCGCATTCTGGTGAAACGGTAAGTTTGATTTTTAGTTAGAATAGTTTTTGAGATTTTACAGTAGGCATATAGTTATTTAAAACTCTTTTAAATACTTACTTACCTCATAATATCTTAAGCAAAATAAAAATCCATATGAGATGGCTCTAGCCAATTGTTACAAGGGTTAACACGTTTGTTGCAGGCTACTATAATTGTAATACCTACTTGAGCACTAGCACTCCATGCAGTCTACTATAAATGTAGCAATCAGTGTTGCCACCCTGGACCCATGAAAATTATCCCACCTGAGTAAGGAAAATCCCCAACCAAAACAAAAATCCTCCAGTAATCCATCAAGTCATAAAAATCTGTATAGAAAGTCCCCAATTTTCCGCTATCCAACCGCCAAATTCTACAAAAATCCTTTTTAACTACCAATTATCCTCAATTCATACCTATCTATGCCATAGTGTGTGGGTAAAAATTCACTCTACATGAATATATTACTATAACATACATACATTATTTATTCACTCCATATCAAATGTGTATAGTATCTTTTCTGAGCGGTAAAAATCCTCATTTTATCCTCAGCTAAAACAAAAATCCTCCAATTATCCACCAAGCCATAAAAATCTAAAGAAAGTCCCCAACTGTTCTCCATCCAATCGCCAAATTATATAAAAGTCTCTTTTAACCCTTTTACCGCCACGGGCCGATTAGATCGGACTTACCTGATGTCGTGAAAACCGCCACGGACTGATCCAGGGTGTCTACCAGTCGGGAATTCCGGGAAATTCGGGAAAAAGTCGGGGATTTTGAAAGGTCGGGAAAAGTCGTGAAAAAGTCATGAATTTCGGCCGAAAGTCGGGAATAATCTAACCTTTCAAAACTAGGGATGAACGGGTCCCAAAACTTTAAAACAAATTCTGGATCTTATATTCCTGATCATTGGGACGGGATTACATTGAAGGGGTGTGGGATGAATCGAAAATGCATCGGAATTCCAAT
The DNA here is from genome assembly GCF_028750875.1 of Macrosteles quadrilineatus. Lineage (NCBI taxonomy): Eukaryota > Metazoa > Arthropoda > Insecta > Hemiptera > Cicadellidae > Macrosteles > Macrosteles quadrilineatus. The sequence continues at coordinate 34,548,893 of NW_026542594.1, read as the reverse complement.
TTGATTCAGTGATGATCAAAATAACAATTTGAATCATGGGCATTCAGTATCCATATACGTTATTGAATCAGTATCCAAATAAGTTTTTGAATCAGTATCCATACTTTATTGAATCAGTATCCATATACGTTTTTGATTCAGTATAAATATACGTTTTTGAATCAGTATCCATGTGTTATTGAATCAGTATCCAAATACGTTTTTGAATCAGTATCCATACATTTTTGAGTCAGTATCTATATACGTTATTGAATCAGTATCCAAATACGTTTTTGAATCAGTATCCATATACGTTATTGAATCATTATCCAAATACCTTTTTGAATCAGTGTCCATACGTTATTGAATCAGTATCCATATACGTAGTTGACTGTTACATTGATAGTGTTACTTTGACTATCAGTATCCATATAACTTATTGACATTATTCAAATGATTGACATTAATTATATAAGTTATTCACTGAGACATTGCTTAGCCATACAAGTTATTACCCTCCAAGTACATGGCATACACTGAAACATTGCTTAGCCATACAAGTTATTACCATCCAAGTACATGGCATACACTGAGACATTGCTTAGCCATACAAGTTATTGCCATCCACGTACATGGCATACACTGAGACATTGCTTAGCCATACAAGTTATTACCATCCAAGTACATGGCATACACTGAGACATTGCTTAGCCATACAAGTTATTGCCATCCACGTACATGGCATACACTGAGACATTGCTTAGCCATACGTTATTGCCATCCACGTACATGGCATACACTGAGACATTGCTTAGCCATACAAGTTATTACCATCCAAGTACATGGCATACACTGAGACATTGCTTAGCCATACAGGTTATTGCCATCCACGTACATGGCATACACTGAGACATTGCTTAGCCATACAGGTTATTGCCATCCACGTACATTTCATACACTGAGAAGACATTGCTTAGCCATACAGGTTATTGCCATCCACGTACATGGCATACACTGAGACATTGCTTAGCCATACAGGTTATTGCCATCCAAGTACATGGCATACACTGAGACATTGCTTAGCCATACAGGTTATTGCCATCCAAGTACATGGCATACACTGAGACATTGCTTAGCCATACAGGTTATTGCCATCCACGTACATGGCATACACTGAGACATTGCTTAGCCATACAGGTTATTGCCATCCACGTACATTTCATACACTGAGAAGACATTGCTTAGCCATACAGGTTATTGCCATCCAAGTACATGGCATACACTGAGAAGACATTGCTTAGCCATACAGGTTATTGCCATCCAAGTACATGGCATACACTGAGACATTGCTTAGCCATACAGGTTATTGCCATCCAAGTACATGGCATACACTGAGACATTGCTTAGCCATACAGGTTATTGCCATCCACGTACATGGCATACACTGAGACATTGCTTAGCCATACAGGTTATTGCCATCCACGTACATTTCATACACTGAGAAGACATTGCTTAGCCATACAGGTTATTGCCATCCACGTACATGGCATACACTGAGAAGACATTGCTTAGCCATACAGGTTATTGCCATCCAAGTACATGGCATACACTGAGACATTGCTTAGTCATACAGGTTATTGCCATCCACGTACATGGCATACACTGAGACATTGCTTAGCCATACAGGTTATTGCCATCCAAGTACATGGCATACACTGAGACATTGCTTAGCCATACAGGTTATTGCCATCCAAGTACATGGCATACACTGAGACATTGCTTCGCCATTCATGTTATTGCCATCCAAGTACATGGCATACACTGAGACATTGCTTCGCCATACAAGAAGTTATGTATACCTTGTAGTTCTGATTCTATCCTCTTATTTTATCAATGTAAACCAATTGAAAGATTCAGTATTTAAATCTTACAAAGGTTTTTATTTGTTTACACCCAAACATATCTTTATTTATAATCAATAAAATAAAATAGGTAACATGCTTAACAACATGATGCTGCAAGTAAAAATTATGAAATAGGCAAGAAGCTCACTGATATTTCCAGAAATACTGGTTCTTCTAATGTATGATTGAAAACAGATATTGTACTCCACTGACAAGTATGAATAGAAAAATTCCATGTTGCTTCGATTTTTTTAAATCGAATAGTTGCTTTGAATTGAAATGTTTTGCTGCTTCACACACCCCTACATTTAATACGGGATTTTCTCGGCATGTGATTTGTTTCGATCGTCAGTGATTTCGCTGTGTCGCGAGTGATCGCGAGACGGAAAAAGGTGTAGTAACATGGAGAACGGACCCAGTTTTTGTTCGGGATTTATATAAAAATGGTAATGAAAAGTCGGGAAAAAGTCGGGAATTCCATTTGAGAAATCTGGTAGACACCCTGTGATCTCATCGGCTCGCAAATTTGACGCGAAGACCGCTGCGGGCCGATATGATCGTCGCTGCAGTTCAGTGCGAGAAACGCCACGGGCCGATTAGATCGTATTTTCGTATTTTTATTACTGCGCGTTTATTTATAGACCGATTTCCATTAATTTAATGTCTTGTTAAAGGCATGGAATCACTATAAATGGCTGTTCTTTTTGTTTTTATTGTTAAAGTTAGTTTTTACAATATACTAACGTGTAAAGTTGTTTCGATCAAGTAGGCCGTGGCTTCGCGGCAAACGTCTTGGCGCCACTCTGTCTACGACACCTGACGTTGGCGGCATTTTGTCTATTGGCGGGATTTCTGTCATTGTCTTACTGTTTACTGCTGTATGTGGTCAGTGATGTTGTGATTTCGCCTTTTGTTAGTTATAACAAAGTTTTATGGTAATTTTTATATTGTGCTAGTGTTAGAAATGAGTAACAAAAGGTGCCCCGCTTCGCCCTTAAGTGAAAATACACTTGTGAACCAGATAGTTGCGAGTGGATACGATGTACTTAGTAAAATGAAGACCGTGATTCCCTTCTTTACGATATATCGTCTTCCGTCTCTGAAGACATTGTGGATGATACAGATGAAGATCCGTCAAATGATCCGGATCCGCAACAAACTCGTTTAGAATCCCTGTTATCTATGAACATGGATTGTCGGCGTAGGCCTATAGGTTTTGATATAAATTTACCTGGACCTTCAGGCGGTTTAGTGTCTCAACGATCTGAGGAAAATCAAACCATGGCATTAGAGAGGCCTCCAGATGTTGCAACGCATAGCAGTTCAGAGCAGGACGTCCCAGGCATTCCAGAGAATATGCAACGCATTGAAAATCGTTCGATCGTTCGAGGAAGAGGACAAGGTTCTAGCATTGGATGTGGACGTGGTTGTGTACGTGTACGTGGACGTGGACGTAATCAAAATAGACCTACAGGACCCAGAGTACCGGCACAAACTTCTGATTGTGAAAGTAGTGAGTGGGAGGAAATGGAAGATGGTCAAGATCCTGGCTATCCTGAAATGTTTCCTTTTTTGGAAATGGCCGGACCCTGAGATTGTCCCCCCCGAAACTCCAGCCCAATAGCTTACTTTTATATATTTTTTACCAATGTGTTGTTGAACACATTTGCGGTAGAAATTAACAAATATGCACAAGGGTATTTGAGTTCTCGTGAGGGTAATATAAGCCCCAGAAGCCGACTGTGATCTTGGGTAAACACAAGCGTGGAAGAAATGAAAGATTTCATTTCCTAATCCTAAACATAGGAATCATCAAAAAACCTACTGTCGAGAGTTACTGGTTTACCAGTTCTTCCCAATCTAACTCCTGGTTTGGCAAGTTACTCAGTCGAAACAGATTCAAAATTTTATTGAAGTTTTTTTATCTGGTTGACCCAAACACCCTCCCAAATCACAATGAGCCGAACTACGACCCATGTGGGCGTTTTCAACCGCTAATTGACCATTGCAACCGTCTTTTTCGCCTTTACTATATCCCTTATGAAATATTGTCAGTGGATGAATCCTTGGTGGGGACAAAAAAACGGATCGCCATGACACAGTACATCCCCAAAAAGAAACACCATTGTAGGGGCATAAAACTTTGGGTCCTGTGCGATGCTAACCAAATATTGCTCACAGTTTTACTGCTACAAGGGTGCTAGGTACAAAACCGACAGTGCAAGGAGATAAATATGGATTAGGGGCGACAATTGTGGTAAAACTACTCGAGATGGCAAATCTTCTGAACAAGGGCTATCACTTGTTTTAAGACAATTTTTTTGTTACAAAAAAATATTTGTACAGCAAATCTACATACCTAACCGGAACACAAAAGTTGGATCGCAAGGGTATTCCTCGCCAACTCAAAGGAAAGTACCCAGTTGGTAAAAAGGTTTATGTGAGGAAGGGAGCGGTTTTGCAGATGGCATTCCGGTAGAAAGCCACTAACAAATCTCAATTTATTCTACTGTCAACAAAATCTGTGGCAAGGAACGTAAGATATGCAATACAAAGATCTGGCAGGGTTGTGATCAAAAATAAACCGGACATCGTCTACCAATATAATAATGGAATAGGGGGAATAGACGGGACGGATCAAATGTTGTATACGTATTTGGATGAAAGAAGATGTATGAAACATTGGAAGAAGGTTATTTTTAATATATTCGGCCAAATGGTACTTAGTGGCCTATGTGTTATACAAACAAAACACTGACAAGCCTGTTTCCCGACTACAATTTCAAATCTCCATAATCGAGGCCCTGGCAGATGAATGGCTGACAGCCAAAATCGCGGCAAATGCTCATGGTGGTGATGGCGGCGGCGATGGTCCCAGAAACAAGAAAGGGTTTGGGGTGGAAAAACTCGAAGGACACAAGGAAAAAATATGCTGTGTATGTAGTGGCAAAAATAACCCGGAAGGCAAGAGAAGACGCAGCAGAACCGTATGTGTCAACTGCAAGGCCGGTTGCCATTTGGATTGTCTGCCCCGTCACAAGTGTCAACAATAGACATAATTGCCTTTGTGTATGTAAACATGTAAATATTAATCAATTTTTTTCATTTTACTCTTTAAAAACTAGTTGTGTGTTCCTTTAATTTGTGTGTGTGTCATTCAACTCCCTGGACATAGAAACATAGAAACTTCAACTCCAGGAATATTTTGGTGAGTTTCAGCAAGATAATTTTCAAAACTATTTAGAATTATAATTTAATTTTATAGTGCTATGAGGTAGGTTGTTTTTAACTGAAAAATATTTCTAGATGTAATAATTTCACGTAAAAAAACTGCAATGGCTAAATTGTTACAGAGCAATAATTGTACCTAGCAAATATTCCAAAAATGCCTTTTTGTGAAAAATACACCTTTTGTTTTTTTTAATAGTACAGGGTGATTCAAAATGAATGACCCAGTGTTAAAGCTTTATAACTTTCATACTATTAAACTTACCGCTATAAAATACACATCAAACGAAAAAGCGACTCAAAGAGTTTATGCCTTCCAAAGACACATCGTTTGACAAAATCGATCCAGCAGAACTGTAGATTTAATTGTACAAAGTTAAAAGTAATCTCCAACTTTTTTTACCACTAGAAATTTGGAGGTTACTTGACGTTTTTGCAAATAACTTTTAAATGGTGAGAAACCGACCAAAGTGGAAGGTAATATTCCAAAAGAGAATAAAATTTCCTACAATCTACTATTATGCATTTTTTGAAAATACTCTATAAATGTAGCCTATATTTGGCTTAAAATAAAAAAGTGTGAAATTTAACGTTTGCTATGTTTATGTCTTCATTCAAGACAGGGATTTTCAATTTTTTCTTATTTTGAGGCAATTTTTGGTACCTTTCTTGAGTATTTTCAAAAAATGCATGATAGTAGATTGTAGAAAATTTTATTCTCTTTCGGAATATTACCTTCCACTTTGGTCGGTTTCCTCACCATTTAAAAGTTATTTGCAAAAACGTCAAGTAACCTCCAAATTTCTAGTTGTAAAAAAAGTTGGAGATTACTTTTTAACTTTGTACAATTAAATCTACAGTTCTGCTTGATCGATTTTATTAAATGACGTGCCTTTGGAAGGCATAAACTCTTTGAGTTGCTTTTTCGTTTGATGTTTATTTTATAGCGGTAAGTTTAATAGTAAAAAAGTTATAAAGCGTTAAAACTGGGTCATTCATTTTGAATCACCCTGTATATCTTTATTTATGAATATTTCTTCTTTGAACTGTTGTTGTGGTCTCATAAGATAATTATGTTTCCGAAAATGTATAGTTTATGCATAAAAAAGTTATACATATACACGTTATGAAATTTCAAAATTGAAATTTTATAGTAAATTTACAATTTTTTAAAAACTTTTTCATATTAATAAAACTAAAAAGGGGTGTAAGCTTTCAAAACTATCTATATACACGTAGAGCAGTTAAAGACAAACAAAACAAAAAAAAATTAAAGGTCTAGCTATTATTTACTATTTATTATTAGTCGAGCTATGATCGTTTCAATAGATGTCGGCAAATTAGTGGATTTCGCCACGGCGATTCTCAGTCTTGTCGCCAGCTGTTGGGTTGGCGACCTTCAGACAGTCAGCTGATGTAGCGCTCCGCGGTCTTCGCGCGCAATGTTGCATATGTCCGTGGCGGTAAAAGGGTTAACTACCAATTACCTATAAGTATCAAACACCTATATAGGTCTATTTACCTATAATTACCAAATACATATCTATGCTATTAGTGTGTGGGTAAAAATTCACTATACATCAATACATTACCTAAACATACATACCATATCAAAATTCACTCCATATCAAATGTTGATTTTGATTGTGTAATTTTCGGTACTTTCCTGTTAAAGGGAACATTCATTATTATCAATGATTTTTTCGATATTTTGGTTTACCGATCCATTACATATTGACAACTGATCTTGTTTAGGCTAAAATAGTCTATTATATGGATTAAGAAATTAAACTGTTCTAAGCTAACCTAACATAACCAAACAAACTTGCTGTACTATTTAAAAATTCCTTTTGATAACAGAAAAGGCAAGTTAAACATGGAATGTTACACAGCAAGTTTGGTTAGTTATGTTAGGTTATTTTTTTTTTTAACAGTTTCATTTCATTATTGTTTTTTTGTTGATACTGAACAATATTTATCGTAGTTGTCAGCTGATATGTTTCAATTTGTTAATATCGATATATCGAGAAAAAAAATCATTGATAATAATGAATGTTCCCTTTAACAGGAAAGTACCTAATTTTCAATCTAGTGGCAGCAACATGACAACAATAGTTGATTGTATGTAACATAACCTAGAAAGATGTGAGTTTAGGACAAATAGCAATAGGCTGTACCCGGCTACAGTGAAATGTGTTTTAATTTTAAACTAAGAGTTTAATGTGGGATTTTATTTCAAGATAGTCCTACTACGTTTTTGTTTGATATTTTTAGTCTGTCAGAGACGAGTGACTTATATAATTCTTATACAGTAGAACCTCTTTAATCCGAACCCCCGTAATCCGAACGTCCACTAATCCGAACCCCTCATTGCTGTACTCTATACACAGTACAGCAGTTCTTTATTGTATACTGTATTTAATTTACAGTACGTTTTATTCACCATGTTTAACTACTGTATTAAATAAACACTGTATTTTACTTTATAAAACATTTGTTCACTTTCCCCAAAATAATGTTGATCAATTTTAGCCATTGTTGCGGGCTTAGCAGGTTCTTTACAATAAAACTTGGCGATTTCTTAATAACTATTTATTTACACTAATTATTATCTATTTACAAATATTACAATTACCTAACACCTAACTAACCCTATCTAAACCTAGCTAATGCCTATTCTAATTTACAACGTTTCTACTTACAGCTAGCCTCTACAGGATTTATCACTACTTCTGTTACAACACTGTCACTAGTGTCACTACACTGTATCTACACCGTCACTACACTGTCACTGCCACTAGCACTGGTCACTAACACCGACGGGCGCTTGCCGCGACGATTCTCGGAAGGCTCAACTCAACTCAACTGCCGTGTGCCGGAAGACGGTCCCTTATATAAGTTTACCGTGGAACATTCTGGAGACCCCTAGTAGCCTAGACAAAGGTGTTTACAGATCACCGTGGAAGCTTCTGGTGGATGTCAAAGACCCTATTGACGTAGTCCTTTGACATGGGTCTATTGTCTTTCGGAGAACCCCGTGTTGACAAACAACCCTTTTGAGACGGCGCCTGGCTATTGTTGCACTGGGCTCCTGACTTGTAACACTACCCCCTCCTTAAGACTGTTGTATAGCTATAAGAAAAACTCTGCCCCAGAACAGATTTCTCTCGAAGCTTGAGATCTTCTGGACCGACGTCTCCGGTCCCCCACGGGTTGAATACGCAGACCACAATGTCGATGCCAGTGTCCTCGAAAAGTTCCTGCACCATATTTTTTACAGTCTTCCATTCCAGTCCGTCGTAACCACATCCCAGCCTTGGAATAGCAAGCTTTTTGATTCCAATCCGAAGAAGTTTGTCTCGCAGGTCTTGCAGGCTTTTCTTCAACGATTCATAGGAGGGCTTCTGGCTTGACGCTTCCTTCGTAACGAGGTAGAACAAATGCTGTCCATTGCGCTTCAGGTGAAGGGTGGTGCCAATGGCGGGTCTCTGACGCTCAAGATCTTCAGTCCCTCCAAACTTTTTCCTGAAGACTGTGGCTATACCTCGCGACGCTCTCAGGTCTTCTGCTACGCAGTGGGCCAAGGCATAATCCACTGGCAAGGTGAAGAGGTCCTTATGTAACAGTTTCAATTCCGCCTTTTCACGTTTCTCGGGCACAAAGTCTCTTGGTTCGGTTGAGATGTTGCGAACTTGTTGTTCATCTTGTTGGCCGTGATCTCCTTTGTAGGGTGCAAGCCTGTTGAAATGGACTATTTTGGGTTTGCCATTTGGTTGCTTCTTAATCCGGTAGATGACATCATTTAGACGGGAAATAACTTCATAGGGTCCTTCCCATGAGTTCTGGAGTTTAGGTGAATATCCACGACGCCTTCGGGGATTATGTAGCCACACGAGGTCTCCAGGTGTGAACCCTCCTTTCTCTGCCTTCACGTCGTACCTCTCCTTCATCCTGTCACTTGCTCCAGATATGTTGCGACGAACTTTCTCATGTATCTCATCCATCCTCTTCCGCAGATCCGATACGTAGTCCTCGCCAACCACACATTCATCCGGCTTCAATCCATACTGCAGATCGCATGGAAGACGTAGCTCTCGCCCGAAAACTACGTTGGATTTTACTCCTCCAATGGCGGTATTGCTGGCATCCGTGTCTAGTACGAATCTTCCGTCTGGTCGTGGATAGCTCAATATGGGTGCGCTGCATAATTTGGCCTTCAGCTCTTCAAAAGATTTCTCGCAGTCGTTGTCCCAAACAAAGGTTCTCTTGTCTTCCGTCAATTTAGTTAGTGGTTTGGCAATATTAGCAAATCCTTTTACAAATCTTCTGTAGTAAGCGCACAGCCCAAGGAAGCTCCTAACTTGGTGTTTATCCTGAGGTATTGGCCAATCAGTGATAGCTCTGATCTTATCCGGATCCACAGATACTCCTTTGTCTGATACAACATGGCCGAGGTAATTAACCTGTTTGCGGAACAAGTTGCACTTCTTGGGGTTCAACTTGAGATTAGCCATCCGCAGTCGCATGAAGACATTCTCTAGGTTCTTCAGGTAGTCTTCGAAGGATTTTCCTAGGACGATAATGTCATCCAAGTATACCAGGCATGTTTCCCATGACAATCCCCTGAGGACGTTCTCCATGAGCCTTTCAAAAGTAGCAGGGGCATTGCAAAGTCCAAAATGCAGCACAGTGAATTGCCAAAGTCCTGTCCCAATAGAGAACGCTGTCTTCTCCTTGTCCTCAGAAGCGAGCCCGACCTGCCAGTAGCCACTTCTGAGGTCTAAGGTTGAGAATATTTGACATCCTCCCAGAGTGTCGAGAGTGTCATCAATCCTGGGTAGAGGGTAGCTGTCTTTCTTGGTGACATTGTTGAGAAGGCGGTAGTCTACGCAAAATCTTGTTGAGCCGTCTTTCTTTTTCACTAGTACCACAGGTGACACCCAAGGGCTGCTAGAAGGCTCGATGACACCATGCGCTTCCATCTCCTTTATGATTCTCTCGGCTTCGTCACGTTTTGCCAGTGAGAGTCGTCTAGGGGCCTGACGTATGGGTTTTGCATCTCCGGTGTCTATCTTGTGTTGTACTATATTCGTCCTTCCTCTAGGGCCACTTCCGTACTCAAAGACATCTTGCCATCTGGTAATAAAGTCCTTTATTTTTGCACTTTGTTGATGCGTCAGCTCCTGACAGGTGCTCTCCACGAAATCTTCTAGCTCCTTTGGTAATCCATTTGGAGATGGCGGGCATGATTTTAGTTGACGTACCACCGAATTAACAGCCACGCACGTTCCGATCGTTACTCCTCTTTTTATTGTAACAGGAAAACCATTCAAGTTCATCAGTTGCACTGGATTTTCATGTCCTAAGTTAAATAAGGATCTGGCGACAAAGACACCACGTCCAAGCTGGGATTCACTGTCACTTGCTGGCTCCAGCAGAACACTTTGCCCATTAGTCCAATCTCCTTCGACTGTGGCTTTAACGATGACCTGGCTGCGCGCTGGTAGCGTTGTGTCTTCCAGTAGAAGTATGCGTGCAGAGATATCTTTTCCACGCCGAAGTATGACATCTTCGTCTCCGAGAGTCACTAGTCCTCTTGACATGTCCAACTTCAGTCCGTACTTCACCATTATATCGGTTCCCAAAATCACGTCCTCGTCTATGTCGGCAACAAGTGCGCAGTGTTGATACACGCAGCCGCCGATGTGGAAGGTAGCAACCGTCTGCCCATAGACCTGAGCCAGCTGACCTGTAGCTGTATGTAGAGACCATGATGTTGGTGAAATATCTTCTGTCGACACAGTGTTTGGATTCAGGATGGTCATAGTCGCCCCGGTGTCCAGAAGACAGCTTTGGAAACGCCAGTTCACCTTTCCGTCGACGTAGAAACTGCTCGACTGACTTCCCAGTGAAGCAACTTTACCACTTTTCCTCGGGGCTTTCCAATCGCGGGCTGACGGTTGCCCCTTTCCATCAACCCTCCTTAGTTTTCCTGATTCGGTTCTGATGTGGTCGAAGGACATTTACTCCGGGGATGTCCCATCTGTCCGCAGCTCCAATAGCGTATCTGCCGGTGACGAGTTTTTAGTGCCTCCAGCACTCTCTTTACTAGCCTCCTCGATGTCCAGTGGAGTTGTAGGTTCTGCGTCTGCCACGCGGACTCGAGCCTGGCCCCTCACCGACTGTCGCACAGCCTCGAACTCCAGTGCCTGTGTCAGTGCGTCACTCAGGGTCTTTGGTCTGGCGAGCTTCACTGCCTGTTGAGTCTCAGGTTCACGTAGACCGTCTAGGAATTTATCCACCGCCAAACTCTCGTAGACATCATCCGTGACCCATGGATAGGCGTTTCTCACCAGGCGAGCAATGTCGGCTTCAAACTCCTGGAGTGACTCACTGGACTTCTGGATCCGGTTCCGCAGCTGTGATCGGTAGAGCTGGTCCATGTGTCGATGCCCAAAGCGCATGTCCAATCTCCTCACTAGTTCTGGGAAATTCTTCCGCTCCGCCATTGGCATAGCATGCAGAACAGCTAATGCATCGCCCCGTAGTGCAAGGCACAGTGCTGAAGCCTTTGTCTCCTCGGTCCACCCATGGACCATAGCCGCTGTCTCGAAGAGAAGCATGTAGTCCTCCCAGGGAGTTTAGCCATCGAAGTGAGGAACGATGTTCTGAGGGGCAACGGCAGCAATGGTGGGCGCTGGTTTGGAGATTGTATCTAGGGTGTTATCCTGCTGAAGTTCGCCAGTGCTAGCCGATGACGCAGGTGTGAAGCTCCCCGATGCAGCCATCTCCTGCCTAAGCTTATCAACTAACCTATCTTCTAGATTCTTTTCGATACAGTTAACTTTCTCATCAATTTCATTTATTCTACTTTCTAAACTATCAACTTTGCTAGAATATTCACCTAATTTGTTCAGCATTTTTGATTCTACATTTGACATTTTTGTCTCAATGCTAGCTTCTAAGTTTTTGCTATTTTCTGACATTTTAGACTCGATATTAGCTTCTAGGTTTTCTAACGTTTTACTAGTTTTCGACATTTTTGACTCTAGGTTCTTAAGCATTTTATTCATATCAGACGTTTCAAATAAAAAGTGATCTGGAGCTTCACCTGCATCAGTCAAAGCTTGTTTAAGGCGTGCCTGAAGGGCTGATTTAGTTCCATTGGTATCTAGATCACGTTCTTCTAATTCTCTTCTAAGATCAGCTACTTTTAATTCATCAAGTTTTACACCTTTAAAAGCCATTTTCTACCAAACAATTACAATTATTTTTACAATAAATTGTTATTTTTCAGATAATACAAGTTCAACAATAACAATAAATTAATTTTTCTGTACACAAATTTACGACACAAACTACTAATATGTAACAAAAATCCTGATTCTTTACTGAAATATAACCCAATATTTTACAATAAAAATCGCCAAAATAATGCCGCTTTCTGACACCAATTGTTGCGGGCTTAGCAGGTTCTTTACAATAAAACTTGGCGATTTCTTAATAACTATTTATTTACACTAATTATTATCTATTTACAAATATTACAATTACCTAACACCTAACTAACCCTATCTAAACCTAGCTAATGCCTATTCTAATTTACAACGTTTCTACTTACAGCTAGCCTCTACAGGATTTATCACTACTTCTGTTACAACACTGTCACTAGTGTCACTACACTGTATCTACACCGTCACTACACTGTCACTGCCACTAGCACTGGTCACTAACACCGACAGGCGCTTGCCGCGACGATTCTCGGAAGGCTCAACTCAACTCAACTGCCGTGTGTCGGAAGACGGTCCCTTATATAAGTTTACCGTGGAATATTCTGGAGACCCCTAGTAGCCTAGACAAAGGTGTTTACAGATCACCGTGGAAGCTTCTGGTGGATGTCAAAGACCCTATTGACGTAGTCCGTTGACATGGGTCTATTGTCTTTCGGAGAACCCCGTGTTGACAAACAACCCTTTTGAGACGGCGCCTGGCTATTGTTGCGCGGGGCTCCTGACTTGTAACACCATGTTTTAGCTATTGTTATGTAAAAACAACAATATGTTCTGTAATCCGAACTATTCAATAGTCCGAACTACCCCTGGTCCCAATTAGTTCGGATTAAAGAGGTTCTACTGGAAATGTAATGAGTGAAGAGGATAAGAATAAGAATAAGAATAAGAATATTTTATTTCCATTGATCTGTTTGTACAGAGATAGGACAAGTCAATTTGTTATACAATGTTATACAAATGTAACATATAGCAAATAAAAATAAAGCAAGACATTAATGTAATAAAAAGAAATACAAACTTGTGTATTTAAAAACTCCTCAAGTTTATAAAAGGGATTTTCTACCAGCCAGGTGTACAATACAGATTTAAACCTGTTTAAACTAACCTCTCTTGCATTCTCAGGCAGCTTATTAAAAAAGTAAATGCAATTTAGTTTAAAAGAAGTTTTAGTTTTGGTAAGCCTATGTGGTACTATATCCAAATTCCCCCTCCCCCTGGTATTATGATTATGAATATTTTGCCTACAACTACCAAAATTTTTTTAAACTCTCTTCTTTTACAAACTATATTTCTCGCTATATAATAGTCCCTCAATACTATTTTATATATATGAAAATGAATCCTCAGAATCTCCATCTTTCTAAAAGTATAATATAAGTCTCAGCTTGAACTGTACTCGCCATTAATAGTTACGGCAGCAGGAACAATGACCGCGACACGTTTTGCGCCTTTGTTTGTGTTATGTTTATTGGATCTGAGGATTGTATAGCTGTTAAGTTATGTACCGCAATAGTTTCATTATACAGAAGTACTATTTACCTATAGTGTACTACTCTCAAAAGTTGTCAATTAAAAAAATAGTGGTTCTAAACAACAACAAAAACCATTATACTCCTGATTATACTTATCGTAAATTTAAAAAATATAATTTTTAGTAACTTGTTGTCAATTTCCGTGAAACTACTACATAATCTATTTGTAGAATGCATTTCTCTGCAAAGTTTGACATGTCTTACGTATTCATATGACTTTAGGTTCTCGAGATATAAGCTATTTTGTGCGCGGCGGCCCCCCAACTTCACCCCCTCCCCCCCCATGTTATTAACCAACTAGAAATGCGACAACATCGATTTTCTTCATCTACTAGGTACCCATAGCAACAATCAAAAGTCAAATTTCGTTACACTTTTATGCATGCTCAAACCCCCTCAGCGCCTCGACTATAGTACGAAACATATTTAAGTTTGTTTTAGCATAAACCAGAACTTGATAGCTCTAGTACCCCTAACCTTCAAACTTAAGACAGCACTTCATTCCAAGTGATTATTTTAAAATACCTTATTGCATATTGATGTTTTTAAATTATGATACATGTCATTTAAGTTATCTGTTTTATAAATTAATTGATTTTTACAAATTTTGTGTCTTTATTGAATTGAAATCATTCTTATCATCGAATCAATACTTGCCTTTTTGGTTTCTCAAATACAGTTTTATTGAAAAAATGGCCTTTTAAAGAAAATAAAATAAGGTGAAAATTACTAATAAAATTATATTTAATCTTAACTTACTCTACATCCTAACATTAAATTGCATTTTAAAAAAGGTTTTTGACTAGGCCTGATTAACTATTATCTGTGACTACGTTTATTTATAATAGAAAAAAGCTCGGCTCGGTAAAAGCTCGGTTCGGGCTCGACTCGATTGAAAATCTCAGGCTCGCACACCTCTAATTTATAATAGCTTTCTTTACAAAGGGGGACTTAAATGATAATAAGAAAAGAACTATAGAGTTCATTAAATGTTGTACAATCCTAAAACACACTGTAAAGCTGTGTAAATATTATTAAATTTTCTACTAGGCACAAAAATATGGAAAACTGTTCTTTTAATTTAGTTGAAGCTCATAAATTCTTAGGGGTTTACGTAGATGACACAGTTAAATGGGATTCACATTTGAATTATTTACATAACAAAATTAGGTCGATATCATCTTTATTCATACATTTAAGGGACTGTGTTTCTATTGAGACTCTTAAAGTAAGTTTATCATGCTTATGTGGAGTCAGTGTTAAGATATAGCAAAATTTTATGGGGTCAAGCTACTGGTATTAAAACTTTATTCAGGTTACAAAAACGTATTATTTGCATTATCACCAACTCTCATCCACGCAGTTCTTGTAAGAAACATTTTCAAAATTTAAGAACTCATACATTAACGGGGTTGTATATTCTAGAATTATTAAATTACATACATTCAGTTAAAAATGAGCTACCGGAAACAATACATTTTAATCACAGGTATGAAACCCGAAATGAAAATATATTTAGACTCTCCAGACACCGTTTGACCCTATATGAAAAATCTCCATTGTATGCTGGGCTGAGATTGTACAATGTGCTTCCGCCATGCTACAAGTCATTAAGCAAAACCAAATTTAAAGATACAATAGATAATTTACTTATTGACAAGGCTTTTTACTTAATTGAAGATTTTTACAGAACTACAATTTATAAATTTTTTGTATTTTAATTGTTTAATTTTAAGTTAAAAGTTTAAATGTTAAATATTTTATGTATGGATTTAATTTTGACAATGCACCTATTCTAAATGTTATGACATGTATGGATTGTTTTGTGCAAATAAAGTATGTCTATATCTATGTCTAAATAGTCATTAAAGACAATTTTGACTTATAGAAGTTTGAATTAGCCACGTTCCACTGTTTTTTCTCTTGAAAATCACAATTCACAAAATCTTCTGGTTTCGAAAGTTGGTTGTTTGAATACATAGCACCCAGCAGTAGAAATATTCTCACGACACTTCAGCTCAGCCGACAAATGATGTCAAACGCTAGGCCCTAGCTCACCATCAGATGTTGCCGGCAAGTTAATTAGGGCAATTAGGCTATATACATCTGTAAAAAGCGTATATCATTTACTGAATAGCAAAATTTCATTCTTATTTAATGTTATTTAATTTAATTAATAATTTAACTTATTTATCACCAAACATAATTCAGTGTAACCTTGATAAACAGATAATTACACTACATAACCTCATTATCCTAAGTAAAATACCAAGACAATTTTTAAAATTTTACAGTTTTAAAGTCATAATCCTAGTTTGTTGAATGGAGGATTGTATGTTCAACTGTTCCATCTAAAATTATCAGCAATTTTGCAGGAGAATTTTGTTCACCACTGTATGATTTTAGGGTCAGCCAAATCAGGGTTAAAGTTTGGTTTCCTGATCCTTAGAAATGTTAGCCCAGTCAATAAATGTTTTTTATCGCAACTAAATGGTGGAAAGCTGGATTTTTCATATGTGATAGAACCACATGAGAGGTGTATTTTCCCAAAAGTCCCCACTTCTACCCCTTGAGCTTTCCCTCCCACCCCCTCCAAACATAGAAATTGCAGTGTTTTACTTAATTGGTTATAATTAGAATGCTATGTAAGCTATCACACTGCAACTTGTTTTGTTTTATATCTGATTAGTTTTCCTACAACTTTTGTATTTACAACATTTTTCTAAAACCAATACTTAGGGAGATATAATATTTAAACTTTGTTAAAAGCTTTGTTTCAGAGTGCAAAATTTTGTTTTTCTCTATGTATACTTTTAAATAGAAATAATACGCAAATATGGTTCAAACTAAGTTTTAGTACGTTTTTCAAAGTTTACAAATATATTATTGGTAAGTCATCTAGGTGACCGGGTGAAGAGCTGGGCGTTGGCAAAGAGAGCGTGTGCGGGCTAGTTGAACACTTCTGCGCTGCGTCATCGCATCTAGCCCAGCCAATAAACGCACAAACTGCCTTTTTTTGTAGCTAAATAGTGGAACTCTGAGTTTGTTATATGTAATGGAACTACTTAAGACGTGTTTTTTAAAAAAAATCCCAATTTTCCCCCTTGAGCTTTTCCCCGCAACCCCTTCCAAACCTGGAAATTACAGTCGTTCACTTTACTGGATATAATTCAAATTCTACGCATGCCATCGTAGTGAAATTTGATTTGTATTATTTATAATTAGTTAATCTTCAACTTTTGTACTAAAGGATTTCTTATAAAACTATATCCAAAGAGATATATCAGTTTAACTTTTTTTGATAATGTTTATGTTTTAGAGTACACAATTTTGTTTTGCCCTCTATAGTTTTTTTCCAAATAAACTGGCAAAATGTTAAGGACAAATACTTAAGGCGTTGTACTTTGTACTTTACAACCAAACCAATCTGTATCCCAAGCTTAACCGTGAACTGCAAAAACAATTATTATTTAGATAGAACCCAATAATTTACTTTTTTATAACCAGTTTTGGTTCAGGTAAATTAATCTCTACCTATTTACTTGTTATACTTGCAATACTTGTATCGATACCACCTGTACTTGCAATACCGCCCGTCGATGCATAAGGACCGGCACTGCTAAGTTCTCAACTGTTTCATACAAATCCTAAGACTTCCTAATTTGTAGCCTAATTTACTACCAAAAGAATCTGTTTCCAAGCTAAACCGTGACTAAATGAAACATCTCGCTGTCAGTAAAAAGTTTTCTTCGACCCTCTAATCCTTGACAAACTGCGTCCTATTATTGTTATGTCCCTCTCTTCACGCTTCCCGCTAGCAAGGGTTAGCTCTCTGCTCTGCCATGAGTTGTAAGCCTGTGTTAAAATAATATCACGAACAACGTAGAAAACTGTCGGTAATATTTATAAACCATTTTTAATCATCATAATGAATACAAATTAAAACCAGTCAATGTTAAAACCAATTTTTTTATTAACTCTATATAGAGGAGATTTTAAAACACTTAATAAGCTCCTTCATCTTTATTAGCGATGTTAAACGTTTGCATTATATCTACCAATAACCAATAAAGAACTATTATGCTGACTCATTTTTAAGATAACATGAAAACAATCAAATATTAGAGAACAGAACGTCACCAAGATTATGAAAAAACCAAATTGATTGACACCTCTTC
Source organism: Macrosteles quadrilineatus (assembly GCF_028750875.1). Classification (NCBI taxonomy): domain Eukaryota; kingdom Metazoa; phylum Arthropoda; class Insecta; order Hemiptera; family Cicadellidae; genus Macrosteles; species Macrosteles quadrilineatus. Next base: position 34,530,780 of record NW_026542594.1, on the reverse strand, counting down.
ACAATATGTTAAGGAAGGAAATTTGAATAATTTGCCTGTATGTAACCCGTAAATAGTCTTGCCTGCATGAATGGGGACACAAATACAGTGTTTTACTTACTTATTTATAACTTTTGGATATATGCCTTATTACATTAATTAATTGGAAAGTAAGTAAAAGAAAATACGTCTAATAGCCTAACACTTAAAACATAAATTTACACTTATAATGTTACTCACAATACTGTAAATATACATAAAAGGTAAGTGGTGGTAGATTTTGATTCAACACTGCAATCATCCTCAGACCCATAGGCGAATTGGGTCATCTCATCATTGGGTTCAGTATGTTTCTTACCCAGATTTATGTAATGTAATATATGTATCCATGTATATTATTGTCAATAGGTGTAGCCGTTGACAGAAATAATTAAATAAATTATTATTTCAAATGAGAAACGAGTTAAGACTAACAATAAATTTAAGAAATGTACAAATCTTTAGATCTTTACTGACCGCGAGGCGCAGTTTATAGTATAAATCTTGCGGAACAAAGCGAGTCCCATTGGTGGTAGATAATGGAAAGCACATTGTAACGTAAGGAAGAGCAAAGAGTATGTTTATAGTGATTTTTAAAGTGTTTATTAGGTCTAGTGTTCTATACCTCAATCTATCAAGCTTCCGTTGGTCAAAGATAAAGAAATCAAGTATTACAAGTATTGCAAGTATAACAAGTAAGTAGGTAGAGATAATTGTACCTGAACCAAAACTGGCTATAAAAAAGTAAATTATTGGGTTCCATCTAAATAATAATTGTTTTTGCAGTTCACGGTTAAAGCTAGGATACAGATTGTTTTGGTTGTAAAGTACAAAGTACAACTCCTTAGCATTTGTATACAACCTTTGAGAACTTAGCGATGTCGGTGCCTACGACACGACGCATCAACGGGTGGGGCTAGGCTGCACAGATGCTTTGAAGAAGCCTGCACACGCTCTCTTCGCCGACGCATCACACTACATCAGTTCGTTCAGACAACAAACCAAATATATATTTATAAGCTGTAAGAAACATACACAACATTTTTGTTTGAAACATTTTGCGCATTTTATTTGGAAAAAAACTATAGATGGTAAAACAAAATTGTGTACTCTAAAACATAAACATTATCAAAAAAAGTTAAACTGATATATCTCTTTGGGTATAGTTTTATAAGAAAACCTTTAGTTCAAAGGTTGAAGATAAACTAATTACAAATAATACAAATCAAATTTCACTACGATGGCATGCGTAGAATTTGAAATATATCCAGTAAAGTGAACGACTGTAATTTCCAGGCTTGGAAGGGGTTGCGGGGAAAAGCTTAAGGGGGAAAATCGGGAAATTTTGAAAAAACACGTCTTAAGTGGTTCCATCACATATAACAAACTCAGCTTTCCACTATTTAGCTACGAAAAAAGGCAGTTTGTGCGTTTATTGGCTGGGCTAGATGCGATGACGCAATGCAGAAGTGTTCAACTAGCCCGCACGCGCTCTCTTTGCCGACGCCCAGCTCTTCACCCGGTCATCTAGATGTCTAACCAATGATATATTTGTAATCCTTGAAAAACGTAGTAAAACTTAGTTTGAACCATATTTACGTATTATTTCTATTTAAAAGTATACATAGAGAAAACCAAAATTTTGCACTCTGAAACAAAGTTTTTAACGAAGTTTAAATTTTATATCTCCCTAAGTACTTGTTTTAGAAAAATGTTGTAAATATAAAAGTTGTAGGAAAACTAATCAGAAACAAAACAAAACAAATTGCAGCTCGATAGCTTACATAGCATTCGAACTATGACCAATTAAGTAAAACACTGCAATTTCTATGTTTGGAGGGTGGTGGGGGGGAAAGCTCAAGGGGTAGAAGTGGGGACTTTTGGGAAAATACACCTCTCATGTGGTTCCATCACATATAAAAAATCCAGCATTCCACCATTTAGTTGCGAATAAGGGTGTATTATTGCATTCATTGACTGGGCTATGTTTTCAATTCAAAGGTTCACTTAGCTTGGAAGATCTGTATTAATAGAAAATAGACAATCCTCTTTATTAATCCAAGTACATAGTTCAATTTAATAGTGTTTGCAATCAATTATTATTCTAATGATACATTTTTTATATCAGTTTATTTAAGAGGGAGGTTACTTAAGAAGGTCATCCAGCGAGTAAATTCCTTTGTTAATTAAATACTTTCAGTTGTCTTTTATTTTTCAATATTTAATAGCATTGTTGAAATATGACTGTACCTACTGTTTGCCAGTGATGAGTTGACTCTGGAAGGCATCAAGCAGTTCTTTGTAGCCGTCGAGCGAGAGGAATGGAAGTTTGATACACTGTGTGACTTGTACGATACTCTCACCATCACTCAGGCAGTGATATTCTGCAACACTAAGAGGAAGGTGGGTCTTGTACAGCTGATCTATATATGCTTTTAATACTTTTAATAAAATGTATAAATATGTGTGATAACCTCTTGCACAAAAAAGTTTCATTGACTTTTATGTTCATTTTAACCCATTGAGGTGGGATGAACTCAAGGAACCTGCTTCAGTAGGTTTTTCCGAAATCGTGCCAAACCATCCCTTATTTTACCTTTTGCTGTTAGGTACAAGTGTTGGTGCAAGTAATGATTTAATTCCTAGTTTCATCATTATCAAAATGGAATTAAAAAATACCAGGGGGCTATCAAATAGAATTTTAGGTCTGTATTCACAATTAAAATAATAATTGAACTATAAGATTCTTCAAAGGAGGATTTAAAACAAGAACATTTGGCATAATGGATGAAGAAGGAAAAGTTACCACAGAAAAAGAGAAAACATTAAGAATATGGAAAGACTACTTTGATGGCCTGCTAAACTGCTAGAATACTGTCGTTAATATTCCCGATGAAGGTACAACATTCCATCATGTACAGCCTCATATAGACCCACCATCGTTAGAAGTGGTGAAAATAGCAAGCAAAGAATTAAAATGCAACAAAGCTCCGGGTGAGGATGGGATCCCAGCAGAAGTAATCAAAAGTGGAGGAAGCATATTGGAAAATGAAATTCACAACTTAATTACAACTACAGTAGAACCTCAATTACTCGAACCTTGATATCTCGAATTCCTCAATATCTCGATTTTAACAAATCCCCTTGAAATCCACATTAATCATAATGTTAAAAGTACCTGTTTAACCTCAATAAGTCAAATTTTAACAACTTTTGAACAGTAACATTCTACCTCTGTAACTCGAATTTTCCCGTCATTGAGCCTCAGTAACTCGAAGTTTACCTTTATAAGTCGAAGTTCGCACGAATGTGCCTCAATAATTCGAAGTTTTGCCTTAACAGTGCAGTCAGTTGTGTTTTGATTCCTGTCGAGACGTGAAAATCCAACTTCCTGTGTTTGCTTCCAATCCTGATGTGTCTGTTTGGCTAGGTACTGTAGTCAGTAGTCTGCCAGTTGTTGAGATAGTTTTTACGTTGCATTTTGTTCAGTATTTTAATCACACTAGTGCAGTACTGTATTTTCCCTTTAAATACTCTCTACATACTTTTTGTATGTACAGTATTGTGGCTATTCAGTATTTTTGTTGTTACAGTAGCTTGTTTTTACACTATATATAAAGAGTTTGACTAACGTTTGCTTTAAACAGACATTATACACAGAAAATGTAGTTCCGTTTATGGATGATTTAATGTATACTGTATTATTGTTTTGTATTTTGTAGTAGTATTTAAACTATTTTTTGTTATTTAACATGTTTTTAGCGAATTTCCCATATAGGGAATAAGCTATTACCGTAGTACTCATGGTAAGACCTGCACCCGGGACCGATTTATTTTTTCATTTTGAGGTCCCTAGAGGCCAAAAACACCATCCGTTCAAATTCATATATATATATATATATATATGTATATATATTTATATATAGGTACGGTATATATATACAGGGTGAGTTTTAATTGTCCCCCCCCCCAACTTTTTTCTACATTTTTTTCAAATATCAATCCCAGACCACTTCCGAACATTGTTGGGTAGTAAGTACTTAATTTTGACAAGGTGGTCATTTCCGGCCGCCATCTTGGATCCGCCATATTGGATGCAAAATATTTTTTCAAAAGTAAAGGTGGGGTTGTGACCCATTATTTTGAACTAAATTTCTACCCTGATTACAATGCCACAAACCGTTTTTAAAAATCTTGATTCATTCCAAAGTTATGAGGGTTTTTTTAAAACTTTATTTTTAGCCCATTTTAACATTGTGCATTTACAAACTAAGACCATAATCTCAAAATAGTGCTAGATAAAGATAAGTAAACACTACCAGTCATTGTCGACCTATTTTCACTTGGTTATGACAGATGTATTTTATTTGGCCGCCATCATGGATCCGCCATTTTGAAACGTAATAATTTATTTTGAATATGAAGGGGGTGTTGTGACCCATCATTTCAGATTACTTTTTTAAGCTGAACTCAATTCCATGATCCGTTTTTCATTTTTATATTTTGATTTTGAAATATTGCCATTTTTGACAAAAAGTTTGCAATATATCATAAATAAAACTTGATAACAAAAAATGGATTGCTACATTGAGTTTAGCTTAAAAAAGTACTTCGAAATGATGGGTCACAACCAGCGAACACATAACAAAATAGAAGCGCTACTCGGAGCGCAGGAGCGTGGCAGTCTGACTAGCCGACGAAACGGACAAAGATGGCGGCGCTAGCCTAGTCCCGTCGTCTGCAACGCGCTGGTCGTCTGCTATGCTTCGAGTCAGTGTTGTTTACATAGGCTTTGTTTAAATGTAAAAATACTTTTGTATAAAAATTACTTATTCTTTTCTGGAAGTACATTGTCGTATTAGTATATTGTTGGAAATGTCTTAAAGTAAATCGATTGTTTTTACCGTAGTAAATATATTTTTTTATCGCGGGAGAAATTTTTGTTTACAAATATATATCTGTTTAAAAAACATCTTTTTTCACATTATAAATCTGACATATTGGTGTTATTTTATTTCTTGTGTCACGACAAACACGATGGCATTTTGAACGACATTTTTAGCGTCTTATTAACGATGTTAGCATACGTTTTAAAAATAAACATCACCATAAAGACTATTGTGAGTTAAAATGCATGGAACTGTTAACAATAAACCTGCCAATAAGCCATAACAATTCCAGAAAGATTAGCTGAGTAGTTTGTTTACTATTCAATTTTAAACTTCAGTGTAAGTGCAGAGTTTCTTTAAAATCGGTACTTTTTAGGATCTTTCAACTATATACATTTTTCTGGTAAACGGATTTTTTTTTCATTGTTACCACGTAAAATGTATTTAAACCAGATAATATTTAATTTTTGTCTCAACAAAATCGGATAATTAATCTCAAGAGTTAGGCTCAAACTCAAGCACATATTTATTTCCCCGACAGTAGTCCCGGCGTGTGCAGCGCGCTAGTCGTCTGCTATGCTTGATGAGAATGGTGTAGATATAAAGTTAATGATATTAGTGTAAAGGAAAACAATGTAATTGAGGACTTGACAAACAGAGTACTTGGACAATGTGTAGTTGTAAATTTGTTTCCAAATAGTACACATTTCTCAGGATATGAAACAATATGGACAAAAATCATTTTTGTTTAGTACCTAATTAAAATTATTGCTCAAAAATATTCCAATGTTAGAGTTCCCTACTACTGTAAAATAAGTAACGAAAGTCTTCACAAAAATAAAATCAGGCAACATCTCAATAAAACTGTAATTTTTCTGGGACAATAAATTGAGTGTAATTTTACAAATATATTTGGGAAGTTTAATTTAACTTACAGAATTATCTTTAGTTTATCTTGGATGATATTGAAAGCTAATTAGTCCTTAAAAAGTTGTGCTAAACGGTTGAAAATTCTACATAGACAATATATTTGAAAATTGCTTTATATACAATATTACAGTACAACAGTATACAACATTAAAACACTGCACGCTAAATGTATAGAAGACGGCCGGCGGCGCAGCGGGCGTGGCGCGAAGCAATGGATCCCTTTTGTACCTGATTTTTTAGAAAACCGATGATGATAAAAAATTTTGGTGAATCGCATAGTTAAATTTGGTTATTTATCCACAACTTTCCCGCTGATGAAATTTCTCTGACCAAAAAATAAAAAATTTCCTCGCAATACAACTTTTTCATGTCTGAATTTGAAAAATTAAACTACATAAGTATTAAACATATTTATAACTCAATTACTATCATAACTAATAATTTTATATTAACACCATCGTTTTCCTCAGTATCATATCTACAAGTGTGCAAAATTTCAGAATTTTTTGTCAACTATTAATGTTGTTTATGATCGTGTATTTGTCGCGGGGTTTTTAATGCGAACTGAGCTCGCGGGTCTTGGATTCAGGCTGTATGACGGACCAAGATGGCGGATTTGGCCACACACTTTCAGTGCATTTGGTTAAACGCCGTGTCGTCTCTATTATTATTATGTGCTCGCTGGTCACAACACACCCTTCATATTTAAAATAAATTATCACATTTCAAAATGGCGGATCCAAGATGGTGGCCGAAAAAATACATCTGTCATAACCAAGTGAAAATAGGTCGACAATGACTGGTAGTGTATACTTATCTTTATCTAGCACTATTTTGAGATTATGGTCTTAGTTTGTAAATGCACAATGTTAAAATGGGCTAAAAATAAAGTTTTAAAAAAACCCTCATAACTTTGGAATGAATCAAGATTTTTAAAAACGGTTTGCGGCATTGTAATTAGGGTAGAAATTTAGTACGAAATAATGGGTCACAACCCCACCTTTACATTTGAAAAAAATATTTTTCAATCCAATATGGCGGATCCAAGATGGCGGCCGGAAATGACCACCTTGTCAAAATTAAGTACTTACTACCCAACAATGTTTGGAAGTGGTCTGGGATTGATATTTGAAAAAATGTAGATAAAAGTTGGGGGGGGGACAATTAAAACTCACCCTGTATGTGTGTCCGTCAGCACGATAACTCGAGCAAAAATGATCCAATTTTGATGAAATTTGGTACAAACGTGTAAACCTACATTTATTCGAACGAGTTCGCGAACCAGCATGATCGGACTATGGGAACGGGGGTTTATGGGGGGTTTTATGGGGTAAAAATAGGTTTTTCCTATTTTTAACTCTAAAAACACAAAATTTTACAATTTATTTCCAAACCATTTTGTAGAGCTTAAAAAAACAAATAATTCTGTATTCTGGAGCGTTATTGTGCGCCTAATGGTTACAGAGAAAATTCCAAAAAATTGGAAATTTAAAATCTCTATGTTATTCTTATGGAGAATAAGTCAACTATTGTAGTTTACTTGTTTATGAACATATTTTGATCAAATTTGGAAAATACATTAATTTCTTACTAAACTATTAACATAAAAAAACCACCTTTTTACCCTCCCTGTTGCAGCAAACCTAAGTACTCGTTAAACTAATTCTATTTAAATAGGGAATAAACATGATATTTTTAAGGAGGCATTTTAATGTGAAATCCTATCAGGCTAATGGAAATTCGCTTAGTCTGCAGGTTTACTGCGGCGGGGGTATTTATTTTTATGTAATTTATCAAACTTATTGCCAAATAATAAATACAGTACTTTATGTAAATTAAAACTGTTTTATTTTGCTTCCAAGTTACTCTTCAGTACGTATAAATACAGTTTGAGTTTGATTTATAAAGGTTTAACACGTTAAAGTCGAGTTATAAAGGCGGTGACGTAACATCACTGTCAGACCCCAACACCTCAGTATCTCGAACTTTTCATATGGAACCTTCATAACTCGAACCTCATTAAGTTGAAAAACTTGATAGCTTGAATTTTTATCATAACCCCTTCAGATTCGAGATATTGAGGTCCTACTGTATATGGCAAAAAATCGACACCGGTGTAAGACAAGGAGATGGCATATCTCCCATACTATTCAACTTAGCACTGGAGCCCTGCAGAAAACAAAAGAACTTGGATTGGGTGTTAAGCTAGGAGTAGATCTATACATATTGGCATTTGCTGATGATGTGGTCATTTAGTCAGAAACAGTCAAAAACTTGGCAAGTTTTGACAGAAGTACTTATCACAGAAGCAAACAAAATAGGATTGCAAGTAAATGTAGAAAAAACTAAATTATTAACTTTGGAAGAAAAGCTAACAATAGAAACAGAATCATACATAACTTAACTATAAATTGTACAGAAAGTTTCAAATATTTAGGAGTAACTGTAAATAGTAGAAACTCAGAAGACAAAAAGATACTAAGTTATCAAATGCCAATAAGTGTTTGGGAGCCTGTAAGAAGTCGATCTCATCAAAAGTATTTTATCTCACAGAACCAAAATACAGTTATATAAGACAACTAGCTGTACCCGCGGGCTTTGCCCCGTTTAACTTCTTAATTTTCAAAAGGAGCTCGTTCGCATGGCTCAATCAAGTCCTGGTTGAAGTTCGTTTGCTATGCTCACTCACCTTTAGGTGGGAGCTCGTTCGCTGCGCTCACTTGCCTTCAGGTTAGCTCGTTCGCTACGCTAACTCGCCTCCAGGTTGAAGTTCGTTCACTACGCTCACTCACCTTTTGGTTGCAAGTTAGCTGTGTCATAAATTAAGAAAATAATAGTGCTGCACCCTGTTGGTAATCCTTGTAACTTTAATGCTATTGAACATCATAGAACAGAACCAACTTGTTTAATTGAAACAGCTGTTAAGATTCTTTAATTCCATATAAATATGAGTACTCTTAAGGTTAACATGGGAAACTCCAGAGCCACTGGGGCAGAGCCCGAACGCCCGATCAGAATAAAAACTACTTAGTTTTCCTATTCAATACCCAAAGAATCGGTGTACCGAATTTCAGCCTCCTAGGTAAATGGGAAATGGGAGAATTAGTGATGAGTGAGTGAGTGAGTGAGTCAGTCAGTCAGTCAGTCATTCAGTGAGTCAGTGAGGGCTTTGCCTATTATATATATAGATAATTCAACATACATGTATTCTGTTGTATGATAGTGAAACATGGGTATTTTCCAAGAAAAATGAAAAACTACTTATGGTGTTTGAAAGTAAAGTCCTAAGAAACATATTTGGACCAGTGCAGGAGGGAAAAATGTGGAGAATAAGGAAAAATAGAGAGCTTAGATCATTACACCGACCCAGATATTGTTGCAATGGTTAAAGGAAGGTTAAATTGGATAGGGCATGTGCTAAGAAGAGAGCAAGGAACAAGACTTTATGATGTTTGAAGAGCCACACCTGGAGGTAAACGTCCATTGGGAAGGCCTAAATTGAGATGGACTGACCAAGTATTGAATGACATCAGGACAATTGGTGCAAATGTCAACTTGGCAGAAGACAGAGAAGGGTGGAAGAGGCTGGTACACGAGGCGAAGAATCAACTGAGATATTTGGAGGCACGGCAGTAAGTAAGTAAGTATTTACAATTAAATGATTCTTTAAAGGGTTCATAACCATTCATAGTTTTACATATTTAAAAACATTAAGCCAGTTACTGTCACTCTCACTATTTCTGGAACAGCTGTAAAAGATCGAGCAACTAATGGACAATGTATGTGCTATATCATACTACTTCGAAATAGTTCACTGATTCGTTATCAGATGCCACCACCTACAAAGTTTTGTCATAATAAGTGGGTCTAGTCAAACTGTAGTAGTGTCTGAGTGTGATGAGAAAGGCTCGTCAAACTGCTGTGAAGCGTTTACTTTATTTTATGAGTTTAGTTATCCTGAAACCGAGTCTGTAGATTCAGGTGAGATATCTGTTACTGATCCAATGTTATTTCTCGTAGTATCAAATCTGACTCAGAGAAATTTCTAATTTTTTGAAATATACTGTTCGTTTTGCTGTTATTTGGACATCTATTCGATGAATAAAACACCAAACAACATTCGTAACAGCAACCACAAATAATGCAGTTAATATAATTTTGACATTTTTACGATGTTGCACATTTTAATGAGATTGAGTTTCGAACATTGTAACGTAAACTAAACAAAAAAAATCAAAATTTTACCTTACCCTATCTCAATTTTGCAGAGTTTTTCTTTTTTTTATAGAAAACCAGAAAATTTTGTTTGACATTTCAAAATACAAATTTGTGTATTTTGTGTGTGCAGGTGGATTGGTTGACAGAGAAGATGAGAGAGGCTAACTTCACAGTTAGTTCCATGCACGGTGACATGCCTCAGAAAGAGAGAGATGCTATTATGAAAGAGTTCCGCTCTGGCCAAAGGTAAACTTATGAACGTAACCTTTTAACTTAATTGATATACTCTGCACTTAGTACACCTTACTGGGATCATCCCATAACTCCAAGGTTTCATAACTCCAAGTGATCATAACTCCAAAGTTTCATAAGTCCAAGAGATCATAACTCCAAATTATATTTAATCCAAAGTTTCAAAACTACAAGTACCCGAAAAGGGATAATTTCATTACTCCAAGAAAAATATAAGTGCAAGTGATCATAACTCCAAAGTTTCATAAGTCCAAGATATCATAACTCCAAAGTTTCATAAGTCCAAGTAAAAATTAAAGCAGAGTGTCATAACTCCAAAAGTTGAGTCGAGTCTCATATCTCCAAGTGGAATGTGTAGTACAGTCAGCGCCACAAGTTCCTGCGCTGTCCGCTCCGCTGTAATACTGTCAGCAGCCTTTGCCGCATCATTGTATCCATATACCTACCGTCGCCTGTCAAACGATTATGTAATTTTGTTATATACTTACAGATTAATTAATTGATATACTTCTTACTTCTATGCTAAAGGTACTTAAACCTTTAACTACTCGCGCGGGTTTTACTAACGTATGTACTCGCGTGGGGTGTTTTTGACACCCCGTTATTACATATTTGTTATAATTAATTGTATTAACACTAATAATTGGTAAATAACATTTTTTGTTGTTATTTAAGTTTATTAAAACGTTTTTATTAGCTCGCTTTCTTGTCCGGTACAAATTTTGCAATCAATTTTATACTAACTTCCCGATGAGCTAGAGACTTGAAACTTGAAACATAGCCCACAAATGAAAGACAATGCAATATAATATCATTTAATTTTCATATTTCCCTTGGGCTACGCCCCATGGGCTTGTTTTTATTTTACTGTATACTGTTTCCAATATGAAAGAGTTATTTATTTTAAGTTATACAATGTAAATAATATATTTCTTTTACCAACTGCAGTTTATGTGTGTATTTGGTCAAGTTTTGCATATAAACCATTTGTTGTATTAAAAAATATGTATTTTGTCATTGCACTGTTTGATATTGAATAACTAGCATATGTAATACCCGGAAAATATATAATTTTTAAAAGATTATAATGTGTCTGTGAATGGTAAAGGTATTATTTTTCCCTAAAATGTACTACTAAAAAAACAGTTTTTAGGGGGGGGGGATCGTAATACACACAAGTTTTGTGCAAACAAATTTATTTATATGTCAAAAACACTTGTTTGTTATCGAAATAAATGTAAATAAAAAATGTCCTTTCATTACTTTTAGAGTCTTTCGCAAAAAGAACAACATTACCTTATACAGGAACTTGTACTTTTTACGAAACGTTAACACTCACGTGGGGAGTTGAAAACACCCTATACTTTGTAATACACATGTATTACCAAGTGAACACTAGAGATCGCACGGGGACTTTGGATGAGAAACGTTCCTGTGTTTCACAGTTTTAACTTTACATTTCAGGTAATTTACACTAAGTGTACAATGCAGTTGTCTGCTTGCAACATTGAGCAGATAGCAGACATAATAATCAAATAATTTCTAAAGTCAATGTTACATATGTTTCTCGTAAATGAAATGTATACTTGCAGTATCCAATCTCATTAGTATATATTTTGTTTCAAATGAATGCAATGTCTAATTTCGTTATTCAAAGTCAATTACAAGTCTGGTTCAATTAAATGTATTGTCTACCTCAAAGTATATATGTGTCATCTGGTTCTCATAAATTAAATGTCTATTTGCAGTAGCAGTATCCTAAATCAATAGTACGCCAGCTTCACAAAAATGAGAAATTTACTTGCAGTATCCAATGTCAATGGTCCATTTGGTTCACATAAATAAGATGCCTATTTGCAGCATTCAAAGTCAATGATACGTCGGGTTCACTTAAACGAATTGTTTACTTGAAGTATACAAACTCAATGGTACATATCGTTCACATAAATAAATTGTCTACTTGCAGGATCCAAAGAAATGGTTAATTTGATTCCCATAAACGGAGTGCCGATTCGCAGTATATTAAGTCAATGTTACGTCTTGTTCACGTCAATGGAATGTCTACTTGCAGCATCTAAACTCAGTGGTATCTTCGGTTCATATTAATGGAAGTCCTAATTATTGCAGTACCTATTCAAAGTCTGCATTATTTAATTGTAAGTCTAGTTCACTGAAATGGAAAGCCTACTTGGAATTGCAAGTTAAATGGAAATATAACTCAATGGTAGGCTTATATTTGGTTAAAATGTAATGGATATTTAGATTATTTAAAGTCAAAGGTGTTTCAGCCTTATTCTGGCGACCATAATTATTGGTTGTTTTCATTTTGTAGTAAATTATGCTCAATGATATTAATCTTATTGTTCTTCCCTTTTTCTGTGTCCTATACGGTAATGTACTTTTTAAACGATTCTTTGACTAACATATGTGGCAACTCTTGTTTATCTTTTTAGTGTTATCTCGCAAATAAAGTCATAGCAACCAATGAACCCATAAGGCCCATGTTAAATAAAAAAAAAAAAAAAAATTCACGTAGGGAAAAGCCCTGTTGTCCAATTTGTACCATTTAAGATTTATACATTCCCATGGTTGGTTACTATGATCGTGCTAAATTTCGTGTAGATCGCTTCAGCCGTTCAGGAGGTATTTGTAAAACAAAAAGAGGAGAGTAGTATAAGAGCTTCGCTTTGCGCCGTTCAATTACTAATGGTTGTTAATCCTCTATATATCGAAAACGGCTAATACGATTTCCTTCTAATTTGATAAATAATTTATATCTGGCCTAAAAACGTGTTTACTGCAGTTAAAACTGCTAGCAAAAAACTAACTACGCGACAAAATTGAATTGAAAGTCTATAATTTTTAACATTGGCCTCATTGGTTTCCAAGTAACCATGACCATAGACTAATAGAACTATTTTAAGTTGTAGTGTGTTGTTATGTTCACCAAGGTTTTACGAGCAAATTAACGAATGCAGTGCAAAGGGGAAAACACCAGTTGTTACTATTGAGCAAAGATTACACTGAAGATTACTCAATGTAGGGGTTCAATGGAAATAAACTAATACCACTACCCTGTCATGGCTTGGTTCCCAGGTACTACTACATAAAACCAGGGATACCGTCACCTCTAATTGAGACTTTTAACGAAATTCCCATAATAAGGAATAATCTATTACCGTAGATCTCATGGTAAGACCTAAACCCGGAACCGATTTTTATCTTCATTTTAAGAGCGCCAGAGGACAATACACACTTCGTTCAAACTCATATGCTGTACTGTATATAATATATGTGTGTGTAAATTTGGAATAAAGGTTAAATTTTAAATATGCAGATCTTGATGAGTTTAAGTTATAATTGGGCCTATTAGGCTATGCTGATTCAAAATGTCCAATGACGATTTGTCCTTAGTTAGTGATTTAAACGAGATGGATGATGGTTACCAATTTGGAGTCTCTGTCTTCACCTTTGTACCACATGCAATAAATAAAATAGGGGTTGGTTAAAATTTGGTACTTTTCAAGGCACTTTTGATTTAAAAAAATTTAAAATTTAGATTACACTTTGGGATAAATTTAATTTAAGTCAAGCACAATGTCCTATAAAGTGATGTTAACACTGCAAAGAGTTGGCAGGATCTGTGTAGAGGCAAGGGTTGAAGTTCTGGAAGTCCATGTCCATTGTTGAAATAATGTACAGCTGGTTAATTCACATAAATGACACTTGCCACAGTAATTTTGATTTTCTTTGGATTAATTTTGAAAAGTAATACTATATTTAAGATGTTATTATTATATTGCAATTTTCTTACAATTATAATAGTTAGATTATCACTTTAGAGAGCCACAGGTTTTCTTCCAACATTGACAAGAAAAACTGGTAGCCTACAACGTTGTGTTCACCACTGTGTAGGGTGGCAAAAAGAAAATGTCGCATATATACATATAAATATTAAATAGATATGTATATTCTTTTTCCAGTTGTATCCTTGTTATTGGTTTTGTGTCATATATATGGATATTCGAATACTCTTTATAAATTGCCAAGATAGTTTTTAAATGTAGTGAAACATTGGACAATAATTAATTAATTATAATTACACATCTGTGGCTGGGTGAATGCCAAACGACAAAACAGTAATTGCTGAGGACGCTTTTTAAACGATGAATAACCAATATGAGAGGAAAAGATGGAATGCAGGTGTCCACAGAAAATACAGGGTGTTTTTAAAAGAATGCCGGGATTTTAAGTAATAATTGATTGAGTACTCAATTGATTGAGTAATTGTAATCGTATTCAAGGTAACTAAATATTTGTCAAATTGAAGTTAAAACAACTAAGTTTTGTTTCCCGTGTAGCAAGGGAGGAAATTTTGACCTTGGCATGAGCAAAACAGGTGCGCGGTGGTAGGCCGCTATTGTGACTCATACGCTTGACGCAGTCGCCAGTATGACGTTTACGGCGCAACAGAAGGCACAGATTGTAATCTGTGGTTCGCAGAGTTTATATCAATTACTAAATTAAAATTAATTTAAATCTACTTGATGATAAAGAAACTTGAAGCTGGTTTAATGAGTTTCGTGGCACCGTAGTGTTTTGAAAAGACATTCACCTGGCCAGCTAAAAACAAGCAATGCCATAGTCGAAGAAATCCGACAATTCTGCATCAGAAACCCAAAAAAATCAATTGCCTGACGAAGTCTTCAGTTGAACAAAGCTAAATTGGTCACTTTATGAGGTTTTCTGTAAAAGATAGAGTCTTTGTGCCTAAAAGGATTCGTTGAAGAGATCAGATAAACCTGCCGATCACCCTAATCGTACAGACATTGCCAGTTTATGCTCATATAAGATTGATGAAAATCTGAATTTTATTAAATCATTCCAAATTGTATCAAAGAATGAGGAAAAAACTTTGTTCTTTTTCCTTCAATTTGACGTTTAAATCGTTTAATTATCTTGAATAGTCCCCGAGCAACGACCGTTTAAAATTCCGGCATTCTTTTAAAAACACCCTGTACTTCATAAAAATCTATGTAAATAAATGACAATGACCTTTATTTTGAGTTATGTTGAAATATTGAAACGCATGTGTGTAAATTAATATAAGGTGATCAAAGATATAAAAATGATCAAATATTTACAAGAAATGTTTATTATATGGAACTGTTAGGTACGTAGTGTATGAGTTGAGTCTTAAACTCGTCGGAAATTATGACTTTCATTCTTTTTCAAAAAAGTTATTTGTTTTTTAATAACTACTTGACTTCTTTGCAATTGCTCGATTTCAAGCAACATGTACACTATACATTAAAACGTCACAGAGTGATTTATTTCACGATGCTAATCAATAACCATTTGACATATTTCATGATTTTGTGTTGCAAGAAACATCGTTACCCCTAGGACTGCCAATAACCGATACCGTATGTTTCAGTTCGAAAGACTATGACAACATACCTTAGTGTAGCAATAACACAAATAAGGTCCTCGATATCAATGCTTCTGTTTCATTCAATAAGATGTTTTATGACATTTCTTCAATTTGAATCATGCCTATTTATATTTCATTACTATATACATTACAAATAAAACTGTGAGCAATACTCTTACAAAACTTGTACAACCTTTTTTTGTCCGAACATAATCCCCCAGATGAACATATTTCCTAGCATCAAAAACATATTTTTTCAAGTAAATAAAACAAACGCCAATTAATTGCATTGCCCAGCTCTTTCATTAAATGAACAGAATTAAATTATTCAAACTGTGAAAGCATAACAGACGTAGCCCGTTGAATTCGGCCTATGGGGACCTGAGAAATTAGTCCATACCTATAATATTCAGCAAATATGCACATTCTAAGCTCAAGTTTGATGTGCTGTATGCCTATATTTTTATTTGGTAAACTGCCATAACAGTTTACATTTAATTTGATTATCTATATGCAATATTTATATTTTAATTTATATTTATATTTATATTTATATTAATACTAGCTGTACCCGCGGGCTTTACCCCGTTTTACTTCATAAGTGAGCTCGTTCGCATGGCTCAATCACGTCCTGATTGAAGTTCGTTCGCTACGCTCACTCACCTTTAGAATGGAGCTCGTTCGCTGCGCTCACTTGCCTTCAGGTTAGCTCGTTCGCTACGCTAACTCACCTCCAGGTTGAAGTTTTTTCGCTACGCTCACTCAGCTGTACCCGCGGGCATTGCCCCTTTTTACTTTATAAGTGAGCTCGTTTGCATGGCTCAATCACGTCCTGGTTGAAGTTCGTTCGCTACGCTCACTCACCTTTAGGTTGGAGCTCGTTCGCTGCGCTCACTTGCCTTCAGGTTAGCTCGTTCGCTACGCTAACTCGCCTCCAGGATGAAGTTCGTTCGCTTTGCTCACTCACCTTTTGGTTGCAAATTAGCTGTTGTCATAGAAAAAAAAATAATAGTGCTGCACCCTGTTGGTAATCCTTGTAAGTTTTTAATGCTTTTGCATATCATAGAATCAACTTTTTAGTTGAAACAGCTGACTAAATTATTTAATTCCCTTTTAATATGAATACTCATAAGGTTAACATGGGGAACTATAGAGCCACTGGGGCGGAGCCCGAAAGGATTTTTGAGATAAGAATATGCCTATATGTTAATCGGGAATGTGAGCTATCATCATGCCAAATTTCAGCAAAATCCGTCCAGTGGTTAATGCGTTCACTTGTCACAAACATACATCCATACATACATCCATACATCCAAACTTTCTCATTTATAATATTAGTATGGTTTTTTTTATTATATTTATATTTATAGGCCTTTCTTACTTAAATTTACATTTTTTAAACGGGCAGTTCAGAAGACGGGGCACGGAAGCCACGTCATGTTGGTAACATTGACAACTCGAAGTAAGCGGCAGGCAGGTTGCCAGTATGGATACTAAAAAAGTCCCACACGCCCCTGCTCGCCCCTCCACGCAACTCTCCATCAATTCCAGAACATGAAAGGATCCATAATGTCATATGGGTTCAAGTTATGACCAAATGTTACAGGACCACTTTTGTTAGCTGTATTGTTCTACACCTTTTAATTTTCTAACTCTTCTCTAGAGTCATTATTAAAAGAATTAATAAATACTAGTGTACATGTTGCTCGAATTCGAGCAATTGCAAATATTACAGAAGATATTTCAAAACGAATAACAGTCATATTTACAACGAATTTAAAAGAGTCAACTCAAAGATTACCGGTGTGTAACTCAGACTAGGTATGTTTATCTTCGTTATTGATAAACCTAAAGCATTCGGGCCGGTTTTCTCCTTCTCAAAATGCCTCGCTGTACAGGCAACACAGGTCATTTATAGAGGGCCAATTGAGAACGAAAAGTCGTTTTGGGGTAGTGTTAGGGGGCATTTGTAACCTAATAGTTGAGATTGTCCAGGGTCAGGTGCTGACTGTGATGAGTTAAGCCTAGGTTCTGGCGCACACCGCTGGGATCGCCACGGTAGTTACAGCGTACGCGCTACGTAAACTACAGCGGTGTGCTCCCGAACTTATGGTAACCATGGTAACCGCAGCACGGCTGACAGTCTATATTTAATTCTTTTTGTCTATGCTAATACTCGCCACTGTTCTGTGAGCTGCGGTCGTTATCACGATTACGCCTCCTGTCTATATGTGTTGTTGTCGTCACGTCGGAGGCATATAAAAGAAAAAAAAACAACATATAAACAAATGATAGCTACACAAAACAACGATAAATGTTACAATCGTACCAACACGATCCGTCATAGCTACACAAAACAACGATAAATAAATACACAAATTTAAGATACTGTACAACCATACTAACAAAATCCGTCTTGGAGGTTATGTTTACACAAACTCAAATAGTAAATAAATGTAGTCGATGGGTTTCATTGAATTGAAAAATAAATAACAGCAATTAAATTAAACAGCTGACCAAAATGTAAACAATTATGTTCTTCATAAGGATAACATGGGAACTTTCAAAGCCACTGGGGCAGAGCCCAAGGGACTTTTTCAAAAATGTAAGGCCAGTTTGCAAATCTACGCGACACGTTCTTTCCAATGAGATGTCAATGGATAAAATCGGTTAAGAAATGGCGGAGGAGTTCAACCGACAAAATTAAATTTTGATCAGCTGTATAATTTAATTGCTGTCAATATTTATACTGCATTTCAAAGAAAAGCGTCCTACAAAAATTAAATCTTTGAAAAATAAATCATTGAAAGAACCCGTTTGCAAATTATTGAAACATTAAAAGTCATAGAACGCCCCCTAGTAGAAGAAATAGAGATAATATTTTTTTAAAGAATTAACTATCGTCATTAGCCTATATAATGAAGAACACCTACAAGATTCAGATTCCTACAAACTATGAACGAGGATGTTAGCCGAAGTGCTACAAATTTTATTAGGAAACATGGACTTAACTTTGTAATCATTGCAGAGGAAAGCCCTCTAAAGCCAAATAAATCTGGTACGTCAATGACATTAATCTAAGTTTTCATAAAAGTCAAGCAATTTTAATAATAGCCTATGAAAATATCCAAGAGCCCCTTACCATCATTTTACTGAAGGCTTTTAGTTATTATTCATATGCTAAGGGAAACAAAAATCATCTGAACAACAGAAGGTCTTTAACTTTGCATTTCTCAGGTAAATATAATTAACGTTATTGCAACTAAACAAAAAATACACCAATTGAACAAATAAAATTGTGACAGACAATTTGATGAAAAATAAGTACGACAACGAATTTAACACAAACAAAAAACTAACATTTGGATTATGAGTTAAAATTCTGGTGACGCAATAACAACGATAAATAATATACAGAAAATCAAAACAAATTGAAGACTGGTACACAATCATCACATGTTTGATTTTCAGCGTGGGATGAATATAGATAAGTTCATATTTTATTTGGATTGTGGTCGAGTTTTGACCACTGGACGACATCAATCTATATATCTATATCTATCTATATATTAATAGGCAAGCATGTTTCTTTAAAACCTTTTTTCTCAGCTCGTGTGCATCGCAGGGAAAATCTACGCATACTGTTGGAAAGATATTTTCCTGTAGATGTGCAGAATGCTTTTAAAAATTAAAATAGGCTAACAAATAAGAACAAAAAATTAATTTGAAAACTTCAAAAAATTAACATGGACCATATGGGTTGTCATGATGGTGACGAAATAACAACAAAATGTAAACAGAAAATCTATCTATATATTAATAGGCAAGCATGTTTCTTTAAAACCTTTTTTCTCAGCTCGTGTGCATCGCAGGGAAAATCTACGCATACTGTTGGAAAGATATTTTCCTGTAGATGTGCAGAATGCTTTTAAAAATTAAAATAGGCTAACAAATAAGAACAAAAAATTAATTTGAAAACTTCAAAAAATTAACATGGACTATATGGGTTGTCATGATGGTGACGAAATAACAACAAAATGTAAACAGAAAATCAAAACAAATGGAAGAAATTCCAATCACATGTTTTATTTACAGTGTGGGGAGAAAATAGAGAAGTCTATACATTAATTATTTTTGGTCGAGTTTCGACCACAGGACGACCACTAGTATTTATTTAATACGCAAGCAGGTTTTTTGTGACAATTACTCCTCCGAAACTTCTGAACCGATTGACATGTTTTTGGTGTCATTAAAAAGAGCGTAACGTGAAGTTGTGCAGGAAACTTTCTTTTTAGGGAAATAATTAGAGTGTGAGGCCCTCGGACCCTTTAAAGTTTCGTATTTCTCCATAAGATTAATATGAGAAACAAACATTGTTATGAAACTCCAGCTGTTGTCGGATATTAAAAGTGAGAAGAAGAACATATGTTAATTGTAAACAGTCAATGTTTAAATTATGCTGTATTAAAACTGTGTATAGTTTTGGATGTTTCATATAAGTCAGGAAATATTTTTTAGAAAACACTAAAAAACAGTATCAGCTTATGAAACATGATAAAATATTTACAGGAAATGTTGATTACAGTATATTGAACTGTTATATACATCATGAGTATTTCCATGAGTTATACACCGGTAATCTTTGACTTGACTCATTTAAACTCATTGTAAATATGACTGTTATTCGCTTTGAAATTACTTCTGTAATACTTTGCAATTGCTCGAATTTGAGCAACATGTACACTAGTTCTTATATTAAAGTACTTAACTCATTAAGGTACTTCAATAATACCTAAATGATAAATACCTTCTAATTAACTCAAATAAAACAATCTGGTATTAGGTATAGATGTATTTACTCAAAAACCTATTTCTATGATAATTTAGTCACGAAATCCAAATGTTTGGACCTATCTATAAATTATATCCGCTTGTTTGGATCATACAAGTCTAGATAGTATTTTTAAAATTTTAAATATGGTATTTTTTTATTAAACCCATTATGCACTACAGACATTTTACGTACAATTTACTTTGCTAACATACACTCTCATATTTGTTACGGAATAAAGATTTATGAGGGAACAAGTAATTGTAACTATAATCAAATTTTATATTTACAAATGAATGCTACAAGATGAATCCTTAACCTGGATTAATACTGTTTAAATTTTTCCGAAAATAGGAGATAAAAAATTGTGGAAAAAAAGGCACTACGACTTATTTGCGTTGTGCACCACGAATATTATGTAGAAAAAATTTCGAAATTTCGTACATACAGATTAAGAAGTTAAGACTAAATATTTTTCATAGTTTAGAAATTTTAAAACGTGAACTAATACTGTATTTCCTTAATATTGTTGTTGGAAGACGGCAATTGCTAAAATACTGTGCGCGTAAACTAATTCATTCACCTCATGGTGGTCATCTAAGTCGATTATTGGACAAACTAAAAGTCTTACGAAAAAATGTTTGGAAAAAAAATTGAAGAACATCTTATTATCTATACTTTTCTCGCTGAAAGTTTTCATCTGACCAAAAAATAAAAAAAATCCTCGCTCACTTACTTTTTCATGTTTACATTGAACAACCTTTTCATATTTTCCATTATTAAACATTAATCATCTGCACGAACTAAATTGTATTTATATAGTATTAAACATCAGTTTACGCAGAATTTAAATATGTAAATTTCATCCTCTCACTATTTGTATTACAATTTAGACGAACGTGCAAAGCGACAGGGAACGCACCACTTCGAATAATCTCGCCAACATCGGAAACTCTCTTCCAGCATGTGTGTGTGTAATGGGTGCGTGTGTGTGCGTACGTTATCGCTTCCTGCACAGACTGTACCCATTGTCACTTGGAGTTATGAAACTTGGTGTTATGAACCCTTGGAGTTTTGAAACTTGGACTTGTGGTCCTTGCAAATCTGTACGTTTGGAGTTATGAAATTTTGTATTTTAATTTACTTGGTTTTATTTTAACTTGGACTTATGAATCTTGGAGTTATGAACGCTTGGAGTTATGAAACTTGGTCTTATGATATTTTGGTTTTAATTTACTTGGACATAATTTTACTTGGAGTTATGAAATGTTGTATTTAAAAGTACTTGGAGTTATGAAAACTTGGAGTTATGAACCTCACCCACCTTACTCTTAGATCTATTTGCTTTTTAGGTAAACATTTAGGACCCAGACCTTTCACTACACACACTTCCTGAAGTGTGAAGATTGTGTAAAAAGTGTGTATAGATCCTAAAAAGTTTTGGAGGATAATAACTGTGGGAAAAGCGATATCCTAAACATTAACCGGAATATGATAAAACCTAACCAAACTAAAGTTCTTCCAAAACATCTACATTTTTACACAGTAACACACTCAGGAGTATCCTACACTTTACCTATTATATCCTGTACATACAATCAGCTGATAATATTAAATTAAATGTTCTTTGATTATTATGAATGAAAAACAAACAAAATAAGACTTCAGTTAGAGTTACTACATCTTTATATTATGAACCTTGTTAAACTTTTTAATAAATAACTGTTCTTAAACAGGGTGTCTACCAGTCGGGAATTCCGGGAAATTCGGGAAAAAGTCGGGGATTTTGAAAGGTCGGGAAAAGTCGTGAAAAAGTCATGAATTTCGGCCGAAAGTCGGGAATAATCTAACCTTTCAAAACTAGGGATGAACGGGTCCCAAAACTTTAAAACAAATTCTGGATCTTATATTCCTGATCATTGGGACGGGATTACATTGAAGGGGTGTGGGATGAATCGAAAATGCATCGGAATTCCAATTTGATTCAGTGATGATCAAAATAACAATTTGAATCATGGGCATTCAGTATCCATATACGTTATTGAATCAGTATCCAAATAAGTTTTTGAATCAGTATCCATACTTTATTGAATCAGTATCCATATACGTTTTTGATTCAGTATAGATATACGTTTTTGAATCAGTATCCATGTGTTATTGAATCAGTATCCAAATACGTTTTTGAATCAGTATCCATACATTTTTGAGTCAGTATCTATATACGTTATTGAATCAGTATCCAAATACGTTTTTGAATCAGTATCCATATACGTTATTGAATCATTATCCAAATACCTTTTTGAATCAGTGTCCATACGTTATTGAATCAGTATCCATATACGTAGTTGACTGTTACATTGATAGTGTTACTTTGACTATCAGTATCCATATAACTTATTGACATTATTCAAATGATTGACATTAATTATATAAGTTATTCACTGAGACATTGCTTAGCCATACAAGTTATTACCCTCCAAGTACATGGCATACACTGAAACATTGCTTAGCCATACAAGTTATTACCATCCAAGTACATGGCATACACTGAGACATTGCTTAGCCATACAAGTTATTGCCATCCACGTACATGGCATACACTGAGACATTGCTTAGCCATACAAGTTATTACCATCCAAGTACATGGCATACACTGAGACATTGCTTAGCCATACAAGTTATTGCCATCCACGTACATGGCATACACTGAGACATTGCTTAGCCATACGTTATTGCCATCCACGTACATGGCATACACTGAGACATTGCTTAGCCATACAAGTTATTACCATCCAAGTACATGGCATACACTGAGACATTGCTTAGCCATACAGGTTATTGCCATCCACGTACATGGCATACACTGAGACATTGCTTAGCCATACAGGTTATTGCCATCCACGTACATTTCATACACTGAGAAGACATTGCTTAGCCATACAGGTTATTGCCATCCACGTACATGGCATACACTGAGACATTGCTTAGCCATACAGGTTATTGCCATCCAAGTACATGGCATACACTGAGACATTGCTTAGCCATACAGGTTATTGCCATCCAAGTACATGGCATACACTGAGACATTGCTTAGCCATACAGGTTATTGCCATCCACGTACATGGCATACACTGAGACATTGCTTAGCCATACAGGTTATTGCCATCCACGTACATTTCATACACTGAGAAGACATTGCTTAGCCATACAGGTTATTGCCATCCAAGTACATGGCATACACTGAGAAGACATTGCTTAGCCATACAGGTTATTGCCATCCAAGTACATGGCATACACTGAGACATTGCTTAGCCATACAGGTTATTGCCATCCAAGTACATGGCATACACTGAGACATTGCTTAGCCATACAGGTTATTGCCATCCACGTACATGGCATACACTGAGACATTGCTTAGCCATACAGGTTATTGCCATCCACGTACATTTCATACACTGAGAAGACATTGCTTAGCCATACAGGTTATTGCCATCCACGTACATGGCATACACTGAGAAGACATTGCTTAGCCATACAGGTTATTGCCATCCAAGTACATGGCATACACTGAGACATTGCTTAGTCATACAGGTTATTGCCATCCACGTACATGGCATACACTGAGACATTGCTTAGCCATACAGGTTATTGCCATCCAAGTACATGGCATACACTGAGACATTGCTTAGCCATACAGGTTATTGCCATCCAAGTACATGGCATACACTGAGACATTGCTTCGCCATTCATGTTATTGCCATCCAAGTACATGGCATACACTGAGACATTGCTTCGCCATACAAGAAGTTATGTATACCTTGTAGTTCTGATTCTATCCTCTTATTTTATCAATGTAAACCAATTGAAAGATTCAGTATTTAAATCTTACAAAGGTTTTTATTTGTTTACACCCAAACATATCTTTATTTATAATCAATAAAATAAAATAGGTAACATGCTTAACAACATGATGCTGCAAGTAAAAATTATGAAATAGGCAAGAAGCTCACTGATATTTCCAGAAATACTGGTTCTTCTAATGTATGATTGAAAACAGATATTGTACTCCACTGACAAGTATGAATAGAAAAATTCCATGTTGCTTCGATTTTTTTAAATCGAATAGTTGCTTTGAATTGAAATGTTTTGCTGCTTCACACACCCCTACATTTAATACGGGATTTTCTCGGCATGTGATTTGTTTCGATCGTCAGTGATTTCGCTGTGTCGCGAGTGATCGCGAGACGGAAAAAGGTGTAGTAACATGGAGAACGGACCCAGTTTTTGGTCGGGATTTATATAAAAATGGTAATGAAAAGTCGGGAAAAAGTCGGGAATTCCATTTGAGAAATCTGGTAGACACCCTGTTAAAGTTGGTGTTTAATATACAATAATGGCGACGACTCAAAGAGAAATAAATCAAGCATTACTGTTATATCTACAAGAGAAGTTTAGTGAAGAAAAGGAACAAAAGATTCGTTCCCCACTTCAACAGTTGGAACCTTATGATGAAGGTAATGAAACATTTACAACCTACTTACTTAGGCTCACTAACTATCTTGAATTGAATGGATTAGGGGGAGAGGATGATGACAAAACACACGTGCAGGTGTTAATTAGCTGCCTCAGTCCAAAGAATTTTCAACTCTTAAATGATTTATGCGCCCCAGACTTACCAAATACAGGGAGCGGCAGAAATATCTGACGGTTTTCAAGCGAGTACAGTCCGGCAGCCGAGTGGAGGAGGGTGGTGGGAAGCGGCTCATTCTCAAGGCCAAGTGACCCCATTTTAGTCGCCATGGAGCAGTGGACCGGTATACATCGCACGTTTGTCGTTGAGGCGTATTTTAAAAATGGTGATTCTGTTGTTGATATGCAACTTAAGTTTCGAAGGCATTTTAATGTGGCTCGTGGGGAACCTATCCCATCCCAAAACACCATCAAATTGTGGGTGGATACCTTTAGAACCACAGGATCAACTGCGAAACGTAGGCCTACAGGCCGTCCAAGGTCAGTGAGGACGCCGGAGAACGTGGAGCGAGTGCGACAAGCTGTGCTAACGAGCCCGCATCGCCCGGCGCGTAGACAAGCTGCTGCTCTTGGCATGTCTGAGCGCTCCAAGAGCAGCAGCTTGAAGCAACGACAAACGCGCGATGTATACCGGTCCACTGCTCCATGGCGACTAAAATGGGGTCACTTGGCCTTGAGAATGAGCCGCTTCCCACCACCCTCCTCCACTCGGCTGCCGGACTGTACTCGCTTGAAAACCGTCAGATATTTCTGCCGCTCCCTGTACTAAATCGTATAATGAACTGGTCAAGCTACTCAAAGATTACCTTTTCCAACTCCAAATGAAGTTTTACATGCGTTCACAACAATCGGGTGAATCTATTTCCACATACATGAAAGAACTTCGTAGCATGACTCTACACTGTAATTTTTCCTGTTCAAAATGCAAATCCAGTTGACACCCAGTTCATTAGAGGGTTGTACAGCAAAGAGATAAGAGAAAGGCTTCTACAAGAAGATTCCTTGACTTTACAAAGGGCGTATGAGTAAGCATTAGTGATGGTCGAATCCGGAAATTTTGAATCTCGAATCCGAATCCAAATCTTTAAAAAATCAAACCTCAAATCTCGAATCTTTTCGATTTTTTCAAAAATCTAATCTTTTTGTGCGCGATTAAGAAAAATATTACAGTTTAGGCTACGTTCACTCAATGAAATGTCAAGTATACCAATAATACCAATCTTGCCAATTCAAATTATGTAAATAATCAAGGTGTAGAAAATTAAATAGGCCTAATGCCAAAAACATAATTTTTAAAAATTGAAATATAATAGCTGGGTTTACAAGCTGGCGAGACAAATTAAAATTAACAAATGAAAACTTGAACAAAACACAAAATTAACAAATCCCAATTCCTTAATGAATTCTTTATTTAATTTGTGCAAGGGATAGCTATCTAATTAAGGATAAATATTTAGCAATTAATAGTCAATAACAACTCAACTAAACAAACAAAAGTAGGAACAATACCCAATGAAGGAACTTAAACCGTTTAAAACATCCTCTTTGGTCAAGAGTCTAATGTAAAAACTGGATTACTTTTCATGGCATGACACTCAAAAGTATTGTAAAACATTAACAAATTCCTTTTAAAATGGATCAATCAACATTAAATTAAAGTACCAGAAATATTGATGAACTTTACAATTTGAGAAAATTATCATAATCTGCGGTAATACCAGCGACCAAAGAATATAATAGACTGGCATCACGTTTAGGGGTGGGCGAATACTCGACCTTCGAGTAATTACTCGAGTTTTTTCAAATACTCAACCTCGAGTCGAGTAGTAATTACTACTCGAAAATTTCGAGTCGAGTAGTTATAAATAGTGCCAATTCACGATTTTCTACATCCATATTTAATAAATTATATTTTGTTTTGTGTTGATGCCTTATTTAATCCCCATTCCTACAACAAACAACTATCTAACCTCATATAGGTTAGACCAGCGTAAACCAAATGTTCAACAAACACCCATCGTCATTCGGCAGAGCTAGCAAGAGGACTACTACTACTAACAACAGACTTTCACTTTCTTACAACAGTCAACAATACGTCTCGATAACGATACAGTAAGTTGAAATAAATAAAGCATTGAATGAATCTATCGAATTGCAATAGTCGATAGTCAACAAGGGAGTCTCGTGACTAGTAGGCCTAACAATGGCAGACGATTCTTGAAGATATTATAAAGTACAGTATCAGATTTAGTTTGAACTGCCATAAAAATATTTTATACCAAAATATAGAAATAACAAAATATTTTATACCAAAATATAGAAATACAACAAATAAAAATAACCTATTGTAGCATAATATTTTTTCAAATTAATCGGTATTGGTGTTTAGTTTTACAAACCGATAAGTTACTGCAAGGAACATCGATGCATCTGAATGACGCAATCTCATTGGGTCTAGGCAAATGGCAGAAAGAAAAGATCAGTTCCACTTTAAACTCAGTGTTGCCAGATGGACGATAATTTTTGTACTTTTACAACTGTGGTATTGGCGTAAACAAACTATAAGTATAATTTTCTAATGAGTTTACATAAACATGATTTAAATTAGTCAAACTATTAACTTTTTTTACAAAATAAAAGCTATAACAATTTTATGATAATTTTGCCGTCATTCACCATAATGGTGTAATGATAAATATGGCAACGTCAGCCCTGCAAAACAGCTGTTTGATGGGAAAACAAAGCAGAAGCAGACAGCAGGAGCAGACCGACTAGAGAGAGAGAGATAAAGATGGTGACGCATAGCAACAACAAGAACAAAACAAAACAATGGATTGGAGTGAAGTTATGTTAACGTCAGTTTTGAATGTTTTTACTTTGAAGTGAATTTGTAACGTAAAATAAAATTGATTTTGTTAGTGGAAGTTTAATAGAAAGTAAAATAAACATATTCTGTTTGTGATTTTGATTGTGCAATTTTCAATCTGGTGGCAGAAACATGACAACTACAGTTTGTATTGTAACTTAACCTAGAAAATGTGAGTTTATAAAGAAAGGCCAAATAGGCTACACCAGGCTACAGTGAAATGTGTTTTAATTTTAAATTAAGTGTTTAATGTGGGATTTTATTTAGAGATAATAGGCCTACTATGTTTTTATTTGATATTTTCAGTCTGTCAGAGACGAGTGACTTGATCATTTTTATAAATGTACTAAGTGAAGAGGATAGCCCTAGTACCCATAACCTTCAAACTTCAGACAGATGAAGTGCTTATCCAAGTGATTACCTATTTTAAAATACCTCATTGATGTTTTTAACTTGTGATACAATATGATATATAAATTCTGTTTCTTATTTGAATTGAAATTATTCTTAAATGACAAATGACAAGAACTTTTATTGCCTTTAAAACATGTTACATGCATGGCATCGTCCGGGAAGAATACAGTATAATAATAATTAACATTAGGCCTAGTATACATCCAAGACTTCTATTTAACATTCTATTGACTAGACCTATAAGTTGAAATATAGATTGGGTCGAGACAAATATTCTACAAACTCATTCACATCATATATACAAATATCTAAAAATAAACTTTTTAAACATGTTTTAAACAGGGTGTCTACCAACCGGGAAATCCGGGAAAACCGGGAATTGTACTTAAATTTTTACTGGCCATGAAATGTACGGGAATTGTCCTTAAATGCTAGACTATGTCCTTAAATTTTTAATGGGCCATAATTTTATTGATCACTAGTTGGTTAGGAGCACATAAAAGGTTTATCAGATGTTTGTTTACATTTTCATAATTTATTACTAGAGTAATTATGCAATAAAAATCCTATTAACAATCTCAAACCCATTAATATTTTATCACGACAATCAAGTGTCAAGTCAAGTACTTCCAAGAACTGTTGACTCAGCAGCTAGCTCATAAAAGTTGTATCACTTTTATTCCTTTACAACTTCTTTTTTTATTACTAGGGTAATTATTATTAGATCCCAAACATATTTTATCGTGAAAATAATAGCTTTATAATGGCTGTTAAATTTCACTTCTTACTTGTACTTTCGATTGCCTAGTGCCATAAAACTGTTTATGGTTTCATATTAAACATGTAAATAATCTACAGTCTTATTTTGTAAGTTAACCCCTTTTTTATGGACATTTTATCTTTCAATTGACAAAACCACAAGCATTGTTGTTTGCATTAATGTTTTATCACTATGTAGGCCTGCTTGGTTTCAAATTATGTCATTGCATTTTCTGTATCTTTGACTTATATTGTTGGCTATTCAGGTTTCAATGTTTTTTGTTTCCCATATATTTATTTATTGAGTTGTATGCTTTAAGCAATCAAAATCTTATGAACTAGAATGATGATAGTGACTTTGCTGCTATTATAACCTCATTGTTTGTTACTCAGTTTATATAGGCCCTCCTAAATAATTAGGTCTAGGCCTGGGTATTTTGATTCTTGAAAGAGCTGTAAAATATATTAAGAAAATGTAATTGAGCCTAAGATAAACAACTAATGATTGCTATGTGTCGATATTAACTTTGCAAATGAAAATACAATAATCTTACTCTGTGCTCATTGCTTATTAATAGCCGCTAACCAAACCTTGAAGAATTGAGTAACAATATGCATTAAAGATTTTTTTTTCAA
This sequence comes from Macrosteles quadrilineatus, assembly GCF_028750875.1. NCBI lineage: Eukaryota > Metazoa > Arthropoda > Insecta > Hemiptera > Cicadellidae > Macrosteles > Macrosteles quadrilineatus. Next base: position 34,501,003 of record NW_026542594.1, on the reverse strand, counting down.
AAGTAGTCGAGAACCTAACGTTGTGCCAGGGCGAATCATGCCAAATTAATCGGCCTGGATCGGATAAGCTATGTTATGAAGTTTATGTGACTGATGGAGATATTTGTCGCTATCGCAGGAGACAATGATTGCGTTTCTCTGTTACACTATACAGTAGACCCCCTCTTAACCGACCTCGTATTAACCGATAATCGGATTATCCGCCTTCGATCGTAAAATAATACAGTTTGTTTTAATCGACCTTTCTTTGAGAGCAGCTCGGTTTAACTGCCGCTTTCTAGGAATCTCGGCATTTCCGCTCCCACGCTGGGCGATGAGAACTGAACCATACGCTTATCTCCACAGGATATGACTAAGAATAAGTTATTTTGTGTTGATCACAAAAAATATAGCACAGCCTATTGTCAGTTTGTCATCATCGTTCGTAGCTCAAGCATCTGATCTGATTGTTATCTGTGCGGCAAATTTATAACATCATAAAGTGTGTTACGATTTTGAGAACTGATTATCTTATCACTGGAGTAAACAAACAACGCAACTTGTAGGAAGGGCAGGGAAGGGTAACTACTCCAAGGTCAAGATAGTTTTGGTGCCTCGAGCCTCCAGTGAGAGGCTATAAATAAACGTCCTGTCTTGTAACAAAGTGGTTGCTTGTATCTTTAATTTTGACAAAAGGTTCTGTACTGTATTACGATGGATTTGGAAAGCATCAATTAATAAATTACAGTACTTAAGTTGTTATGATTTTAGGGATTGTCCGTTTTATCCGACCTTTTGAGTTATCCGACCTAGGTTCGGTCCCATTAGGGTCGGTTAAGAGGGGCTCTACTGTAAAAGCTTTACCTAAATAGTAGGCCTATGTTTGTTTACTTTCAATAAATTTCTATTTTGTTATTTTTAACTCTTATCTATTATTATTTACTTTTCTCTCTGGTACAACTACAGTGAATAACAAGATTAATACAGTTTGACAAATCAGGAAAATTATTCGGTAGGCCTAATGACACCGACAAAGGTTACGGCAAAGTGTCCTTAAATGTACGGGAATTGTCCATGAATTTTTTATCCAGAATGTAGTAGACACCCTGTTTAAATTTCTTATCATCTAACAACTTAATATTTTGAGGAAGAGAGTTAAAGATTCTTTTACCTGTTTCAAAAGGTGAATTAATAGTAGCTTGATAATTGCACTGAATGACTCTCAAAAAACTATTTTGTCTAGTACAATGACTATGAACTAAACTATTGGTAGGAAACTCATTTATGTTAGACTTAATATATTCCAATAAATTTAACACATACAATGCAGGTACAGTTAACACTCCTAGTTTTCTAAAAAGTGGCTTACAGTGGGTTCTTCTCCTTACTTTACACATTACTCTCAAAGCTCTTTTTTGTAACACTAACAATTTCTTAATATTATTATCACAGCCCCAAATCACAATACCATACATCAAGTGACTTTGAATTAGAGAGAAATAAACTGCTAACAAAATATCTAAGCTTACTATATTACTAAGTCTTCTGATCACAAAGTGCTTCTAGAAACTTTTTTACATACATTTGAGATGTGGGTGTTCCATTTAATATTTGGTTGTAAAGACAAACCTAAAAACTTAACGTCTTCACTAAAATCATAATTATTGTGATCAAATTTGATTACTTTTGTTTTTTCTTTGTTAAGACATAAGCAATTAGCTGCTACCCAGTCTTCTATTATTAAGTTAAAATGACACAACAATTGATTGGCTAAACTATGACTAGAACAATTAATTTGAATAGCTACATCATCTGCATACATATAAGGTGACACACAAGCATTGCTAAGTGATGCTGATAAATCATTAACATAAATAATAAACATAGTTGGACCGTAATAATAAACTTCTTTCGTCCGCATTACTAATTGATTTAACAAAAGCTTTTGACTGTATGCAACATAGCTTCTTATTAAGAAACTGTACAGCTATGGTATAAGGGATCAAGAGTTGAATTTGTTAGCTTCTTATTTAAGTGACAGAGAGCAAATGGTAATCCAGGGCAAAGACAAATCTAGCTTTAAGAAAATTGAAAATGGTGTACCCCAGGGGTCAGTGCTTGGGCCACTACTATTTATCATTGCAGTTAATGATTTCTCTTTCAATATTCCTTGTACCTCTGTTCTTTATGCAGATGATACAACACTCCTAAACAGCCATAAAGATTTAAAGGAACTTAAAAAAAATGAGAGTCAGGCTTTACAAGTTGCACAAGAATGGTTCCAATCCAATCATTTAATTGTAGTCAATTAATTGTAATTAATCAAATCAGTGAGAGAACATGTACATTGTTAGGTAACTGTAGGAAAAATTTATAACTGTCCTGATTGTTTTTTTTTACCCGTCTGATACTTAGGTAACATACCAATTAAATAAGTTACAACTTAACTTAATTGGCCAATAGTGGTATTGCTTGCTACTAGGTAAGCTTTTGCTAAGGCGGGATTAATTTGAATAGTTTTGTGATCCAACATGATCGGACCATAGGAACAGAGTTTTATGGGACTAAAATGGGATTTTCTCTTTTTTTTACCCTTATAACACAAAATTTATCAATTTTTCTCCGAACCTTTTGAAAGACCTTGAAAAAACAAATAATGTTGTATGTAAAAGTGTTTTTGAGCGTTATTGGTTAAGGAGAAAATAAAAACATTTTTCATTTAAAATTCCAATGTTATTTTAATTGACAATATTGTAAATGTTGTGTTGTGTTGTGTGTTTGTTGGCTTGTTTATGGATATATTTTGATCAAACTTGGCAAATTTATTTATCCAATTACTAAGCCATTAATATTTCAATAAAAAAATCCACTTTATTATAGTTTCCATTTAGCAGCAAACCTAGGTACTCTCAAACAATGTTAATTTAATAGATTAATTAGAAAATCAACCCAGGCAAATGGAAATTCGCTTAGTCAACAGGATTGCTACACCCGGGGTATTTATATAGTGGGAACATTCCTATGGACTAATTACATTGATTTGTTGTGCTTTTATTTGCATAAAAGGGGGTAATGGTCTTATTTTAAGTAAAATAGTTGGTGAAATCGTAACATGTAGCAATTTTAAAGACATCATAACCGGAAACTGCAGTGGGTCCAGACGTGACACCCGAGTTAAAAACAATTCTATAGACACATACATCAACATTGAATGGTAAAACTGTCTATATATATGGCTCGTACACAGCCATCGATGTCGGATTTATATGAGTTTTTGCGCCAAATTAGGTTGTTTTGTAAGACTTTTCTAGTTTCTTGATGTGACCCTTTGAGTAAAGCATATCGAATTTGGTATTTTTGTAAAGCCCTTTTAACGTGCTACAACCTTCTCTTTAAGTTATTTCTGATATGTTGTATCAATAAAACGTAATCAACAAAAATAACACAAAAATATTTAAAAATATAGGTTTTTCCAAAATTACGAAAAATGCACTAAACATACAACAAAAGTGTAAATGTATGAAAGATAGTATGTAAACTTATCTTTCAAACAAAAAAAGTTCATTCCGATCCGATACATGGTATGTAAAATATAGTTATTTTTAATTTAGCCCTTTCCCCCATTTTGATGACGTCATAACCGGAAACTGCAATGGGTGCAGACGTGACACCCGAGTTGAAAAGACTTATTTAGACACATACATCACATAGTTCACGACTGACATTCAACATGTTTCTAGTGCTTCAAACATAGTAGCAGACAGTTTTTCTAGGATAGAATCTATTTCTGCCAACAAGACTAGTAAAATTGATCTGCATCTCTTGGCAGATTCTCAATATAATGATGAGGAACTTATTCTCGAAAACAGTACTTCACTTTGTCTTCAACCAGTTCCAGTTCCTGGCTCTGATGTTTTCGTCTACTGCGGTACAAAGAACGGTAGAGAACGATTGTATATCCCCAAATGTTTACGCAGAGAAGCGTTTAATTCAATCCATAACTTAAGTCACCCTGGGATAAAATCCATGAATAAAATGTTAACTTCAAGATATGTTTGGCCTTCCATAAATCGTGATTGTTATCAGTGAACCTTGTCCTGTCAAGAGTGTCAACGTTCAAAAATTACTCGTCATGTTCAAACACCTATCAACGATTTCCCTTTGCCAAATTGTAGATTTGAACATATTCATGTGGATATCATTGGCCCATTACCCCAAGTTGGAAATCTTCGTTACTGTCTCACAGTAGTAGATAGGTTCACCAGATGGCCGGAAGCACACCCCTTGCAAGGTATCTCTGCCGAAGAAGTCTCGTCAGCTCTTTTCAATTGTTGGATATTAAGGTATGGTGTTCCCTTGCGAATAACAACAGACCAGGGTAAACAATTTTAATCTGCACTCTTTGTTGAGTTGGGAAAATTGTGTGGATTTTCAAGATTAAGAACAACAAGTTACCACCCGTGCGCGAATGGCATGGTGGAACGTTTCCACAGACAACTCAAGTCGGCCATCATGTGCCACTCCGCCTCCACGTGGGTCGAATCCTTAAACCCACACTGCTTCTTGGAATAAGAAATGCTTTCCGTGTGGATCTGAACACCTTGTCTGCTGAAATGGTTTTTGGAGAGGTTTTACGCCTCCCTGGCGAGTATTTTATGCCAACAATCCAGCTGGCACCCTTAGAGGATCCGACTAATTTTGTGTCTCGATTAGGACTCAAGATTTCATCAATAAAACCAACAAATATCAAGAGACACGGTATTAACTGAAGCTTCATTTTTCGTGATTTGGACACATGTTCGCACGTTTTTCTGAGAGTGGATGCTATGAGAAAATCTTTACAACATCCATACACCAGACCTCATCCAGTGATCAAGAAAGACAGTAAAACTATCACAATAAAAGTAAATGGTTCTAATGTTAAAGTTAGTCTTGACAGAGTTAAACCGGCCTATATCCTTCAGAATGATGATGTTAAGCCCTCAACTGTATCTCAAACTTCAAAAGATGTGGATTTTCAAAAGTCGTATACGACAAAGTCTGGAAGAAAAGTGAGATTCAATAATCCAATTTCAGTTTGATGAAAATTGTGTTTATCCTTGCTGTTATTTTTTTAAATTTTTTTTGTGACTTTTCGGAACCCTCCTGAAACTCCATGGACTTCCAGTCTTCGTAGGGGGCTCCTGTAGTGAGCTGACAGATTTATCACTATCAGCTGACAGATGTTTTAAATAGTTTTATTGAATTTTGGTTGCTATGAAGAGAAAAATAAACAAAAGCTTTTCCAACAAAAGTGGATAATTTTTATTTGCACTAAACAATTAATTGTTAATTACTTTTAAAAATATGTTAAATTAAAACAATGATATTTAGTGGAAACCTAGACTTTATTTCAAGTATTCTCCTTTTTAAAAGTGGTTCTTTCCACTAAAGTATTTTTTCATACATAATGAGGTTATGCAACGTTATTTTATACATCTATTGACCATGTTTGATCCGCCTCCTGGTTTATCAAGGTTCTACTACTGTGCTCAAATATTTAAAATGTTTTAAATTTATCTGTTTTTTACTGTACTTATAATAGAAAATACGCAATTTAAAAAAGTTTTTTACCCAACTAAGTTAGTGCCCTTTTTTAAGTTGGGCCCTTTTTTAAGGCAGTTTCGATAATCCAGATAATTTGTCAATCTTAATGAGGTCCGGTCCCAATTAATCTGGGTTATTGACGTTCTACTGTAAACTAAACCAACATACCTTATAAAAATAATAGATATAATTCCATCCAAATTGCTTTTGTTTTGGCAAATTCGATTTCATAAGTTGTTAAGTTGTTTGTTTTGACTGAGGCATAATAGAGTTGTTTGTCTTGCAGCCGAGTGCTGATCTCCACAGATGTATGGGCTCGTGGCATTGATGTACAGACTGTCTCCTTGGTCATAAACTATGACCTACCAAACAACAGAGAACTGTACATTCATAGGTGAGTGGGTCATTCCTTTGTGGCAATATGAGAACATGTACTCGATTCTCGATTCAAGTAGAGTTGAGGCTTTCCAAATACGTAAAATTGTGATTAATCCGCAAAATACTATTGAATACAAAAGGGTAAATACAAGAAAGTATTAAATTATGGTAATTCACATATTTATGTCACATTCAATAGTTATTTGTAGTTTGCACTCGTGTTACACATTATATTTTTCCTACAGTTACTGTAAATTAGACAAATAATTAGTCTTCCAAACACTGTACAAGACGTTTTTTAGGTTAGGTTAAATCCAAAAGGTGTGCCAAAGTAAAAACTGTGCGCCAAATCTGTGCAAGGAAGCCCACTTTGTTGGGTGACTGTAGGAAAACATAACTGAATGTTGTATTTGTCAGGAATCACAATGAATAACCAACATATTTGAACACAATGACATAAGAAACTACAGGTACCGTGCCGTGAATTAATTTCTTTGAAAATAATCTGTAACAGTGTTCTGTTTATGAATAGAGAAATATATTTTTTTGACTCTACTTTCATTTTAATAACCATCTGTAACACAATTATGTCTGCAATCTGAACATTGTATTACAAATGGAAGTTATAAAAGGGGAGGGTCTATGACCTTGAGTGGGCCTGTGCCTGGCTGGAGACAGTGATTTATGGTTTGTTTACATCCTACTGCCCTTCCAAAAATAAGTCACTGCAGTTTCAAAAACATTGACTTACAGTTTAAAAACATTGGCTTGTTTTGAGAATTAAGAAAACAAAGGACAGGATAAGGAGGCTTACCTTATAAATTGTAGGCATATGTTAGACTTCACTAAAGTACCTAACACAAAAGAAAACACAAAGGAAACACAGAATATTTTGAGGCCACTGGCCCCTTTCTGAACATTGAGAGTCACATTAGGTTCTGGAAGTCTTTCACTTGTAAAGGAAGCAGTGCTGCTAACACAATATGAATTTATAAATTAATATTTACACAAGAGTCCAAGCCTTCTTTAGGTATGGAAAGGGGAACAGATATTGTTATCTGAGATTGATGTTTGGGGGCTCCCTGGATTTGGTAAACCATTGGTATGAAAGTTCCCATCTCCTTAGTTGTGATGGGTGGGAGGGAAGGATCTTATTATTTTTTACTATAAAAGATGTTTAAATCTTGTATATTGTAGCTGGCAACATGAATAGGCACTGGTTTGGATGGTTGTTTTGATGTCTGTCCTATGATTGTTAGTTCTTGTTCTGAAGCTGGTGGTGGTGGAAAATCCAATATGGACATTGGTTGCACTGAAGTTGATAGACATTAATTTTTGTGAAGCAGGTATTATTTTGTCCTCTTATTTTCAAAGTTTCTCCTGTTGACGTGCTGGCGAATATTGTGCTGGGTCTATTTATGTTGCAGGTTTTGCATCTTGAAGTGTCACAAGGAAATGAGCCTTCAGCAGCTTTATCTTGGTCTTTTTTAGGATTTGGTAGTCAAGGGTGAACTAACATTTTTGTTTGTCAATTGGCTGGTTGTCGGAATGTAGTTGTGGGAGGTTTTTAAAGAAGTATTTGGTGTGTGGGAATGCTTTGAGGATTTTAAAACCTTTTTTTAGGATTGTGTTTAAGGATTAGAGGCCATGGTGATAGGCTCTAAAAACTCAAAAACCCAACCTACCTGCTGGTTTTGTTTCATTGACGATATCTTCATGATATGGACGGAATTAGAGGAGGTTCTCATTAAATTTATAGACGACTCTCCAATTTCAGTTCCCTCCAATTCACCCACACCACATCCACAACAGAAATCACTTTCCTGCACATAAATTTAAAGCTACAAGATGGTGTCATTAAAACAGGAATACATACCAAGTTGACCAACCACCTCCAATACCTTCATTTCAGTAGCTGCCATCCAACCAACACTAAGTGTTTAATTCTGTAGAGTCAAGCCATAAGAGCCAAAAGAATTTGCTCCTCTGACATAGAACTTAAAAAATTCAACGACAAAATGAATAACTTCCTTACTAAAAGAGGATATCCGGCAAAACTGGTTTAAAATCAAATTCATCTTGCACAATCAGAAACTACTAACTAATAGACCTAGATATGTATTCCTGTTTCAATGAGACCATCTTGTAGCTTTAAATTTACGTGCAGGAAAGTGATTTCTGTTGTGGTTGTGGTGGGGGTGAATTGGAGGGAGTATCCTTTGTACGCAGAATAATTCAAGACACTACCAATATTGAGACTCAATTCATATTTTTTATTTAAATATAAAACATATTTAAAATATAGCCATTATGATATTTTATTATATAACTATTTCTCCGAGTAAATCCCTGTCCCAGATAGTTTTTATAAAAAAAATAAACACCTGCACCAATGGATTGTTGTTTTTATCTGTTATGTTTAATATATAACACAAGTATAAGGATATTAAATGAAGTGTCAGCTTTTGTCTAGCAAACATTTTTGCATAAATAATTTTGAAAAAAAAATACCTAAGGGGCTTAAAACTCTTTTACTGTTCTAAAAATGTTGTAGACCGTTCCTGACTCAAGTTACGAATGGGTATGCGGTAGGGTAGGGGGTTAGGGGCTTTCGTAATGGCGGTCCTGCAAACCGCCTTTATAACAGAAGTTAATTTCTCTGGCTGTAAAAGCCATTAAATTCTGCCAAAAAGCCTGCTATCTTGGTCTCGTCTCTTTCAAGGGGTTCATTCACAATTTTTGATTAAAAATATCTATGATTGTTGCACTCGGAATCTGAGATCTGACGTATATTACATTGTTATTAGAGTCAAAAACACTATAAACCAATCTCAGTGTACTTTTAAGATTTATTTTCAACTTTGGAAGAACTTCAAAAGAGTTCCCAAATTATTCCCAGAGATCCTTAGGGGACGTCCCTGATACTGCTTGAAGTTCTTCCAAAGCTGAAAATAAATCTTAAAAGTACACTGAGTTTACTTTGCTCACTACTACACTAAATTTAGTGTTGCACTTCAATGTGAATCTTCTGTAGTGGCCTTTTATTTACTGTATTTTACCAAACCTCTTTTAAATGAATTGTACTGCTAAGAGTGAAATACCAAGGTTATTGAAAACTATAAAATGTATAACAATTCGATTTATTGTACAAAAACTAAAGATAACAACAAACGATTTAATGGATTCTTAAAGATTGGTTTATAGTGTTTTCGACTCTAATAACAATGTAATATACGTCAGATCTCAGATTCCGAGTGCAACAATCATAGATATTTTAAATCAAAAATTGTGAATGAACCCCTTGAAAGAGAAGTACATGGCGCGGTTACAAACCAACTCCGAATGTGCCAACTGAGGTGTGATATTTTACTTTAATTTGAGATGACCAGTACTCGCAAATCCTTCGTTGGCCAACGACTTAAAAAGTGAAGATCGTGTCTCGTAGTCCAACCTGGTTAAACAGTATTTCTGTTTGAACGCAGTAAAATGTGATGAAAGACTGCTTATTATTTTATAGCTAAAGAGTACTATGGCGGTTCATCTATTATGAAACACACACACTATCCCAATTAACACTTCCGTGTCTAGTCGAACCTGCAGCCTACCTCAACTTTCAATATTGTTTAATTTATTTTCCCCAAATCAAAACAATGGCTGTTGCACTCTTAATAAATATTTACTAAAATTTAACAACAAAATTCAACAGTGATTCTACAAATAATTGTGTTGCGATAGAATTCTTTGCAAGTTACTTTCCTACAAAAATATGTTCATTTAATTTAATATAAAAGCATAAGATTACTACAGTCTACTATATAATACTGATTGATTTACTAAAAACGGATATAAAAATCCCCTGCGAAACTTAGATCTAGAGACATCTATATATATAAAAGGCAAAGCCCTCACTGACTGACTGACACACTCATCACTAATTCTCCCACTTCCCACTTACCTAGGAGGCTGAAATTTGGTACACTGATTCTTTAGGCATTAAATAGGAAAACTGAGTGGTTTTTATTCTGATCGGACTCTCGGGCTCCGCCCCAGTGGCTCTGGAGTTTCCCATGTTAACCTAATGAGTACTCATATTTAAATGGAATTAATGAATCATAACAGCTGTTTCAATTAAACAAGTTGGTTCTGTTCTGTGATGTTCAATAGCATTAAAGTTACTAGGATTACCAACAGAGTGCAGCACTATTATTTTTTTTAAATCTATGACAACAGCTAATTTGCAACCAAAAGGTGAGTGAGCGCAGCGAACGAACTTCAACCCGGAGGCGAGTTAGCGTAGCGAACGAGCTAACCTGAAGGCAAGTGAGCGCAGCGAACGAGCTCCAACCGTAAAGGTGAGTGAGCGTAGCGAATGAACTTCAACCAGGACGTGTGAGCGCAGCGAACAAGCTCCAACCCAAAGGTGAGTGAGCGTAGCGAACAAACTTCAACCAGGACGTGATTGAGCCAAGAGAACGAGCTCACATATGAAGTTAAACGGGGCAAAGCCCGCGGGTACAGCTAGTGTGCTTGTATAACAAGAATTAACAAAATGTAACATGAAAATTTTACACATGTGCGATTCACTGAAAAATTACAACTATAACCATAAACAACATAAATTACTTACAAATTTGGACGTCCGACACTGATATATACACTGGGACAGGTAGGGATAAAGCGTAATTAGGCGAGCTTACCAAAACGCGGTTGATTTGATTTGGTTTCGAACGTGAAATTTTCAATGGCGGTCTGTGTTAGCCGGTAAAGTAAATTTACAACACTTTTTTCTCGGAATTAATATTTTCAAACCGCGTGGCAATGATATCCCTGCGGGATATAGGCTTAATGATTTAAAATTTTTTAAATACGTGCGTTGCATAAAAACAATTGTGTAAGTTTTAAAAATTTCAAGAGTCCTTGTTATTTTACGAATCCAACTACGAATAATATAATGCGTTACCAGATTTCATTAATATTTTAAATGGAAAAAAATTCCAATCATTTTACACACTGGCTGTTTAATTAGGGTGCAACAGTCCTGTCTATTTAATTAGTTTATTAAAATATATGTACATATCTCAGTAAATCGAAATGAAAAAAAAATCTAGTAGACTAAATACATCTAGAGGACACCCTTGCATTTGTTTTCCCTCTTGTAGCCTGTTACACATGAGACAGTTTTTTTACCTTTTTGTTTAGTTTTACGTGGTCGTCCTGTGAAACTCTTTTTACCCTTATTTTCAACAATGCTGAGTCCCTGATCTTGTTTGACTTCCACTTTACACTGTTGAACAGTTTGCACCTCACTAAGAGTTTTAACATGTACAACTTATGTTCTTTACACTGCACCAACCACTGAGGATATATCTTCTCGGTATGTAATGAAATTTGCTCCACCAATGTCTTGGTAACTTCGGTGTTTGCAATTACCTTTGGAAGAAGATTAGCAAAGCAAATTACTTGAAATTTAAGAACTTTGTGGAGAAAATCGGATGGCTTGCACAGCTTCGCTAATTCACCGGTGTGCGTAGTGAAGGTTTTCATCAGGAGAAGGTGTTCACGCGGTATAAAAACGGTAGAGTTTTCTTTTAGTAGATTTGTTTTGCATGTGTCACAGGCAAATTTGTCTATACAGTTTTTCCCAATCCAACCAGATATGTAACATATAACACTGTCTTCAAATAGTGTCACTTTTATTTCTTCTTCGACTGGCTGCTCCGGTTGCTGGTATGTATCACAGGACAGCTGATGACTGGTCGATGGTTTTGAACTAGATAGTTTCTAAGTTTGCTATGAAAATTGTTAACCGTGATTACAAAACTAATACTGTAGCTATAAAGTAAATAAATGTTAAAATAAAATATTTATCCCTGTCGGGTGTCGGTATCATCGGAATAGACTTTTGACAATCGAGTCTTGGTACCGATACCAATGTCCAAGTGGTAACCAATGGATGGCGGTATCGATGACGACAATCGACACATCCCTTTGTAGAACTGCATCGTGACCAAATCGATGCATGCTGGATCGAATCGGGATTCGATGTATCGAATTGAAATTTCAATGCATCGCACTCGCTGCACACCACTACCTATCGCTATCACCCAGTGTCAGCTGTCCCTGTCAGTGAAATGGATGACGCAAGCGATGTCTAGTTTGCCGATTATTATTAGGCCTAGTATGTCAATATTGAAAGGGGTTGTTAAGGGATTAAATGAAACTCAAACATTTTCCTTTCTTGTTATTTACTTGTCAAACATTAACGAAATCGGCTTAACCTCTACTACTCGACTCGAGTTGCGAATATATTTAACTAAGTAGGCAAACAGCAAGGATTTATAACGGCAATGGCAATTTACCCGCTCTGAACTGACTTAATCCGCACCGATTCGTAGCATTCAGTAGTTCAGTGTCAGTATCGGTATCGAACCCAAAACAGGCAAGTATCGAGTATCGACGATATTGAGAGTATTTTGGTATTGAGTATCGGTATCGGCCCACCTCTAATTAAGACCAAGAAGGTTAGCTCCGGATAAATATAAAATTGCCAAATTAGAGTTTGAATCCATGGTAGCAAATGGAACTAAGTGTCGATCCAAAAGCCCATGGTCATCACCACTTCATATGGTACCTAAAAAGAATGATGAGCGGCGACCATGTGGCGATTACCGAGCATTGAATGCCCGCACTATTCCAGATTCTTACCCTGTTCGACATATCCATGATTTCTCAAATTGTTTGCACAGTAGCAAAGTTTTCACTGTGATAGATCCTGTAAAGGCATATACGCAAATCCCAGTTAATAAAGGAGACGTGCCAAAGACCGCAATAACGACCCCATTCGGTCTCTTTGAATTCCCCTTCATGTCTTTCGGATTGAGGAATGCTGGTCAAACTTTTCAAAGGTTTATTGATGAAGTCATTTTTCGTAGAGGGACTCAGTTTTTGTTTCCCATACATTGACCATATCCTTGTTTTCTCAAAAGACCCTGTTGAGCACGAAGAACACCTCCGTATTCTGTTCAAGAGGTTAGTCAAATATGGCGTCCTTATAAATGTGAAGAAATCCGTATTTAACACTCACTCAGTAGTTTTTTTGGCATATCAAGTCACCGCTGACGGAACCAGGCCTGTGCGTGATCGCATTGACGCCCTTCAGAAATATCCTTTGCCACAAACTGCCAAAGGTCTTAGGCAATTCTTGGGAATGTTGAACTTTTACCGCAGCCTCACGCTGCAGAATTTCAAGCCCCTCTCCACACTATCCTTTCGTCATTAAAAGGGAATCAAAAAGTCCCTTGGACCGATGTATTGACTGAAAAATTCAGTAAATGTAAAGATCATTTAGCCGAAGCTACATTACTTTGTCACCCCAACGCTAATGGTAAATTAGCACTTTTTTGTGATGCATCGAATACTGCAGTAGGATCAGTACTACAACAATTGAATCAAGATGGAATATGGGAGCCTCTGTCCTTCTTTTCCCAAAAACTAACACCTAAGCAAGCCAGTTGGCCCGCTTATTATAGGGAATTGTTTGCCATCTATTCGTCTGTTAAACATTTCAGACATATATTAGAAGCTAACAACTGTACTGTCTATATTGATCACAAGCCCATCACTTTAGTTTTTCAACAAAAGAAGGACAAACTACCTCCTGTTCAAACTAACCATCTTTCATTTATCTCACGTTCACGACTGACATAGTAACGTTACTGGTGCTTCAAACATAGTAGCAGACAGTTTTTCTAGGATAGAATCTATTTCTGTCAACAAGACTTTAGTAAAATTGATCTGTATCTCTTGGCAGATTCTCAATCTAATCATGAGGAACTTAAGTCTATTCTCGAAAACAGTACTTCACTTTGTCTTCAACCAGTTCCAGTTCCTGGCTCTGATGTTTTCGTCTACTGCGATACAAAGAACGGTAGAGAACGATTGTATATCCCCAAATGTTTACGCAGAGAAGCGTTTAATTCATTCCATAACTTAAGTCACCCTGGGATAAAATCCATGAATAAAATGTTAACTTCAAGATATGTTTAGCCTTCAATAAATTGTGATTGTAAAGAGTGGACCTTGTCCTGTCAAGAGTGTCAACGTTCAAAAATTACTCGTCATGTTCAAACACCTATCAACGATTTCCCTTTGCCAAATTGTAGATTTGAACATATTCATGTGGATATCATTGGCCCATTACCCCAAGTTGGAAATCTTCGTTACTGTCTCACAGTAGTAGATAGGTTCACCAGATGGCCGGAAGCACACCCCTTGCAAGGTATCTCTGCCGAAGAAGTCTCGTCAGCTCTTTTCAATTGTTGGATATCAAGGTATGGTGTTCCCTTGCGAATAACAACAGACCAGGGTAAACAATTTGAATCTGCACTCTTTGCTGAGTTGGGAAAATTGTGTGGATTTTCAAGATTAAGGACAACAAGTTACCACCCGTGTGCAAATGGCATGGTGGAATGTTTCCACAGACAACTCAAGGCGGCCATCATGTGCCACTCCACCTCCACGTGGGTCGAATCCTTGCCCACAGTGCTTCTTGGAATAAGAAATGCTTTCCGTGTGGATCCGAACACCTCGTCTGCTGAAATGGTTTTTGGAGAGGTTTTACGCCTCCCTGGCGAGTATTTTATGCCAACAATCCAGCTGGCACCCTTAGAGGGTCCGACTAATTTTGTGTCTCGATTACGACTCAAGATTTTATCAATAAAACCAACAAATATCAAGAGACACAGTATTAACCGAAGCTTCATTTTTCGTGATTTGGACACATGTTCACACGTTTTTCTGAGAGTGGATGGTATGAGAAAATCTTTATAACATCCATACACGGGACCTCATCCAGTGATCAAGAAAGACAGTAAAACTATCACAATAAAAGTGAATGGTTCTAATGTTAAAGATAGTTTGACAGAGTTAAACCGGCCTATATCCTTCAGAATGATGATGTTGAGCCCTCAACTGTATCTCAAACTTCAAAAGATGTGGATTTTCAAAAGTCGTATACGACAAAGTCTGGAAGAAAAGTGAGATTCATGAATCCAATTTCAGTTTGATGAAAATTGTGTTTATCCTTGCTGTTATTTAATTTTAATTTTTTTTTTTTTTTTTTGTGACTTTTCGGAACCCTCCCGAAACTCCATGGACTTCCAGTCTTCGTAGAGGGCTCCTGTAGTGAGCTGACAGATTTATCAGCTGACAGATGTTTTAAATAGTTTGATTGAATTTTGGTTGCTATGAAGAGAAAAATAAACAAAGAGACATTCTTTTAGGCTTTTCCAACAAAAGTGGATCATTTTTATTTGCACTAAACAATAAATTGTTAATTACTTTTAAAAATATGTTAAATTAAAACATTGATATTTAGTGGAAACCTCTAGACTTTATTTCAAGTATTCTCCTATTTAAAAGTGGTTCTTTCCACTAAATGTCTGGTAGTTTCTAGACACATGGATGTTTTCAACTGATTTTTTTCTAATTACAAAATTTGTATATAATGTTATCTTAGTTATATTTTTTTTTCTCATCTTTTTGTCTAGGATTGGTCGATCTGGAAGATTTGGCAGGAAAGGTGTAGCTATAAACTTTGTGAAAAATGATGACATCCGTATCTTGAGAGATATTGAACAGTATTACTCAACCCAGATAGATGAGATGCCTATGAATGGTAAGTAAACACTAATGTTATCATGATTTATAGTCAACAGACTAACAAAACACATTCCAGTTTTCAGCTTTAAAAATGATTTTAAATGTAAGATTGGTTATCCATTTCCCATGGTTATAGCAAATTTTCCATGTAGGGAATATTAGCGAATTTCCCATTTAGAAAATATTAGCGAATTTCCCATATAGACCTAGACAAAATACTTATTTACTTTATCCTTTTGATGTCCCAACTTACTTGATTCTTTTGATACATTCAATTTCATATATACTAGCTGTTACCCTGCCATCTTTGCCTGACATAGTTTTGCGTTTTATTACTACTAGTACCTGGTGACCGAACCATATGACTATCCGCAGTACTATCCTGATAATTAGAATACAATCATTTAAAATATGCAGAGCTCAAACCTCTCTTCAAGAAAGGCGAGAGACAAAATCCGGACAATTATCGACCAGTTTCGCTTCTACCATCATTTTCAAAAGTGTTTGAAAAACTAGCATCCAAACAAAACCCAAGTTATCTTGAGGATAATAATATTTTGGCTAGTGAACAAATTGGTTTTAGAAAGGGTGTAAGCACAATGAAAGCTTTATCAGATTTCATTAGTGAGGTTTCATGGCCTTTGGATGGGTCACAGAGCACAATGGGAGTGTTTTTGTGACCTATCCAAGGCATTTGACTCTGTCAACCATGATATTATTTTCAAAAAGCTAAATATAACTTTTGAAAAAAAAATCTGTCTTATGGTTGACTTCACACTTAACAAACCATTTTAAAGAACAACATTTTTTTTAAATAATGAAAAATCAATATCAGAATGGGAAAAAATTACAGTTGGTGTTCCTCTACTAGGCTCAATCCTTGGACCTTTACTCTTTATTTTGTATATAAATGACTTGCCTAAAAATGTCTCTAACAAGCTTATTTCATATGCCGACGATACAACTGCAGTTTTCAAATGTAAAAATGATTTCAGAATTATTGCTCAAAGTTAAACAAGCCCTATGGAAACTGGAACAGTGGTTCAACATTAATGGTATAAAAATGAATCAAGATAAAACCTAATTGGTATAGTTTTGTACTGCTCAGGCGAAAGAGTTTATAGACCAAAATTTAGCTGATGATGATGCAAAATTTCTCGTTTTGTGCTTAGATTCGAATTTAAATTGGAACAAAAGCATTGAAAATTTAATTGGTAGACTGAATTCGGCTTGTTATCAAATGATATGTTAAAGAAACACAATTAAATTAAAAACTCGTTTCATGTTATATTATGCATACTTCTATTTAATTCTTCAATATGGAATTGAATTCTAGGGCTTTGCATCCAACATTGATTTAATTTTTAAGATTCAGAATTGTTTTTAAAAAGAATAATGACATTTGCACCATCGAGAACATCATGTAAGCCTTTTTTTTTTGGAATTAGGAGTAATGACTGTTCCGAGTTTAACAATTTTTAAAACACTTGATGGTAGAAGGAAATTTTGAAAAATTATGTAGTGAAAACGTTAAGCATAGGTATTATACTAGGTTTAAAACTAACTTTCTGTATCCGCGGCATCGTTTTTCATTACTAGAAAAAAAAACCTAACATACATGGGCAAAAAATTATTTAATAAACTGTCTCAAGAATTAAAGAACAAATTACAGTCCAAGCATTTCAAAAGCAGCCTTGTTGTTTTATTTTAAGAAAAAACCTATTACAGTATACTGGAGAACGCGTGCGGCTCAATGAGCCGTATAGTATGAAACATAACGCAGAGGAGAGCGTTATGCTTTAATTAGAGTAATTCTAGTTACATATTAGAGTTGTTTGAAAACTTGTTTGGAAACTAATTTTAAATATCTCTATTTGCGCCGTCAAGGTTCACCTTCATTATTTCTGCTCTCAGTTTTAACTGATAACTTCTAATGCATGCTAAATGTTCTGCTTCAACATGTTGCAACAAAGTTGTTAAAGCACTGAGAATAAAAAAAAAAACTGTTGCCTTACTGATAACCTGTGTTAAGAAATCTAAGTTGGGTCATTTTATTTCTTTTATTTGAGACATCCTCCTAAACCAACGATTTTTTTTCGTATAGAATCCTGTAAACATAAATAAATTATGTCAATAACCCGAATGTTGTTTAGGATAATTAGTTTTCACATTTAGTTTAGTATTTAAAAATGTAGAGTCTAACGTTCTTTCAGCTAGGGCCACTTGTCGGCTTTTAGCAGCGGTACAGAGTAATAAATCACCGTCCTTCTACGAAAGGACAGAACCTTCCTCGCCAGTTCTTAGAATGTTGTAACTCAAATCTTGGGTAAGGGAGGTGTCTTTTGTCTCTGTTTCGACGAGCACCACATTGTTAAGTTCGCATAGCTTCATATAGAACGTGAGAGGTAGATCCCTCCACACATTTCATTTGTCTTCATTCACATTATGTTAAAACCACATTAGTTTTTTCACAACGGTTTCATTTATACAGCCCACTAATATTAGCCTATTTGTTAATTTCTACATCAATACAATTATAGTTGATTTCAAAGTGTTAGTTTTTATTATTACCAAAGCAATGGCGCATAACGCGCTGAAACACTTTAAGACAAATTATTTTTTTGTTCCAGATTATTACCTCTAATTCTACTGATAATTTCAGTTTTATACACCATAATACATTTGAAGTTATGAGCAATCAAATAATTTCTAATCGTAATGCTGCGATGTTATTTGAAATGTTTACTTATTAGTACGAACTTTATAGAACAACACAATACACAATACAAAACAATATTTAAGTTTTGAATTCTTAAAAAAGTGTCGTGAAAACATTAATATATATATATAAATATGTATATATGATATTCAGTACTTACCGCAATTAATCGTCCAAATATCAGCTAATGGTGAATTTGGGAACCGGAACATACGGACACCTTCCTCCCGGCTTGAAGAACAAGACTTATAGCTACACTTTGTCCTTGGCATGATAACAATTAGCTTAAACAACTAAAAAAAACCCTATTTCGAAACACAAATATACATTGACAATTGAGAATACTACTACAATTCCGTTTTGAAAGTAACGCGCGCGCTGGCTACACTAGACAGTGCAGATGAGCCATGCCAGCTTAGCTAGGAGAGAGAGGGAAATAAGGGTGCGTGCAGTTGGCAGCACTGACAGCGCTTGCCTGTCAATGCTGGTGGCGCTGCCTATGGAGCAACAGGCAAAGCTCTCTCCGAGTACTTAACGCTTATAACCAGCAGTCAGCATTCTGGGTAATAGTAGTATATTTTCTGTGACTACGCCGACGAATTGATGTTCTTGCGTTGTCCTCTACACTATCATGTACATACGTAGCCTCAATATTTTCAAGGGGGCAACCTGCCTGACTGCGCACTGGTCTTTTAATGTCCAAAACTGAGTTATTTTCTTCAAACTTAGAAATCCATCTTTGGACAGATCACTCATTTAGTACATTGTCCCGGCCGAAAATATCGCGAAGCTTCTGCACAGTTTCAGCGAAACATTCCCCGAACTTGTAGTGCACCTTAACTATGACCACGTATTGATCCGTCGTGTAGATTCATGACTACGAGTGGGACCTAATACTGCTAACATCGCTGATAATTTAGGAATTCCTATTGAAATACAGATAAGGCTAAGACGCTCCTGAAATCCGGCAGTCTTACTGGGATACCCGTTACTATTCACAATCATAAACAATTTATGGTTTCATTTTCTTGTTACTTGTGCACCCCTATTGTTATTCTAATTTACCTCAACCATCTAACCACTGAAAAGCCGTAAATGTCATGATTCCACCTGTGAAAAGCTTTGTGTGGTGGACTGATATGAAAATTGAGTGAATTTGATGTAGTTTTGTTTTAAAGTTTATTAATAATTGATTTGGGGTTTCTTGTTACAGTGGCTGATCTGATCTAAAGAGAAGTCCTCAAGAAGTTAATGATGTATCTTACAATGTGTGTATAGTAGGTTCTTGTAAATATGTTATTTTTTAGCAGTAGTTTTTTTTTTTTCAATAAATTTTTTACTCTCTGTAATGATTAGGAAAATAATATGTAACAGTTACATAATATTGTTTAGTACAAATTATAAGACCAATTAGGTTTTTGAAAAATCTCTAAGTTTGTCTTTGCTCATTAAACTTAAAAATATTGCTTTTTTTCAAAACTGTAAAATATTTTTACTAATAAAACTTGGTTTGTCTGTGGAAATGTTCTATTAAAATATATTTTATCTGTCGATCATTTATTTATTTCCTTGTGCATAACAGTACGTATTTATAAAATTATATAAAGTAATTAGCTGATTGGATCATTTTTTTGTGGTAGTCACACTTTTTGGTGTCACAGAAAATTTGGTATCACAATTGCCTGATATCT
This sequence comes from Macrosteles quadrilineatus, assembly GCF_028750875.1. Taxonomy (NCBI): domain Eukaryota; kingdom Metazoa; phylum Arthropoda; class Insecta; order Hemiptera; family Cicadellidae; genus Macrosteles; species Macrosteles quadrilineatus. Next base: position 34,480,990 of record NW_026542594.1, on the reverse strand, counting down.
TAGGTGGGAAAAAATTAAATGTGGGTTCATTTTGAGTGTTGAGCAATTATGTGTCTGAAATCAAAAGACAAAAACAGTAATTGAATACAGTTTCTATTGAATTGTGGATATTTATAGGCATGCACTGTGGATGCGAGATACTCCCTGGGCCCTGTTTCATAAAAATACTAGTCTAGTAATTACTAGTCTAGTAAATACTCGTTCCGTATTTACCTGTCCTACTAGTTTGTGTTTCATAAACATTTTTATACCGCTAGTAAATACTAATTAATACCTGCGCTAGTATTTACCTGTGTATTTTACTAGTCACGTGGCCAACTTTACAAGTGAACTCTCAACACTAATTTCTAACCTCAATCACGGGTTTTCTGATGCTTCATAAAGGGTTTGAATTTTTTCCATTTGATACAAAAAATAAATAGCTGTAGAAACTCATTGTCTTCTTTTAAAAAATAACTATATAGACATATAAGTAAAACAATAACATATTATTTATCAAACCGCTATTATTTATGTTCATCAATGAGCCTGCGCCGGTGTCGCCGCAAACACGGTCATTGTAGTAGCCGGTTGTAGGCCTAGTTGCGGCGCTCAACACTCAACAGTTAGGTGGAAGTTGATCTGTTGCTGCCGCATTCGCTGTGAGTTTTATAGTTTGTTTTATTCTGACGTATAAAATTAAGCTTACCACGAGCAAAAAAAGAAGGCTCAAATTTTGAATGTAATTAAATCGTAAGGACATTTTGTTTAGAATGTTTTCAAGTAGCCTACTCTATGTACTACGTTTTCAAATATTCATGCATAAGAATATTCGGGTAGAAACCCGTTTGGTGATTTTCTAATTTTGAGTCTACAAACCATGAATAATAACAGTTTACTGATGTAATTAATAATTGCAACGCTGTTACAAGCAATTAGTGGGGGAGCTAAAGTAAAAAAACCATAAGAAAACTGCAAATTGTGATAAGAGTATGCCCTTTGGTGGGAATGTAGTTTAAGGTTAGGCAATGAAAATGAGATGGGGAGGTACCGACCAAAGTTGCTATAATCCAAATTGGCGCCGATTTTTCAAAATGGCTGCCCGTATTTTGGGTTTTAGCGAATTTCCCTATAGGGAAGTAGCTATTACCGTAGGTGGCACGGTAAGACCTAGACCCGGGACCGATTTACTTTTTCATTTTGATGTCCCCAGAGGCCAAAAACACCATTCGTTCAAATTTTTATATATGTATATATATATATACTTGTATATATATATATACGTCCGTGAACGCGATAACTTGAGTAATTTTTGTCCGATTTTGATGAAATTTGGTTTAAAGGTGTAAAGCGGGATAAACTTGAATGAGTTCGCGAACCAGCACGATCGGACCATGGGAACGGGGCTTTACTTGGGGGTTTTATGGGGTAAAAATTGGTTTTTCTCACTTTTGACCCTCAAAACACAAAATTTCCCAATTTATCTTTAAACCTTTTTAAAGAGCTTAAAAAAACAAATAATTTAGTATATAAAAGTATTTTTGTTCGATTATTAGTAACCGAGAAAATTAAAAAAATTGTAAATTTAAAATTCCCATGTTATTCTTATGGAGAATACTGTCATATGTTGTAGTTTGCTTGTTTATGGATATATTTTGATCAAATTTGGCAAATTTATTTGTTTTGTACTAAGCCATCAATATTTTACTCAAAAACACACTTTATTAGTTTCCTTGTAGCAGCAAACCTAGGTACTCGTTAAACCTAATGTTATTAAAATATATTTAGGCCTAACTGAAAATCAATTCAGACAAATGGAAATTCGCTTAGTCGGCAGGTTTGCTGCGGTGGGGGTATTATATATTTTCTTTTGATATACGTCATGCAAAATGGTGTTTCTGATAAATTTTTACGTATTTAGGTATGAGCTAAGTAAATAAGTTGAGTAATAATGTAATAAACGTAAATTTATTTACAGAACATTTGTATCACCAAATAAAAAAGCGCTATATTTTATAAGTTGCAGAATATTTCTACCAACACCATTTTTCGCTAATTTGCCTATAGGAAAGTAGTTATTACCGTAGGTGGCATGGTAAGACCTAGGCCCGGGACCGATTTACCTTTTCATTTTAATGTCCCCAGAGGCCAAAAACACCATTCGTTCACATTTTTATATACAGGGTGGCTAAAAAGTAACTTGCACCCCCCTTTAACTTTTCAACCATTTGAGATATTTGAAATCGGTTTTCAGCAACCTTCTTAGATATGAAGGGCTACAATAATTATGGTCAATATTGAAAATTCTACCCTTAAGGGTAGTGGGGGTGATAACATTTTCAAATAACATGTATAGTCGAGTTTGGTATCATTTTACAGGTCTTAACAAAACATTAACATTGACATAAAGAAAACCAATATCGGCTCACTAATAACAAAATGCGCCCTAAAACGTTTCAAATCCTAATAACCATGAGGGTGACAAAAAATTAACTTGCACTCTCTTTAACTTTTTAACTATTTGAGATATTTGAAATCGGTTTACGGAAACTTTTTTTTGGATAAGAAGGGCTACAATAATTATGGTCAGTTTTGAAACTTTTGCTCTTCGGGGTAGCGGGGGTAGGGAGTAGCTCAAAATTTTCAAATAGCAAGTATTGTCGAGTTTGGTATCATTTTTTAGGTCTTGACAAAACATAACAATTACATAAAGAAAATATAAATCGGACCATTAATAACAAAATGGCAGTTCAAAATTATTTTAAATAACCATTGTCTCAATCATTTTTAGCTGCTGTTTTGTTGTTAATGGTCCGATTTCTTTTTTCTTTATGTAGTTGTTATGTTTTGTCAAGACCTAAAAAATGATACCAAACTCGACAATACTTGCTATTTGAAAATTTTAATCTACTCCTTACCCCTAAAGGAAACATTTTAAAAACTGACCATAATTATTGTAGCCCTTCATATCCAAACAATTTGCCGCAAACCGATTTCAAATATCTCAAATAGTTAAAAAGTTAAAGAGGATGCAAGTTAATTTTTTTGTCACCCTCATGGTTATTTGGATTTTAAACGTTTTAGGGCGCCATTTTGGTATTAGTGAGCCGATTTTGGTTTTCTTTATGTCAATGTTTATGTTTCGTCAAGACCTGTAAAATGATACCAAACTCGACTATACTTGTTATTTAAAAATTTTGAGCTACTCCCTACCCTCGCTACCCTTAAAGGCAAAATTTTCAAAATTGACCATAAATATTGTGGCTCCTAATATCTAAGAAGGTTTCCGCAAACCGATTTCAAATATCTAAAATGGTTGAAAAGTTAAGGAGGGTGCAAGTTTATTTATTTATTTATTTATTAAACATCATCACATTACATCAATTCTCTTGACAGGTGATTTGTCACAAAGTCTAATACTAATACTATACTACATTTTAAAATAAAATAGCTTACAAAATAAATAAAGCATATAATAAGCTACAAACCTATAGGAGAAGCAATATCTTTCAAATATACTCATTTTCCAGATATTCCTCTAACGAGTAAAATGCCCTCTCCAAAAGGAAATTTTTTAAAGATAGTTTAAATTTAGAGAATGAGGCAATGTTTTTAATCCCAGCGGGTAATTTATTGTAAATTTTTGGTCCCATATACTGAGGGGATAAATGAAAGATTTTAAGCCTATGTTGAACTGGTTTTATAATATTTTTGAATCTTGTGTTATGTAGATGAGATTGTTGACAGTCCATGAATGTGTCGAAATCACTTTTAACCATTAATGCCAATTTGTAAATATAAGAGCTAAAAAAAGTTAAAATTTTAAAATTAATAAATAAATCTTTACAATGTGTTCTACGGGAGACTCTGGCCATTAATCTTACAGCTCTTTTTTGGAGAATAAATATTTTTTTGGCCTGGCTTGATGAGCCCCATACAGTAATTCCATAATTCATAATCGATGAAAAATATGCGTGATATACTACTATTTGTGTTTCTAGATTAGTAGTATCCCGAATTATTGTGAGAACAAATGTTGCTGAGCGTAGTCTTTTTGATAGGTTTTTAATGTGTTTTTGCCAATTTAGTTGTGAATCGATTTCTATTCCCAAATAATTTATTGACTGTTGTGAATGAATTGTAGTTAAGTTTGTATTTACAATTATTTCTTGGTTAATATTGGATGCAGAAAACTGAATTAGTTGAGTTTTTGCCACATTCATGGACAGGCCATTTACTGCAAACCAATCCCCAAGGAGTTGAAATTCCTTAGTTATTGAGGCTTGAATGAACTCATTGTTTTGTCCTGTGCATATTAAAGCGGTATCATCTGCATATTGAAAGGTGGACATCTTAGTAGCATTGCATAGATCATTAACATAAATAATAAATAAACAAGGGCCGAGAATGGAGCCCTGAGGAACTCCATTGGGGTTAATGTTCCACTCTGATTTATAATTTCTCTGCATTTTTTGTAAAATAAGTCTTTGTTTTCGGGTCTTTAAATATGATATGAACCATTTTAATTCAGTATTTTTTATTCCATGCATACTTAATTTTTCTATGAGTATCTCATGATTCACACAGTCAAAAGCCTTGGATAGGTCACATAGCACACCCACAGTCTTCTGCGATCCATCCAAGGCTTCCGCAATGTAGTTAATCATTTTTGTTATGGATTTTTCAGTACCGAGTTCTGGGCGGAAACCAAACTGTGAAGGATTTATTAAATTATTGCTTTCTAAATATTCTGTTAGTTGAATCTTTACAATTTTTTCAAAAAAAGTTTAAGTTACTTTAAGTTACTTTTTTAGTTAGTTTTATTTAAGTTACTTTTCAGCCACCCTGTATGTATATATTTGTGTGTTTGTGTCTGTGAACGCGTTAAATTGAGTATTTTTTGTCCGATTTTGATGAAATTTGGTTTGAAGATGTAAGGCGGGATGAACTTGAATGAGTTCTCGCGAACCAGCATGATCGGACCTTGGGAACGGGGTTTTACAGGGGGTTTTATGGGGTAAAAATTGTTTTTTTTTTTAAATTTTTGACCCTCTAAACACAAAATTTCTTAATTCCCCTCCAGACCTTATTAAAGAGCTTAAAAAAAACAGATAATTTGGTATATAAAAGTGTTTTTGTACAATTATTGGTTACGGAGAAAATTACAAAAATTGTTATTTTAAAATTCCCATGTTATTCTTATGGAGAATGTTGTAAAATGTTTTAGTTTGCTTGTTTATGTATACATTTTGATCGAACTTGGTTAATGTATTTATTTTATACGAAGTAATTGATATTTTACTAAAAAACACACTTTTTTACCCTCCCTGTTGCAGCAAGCCTAGGTACTCATAAAACCTAATGCTAATTAAATACATTTAATTGAAAATCAACTCAGGCAAATGGAAATTCGCTTAGTCTGCAGGTTTGCTACAGCGGGGGTATTTTTGATTCATTTCATTCCACACAGTTTTTCATTGAAAACATTTATATCTATATCAATATCGGCGGGTAAACCATTTATATCATCAAAGTTCTGAAGTTTTTGACAAGCGTTACATATCCGGTGCTACAAGCATTTACATTTTTTTGCAGAACAAAGCAAACTATCATTATCTGTCTTTTGGCACAGTATAAAAATGGTCCGATCAACAGCTTTTGGTTAGTATCTACCCAAGTCACTCTGAGGAACTAAGTGTAACGGCTTCGCCATTTTTAGAGTCCAATCTTCATTCACTCGAATCAGAAAAAAAACCCCTGAACTGGGAAAGAATTACCTGTGATGGCTAGCCTGTGATGTGGTATATCCAGTTGTTCCTTACTTCGTGTATGGTGAGAATGGTAATTCTGCCTGGTGGAAAACTCAAAGAGATTAGCTCTAGTGTATATAAGTACATTGTAGATGTATAAGTTAATGATTGTGCAAATGTTTAGTTTGATAAAAAGTGGTTTGCAGTGCTCCGCAGGGTCAGCCCCTAACATTGTGCGAATGACTTTTTAGCGAATTTCCCATATAGGGAATAAGCTATTACCGTAGTACTCATGGTAAGACCTGGACGCGGGACCGATTTTTTTTTTCATTTTGAGGTCCCTAGAGGCCAAAAACACCATCCGTTCAAATTCATATATATATATATATATTTATATATTTATATATTTATATATTTATATATATATATATATATATATATGTGTCCGTTAGCACGATAACTCGAGCAAAAATGATCCGATTTTGATGAAATTTGGTACAAACGTGTAAACCTACGTTTATTCGAACGAGTTCGCGATCCAGCATGATCGGACCATGGGAACGGGGGTTTACGGGGGGTTTTATGGGGTAAAAATAGGTTTTTCAAATTTTTGACCCAAAAAACATAAAATTTAGCAATTTCTTTCCAAACCATTTTGTAGAGCTTAAAAAAACAAATAATTTAGTATATTGAAGCGTTATTATGCGCCTAATGGTTACGGAGAAAATTCCAAAAAATTGTAAATTTAAAATTCCCATGTTATTCTTATGGAGAATAAGTAAATTGTTGTAGTTTGCTTGTTTATGAACATATTTTGATCAAATTTGGAAAATGTTTTTATTTCTTACTAACTATTAACGTTTTACAAAAAAAAAAAACAGTTTTACTCTCCCTGATGCAGCAAACCTAAGTAGTAGTTAAACGAATTCTATTTAAATAGAGAATAAATGTTATATTTTTAAGTAGACATTTCAGTGTAAATCCAATCAGTCAAATGGAAATTCGCTTAGTCTGCAGGTTTGCTGCGGCGGGGGTATTTTTGTATTAGTAGAAGCTCATGGACATGGGGGGAATGGCCCCAAAGTTGGATTCCATATTGAATATGGGATTGAAACAGCCCAAAATAGGCTAGTTTGAGATATTCAATATCGACAAAATAAGGCTTGAGTTTCCAGAATAAACATGAAACTCTCGATAGTTTTTTGCTCAAATTTGTGATGTGAGTTTTCCAGTTTAATTTACTATCGAGGTGGAAGCCAAGAATTTTTACTGAGTGGTCTGATTGTTTAATAAAGTTTGAGAAATCAATTTTCTGGGTCTTGGATTGATTACAGATCAGTTTATTTGCAGAAAACCAGTTTAAAACACTCTTTTCTGCTTTAGAAAGAGCTTCTGAGAGCTTTGTTTGGTCTTTATCAGAAGTAAAAAATTGTGGTATCGTCTGCGTAAATTACACATTCGATAGGAGTGTTACATGGAAGATCATTTACTGCGATTATAAAAAGGAAAGGGCCTAGGACTGAGCCCTGCGGAACACCTGGTTTAATTGTGGTCATTGTAGAGTGTTTACCCTCCACACTAACATATTGCTTCCTATTAGTCAGATATGATTCAAGCATTTCTATTGTGTTTTTGCTAAGTCCATAGAATTTGAGTTTAGCCAGCAAGATGTCAAACGGGATGCAGTCGAAAGCTTTTGTTAAATCAAAAAGTAGCATAGAAACAGTATTTTTATTTTCAAAAGCATTAATAATATAATTGGAAATGTGAGAGACTGCCATCGTAGTTGATCTGCCAGCTCTAAACCCAAATTGAGATTCAGTCACCAAGTTATTAGAGTCAAAAAAGTTATTTAACTGTTTTAACATGAGAGCTTCGAAAACCTTAGATAAGATTGGTACTATCGAGATTGGGCGATAGTTTTGACATAGATTCTTATCACCCTTTTTATAAATTGGAGTTACTTTTGAGACTTTAAGTTGGTCAGGAAAATAGCCATTACGGAGACAACTATTAAATACAGTGGAGAGGGGTGTAGATATGTAGTGTATAATATTCTTGATTATGTAGTTTGAGAACCAAAAGTGATCCATAGATTTAGAATTTGAACATTTTGAAACTGTTTTTGTTACCTCATTTGGTGTAATAGGTATCCATTCAAATTTAGAGACGTCCAATTTTTGTGTAGATTCCAGTAGTTCTCTTGGTGTGTCTTGAGTCTGGCCCACTTGATTGGCCAGTTCCTCAACTGAATCTGTAAAGTATGTTTTTAATTTGTTAGGGTCAAGTTTAACATGAGATGTGCGTGTGGTTGTATTTTCCTGTGTTATTATGTCCCAGGCGGCCTTGCATTTGTTTTTTGAATTGTTAATGTATTTAGCACAGGCTAATTTTTTATCAAGGTTTAAATCCTTCCTCTACTGTTTTTTTTTTTTTTTTAGCTGTTGTAAATATTATGCAATGATCATTATACAATGATTATGTTACAATGATATTATGACAATGATTATTATACAATGACCTGTAGAATCAGCTGTTTGGCAATATTTGTCTATTTAGCATTGCTAACCTGGTTGAGAAAAATAATTGAAAGTGTCATAATAAAGTCCAGCTGTTGCTTTTGCAGGAACACAGGTTTATTTTTTCCTCCAGAAAATATTCGCTATTTTATTTAATTTCAGTATAATTTCTGTTTAGTTTTTGTTTCAATTTGTTCTAAAGTGATCATACTTACGATGTAATCAGCAAAAACCGTGTTTGTTTCAATTTTCTTGGACTTTTTTACCATTTTTACTTGTTAATTATATTAAGGTTAGTATAGTTTCCTATTGTAACTATGGCAACGGGACCAGCACAAGATCATGACTATACTCAATTGATAGACGAACCAAGTGTTATTCTAGAGATACCAAACTCTCAAATCACCGGTGAAGATGATCTCAAATGTGATAAAGAAGACTCAGAAAACAACTGGCAAACTGTTGTATCAAGAAACGGCAAAAGAAACTTGATGCTGTTACCAGAACATGGACCAAAACGCCATCGCATTCATCAAACCACAGCAAAGAATGTTGGTTCTTCACAAGGAATTACTCTCAAAAACAATTTTGCACCACTGTCCTCCGATGCAATGGAAGATGAACTTGTGACTAACAAGCCTAAAGAGTCAAAACCACCACCAATATTTCTTCCCGGCGTTACGAACGTTGTACCCATGATCAGATCTCTGAATACGATGGTGACAAGCGATGGATATTCCTACAAATGCCTTCCCCAAGACAAAATTAAATTGTTTCCTGCAACCTCTGATGACTACAGGAAAATAGTGCGTGGGCTGACAGATTTGAATATGTTTCCATACATACCAGCTGAAACAGGAACGTGCTTATAAGGTCGTACTGAAGGGAATGCACTATTCAACTTGCATCGACGACTTGAAGGCTGCTATTGAGGAAAATGGACACAAGGTAAGGAATATAACTAATGTAAGGAACAAATTTTCGAAGAAACCAATGTCTCTTTTTTCATAGACCTAGAGCCTAGCGACAATAATAAGGACATATTTCAAACACAATTAATTTTAAATGCTAAGGTTTTATTTGAACCACCTCAGAAAAAGAAAGAAATTGTCCAATGTAATCGCTGCCAGCAGTATGGGCACACTAAATCTTACTGTCACAACAAGTATCGTTGTGTTAAATGCACACAGGAACATGATACCAAAGACTGCCCTAAACCACCTGATGTACCCCCGTCTTGTGTGTTGTGCTCAGGAAACCACTCTGCAAATTACAAAGGTTGCCCTGTTTATAGAGATATACAAAATAAGCAGTTCCCCCTCTCAGAAAAAAGACTCTTGGTAATAATCAAAGCAATCTGGGTCTTCAGAGTCTTACACAAGACAATTCTAATACCAGTAATACCTTGCCTAAAAGTTCATTAGTAAAAGAAGGGGTAACATTTGCTCAAACTGCGCGGAATGGTAGTGAAGTTGGCCACACCAGTAATCATCATGTTAGTGAACAAACCACAGAACCTCACAATCTGTCCGAGACTATAAAAAATTGTTTCTCACGCTTTGAGAGCATATTATCTAAACAAGCAGAACAGATTAATACCTTACTTAATCTTCTTACTACTGTTATTGCCCGCCTAAAATGAATATTCTCCTTAAAGTGGCATTATGGAATGCTAATGGCTTGGCTCAGCATAGCCAAGAGGTTCAATTATTCATTACCCAACACAAATTAGATGTATTGCTTATTTCGGAAACTCATTTTACGGACAGAACCTATTTCAAAATTCCATATTACAAATTGTACTACACTAATCATCCTGACAACACTGCACATGGAGGAACTGCAATCCTAGTTCGGGACACGATTAAACACTATGAAATACCATGTTTTAAGGAAGATTATCTTCAAGCTTCCACCATTGTTTTAGAAGATTGGCTTGGTCCTATTACAATTTCAGCTGTGTACTGCCCTCCAAGGCATGTTATAACTTACAATCAATTTGAACAGTATTTCAACACTCTTGGTAATAGATTTATTGCAGGGGGTGATCTTAATGCAAAGCATCAAGAATGGGGGTCACGTTTGGCTACACCCAGAGGCAGACAGCTTTTAAGATTAATGAATGACAATCAGTTCACCCATTTTTCAACTGGTGAACCTACCTACTGGCCCACTGATATGCGAAAAATCCCTGATCTGTTAGACTTTTTTATTTCTAAAGGTATTAACCAAAATTACACTGAAGTAAAATCTTGTCTTGACCTATCTTCTGACCATTCACCAGTTATGTTAAATTTAAGTACCGAAATATTTCACAAAGAACCAGGGGACGTATTTTTCAATAAATACACGGACTGGAATCAATTTCGAAATTTTATAAATCAAAACTTAAATTTACACACACAGCTACGTAGTCCTGAAAATGTAGAAGCTGCTGTTGATCACTTTGTTGACTGTATTCAAAATTCTGCCAAAGAATCCACACCTCTACCTAATCATGAAAAATCAGAGAAAATAGGCCTAGGCTACCCAATTCATATCAAGAAAAAGATAGCAGAAAAGAGACGACTCAGAAGAATTTGGCAAAACTCAAGAAACCCAAATGATAAGGCCAACTTTAACCGAGCAGCACGGAATTTGAAAAGATTATTGTACGACACAAAAAACCGATGGTTTGAAGAATATACTCAATCTTTGTCGGCTACGGAAGCTACGGATTACTCGTTATGGAAAGTAACAAAAAGGCTGAAGCAACCCCAAATTTCAATCCCGCCAATTCGTAAACCGGATGGAAGTTGGGCTAAGAGTGACATAGAAAAATCTGAAGCTTTCGGGGATTACTTTTCCAATGTATTCAAGCCAAATGTAGGTGTGGTCAATAATGAAGAAGAAATAATAGAATTCTTGGACTCTCCACTTCAACTTGACTTTCCTCTGGAAAAATTCAGACCTACAGAAATTAAGGCAACCATTGACAAATCGCTAAATCCGAAAAAATCTCCTGGTTACGATTCTATCACTGGGAAAATGTTAAAAGAACTGCCAAGGAAAGGAATGATTTTTATTGCATTTCTCTTTAATTCTATATTGAGACTAGACCACATACCAACTCAATTTAAGAAAGCCCAATTAATTGTTATACCAAAACCAGGAAAACCTCCTCATGAAATCACTTCCTACAGACCTATAAGTCTCTTGCCTATAGTGTCCAAATTGTTTGAGAAATTGTTCCTCAAAAGACTACAAGCTCTTTTTGAAGAAGACGACGTCATTCCAGGACACCAATTCGGGTTTAGACGGAGACATGGCACCGTGGAGCAGGTCCATAGGGTTGTTCATACAATTCGAAACTGTTTGGAAAACAAACAATTTTGTTCTGCTGCTTTCCTTGATGTCAGTCAGGCATTTGACAAAGTATGGCACTCTGGTTTACTATTCAAAATTAAGAAGTTACTACCCCATTCAGTTTTTCCTATTTTAAAATCATATCTTACCAACAGAACTTTCCAAATTAAACATCAAAATTACTTAACTGACCTTTACCATATAGAATCAGGAATCCCCCAAGGAAGCGTGCTTGGACCATACTTGTATATTCTCTATACATCGGACCTACCAGAAAGTGCAAACACTATGGTTGCTACATTTGCGGATGACACGGCGATTTTATCTGTCCACGACAATCCAGCTCAAGCTACAGCAAATTTACAGCTAAACTTGGATGAAATTTCTCATTGGTTTAAAACATGGAGGTTCAAAATTAATGAAAATAAATCAGCACATATTACTTTTACCTTAAATCAGGCTACATGTCCTCCAGTATCCATGAACAATATTCACCTCCCTCAAGTAACGGAAATGAAATACTTGGGTATGCACTTAGATGCAAAGCTTAATTGGAAGGCACATATCTGGACTAAAAGGCAACATCTAAATTTAAAAACAACTAAACTTAATTGGCTTCTTGGATCTAAATCAAAACTCAGTACACAAAATAAATTGTTACTGTACAAAACAGTTTTAAAACCAATTTGGACTTATGGTATTCAGCTTTGGGGATCAGCAAGTACCTCAAACATTGAAATTATTCAACGTTACCAATCAAAATTATTACGTAAAATTGTCAACGCTCCTTGGTTTGTTACCAACAGAACACTTCACAATGATCTTCAAATTCGAACAGTAAAAGAAGAAATTACAAAATATAGTGAAAAATACATTATAAAATTGGAAAATCATTCAAATCATCTTGCACTTAATTTATTGGACAATCACAACACCATCTACAGACTGAAGCGACATACGATATTGGACCTACCATTCAGATTCGGCTAAGTGTTATCAAAATTCTCTTTGTTTGCTAGTGTTGACGGTGGTCAATCACTAGCTCATGTTCTTCAAGTTATTTTTGTATTACTATTTATATCATTTGCTTATTGTTCAACTTGAACAGATTGTAAATTAAATAAAGTTAAAAAAAAAAAAAGTGTCATAATTTTGTTTACATTTTTATCCTCTTATATTTTTATGGAAAAAATATCTCAAGGAAGAAGAAGAAACTCTCTTTACAGTAATTTCACATTATTTTTATTTTCCTTATGTCTCAAAATGGATGTAGGCAAAGGTGAAAAACACGTTGTAAATAAAACGTTATAGGGATAAATTAACTCTTAAATAAACAGCTTTTTGGTGACCTTCAGAATTGGCTGAAAGCGAGTACATTTTCAGCCTCAGATTATAGAGATGATATAATTGTAATGTATTACAAACTTGGTATTAAATTAAAGGCCGGAATCTCCAGATTAAGATTATACCAATATTTAATAGTGTTAATGCCATTTTCAAGCTTTTATTAGTGAATAACTAAGTAAACACAAAATACGGGCAGCCATTTTGGATTATAGCAACTTTAGGCAATGCCTCCGCATCTTATTTTAGTTGTCGGACCATAACCTACATTCATACCAAAAGGGGTTTTCTTATAACAATTTGCAGTTTTTATATACATAGCTCCCCCACTAAATGGAGAAGTAGGTTTTCAACTACAGTATAGTAAAACATGGCCTAGGAGCTATGGCAGGGCGTAGCTCAGAGGTAGAGTACTCGCCTCTCATGTGGAGGGTCCCTGGTTCGGAACCGCTCTAGGAGGATTACCGCTCCACTCAGTATTCTTTTTATTCTATTAATTACACTTTTACATTTGTTTCCTCTTAATTTACAGCACTAATCAACATCAATTTTTTTATTAGGTACTTTGAATAACAAATTCAGGATACCTAAATGAATTATAAGTACCTAATGTTTTATGATAAGCAGTTCAGTCCAACACACAAAAATCAAATATCATAGGCCTACAATAATTGTTAGTGCATCACAGGGTTTTTGCTATTTAGGGAAGCAAGATGTGAATAATAAGCACCTCATAAAATACTATGCAACTCCTCTTTTAAATTGTCTTACAGTACTATAATTTCTTATTAAAAATAAATAAATTTAATAAATGCAAATGTTAAATCTCTTTATCCATAAATAATGTATATTGTATATGCCCTGAAAATTATTTGTTTAAAACTTGCCAAACTATGTAGTTTGAGTAGGTATTGTATTAATTTTAGAATCCCACTGAATCTGCAGGAAAAGTATTATGATTGCAGTATGATATCAGATGACTGTTATAAGTTTTGTTGATAAGCTCTCTTGCTTACTCGCAGGCATGAGCTCATAAAGTACTGGATTACACAATTTGCTGTGAATATTCAGCATCATGTCTGTGGCTTTATTGAGCAGTTGGTGGTATTGTGCCATAGTTCTTAGTAGACTAATAAATTACTCGGACCAAGTTTAGTATAATACATAATTTTATAATCCATCTGCATGAATCTGAAAACATTTACAAAAGTAAACTAATATATTCACCAGTAAGACCTCTAATTTTTTTGTTCCCAGAGGCCAAAAAACCATCTGTTTGAAAATACATACTGTATGTTTTTAAACACAACTTGATGTTATTGATCATAATTATCATAAAAATATTATTGTGCATAAGAATTTATTTAGTTATATGTGTATGTGTCTGTTAGCACGATAACTTAAGTAAAAATTATCCAATTCAATGATTTTTGTTACAAATGTGTATCTAACATAACCTACGTTTATTTAAACCAGTTCATGAACCAGCCTGATTGGACTATAATATATATATATATATTTTTTGTCTTAGGAAGCTATGTACGAGCCCGGAATTGTTTTTCACATTACTTCAGGCTAGACCAAGGGGTTGCGGCATTATCACATAGATAAAATCCATTGGTGATTTGGCGGGATTTGAACCTGGGACCTCTGGAACCGAAGTCCCGCACTCTAATCACTAGACCAGCTTGCACCCCCGATTAGACTATAATATAAAATATATTTTCTCTAAACAATAAACCCAGCTAATTAAACAAGTCAATGCAAATTAAAGGAAAAAAACATAAAACACCAATGGAGATAATTTATTTATTTTTCATTAGTACAAGACAATAACCATTTTACATTAAAAGTTTCTTGAGGTTTGATACTAATATAAATATGAAAATATCAACGACAAAGAGCAATAACAATTGATAGATTTTTTTACAAGTTAATAACATTGATTATAAATACTTGACAATAACAGTGATAAATACTTAAAAAAAATAGCTTATATTGACGGAATATGTAATGATATTAACCTTGCCGCACTTGCTCTCATTGATTATGTGGCCCTTTAGAGGCACCACCAAAAACATGATCACTTCACTGCACATGGCACTGAAAGTGTACCACTTTAGAGGTCATATCTATAAGTATAAAAGAGGATGTTTGTATATATATATATATATTTGGCAGTGATAAACTCAGACACCGCTGAACCGATTGCCACGAAACTTGGTACATACGTGTAGAGTTTCATGGAATAGGTTTATACACCATCAATTTCGTGATCCGTCCAATCAGCTCCGCCCCAGTGGCTCTGGAGTTTCCCATGTTAACAAATTTTATCAAAATCGGACAAAAATTACTCAAGTTATCGTGCGGATGGACACACACACACACACCAGTGCCTGTAGGACGTAGGAAACGGGGAGGCACACACCTACACCACCAAATGAGGAGAGTGGGTTTTAACCGTTGGATGGTTATGATATTTCATAATTATAATAACTTATACTAAAACAACATAAAAATGAATTTAAAATTACACATTTGTAATTTTTTGGAACCAGTTAACATGCGACCAAACGGGGAAATGGGTAACGGGGAGACCTATGAGCTTAACACCCGTTTCCGGCCAACGTTACCAAATGGTGTGTGTGACAGTGTTGCCTATTTTACTGTCTGAGTGTGCAGCTCTTTAATAGTTTTGTTGCTTGTAGAATATTGAAGCGCGCTTTCTGCGCCCTATCTCTAGCTTAACATAAATACTCGACTCAACAGCACGACTCAATGAATTAGTTCCTCAATTATATCTATTTTTATCAACATTGCTTTGCCTGTATTTACTCATGTTGCATGCTATTTATTGTGTTATTTATTTTCATTCTCTGTTATTTTTTATTCTAGCTGTTCAGAATCTATTGTATCGTTATTGGTTTTTCTGCTAATAATTTATAGTGAATCATTACTTTGAGGTGATCTTTATTATGTCTTGTTTAGATCTTGTTGTCTCCCATTTTTATCGATACATTTTTTTCTTGTAAATCTTGTATAGCCCACGTTTGTTTTTAAATTGGTATATATATAATTAATACGCTAACACGAAATTTGTTTGTTGAACTCCCCTATTTCGTAACCGATTTTGCCTATTTATTTTTCATTGGAAAGAGCGTGGCACGTAGATTTGCAAACCTATCTTAAATTTGTGAAAAAGACCATTTGGATCTGACCAGTGGATTTTAAATTTCCCATAATGATCATATGTGTATACACTATGATCAGCTGGATAATTTAATTGCTGTTAATATTAATTTTGCAATTTAAGGAAATGCATTTACAAACATTTACAGATTTTGATTAAAATTAAATATTTACGAGCTACGGGAGTCCAACGTGCGGGAATCAAGTACATTAGTCCCGTGAAAATAATTCAAATATAAATAAATATCCCGTAAATATAAATTAATATTAAAAAACAACAAAAACCCGGCTTGGCCCGGGTAAATTATGCAATGTACAATAGGTACAATGTACATCGCCTGTTTTCATAGATGTACACATCTTGGTACTATTAAATATAGAAATATCCTTATATATAATACGTGAAGGCGATTTTTACAAAACACTACTCCTCCGTTAATAATGGACCGATTTTTACAAACGACGTGTCAAAATAAGGTATTTTTTGTGTAGACGCCCCCTTTAACCAATTCCTGTAATAAAAATCCTCGGGCTTTGCCCCACAGGCCACCAAAGTTGGAGTTTCTCCCATAAGATTAACATGGGGGAATCCAAATATTTAATAGTCCCCACTTATTTGAGAGAACGGCTGGGCGTAGAAACTTGGTAGGTGTCCAAAGAAAGGTCTTGGTCTGTAGATGAGTTATCAAAAGAAAAACTAATCAAAATCCCTTAGGACTCTGCCCCAGAAGCCTTTAAAGATCCCTTTACAGAGTTGTTTACATTTTGGCCAAGTGAATAATACATTTTAATGAAACAGCTGTTCATTTTTTAATTGTATTTCAAACAACACACATTTATTGGGAGTTACTGAATTCTACCATGGATAATCATACTCTACCAAATAAGTATTTGCAATGTTATTTTCTGATTTTTTTATTTTGCATGTAAAATTGATTTTCTTCTTTATCATGTCACGTTTTGCAATATAACATTCCATTACGTAAGCAGTGGAAAATCCTTTTTACGCCACACTACATTATTTTGACGAACTTCCCACGCAAGGATTTAGTCCAGAAAACAGCTGTTTGCCGCCAGCTTATTCAAATGGGGTTTCATTGCGTACTACTGTTCTGCAATGAGTTTTACCGGACACCAATCAGCTGATTATACTGTATTTAGGTGGCAATGAGTGGTTGGTTATAAACAAAAACATAACCTCTACTTAGTTGGTCTTAGTGATATTTAGTCTTTTAGTTGGTGGAAATATATAAGGATTTGTACAGATTTAGTAGTATGGCGTAAACTATCGTACGTAACTCGTCCAAAATGTGTGTACCGGACTCGTATGGTAATCCCGTACTCGACTTCGTCTCGCACGGGAACAACCACACTCGTCCGGTAAACACTTATTTTCAGGACTAGTAACGTAATATACTATATCACAGCAATTCTTAAATTATTTCTTATTGAACTATCTTATATCTATTGTACGGGTTGGTGTCTGCCTTTTTCACCACTTTTGCCTACATTTTATCATATTATTCAACACATATGAAATATTTATGAAGAAATATCTGCTCTTATCGTGTCTAATAAAATCCAAACATAGAAACTTTGTCTAAAATGGTACCCATCTTGACAAATTATTTGCACCTGCCTATATTACGGACTTTGGCACGGTTTGGTAACGCTATTGAAAATTAGATGAATTAACGTATGCCTTGAAAGTAACCGTCGATTTCGACGGGTTTCACCTAGTGTTAAATATTCTTTGTAGCACACGTTTCCTTAAATTGCAACTGAAATATTAACAGCAATTAAATCATCCAGCTGATCATAGTGTAAACAAACATGTTCTTCATAACCAGTATACCATGGGAACTTTAAAAGCCACTGGGACAGAGCCCAATGGACTTTTTCATAAATGTAAGGTCAGTTTGAAAATCTACACACCTAGACGAACATTTTGGTATATAATATGTGGGGTTAAATCTTAAAATAAAAAAGCCTTATTGTTCACAAAGTTTCATGTAGCCTATTAATAATATAGACTAGTATACCTGTTGCTCGAATTCGAGCAATTGCTAAGTATTACTGATGTTATTTTAAAATGAATAACAGTAATAATTTCTGATGACTTTAAAAGATTCTACACAAAGATTATGGAAATACTCATATATTTGATTATTCGATTGTTTAATTAGATATATCGTTTGGTTAGTTAGGTTACGCTAACCTTACCTACCTAACCAAACTATATATAGTTAAAATACTATACCTCAACCTCGCCATTAAACATCCAGGTTGGAAATTTCACTATCAAAGGTGCTCTTGTCCTGTCCGTAAGGAACACTGAGTATATGCGCTACCAACTTATGAATAATTGTTTAGGCCTACGAACCCAAGAGATGGGCAATTGGTCTATTGGCTGTATGGTCCAGCGAGCAGCACGAGAGATTATATTAAAATGATTCGGATCTTGATAGGTACTCTCGTTTTTCAGAAGGCCGCGTAAAATGGCTCTTGGGCCGTGACAGACGGAAGACAAACAGAAATTGAGATGAGACTTGTTTCGGCTTCTGTAATGTATAAAACGTAAAAATAACCCAAAAATACATGATTCTGAGCAATGTACAGACAAAACTCAAATTTTATTTATATAGATTTCATTTAAACCAAGTCAGTAAATGTTTGTGGAAAACTGTTAAATTAGCAAACTTATTGACTGTTTAGAATTAACATATGTTCTTCTTCTTACTTCTCACTTTTAATTTCTGACAACAGCTGGAGTTTCATATTAATGTTTGTTTCCCATGTTAATCTTATGGAGAAATAAGAAATTTTAAAGGGCCCCAGGGCCTCACTCTCTAATTAATTTCCTAAAAAGAAAGTTTCCTGCACAACTTCACGTTACGCTCTTTCCAATGACACCGAAAACATGTCAATCGGTTCAGTAGTTTCGGAGGAGTAATTGTCACAAAAAACCTGCTTGCGTATTAAATAAGTATAGATTACAGTTTTGTTTGCGTAGATTGCATAGAATCATAAAGTTTTTTGGATATTTTTACGTTTTATATCCTAAGAAAGACGAACGAGTCTTTTCTCAATTTCTGTCTGTTTATTTGCCTGTCATTGTTTCTATGACGCCAACATTCCTCTGAGAAAACTATCATGATTCAAATACAAATTCAAATTCAGTAGTTACTGACAAATACTGCAACCATTTCCGATCACGTTTTGTAAGCAGATCTAAAAGCAAAAGAGATTAATAACCTTGTGATTTAAATAACGGATTTATTTAATTGATCGCAAGTAAAATAAGCAACTGTAAATTAATTTGAATATTTAGGCATCATTCAGGTCGGGAAGAGATTCTGTGTGTATCAATTTGTGCTTGAATTTTGATAGCCGGGAAAAAAACCTTGCCTTGAATCAGTGTTGTATAGAGCTGGAATACTTACTTTTATTAACTCGTCGTCACCAATAGCCTACAATCGAGATGTCAAGTACAAAATCAAAACTGCAATTGGTGATCGCAAATGTTGCTGAGATCTCGGCAGATCTTTACGGTTTCGTTGTGATCGTAACAGAGGTTCACGGATGCTGCCAAACTCGCTTTTCCAATGTGTCACTTCGGTTTTGACTTACCGCTATTGCGCTGCCATCGCTTGGTCAATGGCCAGTGTCCTATAGACCATCCCCTATTGGTACCTAGGCCTACGCAATTATCCATAACCACACAGTGACGGATCCAGCTAGGGGGCGCGGCCCCCCTTCGGACATAAAAAATGTTTAACTATCGGTTATGCCTAACATGTAATAATGTTAGGCCTGGCCTACACTTTACCAAATAATTACTTAACTGCCAAATATTGACAAATTTATGTATTTCCCTAGTAACTTACTTAACCCAGTTGTAACTTACAACTACTGTAGTAACTTACAGTTTAGTCGTATAATCAATGGTTATGGCATTGACTTTAAATCATAGGAATGCAAAATTTTCCTCCTATTGTAAATTTTGAAGCTCGTTTTGAGAGCGTTTCATAATTGATTTATATATACCCAATATTTTATGGGGACAATGGTTTCGTATTAGTGAGGTTTGAAAGTGATGACTAAATCTTTTTCTTAATTTATTTTCAGGGGAAATTATACTATTTGTGATTTATTCTTTAGTCAAAATAATATACTACAGGCTAAATAATGGTTTTCTAATAGATCTTTTTATTTGGCCAAGAGTTTAAATAGGTTAAAAATAAAAGAGAACGAATGATGATCAATAACATTGCCCTCTACATAAACCAGTAGGATCTAACCTTAAAACTGTCTTTAACATCTCCCGCGATCGAGTAGACAACGCTATCCTCTCATACGATCAGGGGAAAGTTTTAAACAACCCGACTGTATCGAAGACATTATAATACATTAGAAGACCATGATCGTGGCGGATTTGAGAGCATCCCCCGTGAACACCAAGATATAATCATCGTCTTTTGGGAACGCGACAAAATTCTGAACAACCCCGTGGGTGCCAAGACGCTATCATCGTCTACCGCGATTTCGGAAATATCTTGAACATCCCCGTAAACGACAAGGCTCGTTTTATCGTTTCCTGAGATCCGGACAATACCTTACCCCTACCATGATTGCAATTTGCAAAGACATCATCATTGTGTTTCGCAATCGCAGCAAAATCTTCACGTCTCCCGCGATCGCGTGCACATCATTATTACCTTCAATGATCTTGGCGAAATTATTGCATAACAACCAATAAACAAAAAAGGTTTTTCACCAATTCAGGTTGCTTACAATTACCAGTAAACCAAACCCACCTTAAAAATGTGTTTTATTTTGAACCCTCATAAAGTTTACAAATTTTCATTGATATACCTATGACCTATGGCAAAAATTCGTCCACTCAATACGTAAAACTGTAGTCCAGCCCCCCCCCACAACAAATTCCTGGATCAGCCTCTGAAACCACATACATTTCGACTAGATTTTTGGTACCGGTTCTCCAAAGAACCAGAGTAAGAAAGAATCCCTTTTATAGCAGTAACTCATCACTTCTTACATCTTAGTTGTCGTTAGTATTGCATCTTTACGGTCATGTTAATAATTAATTAAATTTTTTCCTACATTTGGGTTTTTAAGAATACTGTGTAATGTTGAAAACGAGAAGATGGTCTTTGTGTACCAACTATCCCAATAATTACTATGCTTGTAGATCTATTTTGTTGTAAACTGTCCTTCCTAGGTACTAAATGTTAGTTCTGTTTGTAGCATGCAAAACATTTGAGTGAAACATTTTTCGAGCAAAAAATCATTTAATGTTTTCGCTTTACGTTGTTAACATTTATCAATAGTTTATAGCCTGTGTATTGTTCTTTACATAATTTCTTTTTCAAAATCTTCTTTAGTACATTTTATTATACTGTATAGTACAGTCATTTCAAAACCGTTTCGGGTCATCGTTAGGACCAAACAAATATAAATGTATATTACCAATGACTACAAGTACCGATTAAATACGATACAATACAATCTATACTATTATATAAAAATCTAATGGTGTCTGTCTGTATGTGTATTACTAATAGGTGCAAAAACTACTGAACCAACTAAGCTTAAATTTTACAAAAATATAGCTAACATACCAAGGACCATTATAGGACTATTCACATTTCGATACTGACCTTAGGCTTTGCCCCTTTGGCTTTTACAGTTCTGAGGTGAGGATTTTAAAAGTAAATATTGATTGGTCTCCATTACTGTGATCAGAACACTAACAATGTTTGCTTACATTTGCTTCAATTCAATGTAAACAAGAAGAACTGCTAAATTGCATATTTCACAATTTCAGACAGCTGATACAAAGAAGTTAAATATAATATTTTCCATAACTATGAGGTAGGTTTATTTTAATCTAACCTTTTATCATGGATTATTTATTCTAAAACTGTCAATGATTATAGAAAAAAAATTCTATAACCGTTGCTGTATCAACTCCGGCTCTGCTTTGGATTTTTCGTCTCAGTTATGAAAATAATGTTATTGATATGTTTTCATGGAAACAGTATGAAAATTACAATCCCTACAGATGTTTTGTATGAATTTGGAGGCTATTTTAAATCAATTTGAACTGCTTAACATGTGTTAGATTAACTTAACATAACTTGCACATCACATTGTTTTTTATATATGTATTTAGGTAAATTTAGTAATTGTGTTTTGCTAAAACTATGCTTAAATTAAACTAAATAATATCATCAATAACAAAATTGTACGTCATTGATTTTGTGTTCTAAAATCTGTTGTATATGTGTAACTATATTAAATTATCAAATGGTAATACAAAATACTCTTATTTATCTTAACATAGCTTTCAGTTTACATTTACTTTATTTGATAAATTTATTATTTGTGTTTTGCCACACCACTGATTAAATTAAACCAAGGAAAATATCATAAAACTAAGCAGTACACAGTGTTCTTTTGTTTATAAAATCAATAAAATATCTGTTACTACGTTTACTTAATGGTAAGTGTGAAAATTTAAAGGCAATGGATGATGGAACTGATTAAAATAACTGGTTTGTAAGTTGTTTGTTGATATTTTTGTAGAGTACAATCAGAAATGCAATGAAACATATACTGTATTTGCTATTACATTTTTAGTCCTCGACGCTTTGATAATCATATTAGTTTTGTCTGCTGTCTTTAGTGCTAAATTATTTGTTTAACATTTTTTATAGTATAGATATAGTTTCTTTAATATTTCAAAAGACTGTATTGATAAGGCACAAGAATATTTCTAAAGTTTATAACAGCTGACTTAGTTTGACTGATGATTTATTGTGAGTGAAGAAACTGAAGATTGAAGGATTTGTTATTTAATATGAAGAAGAGTGAAATTTAAAAAAAATCCCATTTAAATTTAATAATAAGTATTTATGCAGCTTCAAAATTGAAATTTATAATGCCAATTATAAATAAAAGATATGTAATTAAGGGAGATGAAGGTAAATCGTATGTGAAAGTTAAATTCGAAAATTTGGTCAGTTTTTCTCATATCAGCCTACACAAGATTTAAAATTAATCAAAACCAAAATGGTGGTATCCACTACTTACGAGATTTAAAAATCATAACTTAAACCTTTCTATTAAGGCCATAAAAGTTTAATTTTTTCTAAAAGCTTTGGTGGATGTGTAATTATTATATGCAACAGATGTAAAGATTAAAATGTTTCTATTTTGTGTCCTCTTCCCGTTGCAAAGCACGGGTACAACAGCTAGTGTCATATAATTCCTTTCTATCTGTACATTGTATAGCAGCTGTTCAAATGATAATAAATAGTGTTTTTTGTGATGTTAAATTGTTTCATTTTCTTTTATTAATTCAATCTACAGCAATGTCATAAATAATGCAATCTGTGTAAGTATAAGTTTGAAAAAGGAAAGTATAAACAATAAGCTTTGGTTGGCGTGCTATGATCCTGAGTCCACCTCTCTCACAATGGAATACAAGTATAAGTTTATGCCATAAAGTTTTTAACTTATCTTTAGGAAATGTTTTTTTTTCGGCAAACTATCACTTAATCTTTTATGATATAAGTGGTTTCCGTGCTAATACTTTTTTTCTTGAAGTTCGAACGTGTGTATGTCGGCATATCGAAATTTTGGTTGGTAATGAAAATGTCAACCGGTGTACTAGGTATCTAGAAAACTCTCCAATGAGCTGCAGGGTGTCAGTATAAACCAAAATCGATTCATAACATGACATAACTATTCCAGTAGTACTGTATGGTTCAGATACTAGGGCACTGAGCAAAGAACCGAAAACCTTTATTGCTGGATTTGAGAATAGAGTGCAGAGGAAATATACGGACCAGTTCGAGATAATGAAGGTTAAGATACGAAAGAACAGAGAGCTAAGATAAATGTATAAACACCCAGATTTAGGGGCGCTTTCCAAAATTAAAAGACCCCGGTGGGCATAGAACAACTAATCTCACTTTAAGGCTTTTAAAATCGACACTATTGCTTTTTATTGTACAATTATCTTATTGAGCGGAGCGAGCGAAGCTCTTATACGTCGACTCTTATGCATTTCGTAATACGCAAACTCCTCCTAGACGGCTGAATCAATCGTTTTCAAATTTTGCATGGTGATAAAGACCATATCGGTGAGTGCCAACATCTATATGGCGTTAAAAAGTCTCTCAGGAATCCGCCCCACTGGGTCTCAAAGTTTCAATGTAATCCTTATGGAAGCAGTATTTGACACATAAACAAAGACATATGATCAGCTGTTGACTTTTGAATGCAGTAGATAAAGAAATAACTGATAGCATTATTCCACAGATATTAGAACAGAAACGGTATGGATCATAAATATAATCAAATGACGAAACTAGCTTGAGGTACGTGACGATAGAAGTGGTGAAGGAATTAGTAAAGGTGAGCAGTCTGGAGTGTGGAAACTGTTTATGACGATTAAATTAAGGTATCTGCATTCCTAAAATTCTATGGGAAGGGAGGAAAACAGGTCCGCGACGTAGGAAGTGGTGAAGGAAGTAGTAAAGGCAAGCAGTCTGGAGTGTGGAAACTGTTTATGACGACTAGATTAAGGTATCTGCAGGCCTAAAATTATATGGGAAGGGAGGAAAACAGGTCCGCGACGTAGGAAGTGGTAAAGGAAGTAGTAAAGGCGAGGAGTCTGGAGTGTGGAAACTGTTTATGACGATTAGATTAAAAGGCATCTGCATTCCTAAAATGCTATGGGAAGGGAGGAAACAGGTTCGCGACGTAGGAAGTGGTAAAGGAAGTAGTAAAGGCGAGCGGTTTGGAGTGTGGAAACTGTTTATGACGATTAGGTTAAGGTATCTACATTCCTAAAATTCTATGGGAAGGGAGGAAAACAGATCCGCGACGTAAGAAGTGGTGAAGGAAGTAGTAAAGGTGAGCAGTCTGGAGTGTGGAAACTGTTTATGACGATTAGATTAAGGTAACTACATTTCTAAAATTCTATGGGAAGGGAGGAAAACAGGTCCGCGACGTAGGAAGTGGTGAAGGAAGTAGTAAAGGCTAGCAGTCTGGAGTGTGGAAACTGTTTAAAACGATTAGATTAAAAGGCATCTGCATTCCTAAAATGCTATGGGAAGGGAGGAAACAGGTTCGCGACGTAGGAAGTGGTAAAGGAAGTAGTAAAGGCGAGCAGTTTGGAGTGTGGAAACTGTTTATGACGATTAGATTAAGGTATTTGCAGGCCTAAAATCCTATGGGAAGGGAGGAAAACAGGTCCGCGACGTAGGAAGTGGTGAAAGAAGTAGTAAAGGCGAGCAGTCTGGAGTGTGGAAACTGTTTATGACGATTAGATTAAGGTATCTACATTCCTAAAATTCTATGGGAAGGGAGGAAAACAGGTCCGCGACGTAGGAAGTGGTGAATGAAGTAGTAAAGGCGAGCAGTCTGGAGTGTGGAAACTGTTCATGACGATTAGATTAAGGTATCTTTATTCCTAAAATTAAATGGGAAGGGAGGAAAACAGGTCCGTGACGTAGGAAGTGGTGAAGGAAGTAGTAAAGGCAAGCAGTCTGGAGTGTGGAAACTGTTTATGACGATTAGATTAAGGTATCTGCATTCCTAAAATTCTATGGGAAGGGAGGAAACAGGTCCGCGACGTAGGAAGTGGTGAAAGAAGTAGTAAAGGCGAGCAGTCTGGAGTGTGGAAACTGTTTATGACGATTAGATTAAGGTATCTACATTCCTAAAATTCTATGGGAAGAGAGGAAAAGACTTGAAACTCAGTAATTTTCTGATTAATATCACTCCAATCTCGCAGTCTATTATTTATCAAAGCTACAAATAATTTACCTACACAATCTATGAAAGACAATCCTCTATAATTCTGAGTGGAATTTTCATTCCCTTTTTTGAAGAGCGGAAAAATTATCGACCTTTTGAAACTCTCCGGCACTGAACCACTGTTGAATATATTGTTATAAATAATCAATAAATTCAACAATAATTCATCCGGCGCGTGCTTAAAAAATGCATAGGGTAATCGGTCAGGGCCCGGTGCTTTATTTGACTTGACGTTTATCAAAACATTCTTTAGTTCTGATAAGGTAAACGCATTATCTAAACTATCATCAATAATAATAGGCGCCGCGTAACTCACATGACCTGCCAGGAGTGGGGGGTTTAGCAAATTCCGGAAATGATTCACCCATTCATTTGGAGTGATATTACCTATTATTTTATCCAATCTTTTTTTAAAGTTTTGACGGCGGACCAAAATATTTTGCCATCAGAGCTTTGACTTATATCACTTACAATGTTTTCATAGTATAAACGTTTTTTAACCAGACATACTGCCTAAAGGCTAGCAGTACGGAGTGTGGGAATGTTTGTGGCAGTTAGATTAACGTATCTAAAATACTAAAACGCTATGGAAAGTGATGAATACAGGTCCACGACGTAGGAAGTGGCTTAGGAAGTAGTAAAGTATGAGCATCAGCATAGTATGAGATCCGTCTGTGGCAGTTAGATTAATGTATCTTCAATACTAAAATGCTATGAGAAGGGAAGGAAACAGGTCTATGACGTAGTAAATGGTGAAGGAAGTAGTACGTGGCTAGCAGTGCAGAGTGTGCGAACTGCATTTGGCAATTACATTAATGTATCGGCAATCCTAAAATGCTATGTTTTTGCTGCAGTATGACAAAAACAATATAAAATGAACCCTTGAAGGCTCCGCTCAATTTTGTGGATGCCTCTGCGAACGCCACCTAGTTTAAAATGCTTATCGTATAGGCTTGTAATCGGATGAAAGAAATAGGTTACTACAGAAAGATATAGGTGGTACTTGATATTTGCTTAAAAGTTTATTTTTCCCATTCAAACTGCCAGAATATGTATTTATGCGTGTAAACAAGCTGTTCTGAATTATATTCAGTTTAATTCACAACTCGATTCCCGTACGGACGGGCAATAGCCGTACGAGCTATTGAGTATTATTGAGCTCCTGTTATGTACATTTTAACTAAATCTATATATGTTTACAGCCAATCTTTCTTCCAGGGGCCCATTTCATAATAAACTACAAGTTACAAGTTACAACTTGTAACTTGTAATTTCCATTAGATTTGCATTGGGCGATCAGCTGATTTACTAATAATATTAGTTTGTACTTTATTATGAAATGGGCCCCAAGAGTACAAATCTATAATATTAAAACGAAACAGGGTTTTTTTATTTCACGATTCTGAATCAACCACTTGACCGATTTTCATGATTTTTGTGTTGAAAGAAAGATAATTTTGAGAACTAGGGAATGTCGAAGCCATCATTTTAATTTAGGGTTTCAGTTTTTTAGAAATTAAGTTTCAATTTTTAAAAAGTCTAGCAGCCGACACTAGCAATTCAAAGTATTTTCAGTGCTGGTTAAACTAACAGCTGGTTATAAACTGTCATTGAAATGTTTATGTTACAAGTTGTTTGTATACAAAAATATTGTTCTTCGGTGTTGGCCTGCATACTTCCCTTAAAATTTTTTTTTCTACCGTGAAGGATCTGCTTTATCAGGAAATGTGTTATTTTGATCTATACATCTCAAACAGTTTAATCAAGTTTTGTTGTAAATGAAAACTGTGTAAGTAAGTTATTTAGTTTATGCCATGGAAATAAAGTAAAAGACCAGAAGTAAAAGGCTTGGACGGGCAGGCTATGCGTGGTGGATAGGAGATAAATCAACTTTTAAAAGTATATTCCATAGTACCACAAGATAAAATACCACTTGGATGACCAAGAATTAAGTGGAAAGACCAATTTATGACATACATCCTCAGACGGGGATCTAAATTAGAAGAGACAGGGGATGGAAGAGAATGGGTGGCCAATCCTCATAAGGTGTCAGTCTGTGGTCACGGAGGTAAAGGTGCGGTAAGTACTGTAACGGTCAGAAAAAGCGACCCACCAATTTTTTTTGTGACGTTGTTTTGTTTATTGTCACCAAGCGTTGGACAGTGAGTTTAGTCAAGGATCGTTGCGGTGACGCGGCGACGGCGAATGGAAATTTCCACGAGCGTGCAGCAACCTGCTACCAGAAATTCCTGCTCTAGCCACTTACACACGGAGCGCTAGTGTCTCAGTTCGGAAGGAGTGGGGGGAAGACTGGACATTCCCTTTTGACCGAGCTCGACGGACGGTCATTCTCGTGCTCGCCATCTAACCGATCGGACCTCGCCTCGAAAACGTAAGTCGTGATTCGACAGTTTAAGCCTAGGTGATAGTTATTTTGTCGTTTACATCAGAACTAACTCACGATAGTCGCATTAGCATTGGTATAACGTAATTTCGAATATTAGTGGAGAAAAATCACTGATTTCCGAAATATTAATCTTTTACATAAAATATTCCATAAGTAGGGGAAAAAGGGGGTTTCTTGAACACTCTTCGTCCCGGGATATTTTATTTGAGTTTGAAATTTAAGTTTCAGTTTTTCGAGCAATTCGTAGTGCAGGGACCAGGGACCCCATACCCTGACACCCGCATAGCTAGGGTCGAAATCGATCACTTCGTCGTTTTTATTCGTTTCCGAGCGAGTCGTTGTGCTGGGACCAGGGACACCATACCCTGACACCCGCACAGTTTAGTGTTCGCAATCGATCACTTCGTCGTTTCTATTGGTTTTTCGAGCAGTTCGTCGTGCTGGGACCAGGGACACCATACCCTGACACCCGCATAGTTTAAGATCGAAATCGATCACTTCATTGTCTTTTATTTGTTTTTCGAGCAGTTCGTCGTGCAGGGACCAGGGACACCATACCCTGACACCCGCACAGTTTAGTGTTCGAAATCGATCACTTCGTCGTTCTTTATCCGTTTTCGAGCCAGTCGTCGTGCTGGGACCAGGGACACCATACCCTGACACCCGCACAGTTTAGTGTTCGCAATCGATCACTTCGTCGTTTCTATTGGTTTTTCGAGCAGTTCGTCGTGCAGGGACCAGGGACACCATACCCTGACACCCGCACAGTTTAGTGTTCGAAATCGATCACTTCGTCGTTCTTTATCCGTTTTCGAGCAAGTCGTCAGGCTGGGACCAGGGACACCATACCCTGACACCCGCACAGTTTAGTGTTCGAAATCGATCACTTCGTCGTTCTTTATCCGTTTTCGAGCAAGTCGTCGTGCTGGGACCAGGGACACCATACCCTGACACCCGCACAGTTTAGTGTTCGAAATCGATCACTTCGTCGTTCTTTATCCGTTGTCGAGCAAGTCGTCGTGCTGGGACCAGGGACACCATACCCTGACACCCGCACAGTTAAGTGTTCGAAATCGATCACTTCGTCGTTCTTTATCCGTTTTCGGGTAATTTGTCGTGCTGGGACCAGGGACACCATACCCTGACACCCGCACAGTTTAGTGTTCGAAATCGATCACTTCGTCGTTTCTATTCGTTTTCGAGCAAATCGTCGTACTGGGACCAGGGACACCATACCTTGACACTTGCACAGTTTAGGGTCGAAATCGATCACTTCGTCGTTTTTATTCGTTTCCGAGCGAGTCGTTGTGCTGGGACCAGGGACCCCATACCCTGACACCCGCACTGTTTAGGATTGTAATCGTTTACTTCTTCGGATTTTATTGTTTCAAGCAGTCCGTCGTGCTGGACCAGGGACCCCATACCCTGACACCCGCACGCTGCCCCGTCGAAACCAATCGCGCTTTTCGAGGAAGCTTCGCCTTTTTATTAGAATCGACGGACCCTCAGGAGTGGCGGTGATGAGGCGTTGAAGACAGAACTGAGTGTTCTATGGTCTAAGAATAACGACCTGAGCCATCTCCTGACAAGGGTTAAATCCGCCAATGCTGACCCGGGTTTTAGGATTTTGGTGGTGAACGGTTGAGCCCTGGAAATTACCCGGCTGCTGAACTATTTTTGGGCATTCGAATTCAATTTTCGGCAACCACCCTAAAACACCGGTCACAGTACATATATAAGTGGTATATGCAATTGTAGCAACTCTACTAAATACCAGTGTGTGTCGGTCTCCAATCTCACTTCATGTGTTTTCAAATCGACGCAACTGCTATTTTATGGTAAAATTATCAAATTCAAAATGCATATCGCTATATTTTAGGTCTATAATCGGATGGAAGAAATGAGTAGTCACGTGACATTTGTTAATAAGTTCAACAACTAAAAAATAACAATTAATTGTTAATTAGGTTGTTTTGGGGCAGTTGGCCCCCATTAAAACTGCCAGAATTTGTCACTGTGCGTGTAAACTAGATGTTCTGAACTATTCCGTTTTACTTGAATACTCGATTCCCGTACGTAGGACGGACCAACAGCTCGTTTAAATATAATAAGCTGTTTCAAATATTTGAGTGGATTTAAAAGTATTAATCTGTTCAAACGTAAACAAACATTTTTTCTATAAGAATAACATGGAAACTTTAAAGGCCACTGGGGCAGAGACCTGATAGAATTTCAAGCATTTTTTTATTTGATTGCAAATCAGCGTGCAAAAACCTATCCAACGACACATTGGACATGGTGAACGTTTACGTGAGTCCTTGAAAATATTTATCACAAAATTCATGTTAGCCTATTAAATATATAGAAGTTCATGTTCATCCATATCTTGTACATAAAAAAGGTTTCACAAAATTGACCCGAGACCTATAAGTATTTTTTATGTTGCTATTCATTAATACAGTAATTGACATCGAATTATAAATAAAAAAGAAGAATATTGTTACAATAGCGTCTTCATAATTTTCTTAGTCATAGAAGCGTCCTTAAGTTGTTTGCTTTTAATTTTAAGTTGTCACTTGTAATGCGTGGGAAGTTGTCTTCCTGCCCGGAAGTGCTAAAAGTGTTATGCCAAAAAGAATAAACGAACGCTCGTTATGTCGCTTGCCCACTTGTTCTGTGTGCATGTTCGTGAGATGACCTTGAGTAGAGCGAGGCGAGAGAGAGTTAAAGTAAATAACGCACTTGACGAGGAGACTCCCCGTTTTGGCAGTTGACTACTTGGCCAGTGTGTATTGGTGTGCGAAGTGCGACTGTGGCGCTGCCCTGGTGGATAATTATTCAATCAGAGTGTATGTTGTAACCATACTAAACGGGGAGATTAGAAAAAAACCACCAAAACGGGATCTACGACTCCCCAATAGGCCTCCTGTACGCAAGAAAAAGCAAAGACCAAACGGGGTCTCCCCGTTTGGATTCGCCTCCCCGTTTCGTGCTGTGCGAACTTGCAAATCTCCCCGTTTGCTACGTCCTACAAACACACACACACACACACGCACACACACACGCACACACACACACACACACATATATATATATTAGTAGATATATTCATGTCACTTCTGGGCCAAAAAAGGAGCCACTCAAAAATTAAATGAATTTTCCTATTTTTTTATACAATATGCTATATTTTTTACCCTTTTAGGTCAATTTCTAACATTTTCATATTTTTCTAGAAAAAGTATACAATTTTGATGAAATTTTCATGAATATGTCTATATTTTCCATAAAATTTACTACAAAACAAAATGTTTTTAAAAACAAGTAAAATTTTAAAATTTAATGAGTAGTTTTTATACAAATTTAACTAAAACAGTTTCGTTATCTTTGAATGTTTTAATTTCAGTAATAATTAAGTTTAAATCTTTTTTATTTAATTCTTTAATTGTTTTTTATCAAATATATTAATAAATCTATGAGGTAAATGAACTTTACATTTTTCTAATTCAACAATAATTGTTGGTCCATATTTATCTTTAACTTTTTCAAATTTTTCTATTTTATATTTTGTATTCAATTCTAAACTTTTTATTGGTTTATATTCTTTGAATTTACATTCTCCAATATTATTAATCTCTTCTAATAGATCCATTTATTACAAAAAATAATTATAGAAATTTTAAACAGTTAATAATTGAAATATATGAAAAGAATTTTAAATATCACACAACAGTTTGTTAGAACTGTTGTGTGATATTTAAAATTCTATTTTTTAAATAATATCTGATGTATCACTTATGTTATCAGAAAAACCATTATGTTAATTTATTATGCATGGATCATTTAAAGTTGATAGATGTTTTAAGAATTTTAAAAAAATATCATCAAATTCTGGTTTTATATAAAAATTTAATTCTAAAAGTTTAAAAATCATTGGTAATAGTTTTTTAAATGATATATTTCTTTTTGTAAAACTGAAATATGCATTAAAAATTACTGTAATATTTCTTTTATCTTCAAAATTTAATTCAAAATCAATATTGAATATTTTGTTTAAGAATTGATAGTAAAATATCCAGTTTGTATAATTTCTTTGTTTTAAGAATAATTTTATATTTTTAGGTGTTATTTCAAAACTATTGTCTAAAATACATAACGTATAGATTTCATTGATTAATTGTTGTGTGCGATATGGTTGAAAATGATTAAATTCTCTTAAAATATTTATAAGATGTTTGTTTTTATTTTTTCGTTTATTAATCTTTTTTTCAAAAATAATTTTTTTACATATATTACATCCTATATAATTTTTAGTAATTGTAAAGTTATTAAAATTACGACATTTATAACATATATCCATTTATATATAAAATGTTTATATCTAAATGGAAGAACTTATTCAGTGTCATAAATGTAAGAAGAAAACTAAAAATATTAATCCAGAAATTGTTGAAATGAAGAATGGTTTGTTTAGAATTGCTACTAAATGTTCAATTTGTAAAACAAATAAAAGTAAAATAATTAAAAAGGAAATTAAACCAATAATAAAAAAGGAATTAAATAAAAAAGATCAAATAATTGAAGCTAAAGAAATTCATGCTCTAATAAGAAAAAAATTTCGAAAAAGAAAAATAGTTACATTAGGTATTGATGATTTATGGGCAGCTGATTTAATCATTATGAAAAATTATGAAAAAGAAAATGATGGTTATAAATACATGTTGAATGTTATTGATACATTTTCTAAATATGTTTGGTCAAAACCATTGAAGAAAAAAGATGGAAAACATGTATCTATAGCATTTGAACAAATAATTAAAGATTCAATAAAAATTGGCCATAAACCACCAAACTTATTACATACAGACAAAGGATTAGAATTTGTAAATAAAGAATTTAATGGAATTTTAAAGAAATATAATATTAAAATGTATCATACAGAAAATGAAGAAAAATCAAGTATTATTGAAAGATATAATAGGACTCAAAATGAAAAAATGAAAGTTTTATTTGAAATTAATAAAAATTTTAGATGGATTGATATTCTTAAAGAAATAGTTAAAGAATATAATAATTCATATCATTCAACAATTAAAATGAAACCAATTGAGGTAAATAAAGAAAATGAAAATGATTTATTAAATACAGTTTTTAAATATATCCCACCAAAAATAATTACAAAATCTAAATTTAAAATAAATGATAGAGTTAGAATAGGAAACAAAAAATCAACTTTTTCAAATAAATATAAAAACAATTGGTCAAGAGAAATATTTGTTGTTTCCAGAATTAATAATACAAATCCTGTTACATATAGTATTAAAGACTTGAATGATGAAGATATACTTGGTAGTTTTTATGATTACGAATTGAAGAAAACTAATTTGTAAAATTTTATACTATATAAATGGAGAAGGAATGTTCAAAGTGTAAACAATTAAAAAATATTAATAATTTTTATAAAAATAAAAAATATAAAGATGGATTACTTTCATATTGTAAAGAATGTGATTTAATTTATAGAAAAAAGTTATATGATAATATTATAGTAGAAGAAAAAAGTGAAAAAGTATGTTTGAATTGTAAGGAAACAAAAGATATGGAAAATTTTCATAAACATTATTATAGTAAAGATAAAAAATTTGCAATTTGTATTGAATGTGTTAGAAAAATGATGAGAGTCACAACCCATTGTGAATGTGGTAGAGATTTAAAATGGCTTAGTTATCTTCAAAAACATTTACAAACTAAAATTCATAATAAAAACATAAATAAATTAGAAAATTCATAAAAATAATATTAATTTTTGAAAGTATTATTAAAAAAAAATACTGGTTTTAAAAAAGTTTAAGTTTTATTTAAAATACTTTTATAATTTTTAAATTAACACATAAATATTTATCTTAATATTTATATTTTACAACAATAATTTTTTCAAATAAAATTATTCTTAATAAATCGTGCACATTTTTCTTCTAATAAATGGAGCGTACAAATAAAAATATATTATGCCCTTATTGTAATAAGAATATATTATCTAAAAATTATAATAGACATTATAATTCAAAGAAACATTTTGAAAATAAAACTAAATATGAAACTGAAGTTAATAACTTAAAACTTTGGTGTAAACAAAATAAAATAGTTGATTATCAAAACGAAAATTTAGATCAATTAAAAGAATTAAGGAAGTCATATGATCCAACAAATTATTCACTATTTAACAGTGAAAAATTAAAAGAAATTGCTAACAAATTATCTGTTAGAAATGTTGACAATTTAAATAGAGATGAACTAATTAAAAGATTAAATAATATCAAACAAAATCCTAATAATCTAAAATATAGATCATTACAATTTATTCAAAATCTATCAATTAAAAATGGTATTAAAATAAAAGATAAAACTAGAAAAGAATTGATTGGATTATTAACTGATCATTTAAAAAATAAACCAATTCTAAAGGAAAATGTAATAAATATTCAGGAAGTGTCATCATTAAAAGGTTATTTTCAAGAGTATTATTTAACAAATTCAAATGATGATTTAGATATATCTGAATATTTAGAATCACAAAGAAATGAAATTAAAAAATTGATTGAAAAACAAGAATTTAAAAATAAAAGAGGTCAGTTATCATTATCTTGTGAATATGAAAGACAATTAGTAAATGGTGATAGTCAAAAAACCCAAATGTATTATCCTTTAAGAAGTTCAGATATATTAAACACTGATGAATTTATTGATGATCAATTTAACGGGTGAATGGTACAGTTGTTGGCACCTTAAGACAAATTTTCTGTTTAAAGTTTAACCGTTTACAGTGGAATCAGAATTTTGGTGATTTAAGTTGTTGAATACATTGTTTGAAGGTTTAAAATTCTATAGGAATTATTGTATTTTCTTTTCTTGTGTTACATCTATTTTTTATAACAAATTTAAAAAAAATTTACATAGGGCACAGTTGTTGGCACACATTTCATAGTCATTGGCACCCTAGGGGCACAGTAGTTGGCACTGAATATTTTTATGTATATTCCTAGTTATTTGTGTATTTCTAGCATTATGACTAATTTCTAAAATTACCTGAAAGGAAATAAGTAAGAAGTGAATGAAAATACATAACAAATAGTCATAAAAATGTATTTGTATGTCATAAAATATCGAAAAAAGTATCGAAAAAACAGGAATAAAATACTGTTCTTGTTCGTTTGTCAAACAGGAATAAAATACTGTTCTTGTTCGTTTGTATATAAACCGCTTGTATATAAAACAAGAAAGTTCAGTTTCAGTGTAGGCTAAATCCCACCTAAAAAAATTAAAAATTCGAGCCTAAATCGTTTAAAATGTCATCGCCAAATTTCAAACAAGGCTGACAGATAAACACAGGGTCATTTTTGTCAATTAGACCACTTTCACTGACAACACATGTCACATGGTAAACCTTGTCACACAAATCACACTCTGCAGCTTACACTTTTCTTTCCCAAGCTGGATGTAGGGGTAACTTTATCAACAAGTGCAGGACTGGCTTGTTTTTTGTCATCATGTTCAGAACTGCATTGTTCTTCAAACTTCTTTAACATTTCCGATTTATAATTTTTATTCTTTAACAATTTAATGTCCTTCATAGTTAACACTTTTTGGCTTTCTTTTTTTGCACTATTAGACTCATCTGTTTTTTCACTTCCAACACTGAAACCAACATTAGGCCTAGGTTTCTTTATGGCAATAGCATTTTTTTGTTTGCTCGTTTTAACCATTTGATTTTCTTTCTTCAATTTTTTTGACATTTTGTTTTCTTCTGTTTTCTTCCTTGCTTCTTCTCTTTTTCTCTTTCGCTCAGCTTTGGCTAAATCTTCTTGTTTCTTCTTTTTTTCCTTCTCTGTAAAAAGCTCCTTCCATTTCTTGGAAGTTACTACAAAGGGCACCCTTTCAATTACTTTAGTTCCTTTACGTTTAGGGGTTTCTGGCCATGTCAAAACGTCAGATAGTACTGAAGTGTTTGCACTACTTTGGGTTAAAGGAGTAGACTCACCTTGAGCTACTGGCGTAACAACACTTTTGCTTGGCCGATCCAATAACTCCTTTGTTGGAGTTGAATAGTTATGTTCCAACTGTATATTATAATCTGCAGGCATAGATATTTCAGAAATATCTTCTGTCTGGGTAGACTTTTCAGTACACTTAGGCCTATTCTTCATGGAATGTGCTTTAGGCCTACCTCTCTCAAATTCCTCCCATAGTCTGTAAAGAAGGTAAAACTCATTAGGTTTCTGCTCATTTTGGACTACACGCTCGATGTTCTTGAACTCAGTCAACATCTGGTCTCCTATTATTAGTTCAAATGAGCTCTTGGTCATAGTTGGAGAATCAAGATCATCGTCACAGTCAGTAGTTCCCAGGACAGCAGAATCTTTACCCAAGCATTTAGAAAAATCGATCTTGTTTACATCCCATGGACACAGGCCACAGGCTTTAAATCCATTTTCAAGTGTCTTGGGTTTCACAGTGGGTATGACATCTTTCAAGATTGGAGCAACATTTAATTTGGTTATGGCATCATTCGGGTGAGTTCTGCGCCACTCCATGACACCCTGCTTCCAATGATATTTGATAGGCCTAAAAGCAGCAACATCAGCTGGTTGAAGAATCCTCGTCGCATTTGGATATAGGGCAACCACTACAATTTTCAGTTCTGTACAGAGCTGGCTCAATTGATAAGTGAGATGGGTTTTATGTCCATCCACAAATAAAATTACAGGTAACTTTACCTTTTCCTTAATCAAATAGTGGTTGAATACATTTCCTATGTATTCAAAGAATACCTCGGCCTTCATCCAGCCACTATCACTATGGCCGATCCCCCAGTGATTTGGGACGGATCGAACAATATCTGTAGGAATCCTCTTGTATGGATATATGATCATTGGAGGCACTACCTTCCCTGATGCAGAAAAAGTAAACATAACAGTCACAGCGGGATATTATTTCAGAAAAATATGAATTGAATGATGAGATGATTAGATTGTTTCAAAATAAATTGAATTGGGAAAAAATTGCTAAATATCAAATTTTGAATGAAAAGATTATTACTGAATACATAAATTATCAGTTAAAAGATCATATTGATTTGATTTGTAAATACCAAACATTATCTCAAAACTTTATTGAAGAATACAAATATATGTTGGATTGGGAATTACTTATTGAAAACCAAAACTTATCTGCTAAATTTATTGTTGATAATGTTCAAGAAATTCAATATTTTAAAGATAAAAATGATTATGATACTGTTGATTAAACATTTTTCAGTTGATTAAATAGATTTCAGTTGATTAAAATTCAAAATTAATAAAATTTTACTTGTTTTAAAAAACCTTTTTCTTTCCATATTTTTTCATAAATTTTTCCTTAATAAATGGCTAATACTTGAAATTGAAAGAGCTGAATATAAAAATTTTTATCCTTTATCTAAACTACATTTGAATGAACCAAACAAAAAAACTGAATTTAATATTGATTTTGGTGATGGATTTTGTTCATCTAAGTTTCAATTTTATATTTCAGGATCATTAAAAAAATCTGATGATAAAGACTATAGTGCTACAGATAATGTAAAGTTGATTAATAATTTTATACCATTCTTATTTTCAAAAATTGAAATTAGAAAACATAATAAATTAATTGAGGAAATTGAATATCCTGGACAATTGAGTACAATAAAAGGTACTGTTACTTATTCAAAAACAGAAGCAGTATCCAACATTTGTAATGGATTTCAATCAGATTTCAAAAAAACATTTGAAGCTGTGGGTAATCTATCACATTTTGGATTAGGTTTCTTTGAAAATGTTAATGTTCCAATATACAAAGGAGGATTCAATATATGTTTTGTTAGATCTGAAGATAATGATGCTATTTTTAGATGGAAAACTAAAAAAGTTGATGGAACTTTTGATGATACTACATTACCAGGTGTTGGAAAAGTAATTATTGATGACTTTTTCATTAGAGTTCCAATAATTGAGTATAAAACTACAAGTAAAATTCAATATATTAATGAAATAACTAAAAAAGAAAAAATACTATTTCACTTTAATCATTGGCAATGTATTGAACAAAAGACAATAACTGGAAAAACAGTTAGTTTTGATATAACAAATATTTATCGAAACATCTATAATCCAAAATTTATAATAATTAGTTTTCAAAAAGGTAGAACTAATGATCAATTATATGACACTTCAAAATTTGATAGTATGTATATTAAAAATATTAGAGTAAAATTAAATGGTCACTATTATCCTGATGAATTAATGAATCTAGATATAAATAATGGAAAATTTAGAACTGCATATCAAATGTATCAAGATTATAAAAAGGTTTATTATAACAATAGTAAAATGTATTATGATCCAACAGAATTCATTGAAAATAGACCATTGTATGTGATTGATACAACAAAAACTCCTGTTAATATTTCTGGTTCAAAGAATGATATTATTATAAATATGGATTTTGATTATGATATAACTGTTGCTAGTAAAACTAATTGCTATGTGGTTGTTGTGTCTGAAAGATTATTAGAGTATAATGTGATTAAAAATGATATAACTGAAATCAAATAAAATTATTATAAAACCACCATTTATTTACTACTTTTTGACATATTTTTCAAAATATTATTATATTTTATAAATAATGAGACTACTGTTGTTAATTTAAAATTTGTTTCATAAAAAAATATTAATAAATAAAAATTGTTGATTTTCAAGGTCACAGGAAATGAATATTTTAAATTTTATTATTTAATAAATTTGTACTTACCTTATAGATATATCATACCAAATTTCATGTAAATATCTTAAAAAACAAAAAAGTTATTAAGGTTTTTAGTTTAAGGGTAGTTCACCCTAAATTGGAAAATTTTAGTAAAAACATTAATTTTTAACATAATTATTCATAATTTTTAAGTTTCAGAATTTTTTGATAATTTTTTCAGTAAAATAGTTTAATAAAAACATACATTAGTTCACTTTTCTTTGATTTAGTTCAGTAAAAGTGCACATTTTCCAACTAATCAGTAAAACACTTGAACAAAATATGATTCCGATAAAACCACTTTAGATAAAATAGTTCACTTTTAGAGAAAATTTTCTTTAAAAGATAAAAAATAGTCCACTTTTAGTGAACTGTTTCTTTAAAAACATTTTGTTTTGTAGTCAATTTTATGGAAAATATAGACATATTCATGAAAATTTCATCAAAATTATATACTTTTTCTAGAAAAATATGAAAATGTTAGAAATTGACCTAAAAGGGTAAAAAATAGAACATATTGTATAAAAAAATAGGAAAATTCATTTAATTTTTGAGTGGCTCCTTTTTTGGCCCAGAAGTGACATGAATATATCTACTTATATTTCTATATATAGATATATATACATACATAAAAAAATTTGAACGAATGGTATTTTTGGCCTCTTGGAGATATCAAAATGAAAAAGTAAATCGGTCCCGGGCCTAGGTCTTACCATGAGACCTACGGTAATAGCTACTTCCCTATAGGGAAATTCGCAAAAAACCACTAAAGTTGTTTTTGGTGGGCGGTTATGTTCAGTAGGCCTACTTATTAATACTTATAATCAGCCGCACATTATTTATTTTAAAACTCTTTGATTTAATGTTCATATTCATTTTACCAGCTGATGTTTAATTATTGATTGATACTGTTTATATCTCAGTGTTAAAAATGTGTTTTTCTTAAAATATAGTTCAACTATTTTTCAATCTATTATTTCTCTTATTCTTACCTAAATACAGTCCACTTATTAATTATCACACAATGACAGAGCCATTTTTCTCAGACGTGTAAAGTCCGCTGGATGTTATTCAAATAAGATTATTAATACGATTATCCAATGCTGTATTTGCATCTATGATTTAACCTAAAAATGTTGTATCAGTATCTTATAAACAAATATTGTAGGTAATTTGTAATTTGTACCTAGTTTTTTTTTTGTTAAAAATGATACAAAATTGGACTTGTTCTAATTAAGAAGGAGATTTTTGCCATCTAAAAAGTCAATTATAAGCCAATATAGGATGTTAATTCAATATTATTGAGCGAAGCGAAACGAAGCTCTTTGGGATCAACTTCAATGCAATCTTTATAACACCTAATCTAAATAACGGCTGAACATATTCTAGCCAAACTTGCCAAGGTTGTTTTGTCAAATGTTTGGATG
Source organism: Macrosteles quadrilineatus (assembly GCF_028750875.1). NCBI lineage: Eukaryota > Metazoa > Arthropoda > Insecta > Hemiptera > Cicadellidae > Macrosteles > Macrosteles quadrilineatus. The sequence goes on along the minus strand of NW_026542594.1, from coordinate 34,440,357 downwards.
GTTTGGACGTAACCAATTTTAATTTTTGATAATGCCTATATAATTTAAAAGTAACTCAAAGTTTTTAAATTTTAACATTGGCCTTATGGGTTGCCATGAGGGTTACAAAATAACGACGTAAATGTAAACAAAACAAAGAATCATAGCATATGTTAAAATCAAGCCACAACCTAAACACAGTACAAAGGAAAAGAATTCGGATGATTACAACTGATCAAATAATACAGAGAAAGTCTTAGGTATACATTTAAGTCGCAATTTGGAAACGACTACTGATAGAACCAATAGGTACAGTCATGGATCAAACAAACATACTTTCTTAGATACAGTATTTAATAGATTTTATTTACCTTGTTATAACCTTATTTAGCTCTGTTACAGAGCTAAATAAGGCTATAACAAATAACATTTTATCTTATACAATTTGTCGGTGAATCACATTCGAATGGATCTATCTCATAAATGGCAAACTTAAACAGGTCCACGTAGGAAGTGGCGAAGGAAGTAGTAAAGGCGAGAAATGCGGAGTGTGGGAAACGTTTGGGGCAGGTAGATAATTGTATCTAAAATACTAAAATGCTATTGGGGGGGGGGGAAACAAGTCCATGACGTAAGAAGTTGTGAAGGAAGTAGTAAAGGCTGACAGTGCGGGAACTGTCTGTGGCAGTTATATTAATGAATATGCAATCCTAAAATGCTCTGGGAAGGGAGAGAAACTGGTCCAAGACGTAGGCAGTCGTGAAGGAAGTTGTAAAGGTAAACAGTTCGGAGTGTGGGAACGCTTTTGGGCAGTTAGATTAATGTATCTGCAATCTTAAAATGCTCTAGGAAGGGAGATAAACAGGTCTACGACGTAGGAAGGGGTGAAGGAAGTAGTAAAGGCTAAGGGTGCTGTGTGAACGTGGGAACGCTTTGTGGCAGTTAGATTAATGACCACAATCCTAAAATGCTATGGGGATGGAGGGAAACAGCTCCACGTCGTAGGAAGTGGTGAAGTAAGTATTAATGGCTAGCAGGGCAGAGTTTGGAACATTTGCGTTTTGTATTATATCTATACACTTTTTTCATTCGTTGTTTTATTAAAAACCATAAAACTAATTGCTCCGCTCAACTGGCTTTCACTTTTATGAAAGAATCCTAGTTTTCAGTGTCCACAGAGACAACCACATTTGGGTCGCCGGAATTGTACCCCCCTGGAATTGTACCCCCTGGCGATCGTTGACGTCACGCCTAGGGGGGGTACAATTCCACCCCATACACTTTGATTTGAACGAAATCTAATCTATTTAATGTGGGCAAGTGATCAGTGAACCGGATAATTATATTAGATATTAAAAAGAGCAGGAGATGTACGGCCCGGAATTGTACCCCCCTGGAATTGTACCCCCCGGAATTGTACCCCTTGCCAACATCAAAATATTTACGTACGGGGTGGGATTGTACCCCCCTGGAATTGTACCCCCCATCAGAAATTTGAAATTGTATTTTATTAATTTTCTTTAAACCATGAACAACCTGATTAGTGATTACATTATTGCTTAGTTTGTTTTTACTTTAATTCTTTTTGTACACTATTATCTAATAACATAATACCTGAACATGAAATTTAACTTTTAATCTCCTTCAAACTTTGAAAATACACAAGACGAAGCCACAATCGCAGTACACATCATAGGTCAACGCTTTTTCTAAGAGGCTATTAATCAAACAATAATGTAGGCCCGAAGATATAGGGATTATTCTAAGAGCCATGACCTTCGGCAATGATTCTTCGTAAAGCAACAAATCGCTCACAAGTAAGTTAGTGACAGGGTTTCCGGTCATCTCAGAACCGATTTGGTTTCAAAAATGCACTGAATTCCCGCACTGCGTACTCGTTGCACAAGCATTGGTGACATGGTTGTGACACAAGCACAGGCAAAATTTGATGCATTATCATACTTCATTTACTTTGTACTTACACCAAAAATTGTTTGTCACACTGAGTACCAATCACCCTGTTTAGAATTGAAAACCGAAACAATATGAATTAAAAATCTATATCTGTACATTTTAAGCAGAGTCAATATTGTCATAGTCCAGTAATCAATATTTCGTAAATACAAAAATACCATTAGCTGCTTCCAAACAAAACAGCTGTGACAACACCACTTGCGACGTTGCCACTTCGAAAGAAGAAAGAAGTAAAAGTATATGTAGATATTTTTTAATGGTTTTATAGTGTTTATATGTAAATAGTAACATGACGCAATCTATCCGACATGTCGGTCAACGATGTAGAAGACAAGTATTTCAAGTAAGTATTAAGTATTTCGAAGGCCGCGGCCTGAGTTAAATTCGGCCGTGCACGTACAATCATAGCCTTCTTTAAATAGTTGTATATAGTATACAAGGCCGCGGTGAGCGAGAACAGGCAACGTCGCGTGTGTATTTATTTACGGTTACACTATTTTCCAGAGTTGACATGCTGATATTAATACAAATACAATATTGAAAGATTGAAAGTTAATTAACAAAAAGTATAACGAATGCAAGTGAAATGTTGAACAATATGAAAGGAGCACAACTACTTGCCTAATTAAATTAGCATCCCTTCTGCCTTTTCTCATGCTCATTTACTTATTTTTGTTGGTATGTTTTTTATTGTGTCTTGGTGCGCGATCGCCTTACTATTACAATGAATGGAAGAGTCGCGTACCGACTTGCTTATTCGCGCTTCTACTATCTAAAATAATTAGTAATGACAACATGCCATATCTTGTTACTACAACATGCCAGATAGATGCGTGTGCCTGGGTGCCAGAGTAATTACGAAAGCTCGATTCAAACTGAAATATACATGCAGTATTTTATAATCCACAGTGATCCGCCTTGTAAACGACAATGGCTTCATTGGGTTGGCCCGTACTTCGTCAGGTCTAAATAATCCCTCTCTAGCAAACGGTGCACCGAAACTCCCCCGCATACTATCTCGACCAAAAGGGTTCACTAATCCCCTAACCGAAACTCCCCCGCGAGGATGACAGGTCAGGTACCCCACCAGGTTTGTCATACTGCGTAATGACTCAAGAATGCCACCCACCAACCCCCTCCCATCATTGCACCAATGATGCTGGATGTCTATTGGTCAACTACATAACAAATAGCGAACTAAAAAATACCCTACCACAAAATGTGTATTTCAGTTTTGCTTATTCTGTAAACTTGGTGAAAGACAATTATTTTTTATTCTTTTTTTCTTTTTTACTCTTTTCCCGAGAAAAATTACAACAGAGTCATGTTGCTAGAGGTAATTTTTTCTCATTTAAAATGTTCAGATATTATGAACTAACAATTAAATATCAGTTGGTGCACCAAAACTCAAGAAAAACATAGTACAATTTTTTAAAACAAGTTACAATGTTTTTAAAGTTAAATAGCTTGTTGTAATGGTTATTACAGTCCAAGAACATTGTATTAATCAAGAGGGCGTATTGCTTGAAAACCATTAGTTCTGAATTTTTGTGGACTGGTTCGGGATATCGGCCCAATTAATAATCCAGGTTTGTGACCGCGTGTGACGACCGCAACGTTATCGTAAGTCAAAACAATCGCAAAATTTACGACTTGCTGTAATTCTTTGATGAATATTTGAAAAACGTTGTTTTTATTCTATGTAAAAATTTTCTTGTAAAAAATTTTTGTTTATGTTGTTATCTCAGGTTCTAAACGAGGCACAAAGGTTGTTTTGGTCTTAATTATTCTCAAAACCGTTTACACTTGGCGCATTATACAGTATCTCGACCCGTTGCCTATTCCAATGTCGTGGAGTCAGAACAATCAATAATTGGGGACAGGAAATAGTGAAATGAAAAACAATTTGAACAAAAGTCAATTTATAACAATAATAAAGATTTAATAGTATATTTCGTACCAAGGCCCGAAAATGAGGGTTTGCCGGCTCGAGATAGTTTTTAAGTTCGAAACTGAAGTCGAGAACTTAAATCGATCGAGAGCTGCAAAACCATTTCGGTCCGTGGTACGAACGCTTTTTTTCACCACGCTATAACCTATTACCACTATTCACCACAATAATTAATAATGCACACTGATAGTCAACACAACTAGGTACAACTTTAAGGTTATGTGAAGAACTAATTTGAGGAATCAGCAAAAATAATAATAAATAGTTGCTAGGTAGCGGTGACAATAAAATAATTCTATTGAAATGCTATGGGTACTGATTGTGTATTTAATATGCTTTCATGTTTTAAGAAAGTAAACGGGCAGCTGATTTTGCGGCCCCAGGGACGTAAAAACCTGCTCGGTCCCCAAATGACGATGACAGCTGGCATGGCCAGCAAAACGTAACTTTCAGCCACCAATTAACGTATTTAAAACATCTAAAAACATCATAGTGTTTTGAAAAAGACCACGCTATATTATTCTTATACGAATTTCACCATACACTCAAAATTGTTTATTGTTTTTCGGAAAAATCTGATTCTAATCACTATACAAAACTAGAATGAATAAATGCAAAGTCTTGAAAACTAGTGTACCTGTTGCTCGAATTCGAGCAATTGCGAAGCATTACAGGCGACTCGCGAAGATTGTGGAAATACTCACGATCTACACAACAGTTAGAAATAATCAAAATCTTTTGTAAATATCTTATCTTTTCTCAAAAAGCTGATCTTGTTTTAGCGAATTTCCCATATAGGGAATAAGCTATTACCGTAGTACTCACGGTAAGACCTGGACCCGGGACCGATTTTTTTTTTCGTTTTGAGGTCCCTAGAGGTCAAAAACACCATCAGTTCAAATTCATATATATATATATTTATATATATATATATATATATATATATTTATATATATATGTGTCCGTTAGCGCGATAACTCGAGCAAAAATGATCCGATTTTTATGAAATTTGGTACAAACGTGTAACCCTACGTTTATTCGAACGAGTTCGCGAACCAGCATGATCGGACCATGGGAACGGGGGTTTATGGGGGCTTTTATGGGGAAAAAATGGGTTTTTCCCATTTTTGACCCAAAAAACATAAAATTTTGCAATTTCTTTTAAAACTATTTTGTAGAGCTTAAAAAAACAAATAATTTAGTATATTGAAGCGTTATAATGCGCCTAATGGTTACGGAGAAAATTCCAAAAAATTGTAAATTTAAAATTCCCATGTTATTCTTATGGAGAATAAGTAAACTGTTGTAGTTTGCTTGTTTATAAACATATTTTGCCCAAATTTGGAAAATGTTTTTATTTCTTACTAACTATTAACATTTTACATAAAAAACACTTTTACCCTCCCTGTTGCAGCAAACCTAAGTATGTTTTAAACTGATTCTATTTAAATAGGGAATAAATGTGATAATTTTAAGGAGACATTTTAGTGTAAATCCATTCAGGGAAATGGAAATTCGCTTAGTCTGCAGGTTTGCTGCGGCGGGGGTATATTTTAGTGTTTCTACAAATTTTTCCCTCTCATAGCCGCATTAGGTTGTCTATAATAACGATTATAAATGAAAAAAACACATTATTTCTTTTCTTCTACTTGGTTGTGTTCAATGACTTTTTCTATTTTTCCATTGTTTGCAAATCGGTTATTTCAATGATTGCTCAAGAAATGTAGCATATTGTTAATTCAGTTTTATTTTTAGCGTGATATTAGGATTTTCCACTGATTTGGTAATAGAACATTATATTGCAAAACATGACACGATGCAGAATAAAATCGATTTTAAAATCAGAAAAACCCATTGCAAATACTGTACTTCATTTTGAAAAAAATAAATAAATCACAATTTAAATATTAATAGCTGTTTCATTAAAAAGTAGTGTAGAATTATGCATATGGTAAACAAATTTGAAGAGGCAACTTTAAAGGCTTCTGGGGCAGAGCCCCAAGGGAATTTACCTCGTTCCTCTTTTGATGGCTCATCTATAGACCAAGACCTTTCTTTAGAGACCCCTACCAAGTTTCTACGCCCAGCCATTCTCTCAAATTAGCTGGGACAAAAACCCAGTTTTTCCTCCATAAGAATAACATGGGATGGGAAATCAAAGGCCACTGGGGCAGAACCTCAAGGGAATTTACCACGTTTCTCTTTTGATGGCTCATCTAAAGACCAAGACCTTTCTTTAGACACCTCTACCGAGTTTCTACGCTAGCCGTTCTCTCAAAATAGCTGTCACAAAGAAAAACAGTTTCAAATTAATATATAGATTAAATTAAATTATTAAATAAAATCCTCTATTGTGTATACCAATCCTGCTGGCTTCCAACTTTAATGTTATGTTCTTTTAGGTAATTTTAGTTTGTGTTCCTTAAATTACCACACGATGAAATAAAAAAATAAAGTGGTCCTGGTCTTATGTCTTATACCTTGGTAATAACGTCTTCCCTAATAACAGGTAATAACAGGGGAAGCCAAACAACAACAGTTTACTTATTCTTAACAAAATAAAACGTACAACTCCTCACGTTGACAACTAACAGATTATTCAGGAGGGGGTTTTAAATACGTCAATGTAAAAATATGTGACCGATAATAAGTTGGAAAACAAAGTAGAAAACCTCAATGAATTCCAAATAACGAAAGCTGTGATGTTTGTTTACATTTGGAATACCAATGGTGCACTAAGTACTAAAATTAAATGTTAATGACTAGGGAAATACCTGGGACTTTTATGTCCAAACAAAATGAATACTTTGTGCGAAAACGGAAATTTACATTTTATAATATCCACCAAAGCAATCTGTAACGAGTCGCCGTTAGTTACCTTATCACGTCTTGTTTTTGTGTCTCTTAAATTGTGTTTTCGGTAAATTACCACCTTGTATCCGAGATCGCAAGAGATGATAACAAACAGCGTTGCCATAATCGTGGGAGATGACGACAAATTTGCTGTGATCGTTTGGGATAACTGTGATGTTCTTGTGATCGCAGGATATACCTGTTGCCTTCCTTAGTGACTTAATAAAAGGCCAAGCAATATGGAATAAACGTTTACGAAATTAACGCTGAGCTTGATTCTTTCATGGACAAAGCTTCTAAATAATTTTATAACGCAAGCTGATTGATTTTTTTTAAATCGATACAAGCGGTGCAAATCCTAACAAACTTTGTTTTCAAGAGGAGTCGCAAGCAGTGAATTTCGGCTTAGTTATATAAATTTGTAATACTTACCTTTTGATTACTGCGCATTGGCCTAATAACTGAGCTAAACTTGTTTGTATACAATAATTATGCTATAAGAATGGAATGGTTATTTGGGGGGGCCACCAGTTGACCGACAAGATACTTGGTCGTTTTGCCACTAGACCGTCTTTTTTAATTAAATAGATAAATACTGAAAACCAGTACGTCGACAAGTTATTTCATCGTCAGTCCAGTTGACCGGCCTGTAAAACTAAATTATTATATACGAGAAACCAACTTGTCGTCAATCGACCCGGCCGACATACCACTTGCTCGTCTTTTAGGTGGGGATGTGTTGAGCAGCAGTGCCAGCGGCGCGCGCAGCTGTAGAGGGCGCTGTAGGCGTACCAACTTCTGTATCTTGTAGCGGCGGTTTTTATTCCGACGATTTCCAGCTATCACAATGCAGCGGACTAGTGAGGTTTTTTATTACGTGTAATTGTTTGTTTCTCAATCGATATTTGTTTATATACAGTACAGTGAATATAAATATGCCAATATTAATTTACTTCAATTAAATGCACGTTTTTTATCTACTACATTTAAATTATTGAAGAATTACATGAAATCTATTTGTAAAAACTGACTGAACATTTCATTACAGCTAAGAAAGTGGTGTCAATAGGATAGTTAAATTAGAATTCTCCGCGAACAAAGATAAAATGTTCAGATCATCTTCTATATAATTAATTGGCCAACACGGAATTTGTCGGTTGAACTCCTCCACCATTTCTTAAACGATTTTATCTATTGACGTCTCATTAGAAAGAGCGTGTTGCGTAGATTTGCAAACTGACCTTACATTTTTTTAAAAGCCACTTGGGCTCTGCCTCATTGGCTTTTAAAGTTCCCATGTTATCCTTATGAAGAACATATTTGTTTTCATTATGATCAGCTGGGTATTATATTGCTGGTAATATTTAAACTGCAATTCCTTTGAAATGCGTCCTACAAAAATTAAATCCTTAAAAATTAAATCATTAAAAGGACCCATTTGCCAATTATCTATATATTAATTTGAAACTGTTTTTCTTTGTGACAGCTAATTTGAGAGAACGGCTGGGTGTAGAAACTCGGTAGGGGTCTCTAAAGAAAGGTCTTGGTCTGTAGATGAGCCATCAAAAGAGAAACGTGGTAAATTCCCTTGGGGCTCTGCCCCAGTGGCCTTTAAATACCCATCCCATGTTATTCTTATGGAGGAAAAACGGGGTTTTGTCACAGCTAATTACAGAGAACGGTTGGGCGTAGAAACTTGGTAGTGGTCTCTAAAGAAGGTCTTAGTCTGTAGATGAGCCATCAAAAGAGAAGCAAGGTAAATTCCCTTGGGGCTCTGCCCCAGAGGCCTTTAAAGTTCCCTCTTCAGATTTGTTTACATTACGACCATAATATGCATACATTTACACTACTTTTGAATGAAACAGCTGTTAATATTTAAATTGTGATTTACTAAATTTGTCAAAATGAAGTATTTGCAATGGGTTTTTTTCTGATTTTAAAATAGATTTTATTCTGAATCGTGCCATGTTTTGCAATATAATGTTCTATTACCAAATCAGTGGAAAATCCTAATATCACAGTAACTCTTAAAATTATTTCTTATGGAGTTAACTTATATTATATTATATCTATTGTATGGGTTGGTTTCTGCCTTTTTTACCACTTCTTGGAGATTGCACGTAGACGATATTCTTTGGCGTAGGCCTATTGCATTTGTAGTAGACGATTACTTGGTGACTTGAACGAATGGTACGACAAATGTCTATTTCAAAGCAAGGTTATGACTACCTTATACAGAGTCGTCGTACTTGGTCCTCGGAGACCTGTGCGTGGTTGACAGTCGTCTGTCTCGTGCCCTCGTAGTGGGTATGATCGACTCCCTGACTCGACTGTCAGGTAACGTGAAGTCTGCTCTCTCGTGTCCTGGCCTCGACTGTCTCGAGGAGCTGCGTGTGGTGCAACGGCCGGGGACGACGCTTGTGCGCAGGTCCAGTTGGGCATGCGCAGAGCGCCCGGCGCTGTGCGAATGGAAGCTGCCGACTCAAACGTTGGCGGGATTTACAAATTGACATTTGTGACATTGTATTGGAGCTAAATCGGCCCCTTACACAAAAATTCTTATGGCAAAATTTAACATGTTACACCCTCCCCTACCTTTAAGAAACAAAAGAAAACATGAAAAAGAAAAGAGATCTTTCTTACTCATGAGTACCCGAATACGACACTTATCTGATCATAAGATTAATCTTATACAAGATTAAGAAGTGGTAGCTTGACAATAAGAAAATATTTACAGTATCATAGTGACATGGTTTGAATCAGGACTTATTAGGGTTGTCTTAAGCCTTGGGAATAGGGTTTCAAGTCCTTTGCGTGGGCCCTGCCTACGATTCTTCGTTGGTTGTCACGTAACACAAATATGTTCGCGCCCTCAGCGGCGTGAATAACGAATGGTCCATCGAATTTCGGGGCTAATTTACCGGAAATATAGTCCACCGCAGATGACAACGTATGTGTTCGTCGAAGAACAGATTGCCCAATCTTGTATGGATTTTCTCGGTGGCGGAGGTTGTAGAGCTTGCCTGTTAAATGCGTTCCGGAGATTTTCAGCACATTTTTCTTGTAGTTTCTTGATCGTTGCCACTCGAAGTTGATGAAGTTGTTGTGTCGATGGTAGATTTATGGAACTTTCTTCAATAATTTGGGAACTTAATGACAAAGGAGTACGGAGCTCTCGTCCGAAGTTCAGCATGGCTGGGGTAAACTTTGTTGAATCATGGACGACAGTATTTAAGGCAAACCGGAACTCGTCTAGATGATCATCCCACGATCGGTGGTCTTCTTGAACATACTGGGAAATCATGGTCTTAATAACTCGGTTAATTCGTTCTGTAGGGTTTGCTTGTGGACTGTAAGGTGCTGTCGTTTTATGCTCGATACCCCAGTCTTTTGTCAGCTTCTGAAAAATTGTCGACACGTACTGTGTCCCATTGTCTGTCAGTATACACTCCGGGGTACCGTTTCGTAGGAGTACTAGTTCTACAAATTTCTTAGAAATTTGCGTTGCCGTTGCGTTTTTCAAAGGAGCTATCTCAACCCATTTACTAAACGTATCTTGAAAAACTACGATGAATCTATTTCCTTTCTTCGTTCGTGGTAATGGGCCCATAATATCACTCGAGACTGTATACCATGGTCCTTGAGGTTTCCTGAAATACATTTTGCAAAATGCCTTACGTTGCTCAACTTTATAGCGTTGACAACTTTCACAACTTCTAACATAAATCGTATCCATACGTAATCCAGGCCAGAAATAGCTTTGAGCTATCCTTTGGATCGTTTTGTTGCATCCTAAATGTCCCGCAGTGGGTTGGTCGTGACATTCTCTTAGGACTTGACGTATTTGATCATCAGCAATACACAATTTCCACTATTTTGTTCGATCTAGATCACCATTCTTCAAGCGGAATTTTCTGTAAAGTTTCCCGTCACGGATCGTGTAGTTCTTATGTCTTGAAGGATTTTTCGTAACAGATTGGAACATTTTGCTGTACCAATCGTTGGGCTGTGGCATAGGATCATCTTCGATTTGTTCTCCTTTTTCTACCACACAAGTGCGGAGGTTCTTACATTGTTCACTTTCATTCACTGGGTGTCTCGACAATGCATCCGCTACTTTGTTTAGCGCTCCTTTTCTATACTGCACTGTAAAGTCATACTGTTGCAGTTCAAGAACCCATCGCGCTAATCTTCCAGAAGGTTTTTCGAGGTTCATCAGCCATTTCAAGGCTTGATGGTCTGTTATTGCTATGAACTTATACCCTTCGATGTAAGGCTTGAATTTCTTTACTGCCCATACTAAGCTCAAACACTCTTTCTCAGTTGTAGTGAACTTTTTCTCATTATCTGAGAGTAATCGACTGGCGTAGGCTATAACTTTTTCGTTTTTCCCAGAGTTTTGTGTCAGAGAAGCTCCTAAGCCATGATTTGAGGCATCTACTTGAATAACAAACGTTTGGTTGAAATCCGGGCATGAAAGAACTGGTGTTTTTGTCAGTTTTTCTTTCAGTGTAGCAAAAGCAGTCTCCTGGTCGGAACCCCATTCCCATCGTACATTTTTCTTTGTAAGCTTCGTTAGAGGGGCTGATATCTTAGCAAAGTTTTCAACAAAGCGACGGTACCATGAGGACAATCCGATGAAACTTCTTACATCTTTCGGACATTTAGGTGTAGGAAACTCTGTAATGGATTTTACCTTTTCAGGATCGGTTTGGATACCTTGCTCGTTAATTACGTGTCCAAGGTATTTCAATTCCTTTCGACAAAACTTACTTTTTTCTTCATTCAAAATAAGTCCTGCATCCCTGAGTTTCTTGAAAACCTTACTCAATAGTGTTAAATGTTCCGAGAAGGTTTTAGACACCAACACCAGGTCATCTAAATAAGCGAAAGCATGAGGCTCAAATTCAGGACCAATGATTTGGTCTAGTAGGCGTTGAAATGTAGCGGGAGCCGAGTGAAGTCCAAAAGGTAAAACTTTGAACTGAAAGAGACCTCTTCCTGGGATCGTAAATGCCGTTATAGGACGACTCTTTTCTTCCAATGGAACTTGCCAGTATCCTGACTTAAGATCAAGTGTACTAATGTACTCAGCTTGTCTCAGTTTGTCTAAAATAGCTCCAATCTGAGGTAGTGGATATGCGTCACGTTCACTTACTTGATTAACTTTTCTAAAATCAATACAGATCCTTACTTTACCACCAGGTTTCTTTACGACTACTAACGGACTACTCCATGGACTATTTGATGGTTCGATTACATCATCAGCGAGCATTTGATCAATTTCCTTCTCGATAATCGCCTGCATCGCAGGGTTTCGGGGATAGTACCGCTGCTTGATGGGATATTCTGATTTTACTCTAATACTATGTTGGATTAAGTTCGTACGACCCGGAACTTCGTTAAATAGAGCAAGTTCTTTATCGAGAAAACATTCTAGTTTTTCGTTCTCTTCTTTTGAGAGAGGTGTAACAGCATTACACTTCAAAATGTTCGTAGCTCCTGTTGCAGGTGTAACACTGGATTCGTTACAGTTAACTGTAATCAATTCTAGAGGAATAATTAGGTCCATTCCTAGTATTATGGGTACAGACAGATTAGGTACCATTATAGCTCGAACTCGAGTTTCTTTATTTCCAACTGAACATTCAAATTCAAAAACTTCGTCAACGGTACGTGTAGATTGGTCGGCCAGACAAATATTTGTTTTTACCATCTGAGGTTTTATATCATGTTCTCGAAGATAATCGGCAACATCAGTTCCGATTAGAGTGATCATTGAGCCCGTGTCTATCAAGGCATTAAAATTTACGTTCTGAATTTCGACTGTAATGAAAATCCTGTTTTCCGATTCATTAACTTTGGAACACGTGTTAAAATTGAAATTTTTAACTTTGTTTAGCCAATTTTCCCACTCTATTGAGGTGGTTTTATTGTAGCGAGACTCGGTCCACCTCTTGTTTTCCGGTCTCGATCTGAGTTTCCCGCCTTACACGGACATTTTGTGGTTAACACACCCTCTCTTTTGCAATTAAAACACCTTATAACTTTTGGGTGTCGACAGTCCCGAAATCTGTGTCCTCGTCCATCGCAGTTCCAGCAAACGTAGTCCTCTGAATTGTTGGCATTATTGTTACCATTTCCTTCATTACGCTTTAAGCTTTCTACATATCGTGTTTCTTCTTGAGATTGTCTCACAGGTCGGCTACTGTTAGGGTAGAAAATGTTGGGAGGAGGTGTCCTTTGAGCAAACGTCACACGTGATTGTTGTTGTGAGCTGTTGGTAGGACTGTTTGTTCTACGAGTCACTTCCTTATTTTGAAAGATAGTTTGCTGTGTTGGCTTGTGTTCCTTAAAGTAAGGTCGGGATTCGATAGCATCAACTTTATACGGAGTAAATGCTTTATTTCGTGGATTGTATGCAGTTTCAGTAAACAATGATTGAGCATGATTAGGCGGCGGCCGAAAACTTCTTTTATCACGTAGATAACTCTCATAATCTTCGGCTAGCTTTACTAGATCGTCCTCGGTGTAACAGTGGTTACGTCTTACTGTTAACTTGTATTCTGGTCGCATGTTAGTGAACAGACGGTCGAGTATATCGTCCTGTGTATAACCTCCTCTTCTACGCATTAGCGTGGTTAGAGCAACAACAAACTTCCTAATTGATTCATTTTCACCTTGGGTCCTCTTCTCAATTTCTTCGGTAAGTTTTCTACGGTAGTCTGGAGGGAAATAATTTTCAGCGAAGCTAGTTACGAATTCATGGTAAGTGGCCCATTGCGCCTTCTTATTCCGGAACCATAGTAAAGCGTCTCCTTTCAACATCTCGGGCATTGCTTTAAGCAGAAGTGGCGGTGGTATATCATAAGATTCGGCTAACTCATTTAGTCTCTCGATAAACAATACTGGTTTACTGGTTTACAATACTGGTCGATGGGGTGTTCACCATCGAACTTTAAGTTCCATTTCCGTACTTGATTGCAAACTTCTGCCACAGCATTTAGATTTCTCGTCGGAGCATAGCTTTTAGCAAATATTGTCGAAGCATCAGGTAATGTGTACGCTGACCTAGGTTCAAAATTACGTTCTGGAATGTCTCCTTGAGGTAAACGTGTAAATTGCATCCTACTGTCTACTGGTCGAAAGTCTGCTCTCTATTTCCGTACGAACTATGAGGAAGGAATGTTGTAGGGCCGTATTCATACAATTTATTATTCAAAGGGTCTGCCCTTGGACCACGCTGGTCTGCTCCTGGCTGAGCTGTGAACATCTTTTCTTGTACTGTACGAAAATCAGCCGCGGGTGGCAGGTTTAACATTTCCCGGATTCTTAATTCCTCTGATTGCTGAGTATCATAGGCATGTGTTGAAGGTAGTCCTCTGTTAAAAGTAAAAACCACATTGGTATTTTCCTTCGTTTGAAAAACTGGTGCTCCTAACAAATAGTCAGCTTGTGTAGTATCAAGCTCCTGTTGATGTATGGGTTGATAATCCACGAATCTACTGGTCGTAGCGGGAACATGCAAAGAGTCCAGCGAGATAGATGTAGTAGACGTGGTGAAGCCTCCAGCCGCGTGGTCACACCAATAATCCGCAAATCTTTGTCTAAGATCCACTGCATGTCCGGTAGTTCTCAGTCCGTACTTTTTCATTTCACTAATCAAGTCGTCTCTATTTAAATCGAAAATCCAGCTAACTCGTGGGTCGGTCAATGGAGTTTTTACTTGTTTAGTTGTAACAGGGGTTACGAATTGAGCCGTGGTAGTAAGTGTCGAATCAGTAGTGCTCGTGGTTTTGTATGGGCTCGTACGAAGAACATCACTGTACAAAGTTACCGGGTCCATCTCCTTAGTTGGACTTTTCCTGATAGCAGTTACAAGTCGTTTTCTTAATTCGTCAGTTTTACCTTCGTCTGACAAGTTATAGTCCCTTAAAATTTGTCTAATTGCATCTTTGGACAGTTTGTATACCCAATTAACTCTAGAATCAGATTCGAGCGGAAGTAGGAGCTCACTTCTGGCCTGTGCCGTTGTAGTGGCTGGTGTTAACAATTCTTGGGAGGTAGTTACTACTAAAACGTCAGTCGTGGTAATTAATTCCGGTCTACAGGTCGCAGCAACATTAGTGGACGGAGTTATCGTTGTTGGGGTGGTTGTTCTCGTGGGAGGGCTGGAACTGCACTCACGGTCAGTCCCTGGTCCTAATCCAACTACTGAACTGCACTCACGGTCACTTTGAGCCTTTCTGGGGGTACCGGAACTGCACTTACGGTCAGTTTTTAATTAGCCTATATCACATTGTGCAACACCATGATTGAATTGATTAAAACTTATTAAATTAGTTAAAATATATTGAAAAGTTTTGATTAAATTAATCTAAACGTCAAAAAATAAACTTACTACTGACATTGTAAAAAATACACATATATATGTGCACAGAAAATTCTAGCATAGTATTTACGATAACATGATAGGCTATATTCTTATTATAACGAAGCTTCTTTTGTAAAGGTTTCTTGTTGGGTTAGGTTAGGTTAGGTTAGGTTAGATTAGGTTAGGTTAGGTTAGGTTAAAAACGTGTATTATATAAAGCATTGGATAAAGTAAGACAGAGGACGGAATAAACAGATGACTAAGGGGCTAGCGAAGCGTTCAGCCGTGAAAGACCGATTTTTGACCGTGAGTGCAGTTCCATATGGCTTAGGCGGGCGACCCTTCCAACCCTTGTAAATTCCTTTGACCGTGAGTGCAGTTCGTTGTCAGCCGTTCTCGTAGTCGTCGTCTTGGGCTTAACAGCGGTTGTGGTAGTCGTTCCACCTGTCATTCTGAACGGGCGCCAGCAACTTAGTTGCAAATTTTACGAAAATTAATCTTTATTGTGTTCGAGTAAAAGTCCATGTTCGCGAGCGCCAAAACCTACGACGTATATCCGGGTGAGGCGTTCGGAAAATACGCGAGTCCGGTTTTGACCCGGTTGCCAGATAGCTAGTCGCGCTGGGTTGCGGTTCCAGGGGTCGAAATGTCTAACGAATCGACAGTAAAGGGCGGACTAATATTCTGAAAAGAGAACGGATGGCTCAGACACAGGGTATGAGATATAAAATTTCCAACAATCGAACCCACGTTATCATCATTGCCATATTTGTTCTCTATATGGAAAGAAAGGTGCGCTGCGGGCGAACCGCAGTTCGGGACGGAGTGCTGTGGGCGAACCACAGTTCGGGACGGATTGCTGTGGACGAACCACAGTTAGGACGGATCGCTGTGGGCGAACCACAGTTAGGACGGATACGTCGATCTTGGGGAACGGGAAGAAGCTAAGCTGCAAAATATGATTATTTCACACAAACACCTACAATACAGTTAAATAAAAACACGCTCACACTAGTAATCGCTGAAACTACAATCACCTAAAATACCGTTATTCAAGACACACGTATTATAATAGTCACTACTATACTGCAACACCTGAAATATAGTTATATAAAGCACACAAATATTAGTAACCTATTTACACATGCTGTGGGCGAACCACAGTTAGGGATCAGGGAGTGCTGTGGGCGGACCACAGTTAAGGATAGGTTATTATTGCTAAGAGCTGTGGGCGAACTACAGGGAAATATCGCTAAATACAGCTAAATGCTGTGGGCGAACCACAGGGAATTATCGCTAACTATGACTAATTTCCGTGGGCGAACCACAGAAAATTAAAGCTAACTAAAGCTAATTGCCGTGGGCAAACCACAGAGATTAAAGCTAACTATAGCTACGTGCTGTGGGCGAACCACAGGGAATTATCGCTAACTAAAGCTAAGTGCTGTGGGCGAACCACAGATAGGATCGGAGGGTGCTGCGGGCGAACCACAGGGAAAGGTAATTATCACTAACTATAACTAATTGCTGTGGGCGAACCACAGGGAATTATCGCTAGCTAAAGCTAGGTGCTGTGGGCGAACCACAGGAAATTATCGCTAATTACGACTAAATGCTGTGGGCGAACCACAGGAATTGTCGCTAACTACGACTAAATGCTGTGGGCGAACCACAGGGAATTATCGCTAACTAAAGCTAATTGCTGTGGGCGAACCACAGGGGATTATCGCTAACTACAACTAAGTGCTGTGGGCAAACCACAGGGAATTATCACTAGCTAAAGCTAAGTGCTGTGGGCGAACCACAGGGAAAAGGAATTAACGCTAACTATAACTAATTGCTGTGGGTGAACCACAGGGAACTAAAGCTAACTAAAGCTAATTGCTGTGGGCGAACCACAGGTAGGATCGGAGGATGCTGCGGGCGAACCACAGGGAAAGGTTATTATAACTAAATATAACTAATTGCTGTGGGCGAACCACAGGGTATTATCGCTAACTAAGACTAGTTGCTGTGGGCGAACCACAGGGAAAGGGAGTTAACGCTAATTATAACTAATTGCCGTGGGCGAACCACATGGAACTAAAGCTAACTAAAGCTAATTGCTGTGGGCGAACCACAGATAGGATCGGAGGATGCTGCGGGCGAACCACAGGGAAAGGGAATTAAAGCTAACTAAAACTAATTGCCGTGGGTGAACCACAGGGGTTTATCGCTAACTACAACTAATTGCCGTGGGCGAACCACAGGGAACTAAAGCTAACTAAAGCTATTTGCTGCGGGCGAACCACAGTTAAGGATGGTTTACACAGATATTTACACAGATTACACAAATAGGCTAGTATCTCGATTATTCCATCAGATCACACGTCTTGATGTCGCACAGTATTTACCTGTTTACACTACAGATAATTCGTCACACAAAACTTTAGATATCTTCGATTATAGCCATTACGTTAATTGAAATCACACAACACACAACACACAGTAAATATGACTACAACAGCTAAATGGTTTCCTCCTATTTTGAAGGATGAGAGTGACTGTAAATTCCTTCGAATGTAATTATTGTTCAATCAAGTTCAATAAATAATTACAAGTAAACGTATCGAATTATGTGAGTGACAAAATGTCAATGTATGTCAGCAATGCGAACAATGCTAAATATACTGAAGAATCTACTGAAGAATAAATATACTGAACAATTGCGCAAGCAAGTTTTGCGTTAAGCTGACTTTATCAGAATATTCAATTAAACTTTATCTTGTGTACTAGACTTGAACGAATGGTACGACAAATGTCTATTTCAAAGCAAGGTTATGACTACCTTATACAGAGTCATCGTACTTGGTCCTCGGAGACCCGTGCGTGGTTGACAGTCGTCTGTCTCGTGCCCTCGTAGTGGGTATGATCGACTCCCTGACTCGACTGTCAGGTAACGTGAAGTCTGCTCTCTCGTGTCCTGGCCTCGACTGTCTCGAGGAGCTGCGTGTGGTGCAACGGCCGGGGACGACGCTTGTGCGCAGGTCCAGTTGGGCATGCGCAGAGCGCCCGGTGCTGTGCGAATGGAAGCTGCCGACTCAAACGTTGGCGGGATTTACAAATTGACATTTGTGACATTGTATTGGAGCTAAATCGGCCCCTTACACAAAAATTCTTATGGCAAAATTTAACATGTTACACGATACTTGGTTGGTGTAATTTTTAAAATTACAATGGAAAAAAGTGAGTAATACTGGACAATTTGATATACTAAAAATAAAACTGAATTAACACTGTGCTAAATTTCTTGAGCAATAATTGAAAGAGCCGATTTGCAAACAATGGAAACAGGAAAGTCATAGAACACAACCAAGTACAGTAGAAGAAATAGAAATAATGTTTTTCTTCATTTATAATCGTTATTATAGACAACCTAATGCGGCTATGAGTGGGGAAAATTTGTAGAAAACACTAAAAAACAAGGTCAGCTTTTGAAAAAAGATAAGATATTTACAAAAAATTTTGATTATATCTAACTGCTGTGTACATCTTGACTATTTCCATAATCTTTGAGTCGACTCTTATAAAGTCATCGGAAATTATGACTGTTATTCGTTTTAAAATAACGCTTGTAATGCTTCGCAATTGCTCGAATTCGAGCAACAGGTACACTAGTCTATAATATTAAAACAAAACAGTGTTTTTTTTTTTTTTTTTTTTTTTAATTTTACGATTCTGAATCAACCACTCGACGGATTTTCATGATGTTTGTGTTGAAAGAAAGATAATTTTGAGAACTAGGGAATGTCGAAGCCATAATTTTAGTTTAGGGTCCCAGTTTTTTACAAATTAGGTTTAATTTTTTTAAAAGTCTATCAGCCGACGCTAAGATTCTAAACTAGCTATTGGCATAAAATAATTTGCTTAACATAACAGCTATAAACATTCAGCTTTTGTGTCACAAATTCAGCATTTGGATAAAAATCTAAAGACATACTTAGGGTTGACTTATTTATACTATGTGTAATGCTAATCATTGATGCGTTCAATTCTTCTGTAAGAGGATGACAGATTAATTAAATATACATAGTAAAATACTAGGATGTTCAAATTATTTTTTAAAGCAATCTTTGTAATCTTCGATTTGTTTTAGAGCCATATAATTTGTTTTAACTAACAGCTGGTTAAATATAAACTATGGAACTATGAGGTTATTTTATTTACTATTATTTTGTCATTGATTATAGGAAACAAGTAAGATTAGTAGAGATAATTAGACCACAGTTTAAAATAGTTTTGACCAAAATTAATTAAAACACAGTACAAATCGAGGCTCTGTACACGAGTCTTAACAAAAGAGGATAAATGCAAATTATTTTACTGCTCCACTTTTCAAGGAAAGATTAGAAAAATAACAATGTTTACATGTTTTAATTCTTCTTAGCTTTTTATTTGCAATTAATGTTTGTCTGCTTTAACTTTGTTTGGATTAGGCTCGGAAATATTGATGTCTAAAAAAGAAGATCAAAAATAATCAGGAATCACGATTTTAAATGACCACCACAACCTCAGCCGGGTTTTATAAAGGGTGGACCAAAAAAACAGGGACAATTTTAAAATGTTATTACTCAGCTGTTATAAGGACTAGAGAGTTCATTGATGCGACAAAAGAAAGTTTATTTGATGCCATTTAGTGTATAGTTACTATAGATCATCAATGGTTACCGCAACATCGTGCCTTTGTTATAGAGACTTTTTTGAAGAATAATTTGACTTTCATTTCTACTCAACGTCAATTTCGCGTTCACTTCAACTTTGGCCGTAATGGTGCAGCCCCAAACCGAATAAACTACTTAAAGATGGGTAAAAAATGTCCTAAACACGGCTTTTGTACTTAAAATTAAGCCTATGCAAATTTAAATTTCAATGCAATGTTTTGCAAACGGTTGGCTTTGGACGCTCGACGCAGGACACTCGTGCCAACCATTTCAATGTTTTCCGGCGTTCGAACAGTCCGAGGTATCCCACTAGGTTTGACTTTGAGTGCAGAAGACGTGTTCTGGAAATTACTTACCCAACTTTAAATAGTTTTTCGCTTTGGGGTTGCACCATTACGGCCAATGTTGAAGTGAACACGAAATTGACGTTGAGTAGAAATGAAAGTCAAATTGTTCTTCAAAAAAGTCTCTATGACAAAGGCACGATGTTGCGGTAACCATTGATGATCCATTGTAACTATACACTAAATGGCATGAAATAAACTTTCTTTTGCCGCATCAATGAACTCTTCAGTCCTTATAACAGCTGAGTAATAACATTTTAAAATTGTCCCTGTTTTTTTGGTCCACCCTTTACAAAGATAAACAGATGGATGTTATAGATTGAACACAACGTCCCCTAGGATACTGCAATTAGACAAACCATCCTTTTATGAAACCGTGTTCAGTTGTGGTTACGTTTGGGGGTGCCTATATCAGCGTCCCCAAACGTGAAAATATCACTTTTATTTCAACTATGAATATATTGTAGTTTAAATTAACTAATATGGGAAATTACGATCTACAGTTATTCTATGAGGGTGGGTAATTATCAAGGATAGAACTGATAACGGTATGGATAAAAACATTGACAATTACGTCATTAGCTTTACTAGCGTGTTTACTTTTTATATTCCTGCTACATGTGACCAGTTATTTTTTTTAATGAATGTTATTTTAACCAAACAGCTGTTTCAAAGCAAACTGTTATTGTTTTTACTTTTCTTTGTTTACACTTATTTATTTAGCAATTAATGCAGTGAAATTGATATAAAGGATAGGTGTGACGATTAATTTTGATGTTAGGACACTTAAATTATGTGTACTGTGAATTTTATTGGATATTATCGTTTTATTTTAGGTCGTTTCTATTCAGACCTACTGGAAATTGTGTATAGTACTTGTTTTGTGGTGATGATGGAAGAGGCAGGTATGCTATGGAAGGTGGTATCGTTGACTAGGTCTATACACTTCTCAATTGACTATTTCTCTCTCTACTGTAGGCAACTTATAATCAGTGTGCGTCTGTGCGAATCGGCTGCAAATCTCACTTCAACGCTTTTCACATCGTAAAAATTGCAGAATTGCTGTTTATTGTAAAATTATCGGATTTAAAATGCATATCGTATTAGGCCTATGATGGAATAAAAACATATTTGGTCACCACAACATTTGTTTACAAGATGATTTTTCACATTAAAACTGCAAGAAACTTTGTCTTTATATGTGTAAACTAGCTGATCTGAATTGTACACGGTTTTAACTGAGTACTGAATTCCCGTACGTAGGACGGGCTAACACCTCGTGTACAATATTAAAACGTGACAGGGTTTTTTTATTTCACGATTCTGAATCAACCACTTGACGGATTTTCATGATTTTTGTGTTGAAAGAAAGATAATTTTCAGAACTAGCGAATGTCGAAGCCATAATTTTAGTTTAGGGTTTCAGTTTTTTTATAATTAAGTTTTGAATTTTAAAAAGTCTAGCAGCCGACGCTAACATTTTACTCTAGCTTTTGGTATAATTCCATTTGCTTAACGTAACAGCTGTAAACATTCAGAGTTTTCGACACAAATTAAGCATTTGGATGAAAATGAAATGACATACGTAGGGTTGACTTATTTATTTATACTATGTGTAATGCTATAATCATTGATACGATCATTTATTCGGTAGGAGGATGAGAGATAATTTAATGAGATAAGAATATGCCTTAATGTTAATAGGAAATGTTAGCTATCATCATGCCAAAATTCAGACCAATCCGTCTAGTAGTTTATGCGTGATTGAGCAACACACAAACATACACACAAACTCACAAACTTTCAAATTTATAATATTAGTAAGATTTGTATAAATTGCATACTAACACAGCTGTTCAAAGTAAACACATGATACACACAAGAGCGTTCGTTTTCAGAGTGAGTTCGTTTTCAGTTTCGATAACCGGAGTGGAGTGATTGATTACATTATCTTTGAGCTGACTCTTTTAAGTCATCGGGAAGTATGGATGTTATTAGTTTTGAAATATCGCCTGTAATACTTTACAATAATTGCTCTAATTCGAGCAACAGGTGCACTAGTATACATATAGTCATAGCAGTAAAAATTTTACTAAAAGCGTTATTAAGAGCCATAATTATTAAAGAAAAATGAAAAAATGTAATTTTAAACTTCCCATGTTATTCTTATGGAGAATAAGTAAACTGATGTAATTTCCTGTAAAAGGAAAATATGTTTGATGATATTTGGAAATGCATTTATTTTACACCTAACTACGGAGGGACATTTCACAAAAACACTTTTTACCCTGCCTCTTGCAGCAAACCTATGTGTACTCGTTAAACTAATGCTATTTAAATAGGGAATAAATGTGATATTTTTATAGAGATATTTTTTTTATTTTATCTTATTATTATTTAATTTATAATTTTATTTTATTTACAGAGATGGTTGTATTTATTTGGTTTGAATGGAAATATTTGCATTGTTTTGTTGGTTGAAAATCCGTGTTTTACAGCATAACACTTTTTGAAATCGTTAAATGAATTTACAAATCAACATTTGTGCACTATTTGTTGTGGTTTTTAATATCAGCGTTTACACACAACTAAATAACAGTAGGCCTATATTTATCAATGTGTCCAGAATACGTGAAAGGTACGATTATTTTCACTAGAGTTTCTCTAGTATTTTTAGGGAAGGTCATCTGCCTTCTTCACTTATGATGTTAGTCACCTTATGATTATTTTATAATGCTTACTCAAGAGAGAAGATCAGATGTAAGTTCGATCATCCCTACATCCTTACATAAAGGCTAAAAAGTCACAATCATGCAATTGCAGATGAGTTTGTTGCTTTATGTTTTTGGATTATATGTCAAGTATCAGCGGTTGGAGCGAATTACAAATTGCTTTTAGTGAATTTCCCATACAAGGAATAAGTTATTTATGCTTTTTCGTAGTGAAATGTATGCATAATATCGAGGATTAATCGTTCTTTTTTACTCGGTATTTCAAAAAAGCCACTTTTATTTATGTGTGTAAATTCCGCTTGGTGAAAATATTGTAGACAATGTTGACCCACCTGTTTAGGGCCAAAAAGAGAACCAAAAATAAAACATTTTGCTACAACCATTTGACAATAATTGTGATTTTTTGAACGGGATAACCTCTGGGTTTGGTACATTCTGTATAAAAAAACATTTAAAATATTTTGAAGTTATAGTTGAGTTTGTTTAGTGGGAAAATTTTTATTTCATGACTGTGGAACAAACGGTTTGTCTGAAATCAATAGTGGGCACCTGACGTGATTCACCCTGTGTAGTAGTCCTACTTCATCCATATCCTTCTAGGAACATCGGAGCAGTTCGCGCTTTCTCACCGAGACTACTTTCACTTCCTCCCCCATTTGGAACCATCGACTGATTGGCACCCCTAATGTTCCGGGGAGGGCCATAAATCAGGGAATTAGCTTTAATAATGCCCGGGTGATATTATAACAAAACTTCTGTCTACCTTCTACTGGTACGTTCTGAGTTGCATATTAACGTTAGAGGCTTTTCTTGCCACCATTGAAATTTTAGTTATATCGATCTGCAGGGTGAAGTTATTAATTTCATCCAAGATGGCTACTTTTTTAATTGCATCAATGTTTTTTAAAACACCAAAAAGCGGGTTTTCTGAATAAACCTAGATAATACAAAAAATGCTATTGTTGTATGGCAATAGGCCCTTTTGTTGTATTGCCCTTTTAAAACATTTTTAGTCTGATTAAACCAAAATACAAATTTTAACTTAATTGCGACGCTGCACTATAGCCAGCTTTTTGAAATTGACATGTTTACTTTAGGCAACTCACCTTTCAAGGTGTAGGATTATTGGTTTTCTTATTTGACTTTTGTGGGGGGTTCCAGACTTTTGCCTACTAGTAATCCTGTATTCGGCTATAGTTCTGTACGGTACTGCAGAGGCCGTGTTTTGTTTACAATTGGTTTATTGTTATTTCAGTTATTTAAAACATCATTTAACCAAATAATACGATCTAATCATAAACAATACCGGTAGCTCGTCTCCTATTTATATAACTAAACAGGAAAGCACAAATAAAGATATAATAGAAACACAATTTTGTTGACACTAGCGCCCAGTGTCACCGTACATGAACTAGACACGAAAACGAGCTTCAAGATTTACAATGGGGTAAGAAGTCTACTTGTTTTACTCCAAATGAAGAAATTTGGAAAGTATCAAATTCACTCAACCGGGGAGCGACCATATATATAACATAACATAACATATCTATATATATAAAAGGCAAAGCCCTCACTGACTGACTGACTCACTCACTCACTCACTCACTCATCACTAATTCTCCAACTTCCCATTTACCTAGAAGGCTGAAATTTGGTACACTGATTCTTTAGGCATTAAATAGGAAAACTAAGTTGTTTTTATTCTGATCGGACTCTCGGGCTCCGCCCCAGTGGCTCTGGGGTTTCCCATGTTAACCTTATGAGTACTCATTTTTAATGGAATTAATGAATCTTAACAGCTGTTTCAATAAAACAAGTTGGTTCTGTTCTATGATGTGCAATAACATTAAAGTTACAAGGATCACCAACAGGGTGCAGCACTATTTTTTTTTTTTATTTATGACAACAGCTAATTTGCAACCAAAAGGTGAGTGACAGTAGCGAACGAACTTCAACCTGGAGGCGAGTTAGCGTAGCGAACGAGCTAACTTGAAGGCAAGTGAGCGCAGCGAACGAGCTCCAACGTAAAGGTGAGTGAGCGTAGCGAACGAACTTCAACCAGGACGTGATTGAGCCATGCGAACGAGCTCACTTATGAAGTAAAACGGGGCAAAGCCCGCGGGTACAGCTAGTAACGTATATAACACAATGTGTACCCTACATAGATTCTTTATCAGCACATATGTTTAATACCCCGCCGCAGCAAACCTGCACACTAAGCGAATTTCAACTTGTCTGATTACATTTATACTAAAATATTTCTATAAATAAGACATATTTATTCAAAATTTAAATATCATTCGATTTAACGAGTGCTTAGGTTTGCTGCTACGGGGAAGGTAAAAAGTGTGTTTGGACCATATATGTCAATAGTATAGGATGAAATAATTAATTTGCCAAATTTTATCAATATATACCCATAGACAAGTAAACTACAACAGTTTTCATTTTCTTCATAAGAATAACATGAGAATTTTAAATTATACTATTTTTAAATTTTCTCCGTAACCGTTAGGCATACAACAGCGCTTCAATATAATACCATTATGGTATTTGTTTACTTTAGGGGCTTCTAATGAATTTTGAAAAAAATGTTATTTTCTCATTAATTGGCCTATTTTGAACACTTTTTACATTTGGCACTTTTGGGGCAAACGCCTATTTCACCCTAAAAATCGCGTTTGAAAATTGCAAAAAGTGCTAAAAATTTGAGTGGTACTTTTACTCTTAATGTGTTTTTACTATTACTTAGGACCTACAGAACTGAATATAATCCAACCTAACTTTATCTAATCTAATCTAACCTAACCTAACCTAACCTAACTTAACCTAACCCAACCCTACCTAACCAATGCTTAGATTAGCAATATGCCGAAAAAAGCGGATTATTAGTTAAACCAAGGTTAGGTTAGGTTAGGTTAGTTTAGGTTAGGTTAGTTTAGGTTAGGTTAGGTTAGTTCAGGTTAGGTAAGGTATGGCTAGTTATTAAGTTATTATTTAATTTAATTAGCCTAAAATCACCTGAATATTTGAAATCTAACCTAACCTAACCTAACTTAACCTTACGTTTAAACTAACCTAACTATTTTTAAACTAACCTAACCTAACCTAACCTAACTTAACCTAATCTAACTTAACCTAACCTAACCCAACCCTACCTAACCAATGCTTAGGTTAGCAATATGCCGAAAATAGCGGATTTTTAGTTAAACCAAGGTTAGGTTATAATAAACATAACATCTGCTTATTACTACAATAATAAAAACACATTTAAAGAAAGGCAAGGGGGGGGGAAACCCTGATTTTCAAAGTAAAAATGGCAATTGCTGAAAAATTTTCGCGATTTTCAAACGCAATTTTCAGGGTGAAATATGCGTTTGCCCCAAAAGTGCCAAATGTAAAAAGTGTTCAAAATAGGCCAAATAATGAGAAAAAAACATTTTTTTCAAAATTCGTTAGAAGCCCCTAAAGTAAACAAATACCTAATTTTTTAAGCTCTTCAAAACGGTTTAAAAAGAAATTGCAAAATTTTTGTTTTTAGGGTCAAAAATGGAAAACCCCATTTTTACCCTATAAAGCCCCCCATAAACCCCCGTTCCCATGGTCAGATTATGCTGGATCGCGAACTCGTACGAATAAATGTAGGTTTACACAATTGTACAAAATTTCATCAAAATCGGATCATTTTTGCTCGAGTTATCGCGTTAACGGACACACACATATATATACATATGCATTTGAACGGATGTTGTTTTTGGCCTCTAGGGACCTCAAAACAAAAAATTAAATCTGTCCCGGGTCTAGGTCTTACCATGAGTACTACGGTAATAGCATATTCCCTATATGGTAAATTCACTAAAAACAAACTAACTTCGTTATAGTTTTAGCTGTTCTGACAAATACAAATCGTAGAAGTAGAACACACTTGCATGGCATGTCCCACGTATATACTCAATTCATTATAAAAAATATAAACTAAACAGCACCATTGCAAACAAACACCAGTTCAAACCATACACCCGTGCTGACGACGTACAGATATACGTCGACAGCCCCAGTGGTTGACCGGACTATGGTGTCTGGGCGTCCGCGTTTTGGCTCACGTAGCGCGATCCATTGTGTTACATATCGATGGGAGCGACATGCTGTCACTTTAGCAGCCTCTAAGGCCGGTGCTCCACTAAGCTGTTTGGCCGCGGGCGGTAACCGCGCGCGGTGCTGCCGCCCTGTGACAGCAGATGCATTTGAATCGGACCGGCTCCATCATGCGCGGCGGCGCCGCACCTTGCGGTGGTGCCGCGACATGTCGCGGCGTGACCGCGAGCGCGGCGTCGCCGCAGTCGCGGCGCCACATTCAGTCTTGTGAGGTGAGCTCCACTGTGCGGTTGTGCCGTGGCCTGTCTACTCCAAATTAGTTCATCAAATGATTTGATCGACATTCTGTAGTACTGAAAAAACTTGTCCTCATGCTTCCGGATTTCTTCATAAAATTTAAAGAAATTGTTTCCTTGTCTGCGTTCCAAAGTGAAGGGGTGAACCCAGTACCGCTTCTTTTTCGGTTCCAGCATACCACAGGCTTCGAGAGCACACACAACTTTTACTAACGACATCACTCTGCACTACAAAAAAACACGCGTCATCACTGTACCAGGTGAGTCAACAAAGTAGCGAGCGCGGTCCGCAATTGGCGTTAAAACCGCTCAATGGAGCATAAAATCATAGTCGCTGCCACGCCGCGCGAGGTTCTGCCGCGCGCGGCCAAACAGCTTAGTGGAGCACCGGCCTAACACACTGCCTATTAGTGGCCGACACGACGTTGACTTACTACGGAAAGTAACTATTTCAGCGCTCCAAGCGCCCGGTGTCTGGAACTATCCGAGGCAAGATACACCAACGAGGAAAGAGAGAGGATAAGATACAACAATGAGGAAAGAGGAGGTAAACTGAGGCAAGATACACCATCGAGGAAAGAGAGAGGCATCTGAGGCAAGATCCACCAATGGATCTTGGTGGATATCCACCAATGTGATCTACATATCACACATATCAGTGACAGCTAGAAAAAATAATCCATCCAAACAGATGTTCGTTATTTCATAGCTGTCGTATTCTCCAAACAGATGATTAGTATTTGATAAATACGTATGTGGTAGACATGGGGAGAAAACTTGACAAAAATCCACAAAATTGGGTTTTGAACGTCATCAGTCAGGTTATTTTAAAAGTAGCGATGCATGTTTTAATGGCTCTTAAATACACTCTTGCCAATTCAGTGAACACAAAAAAACTATTTAAATCCCTATCGTATTTCGTATTCGTATTTCAGGAGAAGAACTCTAGTTCAATTTTACATGCAAAGACTACGTAAAATGCCTTCTGGGTCATGACAAACAGACAGACAGAAAGTGAGATAACACATTAAAAGATTTTTAACCGATTTTTACATAACCGAAAAATACATAATCCTGAACAGTGCACAGAGAAAACTCTAATTTTATTTATAGTATTTTATATACACTTTCACTTCTATAAAAGATTTTCTTTCTCATGACGCTTGATGAACGGCTTATACACGTAATAATAACTTTCTTAAATAGACAATCCTAACGAACTACTGTTGCAGTAAACTTGCGAATATTTCTTACTTTACTCTTACACATGTTTGAAATTTACATCTTGCATAATACACTACTTTGTGCCTGTTGGCTACTATGAATCGTTTGGATTAATTTAAGATATTAAACTTTGTTGATATACACGAGGTAAATTGACCTCCATGATACCCATAATTATACACAGGTACCATACTACCACACTACAAATTTGATTCTACAATATACGGTACGAAGTTTTATCCAAACAAACGATCAAAAACCCCGAATGAAATTGTTATTTGACTCAATAGTCAATGCATATAAGCGAGTCTTATCTTTCAATGCAGATTAAATAATACAAAGGCAGAGGAATGCGCGAGACCAAGGACAAGGTCACGGCACGGTTGCTATAGAAACGACGAAACTATCTATTAGAATTTCGCGCCAACGTCAACTAAACGCCAGACTGTACAATAAACACGCCGCGTGTGTAATGTTCGACGGAGCTATAGTACTTTCAGTTGGCAATACTGGCTTCTAGCCTCGAGCGAGGTGGTTCAACCATGAGAAGCGCCTCAAACTCCTGGGTAATCCCCGGTTAGCTCCTCCCAATCTGCCCCCTATCCCCACCTAAAAGACGAGCAAGTGGTAAGTCGGTCGGGTCGATTGACGACAAGTTGGTTTCTCGTATATAATAATTTAGTTTTACAGGCCGGTCAACTGGAATGACGATGAAATAACTTGTCGACGTACTGGTTTTCAGTATTTATCGATTTAATTAAAAAAGACGGTCTAGTGGCCAGACGACCAAGTATCTTGTCGGTCTACTGGTAGGCTCCCGGTTATTTGTTCACGTCACTCTTTTCAACGTAATTTAATATGACCGTGAAAAGAAGTTAATGTATTTAATTTTTGTTCATTCAAACATAATATGCATTATTGTTCATTCGGTAACAAATTATGAACAGCTATTACTGGCATAGGTGGACAAAATACCTGTTGTAAAATTTAGTTGTAGGTATCTGGTACAAAGTATTTCACAGTTTGTCAAAGCTTTAACCTTTGTGAATTTAAGCTAACCCATGAACAGTTAGTACTTGGGAAGGTTAAGAAAATATAATGAATAACGTACAAAGAAGTCTGTTAGGCCTCTCGCACGTTACTCGGAATGGCCTTAATTTGCAGTTTCTTAGAATATCCTTTCACAACAAGCAATTCATTAGGTGTCGGGTAACTTGGTTCAGTTCACTTTCGTGTGATTCCCCTCTAATATCCAACATAACTATTGTTTTGATTTTACTTGGTAATCACAATAGACAAGCTCCTGGGTGAAATGGGGGGGTACAATTCCAGGGGGTACAATTCCGGGCCGTACATCTTCTTGTGCGGTCACCAGGGGGTATAATTCCAGGGGGGTACAATTCCGGCCCTATAAGAAGGGCTAGACTGACGGGGGGTACAATTCCAGGGGGGTAAAATTCCACCCCGTACACTGGCCAAATAAAAGTGAGTTCTAACAGAGGGGGTACAATTCCAGAGGGGTACAATTCCGGTCCGTACAGTTTTTTAGATGCCAGTGGATTTAATCAAACCACTCGTGCATAACAATATCAAAGTTTTATGAGGGGGGTACAATTCCAGCCCGTACACGCCGTTTTGGTCGAGAAAATGAGACGTCATCGTGACGTCACTAACCTGCAGGGGATACAATTCCGCCACCCCCCACATTTGTGTCATCTGCATAAAGATGCTTTTGTGTCTTTATACCCAAGTGACTCCTGGGGGATAGGTTGCGCCCATATGACCTGCAGTATTCCGGGTCCCTTAGGGTGGGCAATAATCCGGTAGGTTGGTTGCGCCTAGATGGGGCTTGAACAATAAGTCTTTGGAAATTGTAAAGAGTAAAGCCGCGTTTACACCAAAGTCTTCCACTAAGTTTTCCACTAATTGCGGAAACTAGTTGCTTTTTCTACAAAATACAGAGACTTTTTCTGTCGTCCACTAGTGGTTTTCCACTAAATTTTGGTTTCCCGCGGAGAGTCGGTAAATATCAAAGAAAGTTTACAACAAAAAGTGGAAGATTAGTTGTTACACGCTTTGTCCAAGCAACTTGTGGAGAACTGTCGCACCCTGAGTGTGACGTCGAGCTCGAGCGCATGGGCGTACCCAGGGGGGGGGCAGCTGCTTTTTTTGCACCTTTTTTTAGAAGCCAGATAAGGTATAAAAAAATGGAGATCCAAGAAACATTTTATTAGTACAAGAAATTATGAGTAATATAGTTTACAGATTTTTTATGAGATTTTTTGACACATGTTATCAATTTTTAATTAGTTTCTGAGTTATTTCTTCAATAAAATCAAAATTCCAACTCTAGTAATAAACAGACCAATTTATTGCAATTTATGAATAAACTAACAACTTTGTGTAGTAATAAATTAATATAAACCTATTTTTTGTGACATTGTTTTGTTTTCATTTGCCTTCAACTTCAAAAATAATGTAACGAACAAAATTGCTCTACGGCATAAGTTATCAGGCATTCTCCAAAATAGTTTACCATACATTTTGGGTATTAAAAATGGATGTGAAAAGTTAACATGGACACAAAAAATACAGTTAAATGTGTATTGTAAAGCTAAGCAACCTGACCTGACCCCATTCACGGACATAAAGCCACTTTATAAACTAAGACTTTATAAACACTGGATTATCGAGCCAGTTTTGTTATATTAATGTCTCAAAATTGCGTAAAAAACTTCACACCCAGGGTGCGAGGAGGGGCCATAGGGGGAACAGTTTTCCACAAGTTGCTTGTGCAAAGCGTGAAGCAAAGACTTCCACCAGTCCAAAGTCTTCCACCAAAGCCGCGTTTACACCAAAGTTGACAACCAGGTTTTCGACTAGTTTCGGAAACTGGTTTCTTTTTCTACAAAATGCATCAACTTTTTCTGTCGTCAACTAGTGGAGCAACAAGTTTTCCACTAAATTTTGGTTTCCCGCGGAGAGTCGGTAAGATCAAAGAAAGTTGACAACAAAAAGTTGAAGACTGGTTGCTACGCGCTTCGCGCAAGCAACTTGTTAAAAACGGGACAGCGACTACGTGTCACCTCGACAACCAGTCACCCCGACCAACCGTCACCTTTTAAGACAGGTTTTGAGGTGACACGTTGTCAAGCATCGTTCCCGACTACCCGTCACCGTTTGAATGAGGTGACAGGTAGTCGGAGTGACAACTAGGCGCAAGCGTGCGAGGTGACAGGTTGTCATGTACGAAGGCGTCTAGTCGTCACCTCCAAAGAGAGGAGGTGACACCTTGTCTGGGTGACACCTAGACGCGAGCGTGAGAGGTGGCGGTTTAGCGTCGATGCAGCCGACAACTTGACACCGCCTCAAACCGTCACTCCGATAGTATCATCACTTTTAACTAAAATTACATATATGAACAAACTAGCAGAGTACCCGTCCTTCGTACGGGGCTGGCGTATACGAATACAATGTTTATTGCAGTTATACTCATGCTTTGCGTTTATTATAACAAATCTAAAATAGACATAATGTTCTACCACTGTACCTAAATAATAGAAGAAAGTAAATTTTCAAACATTCGCACAATACCGCAAATTATTAATTAAAAGAAAAATGCATATGTAAATGTAAACGATACTACTTTGCAATTTTCATTGTGTATCACAGCTTTTTGTTGCTGCTTAATTCAAATTAACTGTTGTCATAAAATAAAAAAATAAATAATAATAGTGCTGCACTCTGTTGGTAAATCTTTTAATTTTTAATGGTATTGAATATCATAGAACCAACCGCACAACGAAGTTATATACATCACGCTTGGGATAGGGAAGTTTCACATGGTGGGTTAGGTAAAATATATTTCAAGCTTCTATATCATATTAAGACAGAGACATTCACCTGCGTGATGTAAAAACGCTCTTACTACACTTGTAATGTAAATAGCTATTGTAATATTCAGTAGATTAAGACGAAGTTAAAAGGTTAGTAAAAGGTTAGTCAGTTTTGTTGGAAGAACAGAAATGCCTCAAGTTCAAATAAGAAATCTTTATAACGGTAGGAGGAGACAATTAATAATAAAATATCTTATCTGTATGAGGAGAGTAGAATAGGCCTGCTCTAACAGATACTCATCCAGATACACATTTACTTGGTAAGATATATGCCAGTTCTGCTATGCAACTTACTTTAGAAGTGAAAAACATACGAAGCACATAGTGCTGTCTTGGTGGTAAAGTTAACTTGCTTAATGTCAGATCAAATTAATGCATACAAGAAATGTTTTACTTCTGACACTAACAGATCGAGATATTTCAAACATTTACGAAACCATAATAATGCCTTGACTGTGATAAATTCATGTTAGATTATACCAAATCTTGGCGGACCTTATGTCTTTATTGTAAACTTTAGAATTACTCACTCTACCTCAATTGAAAAAAAACAAAAAAAAAACGCAAATGGGTCGTTTAAGCAACTTTCAATGTTGTTGTTACTTTAGCCTATTCAAAGCAGATTATGGCTGTCCAGTTGGTAACCCAGAGTTTGTGGGTAAAAAATGGAGCACATGAAAGGGTTGATATCACCATCACCCCACTTTTCAGGATTCTCTACGGAGAAAATTCGTTTGATCAAGGGGATGCCTCAATTCAAAGAAATAAAATGGCCCAACTTAAATTACTTAACACAGGTTATCAGTGAGGCAACAGTTTTTTAAAATTTTTATTCTCAATGCTGTGATAACTTTGTTGCGACGTCATGTTAACTCGAACTGAAGCAGATCGTTTAGCATTTATTAGAAGTTATCAGTATAAAACTGAGAGCAGAAATAATGTAGGCGAACCTTGACGACGCAAATACAGATATTTATAATTAGTTTCTAACAAGTGTAACTCTAAGATGTAACTAGAATTACTCGAATATGAGCTTAACGCATTGTTCGGCGCTATGTTTCATACTATGCGGCTCATTGAGCCGCGCGGGTTCTCCAGTATTAAATAAACTAGGTAGCATTCGCAGAGGCATCCACAACATTGAACGGAGTCATCAGGGTTTATTTTATACTAGGTGAAACCCGTCGAAATCGACGGTTAGGGGCCTCCTCGTTTATATGGTCGTGTATAAGTCGTGTTATAAGCTTCATTGGCAACAAATAATGTAAATGAAATAGCAATGTGGCATATCCTAAGCGAAAAACATACTGTAAATTGGCTGTTACGTAAATATTGACATTTACATGCATTGTTAATCAACGTATCTTATAAAGGATTTAAAAGGAATATGACCTTTCTGTCATGACAGTAGCTGCTTAAATAGTATTTACTCTTACAGCCAAAATATCGTGTTACTTTCAATAATGTTACCAACCCAGTGAGCCACGGTCCGTAATATAGACCAAACTGCAAATAATTTGTCAAAATAGGTACCATTTTAGGCAAGGTTTGTGTGTTTGGATGTTATTAGACACGTTAAGAGCACACTGAACTTCTTCTGCAGATGAATAACTGTTGGAGAAATATAAGCCGAATCATAAATGTCACAATGCGAGTTTGAGTTTTAGGCTGCTGCTCAGTGCACTTTAAGAATATATTTTTTAGAGATAAATTAAATTGTTTTTGTTGCTGAGTAGCGCCAGTAAACATGCACAACACTTTTCGTTAAGCTAGTAACATTCAAAGGACCTCGAAGAGTTCAAGAAAATAACATTGCAAAAAATACTTCCTTTGGACAATTCAGTAACTCTCAATAAGTGTTTGTTGTTTAAAATACAATTTAAAATTTAACAGTTGTTTCATAAAAAAACAAAAATTATTATCCACATGGCCAAAATGTAAACAAATCTGTGGAGGGATCTTTAAAGGCTTCTGGGGCAGAGCCCTAAGGGAATTTACTTCGTTTTTCTTTTGATAACTCATCTACAGACCAAGACCGTTCTTTGGACACCTCTACCAAGTTTCTACGCCCAGTCGTTCTCTTAAATTAGCGGAGGAAAAGTTTCTAATTAAATAATTTAGATTCCCCCATGTTAATATTATGGGAGAAAACCCAACTTTGATGGAAAATCCAGTCCAAACTAATAAAGATTTCAAACAAATAAAAACACTTTGCAAAACTACAGATCAGGGCCATTCTTTTGACACTTTAATCATCAAAATCGGTCCAAAAATGAGGGAGGAGTTCTGTTTACAAAAATCGGCTTAGCGTATTATACAGGGTTAGTAAAAAGTGTGGAGACCCCCTGTTATTTTTTTAACGGCCCATACTAGAAAAACTAAACTCGGCACACCATTATGGCATGTTATTAAGTACTTTTTGGGCACAAACGCCACTTGGTGTTCATCCCCAAAATGGGAAATTTTGGGGTAAACTAAAAATTTCAAATACAAAGACCCATCGAGTGACCCCTCATTTTGAAGGTCCTGGTAAAAGAAAACCAACAACGCAAACTAGAGGTCTCTATCTCAGCTCAGTACAAAATGGCAGCCAATTGAAATTCTCATAAGTTCCCAAACCCAAAATGGGGGATTTTGGGGGAAACTCAAAAATTTTTAATGATAAGCCCCATCGAGTGACCCCTCATTTCGAAGGCCATAATAAAAGAAAACTAACAACGCAAACTATAGGTCTCTATCTTAACACAGTAAAATATGGCAGCCAATTGAATATAAAATTGCAAGTTATTTCCAATTTCTAAAGATTTCAATCAGCTTCCATTTTTTACTGGATTGAGATAGAAACCTCTAGTTTGCGTTGTAAGTTTTCTTTTACCAGGACCTTCAAAATGAGGGATCACTTGATGGGGCTTATCATTTAAAACTTTTGAGTTTCCCCCAAAATCCCCCATTTTGGGTTTGGTAAGCAAGTGGCTATTATGCTTAAAAAGTACTTCATAACATGCCAAAAAGGTGTGTAGAGTTCAGTTTTCCTAGTGTGAGCCGCTACAAAATTTACAGGGGGTCTCCAGACTTGGAAAGCTGCAAGTTAAATTCTATTTCTGAGAATTTCAATTGGCTACCATTTTTTACTGGATTGAGATAAATACCTCTAGTTTGCGTTTTGGTTGTATGTATTGACAACAGCGGATTAGGCCTGTCCGGTATCTGCGCGATGATGGACGCAAACATTGTGTGACGTAGCTAGAATTGGAACACCCTGGAGAAAAAATAAAACATGATACACAATTTTTAAAGATGTTTTGTTAACAAGCACAAAAAAACTTCTCAAAATTGTTTTCAATTCACAAAACTTAAATGACATACCAGTAAAATCAGTTCAGATTATATTTTGGCACTATATTTTGTCATTTTTCGATCTCTGAAGATATTGTGATATGATCTGAGGACTTATATACTATTATGAAATTTATAATTTATTACGAAATAAAAGTTTAATTCATTGTTCAGGACTTAAAAGACTCCATTTAAAACAGATGATTTACACAATTGGCAGTACATGTGGGAGATTGCGCCAGTGAATAACCGTGCGTATGATATAAAAAAATCATATCAGGCTTCCGGTCTTCCTATTCTATGACAAACAATTTTAAAAGTAACTTTCGGTCCTTACATGGTACAGTATATACTTTGTGGCTGATTAAAATACCCCCTCCGCACATTTATTCCTTGGTTTTTTTTTATTTTTTTGTAAATAGTTTAATATGAATTAAAACCATATTCCAAATATATTATATGTACTTATATTTTCTCCAACCTTCAATAATTATATAATCCTATAGATATATTTTGGTCTAAGACGAACCTTCAGTGCAATATCGGTTTTCATTTAAGTTATTAGTCATTCCAATCGGACGAGTTTCAAGCAAAGGCAAGGTGAACAACCTACATAAAAATTATTTTCTATAAAGTTTGTCTATGATTTAAAATCAATTGCTCCAGTATTGTTTATGTTTTTGACTCAAAATAACCGTTGAATTGCAGTTTTTAATTTGATTGTTGAACTATTGATTGTTAGAATCAGCTAAGTTCAAAACTCTACTATATCAAGAAACAATATTAATAAATCAAAAATCATAAATTTGATCATTTCTAGGATATGATAATTATTTCGACACTGCCGAGCAGAATGGGTCTTTTAGTAAATTCATATTTTATTTCCCGTGCATCGCAGAGAAAATCTACACAAACCTTTTAGAAATATATTTTCCTGTATATGTGCGGAAACCCTATATAAATAAAACAGGCTCAAAAATAAGTACAAAAAATAATACCTCCGCTGCAGCAAGCCTGCAGTCTAAGCGAATTCCCATTTACTTGAACTGATTTTCAATTTGGCCTAAAAATGCATTTTTAGCATTCAGTTTAGCGAGTAACTAAGTTTGCTGCTACAGGGAAACTAATAAAGTGTGTATTTTTAGAAAAATAATATCTCAGTATATAATAAATAAATTTGCCAAGTTTGATCAAAATATTTCCATAAACAAGCAACTACAACATTTTACAATATTCTTCATAAGAATAACATAGGAAATTTCAGATCATATTTTTATAAATTTTCTCTGTACAATAACTAATAATTGTACAAAAATACTTAGATATACTGAATTTTTTGTGTTTTAAGCTCTCTAAAGAGGTCTATAGACAATTTGGGAAATTTTGTGTCTTGAGGAACAAAAATGAGAAAATCCAGATTTTTAGCGGAGCGGAGCTCTTATACGTCGACTCTTATAACAGTTAATAGTAAACAGTGATTAACAGTTAAATAACAGTCAAACAGTTAACAGTTAAATATATTTTTTTAAGTAACCCGTTTTATTAGCAATATGGATTGGTTTGTTAGTTCGGGGTTTAAAAGAATAGAACGACGTGTTTTAATGCGAACAAATTTGAAGTGTTTACATGGTAAGACATACAGCTTTTTAAATAATAGTATCTTAGTCGGTATTGTGTTTTTTTATGCGATAGGCTTACTTGAGAAATATTGAATTTATAATATTAGCATTCATAAAATAATTAAGTACTATGTACCTGTTGCTCGAAATCTAGCAATTGTCAAGTACCGTTGTTATAAAGGCGTTATTTAAAACTGCAGTAACTACAGTCAAAATTTTCGATTTTGATAAGTTAAAAAAACTCAAAGTTTGTATATTTGTATTAACAAGAATACCTTTTACTTAAGTCAGGTAAATGCATCCTTTAACATTTAAAAGTCTATTCTTGAACTTCCCAAGAGTTATGTGTTCAATATGTAAGATACGTTTTTTTCAGTGCTGTTTGAAAGCTTATATTTTGGAATATCAGGTTTAATTTTTAATTGAATAATAGTTTTAATCTGTTGAATTACATGGATTATAAAAATTAAATATATATTTGAATTTAATGATTGTAGTAAGCTAAAGTAAAGGAACTTAATTTTAATTTAGCATGAAACGTATTTTTTTCTGACATATCTTGTAGTTTTTTTTTTTATATTTAACTAGTTCATTTTTGTGTTTGAATGCAAGAAACAAATTTCTCTCGTGGCCATAGAAGGCCTAGTGGATAATAATTATTAATTCATCCAAATACACTATGAGCTATTTCAATATATGTTCAATTAATTGGTCAAATGTCTAACGGCGTCTTAAAAATTTAGTCTCAAATGTAACATCTGTTATGATCTGGAATAAGTTTATATTTGGCACTAACATGAAAAATTTTAATCGCAAAAGGTCGTTTTTATTTCCTCAGGCACAATGACTGACTTCTATTTAATCTGAGAGCATGCATTGTTGGCTTAAACTAAAATTTATGTAACAGTGTCACTGAACTTTTTATAAAATCTCCTACATTGGAAAATGTCCTAACTGCATTTAGATTGCAAATATTTTTTTTTCTTCTACTTGTTGCAGTATACAGAACCAACCTAATGTTATTTGGTTCTAACTACCTATATTTTAGTATTATTTTATTAATTTGTTAGATTTTTTAGTTTTATTGCCCGGGTGGAGCCTGCGTGTATCATCTAGTTAGTGAAGATTAAACATGCATAATTTATAATGTATTTTATTATTTGTTTATTATTTATTGTAACATATACAATTTTTGTTTTCAAGCATGGTAGCGCCGATAAACCAAGTGGAGAAATCCTATTATGCGTTATAAGAAAACGTAAACAGATGGAGCGGGGTGGCAGGTAGTCGGGGTGACACGTTGTCGCGAGTGTACGAGGTGACTGTTTGTCGTAAACGGCAACGACAGATCGTCACCTGGGCCTAGAGTAGGTGACGGGTAGTCGGGGTGACACGTTGACGCAAGCGTGCGAGGTGACAGGCAGTCGTCTCTACACACGACAAACAATCACCTCCAGAGAATAGGTGACAACTAGCCGAGGTGACACCTAGACGGCACCGTTATATTTTTACGAGGTGACACGTTGTCGTCTGTGCCCAAAATACCGAGGTGATGGGTTGTCGGGGTGACACATAGACGGCGACCCAACACTAGTGGAGAACTATTCCCCCTCCCATATTGCACACATATTGTAAATGTGTAGTATTGAATTATTTTAATTATTATAATAAGGGTAAATGTTAGCTATCTTTCTATTCAAATATTTTAATTATGCCTAATAACTCTGGATGTGTACAGACAGGGGTGTCATTTTTTTGGGGGGGGGGGGCAGGGGGGGAATTTGCCCCTGCTGGTTCCTGGGCTAGAGACAAATATGCTGTACTAGCTAATATACAATTTGTACACATATTGTAAATGTGTAGTATTGAATTATTTTAATTATTATAATAAGGGTAAATGTTAGCTATCTTTCTATTTAAATATTTTAATTATGACTAATAACTCTGGATGTGTACAGACAGGGGTGTCATTTGTTGGGGGGGGGGCAGGGGGGCATTTGCCCCGCTGGTTCCTGGGCTAGAGACAAATATGTTGTACTAGCTAATATACAAATACTTTCTCCTGTCAAATCCTAAAAAGCACGGCAAACAAAAATCTGACTATTCTTCTACAGTAATTTTAAACAAAAAAATATTATTTTTACTATTTCTGTAGCCTGATTGCTGTAAAAATTACGATTCCAAAGTTAATGCGACTTTTGTAATTTTACCTAATAAATATCATAGTTACATAGTTACTAAATACCTATTAAATATCATTATTACTCTAATCACTTATCCATGATAATGGTTGTTGACAAGCTAATGGGAGATGTAGTATGTGTCAGATTGCTGATTCAATAATGTAAAATGTAACTAAAGTAAACATTATTTTCTGTTTAGGAATGATTGCGTCTTCTTCGTCCGACGACATCCTTGACACACTGTACTGATTATTACGTGCCTATTCTTTGGCAATAAGTTTTCCACTAGTTGCTCTAAATTAGTGAGGAGCAACATTTAGTTGTAAACTTTTAGTTGTCAACTTTTGGTTGTAAACTTTTGGTTTTCAACTTTGGTGTAAACGCGGCTTAAGTTTTCCACTAGTTGTGGAAGCTAGTTGCTTTTTCTACAAAATACAGCGACTTTTTATGACCTCCACTAGTGGAGAGACAAGTCTTCCACTAAATTTTGGTTTTCCGCGGAAAGTCGTTAAAGATAAAAGAAAGTTTATAACAAAAAGTGTAAGAAACTTTCTCTGTATTCTTTGATCAATAGTTAGTTGTCACCTGAGTGGGGTTTCCTTTGTGCTGTATTTAGATGGTATACAAAATTTAAAATTTGTTTATGATTCTTTATTATGATTCTAATTTACATCTACATCCATGTTATTAGAGTCCAGCTGTTGCTTTTGCAGGAACACAGGTTTATTTTTTCCTCCAGAAAATATTCGCTATTTTATTTAATTTCAGTATAATTTCTGTTTGGTTTTGTTTCAATTTGTTCTAAAGTGATCATACTTACGATGTAATCAGCAAAAACCGTGTTTGTTTCAATTTTCTTGGACTTTTTTACAATTTTTACTTGTTAATTATATTAAGGTTAGTATAGTTTCCTATTGTAACTATGGCAACGGGACCAGCACAAGATCATGACTATACTCAATTGATAGACGAACCAAGTGTTATTCTAGAGATACCAAACTCTCAAATCACCGGTGAAGATGATCTCAAATGTGATAAAGAAGACTCAGAAAACAACTGGCAAACTGTTGTATCAAGAAACGGCAAAAGAAACTTGATGCTGTTACCAGAACATGGACCAAAACGCCATCGCATTCATCAAACCACAGCAAAGAATGTTGGTTCTTCACAAGGAATTACTCTCAAAAACAATTTTGCACCACTGTCCTCCGATGCAATGGAAGATGAACTTGTGACTAACAAGCCTAAAGAGTCAAAACCACCACCAATATTTCTTCCCGGCGTTACGAACGTTGCACCCATGATCAGATCTCTGAATACGATGGTGACAAGCGATGGATATTCCTACAAATGCCTTCCCCAAGACAAAATTAAATTGTTTCCTGCAACCTCTGATGACTACAGGAAAATAGTGCGTGGGCTGACAGATTTGAATGTATGTTTCCATACATACCAGCTGAAACAGGAACGTGCTTATAAGGTCGTACTGAAGGGAATGCACTATTCAACTTGCATCGACGACTTGAAGGCTGCTATTGAGGAAAATGGACACAAGGTAAGGAATATAACTAGGAGTACGCTCCGAAGTCGCGTATGAGAATGAACGAAGACAGTCCATGTACATATAATCTGTCTTTGGCCCCTCACCCTGCCCCTACAGCGCGGCGCGCCGCAAGTTTGTGCGGCGGCAGTGGCCAGACTAACTGCGATTTTTTTGTACTACGGGCGTAATGCTCTTTTATTTTATAAATAATTCTAATACCGCATATATCTATCCAAAAATCAAATATAAATAGCATAAGCTCTACTTTTGTATTATAACGTCAGTGGTGATTGTTATGTTTTTGACTGGGGATGTTAATCTAAACCTTGGACCTGTTAATTCACAAGGTAATAATTTTTATAGCCCCAAAGCAAAAAGTAACTGGGGTCAGTTTGACACAAAAAATTGTCCAACCTAGGGCCCGTGCCCCTGGGCATTTGCCCACTTAGCCCCCCCCTCACGGTGGTCCTGTAATCATGTGACAGAGTGATTAAAAATCATGGGCTGAGTATCACTTCTTTAAATTAATAATGAGTTATGAACATGTTTTTTTAAACTAACGTATTCTATGATGCACAACTAAATTGTGTGTGACACATGGCCAAATAAGTTGAATGTATTTCAATGTATTACTGTACAGTACCAAAAACATTAATTGCTCTACTCTGCTTGGTAACGGAGTTGTTACTAAGCTACAACTACTTACTATAGCTAGCGAACTATGAAGGGTTCTTGAGGTTTTGTATACAAATTACAACAACACTTTTAGACAATAACACATAAGTTACGGATCCGTCCATACCACGCCATATTTATCATCCGAACCGCTAAATGAACCTCAGATTCGTAATTTTAACCTTCTTCTTACAGCCACTTAGGAATCTCACCGACAAAAACCAATTGCATTTTTGGATTCAGCAAAAAAGAAACTGTAATTAAACATCTAAAAAGTACATCATATCCCAATGATGATATACTAAATAATTGCCGTGAAGAATTTTTTTTGATAAATACTTAACATTAACATTACATGTCGGTATTTATCCAATTTAATTTTTGTATTAAAAATATTCTTTATTTTTCCCCGATGTAGCCTAAACATAAAATTGATAAATGGTTTGTTCGGTTTTTGTTCATATTTCATAAATTAAACTACTGTCTAGGACTATAATTTACCAAAGGAAACAAAACAAATAGGCCTAGGTCACCTAATAACAAAAACACTAAGTACCGGTAAGGAAAAAAAAAATAAAATGCTTCGTTAATATTTTTGTTATTTTAGCGAATTTCCCATATAGGGAATAAGCTATTACCGTAGTACTCATGGTAAGACCTGGACGCGGGACCGATTTTTTTTTTATTTTGAGGTCCCTAGAGGCCAAAAACACAATATTCATATATATTTATATATTTATATATATATGTGTCCGTCAGCATGATAACTCGAGCAAAAATGATCCGATTTTGATGAAATTTGGTACAAACGTGTAAACCCACGTTTATTCGAACGAGTTCGATATCCAGCATGATCGGATCATGGGAACGGGGGTTTACGGGGGGTTTTATGGGGTAAAAATAGGTTTTTCCCATTTTTGACCCGAAAATCATAAAATTTAGCAATTTCTTTCCAAACCATTTTGTAGAGCTTAAAAAAACAAACAATTTCGTATATTGAAGCGTTATTATGCGCCTAATGGTTACGGAGAAAATTCCAAAAAATTTTAAATTTAAAATTCCCATGTTGTTCTTATGGAGAATAAGTAAACTGTTGTAGTTTGATTGTTTATGAACATATTTTGATCAAATTTGGAAAATGTTTTTATTTCTTACTAACTTTTAACATTTTACAAAAAAAAAAAAAAAAACAGTTTTACCCTCCCTGATGCAGCAAACCTAAGTACTTGTTAGACTAATTCTATTTAAATCGGGGAAAATGTTATATTTTTAAGTAGACATTTCAGTGTAAATCCAATCAGTCAAATGGAAATTCGCTTAGTCTGCAGGTTTGCTGCGGCGGGGGTATTTTTATTTTTTTCATGTGGTATCTTAAGATTAACTCAAATTTGATACGATAGTTAAGTTATTATTGAACCGATTTATAGTTATGTTAGGTACCTTTTTATAAACTCATGAAAAAGATCAAAGTTAACTTACCGTAGCCAATGTCTTTTTAAATTATCTCTTAAACAAATCATACACCAAAGATTGATGTTGTTTTTTAGAAATGCTACCTTTTCTTACCTTTGTTGTTAGGCCTATTATAAACTAAAAAGTAAGCTAAAATTATAGGCTAGGTATTTTATCGTAGGCTAGGTTCCCTGCGAAACTGTCCCCCTGAAAATGGGTAACTTAACCTAAGTAGGCCTACTAAGGACCCAGGTCCAGTAGTTAGAAGAAAGTTATACATTACCTTTTTAGGTCTAGGTAGGCTTATTAAGGCCTATTTGCTTGATTGGATTTACACTAAAATGTCTCCTTTAAAATATCAAATTTAGGCTAATACCTATTTAAATTCAATTAGTTAAACGAGAACTAAGGTTTGCTGCAACAAGGAGAGTAAAAAAGTGTTTTTTTGTTGTAGGTTACCTAAAATGTTAGTAGTTTAGTAAGAAATGAATGTTTTTTCAGATATTCGACCGTATTCAAAGCACTTTGATCAAAATATGTTCATAAACAAGTAAACTACCGGTACAACAGTTGACTTATTCTCCATAAGAACAATATAGCTATTTAAAATTTAAAATTTTTTGGAATTTCCTCCATACGGTAACTATTAGATGCATGGCCTACTAAATTATTTGTTTTTTAAGCTCTACAAAATGGTTTGGAAAGAAATTGTAAAATTTTGTGTTTGGTCAAAAATGAGAAAGCCTTATTT
Organism: Macrosteles quadrilineatus; assembly: GCF_028750875.1. NCBI lineage: Eukaryota > Metazoa > Arthropoda > Insecta > Hemiptera > Cicadellidae > Macrosteles > Macrosteles quadrilineatus. The sequence goes on along the minus strand of NW_026542594.1, from coordinate 34,396,380 downwards.
TTACCTCATAAAACCCCGTTCCTATAGTTAGATCATGCTGGTTTGCGAAAATAAATTTAGGCCTAGCCTAGGTTTACACGTTTATACCAAATTACATTAAAATTGGATCTTTTTTGTTTGTTATTGCTTACCGGCTTACCTATAGGTTAGACCTAAGCTATTAAAATTCATCCAACCGAATCATAACTGATATAGCCTATTATAATTTGATAAAATATCGCAGGTTTTAGCAGAACTCCACCCATGCCTAGGCCTACTAACTTAAATGAGAAATTCTGAGGTTAACTGACTTTTAGAACACTCGTTACATAAGTTTAAACTATTCATAGATGAGCTGCGAATGCTTTAAACCTAACTTAGGCCTGCATGTAGTAGGCTTTTTTACAGAAACTTGACTGCAGACAGATAAGTTAGGTCTACCTAACTTAACTCACCCTAGGCCTACTTAACCTGGAGTTTCCTAAGTTAAGTTAGGCACAGAAACGGATTGCAAAACACAGACTCTTCTTGGCTGCACATTAGTTTAAACATCCCACACTAATTCGAATGAAAAATATTGATAGGCCTAAGATATAAATTATTCGATTATATCGATTACTGTATTTCATTCTGTTAACGTAGCTAACTTACCAAACTTGATAGGCTATAAGTTATCGAATGGAATAATCGATAACTTATATCGATCGATATTCATTCGAATGAGTGTAGGACGTAAACGAAAGTGTAGCCCTCCTCATGTCTTAGATATGCATCTTACAGTCATTTAAGTTAATCTTAAGTTAACTGTTTTCCTAGAAGCGCGTCGGAAGACGTTGTTAAATCGCCTTTCCGCACTCCGCGCCTAGGAAAACCTGGCTTAAGGCCACAGATAGGCTAACTTATCCAAGTTAAAGAATTGTTATCTATGGTTAAAGGTTGGAATACATTTTTCTATTAACTTAGACCTAGGTCCAGTGACGTAGCCAGAATTTCAAAATAGGGGGGGTCGACCGACCGGGCCCAGGTAGAAGAGGGGAGGGGGTTCGGGAAAATTTTGAAAATATAGGCCCTTAAACAGTATTTTTTAGCTCTCCTGGCATTGAAAATAATCAACCCCAACGTCAATCCAGTATTATTATACAATTTTACGTTTAATTGAACAAAAAAATATTATATTTAGGATCGGAAGGGGGGGGGGGGGGGGTCCGGACCCCCAGGACCCCCCCCTGGCTACGTCACTGCTAGGTCCTTTAACTTAAATTAATTAAGTTAGACTGTAGAAAAGGCTAAGGTAGGCTAGGCCTATTACCTTTGATTGCAGTCTACCCTAACTTCATAGGGAACATTTTGTCAGTTACACTTGATACACTTGATAAGTTAGTGTAACTAAGTTAAGATATATAGCTTATAACTTACCGGATAACATTAAGTTATAGGCCTAATATTAAATTCAAAATAACACTTGTAAGATCATATCTCAATATGTCTGCTTAGTCTCTAACCAATGACCATATGGCTCCCTCACCCTCAGTTCCTAACCTAGATCTTGTGTTTGCCAATGACAACAGTCACACACAAAGATAGGAATAAAGTGAATTAACTCTTTAGTCCAGGCAAACTAAACAAACTTACATAGGGACCGTTAAAAAAATTGCAAGAAAACGTTTTATGGTTCTATTTTGTAGAGTTGGGTTTGCAGAATGACATACTAAAAGTTGCCAAAAATCGGTGCACGAGAAAACCACTAAAATCACAATTTAAAATGGCGGCTTTTTTCAACATTGGACAAATTAAAAAAACATATTTCACATGCATTTGCTATGCACATTTTTCGAGATATTGACTTAGGACCACCGCCTGTATTTATTGAGTGGTTAGTACTTCATTTTGATAGGGAACATGTTTTTGGCCGCCATCTTGGATCCGCCATATTGGACATAGATAATTTTTTTTCAATGTAATGATAGTGTTGTGACACATCATTACCAACTACATTTTTACACTGATTTCAATGCCGAAATCTGTTTTTAAATATCTTTATTCATTTAGAAGATATATACAAAAGAAAACTCTGCACCATACATTTCTTATGGACGTTTCGTAGTTTGATATATTTTTTAAAATTATTCTTCTTATATCTCCAGTTCTTATTAACGCTTGTAGTTCGTTCTAGGCTTAAAATATTCAGTAATGTAAGGGCTTTCATTTGAGCTCTTGATCATTAAAATCAGACGAGTTAAAGACCTGCTATGAACCTCAGAACAATATTAAATTTAACTTTTTAGAAATATATTTTTATTAAAATATTTATAACTCGGGTTGTTAATACGTCACCAAGTTCTTTCTTGTCTCAAATTACTCAGTGAATGTTTAGCTTTGATTTTATTAATCACTAAACAAAATCTGACAATTTTAAAATGAGCCATGGACCATAATTTAACATTAAAATGTATTTATTTTGAAATTTGTCTTTAGTTAAGGACATATATCCCAAACCCTAATAACTCCTGGAAAGTAATACATAGCTAAAATAAAAGTCAATATTTTGGCGAATTATTTAAGACTATAAAGAGTTTTGGGAGTTATTTAGAATTAGGAATATACGTCTTTAACTAAAGACAAATTTCAATATAAATACATTCTAATGTTAAATTATGGTCCATGGCTCATTTTAAAATTGTCAGATTTTGTTTAATGATCAATAAAATTAAAGCCAAACATTTACTGAGTAATTTGAGACCAGAAAGAACTCGGTGACGTATTAACAACCCGAATTATAAATCTTTTAATAAAAATATATTTCTAAAAAGTTAAATTTAATATTGTTCTGAGGTTCGAAGCAGGTCTTTGACTCGTCTGATTTTAATGATCAAGAGCTCAAATGAAAGCCCTTACATTACTGAATATTTTAAGCCTAAAACGAACTACAAGCGTTAATAAGAACTGGAGATATAAGAAGAATAATTTTAAAAAATATATCAAACTACGAAACGTCCATAAGAAATGTATGGTGCAGAGTTTTCTTTTGTATATATCTTCTAAATGAATAAAGATATTTAAAAACGGATTTCGGCATTGAAATCAGTGTAAAAATGTAGTTGGTAATGATGTGTCACAACACTATCATTACATTGAAAAAAAATTATCTATGTCCAATATGGCGGATCCAAGATGGCGGCCAAAAACATGTTCCCTATCAAAATGAAGTACTAACCACTCAATAAATACAGGCGGTAGTCCCAAGTCAATATCTCGAAAAATGTGCATAACAAATACATGTGAAATATGGTTTTTTAATTTGTCCAATGTTGAAAAAAGCCGCAATTTTAAATTGTGATTTTAGTGGTTTTCTCGTGCACCGATTATTGGCAACTTTTAGTATGTCATTCTGCAAACCCAACTCTACAAAATAAAACCATAAAACGTTTTCTTGCAATTTTTTTTAAGTCATATCCTATATTTACCAGACTACTTACACCCTAACTACGAGGAGTAAGTGAAATGATTGTATAAAAATGTTTAAACTATTTTATTTTACAGCCCAACAATAACAAATACACCCAACACCCAACAGAAAACACAAAAGACGACGATAACTTAAACATGTTTGAAAAAAAAAATAACTCTTAAAAAAATCTGATTGGCATAGGTAGAGTAACTTATGCTATAACAATAATGTTGAAAATTAATAATATAAAAGGCTCAAGACAATGTTAAAATCACTTAAGTTAAGTATTTTTAGAAACCCATCATGACCAGGTGATATTATTTTAACAAGCAGCCCAAGGACTGCGGTCTTAATTAATTCAAGCCTAGGCCTACTAAACTAACAACCATAAAAACATGTAAAAAGTTCAAACATGTGACTACCTAAACATTTTTTATCGATTGTAATAACTTACATTTCGGTGGATATTTTTATATCCTATATTTATTTCCTCCGATAAATATTTTTTTTAGAATAATTATAATTAAAAAAGATTTATTATGCATAAAACCATAAACTAATATAATATACCTACAGATGTTAAAACTGTTTACTCCATGAATGAAAGAAATAATAGAATTCACTTCGGTCTCTAGAATTCACAACAAAATTGTTGCTTGTAAAATGTAAACAAAAAAAAAGAAGAAGAAGGTAGCTCATAATGTTATTCTTATGGGGGAACATTAAAATGGTTTTTTTAGGATTTTATAACTATTACTGAACAAATAATCTCCAATAACGAACTTAACCGAGATAATATGATAAAGAACCTTTGTGCAAAACATAAACTTCATATACGAAGTTATATTCGAGTTATTGGAGATTGATGAGATGCATTTTACACCAGTATGAGAATTCACTTCGTTCATTCAACTAATGTAAGGAACAAATTTTCGAAGAAACCAATGTCTCTTTTTTCATAGACCTAGAGCCTAGCGACAATAATAAGGACATATTTCAAACACAATTCATTTTAAATGCTAAGGTTTTATTTGAACCACCTCAGAAAAAGAAAGAAATTGTCCAATGTAAACGCTGCCAGCAGTATGGGCACACTAAATCTTACTGTCACAACAAGTATCGTTGTGTTAAATGCACACAGGAACATGATAGGGGCCTACCAAAGACTGCCCTAAACCACCTGATGTACCCCCGTCTTGTGTGTTGTGCTCAGGAAAGCACTCTGCAAATTACAAAGGTTGCCCTGTTTATAGAGATATACAAAATAAGCAGTTCCCCCCTCTCAGAAAAAAGACTCTTGGTAATAATCAAAGCAATCTGGGTCTTCAGAGTCTTACACAAGACAATTCTAATACCAGTAATACCTTGCCTAAAAGTTCATTAGTAAAAGAGGGGGTAACATTTGCTCAAACTGCGCGGAATGGTAGTGAAGTTGGCCACACCAGTAATCATCATGTTAGTGAACAAACCACGGAACCTCACAATCTGTCCGAGACTATAAAAAATTGTTTCTCACGCTTTGAGAGCATATTATCTAAACAAACAGAACAGATTAATACCTTACTTAATCTTCTTACTACTGTTATTGCCCGCCTAAAATGAATATTCTCCTTAAAGTGGCATTATGGAATGCTAATGGCTTGGCTCAGCATAGCCAAGAGGTTCAATTATTCATTACCCAACACAAATTAGATGTATTGCTTATTTCGGAAACTCATTTTACGGATAGAACCTATTTCAAAATTCCATATTACAAATTGTACTACACTAATCATCCTGACAACACTGCACATGGAGGAACTGCAATCCTAGTTCGGGACACGATTAAACACTATGAACTACCATGTTTTAAGGAAGATTATCTTCAAGCTTCCACCATTGTTTTAGAAGATTGGCTTGGTCCTATTACAATTTCAGCTGTGTACTGCCCTCCAAGGCATGTTATAACTTACAATCAATTTGAACAGTATTTCAACACTCTTGGTAATAGATTTATTGCAGGGGGTGATTTTAATGCAAAGCATCAAGAATGGGGGTCACGTTTGGCTACACCCAGAGGCAGACAGCTTTTAAGATTAATGAATGACAATCAGTTCACCCATTTTTCAACTGGTGAACCTACCTACTGGCCCACTGATATGCGAAAAATCCCTGATCTGTTAGACTTTTTTATTTCAAAAGGTATTAACCAAAATTACACTGAAGTAAAATCTTGTCTTGACCTATCTTCTGACCATTCACCAGTTAGTTATGTTAAATTTAAGTACCGAAATATTTCACAAAGAACCAGGGGACGTATTTTTCAATAAATACACGGACTGGAATCAATTTCGAAATTTTATAAATCAAAACTTAAATTTACACATACAGCTACGTAGTCCTGAAAATGTAGAAGCTGCTGTTGATCACTTTGTTGACTGTATTCAAAATTCTGCCAAAGAATCCACACCTCTACCTAATCATGAAAAATCAGAGAAAATAGGCCTAGGCTACCCAATTCATATCAAGAAAAAGATAGCAGAAAAGAGACGACTCAGAAGAATTTGGCAAAACTCAAGAAACCCAAATGATAAGGCCAACTTTAACCGAGCAGCACGGAATTTGAAAAGATTATTGTACGACACAAAAAACCGATGGTTTGAAGAATATACTCAATCTTTGTCGGCTACGGAAGCTACGGATTACTCGTTATGGAAAGTAACAAAAAGGCTGAAGCAACCCCAAATTTCAATCACGCCAATTCGTAAACCGGATGGAAGCTGGGCTAAGAGTGACATAGAAAAATCTGAATCTTTCGGGGATTACTTTTCCAATGTATTCTAGCCAAATGTAGGTGTGGTCAATAATGAAGAAGAAATAATAGAATTCTTGGACTCTCCACTTCAACTTGACTTTCCTCTGGAAAAATTCAGACCTACAGAAATTAAGGCAACCATTGACAAATCGCTAAATCCGAAAAAATCTCCTGGTTACGATTCTATCACTGGGAAAATGTTAAAAGAACTGCCAAGGAAAGGAATGATTTTTATTGCATTTCTCTTTAATTCTATATTGAGACTAGACCACATACCAACTCAATTTAAGAAAGCCCAATTAATTGTTATACCAAAACCAGGAAAACAAATCACTTCCTACAGACCTATAAGTCTCTTGCCTATAGTGTCCAAGTTGTTTGAGAAATTGTTCCTCAAAAGACTACAAGCTCTTTTTGAAGAAGACGACGTCATTCCAGGACACCAATTCGGGTTTAGACGGAGACATGGCACCGTGGAGCAGGTCCATAGGGTTGTTCATACAATTCGAAACTGTTTGGAAAACAAACAATTTTGTTCTGCTGCTTTCCTTGATGTCAGTCAGGCATTTGACAAAGTATGGCACTCTGGCTTACTATTCAAAATTAAGAAGTTACTACCCCATTCTGTTTTTCCTATTTTAAAATCATATCTTACCAACAGAACTTTCCAAATCAAACATCAAAATTACTTAACTGACCTTTACCCTATAGAATCAGGAATCCCCCAAGGAAGCGTGCTTGGACCATACTTGTATATTCTCTATACATCGGACCTACCAGAAAGTGTAAACACTATGGTTGCTACATTTGCGGATGACACGGCGATTTTATCTGTCCACGACAATCCAGCTCAAGCTACAGCAAATTTACAGCTAAACTTGGTTGAAATTTCTCATTGGTTTAAAACATGGAGGTTCAAAATTAATGAAAATAAATCAGCACACATTACTTTTACCTTAAATCAGGCTACATGTCCTCCAGTATCCATGAACAATATTCACCTCCCTCAAGTAACGGAAATAAAATACTTGGGCATGCACTTAGATGCAAAGCTTAATTGGAAGGCACATATCTGGACTAAAAGGCAACATCTAAATTTAAAAACAACTAAACTTAATTGGCTTCTTGGATCTAAATCAAAACTCAGTACACAAAATAAATTGTTACTGTACAAAACAGTTTTAAAACCAATTTGGACTTATGGTATTCAGCTTTGGGGATCAGCAAGTACCTCAAACATTGAAATTATTCAACGTTACCAATCAAAATTATTACGTAAAATTGTCAACGCTCCTTGGTTTGTTACCAACAGAACACTTCACAATGATCTTCAAATTCGAACAGTAAAAGAAGAAATTACAATATATATTGAAAAATACATTATAAAATTGGGGAATCATTGAAATCATCTTGCACTTAATTTATTGGACAATCACAACACCATTTACAGACTGAAGCGACATACGATATTGGACCTACCATTCAGATTCGGCTAAAGTGTTATCAATTCTCTTTGTTTGCTAGTGTTGACGGTGGTCAATCACTAGCTCATGTTCTTCAAGTTATTTTTGTATTACTATTTATATCATTTGCTTATTGTTCAACTTGAACAGATTGTAAATTAAATAAAGTTAAAAAAAAAACATCCATGTTCAATCAATTATCAATTATCAATTATTTAAGATGGGGACGCCACTATGTGCGTATTTTAACCCAAATATGAGTGAAGGATGAGTGTAGGATGAGTGGCGCGATCTTGTAGTCTTGTTAGTGACTAAGGCCGACATGTTCCTTAGACACAGCTGTTAATTAATAGCCCATACAGCTAATGGCAACTAAGGGACCTACAGTTTATTGTGGAATCCGAACCACATTTTTTTCCTCGTAATTAACGAATTGGTCTAATTATTTAGGATAGTACTGCGGATAGTCGTAGTACTCACTAGTGCGGACGTTAATCCACACCAGGTAGCATCGCATCCACAGTGCATCCCTATAATTATCCACAATTTGTGACCTCCTAGTAGCTGGATTACAGGACGACGCCACCCGTCCCATTTGTTTATCTCGTAACCATCATGGCAACTCATAAGGCTAATGCTAAAAAATTATGTTAGTTTTAAATTGTACAGACATTATCAATTTGGAAATTTTCTGTTTCATAACATGAACACGTAGGTTAAGAAAATCGCGTAATCAGCCTTTACGACACTCTTAGAAGCTTTAAGTCGCAAAGACTATCCTGACGCGATCGTTGTGTAAACACTACTATAAAATATTGATTACATTGTTAAAGAAATGGCTGCCATATTCCTAACCGGCAGCTACCTTGAAAATTGGAACACTCTGTATTTTATGGTCTTTTTAGAAAGTACAGTATATGTCAAGAACACTTTTACTTATCATTTAAAATTCCCTATATTAAACTAAAACCAGATCAAAAAGATCGAAGAAAAAATAACTGAAATATAACAGGGTTTGTAGTAAAACAAGACTATGTTAGTCAGGGTTCACCTTATTTTACTTTAATTATTAACAAAAAACATGATATTTTAGTTAACATAGCCTATATTCGTCATTCCATCTTAGATCCTGATGTTGTTTAATAAGGAAATTATACATGCTAAATAAAAGAGTTCTAGACATTTCCCCATCAAATAATTAATTGTTTAAATAATTTTAGTTATCGAAGTTAAAACGGCCACAATTTTGAAATTTTAAATTGGACCAACTTCTTTTTGGACATACCTTAACGTGAAAGTTTTTCTTTCTTTTGCTATGAGGACCCATATCCCAAAGTCCTGAAACGTTTTTTATGAACACACTGTGTGTCCCTAGCGTGTAACCTGAGCAAAAATTATCCAATTTGGATGAAATTCAGTAGAAATGCGTGAACCTGCATTTTTTATACGATTAAGTTAGCGAACTAGCATGATCAGACAATGGAAAGATTGGGATTTTTCTATTTGTTACCCTAAAAATATAAAATTTCACAATTTCCTTCCAAACCATTTTGTAGAGCTTAAAAATAAATAATTTAGTATTTTGAAGTGTTTTTGTATGCCTAACGTTAAAGAGTAAATTAAAAAATCCCACGGCGCAGCAAACATGGCTGGATGGAGTGGGGGTGAACATTGCAGGTTGAACACGTGTTGAGTTCAGCTCCATATTACTTTTACAGTTTTTTATTAGCTCGCTCTCTTGTCCGGTGCAAATTTTGCAATCAATTTTATACTAACTTCCCGATGAGCCAGAGACTTGAAACTTGAAACATAGCTCACAAATGGAAGACAATGCAATATTATATCATTTAATTTTAATATTTCCCTTGGGCTATGCCCCATGGGCTTGTTTTTATTAACCTGATTTCCTACAAATTTTGATATCAATTTTAATCAAAGTTCCTGATGAGCTAGAGACTTGAAATTTGAAACATAGCTCACAAATGGATGACAATCCAATATTATATCATTTAATTTTAATATTTCCATTGTGCTACGCCCCATGGGCTTCAAAATGTTCCATGTTTACATTTTGAAAGAATGTAAATATATAAATTAATTTAAGTCAGCTTTAAATACTTAAATTTGACGTTCGAAGAGCAGAGGTTAAGAGGTACAGGTTACGCTCCCAAGAGATTCTTTATACAAACAAACATTTCAAAATAAAGATAAACAATCTGATTGCAGATATAAAGGTGTTTGTTAATAATGTCAATTGTTATGTATTTAGTATTCTATAAAGTAAACAATAAATTAAATATATTGATATATTTATAGTTAGTAGGTAGGCCATACATTCAATCTAATACATAATTATATGAAAAGAACCTCAAATAAACCTTAGATCACCCACATGCCTCTCTCTTAATCTGATGTAGATGCTTGAAATAGATTTAACATCCACACACATGAACCATGCCCTCGTGCCTGCACCCAGACTAACGAAAAGGAAGCGTGATCCATGCGCAGGCCCGAGGAGCGGCTCACAAAACTTTACTTAACAAATGAGAACCATGGATGGAGGTTCAAGAACAACACGCCATTTGAGAGAAACGAGCTGTAATTAACCATTTAAAAGAATAACACAACAATAATTAACAATAATACATGAATTAAATACTCTCAATTAAACTTTAAAAAATTTTGATACCACTCTGACCTACTCACTTACAAACATTAATTTAAAAAAATTCAAAATAGGCTAATTTCAGTCAAAGTAAATTTAATAAGTTTTAACCTTTTAAATTAACAAATTACAACAATGAAATATCTAATGACTCTTTTAATAAATTCATTTCATGGTAACTATAGAAAATTTAGGGGCCCCAAAATTGAAATTTAATAGAATATGTAAACAAATTATAAAATCTAAAAAAATCAACAAGTAGCCTAGGCTAAAGAATTTAAAATTTAAAAGGAATAACAATTAATAGAGATCTGTGCACAAATTAACAAAATAACAATTAAAATCCCTCAGTCCATAGCGGTAACAATAAATTAGGTCTAAGTAACTTGCGGTAGGGCGTTCAGTTCAATGGTTCTGGGCAAGCAGCACCGGAGGGGGAAACGAGCATGACGGAAGAGGGGGGCCATGATCCAGGGGTGGCCAAGAGCAGTAGAATCCACTCCGTCAATGCTGATGCGGCTGCTACATGTTCCTCCTCACGGGCCCTGAGTAACAAACCCAGAAACACAGTAGTACCAGAAAGAGTTCAAGTCCATATCCGCCAAATTCACTGTCACACATTTCACTATTTTCACTGACTTCCAAAAATCCACAGATTAGGCCTAACATAATATTTTCAAAAAAAATTATAAATTTTTAAAAGGTTTATCTCTCTTTAACAGCTCTTTATCAATGTAAAACATTTCAAACAATAACAATATTCTAAACATAACAATTAACAGGTTAAACAGTACAAGAATGGTAACATTAATATTTGCGGTAAAACCGTCAGCAGGCCAGACAGGTATGTGACAGTGGTAAATTTCACCAATAGAGAGAAAAAATTTAAATTGTCTGGTCCAAAGTGGCCAGAAGAACAAGTTAACAAAGAACAATTGACACTTAAACACAGAAAAATACTTTAAAATTGACAAAAAACGTTCCATACAAAAATTTTAGGCCTAACGCAACGACTCATGTATTTTTGCTAATTTCTCCAAAAGTTGTGATCCGAATTTGTTCGGAATGGTCTTAAAAGCTGGGGGAAATGTTCCAGCAGCTTTTCCAGACCATTCCAAACCTTAACTCAAAGGCTGAAACCAGTTGGCCTTTTGGTTACCCAGTTCAAACCTGAATGAAAAGTTGCCAAACTAAAAATTACTGTAACTTTCTTAAAACTTGAGTAAAATGACTCAAACTTTCTGGGGAGCTTTAAGAGCAGTTAATTCAACTTAATTTAACTAGTTTGGCAAGGACAAAGCAAAATAAAAGACTTTAACCTTACTTGACTGGGTAACACAAACTGAACATTTTACAAGACAAAACAACACTAAAAATGTACGGGACACAGAGCAAAGGGCTACCAAAGGTAGTAGCCTAAGACAATTACATTTACTGAGCAAAAATTGTAAGCCTAGGCCTACCACAAAACAGTCAGAAGGACCCAAAAACTGACTTGGTAGTTTCTCTCAAATAGCGGCTTTCCAACAAACATTTCTCAGTCAATTCTAGGCCTAGCATTTCGGGCAAAGCCCTGAATTATACAAAACAACAGAGAATAGGGAAACTAACTATCAAAAGTCTTCCACGACCCCAAGACTAGGTTCCAGACCTAGTGCAACATGTGCTCTAACCTACTTTTAGAAAAAAGTGCAAAACTCACCCAAAAGGCGCGCGTGGCGCGATAAATTTATTCCATGGTCGACATTTGTCTCCTCTTGAACCAAATAGGGGCAATTAACATTAAAACCATGCCACAAACTTTAAGATGAAATCGGATAACCAAAATGAGCCGACCCGGAGTCGAGCAACGCCACACAACCTATGAGTTGCTGGCGGAAAAAGAGTAATAAGAACAAAACCCACAGCCTTGTTCGGGGGGCCGTGGAGTGACAACGAAACACTGAACTAGCCTACTATAAAAAAAAACTTGAACCAAATCATGAGTCGTGACATTCGCCCGGTGGAAATAGTCACGGCTCAACCTCCCTCCCCAAAAGAGGACACTCCTCTCCAAAAGGGACAAACAAACAAGCCTCTCCCCCACTTCCTGAAAAGAGATTGACCTGAAAGACAACTCAAGTGTCTGTGGTGGGGAACGCCAAGGGACTTCCAAACTGAGGGGAAAACTCACCCCCAGGGTTTGCTCTGGCCAGAGCTGGAAAATTTTGTGAGGGAAATTCCTTCGCAGAACACAGGGGACAGGAGAAGTGATCAGGTTCTCTGGCCCAGTGCACTTCCCACCCAGACACAAGAGGAAGGAAAATTGCCTACGGAAGAGTTCCGCGGAAGGGCTTGAGATGAGAAATGTGCGCCCTCCGGAACACTTTTCCAGTCCGCGGATCTCCAAGCTCCGCCGTGACAGGCGTCAAAAACCTCAGGATGCGGTGGGGACCTGACCACCGATGACACAACTTTGCAGCTCTCTTGTCCACAGCCGAACTGGCTGGATGAGCTTTACAAAACACCAAATCCCCCACCTGGAAAGGGTTGTCTACTCTACCACGATTGTGCTTCCTCCGGACCAATTCCCTAGCTCTGATCAAGTTTCTCCTGGCCGCTTGCCAAGTTGCCTTGACATCAGCCGCACCAGGAGGTGGCAGAAGGTCGCCAATTCCCCACACATTCGCTAACGGGTTGTTAGGCGGATAGCCTAGAAACAGCTCGAAAGGGACCGCCTTGTGACTCTCATGGTGAGCAGTATTGAAAGCAAACTGAAGCCAAGGGAGTTCCTGATCCCAGGTGGTCTGCTTGTCAGCATGGAAAGCTATGAGAGCGGAGCGAAGATTGCGATTGAACCTTTCAGCATGAGAAGGCTGTGGATAGTAAGGGGAAGTAGTCACATGGCGGATTCCGTGCCCAAAGCACATTCTTTTGAACAGATGGGAAACAAACTGTGTTCCGTTGTCGGAAACAATGGTGGCGGGTATTCCAAAATGTTGGAAGAGGTGTGTTCGAAGTACCTGCACGGTGAGCTGTGCAGTGGCATTCCTTAAGGGGAAAAGCCAACAAAACTTGGAGAAGGCATCCACACAAACAAGTAGGAACTTATTTCCTGACTTGCTACGCGGGAGAGGCCCTACATAGTCAATGAAAACCTTCTCCAAAGGTCTTTCCGCCACCTCAGATGACAACAAACCAAACTTAGAGTTTTGAGCGGGCTTGCTCAGTGAGCACGTTTGACAAGAACGCACCCTAGCAGCAAGATCCCGATCCATACCCTTCCAGATGAACATTTCCCTAACCTTCGCAATGGTCTTGTGGATACCTAGATGCCCACCCACAGGAGAAGAATGAAAATACTCAAAGACCATAGGGATTAGAAGACTAGGCAGCACAACTTTAGGTTTACCTCGCTGCCGAGCGCGACAGCAAAGGGCACCCTGGGACAGAAAATATGGGGGGTGGGCTCCCCCATTTTGAAGCTCACCAATGATCTTTGCCAGCTCAGGATCCTTCAGCTGATGGGGAATGAAATCAGAAAAGGCGAGTGGAAACTCCAAGAGCACGGCACAACCCGGTTGCTCTTGGTCAGAAGGAGGATCGTCGGGTGAATGGTACATCCTAGATAGTGTGTCCGCAATCACATTCTGAGTGCCTCGAACGTGTTGCACTTGGAACTTAAGGGACGATATTTGGACAACCCAACGACCAATTTTCCCAAGCTGGCGTGGATGTGCAAGAAGCCACGAGAGTGCCTGGTTGTCGGTTTCCAATAAAAACTCCTTGTGCTCCAAAAAGCGTCTGAATTTATTGACTCCAAACACGACAGCCAAACACTCGAGTTCATACACAGAAGAGCTTTTCTTTTCGCAGGGACTCAAAGTGCGTGAGGCGTACGCAATTGGCTGCCTAACACCATCCACCTCTTGTGACAACACAGCCGCAATTGCGACGGAGGAAGCATCTGTTTGCAAGACAAAGTTTTGATTGAAATCCGGCATTGCCAAAACAGGGGGCTGCATGATAGCCTCCTTGAGAAGATCAAAAGACGTCTGCTGCGCTTCACCCCAGACAAACTTGGCGCCCTTCTTCCGAAGCTCATTGAGAGGAGCCGCCAATTCAGCAACATTGGGTATGAAGCGTCGGTAAAAACCTACCATGCCGATGAACCTAGCAATACCCTTGACATCTCTGGGAGGAGGAAACTCCCTGATAGCCTGGGTTCTAGCGGGGTCGATGCAGACGCCTCTATGAGAGATAAGATGACCAAGGAACGAAATTTCCGGCTTTGCAAAACTAACCTTGTCAGGATTCACGGTAAGGCCAGCCCTATTCAATCTACTCATGACTTCTTCAAGATGAATCAGGTGAACTTCGAAGCTCTCACTGTACACCAAGAGATCGTCGAGGTAATTGAACACAAACTTGAACTTGACATCATGAAAGATGGAATCAAGGAGTCTGGTGAGAGTCTGGGCCCCCACAGCAAGACCCATCGGAACTCTTGTGAACTGATACAAATTCCACGGAACGCAGAAAGCAGTGAGAGGTCGAGACTCAGGTTTCAAAGGAATCTGATGATAGGCCTGATTCAGATCAAAAACAGAAAAATACTTGGCCTTACCGAACCAATCAAACGCAGAATGCAAATCGGGGAGAGGCACAGAGTCGATTTCAATTTGCGCATTCAATTTGCGATAGTCCAAAACCATTCGGGACTTGCCATTGGGTTTTGGGACGAGAAAAGCTGGACTAGCGTAGCTCGAACGGGAAGGTTCAATGACACCATTTTCCAGAAGTTCGTCAATGATTTTTCTGAGAGTTTCCATTTTGGGTGGAGCTAATTTGTATGGGTGAGAGCGAACGGGACGGGTATCTGTTAGACGAATCTCGTACTCTAACAGGTTAGTGACTCCAAGCTTTGGCGTCAGCACATCTGGGAAACGAGAACACAAGGTTCTGATGGCTTCAGCCTCGCAAGTAGTCAGATGCCCTAACGGATCAATTGTTGGCTTGCTGGGTATCTCAGGCTCGACTACCGCAGCACCACCACCAATTTCATCAGCAAAAGATATTAATACCCGTCTCGCAAATCGGAAAAAACACTGACCTCTGCCTAAATCCAAAATTAGGCCAGTGTGCTTGATAAAATCCGCTCCCAAAATGACAGGGAAACAAAGGTCCTTAGCCACCCAAAAACTCCAAACCCAAGAAAAATGTTCAATTTTGAACTTGAAACGGGCTTCATAGATGATGGGAAGGGGTGAATTTGACGCAGTCCAGCAGATAGGGGTTTTTCGCTCAACTTGCTTGATAAGCCCAGACGATTCAAGTTTTTCAAAAAGGGACAAGGAAATGAGGCAACGGGCTGACCCAGAATCCACTAGGGCCTTCTGCACCGTGGAACCTATGAAGATGTTGAGACGTGGGCAAGTTGAGCGCGCCGCTTTCACGCCCATGGAAGCAAGGCCCGCAATCCCCCGCAGCAGAGGCTCGGTCACAGGCACAACACTCCCAGAAGGGGAGGCAACAGAAACATTAACTGACTTTAACTTAGACTTAGACTTACTTGAAAAAACTTTCAGATTATTGCCCTTTACATTATCACCAACAACCTCACAGGAAGGATAGGGCAAATTTTCTTCCTGTGAGCAAACTAGTTTTTTGGACCACGTCCAAAATTTCCACCTTGACGGCAATGCCGCCGAATGTGACCTGGTTGCCCACAACCAAAACAAACAACAGGTTGCCTCTGCCACTGCGGCGGTTCAGGACCCAACACTCCCACGGGTGCTACGACAGCATGATGACCAGCTAGGGGAAGATGCCCCGCCGCTTGGTCTCTCTGAAAATCAGCGTCCTGGACAGATCTCGAAAGGATGGAAAGTCTGTCCAGATCCGCAAAAGATGAAGGCCGTGGTGCAAAAACCAGACGGGAGCGTTCCTCAGGCTTCAACCCCTGAAGCACAATGTCAATGAGCTCAAGCTCACTGATCCCCAAACGCAAGACCCTTTCCACCGTGCGAATGTCCCCCACGTACTGGCTGAGAGACTCGGCTGGCTGCTGAGGACGAAAAACTCTCTCAACTTTCAGCTTCTCCATGACCCGACGGGGCATGAAAAGCTCCAAAACTTCTTTATGAAAAACATCAAAGGTGACGCCTCTGCGCAAACAATCAAGCAATCTGTCCCCCAACGGTTTCAGACAGTATGGAGCAATGAGTTCCATCAAAGTTGCGTCTGACATGCCAGGGTATTCACGCATGCGCAAAACACTCTCCAGAAAAAAACAAAGACCATTCACATCTAACCCGTCCACCGGCCGGAAACCACTCAGGACAGAGGCAAGGGGATGGGGAAGTTTGCCAAAGGAGTTAGAGATGGAAGGGGAACTATGAACTTGAGAAGGAAAGGGAGATGGGGACTGGACATTCAGCGTAGCCGCAGCCAAGGTGGACGTGTGAGAGGGGGACGGTGTGACATTTGCATTTGACATTTGAACATTTGCAGGCAACTGGAGCAGTGTACTTGGCGTAGGCGGAGCCTGGGGGGTACCCACTGGAGCCACAACTTCAACAACAGACTTTGGCACTTCGTTTGAAATTTCCAAAGAACGGTTGTCTTCAAAAATTTCGACTTTCTCTTTGACAGACTTTCCTGCCTTAATACTCTCCAAAATTCCTTCCAGCTCAAGAATTCTGGCTTCCACCCAGCTCTTGTCCTCATCTTGGATTTCAGGTTGCCCTGAAACCAAGAGCAGACGCTTACGCCAGTGCGTCAGCTGTGTGATAGCCGAACCCTTAGCTGAGCCCATAGGCAAACTACTCCAACTATCAATTTCCCCACTTAGCTCTTCCATCCTCTCTTTACATGCCTCCAGTTCCTCATCCAAACTGAGCGACTCAACCCAAGCTTGAGGCATGCTAGCAATTTGTCTGAACTGTGTACGCAAAGTGCGTACATCAGTTCCAGGAGTCTCCCCCCGGGACCGCACCTCGTACACCAGCTCCGGCTTCCTCAAATATTCCGGCACAATTGACGCCATACCGAGTCTCAACCAGCACTTGACTCAAAATAACAGCCAACAAAACTTTTTCACAAAACAAACACAGAAATTTAATTCCTAAGGCTTCTGGACGTTGATGCCTACGCACCTGATGGGGCCCAAAAGAAGAACCTGCCCATTCATACCGCAAGTACCGCAAGAAAACAACAACAAATGACCCACGAACGTACACACACACAAACATACACCGATACATACACTAGACAACACCTAACACTTGTGTGATGGGGTGTACACACAAACCTTTTTTTTTTTTTTTTTGACACATGACCATGCTTTTGACACTCTTGCTCCCGAAGGATGCAAGTCATTACCACCGATTCCACCCGGTGCCTCGGCCAAAGGGCGAGCTCCTAATAAAATGTGTTTACGCCCCACCACAACACAACAAGGCCCTTTTCCAAAACTGCCAGGCCAGACATTTCCAAGAAACCAATCCATCCACGGCTCTTCAAACAAAACAAAAAATAGAACGTGGACAGTGATCGCATCCTTAAGTATCCGAGTCGTGAAACCAAGTTTCACGACAAGGCACCCAAGACGCAACCCACTAACCACGCTCTGCTACCAGATGAACCATGCCCTCGTGCCTGCACCCAGACTAACGAAAAGGAAGCGTGATCCATGCGCAGGCCCGAGGAGCGGCTCACAAAACTTTACTTAACAAATGAGAACCATGGATGGAGGTTCAAGAACAACACGCCATTTGAGAGAAACGAGCTGTAATTAACCATTTAAAAGAATAACACAACAATAATTAACAATAATACATGAATTAAATACTCTCAATTAAACTTTAAAAAATTTTGATACCACTCTGACCTACTCACTTACAAACATTAATTTAAAAAAATTCAAAATAGGCTAATTTCAGTCAAAGTAAATTTAATAAGTTTTAACCTTTTAAATTAACAAATTACAACAATGAAATATCTAATGACTCTTTTAATAAATTCATTTCATGGTAACTATAGAAAATTTAGGGGCCCCAAAATTGAAATTTAATAGAATATGTAAAAAAATTATAAAATCTAAAAAAATCAACAAGTAGCCTAGGCTAAAGAATTTAAAATTTAAAAGGAATAACAATTAATAGAGATCTGTGCACAAATTAACAAAATAACAATTAAAATCCCTCAGTCCATAGCGGTAACAATAAATTAGGTCTAAGTAACTTGCGGTAGGGCGTTCAGTTCAATGGTTCTGGGCAAGCAGCACCGGAGGGGGAAACGAGCATGACGGAAGAGGGGGGCCATGATCCAGGGGTGGCCAAGAGCAGTAGAATCCACTCCGTCAATGCTGATGCGGCTGCTACATGTTCCTCCTCACGGGCCCTGAGTAACAAACCCAGAAACACAGTAGTACCAGAAAGAGTTCAAGTCCATATCCGCCAAATTCACTGTCACACATTTCACTATTTTCACTGACTTCCAAAAATCCACAGATTAGGCCTAACATAATATTTTCAAAAAAAATTATAAATTTTTAAAAGGTTTATCTCTCTTTAACAGCTCTTTATCAATGTAAAACATTTCAAACAATAACAATATTCTAAACATAACAATTAACAGGTTAAACAGTACAAGAATGGTAACATTAATATTTGCGGTAAAACCGTCAGCAGGCCAGACAGGTATGTGACAGTGGTAAATTTCACCAATAGAGAGAAAAAATTTAAATTGTCTGGTCCAAAGTGGCCAGAAGAACAAGTTAACAAAGAACAATTGACACTTAAACACAGAAAAATACTTTAAAATTGACAAAAAACGTTCCATACAAAAATTTTAGGCCTAACGCAACGACTCATGTATTTTTGCTAATTTCTCCAAAAGTTGTGATCCGAATTTGTTCGGAATGGTCTTAAAAGCTGGGGGAAATGTTCCAGCAGCTTTTCCAGACCATTCCAAACCTTAACTCAAAGGCTGAAACCAGTTGGCCTTTTGGTTACCCAGTTCAAACCTGAATGAAAAGTTGCCAAACTAAAAATTACTGTAACTTTCTTAAAACTTGAGTAAAATGACTCAAACTTTCTGGGGAGCTTTAAGAGCAGTTAATTCAACTTAATTTAACTAGTTTGGCAAGGACAAAGCAAAATAAAAGACTTTAACCTTACTTGACTGGGTAACACAAACTGAACATTTTACAAGACAAAACAACACTAAAAATGTACGGGACACAGAGCAAAGGGCTACCAAAGGTAGTAGCCTAAGACAATTACATTTACTGAGCAAAAATTGTAAGCCTAGGCCTACCACAAAACAGTCAGAAGGACCCAAAAACTGACTTGGTAGTTTCTCTCAAATAGCGGCTTTCCAACAAACATTTCTCAGTCAATTCTAGGCCTAGCATTTCGGGCAAAGCCCTGAATTATACAAAACAACAGAGAACAGGGAAACTAACTATCAAAAGTCTTCCACGACCCCAAGACTAGGTTCCAGACCTAGTGCAACATGTGCTCTAACCTACTTTTAGAAAAAAGTGCAAAACTCACCCAAAAGGCGCGCGTGGCGCGATAAATTTATTCCATGGTCGACATTTGTCTCCTCTTGAACCAAATAGGGGCAATTAACATTAAAACCATGCCACAAACTTTAAGATGAAATCGGATAACCAAAATGAGCCGACCCGGAGTCGAGCAACGCCACACAACCTATGAGTTGCTGGCGGAAAAAGAGTAATAAGAACAAAACCCACAGCCTTGTTCGGGGGGCCGTGGAGTGACAACGAAACACTGAACTAGCCTACTATAAAAAAAAACTTGAACCAAATCATGAGTCGTGACATTCGCCCGGTGGAAATAGTCACGGCTCACACATTAAAAACTAAAAAGGATCAAATAATTTATAAATAAAAAACTTTTGAAAACAAAACGTTTTTAAACGCACTAAAAAGTAGGAAATAATTTATAAATATGTGGAGAGTATAAATACTTGTAAAATTTAAAACAAATAGTGGGGTGCATGCAATAGATGATTTACAATTACCTTCACCTATTGAACTAATGTATTATTATCAATTGCATGCACACCACGTTTTTCGTTCTAAATCTTACAAGTATTTATACTCTCCACATATTTATAAATTATTTTCTACTTTTTAGTGCGTTTAAAAACGTTTTGGTTTAACAAAGTTTTTTATTTATAAATTATTAAATTTAATGTATATTTAATATAGTTAAAACTGTGTCAGTGTGGTTTGAGATTGTATTATAGTTCTTGTGCAGTGACTGATTGTAACTGTTTCTTTGTAAGACATAATTTATATTGCATTTTACAAACCGATCCCGACTGATGGTGGCGCTGAATGAATATTAGGCCCCTATTAGACGAGGTAGCCTGGCGACGTCGCCAGCGACCAAACTGGCTACTCAGCTTGTCAATGGTCATTGATTCCTATGGATGTTATTACACGAGGGTAGCCAGCGACGCAGCCACACTTTGGCGACCGACTGGCTACCGACTACCGAGCCCCGTCGCCACTGCGGTAGCCACTGTCTACCCATATCGGCGACTCTGCATTGTAGCATATGGAGCTTATTACACTAGGTCGCCAGTATCACGCAACGATATAAACAACTCATGGATCGCTGGCTCAGTGTTGGCCGCGCGGTCGAGCTTCCCCCACCACCTACTGGCAGAAGCCGACGCAGCCCATACATTCACCATTATAAAACACACTTTTTATTTGCTGCACTGTTGAAATTTATAGGGATAAAATATTGCTAACGCTTGTCAAACTCTTTTTACTAGTTACACCTTTTATGTCTGTTTTGTTTCTTGCAGAAAATAACCCATTTGAATTCTTTAAAACTACAAATTCACTAAACCCGTTTTGTAGAGTTTTTTAGACAACTGATATTGCTAGTTCCAAATTGTACATGGTAAAATAATAAGTGATTACAAAGGAGAAATAAAAATTACAATATTTGTGTTTGAAATTCTATTTTATTAATCGAAAAACTAGTACATAAACATTTAGAATAATTTTGCTAAGTTTTTGCCGCAGTGGTAACGTAAATGTTTGACGTAAACGCGATATTTTTTTTCTTTCAATGTTTAATGACAATGTATCTTACAAAATAGGTCATAAAAAAGTATGCCTATCACGTTAATGTCAAGCATAGTTTTGCGGTAAAAACTGGACAAATGTAGTAGGGTTTTTAAGAGTTCAAATGTGTTATTTTTTGCACGAAAAGAAGAAGACATAAAGTTTAGAATAGTAAAAGTTTTTGGCATGTATTAGCAATATTTTATATCTATATATTTAAACAGAGCAGCAACTTAAAAAGGCGCGTTTTACAATGGTGAGTGTATGGGCTGCGTCGGCTACTGCCAGTAGATGGTGGGGGGAGCTAGACCGAAAACAGCGCCCGCAGTGCTACTGAGAGCGCAATCCAGTAGTTTTTACATCGTTGGTATCACGTCGCCACTCGGTCAGTTCATATCACGGGGTACTTGCACACTGTTGTGTTGTGAGTGGGTGAATTGTTCACTTCAGTTGATAAAATGTCTACATCTGATTCAGTAGAAGGGATACGCGAAGATATGAAGAAAAAAGAAGAACCTCCGAAAGGCGAACAAAAGAAAGAATCAAAGAAAAAGCAAGAAGGGCCGCCGATAGGCGATCAAAAGAAAGAAGCAAACATTTTGTATTGTCCGCACAGAGCTCATAAAAAAGGGTGTAATATAACCCTTTCGATTCTCTTGCACTAAGCATTGGATGAACGTATATTTTTCTCTTCCTTTGCCTCCTTTTCTTCAGAAGTAACAGAAGGAGAAGATACTTATAATCACTTATTATTCACTGTAAACATACCGCTCATAACAAGTACAAATACAAGACAAGCCCTCACAACAAAATGAGTAACGGCGGTAAAATTCTAGCTACTCAACTGGCCACCAAACCTAGTAGCCTAGGATATTGGAACTGATAACGGAATGGATAATAAACATAGACAATTAATTACGTCACTAGCTTTACAATCGTTTTTACTTTTTAAATTCCTTCAACATGTGACCAGTTCTTTTGTTCAAATGAATATTATTTTTGACTCAGCTGTTTACAAAACAAACTAATAATATTATGTTGTTGTGTTTACTTTTCTTTGTTTACACTTATTTATTTAGCAATTGATGCAGTGAAATTGACATAAAGGATGTGTGTGGTAGTGTGGACGATTCGTTTAATGATGTTAGGACACCAACGTTATGATTATGTGTACTCTGAATTTTATTGGATGTTTTCGTTTTATTTTAGGGATTTTCAATTTAGACCTACTGGAAATTGTGTATAGTATGAGTAATTGTATTGTGGTGATACAATTACTCATAAGGTGATATCAATAATAAGGTGATACAATTAAGGTGATATCATTTACTAGGCCTATAGACTTCTCAATTGATAATTACTCTTTCTAATGTAGGCTGCAATAAAATTTGTCTTTATACGTGTCACAAACTAGTTGTTCTGAATTATAGGCCTACACCGTTTTGACTACTCCCGTACGTAGGACGGGCTAACACCTCGTTTTTGTTAATAATTAAGTATTTTTGTGTGCAGCAAATCGACACCCAAATACTTATTTTCCTACAGTCACCTGACAAAGTTGGCTTCCTTGTACTGTTTGTAGTACATAAAGATGCTAAATGCTGCATATTTATACTTTTTCGTACTTTATTCTTTGTCGCACGGTTTATACTTTGTCGTACATCAGGATTTCAACCAAACAACACAAAATAGCGTGATTTTATTATGCACGTAATCCGTGTACGCTTGGAAATAGTTTGACAACACTTAAAGATAATAATACTATGATCAGCTGATTGACTATTATAACCACGATTAACCTGTCATTTCGTGTTTGTAGTTTATGTTCTATTTTCGTTCAATGCTTCGTTTGAACACAACTTGAATTGTAGTATTTGAAAGATGAATAATTATAAGTGGGCCTAACATGTTTAACAATAATGAACCCAGTAAAAGTTATTGTGAATATAATGGTAGACAGAAATATCAGAAACTGAAAACATGTTTTATTAAACCTATTACCTGAAAAATCAAGAAAGAAGTATAAACGAGCATACAAACTGTTTTCCTCTTGCCGCGTAAGTAAGAAAACTACAAAACTCTCAGAAAATGTTTTATTGCCATATTTTGGAGAAGAATCTACTTGTTTATTATGCGTTTATACTGATTATTACTGTTTATACTTGTACTCTTGAAATAAAGTAACACTTAAAGATATTTCGACTACAATCAGCTGGTGCAGTATTTCACATTCCGTTCATGGTTTGAGTTTAGATGTGCCTTTTGCGCGTTTGTATGATATCCCGTGAAAGCATATTTAAGCTCGTCATATTAGCTTTGAAAATTGCGTAGTTTGTGCTGAATTCTGTTGTCAATCATCAGAGCTCTTACAAGTTTAGAATAAAATTTTGTTTACATCAAAACATATGTCCATAGTACAATTTTGTTTACATCCATACGAAAATGGTGTTATCTGTAAGTCGGTGATGTTTAAGTTAAATCAAGAAAATTTTGTATTATTTTGTATGAAATGTAAAGAAGAAAATGGTTTACGTTAGATTTTGTGTTATTATAGTATGTGTCATTAGTATTATTAATCTTTCTAAGTTACCTTGAAGAAATTGCGCACGCAATGAAAATAATATAGATATGATGAGACATAATGTTTTCACCCTTATCAACTACAATATATCATATATCAATATTGTGAAATTTTGTGAGTTTATTTGTTTGTTTGTTTGTTTTGTTTGCTTGTTTGATTGATTGATTGATATCCAATCACGCATTAACCACTGGTCTGATCGGGTTGAAATTTGGTATGAAGATAGCTCACATTCCCGATTAACATATCTAGACATATTCTTATCCCAAAAATTATTTCGGGCTCTGCCCCAATGGCTCCTTAGTTTCCCATGTTAACCTTATAAGAATTCATATTTAAAATGAATTAAAGAATTTTGTCAGCTGTTTCAACTACACAAGTTGGTTGTATGATATTCAATAGCATTAAAGAGGCTACCTCTGTGTCTGGTAAGATTAGAAAACGTTAACAAACACTGTACTTGAATAGACAAGCCCCTCCCCCACATGGGACATCGCTGCTGTAAGCTCCTCCCCCATTTTTTGTCCCTGCTCATTAGGACCTTTGGTCAATCTGTATGTTAGAAAAGACCCTCGAACCATTGGCCAATCTGTACGCGCGCGCCGCAACGTTGCCCATATTTATCTTCATTATTGATAAACCTATGCATGGTACCACCCTTGTCGCCAGCAGTAAGTTTACAAATTTCAGCCATTCTTTAATAAAGATGAAACTTTTTTCATTATCTTACAATAAGGACTTCCTGTTGTCTGTCACAATTTTATTTGTTCAAATTGGTGTATTTTTGTTTAGTTGCTATAACGTTAATTATATTTACCTGAGAAAATGCAGAGTTAAAATAATGTTAAATGATGTTGTTCAGTTGGTTTTTGTTGTCCTTAGCTATAAATGAATAATAATTAAATGCCTTCAATAAAAATGTTAGTAAGGGTTTATTCTTGGATATTTTCATAGGCTATTATTCTAAAATCACTTGACTTTTATACCAGATTTATTTGGCCTTAAATTTCTTTCCTCTGAAATGATCACAAAGTTAAGTCCATGTTTCCTACTAAAAATTGTAGCACTTTGGCTAACATACTCGTTCCTCATTTGTAGGAATCTGAATATTGTAGGTGTTCTTCATTGTATAGGCTAATAACGATAACAAATTCTTTAAAAAATATTATCTCTATTTCTTTTACTCGGTGGCGTTCCATGACTTATGTTTCAATAACTTGCAAATGGGTTCTTTCAATGATTTAATTTTTAAAGATTTAATTTTTGTTTGACGCATTTCTTTGAATTGCAGCTTATTAACAGCAATTAAATATCCAGCTGATCATAATGTAAACAAATATGTTCTTCATAAGGTTAACATGGGAACTTTAAAAGCCATACTGGGGTAGAGCAAGGCCCCACTAGAAAAAACAGGCCATGCTGCAGGATCCATGACGTCACATTAGTGGATAGATTTCATTGATAAATTCATTGTCATCACCATTCCCATAGGTTTTAGGTAGGCTGTTTGTAAGATTTTAATGATAAGAGTTTAGTACAACTATCCACCACTAAGTAGTGTTGCCCTGCCCGTGCTGCAGCATGGCCTGTTTGTCTAGTGGGGCCTTGGGCAGAGCCCATGGTAAGGTCAGTTTCCAAATCTACGCAACACGCTCTTTCCAATGAGATGTCAATGGATAAAATCGGTTTAGAAATGGCGGAGGAGTTCAATCGACAAATTAAGTGTTGGCGTATTAATTATATAGATGCCCATAGACAAGCAAGCTACAACAGTTTATTTATTCTCCATAGAATAACATGGTAATTTTAAATTTACACTTTTTTCCGTAACCGTAAGGCATACAACAATATACTAAATTTACTAAATTATTTTGTTTGAGCTCTACAAAATGGTTTGGAAAGAAATTGCAAAATTTTATGTTTTCAGGGTGAAAATGGGAAAATCCTATTTTTACCCCATAAACCCTTGTTTCCATAGTCCGATCGTGCTGGTTAGTGAACTCGTTCGAATAATGTAGGTTTACACGTTTATGCCAAATATAAACAAAATCGGATCATTTTTGCTCGAGTTATCTAATGGACACATATATAAATATGAATACAGTATATATTAAATACATTATATATTAAATATATTAAAAATCAAAGACATATTTAAAAAAGGTACCCTTTTAGTAATTATTTTAATTCCAGAGAATTCTTTACTGATCTCATTTGATGTTTGTAACATGTACACAAATATCCCAACAAAAGAAACATTAACCATTCTGAGAAAAGAACTAATTGGGAAAAATATATTAAACAAAAAAGAAATTGAAGATATTATTCAGCTTACACAATTGACAATGAAACAAAACTATTTCAGCTACAATTCCTCTTTCTATTTGCAAGAAGATGGTGTGCCAATGGGTCCCCCTCTATCTGGAATAATGGCAGATATATTCATGAAAGAAATGGAAACTACCAAAATAATGAATGATTGTAACCCATATAAAGATAAAATCCAATACTGGTACAGATATGTAGACGATATAATTTGTTTATTCAAAGGAAATGAAAATGAAGCTAATAATCTACTAAAATATATTAATAGCCTATCTCCAAAAATACAATTTACAGGGGAGATTCAAAAACAACAAATAAATTTTCTAGATATTACAATCTCAAAAAATAACAACAGACATACATTTAACATATTTAGAAAACCTACGACCACAGACATCATTATTCCATACTATTCCAATCATCCTTGGAGTCATAAAATCGCTACTTTCCATTCACTTATCCACAGACTTATTAATATTCCCTTGAATAAAGAAAATTTCAAAAAAGAGAAAAATACCATTAAATACTTAGCAGAGAAAAATGGCTACAGGGCAAAAATGATAGACAATATGATAAAGAAGAAATTGAAAAACAAAATACAAAAGCAAAGAAAATTAAAGAAAAATTAAGGGAAAAAGAAATATATATGTATACCTTATAACAAATATATGACTAAAACAGTAAGAAATACATTTAAAAATTATATACACAACAAAAAGGACCCCAACAACATACTTAACACAATGATTCCAAAATTAAACCAACCTATTTACGATAAAATTTAAAAACTAAGGAAAGAAATAAATACATTCATATAGTATAATGAAATATTAATACAAAAATTTATTAAGATTTAGTTAACATATTTCATATTTTATTATTTTTACATATGATTATATTTTTAACTAGCTGTTGTACCCGTGCTTTGCAACGGGAAGAGGACACAAAATAGAGACATTTTAATCTTTATCTCTTGCATATAATAGTTACACATCCGCCAACGCTTTTAGAAACAAAATTAAACTTTTATGGCCTTAATAGAAACGTTTAAGTTATGACTTTTAAATCTGGTAAGTAGTGGATACCACCATTTTGGTTTTGATTAATTTTAAATCTTGTGTAGGCTGATATGAGAAAAACTGACCAAATCTTCGAGTAAAACTTTGAGATACATGATTTACCAGATTTACCTTCATCTCCCTTAATTACACATTAATAATAACTAATGCATAACATAACATAATTACACTTTTAATTTATTATTGACATTTTCAATTTCAATTTTGAAGTTGCAAAAATACTAATTATTAAATTTAAATATCTTTATATTAAACTCTTCTTTATATTAAATCACAAATCCTTTCATCTTCAGTTTTTTCACTCACAATAAATAATTAGCAAAACTAAGTCAGCTGTTATAAACTTAACAAATATTGCTGTGCCTTATCAATTCAGTCTTTTGAAATGTTAAAGAAACTATATCTATATAGGTACTATACAAAATTTCAAACAAATAATTTAGCATTAAAGACAGCAGACAAAACTAATATGATTATCAAAGCATCAAGGACTAAAAAATGTAATAGCAAATACAGTGTTTCATTGCATGTCTGATTCTACTCTACAAAAATATCAACAAACAACTTAATATACAAACCAGTTCTTTTAATCAGTTACATCGTCCATTGCCTTTACATTTTCACACTTACCATTAAGAAAACATAGTAACAGATATTTCATTGATTTTAGAAACAAAAGAACACTGTGTACTGCTTAGTTTTATGATATTTTCCTTGGTTTAATTTAATCAGTGGTGTGACAAAACACAAATAATAAATGTATCAAATAAAGTAAATGTGAACTGAAAGCTACGTTAAGATAAAATAAGAGTATTTTGTATTACCATTTGATAATTAAATATAGTTACACATATACAACAGATTTTAGAAAACAAAAATCAACAACAATTTAGTTATTGATGATATTCTTTAGTTTAATTTAAGCATAGGTTTAGCAAAACACAATAACTTAATTTACCTAAATATACATATAAAAAACCATGTGATGTGCTGATGTGCAAGTTATGTTAAGTTAATCTAACACATGTGAAGCAGTTAAAATTTATTTAAAGTAGCCTCTAAATTCATACAAAACATCTATACATTGTAATTTTCATACTGTTTTCATGAAAACATATCAATAACATTATTTTCACTTAAGATTATTAACTTAAGACGCTTTAAAAATTCCAAAGCAGAGTCGGAGTTGATACAGCAACGGTTATAAAATCTTTTTTTTCTATAATCATTGACATAGTTTTAGAATAAATAATCCATGATAAAAGGTTAGATTAAAATAAACCTACCTCATAGTTATGAAAAATATTATGTTTAATTTCTTTGTATCAGCTGTCCGAAATTGTGAAGTATGCAGTTTAACAGTTCTTCTTGTTTATATTTAAATGTCAAAGCAAATGTAAACAAACATTGTTGGTGTTCTCATCACAGCCATGGAGACCGATCAATATTTACTTTTAAAATGTTCACCTCAGAACTTTTAAAGCCAAAGCCTACGGTCAGTATCGAAATGTGAATAGTCCTATAATGGTCCTTGGTATTGTAGCTATATTTTTGTAAAATTTAAGCCCAGTTGATTCAGTAGTTTTTGCACCTATTAGTAATACGCATACAGACAGACACCATTAGATTTTTATATAATAGTATATAGATTTTGTTAGTTTAAAGAATGAGGTTATGGTAAAAATGACTTGATAATGGACTTAGTCTCCGAAACATGTCGTCATGAAAAATAAGATCAAATTACTAAAAGGGTACTTTGTTAAATATGTTTTTGATTATATATATGGATTTGAACGGATAGTGTTCTTAGGATCTGGGGCCCTCAAAACGAAAATCAAATCAGTCCCGGGTCCACTTTTTACCATGAGATCTACGGTAATATCTTATTCCCTATATGGGAAATTCGCTAAAAGTGTAAATTTAAAATTTCCATGTTATTCCTATGGAGAATAAATAAACTGTTGTAGCTTGCTTATCTATGGACATATTTAATGAATTTGGAAATTTTGTTTACTTCATACTAAGCTATCAATAGTTCAATGAAAACCCCTTATGGAGAATAAACTAGGTGGCGTTCGCAGAGGCATCCACAAAATTGAGCGGAGTCATCAAGGGATGAACCCTTGTTGTTTTTGTCATACTGCAGTAAAAACAGTAGTTTTTAATGCATGCCTTGCGGGTCTAAAGTCGCATTTTTACTCTTTAGGGAGTAAATATCGTTTTTAGCCTCTATGGAGTAAAAATCAGATGTTGTCAACTCAGTTGTAAATTTCTATTGTAAACGATTGCATGTATCGAAATATGTATCGATTTGAGCTTCGTAATCATTTTAACCTAAAGTCTACAGTCTCTTCCCATAGCATTTTAGCATAGCATATACATTAATCCATTCCCACACTCAACACTGCTCACCTTTACTACTTCCTTCACCACCCCTACGTCGTGGACCTGTTTCCCTCTCTTCCCATAGCATTTTAGGATTGCAGATACATTAATATAATTGCCGAAGACAGCTCCCACACTCTGCACTGCTAGCCTTACTACTTCCTTCACCATTTCCTGCGTCATAGACCTGTTTCCTTCCCTTCTCATAGCATTTCAGTATTAAGCTAGGCGCCCACCGGGCAACCCAGCGGGTGACGCGACGCGGAGAAAAGCTTCCGTCCGCTTCTCCAGGGTTCGCGCCCACCAAGCAACTCTAGCGGAAGCGCGGGGCAGCGCGGAGAATTATTCTTTTGGAGGGGATGCACAGTGCACTTCGATTCGGGGGAACGCGCCACGGGCTCCCGACGACGCAGACTCCCGACGACACAGACTTCCGAACTGTGACGTCACGGCCAACTACCCCTCTCTCTATCTGAGTGGAGTGGGGGAGAGTCGTTGTGGCAACTCCCCCCGGTCCAGCCGAAGCCTTACCCTCAAACGTAATTCTCTGTAGCAACCCCCCCGGTCCAGCCGACGGCTTAACCTCCACACGTAATTCCCTGCGGCAACGCCCCCGGTCCAGCCGATGGCACGTAATTACCACTGAATTAGCAATATATTTTTAATCAGTTTTGACACATACCATGCCTTTACACATATATTTCCGCTTAAAAAGATTAGAATAAATTATTAGAATTATTAAAATAGTCGCCCGAAATCTTTATGTTGTTCATTGCCAAAACTCGATTATATTGGCCATGTGATATTCAATTTAAATATGTCTTATTCCATAGGGAGCTAGCTCATACAAAAACGACGTTATTCAAATCCGTAAAATACTGTACCCATTCAATCAGAGGTCGTTTCCAAATTGTGATTTAAATGTCAACTTAAGACTTTCTCTGTATTATTTGATCAGTAATCATCATTTGCATTTTTTTCCCTTTTGTACTGTGTTTAGGTCGTAGCTTGATTTTAACATGCTACGATTGTTATTGAATTTGGAAGATAGATAATGTTAAACGCGACAACGACCCATCGCATGCACTACTGGATAAGGTAACATGGTGGAGAAGGTAACACAGTTTTTGTGCGATATTGGACTAATTCCTTCACAGATTTTCCATAATAACTTCTTACCATGCTCACGTATTGGTGCAAATTGCACAACATTCTGTTCACTACCCTGTGGTCTTGGGTCATTAAAAACCATTGTAGGCCTTAAGCTCGCTAGTATAATTTATTACAGTATTGTAATTTGTAAAAGCTGAACCATAAGTCATAAAAGTTATAAAATTGGATATGTCCGTTAATATATCAAACAAACAAATTAATATACCCCCGCTACAGCAAACCTGCAGACTAAGCGAATTTCCATTTGCCTGATGTGATTTTCAATTAAATCTATTCAAATATAATTAAGTTTAACGAATATCTAGGTTTTGCTGCCTACAGGGAGGGTTACAAAGTGTGTTTTTAATAAAATTTCAATAGCTTAATATAAAAATTATAGATTTGAGAGGTTTGATCCAAATATATTCATAAACAAACAAACTACAACTGTTTACTTATTTTCCATAAGAATAATATGGGAATTTTTTACTTACAATTTTCTCCGTAACCAATAATCAACATCATACAGAAACATTTCAATATACTGTACTAAATTGTTTTTTAAGCTCTTCAAAATTATTGTCTAGGGAAATTTTCCCCCAAAAACAAAGGCCCGTTCCGTATCCGATCATGTTGGTTCGCTAACTCCCGCCTATTCCCGCCTAGATTCGCCTATTGGGTCTGATGATGATTGGAGTGTCCAATCGAAATCGATCACCACTTACCAACTTTTACATATTGTATTTACCGTCTCGTAAGTCAACAGTATAAGTGTAAATATATTATTGCAAGTGTTATTAGACGTAATATATTTCTGTATTTTTCGCTAACTCGTTCGAATAAACGTAGGTTTAGACGATTGTATGTATAGATGTTTTGTATGAATTTGGAGGCTACTTAAAATAAATTCGAACTGCTTAACATGTGTTGGATTAACTTAACACAAGAGGTTCTACCCGCGAATTCACGGGTGTACAGAAGCCACAATTAATTTAACTTGATCAATTTTGACTTTATATTTCATTAAAAAGGGCCCAAGATCGAGAAATTGTCATCTAAAATTATGTTAAAAGTAAACATTCATGCCATACGTCCTAATGTGGCCGAGGTGGGTATGTAGGGGTTGTACCTGAACTCGTCGCTTTCCATCATGACGTATTTTATACTTTAATACTTTTCAATGAAATGGCAACCTGTTAAGATCGATGACAACCTCTTTGGAACGAACATCATACATGGTTTGTTAAACTCATATTCATCGTTAATAAAATAAGTAAACAAAAATGTTAACAAACAAACTAAATTGTCAATTGCATTGGCCAGCTGTTGTTCCCTAAATTCGAATAACGTTAACTTCCAAAACATACAAGGCGTAGATCTTTGAAAATCCGCCCGTGGGGCAGAGCCCTTAGGGAGTTCGTCCATAGCAATATTTTTTGGCAAATCTCCACACTTTAAGCTTCATATGCCATATGTCTATATTTTTATTTGGTAAACTGTCTTAACCGTTTACATAAAATTTGATTGTATCACTTTAATAATATAATAGATAACTTGCACGTCACATTGTTTTTTAATATGTATATTAAGGTTGTATATTTAGTTACTGTGTTTTGCTAAACCTATGCTTAAATTAAACTAAAGAATATCATCAATCACTAAGTTGTACGTCGTTGATTTTTGTGTTCTATAATCTGCTAATTCTAAAATGAGCTATTGATTAGATCGGACGTACCTGAAGCACGATGCAGAATCAACAATAATTCATTATAATTGTTTTAGGACTTATCTGAAATCAATGATACGTAATTCATTTTTATTTTAGTTATTTTATTTGTCTTTGTCTTAAAAATACTCCTGGAATTAAAGGCTTTTCTAAGGGAATTGCCAAGGGCTATTATGTGCAAGGGAGGGGGTTTCACACAGTTTAAAAAATCTATATGCTGTAATCTCTAATGCAATGATTTATTTGCGATTTATTGTATTTTTTCAACACTGTGTTTCAACATACAGTAGAACCCCTCATATCCGGTCACCACGGGACCAAGCCCCTGGCCGGATAACGATTTGGCCGGATAAACCAACCTACTATGAAAATGACAATTCATACCTAATAATAATAGGTAATCAATATATGCAATCAAAAGTATCATTTAATTCTGTTCTGGGATCATTTTTAGAAAAATAAACATGTCTGTAGAAAGGAAAAAAATATTTGTAGGTTAAAGTCATTACTGTAAGTAATGAATGTACAAATATTATGATTCCAGGTAACTAAACATATTAAATGGAGGTAAAAATGACAATAAATTGTACTTAAAGATCATTAGGATGGTACTTGCATTTCTACTCAACATTCTTAACCATTTTGTGAAATACAAAAATTAATGTACTCGTACTGTACTGTACTAAACCCACTTTGGAAATAATCAGCCAACTGATCAGAGGTTAGGCCTACTAGCTCAACTGAGTATAGTGACTCAGCAAATAAATGTATAAACAAACAGATAAATAATGAGAACAATTTATTTTATGACTTGAGCAGTCACAAAGACTAGTGCTTGTATCTAAACGTCTGTAAGGTGTGAGAAAAAAATTTTAATATTGGCTTCCTGGAAGGGGCCGGATAAACAGAGGACCGGTAAAACCAAGGCCGGATATGAGGGGTTCTACTGTAATAGATTTAACAAAATATTACAACAACAGGATATGGGTAAACTATGTTATTATTCATTACAGTACATCAAATTTAGTAACAAAATAATCGACATGAAAAAACAAAATATAATATGATAATGAATGTTAATATTTTGTATAGATAACTTACTTTTTAGTATTGGGTA
Organism: Macrosteles quadrilineatus; assembly: GCF_028750875.1. Classification (NCBI taxonomy): domain Eukaryota; kingdom Metazoa; phylum Arthropoda; class Insecta; order Hemiptera; family Cicadellidae; genus Macrosteles; species Macrosteles quadrilineatus. The sequence continues at coordinate 34,362,571 of NW_026542594.1, read as the reverse complement.
TAGGATTAGTTGTTTTTGTTGAGCGCAGTCAAGCGAAATTAATTAGGGTCAGCCAGGCGGACCACCCCACAATAGCAGAGGTAGGTAGGTAGCCTTTTCCTTGTTCTCATATGCCCTGTCCACGACTTAGTGACTTCGATGCATCCCGTTACCCACCACACGCCGTTCTACTTCCCGATCACTCTCCTTTAAACATTTCAACAACTAAACCTTTAAGTGGCTTTAGGGTAATGTGGGTTGTGCTTATATTGAAAAACTATCTGATTCGTTCTAAAGTAGTAGGAGGGGTGACAATAAGTACTGTATACGTCACTCAAATCCCAAAACATTTCGATTCCCCGAATAGGTGTTTGACCCGAGAGCATCGGATTAAATAAGGAGGGATTGAATTATTGGAAACCCCATAAACTAAATATGGAAGTTACCAATTAATTTGAGTATTATTGATAAAAGATTGCAAAATAATATAATGTTTTCTATTTATTAATTATATATTTGGGTAGTCATGTATGGTCATCCGGAGAATAATAAAAATACACCCCGTAATAGTTCAGGTTTATTTTCAAGCAATATTAAAATTGAGGTTAAAATAATTGAGGCGTCAGAAAAAAAATACTAGTCCACTAAAATTAGTTATGGGAAAATCTTAGTATCGAATCAAAATACAGGGTGTTTTTTTTAGTGTGCCACCATTGATGTAGTAACACTTCGGCCCAGTAACATTTCGGCCAAACTCAAATTTCTTAGAAAAACAGTATCACTTCCGTGTCGTAACACTTCGGCCCAAGTAACACTTCGGCCCAGTAACATTTCGGCCCGAAACCCTCAGATGTGGCCTACGGTCCAACTCTCTACCTGCCCACTAGTAACACTTCGTCCCAACAAAATATTTGACAGGTTAGGTTAGGTTAGGTTAGGTTAGGTTAGGTAAGATTCCACCGATTCTCCGTCATGTGAGGTCAGAGGATGCAAGGGGTGACGGTTGGGCGACATTCCACCAGAGGGTGGTTGCAAAGTATACAGGTCATGTACCTCTTACTACCTGAACTGCGTTCCTCAACCCTTGTCAATTTTTCGTCGGGCCGAAATGTTACTCCATTAGCTTATTTAATCATCTGTAAAAGCGAGTGGGACGAAGTGATACTGTTTTTCTAAGAAATTTGAGTTTGGCCGAAATGTTACTGGGCCGAAGTGTTACTACATCATCACTTCGTCCCACTCGCTTATTTTGGACATTTTGGACGAGTGACTTAAGATATTTTACACCATACCACTCTAAGCTAACTTAACAATAAAAAAATCCTTATATATATCCACCGACTAAAGGACTAACAATCACTAGGTACTCATAACCTCTAAGAGAGGTTATGATTTTGTTTATAACCACTCATTGCCTAATGTAATCATCCAGCTGGTTGTTGTTCGGTAAAAACTCACTACAATACATTAGTACGTAATGAAACCACACATTTGACTAAAGGTGGCGGCAAACAGCTGTTTTCTGGACTAGGCCTAAATCCTTTCTTGGGAAGTTCGTTAAAACATTGTAGTGTGGCGTAATAGTCATTTATTAAACATAAATACTCTTGAATAATACAGCATTGGTCTGTTTTACCTACCATTATAGAATCCTCATGTCCTACAGTAAATAACACAGTATTATAATTAATAAACCCACCAATTAGTTTAAACCATCGAGCTCTAAGTAATAGAGATCGATGGTTTAAACAAACGAAACAATTATTCTGAATTAAATTATTGGTTTACATCAGCTGTGTGACGTTGTATATCCCAATGTGCTGTTGAAACTTCTACAGGTTTCCATTAAAAGTCAGAGTAAATTCAGCACATTGTCTTCTTATTGCTTTCATGAATACAATATACAATAATTACATTCAAAAGCAAACATTCACTTTAATAAGTTTAGTGATTTATGTGGATGTCATACTAACTCACAAACCTCAACACTTTCCCAATAATGTCCAAATTGCGTTAAAAATTATTTTCACATCTGATTAAAATATATTGCTAATTTAGTGGGAATGAAAAATATCAAAAAAATATGTCTATGCCATGCTTTACAAATCTGATTTAAAACAATTATATCGTTAATTTAGTGGAGATCAACAACATCAAAATCGCGGACGAAAACTCACATTTCCCCACTTTACCCGGAGAGAGGGATCATACGGCCGTGACGTCATACTGTTGTAGGGGTTTTCGTGTGGAGGACAAGCCATCGGCTGGATCGGGGGCGTTGCCGCAACGACTCTCTCCCACTCCACTCAGATAGAGAGAGGGGTGGTCGGCCGTGACGTCACATTTTGGAAGTCTGTGTCGTCGGGAGTCTGCGTCGTCGGGAGCCCCTGGTATCGCACCCGATTCGGACCCGAACACTCCCGAAGGGCTCACGATACTTTCCGAAAACACCCGAATGAGCGGCCGACGAGGGGCAGACGCCGTTTCCGTGCCTCTACCCCGCGCCCACCAAGCAACTCAACGGAGGCGCGGCAACACGAGAGGAAGAAATTCTCCACCGAATTCTCACTGCCGGATTCGAGAAGAAGTTTTTTTTCCGCGCCGCGTTGCGCCACCCGCCGGGTTGCTAGGTGGGCGTCAGTCCATAAGATAACATGGCACGGATACTTGGCAACTTTTTTCCACGGCGTCGCGCCGCGCCGCGTCACCCGCTGAGTTGCCCGGTGGGCGCCTAGCTTTAGCTGCCCAAACGGTTCCCCCACTCTGCACTGCCAGCCTTTACTACTTCCTTCACCACTTCCTATGTCGTGGGGCCTGTTTTCTTCCCTTCACATGGCATTTTAGGATTGAAGATACATTAATCTAACTGCCACAGACAGTTCTCACACTATGCTCTTACTTTACTACTTCCTAAGCTTCCTAATAACTTCCTACATCGAACTTCCTATATCGTGGACCTGTTTTCACAACTTTCCATTGTATTTTAGTATTTTAGATAAGTTAATCTAATGGCCACAAACATTACCCACACTCCGCACTGCTAGCCTTTACTACTTCTTCCGCCATTTTCTATGTCGTGGGCATGCTTGCATCCCTTCTCATAGCATTTCAGCATTGCAGATACATTAATCTAACTGCTACAAACGGTTTCCAGTTCCCACACTCCCCACTGCTCACCTTAATACTTCCTTTACCTCTTCTTACGTCGCGGACCTGTTTCCCTCTCTTCCCATGGAATTTTAAAATTGTAGATACCTTAATCTAATCGTCATAAACAGTTCCCACACTCCGGACGGCTCGCATTGACTACTTCCTTCACCACTTCCTACGTCTCGGACCTGTTTCCCTCCCTTCCCTTAGCATTATTGGATTGAAAATACCTTAATCTATTGGTCATAAACAGATCCCACACTCCGAACAACTCGCCTTTACTACTTCCTTCACCACTTCCTACGTCAAAGTCCTGTTTCCCTCCCTTTTTATAGAATTTTAGGATTGCAGATACCTTAATCTAATCGTCATAAACAGTTCCCACACTCCGAACAACTTGCCATTACTACTACCTTCATCACTCCCTACGTCACGGACCTGTTTACATCCCTTCCCTTAGCATATTTGGATTGCAAATACCTTAATCTATTGTAATAAACAGATCCCACACTCCGGACAACTCGCCTTTACTACTTCTTTCACCACTTCCTATGTCACGGACCTGTTTCCCTCCCTTTCCAAAGCATTTTAGGATTGCAGATACCTCAATCTAATCGTCATAAACAGTTTCCACACTCCGGACAGCTCACCTTGACTACTACCTTCACCACTTCCTACGTTGCGGACCAGCTTTCCTCCCTTCCCATAGCATTTTAGGATTGCAGATACCTTAATCTAATCGTCACAAACAGTTCCCACGTTCCGGACTGCTTGCCTTTACTACTTCCTTCACCACTTCCTTCTTCACTGACCTGTTTCCGTCCCTTCCAATAGCATTTTAGGATTGCAGATTCCTTAATCTAATCGTCATAAACAGTTCCCACACTCCGGACAGCTCGCCTTGATTACTTCCTTCACCACTTCCTACATCGCGGACCTGTTTTCCTCCCTTCCCATAGCATTTTAGGATTGTAGATACCTTAATCTAATCGTCATAAACAGTTTCCACACTCCGGATAGCTCACATTGACTACTTCCTTCACCACTTCCTACGTCACGGACCTGTTTTCCTCCCTTCCCATAGCATTTTAGGATATCAGATACCTTAATCGAATCATCACAAACAGTTTCCACACTCCGGATAGCTCACATTGACTACTTCCTTCGCCACTTCCTACGTCGCGGACCTGTTTCCTTCCCTTCCAATAGCATTTTAGGATTGCAGATACCTTAATCTAATCGTGATAAACAGTTACCACACTCCGGACAGCTCGCCTTGACTACTTCCTTCACCACTACCTACGTCGTGGACCCATTTTCCTCCCTTCCCATAGAATTTTAGGAATGCAGATACCTAAATCCAATCGTCATAAACAGTTTCCACACTCCAGACTGCTCACCTTTACTACTTCCTTCACCACTTCCTACGCCACGGACCTCAAGCTAGTGTCGTCATTTGATTATATTTATGATCCATACCGTTTCTGTTCTAATATCTGTGGAATAATGATATCAGCTATTTCTTTAACTACTGCATTCAAAAGTCAACAGCTGATCATATGTCTTTGTTTATGTGTCAAATACTGCTTATAAGGATTACATGAAACTTTGAGACCCAGTGGGGGCGGATTCCTGAGAGACTTTTTTAACGCCATATAGATGTTGGCACTCACCAATATGGTCTTTATCACCATGCAAAATTTGAAAACGATTGATTCAGCCGTCAAGGAGGAGTTTGCGTATTACGAAATGCATAAGAGACGACGTATAAGAGCTTCGCTCGCTTCGCTCGCTCCGCTCAATAAACAGTTGTAATTTGCTTGTTTATAGATATATTTTAATCAACTTTGGTAATTTTGTTTATTTTCACCCAATATATCATCGTACATAAAACCACACAGCATTACCATCCCTGTAGTAGCAAAACCTAATTAGTTACGCCTACCCATTAAAGTTATCTTCTATAATATTAAAACGAAATAGTGTTTTTTTATTTCACGATTCTGAATCAACCACTTGACGGATTTTCATGATTTTTGTGTTGAAAGAAAGATAATTTTGAGAACTAGGGAATGTCGAAACCATAATTTTATTTTAGGGTCCCAGTTTTTTAGAAATTAAATTTTAATTTTTAAAAAGTCTAGCAGCCGACGCTAAGATTCTAAACTAGCTTTTGGCATAAAATAATTTGCTTAACATAACAGCTGTAAACATTCAGCTTTTGTGTCCATTCAGCATTTGGATAAAAATGTAAAGACATACTTAGGGTTGACTTATTTATACTATATGTAATGCTAATCATTGATACGTTCAATTCTTCGGTAAGAGGATTACAATATAATTAAGTATACATAGTAAAATACTAGGATGTTCAAATTATTTTTTAAAGCAATCATTGTAATCGTCGATTAGTTTTGGAGCAATATAATTTGTTTTAACTAACAGCTGGTTAAATATAAACTATGGAACTATGAGATTATTTTATTTACTTTTATTTTGTCATTGATTATAGGAAATAAGTAAGATTAGTAGAGATAATTAGACCACAGTTTAAACTACAGTTTTAACCAAAATTAATTAAACCACAGTAAAAATCGAGGCTCAGTACACGAGTCTTAATAAAAAAGGATAAATGGAAATGATATTACTGCTCCACTTTTCAAGGAAAGATTTAAAAAATAACAGTGTTTACATGTATTAATTCTTAATGGTAGCTTTATGTTTACAATTAATGTTTATGTTTGTCTGCTTTAACTTTGTTTGGATTAGGCCCGGAAATATTTATGTCATAAAAAGAAGATCAAGAATAATCAGGAATCACGATTTTAAATTACCACCACAACCTCAGCCGGGTTTTATACAAAGATAAACAGATGGATGACAGATTGAACACAACGTCAACATTGACCTAGGATACTGCAATTAGACAAACCATCCTTTTATGAAATCGTGTTCAGTTGTGGTTACGTTTCGTTTGTGGGTGCCTATATCAGCGCCCCCAAACGTGAAAATATCACTTTTATTTCAACTATGAATATATTGTAGTTTAAATTAACTAATATGGGAAATTACGATGTACGTTTATTCAATGAGGGTGGGTAATTATCAAGAATAGAACTGATAACGGTATGGATAATAAACATTGACTATTACGTCATTAGCTTTACTAGCGTATTTACTTTTTATATTCCTGCTACATGTGACCAGTTCTTTTTTTGAAATGAATGTTATTTGAACCAAACAGCTGTTTCAAAACAAACTGTTGTTGTTTTTACTTTTCTTTGTTTACACTTATTTATTTAGCAATTAATGCAGTGAAATTGATATAAAGGATAGGTGTGACGATTAGTTTTGATGTTAGGATACCAAAGTTAAATTATGTGTACTGTGAATTTTATTGGATATTATCGTTTTATTTTAGGTCGTTTCTATTCAGACCTACTGGAAATTGTGTATAGTAATTGTATTTTGCTGATAATAATTATGGAAGAGGCAGGTATGCTATGGAAGGTGGTATCGTTGACTAGGCCTATATAGGGTGTCCCACGAAGGGGTTTAAACGTTTGATTTTATATTGCGTGCCCATTCATGCACCGAACTTTTTTAAACTTTACACAATTTACAAAGTAGGTTCTAAAAATATTCTGGAAAAATTTCAACTCCCTAACCTTAGTATAAACGAAATGGCGGCATATTGAAAAAATTACCAATTTGCTTCCTATAAAAAACTACTTTCATGATTTATTATCTGTTTTGTTTACTACGTTGCGGTTCTAACGCCCATTGTTGAAGAACAGCTGTTTGATTGTAAAATGAGTTTTAAATGAAAAGGTCTTGCCCCATTTGACGGTACTAGAAATGAATCAAGCAATCTTTCAACAAGATGATGCACCACCTCATTTCGCAAATCCTGTCAAGCAATTACCAAATTGCAACCTTCATGGCCGTTGGATTGGTCGTGGAAATGATTTTTTTTAGATCGGCCACCCCGACCACCTGATGTTTGCGACATCTTTTTATGGGGTTTCTTGAAGGAACAAGTTTATACCCATAGCTTCAATAATGATGAGGAACTAAAACGATCAATAGAAGAGGAACTTCTCCGGATACCGCAGGGTTTCTTTGTAAGAGCTTACGAATAATTTGTTACGCGCTATTATCAGTGTGTTGCTGTGGATGGATTACAGTTTGAATAATTTTGCACATTAAGGTTTTTGATTAGGCTATGTTCTAGTTTTTTTTTTTTTTTTATTTAAGTCATATTGCCCTGGAAAGTACCGATAAAAATATTTTATAAAACCAAAAATACCTTCTTTAATGTTTTTAAAGCATCGTTTATTCAATATGCCGCCATTTTATTTCTACTAAGGTTAGGGAGTTGAAATTTTACCAGAATATTTTTATATCCTATTTCTTAAACTGTGTAAAGTTTAAAAAAGTTCGATGCATGAATGGGCACGTAATATAAAATCAAACGTTTAAACCCCTTCGTGGGACACCCCGTACACTTCTCGGGAGACGGAGGTCGTCCCATAATCCTACCCGGGTATTGTTGAAGGTAATCGCCTGATTTATGGCCTTTCCTGGCAGTTGAGGGGTAGCAAGCGCTAGAGTGGGGGTAGAGCGAGATAGAAGATGGAGTTTGTTGCCCCCAGCGACACCGGACGTCTGACGTTCCCAGAAGGATAGGGTTGACATTACAACAATTCGACTTAAAGAATTTGAATGGACTTACGTTAACAAATAATGCAATGAAGGGAATCAGTGTTTAGTACTAGGAAAGGTAAAGGAAATATAAGTGATTTAATTTGCTATTTCTTAGATATTCCTTACGTAGGGTCACTCTGGTCACTTTGCAGGGAAGTAACTGCGAGAGTGTGATTGACCTCAATTGCAACCTAACAATTGTTTTGATTTTACGTGGTAGCCTCATAAGCGAACATCTTTAACACAAAAACTAAGGCAACGCTGGTGATACAACTATTGGTCATAGTTTATTTCGTTGAGTCGTAAATTAAGACTTATTGAAAGATTTTTTCATACAAAATAATAAAATCACAGTTTTGTACGATATTGAACAAGTTTTATTCAAATCTTTACTGCAAACGTCACATTCCAAATACTGTAATACATTTTTTACTGTAAATTCTGACACAAACGTAATGATGCATCGACGTAGAAAATCCAATTAAAAATGACCGAGATATGGCATTTTTGTGGTCTGTGTCTAAAAAACTGTAATAGTGCGTGTGGTATAAGTACTTGTCTGCAACTATGTGACCAACAAACCAATATGATCGATTCACAAGAACTAAATATATACGCGACACAAAAACAGTCATACCAGTGTTATTTTTTATCAGGTTTTCTATCTTTATTTGTTATTGCGTTTGCCTTGAAGGTAATAAGGTATTTTTTGTGAAATATTAATTGTTTAGTATGAATGTAACAAATTTGCCAATATTAATTAAACCATCAATAATATCTACTTAAGAATGTGTCATATTTATTCCCTATTTAAATAACATTAGTTTACGAGTACTTAGGTTTGCTGCTACAGGGAAGGTAATATAGTGTTTTATTTAGGTGAAATACTAATAGTTTAGTATGAATAAAATACTTCTTTTTCAAATTTGACCATAATTTAACCATTATATCCTTATATATAATACGTGAAGGTGATTTCTACGAAACACTACTCCTCCGTTAATAATGGACGGATTTTTGCAAACGACGTGTTAAAATACAGTATTTTTTGTGTAGACGCCCCCTTTCAACAATTCCTGTAATAAAAGTCCTCGGGCTTTGCCCCACAGGCCATCAAAGTTGGAGTTTCTCCCATAAGATTAACATGGAGAAATCTAAATATTTAATTGGAAACTTTGTCCCCACTAATTTGAGAGAACGGCTGGGCGTAGAAACTTGGTAGAGGTGTCCAAAGAAAGGTCTTAGTCTGTAGATGAGTTATCAAAAGAAAAACTAATCAAAATCCCTTAGGACTCTGCCCCAGAAGCCTTTAAAGATCCCTCCACAGAGTTGTTTACATTTTGGCCGTGTGAATAATACTTTTTAATGAAACAGCTGTTCATTTTTAAATTGTATTTCAAACAACACACATTTATTGGGAGTTACTGAATTCTACAAAATAAGTATTTGCAATATTATTTTCTGATTTTAAAATTGATTTTCTTCTTTATCATGTCATGTTTTGCAATATAACGTTCCATTACGAAATCAGTGGAAAATCCTTTTATCACAACAATTCTTAAATTATTTCTTATTGAACTAGGCTATCTTATATCTATTGTACGGGTTTGTGTCTGCCTTTTTCACCACTTTTGCCTACATTTTATCATATTATTTTACACATATCAAATATTTATGTAGAAATATCTGCTCTTATTGTGTCTAATAAAATCCAAACATAGAAACTTTGTCTAAAATGGTACCCATCTTGACGAATTATTTTGCACCTGCCTATATTACGTACTTTGGCGCACTGATTTGGTAACATTATTGAAAATAACACGACATTTTGGCTGTAAAAGATGGTACAAAGAGAAAATACTATTTAAGCAGCTACTGTCATGACAGAAAGGTCATATTCCTTTTAAACTAGATCACATAATCCTTTATAAGATACGTTGATTAACAATATGTAAACGTCAATATATACGTAACAGCCAATTTGCAGTATTTCTGCTTTTTGGAAATGTCCCATTGCTATGTCATTTACATTATTTGTTGCCTATGAAGCCGCACGACCATATAAACGAGGAGGCCCCTAACAGTACAAGAATAAAAGCCAACTTCACTTCAAGTATTCCACTACACCTTAACATTCAGTAAGGACGTAGAGAGATTATATTGACAACTTTATGTTATTGCTAAGGCTGAGACAACTAACTGACATCCCCCATGTCAAGGAACTCCAGCTTTAACAGTAACCCCACAATCAATAATTTCTCAAATTTATGATAGAGGGTTCATTCATTGGCACAGAAGTACGATATGAACTGACGCGACGTGACGAAGGAAAAAATCAAACTTACACTGTAACGGATATACCTCCCTTTGAAGTTAGAATATGTGTTCCCAAAAAAATATTTTCTTTTGAAATAAAATCATATTACACTGATGAAATCACGAAAGTGTTTAACTACAAAAGATCCATCAATACGATTTTAATACTATTTAAACGTTCTTCCAAAGGAAGATATACCATATAACATACTAATAATAACTCCGATGACGTACGGTATGGGGAATATTTTATTCATTGAACGATCAACCTAATTTGGCAACTAACGCAATTAATATCATTATTGTTTTTACACTTATTACTCTTTAAACAATGCTAAATGCTCAAAATATGTATATTTCACCCAATTTATCGCAGTTAGATGAATTAACGTAAGCATTGAAAGTAACCGTCGATTTCGACGGGTTTCACCTAGTTAGTAATAATTTGTTCATAAACAATCAACAGTTTACTTAAAGCACAGAATGTATGTACTGAGAGGTCTAAAAACACTATTGATACATTCAGGCTATTTACACAATATACTGTTAACTAACAATACGGTAAATAAATATCACCGCAAAGGTCCTCCGCGACAGTTCTTTTTTTTCTTTTTACAGTGGATATTAGGTACTATTTGCCTACATAAATGGAGGCAAGTGGTTATTGATTTAGATTGAACACTCCAATCATCAGGCCGCCTAATAGGCGAATGACGCCACTGAACACATAAAAAATTAGAAACACCATTGGATCACAATGTAATGGGAATGGGGTGAGTTGTTGATCAGTTCGATCCTTATGGCTGAATTTTTACCTCTTTCCTTCTCTTCACCCTACATCACTTTCACTCTCTCCACCTCGCACTAACTTCCCCTACATTGGCGTCTCACCCCCTCCACTGTCCTACGCTTATTCATCTTCAACCCCAACGCTGGGACGGGTAGCGCTGACAGGTCAGCCGAGCGTCACTAATAGGATTATCGTATGGGCAGAAAGCCTACACCCATAACTTTTATACTATTAAACTTACCGCTATAAAATACACATCAAACGAAAAAGCAACTCAAAGAGTTTATGCCTACCAAAGACACATTATTTAATAAAATCGATCTAGCAGAACTGTAGATTTAATTGTACAAAGTTAAAAAGTTATCTCCAACTTTTTTTAGCACTAGAAATTTGGAGGTTACTTGACGTTTTTGCAAATAACTTTTAAATGGTGAGGAAATCGACCAAAGTGGAAGGTAATATTCCGAAAGAGAATAAAATTTCCTACAATCTACTGTTACGCATTTTTTGAAAATACTCAAAAAAGGTACCAAAAATTGGTTAAAAATGAAAAAAATTTAAAATCCCCGTCTTCAATGTAGACAATAGACATAGCAAACATTAATTTCCACACTTTTTTATTTTAAGGCAAATTTAGGCTACATTTATTGAGTATTTTCAAGAAATGCATAATAGTAGATTGTAGGAAATTTTATTCTCTTTCGGAATATTACCTTCCACTTAGATCGATTTCCTCACCATTTAAAAGTTATTTGCAAAAACGTCAAGTAACCTCCAAATTTCTAGTGTTAAAAAAAGTTGGAGATTACTTTTTAACTTTGTACAATTAAATCTACAGTTCTGCTGGATCGATTTTATTAAATAATGTGTCTTTGGTAGGCATAAACCCTTTGAGTTGCTTTTTCGTTTGATGTGTATTTTATAGCGGTAAGTTTAATAGTATAAAAGTTATAAAGCGTTGAAACCGGGTGAGTCATTTTGAAACACCCGGTACAGCTTTCCTTCTTCGTTTTAAGCTAATGATAAGATTAAGGTATATACAACAATATTTAATACTAATTTAAATTTAATTACTAAATACTAAATAATAAATACTAATACATCATCTTACTCAACACACCAGGGTTTACAACAGTCCAATTCCTGTGATTCAAGAACTCCTGGATGCTATAACACGAGATTTTAAGCAAATGTTGTTTTATGCATCGTTTGAATTTTGGGTGGTCTGATTCAAATTAAAAAAAAAGGGGGAGGCTATTATACAAATTAATTCCATTGTAAAGGAAGTGTTTTTTTGAAAAAAGATGTAATATGTTTAGGGATTGGTAAATTGTGAGAATTTCGGAGTGAATATGTGTGAATACGGGGGTTTCCTGACTCAGTGAATAGGGAAAGATTTTGTTTGACAAAGATGAGGGTTTCAAGAATGTAGATCGATGGAAGAGTTAGAATTTTAGAATCTGAGAAAACTTTTCTGCATGATTGGCGTTTGGGCAAGTAAAAAATTGTTCTTATAGCCCATTTTTGAAACTTAAACAGAAATTTGGTTTTTGTACTTTCATAACCCCATATAGGTATAACATACGCTAAATGTGGATAGTTGAGTCCGTAATATACGGCTATTAGAACGTCATTATTGGCAGTGTTCTTTAAACTACGCAGTACAAAAATTCCAGAACTCAATTTATCTGTGACCTGTTTGATATGATGTTGGAAATTTAGATTTTCATCCAGTGTCATGAACGTAGGTAAGCAATTTTTTATTACTATCAGCTATCTTGTTATATTAGTATAATATAACAAATTCACCCCTAAAGTGCAATATTGTTTTGTATGACAATTTTCAATTTCGTAACACGAAACCTTATGTACTAAGGCTGTTTTCGGACACAAGAAAACAACACAAATCGGCTTAATAAATCATTTCAGTGCGATATGTAGTCGTATGACTTCAAATTTGTCATTAATACAACACGAGATCGTTTGTATAATTTTCAGCTACGTGAAGAACTAACATCAGTAAACATTGGAGGGTAAAGATTCAGAACGACATTTGGCCGTTCTCTTGTGATCTGTGACTAGAATCTATTGTTCCCGTTCGGACGGAGTGAGGCATGTCGGTGTCGTGCCAGAAGCGACCGTGCCAGAAGCGACCCGAGCCGGAAGCGACCCACCAATTTTCTACCGTGCCGCTAGCGACCCAAGAATTTGGAGCGGAGGCGAGATATGAACTATCGCCGATTCAACTTATATTCTTAACAAAAACTAAACCGAATTAAAAACCATGAAAGCAATTTGCTGTCACATTAAATACATAACAAAATACTCCCGCCGTATAATTCATACCAGTATACATTTACCAACACATATCCATAAGTAAAATAAGCAAACTATAACTGTTTGTAGACTCCAGGTGCATTTATTTTTGGCCTATTTATTTTTTATTCGTTATTGTAGGTATGTGTGTGTGAAAGTTTATGTACATTAGTAAACAATGATAAGTATTTTTTTCCAACTGTAATGTTTTGACAATGGCGTATACAAGCCGAAACATGTAACCAGCCTACTATTTGAGCTTGTCACTATGACTAGAAACCTCAAAATATTCTTTATTTAGTTGTGCTAGTATACTCTTTTCCATATAGGGAATAAGCTACTACCGTAGGTCTCATTGAAAGACCTAGACCCGGGACCTAATTCATTTTTCGTGTTGATGCCCCGAGAGAGCAAAAACACCATTCGTAAAAAATATGTAATTGGTAACTTAAGTAATTTGGTTTGAATTCATTTCCATTCTAGCTCCTGAGCTGTTATATTCAAGAGGAACTGACTACATTGAATAAACAATAACATCTTCAGACAAAATAAAATCAGCTGATTAGTTTGTAAACAAGTATGTTTAATTTAACCACAGCTGATTTAAAAAATTAGGGTGTTAAGTGTGAATTTTAAAAACAGTAAATAGGTGTGCAATTTTTAAGCAATTCTAATGATTGATAATTGAAAAAAGACTCTTTTTGGGGTTATGTAATATTTTATTATTGTTTGAAATAATCTAAAATCGTTTAAAAATAACTTGCAAAGCGGACGCAGACAGTTGCATTGTTGTGGCAGACTTAGGCCGCATGCCTCGGCATGCACTACATCTAACCTCCAGCGGTCACGTATTACTAAAGCTCATAACTCAGTTAATATTTATCCAATCTTAAAGGTTAAGGGGTCAATCGATTTTTAATTAAATTATCTTAAAAAAGTTATTCTTTTAAAATCTTTGTAAACTCAGCGGTTTTTGAGTAATTTAAGAAACAAGATTTTTAATGGCCGCCATTTTGTTTTATGAATTTAAAAAATGTGTTCATAATTTTTTTGTAGCTTTGTTTAGTTGTCATAAATGTTTTTGAAAAGTTTAAATTTTTTATCTCTTACCATTTTTTAGAAAACAATTAATAAGTGAAAAACAAAATGGCGGCTGTGTGAGTAACTAAGGACTTCCGGTCAATTTAAATATGATATTTTGATTTGTTTCTTACCCAGGAACAATACCCTAAAATATCCGACACGAATTCTGAAACATCCTGTATACACTATATAGGCCTATGTCTGTTAGCACGATAATTCGAGCAAAAATAAATTTGATATGAACGTTAAACCTACATTTATTCGAACGAGTTCACGAACCAGCACGATCGGACCATGAAAACTGGGGTTTATGGTAAAAAAAATCGAGTTTTCCCAACTTTGACCCTAAAAGCATAAATTTTTGCAATTTCTTTTGAAAGCAATTTGTAGAGCTTAAAGACAAATAATTTAGTATATCGAAGTGTTATTATGCGCCATAATAGTTACAGAAAAAATGCCAACAAATTTAAATTTTATAATTCCCATGTTATTCTTATGGAGGATAAGTAAATTGTTGTAATTTCCTGTAAAAGGAGTGTATTTTGATTAAATTTGTAAATGCATTTATTTTACACTTAACTATTGACATTTAACAAAAATACTTACTACTCTGCCTCTTGCAACGAACCTATGTAAACTCATTAAACCAATGCTATTTAAATAGGGAATAAATAGTATATTTTGAAAGATATATTTTACTGGTAATGCAATCAGGCAATTAGAAGTTCGCTTAGTCTGCAGTTTTGCTGCGGCGGGGGTATTATTGTAATAACAGCAGCAAACTTTTTGGAAACTTCAACTCACGTCCATGCAAATGTGCTGTAGCCTTTGTTTAGGTAAAACCCTTACCAAAACAACTACCGTAGATATTATGGCCACCGCGCGGAGTTGGACTTGACACTAAAGTGACCACCGCGCGGAGTTGGGCTGAACCCTTCGGGGGCCATAAAACTTTTCCTCAGATTAAATTTGACCACTGCGCGAAGTTGGGCAATCCTCGACGGCCAGGTCCAAATTCACCAACTTTTTTGGGGTCGTTTCTAATGTATAAATTCACCAACTTTCTACCTGGAGCAGGTACGATATTTCTCCCGGCGGGCGGGGAAGGAATTCCCTCCGAATAGTTTGCCATCGCCTGCTCCGTCTCGTCTCGGCGAGAGTGTACTGTAACCTAACCTAACCTAACTGAAACAATCACAGCTTAAAAAGTACTATTAGGGCTAAGCAGTACACTCTCGCCGAGACGAGACGGAGCAGGCGAGGGCAAACTATTCGGAGGGAATTCCTTCCCCGCCCGCCGGGAGAAATATCGTAACTGCTCCAAGTAGAAAGTTGGTGAATTTGGACATTAGAAACGACCCCAAAAATGTTGATGAATTTGTACGTAGCCATCCTCGACCAAGAGACTAACGTTGTTCCAGTCCTGTACGCACTGCTTCCAGACAAAAAGAGGAAAACCTACGTCAGAATGCTCAGAGCTATACTAAACGAAGTACCGTCTTGGAAGCCGGAATCTATCAATATTGATTTTGAAGCTGGAGCGATCTCAGGGTTGCGGGAGGTGTTCCCGACGGTGACAATTAATAGGTGTTTTTTTTTTTTTTCACTTTGGTCAGTGCCTTTGGAGGAAGGTCCAAGAAATCGGGTTGTCGAAAGACTATAAAGAAAATGAAGAAGTCAGAAAATGTATAAGAATGTGTGGTGCTCTACCATTCCTCAAAGTGGAAGACATCGACGAAGGTTGGGTGCACATCCACTACTAACTTGCCCCTGCACATGAAAAATTGGAAATTTTTTTTGACTATTTTGTTGAGCAGTGGCTGGAAAACCCTCGGTTGCCGAAAGAAGTGTGGAACTGTTATAAAAGGAGGCATCGCACGAACAATGCCGTTGAAGGGTGGAACTTCAAGCTAAACAACAATGTGGGAAGACCTCAAGACCTCATCCTCGAATTAGAGATTTAATCCTGCTACTGAAAGAGGACGCTACAAAAGCTGACGGAAAAATAGCCAGGATAGGAATGGATTTGGAAGGAGCTCATTTGGCATGGTGCCAAGAACCACACATTCCTTCACAAAAAAGAGATTTATCCGTATCCTCGCACAGTTGTTTACAGCACGGACATATGAGCACTTCAGTACTGCCCGCCATTGCCACA
The DNA here is from genome assembly GCF_028750875.1 of Macrosteles quadrilineatus. Classification (NCBI taxonomy): domain Eukaryota; kingdom Metazoa; phylum Arthropoda; class Insecta; order Hemiptera; family Cicadellidae; genus Macrosteles; species Macrosteles quadrilineatus. The sequence goes on along the minus strand of NW_026542594.1, from coordinate 34,346,072 downwards.
GCCTTCTATCCATAGAAAGAGAAGAATAAAATCTTACTCCATAGTTCTGAGAAAAGGATTTGTTGATGTGAGTCAAATACGGTACAAGAAATTCAAGAGATTATATGGTTTACTCAGTAGCTTGTGAAAGGAAAAAAGAATGTTATGATGAGTAGCATAAGACAAAATGAAACTAAAGGACTAGACGCCAGATGAGGTTTCTACACGTTTGAATTGTTACTGTATCAGAGTTATCAGATACTTCATGTTGTGTTGTTTATTCCGAATCACGTTGACAATAATATTGTAAAAAATTAAAATACCTGTAACTGCCTCGTGATTCCTCTGTTCCTGTACTGGACTACGCGCGTTTCGATGTATTCACATCATCATCAGGTCACAAACTTGAAGAACTTAAACCATTCTTAAATTGGTCGCGTCAAAGTTTACAAAAAAATACACAAAACATTTAAACATTTAAAAAACAGGGACAAAAACTGTAGGCCTACAGACACTGGTGTGCACATGACGGGTGCCGAGTCTCGACTGGTTCAGGAGCTGAACTTTGTCCCCTGGCCGCCTTTATCACGGCCCTTGTCCAACTTTATGAGTGATTCAAATAGAATATTAGTTTGCAGAGTGCTTTTGTCATTTAATATGTCCTGGGGATTGTTTTTTGCGGCTTTATAAATTTCAAACTGTTCCAGAGCTGTCATGATCCTGCCTTTGTTGCAAATGTGCAATCGTTTTAAGTTTGTTTCCAAATTAGTATAGTTGTGGTTGTTTAGTACCATATGTTCGGCATAATTAGATTTTTGCACCTTGGAGGCTTTTGGAATGTGTTCTTTGAATCTTTTCTCGAAGGACCGCCCTGTTTGGCCTATGTAAAATTTACTGCAGTCGTTACAGGATAATTTATATACTCCGGTTCTCTTATTAACATCACCACCTGATCCTTTAGTGTTTATAAGCTTATCTAATTTGTTGGAGGTTCTAAAGGATACTATTTTTCCATGTTTTTTCATCTCATTTTTTATTGTTAGAGGCAATTGTTCGACAAATTCTGCTGAAACAAACTCACGTTTATTTTGTGGAATTCGAGTGGGAGGATTGTTTAATTTCTTGCGGTGTTTTTTAATTAAATTATCAATCATAACAGGACTGTATCCGTTGGATGTTGCGATGTGCTTTAAGATTTCTTTAGGAAAATCAGAACCTAATATTACCTAATATTTCTATTGAGAACAAAAAAGCTGAATTGGCACTAATATTAGGTTCTGATTTTCAAAACATTTTTCAAAGCATACAAAATAGGTTCAACAAAGAATCGGAAAATGTGAAGGCTAGGCAAAAGGCTAAACTACAACATCTCAGACCCCCCGATAACATTGATAGGAATACTCAGGAAATTTCACAGTGTGATGATGCAAGAAAACCAAGTTGTGAATCTGTCTTCTAAAGTTCTAAACCCAGTTGAGATTTCTGTTTTGAGCAGAGGGCTAAATTTTTCCGTTATGCCTAAATCAGTTAAAACGCTGGATTTTGTGACAGGGATTGAGTCTGCTGTTTCTCAGTTATCTGAGTCTCAGGGGGATCAGTTCCGTTGTGAAGGAACCAACCTAGACGCCAGATGAGGTTTCTACACGTTTGAATTGTTACTGTATCAGAGTTATCAGATACTTCATGTTCTGAGAACTTCCAAAAAACACAAAAAGTTAGTTCTAAAGTGGAACTAAAGAAAATTCCTACTCCTAAACCTAATCTTAGTAAAGAGGAAACCAAAGCAGTATCAGTCCTTGGGAAAGACGGTACTGTAAAGATTTTGCCCACAGATAAAGGGAATGCCACGGTAGTTCTTGATACTGTGACATACGAAGAAAAATTTTTAGAAACTTTGCAATCTGGCCAATACACCCAATTGAAAAAAGACCCCACAGAAACTTTCGAGCGTATAATCGCTAGTACTCTAAGAAAACACAAAAAGTTTTTTAGCGACAAACAAAGGACTCGGTTGACACCACACCATTCCAAAATTCCACACATGTACGCCGTACGGGTTACCTAAGATCCATAAACCTAACGTTCCTCTGAGACCAATAGTTAGCTCACGTGATTCTGCTTGTAGGGAATTGTCTAAAGTCCTTCTGGACATTTTAAAGCCTTTAGTAGGACACACTGATTCGTTTATCAAAAACTCTAAAGATTTTGTAGAAAAGTCTAAATCTATCGTACTGGCTGATACTAAATGCCTGGACAGTATCGCAACTAGCCTAGACTCCTGGACCTATGAGGTGGAGGTGACGGAGCCTCTGGTGGCGGACCATGGAGCTGTGGTTATGAGTGCAAACTATAATTCGGTGAGTAATGCTCCAATTTTTCCTTCTTGGTATTTAGACTACACTAGGAGTGTTAGGAATATAAAAGATGATCTCCTGCCTTATTTTAGAAATAGTTTGTCACATGTTGACTGGAGTTTTGCTTTGCAGTGTGAGGACCCTGAACCAGCTTTTGAACTGTTTTTCAACCAAATAAATGACATTTTCAATGAATATTTCCCAGCTAAGATCTTGAACAATATAAATAAATCAACCAATAAAGTCAAAAATTTCAACCTAGAAACTAAGGCATGGTATACTCCAGAGCTTGCTAGATATAAGGACTATAAGGTCTTAGTTGTAAGAGATAGATATTTAGCTGCTACAGGTCAAGAATCTAAGGAACGCTTACGTACTCTTTATTCTAAGGCTAAGAACTCCTATAAACTTAAGGTCAATTTAGCTAAAAAACAGGAATATGTAAAAAAAATTGAATCTGCCATGAACCCCTGCAAGGCTGCGTGGTCTTTGGTAAATGAATCCAGAGGCATACCAACATCCAAGACTGTAAGGTTTAAAGCTAGCCCGGATGACTATATGAATAGCTTTCTGCTGGGAAATGTAGAGCGTGTCTTAAACACCATCCCTGTAACAAACGAAGATCCCTCACTTAATGTAAGTCGGGTACCCCCAACCATTGGCCTAACACAATGGCAACCTATTGACCGAAGGGACATAATAAGGATTGTGTCCAGGCTTAAATCATCCAAAAGCCAAGATATATATGGTATGACCACAATAGTCCTGAAGGCCATAGTAAATGAAATCGCAGAGCCACTAGCCAGTATACTCAACCAATGTCTGAGAGTAGGTGTCTTTCCCAACATATTAAAGATGGCCCGTACCGTCCCTGTGTACAAAAAGGGGGAACCATCAGACCTAAATAGCTACAGGCCCATCTCGCTGATACCTGTGTTTGGTAAGGTTCTGGAGGCTATAATGAAAACCCAGTTGGTGGATTTCTTTGAGAGAGGCATGTTGTTCTCAAATCTTCAACATGGCTTTAGGAAAGATCGATCTACAGTGACCGCTGTGTCAGAACTTGTCTGTAAAGTGCAAACAGCTTTCGAATCATCTGAATCGCTGTCAATGACGCTATGTGACTTAAGTAAAGCGTTCGATTGCATATCACATAACATCCTGGTTGATAAACTTGAACGCTATGGAGTGGGGAGCGTTGCACTCAGGTCGTTAAAATCTTACCTTACTAATAGGCTACAGGTCATCTCTCTAGGCGGTGCACAGTCCAGACCCATGCAGCTAAATCAAGGCGTTCCGCAGGGTTCAGTTTTAGGGCCTGCACTTTTCCTGGTGGTCATTAATGATTTGGAGCTCCATGGCACTGCGCTCAGATTTGCCGACGACACCACTATCTTCTCGTTTGGTGCTACCCCTGCCCTTGCGATTGATGCAGCGGAGGTCCTGTTTGATGAAGCCAAACAATGGTTTGCAGCCAATAAACTAAAACTAAATGAGGACAAAACACAAGCGATGGTCTGCACCTTAGCTAAGCATGTCCAAGAAAATAGCGTGGTCTCTCTCCTTGGCTTTAAAATAGACCAAAAACTTACATGGACCAAGCATATAGATGCGGTTAGCACAATGCTATCAAGAGTTGTACACCTACTTAGAAAACTCACCCATATGATAAGTCCACACTATTTGCTGGTGATATACCACGCTCTCTTCCATAGTGTATTGAGCTATGGTCTAATGCTATGGGGACACGCGCCTGCTTGTGAGGATATCCTCATACTCCAGAAGAGGGCAATTCGTGTGATTACTTTTAGTAAGAGACTGGATCACTGTAAGCCGCTCTTCATGAAAACAAAGGTCCTAACAGTCTATAACCAATACATCCTTCTGTGTTCCGTCCATGTTAAAGACAACCTATTAAATTTCCCTACAAGAAGTACCATACATGCACATCAAACCAGGCGTAACAATGAAATAGACATCCCTTTCTGCAGACTCTCAAAAACAAAAAATTCATACCCGACCATGGCACTCAGGATCTACAATAGTCTACCCCAAACACTGAAGAACCTGGAAGCTCCTAAATTTAGCACTGCCCTGAAGACATGGCTAAAAGATAGGCCATATTATAGCCTGAAAGATTTTTTTGAAAGTATGGGTGTATCCACCGCCATGACATAAAAGTTTATCTAAAGAGAAAAGTTTTGTTTTTAGTAATATGTAAATAGTATTGACACAACCTATCCGGCATCGCTGGTCTTGGTGACGAAGGAGGTAATTAGGTAATTAGGTAACGTCATAATGGAACTTTTGGAGTTGTGTACTCAGTGTAACTATTTCCAATTAGAGGGTAAATTATACCGTCAAGATGAGGGTATGGCCATGGGGTCACCATTGTCACCTATCTTTGCCAACATCTTTATAGAGGAGTTTGAGCAAAAAGCTTTGGCTTCAGCTCGGCTCAAACCGAGGATATGGTGGAGATATGTCGATGACACTTTCGTGGTTTTCCCTCATGGAGATGATAAATTGAATGAGTTTTTAGAGCATATTAATGGCGTTTCTTCCTCCGTAAAACTAACCATGGAGGTGGAATCACAAAACAAACTCCCCTTTTTGGATGTGTGCGTAGAAAAGCATTTGAACAGTCTTAGAACATCTGTTTATAGAAAAAAGACACACACAGGGCAGTATCTAAACTTTCAATCAAACCACCAAATTTCTGTCAAGGAGGGGGTTGCTTACTCTCTTTTTGACAGGGCTAAGAGCATTTGCTCCAATCAGGATGAGTTAAAGGATGAAATTAAGAAAGTAGAAAAGGATTTGGCTAGAAACGGATACCCTCGATCCATTATAAACAAATGCAAGAAAGATAGGGCTACGCGTGAACCTTTACAAAATCGCGAGGAAAAGCTCGTCCACATGTCAATCCCGTATGTGTCAGGACTGTCGGAAAAAATCAGAAGGGTTGCTAGGAAATTTAATGTGCAAACAGCGTTTAGGACACAAAACACACTTAGGCAGAGTCTCGTCAAAACAAGACCTAAAAATGACACTCAGGATACTAAAAACTGTGTTTACAGAATAAATTGCAATGATTGTTCCAGGCCAGACGTCATGGTGGAGAGTCGTGCTGATAGTTCGTCTGCTCCGTGTAAAATTTGCGATAAAGTAATTAAACGCGATGGTCGTGGTATTTACTGTGACGGATTTTGTAATGGATGGTATCACCCTCGTTGTGTGAAGTTAGACGATGATAAATACGGTAAAATAACTGAATTATCGGACAGTGTAAAGTGGTACTGCGATCCATGTGCTGTGAAGCTGGACAAAGTGGTCGCTAGTGCTTGGATTATTGACGAGCTTCTCAATCTGCGTGGGTGTCTGACGCAGTCTGGACAGTCTGGTGGGATCTGTAAATAGTCTAATTGAAGATAATAATAAGATAAATAAGACAATTGGTGAATTTTCCATAACAAATGATAGGTTATGCCAGTTTTTGAAGCTTGACAAACAGGAAACTGACGAATAGTGACGTTAGTTTGGCGGGAAGATCTAGTAAAGTTGCATCTTTTAGCTCCGTAGTAGTTGGACGTAAAGATGGAGACCTTCAATCTGGATCGAGTTGCTCGAACTCTAGAGTAAATACTCACTCCGTCTCAGTGGAACCAAATCGAGTGAGTGGAATTGGTGTAGATTTGGACTGTGGTGGTGTTAGGCCTAATAGGCCTAAAACAGCCAGAACAGTGCCTGTGTTTAAAAAGGGCCCTAGAAATGTACTAGCAAGCTATAGGCCGGTGTCCCTGATACCAGTGCTAGGCAAGATATTTGAAGCCTTAATGTTAAGGCAGATAAGTGATCACTTTGAAACCCATAACTTACTAGTCCCTGCTCAGCACGGATTTCGTAGGGGCAAGTCCACTGTAACTGCGGTGGGCTCCCTTTTACAGGTTATTCTTAATGCTTTTGAAGACAAAATGTCAACCTCTGTTGTGTTATGCGATCTGTCACGCGCTTTTGATTGTGTGCCGCATGACCTACTTGTCAAAAAGCTTTCAATGTATGGTGTTGGAGCCTGTGCGCTCAAAATGTTTGAGTCCTACCTTGATAATAGGTTCCAGGTTGTATCCTGGGCTGGGGATAAATCAAACTCTCGAGTGGTAAAGCATGGAGTCCCACAGGGCTCAATCCTTGGTCCCTTCTTATTCATTGTTGCCATGAATGACTTGTATTATGGTGTCTCAAATGATATATTTATGTATGCAGATGATACCACTATTTTTGCTACACACATTGATCATATTATGGCAAAAAATTCTGCTAGCTCATTGTTAAATGAAACGTCTCAATGGTTTGATGGAAATAAATTGGCCTTGAATGCAGCCAAAACTCAAGAAATCATGTTTAGCCTTAATAAAAATGTTTCCAGTGATGATTCTGTAAGACTGCTGGGTTTCACCCTGGACTCGGAGCTTGCGTGGGATGACCACATAGATGCACTCTGTGTAAAATTAAGTAGAGTAAGACATCTTTTGAGGAAGTTGACCTCTGAACTACCTTTTAACTTTTTGAGACTGGCTTTCTTTTCTTTTTTTCAGTCCCATATTGTATATGGCACGCTCCTGTGGGGCCACTCCCCGCATGCTCAGAAAGTACTGCTCCATCAAAAAAAGGCTATCAGAATAATATGTCAGGTTCATTATCTGGAGCATTGTAGGCATTTGTTTGCAGAACTTCGTATTATGACTGTTGTAAATGTATATATTTATCAATCTTTGTTAGCTATTAAGGACATGGAAGAAGATCTGGTTTGTAACAAGGATGTCCACTCATATTTTACAAGAAATAGAAACAATGTACATTTAAGTAGCAATAGATTGAGTAAAACTAATAACTGTTTTCCTGTTACAGGCAAAAAGTTTTACAATGCTCTCCCGGAAAGTGTACGGTCATTGCGGAAGTCAAAATTCACAAAAATTGTAAAAGATTGGCTTGAAACGAATCCTTTTTATGAAACTAAAAAATTTTTTGATGCTCTGAAGGCTGGCCATTGTTTTTAGTTTGTAATTTTATTTTTACACTCAGGTATGTGTCACAGTTTTCATTTTCTTTTGTTTGCCATAACTGCATGGTTTGCTGTTTTGTTTGCTGTGAAGATTAACCATTTTTTTTTATTTCAGCATGGTTTGTAATGACGAACGTTTGATTATTTATATGCATTGGTTTGTTTATTTTAGAATAGTTTGACGTTACCTATTGTATTTATTTACTTAATGGTATAATAAATCTCTTGAATCTCTTGAATCTCTCTTGAATCTCTCTCTTGAATCTCTTACTATGGCGAGACAAAAAGACCGTTGAACATTAGAATCAAAGAACACAGAGAAAACGCCAAAAAAGGTTTAGTGGAAAAATCTAAGATCGCTCATCATTGCTGGTCCGAAAATCATCGTATGAATTTTGAAGAGGCAAAAATTGTCCATAAGGAACCTCATTTTTTAAACGTAAACTCATTGAAGCCTCATACATTAAATTAGCAGACCAACCAATCAGTCAGTCATCGGTTGAAATAAGGCTGCTTTGGCTACCCATTTTGAACAAGGAACTAAAGGATAGGGAACTTAATTGTTCAATAAATAGGGAAATAACGAATTCTCCTCAAAATTCGCAAGTTATGTTAACTCGTAGTAAAACTCAAGATAGGAATAAACAGAATTAACACCCATCTTGCGGCATCGTACATCGCTCCGCCATTTTGTTGGTTTTACTTTTCCAAGGACTGGAAGCCATTTCTGTTGTCTCCGTGTTTCCGATTGGTCAGCCATGTTGTTTCAGTCTCATTGGTGGAGTCATTGCGTACGGTGCTATTAGTGTTCCATTGTGTGAGTTTTTTACGTTAAACTTTTTATAGATTATAGTGTTTTGTGATTTGTTATTAATTGCATGTTGTATCATGACTTGACTGCTATACAGTGCATATTTTTTGACTACTACACTCTGTAGTGTATTCCAACTTAGGTTGGGCGTTTGTGTATTGTTAGCTGTAATGTGTTAGTTAAGTTTTTTTCACCTGAAGACGGGATCAGATTCCAGATCCCGAAACGTTGTGTATTGTTTTTTACATTCGTGATGGAAAATGTCCGTAATAAACCTTTGAACAACATTAACTCACCATCACCAACAATGAACTTCAAACAAAGAATTATTTGCTTGTTTTTCAGAGTGCATAGGAACGTTATTGTTTTAAAACTTATAAAAGTCTTGGGACAGTTGACATTTTAAAAAGTACTAAAGATATAGCTTCAATTTGTTGACACTCACAATTAGCCTTGAACATAAAGCGTAAAACTGGATCCTCACACTACTATTTTGGTGGTAGTGGTGCTAATCAGGACTTGTACGGCCATTCATAAATTATGACAAAACCCAAAGCCCGTACCGCTGGTTTATTGAAATACAGAGCAGGTAGACAGGCAGACAGACGGACGGGCGTTCCAAGTAGACTGCGCTGTGCGAGCACGATATTCCGCCATTTTCTGGTATGCTGTACGAGCACGTAATCGCCGCATGATGCGCTAGAGAAAACACGATGAGCTTTAATAAAAATCATACAAACACATCATTGAAGAGGAGCTCCAATGAGCAGGAAAGTACGTTTAAAGTGGAGCAGAACCCTTTTGTTCGAAGCTCCAAGGTTAAGAGGTCGCCACCACCGAAAAACGTGAGGACATATCCACCACCTGCACCTTTCAAGTGCTCTACGTTCCCCCCTTTAGGATCTCCTTCGGCAAGTGGAGCTAAGAACGGTGCAGAAAATGTTGGCGGCCGGTCAGTTCTGCTGTAGCGATGCCGGAGGAAACCTTCACAGCGACGTTGCGGTCGGAAGGCTCTGAGATGGTGCTTCTTCGTCAGGAATATCTTGACGCAGAGAGTAACATTGAAACCCGGCTCCGTAACATGGAAGAGACAATAAAGGCTATGCTAGACACCTTCAGGACCCAGAAAGCCGTAAATCAAGTGGTCAAAAATGGAATGGCCAAACTATAGGATGACCTTGGCTTCGTCTTTGCCTGGCGTCTGGTGAGCAAGGCGGCCATGGAAAAGATTGCCGAAAAGGCCAAGGCGACTTAGACGGACCTCTCATCTGCTATACCCAGATCCTTTTCGGACGTAGCTGCAGCTTCAGCGAACCGCCGACAGCCTAATCAACCCACGACCCCCTTCAGGGAAATTCCCGAAAGGGGTCAGTTGTAGAGACACCTGGGGCTGTGTGGAAAAAACGCCTTTCCAAAAAGGAGAAGAGGCAATTGAGGCGGGTGGAGGTCGCCTCCATAAAGAGTGAGGCAGTGAAGGCACAGCTAACCGGCGTGGCCCTAACTGGGCCCGGCTCGGTCCCTGCTCTGAAAAAGTTGCGGCCAAAAAGCCCAGGACGGAGGCAATCCTGGTCAAACCCTCAGGGGGGAGATCTTTCGCCGAGGCCTTGGGTGTAATTAAGGCCAAAGCTAAGTCGGAGCAGACCAATACGGTTGTACGGTCGATTAGACAAACCCGGGACGGGAACGTTCTCCTTGGACAAGGCTTCTTTTACTGCCGAACTGAAGGCAGCTGTTGAAGGCCAGGGCACCGTCCGTGCTCTTGAGCCTAAGACATCAATCGAGGTTCGAAACATTGATTGTGAAAACAATTTCTGACCCCAAACTTGCTTTTGCAGCTTTTACTGAGACCTTTTGTGATAAATTTAACGTTGTATATCCACCTAAAATTAGTCGGCCCAAACCAATGTCTAGTTCTCCCGGTAAAAACCACAAACGCACCAAAGGTTCAAAGGATTGGTACACCCCTGACCTGGGTAGGCTACTACAGCTCATGCTACTTGTTCATGATCATTTTAAGGGCGCAACAGATGACAATATCAGGCAGAGATATTACTTACAATACTGTAGAATTAAGTGTGACTATGGTGTTAAGGTCAGGGATGCAAAGAGAAAGTTTAATGCAGATAAAATCCTCAACGCTCCCAACCCTTGCAAGGCTGCATGGGACATTGTGAATTATTGCAGGTCTCCTTGTCCTGGCCCTGAAGTTCTGGCCACCCCTGATGATTTCAACACATATTTTTTAAATGTAGCAGATGAACTTATCACAAATATACCCATGTTGCAGACAGACCCCCTGGATTCGGTTAAGGATCTCACCCAAACACACAACTTTAACTGCTGGACGAAGGTGAGTGTCAATGAAATTATCTCTACCGTTAAGAAATTCAAAGCCTCGGCAAGTCAAGATGTACATGGAGTGTCAACTAATATCTTAAAATCTGTAATAGACTTAATTGCACCACCCCTCACAGATCTGATTAATCTTTGCCTAGCTAAGGGTATGTTTCCTGATAATTTAAAAATAGCCCGGACGATACCCATCTACAAGAAAGGGGACCCTTCACTCTTGTCCAACTTCAGACCGATATCTATCCTCCCATCTTTCTCCAAGGTAATAGAGACCGTTATGAAGAAACAACTAATAGCCTACTTGGAAGGTAATGCCATTCTGACGGAAGCCCAACACGGATTCAGAGGTAAACACTCGACCACTTCTGCACTTTTAAGCCTTGTTGACGTTATTTCCAGTCCTTTTGAGGAGGGTGAGTCTGTCCTGCTAAGTTTGTGTGACTTGAGCAAGGCATTCGATGTCGTGAACCACAAAATCCTTCTTGCTAAACTGAGTAGGTATGGGGTGAGTGGCGCAGTCCTTGGCTCACTGACTGAATACCTGAGTGACCGCAAACAGTATGTCACTCTGAGAGGTGCCTCTTCCAGCGTTGGCAGCATACCTCACGGCGTGCCGCAGGGCTCGGTGCTGGGGCCAGTGCTCTTCACTATCATGATCAACGAACTCTCACTTAACAACCGTACTCTACTGTTTGCTGATGATACTACTCTGTTCTCTAGAGGGAAAGACCTAGAGGATCTCCGTGGAGAAGCTACTGTCCTACTGGAAGAAGCGAAGAGCTGGTTTGCCGTCAATAGGTTCAAGGTGAATGAGGACAAGACACAGACCATCCTGTGTACCCTCAAACCTGTTGTGGAAGATGAGGCTGTAAAACTCCTGGGCTTCTGGCTCGACCCCAGGTTAAATTGGAAGCATCACATAGACAAGGTATGTGTTAGACTATCTAGAGTTACTTACCTACTAAGAAGACTTCGTCCTACTTTAAGTCAACCCTCTCTGCTGATGGTCTATCACGCCCTCTTCCACAGCCATGTGTCGTACGGCCTTGTCCTATGGGGCCATTCTACAGCAGCCCATGACTACTGCTCCAGAAGACAGCCATGAGGATAGTGTCATCTGCTGGCTACAAGCAGCACTGCCGCCCTATATTCATCCGGCATAGGGTGCTCACTGTATTCAGCCAGTATATCCTCGACATCCTTGTACTACTCAAAGACAAGGTGGGACTCTTTGGCAGGAGGGAGGAGGTCCACACTCACAATACCCGCAGAGCCCCAGACCTTGACATGCCTCGGTGCCGACTTGCACAGACAATGAGGAGTTACCCGCGTTCGGCAATTAGGGTCTTCAACACCTTGCCTAAGCGAGTGCGTGACATTGACCTGCCAGACTTTAAGAGGGCGATTCGTGATGGACTGCTAAATAGGCCATTGTACGCCTTGCATGAGTTGGAAAGTGAACCCCTTTTCTAACGTGACACGTCCGCCACAAAAGTAGAAGTAAAAGTATATGTAGATATTTTTTAGTGTTTTTATGTAAATAGTAACATAACGCAATCTATCCGACATGTCGGTCAACGATGTAGAAGTCAAGTATTTCAAGTATTTCAAGTAAGTGTGTGTCGACGGAGAGTGACGTTGTTGAGGCCCTGAAGAAAGCTGTACCCGAGCTTGCCGGGCAAACGGCCATTCTAAGGGTGTGGCTCACAAAACCCAATAGGAGTCAGCAGCGGATGGCGGTCGCCAAAATGGCACATGCACACGCCAGTAAGGTGTTGGCACTCCAGCATCTGAGAGTCGGCTGGGTAAACTGCAGGCTCAGACGGAGGGTGGAAGTGAAGAGGTGTTTTAAGTGCCTCGGTTTCGGCCATTCCTTCCGAAACTGCAAGGGCCGACCGAAGCAATAACTGCAATGTGGGGAGCAACTGCAACTCCTGGACCCGATGGGGTGTCTGGCGAAGTCCTCAAGAAGATTTTGACTGCCAACCCCTTGATCATTTTGAGCATGTACAACGCCTGCCTGGTCAAAGGGGGTTTCCCCTCGTGCTGGAAGACAGCTAGGCTTGTGCTTGTTGGGAAGGGCAAGGGAGACCCAGACCTGCAATCCTCTTTCAGACCTCTGTGTATTTTGGATATTGCTGGCAAAGTCCTCGAGGAATTGATCCGTTCCCGGCTGAATTCAGCCGTTGTCGCTGCGGGGGACCTCTCCCCTCGTCAGTATGGATTTAGGATGGGCCGATCAACGGTTGACGGGATTGATGAGGCGAAGCAAGCCGTGATGAGAGCTGAGGATTTTAACCACTACTCTCGTAGGGTTGTGCTGCTCGTAACACTCGATGTGCGAAATGTATTTAATTTCGCGAGGTTGTGTGATATGATGGACGCTCTGGAGAACACCTTCCACATTCCGGCATACCTCATGCCCATCATAGAGGATTATCTCCGGTTCCACCTCCTCACGTATGACACTACGGAGTGTCCGCAGACGACGAGTGTTACTTCTGGTGCTGCCCAAGGTTCTATACTCAGCCCAGACCTCTGGAATATCGCTTATGAAAGCCTTCTGAGGTCTGAAATGCCTGAGGAAACAGTTTTGGTTGGGTGCGCAGCTGCACGCAGCGTTGAGCTGGTTCAGCTGAAGCTAAACCGAGTTATGCGTACCATAAACGCATGGATGGCAGACCACGGTCTTTCGCTTGATTTGAGCAAAACCGAGATCGTGATTTTGACAAAAAAAAACGGATTGACACCATTGAGGGTGGGAGCCATCAAGGTCCAAACCGTTCGTTCTGCCAAGTACCTTGGGGTTATGGTGGACAGCAAGCTTAGCTGGCGGGATCATATCTTCCGTACAGCGGACAAGGCCGCTAGGGTGGTTTCTTCTCTTAGCCTGTTGATGGCCAATGTCGGAAAACCTCGGTCCAGTCGTGGAAGGCTATTAATGTTTTCGGTCCAATCCCACCCAACGCAATATACTGTAGAAAGAAGCTCTATCATTTCTAGCTATAGGAGAAGAGATATACAGGGTGAGTTTTAAATGAGTTCCTCCCTACTTTTTTCTACATTTCTTAAGATATCAACTCCGGACCACGTCAGATCATTGTAGAGTAGTAAGTACTTCATTTTGACTGGGTATACATTTTTGGCCGCCATCTTGGATCCGCCATATTGGATACAATGTTTTTTTTTAAATGTAAAGGTAGGGTTGTGACCAATTATTTCAAACTATAATTTTACGCTGATTACAATGCCGCAATTAGCTTTTAAAAACCTTGATTCGTTCTAAAGTTATGAGGACTTTTTATAACTTTATTTTTAGCCCATTTTAACATTGTGCATTTACAAAATAAGACCATAATCTCAAAATGGTATTAGATAAAGATAAGTATACACCACCATTCATTGTAGACCTATTTTCACTTGGTTATGACGGATGTATTTTTTTTTTCGGTCGCAATCTTGGATCTGCCATTTTGAAATGTGATAAATTAATTTGAATATGAAGGAGGTGTTGTGATCCATCATTTTGAACTATTTTTTTATGCTGTACTCAATGCCGCAATCCGTTTTTGGTTATCAAGCTTTCTTGATGAAATATTAAAATTATCTTATTTTTGGTTATCAAGCTTTCTTGATGAAATATTAAAATTATCTTATTTTTGGTTATCAAGCTTTCTTGATGAAATATTAAAATTATCTTATTTAAAATTTCAATATTAAAAAAAATGAAAAACTGGCGTAATTCAATTCCTGCTTCCACTGTGGCCACCAACAAAATATCTGACTCAGATTAACCAAGCGCCGAAAATCTGAATCTGATTCTGAATCTGAATCGGCGTGCACTCTGGACGTACCGTAACAGACTACCTATAGCTTTTGTAGTTTAGTCAGTTGTGATTGTATAATCACTAATCAGTGATCAAGCCCGTAAACAAATTAAACCAATCCACTTGTTCAATAGTGACTATCACAAGCGTAATGAGTAATTACTAGTCCATCAATCAGAATGTAACAAGTCCTGCATGCTACTGGCTGACTACAATTATTGGCATGTCCCCTAAAGCTTGATTACTACTGTCAGTCAATTAGTAAGCTCAATTAACTGTAGAGAATTTTGTTCAATTTGATTTGTTTACCATCATATAATATTCTCTCTCTCTAAGACATCTCTTACTTTTTCAGTTTTTTTTCTTTTTCTAAAAGGTGTGCGTATTCCAGTATTTGACCATGGTAGGTTTAACACCATTATGTGTGTAGTGTTGGTTGCATTGGGGTACTTGTAACATCCTATGATATTAGGTCTACTTTATAACAGCAGGAGAGTAGTGACTAGTGAGTGACACTACTTATTTATTCAATATGTATGTTGTGTATGGTGTTTTGTGAATCACTGTATAAATACATCAAACATTTATACAGCATTTAAACCAACCAACTGAGTAAAACAAATGAATAGCTTTTATTGGTAGTCATCTTACAGTAGCCTACAGCTCCAAGCAACCTGTATAATGCACCAAATTTAATATTGTCAAAAATACACCGCATTCTATACACATATAAACCCCCATAGAATATGTTTTTTTGATAAATTCAATCAACACTCAATACTGCACTGCAGTAGGGTTGTCAACCTCACAGGATAACCTGTAGTTAAATTAGTTGTTTGGCAATGAAAATTCTAAAAAAATACCCCTGTCACAGCAAACCTGCAGACTAATCAAATTTCCATTTGCCTCATTTGATTCTCACTTAAATATATTTAAATAACATTAGTGAGTACTGCGACGATCCGCAGTATTATCCTGAAAATTAGACCAATTCATTAAAAACAAAGCAAAAATGTGGTTCAGATTCCACTATCTATATAAATAAAATTAGAGATTGTCTGTACATTGCTCAGAATTATATAATTTTAGGTTATTTTTACTTTTTATAGATTAAAGAAGCAGAAACGAGTCTTATCTCTATTTCTGTATGTCTGTCTTTCTATCTGTCTGTAACACTCAAGGTGGCATTTTACGCTATCTTCTCCAGGAAAACGAGAGTACCTATCAAGATCCAAGTCATTTTAATGTATTCACTGGATTGGGAAGAGCGAGTGTCTTTAGCTATTAAAATATGGTCTCACTACTTTGTAAAATCACGGGCTTTCAAAAATGCAGTTTTGTGCGATTTTTGTCAAGTCTTGTCCAATTTTTATCACATAACTATGGATAAATAACGAACAGCTGTTCGGATCGAGATTATTTTTTCTAGCTGTCATTGATATGTTTACAAATGTTGTTTACAAATACCACAACCCTTTTCGATCACGTTTTGAAAGCAAATCCCAACCAAGTGAGTTTAAAAACGTTTTTCTTTCATAACGGATTTAATTAATCGCAAGTGCGACTAGTTGTGCGATATAGTGTAACCATAAATGAAATTAAATAACTAAGCATCATCCAGGTCAGGAACCAGAGATTCTTTGTGTATAAAATTGTTCTTGAGTTTTGATAACCAGAAATAAGACCTTTAACCTTGAATCAGTGTTGTATAGGCCTACGGCTCGGAAACTTAAATTTATTAATGATCGCCGCCAATAGCTTAGAAACAAGGTTTCCACTCATTGACGGCGCTTCAATGGCGGTCGTGTAAAGTGTAAAGTAAAAAATCACAACTGCAGTGGGTGATTGTAACATAGGTTTACGGATGATGCTAAACTCGCTTTTCCAATGTGTCACTTTCTGTTTCTAACTACTGTTCTTAATATAAGAAGGTTTCAACTGACTACGATAAGATCCCCGTGCGTAGAACGGGCACACAGCTAGTAAACAATAGGTCCCTTAGTTGCCATTGGCTGTATGGGCTATTAATTAACAGCTGTGTCTACAAGATCGCGCCACTCATCCTACACTCATCCTTCACTCATATTTGGGTTACAAACTTAAAATACGCATATAGTGGCGTCCCCATCTTAAATAATTGATAGTTATTGATTGATAATTGATTAGGGTTTATCGAGTATCTAGGTTTGCTGCTCACCGGGGAGGGGGTGGTAATAAAGTGAGTTTTTTAGTAAAATATTAATAAACTATTATATTTAGTAAAATATTATAGTGAGTTGGGATTATTATTTATATATTTATTTAATAATAAAATGAGGTCTCGGCGCCAAAAAATTCTCTAATAAAGTTGTAGTATTGATTTATTTATTTATTTATTTATTTATCATACGGTAAACACCATTTTTACAATCGATAATACATGAGGGCAAGTTACAATAAAATATTTATAAATATTTTATCTGTGCATAAATATCTGATAAATATCTGTGTATAAATATCTGAATATATAAGTCAGATTCAGATTCATCTTGCTGAAAAAAAATATTGCTAACATGAAAAAATGACACCAACAGTATTGTCCAAAAATGCTTTAACAAAAAATGGATCATGTGTATTATAAATCCTAGTTAACAAGCATAAACATTTATAGAGAAAAAAACGATTACCAAAACTAGATAACAATTGATAAATATTTCAATATATAACAATAACAAGCAAAAATATAAATATACTTGACAGACAAGACAAAAAAGAAAAGAAAAAATGACAACAATATAATAACAGTGACGTAAACTAAGTGAAAAAATTTAACAGTGCAATACAAAACAACAAACAAGGCAGCAAATTCCGGACAGTGAACTCAGGACAATTCCTCATCAACAACATAACAATAACAATAACAACTTAAACTATGATATTTTTTATGGCTTTCAGTTTGCAGGTGAACACATGTTGGCATGCTTGATTTCCAATTCTGTGGAGCCGTGGAATTGTACTATGGAAGGCGTAGTTTGTAGAAAAAGAAGCTTTGTTGAAGAGTTGAATGTGCCTGAAGTGTCGAGGAACGTGGAAACTAATTAGGCGAAGTATTTCTGGAGCATCAACTTCGCCGTTCAACAACTTCCAGAGGAAAGACAGGTCTGCAGATTGTCTACGGTCACTCAGTCGAGGAAGGCCCATATCGATGCGAATATCTTCAATCGGCACTGTATAGAATTCATGGCCCAACTTGACGCCAATAGAGCGAAGAAAGCGATTCTGAATTTTTTCTACTCTTGATATGTGGCTGATTTGATGTGGATTCCATATCAAGCTGCCATATTCCAGCACAGGCCTAACCTGAGTCATGTAAAGAGTTCTCAGAGCATTAACATCAAGTCCGTATCTACCACATCTAATGACAAAACCTAGAGCTTTAGAGGCTTTATTGCAGATTGTATTTATGTGCAGGTCTGGGTTTAAATCGTATGACATTAAAACTCCTAGGTCTCGTATGGCACTCTTCCGTGGCAGGATGGCATTGTTCATCGAGTAGAAGAAGTCAATACGCTGCTCGGTACGGTGATAAGATACCACTGCAGACTTCGAAACATTGATATCCATGCTGTTATCCAGGCACCAGTTGTCGATTGAGTGCAAACATTGTTGAAGGGTGGAACAGTCTGCCTGAGATTTGATACACTTGAAAACCTTGATATCGTCAGCAAACAGCAAGCACTGAGAGTCGATACTATCCACAACATCGTTAACAAATATATTGAAAAGAAATGGACCCAGATGAGAACCCTGGGGGACTCCAGAAACAGCAGGGAAAGGGATTGACTTGGCTCCTGCAAACTTGACAGCTAAGGTGCGGTCTTTAAGATATGATTCAAACCATCGCAAAAGGCTTCCGACTATGCCATACCCTTTTAATTTTGCCAAAAGATGGTCGTGGCTGATGCAGTCGAATGCTTTACTAAAGTCAATATAGATACAATCTAGTTGCTCCTTGGATGAATATGCTGTGATTATGTGATGTTGCAAAATAAGAAGATTAGTGTTTGCAGATCTACCCTGCATAAAACCATGCTGAGCCACACTTAACAAGCGCTTGAAGGGAAAACTAATTGCATCAAGAAGGAGACTCTCAAAGATTTTTGCGAGTGCAGGCTGAATCACAATGGGTCTATAGTTTTTTACTTCCTCTTTAGACGCAGACTTGTGTATTGGTACCACGAAGCCCATTTTAAATTCAGCGGGAAATACACCAGATGCTAAGCTGTCATTGTAAAGAACAGTTAGCTGGGGAGCAATGAGTTCGCTACAGTGTTTTAGAACGGATGGAGGTATTTCATCAGGCCCGATTCCTTTGTGAGGATCCAGTGACTTCAGTTTCTTCAAGACATCTTCAGGGGATAAGACGCAAGATGAAATGTTGAGATGAGTTTCGAATGAATACACTGGTGGTGGAGTTGAAGGTTGTCTATATACAGAAGAGAAATAGTTTGCGAATAGATTACATGTTTCAGCTGGATCAGACGCATGCTGTCCATTGAATGTATAACTGCATGCCGAGTCTCTATCACGCTTCATTTTGTTTACAAAGCTCCAGAAGATTTTTGGGTTACTAGGCACAGAAGAGTTTATATGGGCAACATAATCAGAGAAGCATTTGTCAGCAAGTATTTTGCACCTGGCTCTAGCTCTACTGAACTCCTCGTAGTCGGCGCGTAGCAATGAATATTTGTACCGAGCATGAAGTGACTTCTTGAGCACGACTAGTTTCTTCAACTCGGCATTGAACCAACATGGAAAACGTGTGGCCCCAAGTTTCTTCATAGGTGTGAACTGTAGAACTGTAGATCTGATAGTTTCCAAGAACCAGCTGAAGATACTGACTTGCATTCCTGGGATCCTATAGTAGACTGTACCCAATTTGTTGAGGAGACTCTGATATATCATATCAAGATCACATCTGTTGAAATCAGGGACATAAAGTGTGCTTTTTTGATCGGCAACGGTATCCACATTTAGATCGATAGATAAAGCTGGGTGGTGAGTATCTTCAAGAGTTAGAATATTGTCCAATGCATGTGAGACTTTAGTAGAACTAGACGAGGAAAAGACCAGATCAAGAGTGACTCCCCTGGCATTAGGCACATTGTTAACTTGATAAAGGGAATGGAGAGTTGCCAAGTCTATCAGTCTTCTAGAGGAGTTACAAGATGGCATAATTATATTGGCAGTCCAGTCTACATGCGGCAGGTTGAAGTCACCAAGGAGGAGACACATGAAGAAGTTGGGCCCGGTTGATAAGATCTCATCAACACCTTCACATTGATCACATTGATGTCCTAGAATAGTTTAAAAGTGATTTTAGAACGTTTAAGCTGGGGTCTGGGTCCTAAATAAGTACCACTGTTTTACTTATAGTACAGTATAGTAACAGTTTACTTATAAGAATAATATAGGAATTTTAAATTAAAATTATTTTTTTTTATACGTAACCGAAAAAAAACACTTTAATATACTAAACTATTGGCTTTTTTGAGCTTTTAAAATGGTTTGAAAAGAATTTGGGAAATTTTGTTTTTGAGGGCCAAAAATGAGAAAACCCAATCTTTACCCTATAATCCCCCATCGATATGTATACAGGATGATTGATATAAGTGTGCCAGCTGTATTATTCGAAAACTATAAGAGATATCAAAAAAATGTAAATGTCAAGTGCCTTGGATTTTTTACCTATTTAAAAATTTGTAGTCAAGTTGAAAAAATAATTTTAGCCGCCATTTTTTCAATATGGCTGCCATCTTTAATTTTTATTATGGAACACTCTGTATTTTATGATGTATTCCGGTAGAAAATTTAATTTTAAGACAATTTTACTATTGTGTTATTTTTCATAAACCTAACCGTTTCAAAGATAATAATGGTTAAAGTTTTGAAATTTCGGCATGAGAAAGAGTTTCGATAAGTCCTAAGAAAGCATGCCAGCTGTTTTATTCGAAAACTATTCAAAATTTCACAACTTAAACCATTATTATCTTTGAAACGGGTAGGTTTATATAAAAAAAACACAATAGTAAAATTGTCTTAACACTAAATTTTCTACCGGAATACATCATAAAATACAGAGTGTTCCATAAGAAAAATCAAAGATGGCGGCCGTATTGAAAAAATGGCGGCTAAAATTATTTTTTCAACTTGACTACAATTTTTTTACGGCGGCTAAAATATATTTACAGTAAAATATATTTTTCGACTTGACTACAATTTTTAGAACAAAAAATCCAAGGCTTTACCACTTGACTTTTTTTATATCTCTTATAGTTTTCGAATAAAACAGCTGGCACACTTATATCAATCACCCTGTATATCGATGTAAACCCCCCATAAAGACCCGTTCCCATAGTCCGATCATGCTGGTTAGCAAACACATTCAAATTTATCCCGCCATACATCTTCAAGCCAAATTTCATCAAAATCGGTCAAATATTACTCAAGTTATTGCGTTCACGGACGTGTGTATATATTATATACATACATATAAAAATTTAAACGAATCGTGTTTTGGCCTCTAGGGACATCAAAATTTAAAAGTAAATTGGTCCCAGGTCTTACGGTGCCGCCTACCACTAAACTTACCTGTAGGGAAATTAGATAAAAGGAAGTTTTGACTTAGGTTCGAAAATAAAGGTATTTAAAGGAGAAAACCCAGTCACATTTTAGCGAATTTCCCTATAGGGAAGTAGCTATTACCGTAGGTGGCACGGTAAGACCTAGACCCGGGACCGATTTACTTTTTCATTTTGATGTCCCCAGAGGCCAAAAACACTATTCGTTCAAATTTTATATATGTATATATATATATATATATATATAGACTTATATATATATACGTCCGTGAACGCGATAACTTGAGTAATTTTTGTCCGATTTTGATGAAATTTGGTTTAAAGGTGTAAAGCGGGATAAACTTGAATGAGTTCGCGAACCAGCACGATCGGACCATGGGAACGGGGCTTTATGGGGGGTTTTATGGGGTAAAAATTGGTTTTTCTCACTTTTTACCCTCAAAACACAAAATTTCCTAATTTCTCTTTAGACCTTTTTAAAGAGCTTAAAAAAACAAATAATTTAGTATATAAAAGTATTTTTGTTCGATTAATAGTAACGGAGAAAATTAAAAAATTTGTAAATTTAAAATTCCTATGTTATTCTTATGGAGAATATTGTCAAATGTTGTAGTTTGCTTGTTTATGAATATATTTTGATCAAACTTGGCAAATTTATTTATTTTGTACTAAGCTATCAATATTTTACTCAAAAACACACTTTATTAGTTTCCTTGTAGCAGCAAACCTAGGTACTCGTTAAACCTAATGTTATTAAAATATATTTAACTGAAAATCAATTCAGACAAATGGAAATTCGCTTAGTCGGCAGGTTTGCTGCGGCGGGGGTATTTTCTAGTCCTGTTAGCTGTTT
The DNA here is from genome assembly GCF_028750875.1 of Macrosteles quadrilineatus. NCBI lineage: Eukaryota > Metazoa > Arthropoda > Insecta > Hemiptera > Cicadellidae > Macrosteles > Macrosteles quadrilineatus. The sequence goes on along the minus strand of NW_026542594.1, from coordinate 34,324,214 downwards.
GGTATTTAAAAAAATTGGCTAAGTGTACAATAAGATTTGTATAAATAGTTTTAAAAATTAATTATAAATCAAACTACCCTTATACTTTTCTATTGACACCCCACGTATTATTCATTCATAGCTGACCTCAAAATCTTATTAAAAATGTCATTCCAAGTAAATGTACTCAGAATAATGCAAACAATTTCGCAAAAAGGGTGTTATCTCCCTTATCAACCGAGCAAGAGGCGTGGCGGTGGGTGATGACCAGGTATGGGGGAGTGAGGTGTTAATAAAGTACAAGCCTCTGCAAGATAAACATCTAGTGATATGAAACATCTATCTTAAAAATTAAATTTACATAGACAAGTTAGTAACAGGAATATTGCATATCCAAATATTTTGTAAGTGTGAAAAATATGTGTCATACTGTTAATTGCAATCAATTGTAAGGTAAAAACTTTAAAGCAATAATACCCCGCCACACCAAACCTGCAGACTAAGCGAAATTTCATTTACCATGCTAGATTTCTACTAAACAAATTCCTTATAATTGTCAGATTCATTTTCTATTTAAATAACAAAGAGGTGTTAGCCCGTCCTACGTACGGGAGTAGTCAGTTAAAACTGTGTAGGCCTGTAATTCAGAACAGCTAGTTTACACGTATAAAGACAAATTTTATTGCAGCCTACAGTAGAAAGAGTAATTATCAATTGAGAAGTGTGGGTGTAGGCTTTCTGCCCATACGATAATCCTATTAGTGACGCTCGGCTGACCTGTCAGCGCTACCCGTCCCAGCGTTGGGGTTGAAGATGAATAAGCGTAGGACAGTGGAGGGGGTGAGACGCCAATGTAGGGGAAGTTAGTGCGAGGTGGAGAGAGTGAAAGTGATGTAGGGTGAAGAGAAGGAAAGAGGTAAAAATTCAGCCATAAGGATCGAACTGATCAACAACTCACCCCATTCCCATTACATTGTGATCCAATGGTGTTTCTAATTTTTTATGTGTTCAGTGGCGTCATTCGCCTATTAGGCGGCCTGATGATTGGAGTGTTCAATCTAAATCAATAACCACTTGCCTCCATTTATGTAGGCAAATAGTACCTAATATCCACTGTAAAAAGAAAAAAAAGAACTGTCGCGGAGGACCTTTGCGGTGATATTTATTTACCGTATTGTTAGTTAACAGTATATTGTGTAAATAGCCTGAATGTATCAATAGTGTTTTTAGACCTCTCAGTACATACATTCTGTGCTTTAAGTAAACTGTTGATTGTTTATGAACAAATTATTACTAACTAGGTGAAACCCGTCGAAATCGACGGTTACTTTCAATGCTTACGTTAATTCATCTAACTGCGATAAATTGGGTGAAATATACATATTTTGAGCATTTAGCATTGTTTAAAGAGTAATAAGTGTAAAAACAATAATGATATTAATTGCGTTAGTTGCCAAATTAGGTTGATCGTTCAATGAATAAAATATTCCCCATACCGTACGTCATCGGAGTTATTATTAGTGTGTTATATGGTATATCTTCCTTTGGAAGAACGTTTAAATAGTATTAAAATCGTATTGATGGATCTTTTGTAGTTAAACACTTTCGTGATTTCATCAGTGTAATATGATTTTATTTCAAAAGAAAATATTTTTTTGGGAACACATATTCTAACTTCAAAGGGAGGTATATCCGTTACAGTGTAAGTTTGATTTTTCCTTCGTCACGTCGCGTCAGTTCATATCGTACTTCTGTGCCAATGAATGAACCCTCTATCATAAATTTGAGAAATTATTGATTGTGGGGTTACTGTTAAAGCTGGAGTTCCTTGACATGGGGGATGTCAGTTAGTTGTCTCAGCCTTAGCAATAACATAAAGTTGTCAATATAATCTCTCTACGTCCTTACTGAATGTTAAGGTGTAGTGGAATACTTGAAGTGAAGTTGGCTTTTATTCTTGTACTGTTAGGGGCCTCCTCGTTTATATGGTCGTGCGGCTTCATAGGCAACAAATAATGTAAATGACATAGCAATGGGACATTTCCAAAAAGCAGAAATACTGCAAATTGGCTGTTACGTATATATTGACGTTTACATATTGTTAATCAACGTATCTTATAAAGGATTATGTGATCTAGTTTAAAAGGAATATGACCTTTCTGTCATGACAGTAGCTGCTTAAATAGTATTTTCTCTTTGTACCATCTTTTACAGCCAAAATGTCGTGTTATTTTCAATAATGTTACCAAATCAGTGCGCCAAAGTACGTAATATAGGCAGGTGCAAAATAATTCGTCAAGATGGGTACCATTTTAGACAAAGTTTCTATGTTTGGATTTTATTAGACACAATAAGAGCAGATATTTCTACATAAATATTTGATATGTGTAAAATAATATGATAAAATGTAGGCAAAAGTGGTGAAAAAGGCAGACACAAACCCGTACAATAGATATAAGATAGCCTAGTTCAATAAGAAATAATTTAAGAATTGTTGTGATAAAAGGATTTTCCACTGATTTCGTAATGGAACGTTATATTGCAAAACATGACATGATAAAGAAGAAAATCAATTTTAAAATCAGAAAATAATATTGCAAATACTTATTTTGTAGAATTCAGTAACTCCCAATAAATGTGTGTTGTTTGAAATACAATTTAAAAATGAACAGCTGTTTCATTAAAAAGTATTATTCACACGGCCAAAATGTAAACAACTCTGTGGAGGGATCTTTAAAGGCTTCTGGGGCAGAGTCCTAAGGGATTTTGATTAGTTTTTCTTTTGATAACTCATCTACAGACTAAGACCTTTCTTTGGACACCTCTACCAAGTTTCTACGCCCAGCCGTTCTCTCAAATTAGTGGGGACAAAGTTTCCAATTAAATATTTAGATTTCTCCATGTTAATCTTATGGGAGAAACTCCAACTTTGATGGCCTGTGGGGCAAAGCCCGAGGACTTTTATTACAGGAATTGTTGAAAGGGGGCGTCTACACAAAAAATACTGTATTTTAACACGTCGTTTGCAAAAATCCGTCCATTATTAACGGAGGAGTAGTGTTTCGTAGAAATCACCTTCACGTATTATATATAAGGATATAATGGTTAAATTATGGTCAAATTTGAAAAAGAAGTATTTTATTCATACTAAACTATTAGTATTTCACCTAAATAAAACACTATATTACCTTCCCTGTAGCAGCAAACCTAAGTACTCGTAAACTAATGTTATTTAAATAGGGAATAAATATGACACATTCTTAAGTAGATATTATTGATGGTTTAATTAATATTGGCAAATTTGTTACATTCATACTAAACAATTAATATTTCACAAAAAATACCTTATTACCTTCAAGGCAAACGCAATAACAAATAAAGATAGAAAACCTGATAAAAAATAACACTGGTATGACTGTTTTTGTGTCGCGTATATATTTAGTTCTTGTGAATCGATCATATTGGTTTGTTGGTCACATAGTTGCAGACAAGTACTTATACCACACGCACTATTACAGTTTTTTAGACACAGACCACAAAAATGCCATATCTCGGTCATTTTTAATTGGATTTTCTACGTCGATGCATCATTACGTTTGTGTCAGAATTTACAGTAAAAAATGTATTACAGTATTTGGAATGTGACGTTTGCAGTAAAGATTTGAATAAAACTTGTTCAATATCGTACAAAACTGTGATTTTATTATTTTGTATGAAAAAATCTTTCAATAAGTCTTAATTTACGACTCAACGAAATAAACTATGACCAATAGTTGTATCACCAGCGTTGCCTTAGTTTTTGTGTTAAAGATGTTCGCTTATGAGGCTACCACGTAAAATCAAAACAATTGTTAGGTTGCAATTGAGGTCAATCACACTCTCGCAGTTACTTCCCTGCAAAGTGACCAGAGTGACCCTACGTAAGGAATATCTAAGAAATAGCAAATTAAATCACTTATATTTCCTTTACCTTTCCTAGTACTAAACACTGATTCCCTTCATTGCATTATTTGTTAACGTAAGTCCATTCAAATTCTTTAAGTCGAATTGTTGTAATGTCAACCCTATCCTTCTGGGAACGTCAGACGTCCGGTGTCGCTGGGGGCAACAAACTCCATCTTCTATCTCGCTCTACCCCCACTCTAGCGCTTGCTACCCCTCAACTGCCAGGAAAGGCCATAAATCAGGCGATTACCTTCAACAATACCCGGGTAGGATTATGGGACGACCTCCGTCTCCCGAGAAGTGTACGGGGTGTCCCACGAAGGGGTTTAAACGTTTGATTTTATATTACGTGCCCATTCATGCATCGAACTTTTTTAAACTTTACACAGTTTAAGAAATAGGATATAAAAATATTCTGGTAAAATTTCAACTCCCTAACCTTAGTAGAAATAAAATGGCGGCATATTGAATAAACGATGCTTTAAAAACATTAAAGAAGGTATTTTTGGTTTTATAAAATATTTTTATCGGTACTTTCCAGGGCAATATGACTTAAATAAAAAAAAAAAAAAAACTAGAACATAGCCTAATCAAAAACCTTAATGTGCAAAATTATTCAAACTGTAATCCATCCACAGCAACACACTGATAATAGCGCGTAACAAATTATTCGTAAGCTCTTACAAAGAAACCCTGCGGTATCCGGAGAAGTTCCTCTTCTATTGATCGTTTTAGTTCCTCATCATTATTGAAGCTATGGGTATAAACTTGTTCCTTCAAGAAACCCCATAAAAAGATGTCGCAAACATCAGGTGGTCGGGGTGGCCGATCTAAAAAAAATCATTTCCACGACCAATCCAACGGCCATGAAGGTTGCAATTTGGTAATTGCTTGACAGGATTTGCGAAATGAGGTGGTGCATCATCTTGTTGAAAGATTGCTTGATTCATTTCTAGTACCGTCAAATGGGGCAAGACCTTTTCATTTAAAACTCATTTTACAATCAAACAGCTGTTCTTCAACAATGGGCGTTAGAACCGCAACGTAGTAAACAAATCAGATAATAAATCATGAAAGTAGTTTTTTATAGGAAGCAAATTGGTAATTTTTTCAATATGCCGCCATTTCGTTTATACTAAGGTTAGGGAGTTGAAATTTTTCCAGAATATTTTTAGAACCTACTTTGTAAATTGTGTAAAGTTTAAAAAAGTTCGGTGCATGAATGGGCACGCAATATAAAATCAAACGTTTAAACCCCTTCGTGGGACACCCTATATAGGCCTAGTCAACGATACCACCTTCCATAGCATACCTGCCTCTTCCATAATTATTATCAGCAAAATACAATTACTATACACAATTTCCAGTAGGTCTGAATAGAAACGACCTAAAATAAAACGATAATATCCAATAAAATTCACAGTACACATAATTTAACTTTGGTATCCTAACATCAAAACTAATCGTCACACCTATCCTTTATATCAATTTCACTGCATTAATTGCTAAATAAATAAGTGTAAACAAAGAAAAGTAAAAACAACAACAGTTTGTTTTGAAACAGCTGTTTGGTTCAAATAACATTCATTTCAAAAAAAGAACTGGTCACATGTAGCAGGAATATAAAAAGTAAATACGCTAGTAAAGCTAATGACGTAATAGTCAATGTTTATTATCCATACCGTTATCAGTTCTATTCTTGATAATTACCCACCCTCATTGAATAAACGTACATCGTAATTTCCCATATTAGTTAATTTAAACTACAATATATTCATAGTTGAAATAAAAGTGATATTTTCACGTTTGGGGGCGCTGATATAGGCACCCACAAACGAAACGTAACCACAACTGAACACGATTTCATAAAAGGATGGTTTGTCTAATTGCAGTATCCTAGGTCAATGTTGACGTTGTGTTCAATCTGTCATCCATCTGTTTATCTTTGTATAAAACCCGGCTGAGGTTGTGGTGGTAATTTAAAATCGTGATTCCTGATTATTCTTGATCTTCTTTTTATGACATAAATATTTCCGGGCCTAATCCAAACAAAGTTAAAGCAGACAAACATAAACATTAATTGTAAACATAAAGCTACCATTAAGAATTAATACATGTAAACACTGTTATTTTTTAAATCTTTCCTTGAAAAGTGGAGCAGTAATATCATTTCCATTTATCCTTTTTTATTAAGACTCGTGTACTGAGCCTCGATTTTTACTGTGGTTTAATTAATTTTGGTTAAAACTGTAGTTTAAACTGTGGTCTAATTATCTCTACTAATCTTACTTATTTCCTATAATCAATGACAAAATAAAAGTAAATAAAATAATCTCATAGTTCCATAGTTTATATTTAACCAGCTGTTAGTTAAAACAAATTATATTGCTCCAAAACAAATCGAAGATTACAATGATTGCTTTAAAAAATAATTTGAACATCCTAGTATTTTACTATGTATACTTAATTATATTGTAATCCTCTTACCGAAGAATTGAACGTATCAATGATTAGCATTACATATAGTATAAATAAGTCAACCCTAAGTATGTCTTTACATTTTTATCCAAATGCTGAATGGACACAAAAGCTGAATGTTTACAGCTGTTATGTTAAGCAAATTATTTTATGCCAAAAGCTAGTTTAGAATCTTAGCGTCGGCTGCTAGACTTTTTAAAAATTAAAATTTAATTTCTAAAAAACTGGGACCCTAAAATAAAATTATGGTTTCGACATTCCCTAGTTCTCAAAATTATCTTTCTTTCAACACAAAAATCATGAAAATCCGTCAAGTGGTTGATTCAGAATCGTGAAATAAAAAAACACTATTTCGTTTTAATATTATAGAAGATAACTTTAATGGGTAGGCGTAACTAATTAGGTTTTGCTACTACAGGGATGGTAATGCTGTGTGGTTTTATGTACGATGATATATTGGGTGAAAATAAACAAAATTACCAAAGTTGATTAAAATATATCTATAAACAAGCAAATTACAACTGTTTATTGAGCGGAGCGAGCGAAGCGAGCGAAGCTCTTATACGTCGTCTCTTATGCATTTCGTAATACGCAAACTCCTCCTTGACGGCTGAATCAATCGTTTTCAAATTTTGCATGGTGATAAAGACCATATTGGTGAGTGCCAACATCTATATGGCGTTAAAAAAGTCTCTCAGGAATCCGCCCCCACTGGGTCTCAAAGTTTAATGTAATCCTTATAAGCAGTATTTGACACATAAACAAAGACATATGATCAGCTGTTGACTTTTGAATGCAGTAGTTAAAGAAATAGCTGATATCATTATTCCACAGATATTAGAACAGAAACGGTATGGATCATAAATATAATCAAATGACGACACTAGCTTGAGGTCCGTGGCGTAGGAAGTGGTGAAGGAAGTAGTAAAGGTGAGCAGTCTGGAGTGTGGAAACTGTTTATGACGATTGGATTTAGGTATCTGCATTCCTAAAATTCTATGGGAAGGGAGGAAAATGGGTCCACGACGTAGGTAGTGGTGAAGGAAGTAGTCAAGGCGAGCTGTCCGGAGTGTGGTAACTGTTTATCACGATTAGATTAAGGTATCTGCAATCCTAAAATGCTATTGGAAGGGAAGGAAACAGGTCCGCGACGTAGGAAGTGGCGAAGGAAGTAGTCAATGTGAGCTATCCGGAGTGTGGAAACTGTTTGTGATGATTCGATTAAGGTATCTGATATCCTAAAATGCTATGGGAAGGGAGGAAAACAGGTCCGTGACGTAGGAAGTGGTGATGGAAGTAGTCAATGTGAGCTATCCGGAGTGTGGAAACTGTTTATGACGATTAGATTAAGGTATCTACAATCCTAAAATGCTATGGGAAGGGAGGAAAACAGGTCCGCGATGTAGGAAGTGGTGAAGGAAGTAATCAAGGCGAGCTGTCCGGAGTGTGGGAACTGTTTATGACGATTAGATTAAGGAATCTGCAATCCTAAAATGCTATTGGAAGGGACGGAAACAGGTCAGTGAAGAAGGAAGTGGTGAAGGAAGTAGTAAAGGCAAGCAGTCCGGAACGTGGGAACTGTTTGTGACGATTAGATTAAGGTATCTGCAATCCTAAAATGCTATGGGAAGGGAGGAAAGCTGGTCCGCAACGTAGGAAGTGGTGAAGGTAGTAGTCAAGGTGAGCTGTCCGGAGTGTGGAAACTGTTTATGACGATTAGATTGAGGTATCTGCAATCCTAAAATGCTTTGGAAAGGGAGGGAAACAGGTCCGTGACATAGGAAGTGGTGAAAGAAGTAGTAAAGGCGAGTTGTCCGGAGTGTGGGATCTGTTTATTACAATAGATTAAGGTATTTGCAATCCAAATATGCTAAGGGAAGGGATGTAAACAGGTCCGTGACGTAGGGAGTGATGAAGGTAGTAGTAATGGCAAGTTGTTCGGAGTGTGGGAACTGTTTATGACGATTAGATTAAGGTATCTGCAATCCTAAAATTCTATAAAAAGGGAGGGAAACAGGACTTTGACGTAGGAAGTGGTGAAGGAAGTAGTAAAGGCGAGTTGTTCGGAGTGTGGGATCTGTTTATGACCAATAGATTAAGGTATTTTCAATCCAATAATGCTAAGGGAAGGGAGGGAAACAGGTCCGAGACGTAGGAAGTGGTGAAGGAAGTAGTCAATGCGAGCCGTCCGGAGTGTGGGAACTGTTTATGACGATTAGATTAAGGTATCTACAATTTTAAAATTCCATGGGAAGAGAGGGAAACAGGTCCGCGACGTAAGAAGAGGTAAAGGAAGTATTAAGGTGAGCAGTGGGGAGTGTGGGAACTGGAAACCGTTTGTAGCAGTTAGATTAATGTATCTGCAATGCTGAAATGCTATGAGAAGGGATGCAAGCATGCCCACGACATAGAAAATGGCGGAAGAAGTAGTAAAGGCTAGCAGTGCGGAGTGTGGGTAATGTTTGTGGCCATTAGATTAACTTATCTAAAATACTAAAATACAATGGAAAGTTGTGAAAACAGGTCCACGATATAGGAAGTTCGATGTAGGAAGTTATTAGGAAGCTTAGGAAGTAGTAAAGTAAGAGCATAGTGTGAGAACTGTCTGTGGCAGTTAGATTAATGTATCTTCAATCCTAAAATGCCATGTGAAGGGAAGAAAACAGGCCCCACGACATAGGAAGTGGTGAAGGAAGTAGTAAAGGCTGGCAGTGCAGAGTGGGGGAACCGTTTGGGCAGCTAAAGCTAGGCTCCCACCGGGCAACTCAGCGGGTGACGCGGCGCGGCGCGACGCCGTGGAAAAAGTTGCCAAGTATCCGTGCCATGTTATCTTATGGACTGACGCCCACCTAGCAACCCGGCGGGTGGCGCAACGCGGCGCGGAAAAAAAACTTCTTCTCGAATCCGGCAGTGAGAATTCGGTGGAGAATTTCTTCCTCTCGTGTTGCCGCGCCTCCGTTGAGTTGCTTGGTGGGCGCGGGGTAGAGGCACGGAAACGGCGTCTGCCCCTCGTCGGCCGCTCATTCGGGTGTTTTCGGAAAGTATCGTGAGCCCTTCGGGAGTGTTCGGGTCCGAATCGGGTGCGATACCAGGGGCTCCCGACGACGCAGACTCCCGACGACACAGACTTCCAAAATGTGACGTCACGGCCGACCACCCCTCTCTCTATCTGAGTGGAGTGGGAGAGAGTCGTTGCGGCAACGCCCCCGATCCAGCCGATGGCTTGTCCTCCACACGAAAACCCCTACAACAGTATGACGTCACGGCCGTATGATCCCTCTCTCCGGGTAAAGTGGGGAAATGTGAGTTTTCGTCCGCGATTTTGATGTTGTTGATCTCCACTAAATTAACGATATAATTGTTTTAAATCAGATTTGTAAAGCATGGCATAGACATATTTTTTTGATATTTTTCATTCCCACTAAATTAGCAATATATTTTAATCAGATGTGAAAATAATTTTTAACGCAATTTGGACATTATTGGGAAAGTGTTGAGGTTTGTGAGTTAGTATGACATCCACATAAATCACTAAACTTATTAAAGTGAATGTTTGCTTTTGAATGTAATTATTGTATATTGTATTCATGAAAGCAATAAGAAGACAATGTGCTGAATTTACTCTGACTTTTAATGGAAACCTGTAGAAGTTTCAACAGCACATTGGGATATACAACGTCACACAGCTGATGTAAACCAATAATTTAATTCAGAATAATTGTTTCGTTTGTTTAAACCATCGATCTCTATTACTTAGAGCTCGATGGTTTAAACTAATTGGTGGGTTTATTAATTATAATACTGTGTTATTTACTGTAGGACATGAGGATTCTATAATGGTAGGTAAAACAGACCAATGCTGTATTATTCAAGAGTATTTATGTTTAATAAATGACTATTACGCCACACTACAATGTTTTAACGAACTTCCCAAGAAAGGATTTAGGCCTAGTCCAGAAAACAGCTGTTTGCCGCCACCTTTAGTCAAATGTGTGGTTTCATTACGTACTAATGTATTGTAGTGAGTTTTTACCGAACAACAACCAGCTGGATGATTACATTAGGCAATGAGTGGTTATAAACAAAATCATAACCTCTCTTAGAGGTTATGAGTACCTAGTGATTGTTAGTCCTTTAGTCGGTGGATATATATAAGGATTTTTTTATTGTTAAGTTAGCTTAGAGTGGTATGGTGTAAAATATCTTAAGTCACTCGTCCAAAATGTCCAAAATAAGCGAGTGGGACGAAGTGATGATGTAGTAACACTTCGGCCCAGTAACATTTCGGCCAAACTCAAATTTCTTAGAAAAACAGTATCACTTCGTCCCACTCGCTTTTACAGATGATTAAATAAGCTAATGGAGTAACATTTCGGCCCGACGAAAAATTGACAAGGGTTGAGGAACGCAGTTCAGGTAGTAAGAGGTACATGACCTGTATACTTTGCAACCACCCTCTGGTGGAATGTCGCCCAACCGTCACCCCTTGCATCCTCTGACCTCACATGACGGAGAATCGGTGGAATCTTACCTAACCTAACCTAACCTAACCTAACCTAACCTAACCTAACCTGTCAAATATTTTGTTGGGACGAAGTGTTACTAGTGGGCAGGTAGAGAGTTGGACCGTAGGCCACATCTGAGGGTTTCGGGCCGAAATGTTACTGGGCCGAAGTGTTACTTGGGCCGAAGTGTTACGACACGGAAGTGATACTGTTTTTCTAAGAAATTTGAGTTTGGCCGAAATGTTACTGGGCCGAAGTGTTACTACATCAATGGTGGCACACTAAAAAAAACACCCTGTATTTTGATTCGATACTAAGATTTTCCCATAACTAATTTTAGTGGACTAGTATTTTTTTTCTGACGCCTCAATTATTTTAACCTCAATTTTAATATTGCTTGAAAATAAACCTGAACTATTACGGGGTGTATTTTTATTATTCTCCGGATGACCATACATGACTACCCAAATATATAATTAATAAATAGAAAACATTATATTATTTTGCAATCTTTTATCAATAATACTCAAATTAATTGGTAACTTCCATATTTAGTTTATGGGGTTTCCAATAATTCAATCCCTCCTTATTTAATCCGATGCTCTCGGGTCAAACACCTATTCGGGGAATCGAAATGTTTTGGGATTTGAGTGACGTATACAGTACTTATTGTCACCCCTCCTACTACTTTAGAACGAATCAGATAGTTTTTCAATATAAGCACAACCCACATTACCCTAAAGCCACTTAAAGGTTTAGTTGTTGAAATGTTTAAAGGAGAGTGATCGGGAAGTAGAACGGCGTGTGGTGGGTAACGGGATGCATCGAAGTCACTAAGTCGTGGACAGGGCATATGAGAACAAGGAAAAGGCTACCTACCTACCTCTGCTATTGTGGGGTGGTCCGCCTGGCTGACCCTAATTAATTTCGCTTGACTGCGCTCAACAAAAACAACTAATCCTATACCCAATACTAAAAAGTAAGTTATCTATACAAAATATTAACATTCATTATCATATTATATTTTGTTTTTTCATGTCGATTATTTTGTTACTAAATTTGATGTACTGTAATGAATAATAACATAGTTTACCCATATCCTGTTGTTGTAATATTTTGTTAAATCTATTACAGTAGAACCCCTCATATCCGGCCTTGGTTTTACCGGTCCTCTGTTTATCCGGCCCCTTCCAGGAAGCCAATATTAAAATTTTTTTCTCACACCTTACAGACGTTTAGATACAAGCACTAGTCTTTGTGACTGCTCAAGTCATAAAATAAATTGTTCTCATTATTTATCTGTTTGTTTATACATTTATTTGCTGAGTCACTATACTCAGTTGAGCTAGTAGGCCTAACCTCTGATCAGTTGGCTGATTATTTCCAAAGTGGGTTTAGTACAGTACAGTACGAGTACATTAATTTTTGTATTTCACAAAATGGTTAAGAATGTTGAGTAGAAATGCAAGTACCATCCTAATGATCTTTAAGTACAATTTATTGTCATTTTTACCTCCATTTAATATGTTTAGTTACCTGGAATCATAATATTTGTACATTCATTACTTACAGTAATGACTTTAACCTACAAATATTTTTTCCTTTCTACAGACATGTTTATTTTTCTAAAAATGATCCCAGAACAGAATTAAATGATACTTTTGATTGCATATATTGATTACCTATTATTATTAGGTATGAATTGTCATTTTCATAGTAGGTTGGTTTATCCGGCCAAATCGTTATCCGGCCAGGGGCTTGGTCCCGTGGTGACCGGATATGAGGGGTTCTACTGTATGTTGAAACACAGTGTTGAAAAAATACAATAAATCGCAAATAAATCATTGCATTAGAGATTACAGCATATAGATTTTTTAAACTGTGTGAAACCCCCTCCCTTGCACATAATAGCCCTTGGCAATTCCCTTAGAAAAGCCTTTAATTCCAGGAGTATTTTTAAGACAAAGACAAATAAAATAACTAAAATAAAAATGAATTACGTATCATTGATTTCAGATAAGTCCTAAAACAATTATAATGAATTATTGTTGATTCTGCATCGTGCTTCAGGTACGTCCGATCTAATCAATAGCTCATTTTAGAATTAGCAGATTATAGAACACAAAAATCAACGACGTACAACTTAGTGATTGATGATATTCTTTAGTTTAATTTAAGCATAGGTTTAGCAAAACACAGTAACTAAATATACAACCTTAATATACATATTAAAAAACAATGTGACGTGCAAGTTATCTATTATATTATTAAAGTGATACAATCAAATTTTATGTAAACGGTTAAGACAGTTTACCAAATAAAAATATAGACATATGGCATATGAAGCTTAAAGTGTGGAGATTTGCCAAAAAATATTGCTATGGACGAACTCCCTAAGGGCTCTGCCCCACGGGCGGATTTTCAAAGATCTACGCCTTGTATGTTTTGGAAGTTAACGTTATTCGAATTTAGGGAACAACAGCTGGCCAATGCAATTGACAATTTAGTTTGTTTGTTAACATTTTTGTTTACTTATTTTATTAACGATGAATATGAGTTTAACAAACCATGTATGATGTTCGTTCCAAAGAGGTTGTCATCGATCTTAACAGGTTGCCATTTCATTGAAAAGTATTAAAGTATAAAATACGTCATGATGGAAAGCGACGAGTTCAGGTACAACCCCTACATACCCACCTCGGCCACATTAGGACGTATGGCATGAATGTTTACTTTTAACATAATTTTAGATGACAATTTCTCGATCTTGGGCCCTTTTTAATGAAATATAAAGTCAAAATTGATCAAGTTAAATTAATTGTGGCTTCTGTACACCCGTGAATTCGCGGGTAGAACCTCTTGTGTTAAGTTAATCCAACACATGTTAAGCAGTTCGAATTTATTTTAAGTAGCCTCCAAATTCATACAAAACATCTATACATACAATCGTCTAAACCTACGTTTATTCGAACGAGTTAGCGAAAAATACAGAAATATATTACGTCTAATAACACTTGCAATAATATATTTACACTTATACTGTTGACTTACGAGACGGTAAATACAATATGTAAAAGTTGGTAAGTGGTGATCGATTTCGATTGGACACTCCAATCATCATCAGACCCAATAGGCGAATCTAGGCGGGAATAGGCGGGAGTTAGCGAACCAACATGATCGGATACGGAACGGGCCTTTGTTTTTGGGGGAAAATTTCCCTAGACAATAATTTTGAAGAGCTTAAAAAACAATTTAGTACAGTATATTGAAATGTTTCTGTATGATGTTGATTATTGGTTACGGAGAAAATTGTAAGTAAAAAATTCCCATATTATTCTTATGGAAAATAAGTAAACAGTTGTAGTTTGTTTGTTTATGAATATATTTGGATCAAACCTCTCAAATCTATAATTTTTATATTAAGCTATTGAAATTTTATTAAAAACACACTTTGTAACCCTCCCTGTAGGCAGCAAAACCTAGATATTCGTTAAACTTAATTATATTTGAATAGATTTAATTGAAAATCACATCAGGCAAATGGAAATTCGCTTAGTCTGCAGGTTTGCTGTAGCGGGGGTATATTAATTTGTTTGTTTGATATATTAACGGACATATCCAATTTTATAACTTTTATGACTTATGGTTCAGCTTTTACAAATTACAATACTGTAATAAATTATACTAGCGAGCTTAAGGCCTACAATGGTTTTTAATGACCCAAGACCACAGGGTAGTGAACAGAATGTTGTGCAATTTGCACCAATACGTGAGCATGGTAAGAAGTTATTATGGAAAATCTGTGAAGGAATTAGTCCAATATCGCACAAAAACTGTGTTACCTTCTCCACCATGTTACCTTATCCAGTAGTGCATGCGATGGGTCGTTGTCGCGTTTAACATTATCTATCTTCCAAATTCAATAACAATCGTAGCATGTTAAAATCAAGCTACGACCTAAACACAGTACAAAAGGGAAAAAAATGCAAATGATGATTACTGATCAAATAATACAGAGAAAGTCTTAAGTTGACATTTAAATCACAATTTGGAAACGACCTCTGATTGAATGGGTACAGTATTTTACGGATTTGAATAACGTCGTTTTTGTATGAGCTAGCTCCCTATGGAATAAGACATATTTAAATTGAATATCACATGGCCAATATAATCGAGTTTTGGCAATGAACAACATAAAGATTTCGGGCGACTATTTTAATAATTCTAATAATTTATTCTAATCTTTTTAAGCGGAAATATATGTGTAAAGGCATGGTATGTGTCAAAACTGATTAAAAATATATTGCTAATTCAGTGGTAATTACGTGCCATCGGCTGGACCGACTTCTGTGCCTAGTAACCCAAAAATCTTCTGGAGCTTTGTAAACAAAATGAAGCGTGATAGAGACTCGGCATGCAGTTATACATTCAATGGACAGCATGCGTCTGATCCAGCTGAAACATGTAATCTATTCGCAAACTATTTCTCTTCTGTATATAGACAACCTTCAACTCCACCACCAGTGTATTCATTCGAAACTCATCTCAACATTTCATCTTGCGTCTTATCCCCTGAAGATGTCTTGAAGAAACTGAAGTCACTGGATCCTCACAAAGGAATCGGGCCTGATGAAATACCTCCATCCGTTCTAAAACACTGTAGCGAACTCATTGCTCCCCAGCTAACTGTTCTTTACAATGACAGCTTAGCATCTGGTGTATTTCCCGCTGAATTTAAAATGGGCTTCGTGGTACCAATACACAAGTCTGCGTCTAAAGAGGAAGTAAAAAACTATAGACCCATTGTGATTCAGCCTGCACTCGCAAAAATCTTTGAGAGTCTCCTTCTTGATGCAATTAGTTTTCCCTTCAAGCGCTTGTTAAGTGTGGCTCAGCATGGTTTTATGCAGGGTAGATCTACAAACACTAATCTTCTTATTTTGCAACATCACATAATCACAGCATATTCATCCAAGGAGCAACTAGATTGTATCTATATTGACTTTAGTAAAGCATTCGACTGCATCAGCCACGACCATCTTTTGGCAAAATTAAAAGGGTATGGCATAGTCGGAAGCCTTTTGCGATGGTTTGAATCATATCTTAAAGACCGCACCTTAGCTGTCAAGTTTGCAGGAGCCAAGTCAATCCCTTTCCCTGCTGTTTCTGGAGTCCCCCAGGGTTCTCATCTGGGTCCATTTCTTTTCAATATATTTGTTAACGATGTTGTGGATAGTATCGACTCTCAGTGCTTGCTGTTTGCTGACGATATCAAGGTTTTCAAGTGTATCAAATCTCAGGCAGACTGTTCCACCCTTCAACAATGTTTGCACTCAATCGACAACTGGTGCCTGGATAACAGCATGGATATCAATGTTTCGAAGTCTGCAGTGGTATCTTATCACCGTACCGAGCAGCGTATTGACTTCTTCTACTCGATGAACAATGCCATCCTGCCACGGAAGAGTGCCATACGAGACCTAGGAGTTTTAATGTCATACGATTTAAACCCAGACCTGCACATAAATACAATCTGCAATAAAGCCTCTAAAGCTCTAGGTTTTGTCATTAGATGTGGTAGATACGGACTTGATGTTAATGCTCTGAGAACTCTTTACATGACTCAGGTTAGGCCTGTGCTGGAATATGGCAGCTTGATATGGAATCCACATCAAATCAGCCACATATCAAGAGTAGAAAAAATTCAGAATCGCTTTCTTCGCTCTATTGGCGTCAAGTTGGGCCATGAATTCTATACAGTGCCGATTGAAGATATTCGCATCGATATGGGCCTTCCTCGACTGAGTGACCGTAGACAATCTGCAGACCTGTCTTTCCTCTGGAAGTTGTTGAACGGCGAAGTTGATGCTCCAGAAATACTTCGCCTAATTAGTTTCCACGTTCCTCGACACTTCAGGCACATTCAACTCTTCAACAAAGCTTCTTTTTCTACAAACTACGCCTTCCATAGTACAATTCCACGGCTCCACAGAATTGGAAATCAAGCATGCCAACATGTGTTCACCTGCAAACTGAAAGCCATAAAAAATATCATAGTTTAAGTTGTTATTGTTATTGTTATGTTGTTGATGAGGAATTGTCCTGAGTTCACTGTCCGGAATTTGCTGCCTTGTTTGTTGTTTTGTATTGCACTGTTAAATTTTTTCACTTAGTTTACGTCACTGTTATTATATTGTTGTCATTTTTTCTTTTCTTTTTTGTCTTGTCTGTCAAGTATATTTATATTTTTGCTTGTTATTGTTATATATTGAAATATTTATCAATTGTTATCTAGTTTTGGTAATCGTTTTTTTCTCTATAAATGTTTATGCTTGTTAACTAGGATTTATAATACACATGATCCATTTTTTGTTAAAGCATTTTTGGACAATACTGTTGGTGTCATTTTTTCATGTTAGCAATATTTTTTTTCAGCAAGATGAATCTGAATCTGACTTATATATTCAGATATTTATACACAGATATTTATCAGATATTTATGCACAGATAAAATATTTATAAATATTTTATTGTAACTTGCCCTCATGTATTATCGATTGTAAAAATGGTGTTTACCGTATGATAAATAAATAAATAAATAAATAAATCAATACTACAACTTTATTAGAGAATTTTTTGGCGCCGAGACCTCATTTTATTATTAAATAAATATATAAATAATAATCCCAACTCACTATAATATTTTACTAAATATAATAGTTTATTAATATTTTACTAAAAAACTCACTTTATTACCACCCCCTCCCCGGTGAGCAGCAAACCTAGATACTCGATAAACCCTAATCAATTATCAATCAATAACTATCAATTATTTAAGATGGGGACGCCACTATATGCGTATTTTAAGTTTGTAACCCAAATATGAGTGAAGGATGAGTGTAGGATGAGTGGCGCGATCTTGTAGACACAGCTGTTAATTAATAGCCCATACAGCCAATGGCAACTAAGGGACCTATTGTTTACTAGCTGTGTGCCCGTTCTACGCACGGGGATCTTATCGTAGTCAGTTGAAACCTTCTTATATTAAGAACAGTAGTTAGAAACAGAAAGTGACACATTGGAAAAGCGAGTTTAGCATCATCCGTAAACCTATGTTACAATCACCCACTGCAGTTGTGATTTTTTACTTTACACTTTACACGACCGCCATTGAAGCGCCGTCAATGAGTGGAAACCTTGTTTCTAAGCTATTGGCGGCGATCATTAATAAATTTAAGTTTCCGAGCCGTAGGCCTATACAACACTGATTCAAGGTTAAAGGTCTTATTTCTGGTTATCAAAACTCAAGAACAATTTTATACACAAAGAATCTCTGGTTCCTGACCTGGATGATGCTTAGTTATTTAATTTCATTTATGGTTACACTATATCGCACAACTAGTCGCACTTGCGATTAATTAAATCCGTTATGAAAGAAAAACGTTTTTAAACTCACTTGGTTGGGATTTGCTTTCAAAACGTGATCGAAAAGGGTTGTGGTATTTGTAAACAACATTTGTAAACATATCAATGACAGCTAGAAAAAATAATCTCGATCCGAACAGCTGTTCGTTATTTATCCATAGTTATGTGATAAAAATTGGACAAGACTTGACAAAAATCGCACAAAACTGCATTTTTGAAAGCCCGTGATTTTACAAAGTAGTGAGACCATATTTTAATAGCTAAAGACACTCGCTCTTCCCAATCCAGTGAATACATTAAAATGACTTGGATCTTGATAGGTACTCTCGTTTTCCTGGAGAAGATAGCGTAAAATGCCACCTTGAGTGTTACAGACAGATAGAAAGACAGACATACAGAAATAGAGATAAGACTCGTTTCTGCTTCTTTAATCTATAAAAAGTAAAAATAACCTAAAATTATATAATTCTGAGCAATGTACAGACAATCTCTAATTTTATTTATATAGATAGTGGAATCTGAACCACATTTTTGCTTTGTTTTTAATGAATTGGTCTAATTTTCAGGATAATACTGCGGATCGTCGCAGTACTCACTAATGTTATTTAAATATATTTAAGTGAGAATCAAATGAGGCAAATGGAAATTTGATTAGTCTGCAGGTTTGCTGTGACAGGGGTATTTTTTTAGAATTTTCATTGCCAAACAACTAATTTAACTACAGGTTATCCTGTGAGGTTGACAACCCTACTGCAGTGCAGTATTGAGTGTTGATTGAATTTATCAAAAAAACATATTCTATGGGGGTTTATATGTGTATAGAATGCGGTGTATTTTTGACAATATTAAATTTGGTGCATTATACAGGTTGCTTGGAGCTGTAGGCTACTGTAAGATGACTACCAATAAAAGCTATTCATTTGTTTTACTCAGTTGGTTGGTTTAAATGCTGTATAAATGTTTGATGTATTTATACAGTGATTCACAAAACACCATACACAACATACATATTGAATAAATAAGTAGTGTCACTCACTAGTCACTACTCTCCTGCTGTTATAAAGTAGACCTAATATCATAGGATGTTACAAGTACCCCAATGCAACCAACACTACACACATAATGGTGTTAAACCTACCATGGTCAAATACTGGAATACGCACACCTTTTAGAAAAAGAAAAAAAAACAGAAAAAGTAAGAGATGTCTTAGAGAGAGAGAATATTATATGATGGTAAACAAATCAAATTGAACAAAATTCTCTACAGTTAATTGAGCTTACTAATTGACTGACAGTAGTAATCAAGCTTTAGGGGACATGCCAATAATTGTAGTCAGCCAGTAGCATGCAGGACTTGTTACATTCTGATTGATGGACTAGTAATTACTCATTACGCTTGTGATAGTCACTATTGAACAAGTGGATTGGTTTAATTTGTTTACGGGCTTGATCACTGATTAGTGATTATACAATCACAACTGACTAAACTACAAAAGCTATAGGTAGTCTGTTACGGTACGTCCAGAGTGCACGCCGATTCAGATTCAGAATCAGATTCAGATTTTCGGCGCTTGGTTAATCTGAGTCAGATATTTTGTTGGTGGCCACAGTGGAAGCAGGAATTGAATTACGCCAGTTTTTCATTTTTTTTAATATTGAAATTTTAAATAAGATAATTTTAATATTTCATCAAGAAACTTGATAACCAAAAATAAGATAATTTTAATATTTCATCAAGAAAGCTTGATAACCAAAAATAAGATAATTTTAATATTTCATCAAGAAAGCTTGATAACCAAAAACGGATTGCGGCATTGAGTACAGCATAAAAAAATAGTTCACCTCCTTCATATTCAAATTAATTTATCACATTTCAAAATGGCAGATCCAAGATTGCGACCGAAAAAAAAAATACATCCGTCATAACCAAGTGAAAATAGGTCTACAATGAATGGTGGTGTATACTTATCTTTATCTAATACCATTTTGAGATTATGGTCTTATTTTGTAAATGCACAATGTTAAAATGGGCTAAAAATAAAGTTATAAAAAGTCCTCATAACTTTAGAACGAATCAAGGTTTTTAAAAGCTAATTGCGGCATTGTAATCAGCGTAAAATTATAGTTTGAAATAATTGGTCACAACCCTACCTTTACATTTAAAAAAAAACATTGTATCCAATATGGCGGATCCAAGATGGCGGCCAAAAATGTATACCCAGTCAAAATGAAGTACTTACTACTCTACAATGATCTGACGTGGTCCGGAGTTGATATCTTAAGAAATGTAGAAAAAAGTAGGGAGGAACTCATTTAAAACTCACCCTGTATATCTCTTCTCCTATAGCTAGAAATGATAGAGCTTCTTTCTACATTGACCTACATTCTACATTCTATATTGCGTTGGGTGGGATTGGACCGAAAACATTAATAGCCTTCCACGACTGGACCGAGGTTTTCCGACATTGGCCATCAACAGGCTAAGAGAAGAAACCACCCTAGCGGCCTTGTCCGCTGTACGGAAGATATGATCCCGCCAGCTAAGCTTGCTGTCCACCATAACCCCAAGGTACTTGGCAGAACGAACGGTTTGGACCTTGATGGCTCCCACCCTCAATGGTGTCAATCCGTTTTTTTTTGTCAAAATCACGATCTCGGTTTTGCTCAAATCAAGCGAAAGACCGTGGTCTGCCATCCATGCGTTTATGGTACGCATAACTCGGTTTAGCTTCAGCTGAACCAGCTCAACGCTGCGTGCAGCTGCGCACCCAACCAAAACTGTTTCCTCAGGCATTTCAGACCTCAGAAGGCTTTCATAAGCGATATTCCAGAGGTCTGGGCTGAGTATAGAACCTTGGGCAGCACCAGAAGTAACACTCGTCGTCTGCGGACACTCCGTAGTGTCATACGTGAGGAGGTGGAACCGGAGATAATCCTCTATGATGGGCATGAGGTATGCCGGAATGTGGAAGGTGTTCTCCAGAGCGTCCATCATATCACACAACCTCGCGAAATTAAATACATTTCGCACATCGAGTGTTACGAGCAGCACAACCCTACGAGAGTAGTGGTTAAAATCCTCAGCTCTCATCACGGCTTGCTTCGCCTCATCAATCCCGTCAACCGTTGATCGGCCCATCCTAAATCCATACTGACGAGGGGAGAGGTCCCCCGCAGCGACAACGGCTGAATTCAGCCGGGAACGGATCAATTCCTCGAGGACTTTGCCAGCAATATCCAAAATACACAGAGGTCTGAAAGAGGATTGCAGGTCTGGGTCTCCCTTGCCCTTCCCAACAAGCACAAGCCTAGCTGTCTTCCAGCACGAGGGGAAACCCCCTTTGACCAGGCAGGCGTTGTACATGCTCAAAATGATCAAGGGGTTGGCAGTCAAAATCTTCTTGAGGACTTCGCCAGACACCCCATCGGGTCCAGGAGTTGCAGTTGCTCCCCACATTGCAGTTATTGCTTCGGTCGGCCCTTGCAGTTTCGGAAGGAATGGCCGAAACCGAGGCACTTAAAACACCTCTTCACTTCCACCCTCCGTCTGAGCCTGCAGTTTACCCAGCCGACTCTCAGATGCTGGAGTGCCAACACCTTACTGGCGTGTGCATGTGCCATTTTGGCGACCGCCATCCGCTGCTGACTCCTATTGGGTTTTGTGAGCCACACCCTTAGAATGGCCGTTTGCCCGGCAAGCTCGGGTACAGCTTTCTTCAGGGCCTCAACAACGTCACTCTCCGTCGACACACACTTACTTGAAATACTTGAAATACTTGACTTCTACATCGTTGACCGACATGTCGGATAGATTGCGTTATGTTACTATTTACATAAAAACACTAAAAAATATCTACATATACTTTTACTTCTACTTTTGTGGCGGACGTGTCACGTTAGAAAAGGGGTTCACTTTCCAACTCATGCAAGGCGTACAATGGCCTATTTAGCAGTCCATCACGAATCGCCCTCTTAAAGTCTGGCAGGTCCATGTCACGCACTCGCTTAGGCAAGGTGTTGAAGACCCTAATTGCCGAACGCGGGTAACTCCTCATTGTCTGTGCAAGTCGGCACCGAGGCATGTCAAGGTCTGGGGCTCTGCGGGTATTGTGAGTGTGGACCTCCTCCCTCCTGCCAAAGAGTCCCACCTTGTCTTTGAGTAGTACAAGGATGTCGAGGATATACTGGCTGAATACAGTGAGCACCCTATGCCGGATGAATATAGGGCGGCAGTGCTGCTTGTAGCCAGCAGATGACACTATCCTCATGGCTGTCTTCTGGAGCAGTAGTCATGGGCTGCTGTAGAATGGCCCCATAGGACAAGGCCGTACGACACATGGCTGTGGAAGAGGGCGTGATAGACCATCAGCAGAGAGGGTTGACTTAAAGTAGGACGAAGTCTTCTTAGTAGGTAAGTAACTCTAGATAGTCTAACACATACCTTGTCTATGTGATGCTTCCAATTTAACCTGGGGTCGAGCCAGAAGCCCAGGAGTTTTACAGCCTCATCTTCCACAACAGGTTTGAGGGTACACAGGATGGTCTGTGTCTTGTCCTCATTCACCTTGAACCTATTGACGGCAAACCAGCTCTTCGCTTCTTCCAGTAGGACAGTAGCTTCTCCACGGAGATCCTCTAGGTCTTTCCCTCTAGAGAACAGAGTAGTATCATCAGCAAACAGTAGAGTACGGTTGTTAAGTGAGAGTTCGTTGATCATGATAGTGAAGAGCACTGGCCCCAGCACCGAGCCCTGCGGCACGCCGTGAGGTATGCTGCCAACGCTGGAAGAGGCACCTCTCAGAGTGACATACTGTTTGCGGTCACTCAGGTATTCAGTCAGTGAGCCAAGGACTGCGCCACCCACCCCATACCTACTCAGTTTAGCAAGAAGGATTTTGTGGTTCACGACATCGAATGCCTTGCTCAAGTCACACAAACTTAGCAGGACAGACTCACCCTCCTCAAAAGGACTGGAAATAACGTCAACAAGGCTTAAAAGTGCAGAAGTGGTCGAGTGTTTACCTCTGAATCCGTGTTGGGCTTCCGTCAGAATGGCATTACCTTCCAAGTAGGCTATTAGTTGTTTCTTCATAACGGTCTCTATTACCTTGGAGAAAGATGGGAGGATAGATATCGGTCTGAAGTTGGACAAGAGTGAAGGGTCCCCTTTCTTGTAGATGGGTATCGTCCGGGCTATTTTTAAATTATCAGGAAACATACCCTTAGCTAGGCAAAGATTAATCAGATCTGTGAGGGGTGGTGCAATTAAGTCTATTACAGATTTTAAGATATTAGTTGACACTCCATGTACATCTTGACTTGCCGAGGCTTTGAATTTCTTAACGGTAGAGATAATTTCATTGACACTCACCTTCGTCCAGCAGTTAAAGTTGTGTGTTTGGGTGAGATCCTTAACCGAATCCAGGGGGTCTGTCTGCAACATGGGTATATTTGTGATAAGTTCATCTGCTACATTTAAAAAATATGTGTTGAAATCATCAGGGGTGGCCAGAACTTCAGGGCCAGGACAAGGAGACCTGCAATAATTCACAATGTCCCATGCAGCCTTGCAAGGGTTGGGAGCGTTGAGGATTTTATCTGCATTAAACTTTCTCTTTGCATCCCTGACCTTAACACCATAGTCACACTTAATTCTACAGTATTGTAAGTAATATCTCTGCCTGATATTGTCATCTGTTGCGCCCTTAAAATGATCATGAACAAGTAGCATGAGCTGTAGTAGCCTACCCAGGTCAGGGGTGTACCAATCCTTTGAACCTTTGGTGCGTTTGTGGTTTTTACCGGGAGAACTAGACATTGGTTTGGGCCGACTAATTTTAGGTGGATATACAACGTTAAATTTATCACAAAAGGTCTCAGTAAAAGCTGCAAAAGCAAGTTTGGGGTCAGAAATTGTTTTCACAATCAATGTTTCGAACCTCGATTGATGTCTTAGGCTCAAGAGCACGGACGGTGCCCTGGCCTTCAACAGCTGCCTTCAGTTCGGCAGTAAAAGAAGCCTTGTCCAAGGAGAACGTTCCCGTCCCGGGTTTGTCTAATCGACCGTACAACCGTATTGGTCTGCTCCGACTTAGCTTTGGCCTTAATTACACCCAAGGCCTCGGCGAAAGATCTCCCCCCTGAGGGTTTGACCAGGATTGCCTCCGTCCTGGGCTTTTTGGCCGCAACTTTTTCAGAGCAGGGACCGAGCCGGGCCCAGTTAGGGCCACGCCGGTTAGCTGTGCCTTCACTGCCTCACTCTTTATGGAGGCGACCTCCACCCGCCTCAATTGCCTCTTCTCCTTTTTGGAAAGGCGTTTTTTCCACACAGCCCCAGGTGTCTCTACAACTGACCCCTTTCGGGAATTTCCCTGAAGGGGGTCGTGGGTTGATTAGGCTGTCGGCGGTTCGCTGAAGCTGCAGCTACGTCCGAAAAGGATCTGGGTATAGCAGATGAGAGGTCCGTCTAAGTCGCCTTGGCCTTTTCGGCAATCTTTTCCATGGCCGCCTTGCTCACCAGACGCCAGGCAAAGACGAAGCCAAGGTCATCATATAGTTTGGCCATTCCATTTTTGACCACTTGATTTACGGCTTTCTGGGTCCTGAAGGTGTCTAGCATAGCCTTTATTGTCTCTTCCATGTTACGGAGCCGGGTTTCAATGTTACTCTCTGCGTCAAGATATTCCTGACGAAGAAGCACCATCTCAGAGCCTTCCGACCGCAACGTCGCTGTGAAGGTTTCCTCCGGCATCGCTACAGCAGAACTGACCGGCCGCCAACATTTTCTGCACCGTTCTTAGCTCCACTTGCCGAAGGAGATCCTAAAGGGGGGAACGTAGAGCACTTGAAAGGTGCAGGTGGTGGATATGTCCTCACGTTTTTCGGTGGTGGCGACCTCTTAACCTTGGAGCTTCGAACAAAAGGGTTCTGCTCCACTTTAAACGTACTTTCCTGCTCATTGGAGCTCCTCTTCAATGATGTGTTTGTATGATTTTTATTAAAGCTCATCGTGTTTTCTCTAGCGCATCATGCGGCGATTACGTGCTCGTACAGCATACCAGAAAATGGCGGAATATCGTGCTCGCACAGCGCTGTCTACTTGGAACGCCCGTCCGTCTGTCTGCCTGTCTACCTGCTCTGTATTTCAATAAACCAGCGGTACGGGCTTTGGGTTTTGTCATAATTTATGAATGGCCGTACAAGTCCTGATTAGCACCACTACCACCAAAATAGTAGTGTGAGGATCCAGTTTTACGCTTTATGTTCAAGGCTAATTGTGAGTGTCAACAAATTGAAGCTATATCTTTAGTACTTTTTAAAATGTCAACTGTCCCAAGACTTTTATAAGTTTTAAAACAATAACGTTCCTATGCACTCTGAAAAACAAGCAAATAATTCTTTGTTTGAAGTTCATTGTTGGTGATGGTGAGTTAATGTTGTTCAAAGGTTTATTACGGACATTTTCCATCACGAATGTAAAAAACAATACACAACGTTTCGGGATCTGGAATCTGATCCCGTCTTCAGGTGAAAAAAACTTAACTAACACATTACAGCTAACAATACACAAACGCCCAACCTAAGTTGGAATACACTACAGAGTGTAGTAGTCAAAAAATATGCACTGTATAGCAGTCAAGTCATGATACAACATGCAATTAATAACAAATCACAAAACACTATAATCTATAAAAAGTTTAACGTAAAAAACTCACACAATGGAACACTAATAGCACCGTACGCAATGACTCCACCAATGAGACTGAAACAACATGGCTGACCAATCGGAAACACGGAGACAACAGAAATGGCTTCCAGTCCTTGGAAAAGTAAAACCAACAAAATGGCGGAGCGATGTACGATGCCGCAAGATGGGTGTTAATTCTGTTTATTCCTATCTTGAGTTTTACTACGAGTTAACATAACTTGCGAATTTTGAGGAGAATTCGTTATTTCCCTATTTATTGAACAATTAAGTTCCCTATCCTTTAGTTCCTTGTTCAAAATGGGTAGCCAAAGCAGCCTTATTTCAACCGATGACTGACTGATTGGTTGGTCTGCTAATTTAATGTATGAGGCTTCAATGAGTTTACGTTTAAAAAATGAGGTTCCTTATGGACAATTTTTGCCTCTTCAAAATTCATACGATGATTTTCGGACCAGCAATGATGAGCGATCTTAGATTTTTCCACTAAACCTTTTTTGGCGTTTTCTCTGTGTTCTTTGATTCTAATGTTCAACGGTCTTTTTGTCTCGCCATAGTAAGAGATTCAAGAGAGAGATTCAAGAGAGATTCAAGAGATTCAAGAGATTTATTATACCATTAAGTAAATAAATACAATAGGTAACGTCAAACTATTCTAAAATAAACAAACCAATGCATATAAATAATCAAACGTTCGTCATTACAAACCATGCTGAAATAAAAAAAAATGGTTAATCTTCACAGCAAACAAAACAGCAAACCATGCAGTTATGGCAAACAAAAGAAAATGAAAACTGTGACACATACCTGAGTGTAAAAATAAAATTACAAACTAAAAACAATGGCCAGCCTTCAGAGCATCAAAAAATTTTTTAGTTTCATAAAAAGGATTCGTTTCAAGCCAATCTTTTACAATTTTTGTGAATTTTGACTTCCGCAATGACCGTACACTTTCCGGGAGAGCATTGTAAAACTTTTTGCCTGTAACAGGAAAACAGTTATTAGTTTTACTCAATCTATTGCTACTTAAATGTACATTGTTTCTATTTCTTGTAAAATATGAGTGGACATCCTTGTTACAAACCAGATCTTCTTCCATGTCCTTAATAGCTAACAAAGATTGATAAATATATACATTTACAACAGTCATAATACGAAGTTCTGCAAACAAATGCCTACAATGCTCCAGATAATGAACCTGACATATTATTCTGATAGCCTTTTTTTGATGGAGCAGTACTTTCTGAGCATGCGGGGAGTGACCCCACAGGAGCGTGCCATATACAATATGGGACTGAAAAAAATAAAAGAAAGCCAGTCTCAAAAAGTTAAAAGGTAGTTCAGAGGTCAACTTCCTCAAAAGATGTCTTACTCTACTTAATTTTACACAGAGTGCATCTATGTGGTCATCCCACGCAAGCTCCGAGTCCAGGGTGAAACCCAGCAGTCTTACAGAATCATCACTGGAAACATTTTTATTAAGGCTAAACATGATTTCTTGAGTTTTGGCTGCATTCAAGGCCAATTTATTTCCATCAAACCATTGAGACGTTTCATTTAACAATGAGCTAGCAGAATTTTTTGCCATAATATGATCAATGTGTGTAGCAAAAATAGTGGTATCATCTGCATACATAAATATATCATTTGAGACACCATAATACAAGTCATTCATGGCAACAATGAATAAGAAGGGACCAAGGATTGAGCCCTGTGGGACTCCATGCTTTACCACTCGAGAGTTTGATTTATCCCCAGCCCAGGATACAACCTGGAACCTATTATCAAGGTAGGACTCAAACATTTTGAGCGCACAGGCTCCAACACCATACATTGAAAGCTTTTTGACAAGTAGGTCATGCGGCACACAATCAAAAGCGCGTGACAGATCGCATAACACAACAGAGGTTGACATTTTGTCTTCAAAAGCATTAAGAATAACCTGTAAAAGGGAGCCCACCGCAGTTACAGTGGACTTGCCCCTACGAAATCCGTGCTGAGCAGGGACTAGTAAGTTATGGGTTTCAAAGTGATCACTTATCTGCCTTAACATTAAGGCTTCAAATATCTTGCCTAGCACTGGTATCAGGGACACCGGCCTATAGCTTGCTAGTACATTTCTAGGGCCCTTTTTAAACACAGGCACTGTTCTGGCTGTTTTAGGCCTATTAGGCCTAACACCACCACAGTCCAAATCTACACCAATTCCACTCACTCGATTTGGTTCCACTGAGACGGAGTGAGTATTTACTCTAGAGTTCGAGCAACTCGATCCAGATTGAAGGTCTCCATCTTTACGTCCAACTACTACGGAGCTAAAAGATGCAACTTTACTAGATCTTCCCGCCAAACTAACGTCACTATTCGTCAGTTTCCTGTTTGTCAAGCTTCAAAAACTGGCATAACCTATCATTTGTTATGGAAAATTCACCAATTGTCTTATTTATCTTATTATTATCTTCAATTAGACTATTTACAGATCCCACCAGACTGTCCATACACCCACGCAGATTGAGAAGCTCGTCAATAATCCAAGCACTAGCGACCACTTTGTCCAGCTTCACAGCACATGGATCGCAGTACCACTTTACACTGTCCGATAATTCAGTTATTTTACCGTATTTATCATCGTCTAACTTCACACAACGAGGGTGATACCATCCATTACAAAATCCGTCACAGTAAATACCACGACCATCGCGTTTAATTACTTTATCGCAAATTTTACACGGAGCAGACGAACTATCAGCACGACTCTCCACCATGACGTCTGGCCTGGAACAATCATTGCAATTTATTCTGTAAACACAGTTTTTAGTATCCTGAGTGTCATTTTTAGGTCTTGTTTTGACGAGACTCTGCCTAAGTGTGTTTTGTGTCCTAAACGCTGTTTGCACATTAAATTTCCTAGCAACCCTTCTGATTTTTTCCGACAGTCCTGACACATACGGGATTGACATGTGGACGAGCTTTTCCTCGCGATTTTGTAAAGGTTCACCCGTAGCCCTATCTTTCTTGCATTTGTTTATAATGGATCGAGGGTATCCGTTTCTAGCCAAATCCTTTTCTACTTTCTTAATTTCATCCTTTAACTCATCCTGATTGGAGCAAATGCTCTTAGCCCTGTCAAAAAGAGAGTAAGCAACCCCCTCCTTGACAGAAATTTGGTGGTTTGATTGAAAGTTTAGATACTGCCCTGTGTGTGTCTTTTTTCTATAAACAGATGTTCTAAGACTGTTCAAATGCTTTTCTACGCACACATCCAAAAAGGGGAGTTTGTTTTGTGATTCCACCTCCATGGTTAGTTTTACGGAGGAAGAAACGCCATTAATATGCTCTAAAAACTCATTCAATTTATCATCTCCATGAGGGAAAACCACGAAAGTGTCATCGACATATCTCCACCATATCCTCGGTTTGAGCCGAGCTGAAGCCAAAGCTTTTTGCTCAAACTCCTCTATAAAGATGTTGGCAAAGATAGGTGACAATGGTGACCCCATGGCCATACCCTCATCTTGACGGTATAATTTACCCTCTAATTGGAAATAGTTACACTGAGTACACAACTCCAAAAGTTCCATTATGACGTTACCTAATTACCTAATTACCTCCTTCGTCACCAAGACCAGCGATGCCGGATAGGTTGTGTCAATACTATTTACATATTACTAAAAACAAAACTTTTCTCTTTAGATAAACTTTTATGTCATGGCGGTGGATACACCCATACTTTCAAAAAAATCTTTCAGGCTATAATATGGCCTATCTTTTAGCCATGTCTTCAGGGCAGTGCTAAATTTAGGAGCTTCCAGGTTCTTCAGTGTTTGGGGTAGACTATTGTAGATCCTGAGTGCCATGGTCGGGTATGAATTTTTTGTTTTTGAGAGTCTGCAGAAAGGGATGTCTATTTCATTGTTACGCCTGGTTTGATGTGCATGTATGGTACTTCTTGTAGGGAAATTTAATAGGTTGTCTTTAACATGGACGGAACACAGAAGGATGTATTGGTTATAGACTGTTAGGACCTTTGTTTTCATGAAGAGCGGCTTACAGTGATCCAGTCTCTTACTAAAAGTAATCACACGAATTGCCCTCTTCTGGAGTATGAGGATATCCTCACAAGCAGGCGCGTGTCCCCATAGCATTAGACCATAGCTCAATACACTATGGAAGAGAGCGTGGTATATCACCAGCAAATAGTGTGGACTTATCATATGGGTGAGTTTTCTAAGTAGGTGTACAACTCTTGATAGCATTGTGCTAACCGCATCTATATGCTTGGTCCATGTAAGTTTTTGGTCTATTTTAAAGCCAAGGAGAGAGACCACGCTATTTTCTTGGACATGCTTAGCTAAGGTGCAGACCATCGCTTGTGTTTTGTCCTCATTTAGTTTTAGTTTATTGGCTGCAAACCATTGTTTGGCTTCATCAAACAGGACCTCCGCTGCATCAATCGCAAGGGCAGGGGTAGCACCAAACGAGAAGATAGTGGTGTCGTCGGCAAATCTGAGCGCAGTGCCATGGAGCTCCAAATCATTAATGACCACCAGGAAAAGTGCAGGCCCTAAAACTGAACCCTGCGGAACGCCTTGATTTAGCTGCATGGGTCTGGACTGTGCACCGCCTAGAGAGATGACCTGTAGCCTATTAGTAAGGTAAGATTTTAACGACCTGAGTGCAACGCTCCCCACTCCATAGCGTTCAAGTTTATCAACCAGGATGTTATGTGATATGCAATCGAACGCTTTACTTAAGTCACATAGCGTCATTGACAGCGATTCAGATGATTCGAAAGCTGTTTGCACTTTACAGACAAGTTCTGACACAGCGGTCACTGTAGATCGATCTTTCCTAAAGCCATGTTGAAGATTTGAGAACAACATGCCTCTCTCAAAGAAATCCACCAACTGGGTTTTCATTATAGCCTCCAGAACCTTACCAAACACAGGTATCAGCGAGATGGGCCTGTAGCTATTTAGGTCTGATGGTTCCCCCTTTTTGTACACAGGGACGGTACGGGCCATCTTTAATATGTTGGGAAAGACACCTACTCTCAGACATTGGTTGAGTATACTGGCTAGTGGCTCTGCGATTTCATTTACTATGGCCTTCAGGACTATTGTGGTCATACCATATATATCTTGGCTTTTGGATGATTTAAGCCTGGACACAATCCTTATTATGTCCCTTCGGTCAATAGGTTGCCATTGTGTTAGGCCAATGGTTGGGGGTACCCGACTTACATTAAGTGAGGGATCTTCGTTTGTTACAGGGATGGTGTTTAAGACACGCTCTACATTTCCCAGCAGAAAGCTATTCATATAGTCATCCGGGCTAGCTTTAAACCTTACAGTCTTGGATGTTGGTATGCCTCTGGATTCATTTACCAAAGACCACGCAGCCTTGCAGGGGTTCATGGCAGATTCAATTTTTTTTACATATTCCTGTTTTTTAGCTAAATTGACCTTAAGTTTATAGGAGTTCTTAGCCTTAGAATAAAGAGTACGTAAGCGTTCCTTAGATTCTTGACCTGTAGCAGCTAAATATCTATCTCTTACAACTAAGACCTTATAGTCCTTATATCTAGCAAGCTCTGGAGTATACCATGCCTTAGTTTCTAGGTTGAAATTTTTGACTTTATTGGTTGATTTATTTATATTGTTCAAGATCTTAGCTGGGAAATATTCATTGAAAATGTCATTTATTTGGTTGAAAAACAGTTCAAAAGCTGGTTCAGGGTCCTCACACTGCAAAGCAAAACTCCAGTCAACATGTGACAAACTATTTCTAAAATAAGGCAGGAGATCATCTTTTATATTCCTAACACTCCTAGTGTAGTCTAAATACCAAGAAGGAAAAATTGGAGCATTACTCACCGAATTATAGTTTGCACTCATAACCACAGCTCCATGGTCCGCCACCAGAGGCTCCGTCACCTCCACCTCATAGGTCCAGGAGTCTAGGCTAGTTGCGATACTGTCCAGGCATTTAGTATCAGCCAGTACGATAGATTTAGACTTTTCTACAAAATCTTTAGAGTTTTTGATAAACGAATCAGTGTGTCCTACTAAAGGCTTTAAAATGTCCAGAAGGACTTTAGACAATTCCCTACAAGCAGAATCACGTGAGCTAACTATTGGTCTCAGAGGAACGTTAGGTTTATGGATCTTAGGTAACCCGTACGGCGTACATGTGTGGAATTTTGGAATGGTGTGGTGTCAACCGAGTCCTTTGTTTGTCGCTAAAAAACTTTTTGTGTTTTCTTAGAGTACTAGCGATTATACGCTCGAAAGTTTCTGTGGGGTCTTTTTTCAATTGGGTGTATTGGCCAGATTGCAAAGTTTCTAAAAATTTTTCTTCGTATGTCACAGTATCAAGAACTACCGTGGCATTCCCTTTATCTGTGGGCAAAATCTTTACAGTACCGTCTTTCCCAAGGACTGATACTGCTTTGGTTTCCTCTTTACTAAGATTAGGTTTAGGAGTAGGAATTTTCTTTAGTTCCACTTTAGAACTAACTTTTTGTGTTTTTTGGAAGTTCTCAGAACATGAAGTATCTGATAACTCTGATACAGTAACAATTCAAACGTGTAGAAACCTCATCTGGCGTCTAGGTTGGTTCCTTCACAACGGAACTGATCCCCCTGAGACTCAGATAACTGAGAAACAGCAGACTCAATCCCTGTCACAAAATCCAGCGTTTTAACTGATTTAGGCATAACGGAAAAATTTAGCCCTCTGCTCAAAACAGAAATCTCAACTGGGTTTAGAACTTTAGAAGACAGATTCACAACTTGGTTTTCTTGCATCATCACACTGTGAAATTTCCTGAGTATTCCTATCAATGTTATCGGGGGGTCTGAGATGTTGTAGTTTAGCCTTTTGCCTAGCCTTCACATTTTCCGATTCTTTGTTGAACCTATTTTGTATGCTTTGAAAAATGTTTTGAAAATCAGAACCTAATATTAGTGCCAATTCAGCTTTTTTGTTCTCAATAGAAATATTAGGTAATATTAGGTTCTGATTTTCCTAAAGAAATCTTAAAGCACATCGCAACATCCAACGGATACAGTCCTGTTATGATTGATAATTTAATTAAAAAACACCGCAAGAAATTAAACAATCCTCCCACTCGAATTCCACAAAATAAACGTGAGTTTGTTTCAGCAGAATTTGTCGAACAATTGCCTCTAACAATAAAAAATGAGATGAAAAAACATGGAAAAATAGTATCCTTTAGAACCTCCAACAAATTAGATAAGCTTATAAACACTAAAGGATCAGGTGGTGATGTTAATAAGAGAACCGGAGTATATAAATTATCCTGTAACGACTGCAGTAAATTTTACATAGGCCAAACAGGGCGGTCCTTCGAGAAAAGATTCAAAGAACACATTCCAAAAGCCTCCAAGGTGCAAAAATCTAATTATGCCGAACATATGGTACTAAACAACCACAACTATACTAATTTGGAAACAAACTTAAAACGATTGCACATTTGCAACAAAGGCAGGATCATGACAGCTCTGGAACAGTTTGAAATTTATAAAGCCGCAAAAAACAATCCCCAGGACATATTAAATGACAAAAGCACTCTGCAAACTAATATTCTATTTGAATCACTCATAAAGTTGGACAAGGGCCGTGATAAAGGCGGCCAGGGGACAAAGTTCAGCTCCTGAACCAGTCGAGACTCGGCACCCGTCATGTGCACACCAGTGTCTGTAGGCCTACAGTTTTTGTCCCTGTTTTTTAAATGTTTAAATGTTTTGTGTATTTTTTTGTAAACTTTGACGCGACCAATTTAAGAATGGTTTAAGTTCTTCAAGTTTGTGACCTGATGATGATGTGAATACATCGAAACGCGCGTAGTCCAGTACAGGAACAGAGGAATCACGAGGCAGTTACAGGTATTTTAATTTTTTACAATATTATTGTCAACGTGATTCGGAATAAACAACACAACATGAAGTATCTGATAACTCTGATACAGTAACAATTCAAACGTGTAGAAACCTCATCTGGCGTCTAGTCCTTTAGTTTCATTTTGTCTTATGCTACTCATCATAACATTCTTTTTTCCTTTCACAAGCTACTGAGTAAACCATATAATCTCTTGAATTTCTTGTACCGTATTTGACTCACATCAACAAATCCTTTTCTCAGAACTATGGAGTAAGATTTTATTCTTCTCTTTCTATGGATAGAAGGCTGTGGCAATGGCGGGCAGTACTGAAGTGCTCATATGTCCGTGCTGTAAACAACTGTGCGAGGATACGGATAAATCTCTTTTTTGTGAAGGAATGTGTGGTTCTTGGCACCATGCCAAATGAGCTCCTTCCAAATCCATTCCTATCCTGGCTATTTTTCCGTCAGCTTTTGTAGCGTCCTCTTTCAGTAGCAGGATTAAATCTCTAATTCGAGGATGAGGTCTTGAGGTCTTCCCACATTGTTGTTTAGCTTGAAGTTCCACCCTTCAACGGCATTGTTCGTGCGATGCCTCCTTTTATAACAGTTCCACACTTCTTTCGGCAACCGAGGGTTTTCCAGCCACTGCTCAACAAAATAGTCAAAAAAAATTTCCAATTTTTCATGTGCAGGGGCAAGTTAGTAGTGGATGTGCACCCAACCTTCGTCGATGTCTTCCACTTTGAGGAATGGTAGAGCACCACACATTCTTATACATTTTCTGACTTCTTCATTTTCTTTATAGTCTTTCGACAACCCGATTTCTTGGACCTTCCTCCAAAGGCACTGACCAAAGTGAAAAAAAAAAAAAACACCTATTAATTGTCACCGTCGGGAACACCTCCCGCAACCCTGAGATCGCTCCAGCTTCAAAATCAATATTGATAGATTCCGGCTTCCAAGACGGTACTTCGTTTAGTATAGCTCTGAGCATTCTGACGTAGGTTTTCCTCTTTTTGTCTGGAAGCAGTGCGTACAGGACTGGAACAACGTTAGTCTCTTGGTCGAGGATGGCTACGTACAAATTCATCAACATTTTTGGGGTCGTTTCTAATGTCCAAATTCACCAACTTTCTACTTGGAGCAGTTACGATATTTCTCCCGGCGGGCGGGGAAGGAATTCCCTCCGAATAGTTTGCCCTCGCCTGCTCCGTCTCGTCTCGGCGAGAGTGTACTGCTTAGCCCTAATAGTACTTTTTAAGCTGTGATTGTTTCAGTTAGGTTAGGTTAGGTTACAGTACACTCTCGCCGAGACGAGACGGAGCAGGCGATGGCAAACTATTCGGAGGGAATTCCTTCCCCGCCCGCCGGGAGAAATATCGTACCTGCTCCAGGTAGAAAGTTGGTGAATTTATACATTAGAAACGACCCCAAAAAAGTTGGTGAATTTGGACCTGGCCGTCGAGGATTGCCCAACTTCGCGCAGTGGTCAAATTTAATCTGAGGAAAAGTTTTATGGCCCCCGAAGGGTTCAGCCCAACTCCGCGCGGTGGTCACTTTAGTGTCAAGTCCAACTCCGCGCGGTGGCCATAATATCTACGGTAGTTGTTTTGGTAAGGGTTTTACCTAAACAAAGGCTACAGCACATTTGCATGGACGTGAGTTGAAGTTTCCAAAAAGTTTGCTGCTGTTATTACAATAATACCCCCGCCGCAGCAAAACTGCAGACTAAGCGAACTTCTAATTGCCTGATTGCATTACCAGTAAAATATATCTTTCAAAATATACTATTTATTCCCTATTTAAATAGCATTGGTTTAATGAGTTTACATAGGTTCGTTGCAAGAGGCAGAGTAGTAAGTATTTTTGTTAAATGTCAATAGTTAAGTGTAAAATAAATGCATTTACAAATTTAATCAAAATACACTCCTTTTACAGGAAATTACAACAATTTACTTATCCTCCATAAGAATAACATGGGAATTATAAAATTTAAATTTGTTGGCATTTTTTCTGTAACTATTATGGCGCATAATAACACTTCGATATACTAAATTATTTGTCTTTAAGCTCTACAAATTGCTTTCAAAAGAAATTGCAAAAATTTATGCTTTTAGGGTCAAAGTTGGGAAAACTCGATTTTTTTTACCATAAACCCCAGTTTTCATGGTCCGATCGTGCTGGTTCGTGAACTCGTTCGAATAAATGTAGGTTTAACGTTCATATCAAATTTATTTTTGCTCGAATTATCGTGCTAACAGACATAGGCCTATATAGTGTATACAGGATGTTTCAGAATTCGTGTCGGATATTTTAGGGTATTGTTCCTGGGTAAGAAACAAATCAAAATATCATATTTAAATTGACCGGAAGTCCTTAGTTACTCACACAGCCGCCATTTTGTTTTTCACTTATTAATTGTTTTCTAAAAAATGGTAAGAGATAAAAAATTTAAACTTTTCAAAAACATTTATGACAACTAAACAAAGCTACAAAAAAATTATGAACACATTTTTTAAATTCATAAAACAAAATGGCGGCCATTAAAAATCTTGTTTCTTAAATTACTCAAAAACCGCTGAGTTTACAAAGATTTTAAAAGAATAACTTTTTTAAGATAATTTAATTAAAAATCGATTGACCCCTTAACCTTTAAGATTGGATAAATATTAACTGAGTTATGAGCTTTAGTAATACGTGACCGCTGGAGGTTAGATGTAGTGCATGCCGAGGCATGCGGCCTAAGTCTGCCACAACAATGCAACTGTCTGCGTCCGCTTTGCAAGTTATTTTTAAACGATTTTAGATTATTTCAAACAATAATAAAATATTACATAACCCCAAAAAGAGTCTTTTTTCAATTATCAATCATTAGAATTGCTTAAAAATTGCACACCTATTTACTGTTTTTAAAATTCACACTTAACACCCTAATTTTTTAAATCAGCTGTGGTTAAATTAAACATACTTGTTTACAAACTAATCAGCTGATTTTATTTTGTCTGAAGATGTTATTGTTTATTCAATGTAGTCAGTTCCTCTTGAATATAACAGCTCAGGAGCTAGAATGGAAATGAATTCAAACCAAATTACTTAAGTTACCAATTACATATTTTTTACGAATGGTGTTTTTGCTCTCTCGGGGCATCAACACGAAAAATGAATTAGGTCCCGGGTCTAGGTCTTTCAATGAGACCTACGGTAGTAGCTTATTCCCTATATGGAAAAGAGTATACTAGCACAACTAAATAAAGAATATTTTGAGGTTTCTAGTCATAGTGACAAGCTCAAATAGTAGGCTGGTTACATGTTTCGGCTTGTATACGCCATTGTCAAAACATTACAGTTGGAAAAAAATACTTATCATTGTTTACTAATGTACATAAACTTTCACACACACATACCTACAATAACGAATAAAAAATAAATAGGCCAAAAATAAATGCACCTGGAGTCTACAAACAGTTATAGTTTGCTTATTTTACTTATGGATATGTGTTGGTAAATGTATACTGGTATGAATTATACGGCGGGAGTATTTTGTTATGTATTTAATGTGACAGCAAATTGCTTTCATGGTTTTTAATTCGGTTTAGTTTTTGTTAAGAATATAAGTTGAATCGGCGATAGTTCATATCTCGCCTCCGCTCCAAATTCTTGGGTCGCTAGCGGCACGGTAGAAAATTGGTGGGTCGCTTCCGGCTCGGGTCGCTTCTGGCACGGTCGCTTCTGGCACGACACCGACATGCCTCACTCCGTCCGAACGGGAACAATAGATTCTAGTCACAGATCACAAGAGAACGGCCAAATGTCGTTCTGAATCTTTACCCTCCAATGTTTACTGATGTTAGTTCTTCACGTAGCTGAAAATTATACAAACGATCTCGTGTTGTATTAATGACAAATTTGAAGTCATACGACTACATATCGCACTGAAATGATTTATTAAGCCGATTTGTGTTGTTTTCTTGTGTCCGAAAACAGCCTTAGTACATAAGGTTTCGTGTTACGAAATTGAAAATTGTCATACAAAACAATATTGCACTTTAGGGGTGAATTTGTTATATTATACTAATATAACAAGATAGCTGATAGTAATAAAAAATTGCTTACCTACGTTCATGACACTGGATGAAAATCTAAATTTCCAACATCATATCAAACAGGTCACAGATAAATTGAGTTCTGGAATTTTTGTACTGCGTAGTTTAAAGAACACTGCCAATAATGACGTTCTAATAGCCGTATATTACGGACTCAACTATCCACATTTAGCGTATGTTATACCTATATGGGGTTATGAAAGTACAAAAACCAAATTTCTGTTTAAGTTTCAAAAATGGGCTATAAGAACAATTTTTTACTTGCCCAAACGCCAATCATGCAGAAAAGTTTTCTCAGATTCTAAAATTCTAACTCTTCCATCGATCTACATTCTTGAAACCCTCATCTTTGTCAAACAAAATCTTTCCCTATTCACTGAGTCAGGAAACCCCCGTATTCACACATATTCACTCCGAAATTCTCACAATTTACCAATCCCTAAACATATTACATCTTTTTTCAAAAAAACACTTCCTTTACAATGGAATTAATTTGTATAATAGCCTCCCCCTTTTTTTTTAATTTGAATCAGACCACCCAAAATTCAAACGATGCATAAAACAACATTTGCTTAAAATCTCGTGTTATAGCATCCAGGAGTTCTTGAATCACAGGAATTGGACTGTTGTAAACCCTGGTGTGTTGAGTAAGATGATGTATTAGTATTTATTATTTAGTATTTAGTAATTAAATTTAAATTAGTATTAAATATTGTTGTATATACCTTAATCTTATCATTAGCTTAAAACGAAGAAGGAAAGCTGTACCGGGTGTTTCAAAATGACTCACCCGGTTTCAACGCTTTATAACTTTTATACTATTAAACTTACCGCTATAAAATACACATCAAACGAAAAAGCAACTCAAAGGGTTTATGCCTACCAAAGACACATTATTTAATAAAATCGATCCAGCAGAACTGTAGATTTAATTGTACAAAGTTAAAAAGTAATCTCCAACTTTTTTTAACACTAGAAATTTGGAGGTTACTTGACGTTTTTGCAAATAACTTTTAAATGGTGAGGAAATCGATCAAAGTGGAAGGTAATATTCCGAAAGAGAATAAAATTTCCTACAATCTACTATTATGCATTTCTTGAAAATACTCAATAAATGTAGCCTAAATTTGCCTTAAAATAAAAAAGTGTGGAAATTAATGTTTGCTATGTCTATTGTCTACATTGAAGACGGGATTTTAAATTTTTTTCATTTTTAACCAATTTTTGGTACCTTTTTTGAGTATTTTCAAAAAATGCGTAACAGTAGATTGTAGGAAATTTTATTCTCTTTCGGAATATTACCTTCCACTTTGGTCGATTTCCTCACCATTTAAAAGTTATTTGCAAAAACGTCAA
The DNA here is from genome assembly GCF_028750875.1 of Macrosteles quadrilineatus. Lineage (NCBI taxonomy): Eukaryota > Metazoa > Arthropoda > Insecta > Hemiptera > Cicadellidae > Macrosteles > Macrosteles quadrilineatus. Next base: position 34,284,810 of record NW_026542594.1, on the reverse strand, counting down.
GTAACCTCCAAATTTCTAGTGCTAAAAAAAGTTGGAGATAACTTTTTAACTTTGTACAATTAAATCTACAGTTCTGCTAGATCGATTTTATTAAATAATGTGTCTTTGGTAGGCATAAACTCTTTGAGTTGCTTTTTCGTTTGATGTGTATTTTATAGCGGTAAGTTTAATAGTATAAAAGTTATAAAGCGTTGAAACCGGGTGAGTCATTTTGAAACACCCGGTATTATTTATGTAAGGTATATATTAGTGATGAATAGTTTATATATAGTTTATTAAATAAACTATGTAAAAAATAATACTTTTAATTTCAAAATATATTACCTTGGGAATTGAGCACTTTACATCTTGCCGAGATCTAATTTTGGCCTTGTCGATTGCAGATTGTACCAAAATCTTCGATTCGTCAGGAACGCATCTGTGCAAACTCGGTTCCCGCACAACCGTATTGTCTCTTAACACTAAAGAAACACGACAATTCCGACGATCGCACTCGTACGTAGTAGTACCGCACTTATTGTCAATCCTCTTGGTGTACCGGTAACCATTATACAATACGCAAGGTTTCACTTTTGAACTAACCAAAAACTCCATTGCACTTGGTGGTGTCGTGTCCCAAAACAGAATAAGTAAATTTGGTTCTGAAACTTACCTTCTTTCGCATGGGGAGGGGTTTCCAAAATCTCAAAAGTGTCAGGAGCGCATTCTTTGTTTTGGAATTCGGTGTGGTCAACCTACGGTGGGGAATTACTCACCACCCTCAGGACTACCTTGGATAAGGGTGTATTGCCTATGTACCACCTTGCAGAGATATGAATTCCTCTTTTGCAAAGCGTGGCATTGCATTTTTATATTGTAAGAATGTATGTAACGGTAACGGCATTCTACCACCAGTAAGGTGTGGGTTGAAAACCGGCAAGTGATTAGGTTAGTTAGTAAGTAAATAAGTCAACAACATTTTTAAGTAAGAATTTGCAAAAATATCACATCGAAACTACGTATCATGATTTTGATGGGTTATAAATAATACTTGTTTATATTTTATGATTGGAATTGTATGTAAGTAGGCCTATTGTGAATATAATCGTACCGTTAAATAATTATAATTGTAACTTTCATGTTAAAAATTCTCTCATCTATTATTTATGTATAATGTTATTTATAATGATGGTGATAGTGTTGTAAATATTATACGTAATAAAGAATAAATACCCCCGCCGCAGCAAACCTGCCGACTAAGCGAATTTCCATTTGTCTGAATTGATTTTCAGTTAAATATATTTTAATAACATTAGGTTTAACGAGTACCTAGGTTTGCTGCTACAAGGAAACTAATAAAGTGTGTTTTTGAGTAAAATATTGATAGCTTAGTACAAAATAAATAAATTTGCCAAGTTTGATCAAAATATATCCATAAACAAGCAAACTACAACATTTGACAATATTCTCCATAAGAATAACATGGGAATTTTAAATTTACAATTTCTTTAATTTTCTCCGTTACCAATAATCGAACAAAAATACTTTTATATACTAAATTATTTGTTTTTTAAGCTCTTTAATAAGGTTTAAAGAGAAATCGGGAAATTTTGTGTTTTGAGGGTCAAAAGTGAGAAAAACAAATTTTTACCCCATAAAACCCCCCGTAAAGCCCCGTTCTCATTGTCCGATCGTGCTGGTTCGCGAACTCATTCAAGTTTATCCCGCTTTACACCTTTAAACCAAATTTCATCAAAATCGGACAAAAATTACTCAAGTTATCGCGTTCACGGACGTATATATATATATATATATATATATATAAGTCTATATATATATATACATATATAAAAATTTGAACAAATGGTGTTTTTGGCCTCTGGGGACATCAAAATGAAAAAGTAAATCGGTCCCGGGTCTAGGTCTTTCCGTGCCACCTACGGTAATAGCTACTTCCCTATAGGGAAATTCGCTAAAAGCCAAGAGGCCGCTATAAATATTGTTTGAGTGGGTCTGTGATATTAATCAGATCATTTATTCAATATTCATGCGGCTAAATGAATACTAAGCTTATATACTAAGCTTAACAGACTTGGGAACTCAATCTTCGTAAATTCATTAAAACCATAGGTAAGCAATTTTTTATACGCATTATTTTAATAAGTTGCAGTGGTTGCCGGGTTGCATGTACTTAAGCTTGTAAAACTTAAAAAAATATATAACATACATAAATGCATTAAACAATATTCACTCAATAAATGAATACTTTATTTAAGAACGTTCTTAAAACATATTTAAATTGTTGAATTGTTTAGATATGTTGAGTAATTTTTAATTGTAACAAATGAAAAATTTGGCTCAATAATATAACTAATCTTCTTTAAGATCAAATCAAATCAAATCAAATCAAATCATTTTATTCAGCTAAGTTGACAATACATTGCATTAGCTAAGTCAAACATAAATAATACCGGGTGTTTCAAAATGACTCACCCGGTTTCAACGCTTTATAACTTTTATACTATTAAACTTACCGCTATAAAATACACATCAAACGAAAAAGCAACTCAAAGAGTTTATGCCTACCAAAGACACATTATTTAATAAAATCGATCTAGCAGAACTGTAGATTTAATTGTACAAAGTTAAAAAGTTATCTCCAACTTTTTTTAGCACTAGAAATTTGGAGGTTACTTGACGTTTTTGCAAATAACTTTTAAATGGTGAGGAAATCGACCAAAGTGGAAGGTAATATTCCGAAAGAGAATAAAATTTCCTACAATCTACTGTTACGCATTTTTTGAAAATACTCAAAAAAGGTACCAAAAATTGGTTAAAAATGAAAAAAATTTAAAATCCCCGTCTTCAATGTAGACAATAGACATAGCAAACATTAATTTCCACACTTTTTTATTTTAAGGCAAATTTAGGCTACATTTATTGAGTATTTTCAAGAAATGCATAATAGTAGATTGTAGGAAATTTTATTCTCTTTCGGAATATTACCTTCCACTTTGATCGATTTCCTCACCATTTAAAAGTTATTTGCAAAAACGTCAAGTAACCTCCAAATTTCTAGTGTTAAAAAAAGTTGGAGATTACTTTTTAACTTTGTACAATTAAATCTACAGTTCTGCTGGATCGATTTTATTAAATAATGTGTCTTTGGTAGGCATAAACCCTTTGAGTTGCTTTTTCGTTTGATGTGTATTTTATAGCGGTAAGTTTAATAGTATAAAAGTTATAAAGCGTTGAAACCGGGTGAGTCATTTTGAAACACCCGGTACAGCTTTCCTTCTTCGTTTTAAGCTAATGATAAGATTAAGGTATATACAACAATATTTAATACTAATTTAAATTTAATTACTAAATACTAAATAATAAATACTAATACATCATCTTACTCAACACACCAGGGTTTACAACTGTCCAATTCCTGTGATTCAAGAACTCCTGGATGCTATAACACGAGATTTTAAGCAAATGTTGTTTTATGCATCGTTTGAATTTTGGGTGGTCTGATTCAAATTAAAAAAAAAGGGGGAGGCTATTATACAAATTAATTCCATTGTAAAGGAAGTGTTTTTTTGAAAAAAGATGTAATATGTTTAGGGATTGGTAAATTGTGAGAATTTCGGAGTGAATATGTGTGAATACGGGGGTTTCCTGACTCAGTGAATAGGGAAAGATTTTGTTTGACAAAGATGAGGGTTTCAAGAATGTAGATCGATGGAAGAGTTAGAATTTTAGAATCTGAGAAAACTTTTCTGCATGATTGGCGTTTGGGCAAGTAAAAAATTGTTCTTATAGCCCATTTTTGAAACTTAAACAGAAATTTGGTTTTTGTACTTTCATAACCCCATATAGGTATAACATACGCTAAATGTGGATAGTTGAGTCCGTAATATACGGCTATTAGAACGTCATTATTGGCAGTGTTCTTTAAACTACGCAGTACAAAAATTCCAGAACTCAATTTATCTGTGACCTGTTTGATATGATGTTGGAAATTTAGATTTTCATCCAGTGTCATGAACGTAGGTAAGCAATTTTTTATTACTATCAGCTATCTTGTTATATTAGTATAATATAACAAATTCACCCCTAAAGTGCAATATTGTTTTGTATGACAATTTTCAATTTCGTAACACGAAACCTTATGTACTAAGGCTGTTTTCGGACACAAGAAAACAACACAAATCGGCTTAATAAATCATTTCAGTGCGATATGTAGTCGTATGACTTCAAATTTGTCATTAATACAACACGAGATCGTTTGTATAATTTTCAGCTACGTGAAGAACTAACATCAGTAAACATTGGAGGGTAAAGATTCAGAACGACATTTGGCCGTTCTCTTGTGATCTGTGACTAGAATCTATTGTTCCCGTTCGGACGGAGTGAGGCATGTCGGTGTCGTGCCAGAAGCGACCGTGCCAGAAGCGACCCGAGCCGGAAGCGACCCACCAATTTTCTACCGTGCCGCTAGCGACCCAAGAATTTGGAGCGGAGGCGAGATATGAACTATCGCCGATTCAACTTATATTCTTAACAAAAACTAAACCGAATTAAAAACCATGAAAGCAATTTGCTGTCACATTAAATACATAACAAAATACTCCCGCCGTATAATTCATACCAGTATACATTTACCAACACATATCCATAAGTAAAATAAGCAAACTATAACTGTTTGTAGACTCCAGGTGCATTTATTTTTGGCCTATTTATTTTTTATTCGTTATTGTAGGTATGTGTGTGTGAAAGTTTATGTACATTAGTAAACAATGATAAGTATTTTTTTCCAACTGTAATGTTTTGACAATGGCGTATACAAGCCGAAACATGTAACCAGCCTACTATTTGAGCTGTTTGTCGGATTATAAGGTATGTAAACCTATTTAGCACATTGAATATAACAGCTCAGGAGCTAGAATGGAAATGAATTCAAACCAAATTACTTAAGTTACCAATTACATATTTTTTACGAATGGTGTTTTTGCTCTCTCGGGGCATCAACACGAAAAATGAATTAGGTCCCGGGTCTAGGTCTTTCAATGAGACCTACGGTAGTAGCTTATTCCCTATATGGAAAAGAGTATACTAGCACAACTAAATAAAGAATATTTTGAGGTTTCTAGTCATAGTGACAGCTTACAACCCCTGATGTTGTTGACCTGCTATCACGAAAAATTACTAAGACGTCTCTACTAATTCAAGGGGGATATTTTAAACGTAATGAAATAAGAAAAAAAATATTAAATGAAAACAAGCTGTTGCAATTTTACTTTGCAACTGACAGGACTTTGAAGAAAGAGTCCAAGTATCTATTTCAAATCCTAATCCAAACATAATATATTAACAATTGTTAACGCGTTTACTTCATTAAATTCTACGAAGCCACTATCTCCAAACAGGCTAGTAGCAAACATCAAAAGTTTGACGATTCGAATGGTTTCTGCTTTTTTAATTTTGTCTGGATTTTATTAGTCCAAGTTGCACTAACTGTCCAAATAATAAAACTGTCTTCCAGTTATTTTGTATACCTTTATTTTTTATTTTAGTTATTCTTTATTTTTTCTTTCAACCAAATTATTACCAATTAACTTTCATCTCATGTTTTATAAATATCTATTTTTTTTATATTTATAATGTTTATTTACTGATAAAGTAAATTTCTCACGCACGGGCAGTAGCCTATGTAAGAGGGATTTCATATTTAATGACTATGACAGTATATTATTACTTAACTATGGCATAACTATAAAATTTGTACTGACAAAGTACCTACCTATTGTAACATAGTATTTTACATACCGGTACTGAAATAAACATTTATTTTTATTTTTAGCGAATATTCCTATAGGGAATTAGCTATTAACGTAGGTGGCACGGTAAGACCTAGGCCCGGGACTAATTTACTTTTTCATTTTGATGTCCCCAGAGGCTAAAGAACACAATTCCTTCAAATTTTAATATATCCGTTTTATATATGTCCGCAAACGCGATAACTTGAGTAATTTTTGTCCAATTTTGATGAATTTTGGTTTAAACGTGTAAGGCGGGATACACTAAATAATGTATACATGTTAATGTTCTGGGTACCAATAATTGAAACCACAGTAAAACAAGACAATATGAGGGTACTTTACAATAATTATAACTATAATAATAACAATTTAACAAGAAACGGATAACATATGCACACTATATAATTAATTAATCAATGTTAATGTTCTGAGTACCTATACTTGAAACCATAGTAAAACAAGACAATATGAGGGTAGGCCTACTTAACAATAATTATTATAACTTTAATAATAACAATAACAATATAACAAGAAACGTATAACATATGCACACTATATAATTAATGAATCCATGTTAATGTTCTGGGTACCGATACTAGAACAGACAATAAAAGGTTACTGTACTTTAGAATTATAACTATAATAACAAAAATACTAAACAAATAGATGATACTCGTATTTACACTATAAATAATCCACGCTAATATTCTGAAAACACGGGTACCGTAATTTACACTTGAAATCACAGTATAAAACTCTGGTAAACCACTAAAAAATTATGAAAAAAATAAATTAAAAATTTGTACTTCAAATTAGAAGGCAGTATAAAAAGCTTATACATTATATACACACATATGAACATAACTACAACGCATGGTCACTTAGTAAATTGTTCTAAAAGCTTACATTAAAAACCTATTCAAATAAATGTTCTTACAAGAAATAACAACTAAACTGCCACAAACCCCATGGTGCACGTTGGTCCATCATAACTCCTCAATCCCAGACATATCGCTGAATTCATCGGAGTCGCTCGTTCCCTCGTCGTCGCTGGTGCTGTCGTCTACATTAATGATGAAACTTTCCGTTATTTCATCGATGGCTGGCTCTTTTGCGGCGTATTCATTTTCTACATTTTTTACGTGCCTACACTTACATTCCCAATCCTGTTGCGATATCGAAGAAAACTTTTCTTCACAAAGCTTTTTTACATCGCACAATTTGAAGGTCGTGTTGTGTGATGCAACATAGTTTTATACATCTGCCCATATCATCTCGATTGGGTTCAAATCAGGATGATACGGGGGCAAACGCAGTACACTGTGGCCTTCCCTTTCCAAGATGTCATCCAGGACATATTTGACATATCGATGTTTGTGTTGAAGAATGAGTTTGTAAAGTTGAGGTTTTAGCATTGTTGGATCGTAGGAAATGTTGTGCTCGGAAAGCCACTTTGTCATTTCTTCTTTTTTACTATTGGAAGTCGGGGCCTTATCAATTTGCTTGTTGTGGTACTTCGCATTGTCAATAACCAATACAGAGTTAGGATTTCAGTTTGGTATCAGTTGATTTATGACCCATTGCATGTAATTTTTGTTGTTCATGTTGTCGTGGTAGTCTCCGGATTTTTGGCCTGCCTTCCACATGGCCAAAGCGTTTGGGACGAACCCCTGTTCCCCTCCAGCGTGAACTATTATCAGTCTTTCTCCTTTGGACACGGGCGTATGCAAAACATTATTTGATCCATCCGACCACATTTTCCCAGATACGTGATCTGAACATACGTAACTTTCATCCATGTACACAATGGGTCTCCCTTCTGACCTGAATCGCTTGAGTGACTGGAGATAAGTTATTCTTTTTTCCCTAATCTCAGATTTTTCAATTAGAATCCTCCGATTATTCTGTGTCCTTTTCCAGGAAAATCCTAATTTTTTCAAAATCCTCCGAACACTTGATTGACTTCCCTGAAAGTTCAACTTTTCTTTAAGAGAATTCTGCAACAGTTTTGACGTCGGCAGTCTTTTTTCTGTTATGTAAAATTCATAGACAGTCCTACGAACCACACATTCGTCGAAATGGTCTAGACCAGTAATCGGCTTTTGCTTCCTTTTTGTTTTGTGAGGTGTTAAAAAAGATTTATTATCATCCTCACTCACCTTTAAAGCGTTTAGTTCGCTGTTTATCCGGGTAACAGAGCGTTGAGATACACGGTTGAGTAGTATTTGCGCCGAGTAGTATTTGCGCCGCGTAGCACCAGCGCCGCGCCAGCTAATTAAATGAGGGTTAGCAGTTTTGACAGGTTAACAAAGGCGGAACCAATCAACTGCACTAATATGATTATTGATGACGTAGTTCCTACCACATTTTACTTTCAGCGTAAAGTGGTTGCATGCAGTCACCTCGTGATCCGTGCTAATGGTTACACATACATAATTTTAAATCTAATAACTGCAAAATTTATGCCACCACAAATATCTGCAAATATTGTTCACTGGTTGACAACAATACACAGTATACTCCGCCGTTTCAGTATAAAGGCTACCTAAAACCAATTAATTACCAATAACTCAAAAGAGAGGAAATTACGAAAAAAATTAGTTTGTTTCTGTTGGTTCGTGAAGCCTGGGAGTTGAGACAGGCCTTATATCAATTTAAGTTTATCTTAAGTCTAGAAATACTGTACAAAATAACTCTCTAAAACGTGTAGTGGCAATTACCACAAATATACCTCACTTTAGGCGTATTTCCCCATAAGAATAACATGGAGATAATTTTTTTGCCACTAATTCCAAAAATCCTGATATTTGTCTACATATCCCTACATATAATCCTCATATACTATATTCGGAATCAAGCTAAAAAGCTAATTCTTTCATTTACTGACCCATTAAATATAAAGTACAGTAGGTATAATATAACCTCAATTTAGGCACTTTTTCTCCTTAAGAATAACATGGGTGAGTTTTTTTAGCCATTTTCTAATGACCCTGCTTTCGGCCTATACAAGCCCATGCAAATGTTCAATACTATTATACAACTCAATAAACATTACAAATCCCCATCCATTTCCCACGAATATTTTAAAAATCATCAACTTGACAGTGCGAGATTTGCACGTGAACTCGGGCGTGCCCCCGGCCTATGCTTATCGCTTCTCGTACGATTTTGATTAAATTTGGCATGAATGTGTAAGGTTGAATCACCTGGATTAAGTTTACGAACCACCGATATTGGAATGAAACCTGTTGCTATTTGCCTACACATATAGGTATAATATAAATAAATTAACGATACTAACGTCTTCTGTACCATAATGTTAAATTCGCAAAAAATTGATGTTATTACCGTAGGTGGCACCGTAAGACCTAGGCCCGTGACCAATTTACTTTTTCATTTTGTATAGATTTATATACGTCCGTGAACGCGATAACTTGAGTAATTTTAGTTTGCTTGTTTATGGATATATTTTGATCAAACTTTGCAAATTTATTTATTTTATACTAAGCTATTCATGTTTTACTAAAACTCCACTTTAATAGTTTCCTTGTAGCAGCTAACCTAGGTACTCGTTAAACCTAATTTTATTTACATACATTCAATTGAAAATCAATTCAGACAAATAGAAATTCACTTAGTCGGCAGGTTTGCTGTGGCGGGGGTATTGTCTGTTTAGTTAAGTGTTATCACACAATGAAACTGTGAACCTGATACCATAAGGTTTTTTTTGTGAAATAACTTTTAACCCGTTTTGATTAACCAATGTTTTCGATTTAGGTGTCCTTGTACATCTTATGATATAGCAGACGGACGAATGGTAGCTAAAAGTGTCAATTTGGGCTTGCCCCCCCCTCAAAGTTATTGATTTATTTACATGGTTAACTTTTTTAGAACCTGTAATTATGACAAACCTTTTTATAATGGGGTTTTATGTATGAACCCGTGATCCTTCACTTCGATGTATAACCTTTAGATAGCAAACAAAAGACGAAACCATATGGGTCTAAACTATATAACGTTTTTAATCACCAGTTGTAAAAAGCCTTTTTAGTCCCTAGGGAGTACAAGTCAACTGTTGTGAACAGTTGTAAATGTCGATTGTAAGTAATTGCATGGTTCGACATTATTTATCGATTCATTTATTCGGTTAGAGGTTTCAGAAAGGTTTTATTGTAGCTTATTGTTGCATTCTTATCAATTGTGCGACATATCGATGATATAATGTAGGCTACAGAATTGTAGTAGACGAAATGATTGAAAACTGAGCCCTTCTTTGTGGATTCTACGATGTTCATTTTGCTAAATTCTACTCAAAACTGACAATGACAACACCATTGAGTGACCAAAGGTAACATTAGGGAGTGGGTTACTACGAAAGGTATGGGGATATATACCCCTAGCAAATCCCCCTAATACCAATATGACGAGCTGTTTGCATTCCACATAGCACCGCAGACTATCCTGGTGCAACTATTTTCAAAAAATTTCATAGGAAAACAAAAGTCCCCCTTTCTCCTAAATTAGTAATGTGATAAGTAGAAAATATCTACTGGTCATAATAATTATAGCTCAGGAAAAATATCTATACTAACTCAATACTGCATGTGGTGGTATACAAGTGTTTCATCATTTTTTTTGTGCAACAGTGCACTACTAGTACAAGTTAATTAGGAGTATGGAAAACGACACTATTTACAAGCAACTCAGTCAAGTAATGTGTAAGTAATTATGACCCTCGTCACTTCTGCATCATTGAACTAATCAAACTCCGCGGCGCTGGAAGCACGGTTTAATCCGCGGCGCAAATGCTACTCGGCGCAACTGCTACTACACGGAGATACACCGGTTGCTGCTGCGGTCCGCTCCCTCGCCTTCTGTAGTGGTATTGTAATGCCGCTCTTGCACTCCTCTTTCATAAATGTATAAACATTTGCCACGATTTCCCTACTCTGACTATTTAAAACCTTACCACCAATCCCTACTTTCGATTTAAATTCTGCCATGACAAAAAAACTCACACACGTTTCGTTATGAAAACAGTCCACTTCACGATCCACTGTGACACTGCACAAGCAAAACTCACTACTGAGTAAAGACACAGTACAACGTACAAGATTTGTCATAACAGCGCCCTCTCTATTAGTCATAGTTTGTTTAGGACGTCAACCCCGTGAGTCAGCCGAGATGTTCGCAGAGTTGGCCGGTCGGAACGCGGGACCTCACCCCCATGTTCTCAGAACGGTCTTAAGCTAGTTTCCACCCTCCCCCCGCCTATAGTGCCGTGCCAGGCCCACAGGCCGCCATGAGCCACCTTAGCTGACGCTAGCTGACGCTAGCTAATTTTATATTACTTCATCTATGTTGCAACCATTTTCCGTCACTATTAGCTCTATTAGTAAAACAAATCATAAAAAGCGCAACCTAAGCACCCATGCTCCCTAGTTACATTAACAACTGTTCATAAAAAGTGTTTAGAAAGTTTAGTTTATTAATTGTTAATGGACAAACACATCTAGCATTATGTATGCCGTCTACTGAAGCGCCTTCAAGAGAGTAGTGTGGGCAGTAGACGCAACCCGCATGACGGCAGACAATATTTTTAACCTAGGCTAGTACAGAATTTCTATCGATCGGTCACGAGCCAGCTTAGCTGACGCTAGCTGTAGTACGGCTCATTGATTTTCCTATGTGACGAACTTGGACATGACGAACTCGGTGCACACGGGTCTGCAAGTCCGTGAACCGTGCTCGAGGGAAGAGCTCTTACCAGCAGGAAATAATGTACTGTTTATTGTCCATATGTCAAAAACGGGTGCACAGTTTGTAAATAATGTGTAAATCTAAACTCAACATGTCAGGAGCTCTTAAAAATATATAATTAAGTCCAAAGACAGTTAAATATTTAAAAAAAAATAATGTATATAGAGCTACAATACTTGGTACAAAGTTACAGAGCATAAAACTGTATTTTAACACATATTCAGTGATCCAATAACTGTTCAGGGGGACGGCCCACAAGGAGTCGGAAGAAAATCTTAAATAGAATCATAGGTCAATATACTTCAAATTGAAAGTTTTTTTCAATAGAATACAATGCCGCAAACCGCACTTTAAAAGGTTGATCCTGCGGAAAATGGCAACCGTTCAAAGACTTCTTGAATCTGCCATTTTGAATCTTTGAACGACTGCCATTTTTTACTCATGCGTTCTTTTGAGCTTGTATTTACGGCATTGTAATCTACTAGTAAAGACCTTTAATTTGATGTGCATATCGACCTATGCTTACTTTAACAATTTTCTTCCGATTCCTAGGGCTGTGCCCCCTTAGGAGTAAGCGTATAATAGCAATGCAAATTAAATGAATCTTTGAACAACTGCCATTCTTGGCTCGGTTGTCCGTTTGAGTTCAAATTTGTGGCATTATATTCTGCTAGTAAAGACCTTTAATTTGATGTACATATCAACCTATGCTTCTATTTAAGATTTCCTTCTGACTCTTGAAGGACTTGAACCTTCGGCTTCTGCTGAGTCCATTATTACCTACCTGACCGAGTTAAAACCTGGTCCCTCATATGCTAGTGAAAAGTTGACTACGAGATATAACACCTATAGTTCTTTCAAAGTTGGAATACCTTATGAGGCTCGGGAAGACTTAATGCATACAAATTTATGGCCGGAAGGCTGTGTTATTGGTAAATATCGGCCTGCCAGAAATAGGCCCAGTGAAACAAACAGGTCTAAGGACAATTTTTTACGTTCACTCCACTAGGTTTTAGTAAAGAACTATCAAGTCAGTATTGTAAGCCTAAGGTTAACCCTGTATTGCCTAAAGTAAAAGAAACATTTTTGAACATTTGTACAATTAATATACAATCTTTAAGGCATAAATTGCATCAATTAGAAGCAATTTTACTACTGAAACCTAGTGATATTATCTGCATCAATGAACATTGGCTGTTGAAAGAAGAAGCCCCTTTATATGTCCCAGAAGATTATGAGATGGCGGGATCTTTCTGCAGAGAACATCCATATGGTGGTTCGTCTATCTTCGCAAAGAAAGGTATGAACTTCAGAAAAATTGACATTTCTGCTTTTTGTGCTACTTCTGTTTTTGAGGCCGTGGCTACGATTTTTTATGATGTTAATGCTATATTATTATGTGTATACCGTACTCCTGATTCTAATTTTAAGCAGTTTATTCAGAATGTTTTAAATGTTTTAACCAATAAGCCATATTGTACTAAGTACTTCATTCTAACAGGAGATCATAATGTTGATATATTGAAAACTGATGAATCCGAAACACAAGAATATCTAAACTTGCTAAGATCTTTTGATATATTCTGCTCAAACCATGCTCCTACTAGGCTAAAGGCATGTCTGGATAACATAGTTACAAATGTAGCTGCTGATTTCTTAGATGTTTCCCTCTTGGAACCAGATATTATCTCTGACCATGCTGAGGTGTGGGTAAAATGGAAACTAATGAATGAATCACATTCAGTTAAAGGTGAGAGCCAACCTTCAGTTAAGCGTCTGAAACGATTGTGTTCAGAGGAAAGGATGCTTAATTTTAAGGAATGTTTAGCAGGTAACGACTGGAGTAATCTATATGGTAGTATAAATGCAAATGACGCTGCTGATAATTTAATAAATGTTTTGACTATGTACTATAATATTTGTTGTCCTAAAGTAGCTGTAAATAATAAACAGAAATTAGCTGTAGGTCTTAAATGGTTTACACCAGAACTGAATAAAATGAGAAGCCACTTGTTAGCCCTAAGAGATAAATGGAAGCATACCAAAATGTTAGAAGACAAAGAGAGTTTTAAGTGTTTAAAAAAAGTTTATAACTTAGCCATCAGTAAGGCTAAGAAATCAGCCAGTGATAAGTATATTGCCAATGCAAAAAATCTATGCAAAGCTGCTTGGACAGTTGCTAAGAAGGAATGTAAGCTAGAAGTAGTAACAAAACCTCAAATACCTATTTGTCCAGATATATTTAATACTTATTTTGTAAACGTCTCTGCAAATGTCATGAAGGGCAAAGACCCAAATGTTAATAGTGTAGCCTACTCTAAATACCTAAACAATTGTAACTTTGTAACAGTAGATGACAATAACAATAAATTTCAATGGGAACTTGTTGAAGAAAAAACTGTGGAGGCTGTTGTTGGTAAAATGAGTAATTCCCGTAGCGAAGATGTGTATGGTATTTCAAACTGTGTAATTAAAAATATAATATGTTTAATTTTAGAACCTCTGACCTATCTCATTAATTTAATTCTTGCCCAAGGTTGTTTTCCAGATTGCCTGAAGACATCTAAAGTTACCCCTATTTATAAGAAAGGTGATAAAGAAAACCCTGAAAATTATAGACCTATTACCATTGTTCCTATTTTAAGTAAAATTGTAGAATCTTGTTTAGTTACTCAACTTTATAAATACTTTGTGGATAATAATTTGTTGTATAGTTACCAATTTGGTTTCAGGCCTAAGCACTCTACGGTGGATGCTGTAGAATCTGTCGTAAATCACATTTTGAATAGTTTTGAGAGCAAGTGTTTTGTGAGTTCTAGCCTTTTAGATTTAAGTAAAGCCTTCGACACTGTATCACATGTTATTCTATGTAAGAAGTTAGACTTTTATGGGGTTGGAAATATGGAGTTGAAGCTTAATGAAAGTTACCTTAGTAATAGAAAACAATTTGTTAGTTTAGATAATAGGGTTTCAAACTTTGCAAATATACATGCCGGAGTGCCACAAGGATCCGTACTTAGACCTTTTTTGTTTTTAGTTTTTGTGAATGACTTCAGCTGTAATAGCACTGCCATGTCAATACTGTACGCTGATGATACAACCCTTGTTCATTCTGATCTTAATCTGGAAAATGTTTTGACAAAACGGAATAGAGCTTTGGCACAGGCCCAAGAGTGGTTCTCAGCAAATAACCTAGTTTTAAACAATGACAAAACCGTACATATTTTATTTTCTTTGAAAAATGTGATAGATATTAACTGTGATGAAGATTTATTTAAACCTGTTAATTTACTAGGTATCTATTTAGATAGTAAACTCTCATGGGATGTACATGTAAATAGTCTATGTAAAAAGCTGTCAAGAGTAGTGTGTCTACTGCGAAAACTGAAAACATGTGTCAGTGAAGATGTGTTGCTTATGACCTACTTTGGTCTATTCCACACACATCAATTGTATGGAATAAAGCTCTGGGGCAACTCACCCTCTGCCATAGATGCTTTCATATGGCAGAAAAAGGCTCTCAGAGTTATGGCTGGGCTAGATTCTTCAGACTCTTGTAGAACAATTTTTCCACTATTTAATATAATGACCCTTGCTTGTATTTACATCCACAGCAATCTTATTTTTGTAAAATCTAATTTAGAAACTTTTAATCAACAGTTATCAGTTCATGATCATGACACAAGAAATAGAGGTAATCTTGTTAAACCTAATATTAGACTGCACAAGTACTTTAAGAGCCATAAATACCAACAACTGTTCTTCAATAAACTGCCAGAGATTGTGAGGCTGTTGCCAATTAAGAAATTTAATGCTGTAATTACAAAATGGTTAAAAAGTAAGGCTTTCTACACTGTAGATGAATTTTTAGACGCTATTACTGATTGTATTATAGACTGGCTGTGATGTATTTTTGCACTGTCGATGCCTATTGTAACGTTCTGTTGTTTAATGGCAAATAAATATTCTTGGTTCTTGATTCTTGATTCTTGATTCTTGACTCCTTGCGGGACGTCCCAATGATATGACAGAAAACTGATATTTCCTAAAAAAAGTAGATTTTAGGTGTGGTGTTGATGTATCAAATCTTATTGATTTATCTGTTGTCGTTTAGAAAATATTTAACTGTCTTCGGACTTTATTACCACCCTGTATCTATAAGTATAAAAGTGGATGTTTATATATATATGTTTGGCAGTGATAAACTCAGACACCGCTGAACCGATTGCCACGAAACTTGGTACATACGTGTAGAATTTCATGGAATAGGTTTATACACCATCAATTTCGTGATCCGTCCAATCGGCTCCACCCCAGTGGCTCTGGAGTTTCCCATGTTAACCTTATGAGAAATGGAATTAATGAATCTTAACAGCTGTTTCAATTAAACAAGTTGGTTCTGTTCTATGATGTTCAATAGCATTAAAGTTACAAGGATTACCAACAGGGTGCAGCACTATTATTTCTTTTACATTTATGACAACAGCTAATTTGCAACCAAAAGGTGAGTGAAGATGGCGAACGAACTTCAACCTGGAGACGAGTTAGCGTAGTGAACGAGATAACCTGAAGGCAAGTGAGCGCAGCGAACGAGCTCCAACCTAAAGGTGAGTGAGCGTAGCGAACGAACTTCAACCAGGACGTGATTGAGCCATGCGAACGAGATCATCTTGAAAATTAAGAAGTTAAACGGGACAAAGCCCGCGGGTTACAGCTAGAAATATATAAACACATATGTATAATCTTATTTAACAAATAAACAACCTTAAGCAACAGTAATAGTAGTTTACGCAACGATTGCGTTAAGTTAGTCTTTACGACACGAGTAGAAAATTTAAGGCACGAGCCTTGGCGTGTGCCTTAAAAACTTCTACGAGTGTCGTAAAGACTATTAACGCGAGATGCGTACACTACCTACTTTACCTACGACAGTTTTTTAATTACTAAAAATCACTACTCATTACTTCTTAGAGAGGTTATGTTTTCGTTTATTGTCATTGCCACTTAAAGTGATGCAACGACTTGTATAATCAGCTGGTTTCATGTAATTACGTGTTTATAAAACAATTCCTTTCCTTTTTTCAGGGAATAGGTTCTGCTAGCAGCATTCTTACCATAATTAATGTATCAGGTACTATTAAGAAAGTATTGCATTTTTTGGACAACTGATAAATATAGTGAAACAGTTAATTTACAGTTACATCTCAGCATCGAATATGTGGTCCACAACGAGTTTGGTGAAAAAGTGGTTGAGAGTTTTTCAAAATAAACCAGAAGCACATTTTCAATTATCAATTTAACCTTATTTTGTTTCGTCCATTTAATGAATTGCTGGTATGTAATTTCATACCTTTGTTTCGAGTTTGGTGGCAAAAGATGAGCAAACACAGTTTGTGCTCTCATTTCCATCTCGTCAACTTCACTTTTACTAACTGTAATTTTTTAATCAGTTCAATCCACCTCCCTTTAAATTCCACCAACTTAGGTTAAGAATACACGAGTATCAACAGGAACAAGTCGGATCAACAATTATTAAAATTGTCAACTGATCAGCTGATTAGTTGACGTTCGAAGTATTACAATTTACTTCTTTTCTCTCAATCCTTGAACCTCATTGGTCCATTACCCGTGTTGTTATGAGAAAAACTATGCTCTTATGAAAGTAAACAGCTGTTAAGTGAAAGTTAGGTGTTGCTGGCCATGCCAGCTGTCATCGTCATTTGGGGACCGAGCATGTTTTTACATCCCTAGGGCCGCAAAATCAGCTGCCCGCTTGCATATTAAATACACAAACAATATCCATAGCATTGCAATAGAATTGTTTCATTTTCGCCGTTGCCTAGCAACTGTTTATTGTTATTTACTAGCGTCTAGATACTCAGAGCAACGAGTCGGCTCACCGGAGCAACAGTCGGAGTGGGGAGTGGTGGGGAAACGATGACGTCATTACTTAATACAAACCTTCACCGTGGATAGCGCTCTTAGCGAAAGCTCTAGCTGTCAAGCTAGGCTGTCTGCTAGCCCTGTCATGTGGCGAGTCCCGAGTTTGGTAAACCAAATGAAAATAGCAAATTGACTTTTAGGATTGGTTGGAATAAACTAAGAATGATTGTTGATGTCATCTCAGGCAAATTTTTGTTTGGGAGTTGAATATTAAATTTTGCCATTAATAAATCAGCACCATTGCAGTTTTTCGGTCAAACCTTGTTTTCAATGCGTACAGTAGTCTTATCTTATAAGGAATCATAATTATAGAAATAATAACATATTATAGCTGTCAAATAACTTAATGGCAGGCTATTTTTAAATAATTACTAGCGTCTTAATTCTCAGATTTATCTTACGATTAACTATTTTTAGTAATTGAAGTTATTAGGTTGAAGAACTCATGATTAACCAACCCTTCACAGATTTGTCCTCTCACAGTACCGGTATGCCCAAGCTGTTGATTCAAAATTAATAATGTATTTAAAACTATTTAAGATTAGATAATCAAAATAGATTCAATTAAATCTGCAACTGCTCAAATTTTGATGTAAATAAGTCCTAGTTAAATGTTGAAATGAATTCTATGATATCTGTAGGCCAACTGGTTTACCAACCGTAGCCAAGTTTAGTGTTTGTCATATCACCTTTTATAACATACAGCTATCCTATATTGACCATGATGAGCTTATACCTCCTCCAGAAAATAAAGTTTTAATCCATGAATATAATTAAATTATAGAATATTTACAGTCCAATTCTTTTAGACTGATAGAAAAATCAGTAAAGTCGAGATCACGAACAACTTAAATAGGCCTATATCTTTTCGCACACAGCCCTTCACAACCCAAAAGAAGTAGGTTTTAGGGGTAAATAATGAATGTAGTTAATACTTAAACAACATTTTATTTATATGTTTTATATTACATGTATGTACAAGACTTAGCCTCTGCCTATTGTTGAAAGTAAGGTACAATTTGTTTTTAGTTGTAATGTTTTTCTAACTAAATGGTTGTGACCACATATACCTTTATATAAACAACATAATAATTACATTTTTAATAGGTCAATAGGTCTATGTTAATTGCAAATGTTCATTTCCTATGTATTGAACTTAAGACCTGCCCTCTGGTCTAAGATTCATTTCATTCAGACCTGATTCAAACATTTGTAGTGAATTTGCAGCAATGCGAAGCTAAATGTAATGCCGTGAGCGCTTCTAAAAATGGATGCGACCACATATATCTTAATAAAAAACATAACAAAATACAATTCTAACAAGCCAATATCTCTAAAAATGTCCCATGTAATGAGCCTAACATGGTATTGATTCAAACTGTTTGTTATAGACTCACAGCTGTGCAAAGTGATGAAATACCATACCGTGAGCGCTTTTAAAAATGGAAGCGACCCTATAACCCTTTGTAATTACCAAAATGATTACAATAAAAACTGTCTCATTACTTTAAACTAACCCAAAATATGAATATTCCCGTTATAAAGATTAAGCCCCGCCCACTGGACCAACATTCATGTCTGCAATTGTTAATGCGAACACTTCTGAGAAATATGAATGAATTAGTATATTATAAAAATTATTTGTACGGTTCTATAAGTTGATGTGACCACATAAACCTTATTAATTAACGATATCGTTATAATAAAAACTCTCTAATAACTTTCAACCAACCGAAAATGTGCATGTCACAGGTACAAAGCCTAAGCCCCGCCCATTGAACTAAGATTCATGTCTGCAACAGATATGATGCATACACTTCTAATTAAAAAAACATGTTTTTCTAACAAGTAAAACTTATTTGTATGCAGATGATACAACATGTTTTAATATTAATCCCAACCTTAAACAATCTTTAACAAGCCTCTATTTGGTTTGAATCTAATGGCTTCCTCTTAAATGAAGATAAAACTCAAAACAATTGCGGCTCCCTCGGAAACCTTATTTTTTAACATACTAGAATTATTCATGGCTTTTACAAAGGAAGCCAATTATGTTATTGTTTACAATGTTATATGGTATAGATACAACCTGACGCTTTAAAACTAAGCTAAGTTTAGCAAATTCATTTGATAGGGTTATGAATTGCAATTAAGTTGGTTAAAGATTGGATCAGCATGTAGCGTGTCACCTGTCGATAAATGTTGCAAATTGACAAATGCCAAAGCCTACACTTGCTTTATAGGCTAATCTATCAATATAATTCAGCATTGTACATATACTTTAGTACCTTTTGTGTACATAAGATGAGGATTTATTAAGTGTCAAGAGATTAATTTTTGTCTTAAAATGCACCTAACTAACATTTTAGTGTAATGTAAGCTATTGTTTATGGCTAAAGTTCAATATAATCCACCCTAATAAAAATTGCTTTATAATGTGTCCCCTTAAGCTGAGTTATCCTAGGCGCGGAAGCGGGAACGCGGAAAAGATGCTGATAATTTAAAAGAGATATAAGAAAAAAATCTAATGAAGGTTTACTAGTAAATTAAAAATAGTTCTGTTCATAAAATAAAATTATAAATAGCCTATGCCTCAAATTCTAACAAAAGATGTAGGCCTACATATTTGAAAAAGTCTGTGCTACTGGTGGGTTAAATTCCGCTTTCCCACAGGGCGCAGTGGTGGGGGGTTTTGGTCCTCCAGAGAAACGTCCTCTTGTAGTTAACGTATATAAAAAATAACAATCTCTATAGTAACAGTGTCGGTGCAAAATGAAGAATTAATGAAGCAGATTAAATGCTATTTCATCTCTCTTCCTCTTGGATATCTTCTTGTTATTGAACTTTTGAGATTTTCTGTTCACTTTCTTAGTGGAAGTAAATCTCCTTTGTTGGATGATATTTGCATTTGCTGGTGACACAGAGCTGGTGATCTGCAAAGTAAGACAATCAGATTATTACTTTCGTTAGGTCAGTTACGTTACTAATTATTTGCTAAACCCGTTCTTCGTGTAGGGTTGAAAGCATTGAATAGTGAATGGAATTACCATTTAGGCCCAGTTGAAATAGTTGGTTTATTAATTATTAGCTATAACGTATCGATCAGTGAAGCAATATACCATTTTGGAAAATTGAATAAGTCAACATAAATAATCCATTTGCATTATGAGGGTAAATAAATACCTTTTTACGTATTAACCCATGAGGTAAACTTTAATAATCTAAGCAGTAAAGAATCTTCTGAGGTATGAGTATTTACAATTTGAAGGTAGCCTACCTTTTCAGGTAACTTAATATTTCAGAATATTTATCCCAGATTTAAAGTTTAAACAAAATTTGTGCACCTGTTATTTTTACTTAACTGAATCATGGACATTTCAAATTCTTACCCTTTACATAAATATGCAGTACTAACATGTATCAAAGCTTGTTTAAAAATTTGCAGCCTTTAGAAAATTAAGGACTATTATGAGATACCTTTAGAGTTGATGTGGAAGTTGAAGGTAAATTCATAGCATCAACTGTGGTAGACATTTTCTTCAACTCTTGCAAAATGTAGATCCCTTGATCCATGTTTGTCACTCTTCTTGTGATATTTTCGACTTCATCTGCAATTTTCTTCTTGATGTTTTCAAGAGATAAGTTAGGCTCGACTGGTTGGCTTACTTCTTCCAACAAGTTGCTCTCCTCTTCGACAAAATCAAAATTAATTTCCATGTTACCACAATCATAATTGGTGTTTTCTCTTTCTTTCGGTAATGTGCATGCCACAGCATGGATATGCTTACACATATTATTTTTGATACAACTGTCAGGACATGAACAAACAAACTCGTGAAAACAAGAATCACAATGGTCACATAACAGCTGACATGTATTACACATTTTTATACGTGTCACTGAATATATTTCAGTCTGTTCTGAAGAACAAACTTGCCATTTGTTGCATCCAACATTCACTATCTTTTCCTTAGGGATCGTCAGACTTCGTTTATGGTTTTTCCTAAGCAATTGCAATTTCCTTACTAGTTTCCCTCTGTTCAGCTTTATTATGAGGTCAAAAACTTTATCTTTCAGCAGATTTAAGATTGCACAGAGAGTTTTATCAAGTCTGCGTATTTTCTTACCCCTTAAATAACAATATTTAAGAACTTTGTTGAAGTTCTCAATTGACATGTTGGTATTGATTCCAACATGCAATCTGTAGCAGTACGCCCAATACTTAAATCTTTCATTAGCAACGTACTCCTTTTCGAAATAATTAGAAAAATCTAAAAGATCGACATCGCTTTTTAAAACTTCCATTGTTTTTGGAAGGATTTTTTCAAAAGTGTTAAGATCAAATTCATAAATTAAGGTTTGTAAAAGTCCTTCTACATATTTTCGCTTTTCCGTATTTTTCACTTTTTGCACGATCTGCTTACGCCAGGCTCTTAACACATGCCATGTACAAAATAGCCTGTGTTTTGCGGGACACATGACTTCTCTCCATGCCGTGTAAAAAGTTTCATCCATGTCCGACATAAAAGCATTTGTGTCAATTTGCCCCACTTCAGATTTTATTTCGTTGAAAAACAATTTCATCACTTCTTTATCGCTTTTGTTTGTAAACATGAACGCTACTGGGAAACCTTCCCTGGTTTCATCCAAAGTTAGAAGGGTAAACAATTGAAAGTCATAATTATTGAGCCCATGAGTGCCATCAATACAAACAGTGTGCTGGCCAAATTTTTTTAGCATTGCATGTTGGGTTTTTGTCATGAATATTAAAAGAAAATCATCTTTTGAGAGATATGGGAAGTCTTCACTTTCTTCACCCTGAGCTTTATATTTAATTCTTGAAATATAACTTGAGTTGGTCAGTTCTTGGACCCAAGCTGCAATGCTAACAGGATCAAAAGGGTGTTTTATAGAATCTGAATGCAGATTGAAGCTGCTTTCTATGTTTATGATATCTTTTTTGTTTGTTAGATGAATTCTTTGTAGTTCAAAATCTGATATTGATCCTCTGATAGATTTTAAGATTTCTTCATGTGGTTTTTTGTTGGCTAATTGAAGGGCTATTGACCTTCTCTCTTCACGAGATAGTCTGATGTGTCTCAGCTCATTCCTATGTCCAAAATGTGATGAGACATGGTGTACGAGGACTTCATTTTTCTTGATTCTGACAGTCAAATTTGATGGACAGTATCCATTTATTTTGCACGATCCTGACAATTTGATGTGTCGTTTTGTATGACCTCGTGATCTGTGGTAGCCACATCTGTGGCACTGGTAATAGGCTACAGTTTCATTAGAAAAACGTTTCACATATGATGCCGTGGAAGCCTTTTCTAGGTCAATTTTCCAAATATTGAACTCTTCAATAGAGTTAAACTTATGTCTTCTAGTTCGAATCGGGACATTGTGAATTTTTTCAAAATGCTCGTGGATCTCTTTTTTTGATTTCTGTGTGGAAATGTAAGGACATGCAGGGCATTTTCTTTTAATATAAAAAAATGGTATGTCATTACTGTGGAACTTTCTTTTATGATAATTAAGATTTTTCTTGTGAGAAAAGCTGGCTGTACATTCTTGACATTCATACTTCCGTGACGTTGTAGGTTGGATCAACTGGTTTTCGTGTTTTCTTGAAAAGTGGCGCTTTAAATTGATTTGATAAGCAGTTTGAAAAGTGCATGAGGAGCATTTGAATTTCTTTTGTCGTTTGACCTCAGAGAGCAAATGTACACTGTTTATATGATGATCTAAATTTCTTTTCTCAACATAGCTTTTGTCACAGATTGCACAAACAAATCTTTTTTCTTTCAAATCCTGTAAAAGGTCCCCAGCCGAGTTCCTTTTATGTACAGTTTTTAAGTGTCTTTGCCAGTTATATTTGGTCTTAAATTCTTTATCGCAGAACTGACATTTAAAAGTGGATGTTGCTGCGCTCATCTGAAACAAATTTCATAAAATTATTGCATTTATAATTATATAATATGAGGTAAAGGAATATTTTATTGAACATCGGAGTTAGTAAATTATGTCTTTCACGCTATGACTTGAGATGTATATTTTTAGTCAAACTTCATGTTTATAGCCCCTGGAATGTTATATTAGACAATAGGCCTAGTAGGTTTTTACGTACCTCCGTCAAATAGTCCAATGATAAAGATTGCTTGGATTGCAGTAGCTTACATGTTTTGTTGCAAACAGAGACGTAGCAAGGTATTGTTTGCAGAGGCCCCTGCTGAGGGCGCAGGAAGCATATTGGTGCAAAATTGGCTTTTAAATAATTGTAAGAATTATTAAAACAACAACATTATTTAAAATTAAAACATTATTTAACATTAACATTATTTAAAATTATTTAAAACAACATTATTAGAACTGTTCCCGTATATAAAAAGGGCCCTAAAAAAGATCTTTCTAGCTATAGACCAGTGTCTTTGATACCTGTTTTAGGTAAAGTGTTTGAGGCTGTGATGTTGCAGCAGCTGAGTAACCACTTTGAGGAGCACAATCTCCTTGTTCCTGCCCAGCATGGCTTTCGGAGGGGTTTGTCGACTGTTTCGGCAGTTGACTCCCTTGTGAGGGTCATACTGGAGGCATTTGAAAGCAAATCTTCTGTTTCTGTTTTGCTGTGCGATTTGTCTCGAGCATTTGATTGTATACCACATGATGTTTTACTTAAAAAACTACAAAAATATGGGTTTGGCGAGAGTGCCCTCAAGGTGGTCAATTCATATCTTGCAGATAGATTCCAAATTGTAAGTTGGTCAGGTGTTCATTCAGGCGCCCTGCCAGTCAAACACGGGGTGCCCCAGGGCTCAGTACTGGGGCCTTTTTTGTTCATTATAGCAATGAATGACCTCTGTTTTTCTGTTTCAAACGATGTACTGCTCTATGCTGATGACACAACCTTGTTTGCAAAGCACATTGATCCTGTAATTGCCAGTAACTCCGCAAAAAGATTGTTTAACATAGCTTCTGAATGGTTTTCAGGGAACAAATTGGCTCTTAATGACAAGAAAACCCAAGAAATAATGTTTAGCTTAAGTAAAACTAATTCTGTTTGTGACTCTGTCAAACTCTTGGGCTTTACTTTGGACTCTGAGCTTGTGTGGGATGAACATGTCAACGCCCTATGTACTAAACTTAACAGAGTAATTTGTCTTTTGAGGAAATTAACATCTGAATTGCCTCCTGACTTTGTGAGACTAGCATTTTTCTCTTTTTTTCAGTCACACGTTGTGTATGGAACCAGGCTTTGGGGTCACTCCCCACAGGTTCAGAAGGTCCTCTTGCTACAAAAAAGAGCAATTCGTGTGATGTGTAATTTGCCTTTTAGAGCACATTGTAGAACATTTTTTGTTGATATGCAGATCATGAGTGTCATCAATGTATATATTTACCAGTGCTTAGAAGCTATCAAATCGATGGAAAATGATCTTATTTTCAATAGAGACATCCATCCGTATAGCACTAGAACTTGTAATGATGTACATACTCCTAGCAACAGGCTAAGTAAAAGTCAAAAGTGTTTCCCTGTTTCAGGTTTCAAATTTTTCAATGCTCTGCCTGTTACCATTAGAAACTTGCCAAAATTGAAGTTTATGAAAGTGTTAAAGAATTGGCTGATAACAAATCCTTTTTATAAATTTGACGAGTATTTTGAGGCTTTGAAGGGTTAAAATATCATGTAGTGCATGGACCCGATGATAAAAAAAGGTATGCCTAATTTTTATTTACCTTTGCATGGTTTGCTGTTTTGATTTGCAGTTTTGTTTGGTTTGTTTTCCTTTTTATATTTAGTTTTATTGAATTTTTATTGTACTTTGACGTAGCCTATTGTACAAACTTAATGGCCTAATAAAATCTTTGAATCTTTGAATCTTTGGAACGCCTTTACCACAACAATACAATGATCAGCCATCGGTGGTCGTGGTGTAGTGGATATGGTGCTCGGCTGATATGCAAGAGGTCCAGGGTTCAAATCCCATTAGTGACTTTAACTATTTGTCGAAGATTTTGCATTGAATACCATTTCTTCTTAACTGTACATCTTTTATTAGAATTTTTGGCATTTATAATTTTTTTTATAGAGAAAGAATTTAACCTTAATTCGATTTTTTCATTATCAGCAAGTTTGGTTGGTTAGGTTAGGTTATGACAGTAATTGCCGGACGTCTAATCCACGTCGGGTTACCGGACGTGTATGCTTTGCCTAATGAAAAACCCGGTTGCTTTAACTTACCTTGGCATTGGAAAATCCATCTGACATCAGTTTCAGTTATAATTTGAATGATATTGATAAAATAGTAAAATTACAAAAATAAACCACTTTTGCTTGAGTCATTTCGTCATTTATTTGTGAGTTTTATTTATTAACAGTAACGGTGAAAATTCTGAAACAAAATACAGAATACAGAGTGATATCATAGATAAAACATACTCCGTTGCTTAGTCTATGATGATATGCAACATTTATCTAAACTAACTGTGCATTTGGTTTCTTTATTATTGGTGTTCTAATCATTAGTTTAGGAATCTTTTACATAAACAACCTCGGTGGTAGATAGCCTAAGTTACAAGTTTAAAAATCCAGCTGCAAAGCAATAAACTAGAATTCAATGAAAAATCTGTTGCGTTAACTCACCTTGGCGTTGGAAAATCCATTTGACGGATCTGACATCAGTTTTAGTTAGAATTTGAATGATGATATTGATAAAAGGACAATACAATTACAAAAGTAAACCACTCTTGTCTTAGGTCCGTTCTTTTCTTTATGCGCAGTTAACTTTAGGTAAAGCAGGAGCAGACGACAGACGAACTTGAAGCTACCAGTAGTGGTGAAAGCTGGAAGTAAGCGATGACGTCACCGTTCGAGCTACCCATGGTAAATGCTTGCACTAAGTAATGGCGTCATCGTTTCCTCACCGCTCCCCACCACGTCTGTTGCTCCGGTGAGCCGACTCGTTGCTCTGAGTATCTAGACGCTAGTTTGTTATTTTTGCTGATTCCTGAAATTGCTTCTTCACATAACCTTAAAGTTGCGTTGACTATTAGTGTGCATTAATTATTATTGTGAATAGTAGTAGTGTGGTGAAAAATAGTGTTTGTACCACGGACCAAAAATGGGTTTTCAGCTCTCGATCGTTTTAAGTTTGAGTCGGCAAAACCTCATTTCCGGCCCTAGGTACGAAATATACTATTGTATATTATTCTATATATGAATAAAAGTGTATGTTGATAGCTATTATGGCGGTGTTTGAGGTAAGAGGTGAATTTAAATGTAAGGCGAGCGAATTATAGCCTCTGCAGACTAAAATGCAGCGTATAAATCAAGGTCTTTGAGTGGCTGATGACTGTAGGACGTTACAGTCATCAGCCACTCACAGACCTTGCTTCTTTACGCAGCTTTTATACTATTTCTAATAATTTTTTTATCCGCTATCTAAATTGCTTACTAACTTTATGTGTTTGTTAGTACCTACCATGACTTAAATTTTTTTCGCATAAACTCTTAGTTTCCATTCCACACAATAATTCTCAGGGGGCGCTGAGTATTCAGCCTAAAGGAACTGCCTTTATTCACTTGTTTCTTTAAAAATTCAATTTTCAGGATGGCGTACCACCCTGATTGCTCCGGATAGTTTCACTTAAGGATAAGTAGGGTGCTGGGCGTAAACAAAGCCAGATAACTACTGTTTAGTTGTACAACAGCGGTAGAGATTGCGCATGCTCGGCGCGGCGCCGCGGCGCTAGTTCTCAGTCGCGCGACGACCGTCATTGCCGCGGTGCAGCCACCTGCGTCACCGTCACACGTTAACTACTTTCTGAGTTTAAAAACAAGAGACGTTTCAGTTCCCACCCAGGCACAAATATATCGCTCGGCTCCTGTAAGTGTTTTTTCTATAATGCATCACTATTGTAGTATTTCCTCATACAACACAGTCTTTGGAATTACTTAGCTATTCGGTAGATGAATTATAAAAAAAGATTGTATGGAAAGACGTATATTGTTTGATAAACTACTGCAAAGGTGGTTGATTGAAAACAATTAATAAACATCTTAGAAATGTTTAACAATCGATTGTTGATATTAACCTCGAGACAAGTAGCCTAACTTATGTTGGAATTTAACGGAACTTGAAAAATGATAGTAGTACACTACTGTAGTTTCGCGCCTAGCATATTTTCTAATTTTCCAAGAAAACAGATGGCCAAAATCGTAAATCATGGACACATAAATATTAAATATTTTTTGGTGAGTCTGCTTTTTGTATACTATATTTGGTTGTGACAAGTTGTCAAATAAAAGAAACCAAGACGGAAAAAGCTTTGGACATATCTTGTTTGGTGAGAAGAGGCAGTTGCACATGGATCAATTGAAGATAAAATGCTATATAAACAGTTATTTTCAGTACGATTAAAATAATTAATTGAATGTTGATTTTGCAATTAGGTATTTAAAAGTACGTTCTACGAGCGTTAGAATATATTTTATTTTGACACGCATGTAAGAACAGAGATTTCTGTATAATGATAATTTTAAAATCTCTGATAGTTAAATCTTTTGAGTTTTACTGATTATAACAGGAATTTAGGTGATACGATTCTTAACTTTGTAAACTTTTGGTGTTTACCTCCACCCCTAAAGCCTCTACAGATGTTACCATGTTACTGTGGAAGAAAATCTAATAGAATATTAAAACGGCTTTATTAGGGTTTTCTGGTTGACGATAAAGATGTACGCTTTTACGCAGATCAATACGATTCTAGTGTATCTTGGGCTCAGAATTGTATAACTATCCACTACCAATACCATACTGTGAATTCCTTTTAGCTGTATTAAAATAGAAATAGCATTAACAATATTTAAAAAATATCATGTTTGACTTATTATGAAATTAGTATAAACAATAATGTTGACAAGACTATCCCTTAATAGTGAGTTGTGAGCTAGGTAGTTGTTTTGTTTGAATTTTCTATTACCTTGTCAATGTGTTTGTTTTGATATAATTATTTTTAAACATGCTCAGCTAGGAAATAAACTTCTATGAAAGTTGTTTTAAATTGATATTTGCGTGACCAAAAGCCTTAAAAGTTAAATAATGATGGCTGATGGACCTTTGATTAAGAAATTAACATATTATGGAATTCATCAGGTCTATGCAGAAATACATTTGACATGCATATAATATAGTGTTTCTCATCTTTCACACTTATTGCCAGGTATGACAAAATGTATATTGTTTATATTTGTAAACATTTGAGTGAAGCAGAAGCAGTTCAAAATATTTTACAACAAAACTGTAAGATGTATGAAAGGCCTTTCTGTACAGGCACGATTTGAACGAATGTGGCAATGATCCAATCTCATAAATATGAATGGACTAATGAAGTCAATCTTCCTGTACCATACTGTGCTAGGAAAATGTTTCCCATACAACTCAAACTAAAAACTTTAGCGTTTTAGCATTAATTAAGGATGTTTAATACAGTGTCCTATCTTAAGAGGAGATACCTGTATACATAGTAATATTAGTTTAGTTAATGTAATGCCAGATGTTGAAAGGGTAATATTTGTATTAGTCTAATGAGTTTGCTTATGTGGTTTTGTTGGCGACTAAATTATCTCTCTCGAACCATTAATAGATTTGATTATACGTCAAATGAAAATGTTATCGAAATAATCTTTGTGCCGTGGGGTAATCCCACCGCTATCCTTCTAACCTCTATCCTAAATTCAATTGGGCAGTGATTTATTGTTTTTGATTATGTAATCAGCGTTTAAAAGTTAACTCATAGTTATAAGCGTTATTCTTTACTAGAGACAATTGAGTATTATATCTATTTTGACTTCATTATTAGTTGCATTAATTAAATACTACCGTCACAGCAAACCTGCAGACTAGGTGAATTTTCATTTGTCTGATAAGATTTTTACTAAAATACTTATCCATAATAATCATTGCATTTAACATATGGACCAACACGATCCGGGTGACATTTAATTGCGAAGCATTTGTTTTGGCTTGAAACTGTCAGATACTGTATTTGCGAGGGTTTATATAATAATATTGCCAGCATATCTGAAAATATGCAAACCAACTGCTGTTCTTAAAATAAGAAGGTTTCAACTGACTACGATAAGATCCCCGTGCGTAGAACTGGCACACAGCTAGTCGTAAATTAATTAATTAATTAAAGTATGCATTTATTTCCAAGTTTACACTAACTACACATGCACCACATAAGAATGAAATATCAAGGTGACATGAATACTTTAAGAAAACATATCATAAATATCCTTCAGAAACTTGTTCAGTGGGCTTAGGGTGTTAACATACCAAAAGTCCTGACTCCTAGGTGGTGAGCCAGGGGGTGAAGGGATGAAAGGGGGGGGGGGGTTAAAGGTACGCATTTCGGGTTTTTCGATTATATCTCGAAAACTACCAACTTTTTGTACTACTATACTACACTATACTATACTAAATAATAAAATTGAAGAAGATTAAATTTTCTACAAGAAAAGTATATAATGTGTTTATTTTGGTTAAACAATTTATGAGTTATTACTAATTTAATTAATATCTTATTAAAATACTCCTTCCATAAAAAATGCATGTAAATTATTATGCACAATGGGGCACATCCTATCCGCCCAAAGGAAATATAACCGATATTCTGGAAATCTTGGTAAAATTTCCAGCAAATTGACACTTTAATCATTTTTTTTTATTAAAGCGAGGGTGACCGTTTGAAAACGGGATGATTTGAGGTTTTTTTTATAATTCTTAATAAAAAACACCAAAACACGACATTTTTGTTACATCGCCCTCGCCTTAATTTTGGATAAATTTTTATGATTAAATTGTCAAATTACTGGAAATTTTGTCAATATTTCCAGAATATCGGTTATATTTCCTTTGGACAAATAGGATTCACCCAATTTCGCATACTAATTTACATGTGTTTCTTATGGAAGGAGTATTTTAATAAGATATTAACTAAACAAGTAATAACTCGTAATCTGTTTAGCCAAATTAAACACATTATATACTTTTCTTGAAGAAAATGTAATCTTCTTCAATTTTATAATTTAGTATAGTATACAAAAAGTTTATAGTTTAAAAAAATGCGTACCTTTACCCCCCCCCCCCCTTCGCCCCCTGGCTCACCACCTAGGAGTCAGAACTTTTGGTATGTTAACACCCTAAGCCCCCTGAACAAGTTTCTGAAGGAATCGCTTAGTTAGTTACCTGCTCACGCACTCTACACCCACTTTTGAATCATTCATTGACTGGACTAAGAGTGTTGAAAATAAGCTAACCTGCAGACTAGGTGAATTTTCATTTGTCTGATTAGATTTTTACTAAAATACTGATCCATAACATGGCAGATTTATATTCCAATTAAATAACATTAAATTTAATTACTACTTAGTTTTTCTGCTATGGGTGGAAGTAAAAGTGCGTTTTAAAACTGTGCTCATAGTACAGTATGAAATAAAGACATTTGTCTAATTTAACCAAAATATATTCGTAAACAAGCAAACTAAAGATTTTATTTAATTAGTCCACGCTCCACGTTAATGCCAAATTCTATCACAATCGGACCAAAATTACTTGAGTTATCACGTTCACGGGTACATTCATACATATAAATATATTTGAAGGAATAGTGTTTTTGACCTCTGGAAACATCGAAATCGATAAGTAAATCGGTCCAGGGTCTAAGTCTTACCATGAGACCTACAGTAATAACAACCCTATAGGAAAATTCGGTATTAAAAAAGGATTTTTTCGCAGGGTCTATAAGGAGGATTCTTTCGCGTTTTTAAATCAGTCTAAATTCAGTTAATTTATATTGTTATGAAAACTTAATGCCGTAAAGGTCTGTTGACTAATACCATATTAAACCTAGTATTAAACATACTCCCTTAGGCATATACTGTATCCTTTACGCTCATAAAAATGCATACGTGTTTTTGTTACATACGTACAGTAAATTCAGAAACATATTATACAATCCCAGGTAAATTATGAACAACAAGAATTACTGCATATATAAATGAAAAATAATCAAATGTAGGAGTACTAATTCTTGCATTTTGTTTACTTTTCATACTCATTATTTTACTCCGGCACTAGCCAGAGTAGGCCTGAAGATAAAACTCACTAAACAGAGTAACTGACATGACGAACAAATAAAGAGTAAAATGGCGTTTTCTATTGCATAGTTTTATATGAACATTACCTAAAAATTCAACATTCAGGAAAATCCTAGAACTATATTATTCTTTGACAAATAAACAAACTAGAAATCAACTGAACGAGATTAAATCGACTGCAGAGCTTTCGTTGAAAGCCTATTGTCAGCCGTCCTAGCGTTGGTGATGGGCCTTACTTTATCTCTTTTTAGATTGTATAAAACAACGTTTAATGGTAGTTTACAGTCTTAATTTTATTTAGGAATTTCATTAGACGAACATTTTTGATAATTTTACATTGCATGGTCATAAACTAACCTTGTAGTGTAGAGGTCAGTATAATAATAAATATCTGAAAGTTACTTGGTGGTATAGGCTATATTTGTTGGAAATGTCTGAGTTTCAGTTGATGTTAAATACTTTGAATCATTGTGGCCAAACTTGCAAAGTATTGCCAAATTTAGATGTAGGGGGACGCCTTGAAATACGAATTGTTATACAGAGGAAAATAACATAAATATTTACAAATACATAAATTTGATTGTAATATGTGGAATAAAAAAACAAAACAAAAGAAAAACAATTCGAAAAGTACAATAATATTTTGTAACATTTTTTTAAAGACTTTTTATCTGTCACGAAGTTTACAAAGTAAAAAGTTTCGTGTCAGCATATAAGTGTCATTCCCTTGAGAACAGACTTAATAAGTTATGCTTTAAACAATTTGGTAAGTATTCTTAGGAAGAGCTGTTTTATAACAATGAATACTCATAACATTGGTTGCTAAAATACAGAAGATAGGTTCACTGTTATACATTTGCTGAGTTCAGATACCTTATGAGATGCACCGTTAGGCTGAATGAGAATGTTCGAACGAAAATGTGGTGGCAAAATTATTGTTTCTTTTACTACCTCCAATAATTTGCATAGAAAAATATAAGTTATGATGTAATTTTGTACAAAAGTTAAATCATCAAAGATTTCTTTCATCAATGGATCTATTCAGTTTATAAAATAACTAGCTGTTGTACCCGTGCTTTGCAACGGGAAGAGGACACAAAATAGAAACATTTTGATCTTTATATTTATTGTATAAAATAGTTACACATCCACCAACGCTTTTAGAAACAAAATTCGGCTGCACTTTAGTATCTGTCCTACACTCATTCTAATGAAAAATATCGATATAGTCTAAAGAGTATTCGATATATTAATTCGAATGAGTGTAGAACAGATACTAAAGTGCAGCCCAAAATTCAACCTTTATGGCATTTATAGAAACATTTATGGCTTTTTAATCTCGTAAGTAGTGGAAACTACAGTTTCGGTTTCGATTATGTAATTTTAAATCTTGTGTAGACTGATGTGTGAAAATCTTACCAAATTTTCAAACGAAATTTTTACATACATGATTTACCACCATCTCCCTTATTTTACATTTCTTTTTCATTATTTTAGACATTTTAAATTTCAATCTTGAAGTTGCAAAACTACTGATTATTATTTAATTTAAATGAAAATTGTTTAGGTCAATATTGTTTAAATTAAATCACAAATTCTTCCATCTTTACTCACAATAAAGCTACACTAACATCAGCTGTTATAAACTTTAGAAATATTCTTGTGCCTTATAGTCAACTAGCTGTAACCCGCGGGCTTTGCCCCGTTTAACTTCTTAATTTTCAAGATGATCTCGTTCGCATGGCTCAATCACGTCCTGGTTGAAGTTCGTTCGCTACGCTCACTCACCTTTAGGTTGGAGCTCGTTCGCTACGCTCACTCACCTTTAGGTTGGAGCTCGTTCGCTGCGCTCACTTGCCTTCAGGTTGGCTCGTTCGCTACGCTCACTTGCCTTCAGGTTAGCTCGTTCGCTACGCTAACTCGCCTCCAGGTTGAAGTTCGTTCGCTATGCTCACTCACCTTTTGGTTGCAAATTAGCTGTTGTCATAAATGTAAAAGAAATAATAGTGCTGCATCCTGTTGGTAATCCTTGTAACTTTAATGCTATTGAACATCATAGAACAGAACCAACTTGTTTAATGAAACAGCTGTTAAGATTCATTAATTCCATTTCTCATAAGGTTAACATGGGAAACTCCAGAGCCACTGGGGCGGAGCCCGAGAGTCCGATCTGAATAAAAACAACTTAGTTTTCCTATTTAATGCCTAAAGAATCAGTGTACCAAATTTCAGCCTCCTAGGTAAATGGGAAGTGGGAGAATTAGTGATGAGTGAGTCAGTCAGTGAGGGCTTTGCCTTTTATATATATAGATAATCTTTTGACTCTTACACTGATCACGTTGTATAAATCTCTGGTACGCCTTTTGATGGATTGTAGATATGTAATATGGTCACTACACCAGCTGAATCACATGTAGAGAATTCAGAGATGTTTTGTTAGGAAGCTTTGTCCTAGACTGGTACTCACTCCAGAGAAGACGCCTTCAAATGGTAAGATTTACCCTGTTTAGATAATGACTAATTGGAATTACCGGAACTAGTAAAACATATTGAAACCACCAAATCAAGAGGCACAAGATCGAAGCCAGTCTTTAGGAGACGATATTTTCCCTACAACTTCATACCACAGTGGACTATCTCTTTTCCAGAGAAATGGCAGTGTATCAGCTATCCATCTAGACTCTTCAAAGAAAATGAAGCCACATAAAGGAAAAAAAGATAGTTTGTTCATTTAACCATTTCATCTGACCATGTCTGTGTTAAGCCATTATATTTTCATAATTGATAAAAAACAGGATCTCTAAAATGTCTTTGTTGCTATCCTAGAATTTTGTTATTGTTATTCTTTGCTGACCCCTATTATTTTTTATCTATACATACAAATAAAATAACAGTTTTGTCTGAACATTGCGTAGAATCATTAAGTTGTAGGTTATTTTTTTGTATCATAGCCTAAAAAAGCCGAAACGAGTCCTAAGTCAATTTCTTTCTATCTATCATCGTGTCTGTAACGCCAAATTACCAAATTTACGTGGCCTACTCCGAGACTATAGAGTCCCTATCAAGATTCAAATTATTTTAATGTACTCACTGGATTGGTGAGAGTATCTTTAGCCATTAAAATATGGTCTCACTACTTTGTAAATTTAATAATAGATGCTCAAAACGCAAATTTTGTGGGATTTTTGTCAAGTTTTCTCCCAATGTTTACCACATACGTTATTTATGAAATACGGAAATACTAATCAACCGTTTGGAAAGTACGCCATCTATGAAATAACGAACAGCTGTTTGGATCACGATTATCGTTTCTAGCTGTCACTGATACTGTATGTTTCCATTAAATGTTTTTTACAAATACTGAAACCATTTCCAAACACGTTTTGTAAGCCAATCCAAACCAAGTGAGATTAAAATAGTTGTGCCTAACATAACGGATACAATTAATCGCAAGTTCAATAATGTTTAACCGTAAATTATATAACTAGGCATCATCCAGGTCTGGGACCGGTGATTTGGTGTGTATCAAATTGTTCAAATAACCGGGAAAAGACCGTGAATCAGTGTTGTATAGGGCTGGGAAACATACATTTTAAAAATCATCGTTCCCAATAGCTTACAAACAAGGTTTTTACTCATCGACGGCGCTTCAATGACAGCTGTGTAAAATGTAAAGTAAATAATCACAACTGCAGTGGGTGATCGCAGATGTTGCTGCGATCTAGGAGGATCTTTTTGATTTCGTTGTGATCGTGACAGAGGTTTAGGGATGCTGCTAAACTTGCTTTTTCAAAGTGTCACTTTCGGTTTCTACTCACCACTATGTGATGCAATCGCTGGACCATACGGCCAATAGGCCCATACATACCGTTACCAATCATTGTTAAGAGAATACGTCATCTATTAAATAACAAACCGTTTTCTGGATAAATGTTGTTTCTTCAAACTGTCACTGATATGGTTACAAAAGTTGTTTACAAATGATGCAGTTAATGCGAAATAACTTATATTTCCGATAATTTTGTGAGAAAATTCAAAACCAAAGGAGATAAATAACCTCGTGACTTGATTAAGGCATTTATTTGGTTGGAAATATTGTTCTTAACTAACTGTAAACGGGGGTTTCTTATAATGGTACTTTTCCCACGTCTAGGGTGCGCGCCGATTCAGATTTTCGGCGGCAGGAATGGCACATGCATTTAAATGGTGCATTTAAGTGTCCATAGTGGCCGCCGGTTTCCGAGCCGACGCGCGTATAGTATAGTATAGTATAGTATAGTAGTATAGTGACCTGCTTACCGGAATGAATTCTTAATTCTGGTCTCAGATTCAGATTCAGATTTCGCTCGTACAGATACTATTTAGTTAAATAAATTATACTATTTAGTTAAATAAATTATGTTTTTATAGTAAAATATTTATTTTTTTCATTCTTACTTTTAGGTTTACCACTAAACGGTCTTCAGGATTTTTTTTTGTTTATGTAGGTTACACCAGTTTCTTACAATACGATGTCCAATTTTAATAATACGTTTCAGTGGTTCCCACTCAACGCAAAATAGAAGGAAGCTATAACATTTCTAGCTATAGGAAAAGAGATATATAATATCATGAACACCATTTTTCACTGGCTGTAACTTCACAACATTTTCAGAAGCTATAATACACGTTAATTTCTCATCCGACAATTCTATAACAACGACTGACTTGTTTATTTGCTAACAGAGTCAGTACCGGTGGCGTATTTCCTGCTTCCACTGTGGCCTCCAACAAAAAATCTGACTCAGATTAACCAAGCGCCGAAAATCTGAATCTGATTCTGAATCTGAATCGGCGTGCACTCTGGACGTACCGTTTTAGAACCGTTTTAGGTGGTAGCGAGAATCATTTTTACTTACTGTAGTTGTGAACTAGCATCAGCTGACTAATAGTTTGCTTATGTTTACATTTTTCGATATTTTAATTGTCATGGTGACTAATAATTGGTAGAATTGAATGAATGTTTGAAAGGTGAAAAAAGAAGGTTCGTTTTGTTTTGTTGTTGTTCTGATTTTCGATGTGTGAAATATAAGTAAGTTGTAGAATGCTCTGAAGAGTTTCATTTTCTAATTTATATTCCCACACGTACCAACACATCACTCTTTACAACTTAGTGATCGTTGGTGTTGCACCTTATTTCTTACAGTCATATTGAATTTAATTGATGTCTTACTGTAAAAGATTTGTGTTTTCTGTTTTGATTCGAAAATGTTAGTTTACGTCATAAAAATGTTAACGCATTATTGAGTGAAACATTTTTTGAGCAAACCACGAATACTAGAAAAATACCGGTATGGATCATAAACAAAAACAAATGACGTTGTTGGTCCAAATCCTATACTAATAGCATTGAACATATGTTTTGGCAGTTCCATTTAAGCAATGTTAAATAATGTTTATTTTTGGGCCAAAAACGTCATTTGTTTATGTTTATGATCCATACCGGTATTTTTCTAGTAATCATGGAGCAAACCATCATGCATTTTTACGCTTTACGTTGTTTACGTATCAATAGTTCGTGGCCTGTGTATTGTAAATTACCCACGAATTCTAGAACAGACCCGGTATGGATCATAAACATAAACAAATTATGTTACTGGCCCAAAAGTAAACATTACTTTTCATTGGTTGCTTAAATGGAACTCTCTAAACCATATGTTAATGTTATTACTATTTATTAGTATAGAATTCGGGCCAGTTACGTCATTTGTTTACGTTTATTATCCATACAGTTTTCTGTTCTAATTCGTGTAAATTACCAATTTAAATTGTCTTTAGTCATTTCATATAGTATGCCGTAATTTCGACACCATTTCGGGCCATAACCAAGCAAGTTATTACTGACGACATTATCACTGCACGATAAGTAAATACAATATGATAAAATTTGATGACACTAACAAAAGTTTCGAAAGCTAATTTTATATGGACTTTGCTTTGGTTAAAGCATAGTAAATGTCTTATTCGATTTTTATTTTTGTTTGTATGTTGGTAACACAATAACGTCCTTTTTCCTCAGTGTTTCACGGAAAATACAAGAGCTCATTTGTTAGTGAAAATTTCAACGTGTGCAATGGTGATGTTCAGGTCGTACTTTAACTACTTTTAACCAGTGTGGAAAGTAGCTTTCAATTATAGACCCACCTTAGGGCCATGCCTCATATATCTATGAAGCTATTTTTTTTTTAGTTTAACCATCGGGTATAAAATATATACGATTAAATGTACATAAAAATGCGGTTCATATCCGGTCGACATTTAATTGCAAAGCATTTGTTTGGGCTTGAAACGGTCATTAAATTGTATTTGAGAGGGTATAAATGTATTCCTATAATAATTTTGCCAGCATATCTGAAAAAATGCACACTTAAAATGCAAACCAACTACTGTTCTGAATATAAGAAGGTTTCAACTGACTACAAGAGTCCCGTCCGTAGAACGGGCACAAAGCTAGTTAAGTATAGGGTGATTACCGAGAAACGCATGTTTTTCAAATAACGAGTATTCTGGCAATTCAGATAAAAAGTTATATTTACGAATGGAAAAACACTGTACACAATGTGCAATTTTAGAATAAAACTACTCACAATTTAGTTTAAAAAAAATTACATCTCTGAGATGGTCGCCTTCTGCTTGGTAGGTATGGAATTCCTTCTTCGAACATCCCCTACAAGAGTTATCACACGTTTTGGTGATGTCACTTGGCCTTCTCGCTCACCGGATCATGCAGTTCCCGATTTCTTTCAATGGTTTTTTTTATCTAGAATTTACATAAACGAACCACAAACAATACAGGAACTTAAAGAAGCTATTCGCCAGGAAATCAACGCCATTCCTAGAGATGTTAGCAAAATCCGTAGCAAGTTTTAAGGAACACCTTCAACACTGTATCAAAGCAGAAGGCGACCACCTTAGATATGTAATTTTTAAACACTAAATTGTAAGTAATTTTATTCTGAAATTGCATATTGTGTACACTGTTTTTCCACTCATAAAAATATTTTTTGCTTTGAATTTCCTGAATACTAGTTATTTGAAAAACATGTGTTTCTCGGTTATCACCCTATATTAAAATTCCAATTTGATTTAGTATTGTTAAACACTTTGTTAATTTAGAATTACATTGTTGTTACTTTTGTTACTATGCAATGATAAACTGTCAGCTAATATTTATGATATGTTTTCTTAAAGTATTCATGCCATCTTGATATTTCATTCTAATGCGGTGCATGTGAAGTTAGTGTAAACTTGGAAATAAATGCATACATTAATTAATTAATTAACGACACATATATTGTACCATTTCTAATACCATTTGAATTATTTCCAGCTTCATTGATAGGGGAACCATAACATATTGATGTTTTACATTTAGAAAGGTTGGCGTGGAGACATGTAGTCAGAGCTGACTTTGAATTATTCATTTGACTCTTCTGTGTTCGTAAAATACTTCGCCAGTACAACATTAAACATTTTCATTCTAGATCTGAAATTATATTTACGTGTTGATACTTATAGAACGATACACCCAAATTAATTTTGTAGACACGCAAACGATTTTGTGGGGTTGCCATCTTCTAACGATTTTTTTTGGGGTTGGTATATAATGTAATTCTTATAGTTCATAATCATTTTACTATATAACATTTAATTTCTTTCTATAAACAATCCAAAGTTTTATGACCAATTCGCGTTGTTATCATAACCCTGATCATAACCTGATAAACCTAAAGCCTTTATTGATTCCCGGGGATAGGGAGCCAATATGCACTGATGGGTTTGTAACTCTAGTAACGAGTCGTTAATAATCTCGAATTTTACTCGTTATTTTAAAGTGATAAGTGTAATATAAATATTTAATACAAAAGAACAATCGAAAAACATCACATATACGACGAATTAGTCTTACAGCCACAATGCAAATTCAGCCAGGCGTTAAAAAACCTAATCTAGATTTGTAATGTGATGATACGTTAGAACTAATATCAAAACAGTAAATGTTAACTCATAAATGTCATGACATATCCAAGTAATACTTGGTTGTACTTGGTAATACTAGGATTAATTATACAAATAAAAGGTATCAGCAATCTGAGCATACTTTCTCTCGTTAGCTTGCCGACGACCCTCCTTATCATGAACAAAAGGTGGGAAAAAGTATGATATTTTATATGTAAAATCAAAAAAGTCACAATAACTCCTTTTTTAAGGCAATGTAATTGTACCATTCTTTTTCGAATTATAAGAACCTTAAATTACTAGAGTTTGATCAAAATCGGTCAAGCTTTTAGAAAAATAAGAATTTTCTCTATTTTTTAGTTTTTCATATGGGAAAATCATATCAGTTATAATACCTTTTGCACAATAATATTTGCAGCAATCAGGGTGGTACCGGTACCTTATTTTTAAGAGTTTAAAGGACTGTAACTTACAAAATATTAATAAAAATCGTTTGGGTCGTTAAAAAAATTGGACCTTTTCGTTATTTTATGTAAAATCACACTAAAAATAAAAATAAATACCCCCACCACAGCAAACCAGCAGACTAAGCTAATTTCCATTTGTCCGATTGTATTTACACTCAAATGCTTCCTTAAAAATATCACATTTATTCTGTTTTTAAATAGAATTAGTTTAACGAGTGTTTGTACGTGTGTAACTTAGGTTTGCTACAACAGGGAGGGTAAAAAAGTGTTCTTTGTTGTAAAATGTTAATAGTCTAGTAAGAAATGACTGTATTTTCCAAATTTGCTACAACAGGGAGGGTAAAAAAGTGTTCTTTGTTGTAAAATGTTAATAGTCTAGTAAGAAATGACTGTATTTTCCAAATTCGATCAAAATATGTTCATAAACAAGCAAATTACAACAGTTGACTTATTCTCCATTAGAATAACATGGAAACTTTAAATTTACAATTATTTCTTTTTTTTAGCTCTTTAACAATTTGTAAAAGTCTTTTTCGAAATCATTTTTAGCACATTTTCGTTTTTCAATATTAAAATTAATATAAGGCGCAAGCCATTTAGACTGTCTAAATTTTAAAATTCTGTGGTATTTTGTAACAACTAAACCAAATTCTTCATATTTGTGTAATGCTTTATAATGTAAAATATATTTAGTTTTGTCATTTAAATTAGGTATTAATTTGCCATTCATTTTCTCTGGTGCTAATGGATAGTCATTATGTAAATCATGTAAGCTTTTATCATATTTTAAATCAACTTCTAAAATGTATCCAAACTCATCATTTTGATTATTTTTGTATATTTTGTAGTCTATCTCATTTGTCCAACGAAATTCATCCACAGGTAGTGGCTCGCACATTGCTGTGGAGTATAGTGAGTTACAGTCTAAATATATTAAATACACACTCTCTTGATTGGGGTCATAGTGTTCGCCCATATATCTATTGTTAGCTTTAGCATAACGTGTGGAAATCATACTGACTCCTCCTCTGATTGCACTTTCTATGAACAAATGCATGTCAATATCTTGAAATAATTGTAATTTTACACCAGTCATTCTAAGACAGGCCTCCCATGTTAGTCCAGGGAGTGAATACATATGTACGGGGTCAAGTTTGTAATCTTTTAAACACAGATCTCTAAATGTCTCAAAGACATCAGCCAGTAGCAATACGTCTGTGTTAAGATATAAATCATGATATTCTTGTAAATTATTTATATTAAAATGGGTCCAGACATTTTTAGCATGTTCATATTCATTGGGAGAGATATGTTCTTTAGTTAGAGTACTGTAAAATGCTTCTTTTGGGGGTAGAGACTCTGCAAACTTATCTGGTCCCGTCATATATTCATATGGAAATACACCTTTACGTTGTAGTAGTGGATTGTCTATGAATCTAAATGTATTTAAATTGGAAGCTAATTTGTATAATGGAAGGGATAAAAAGTTATAGGAATCCAAAAATACTAAATCATCAACTGAGAATGAAATGTACTTTTCCATATCCTTGGCTATGCAATTTAATTTACGATTATTAAATTTTCCCAAGTGTTGCACTATTAAATGTCCATCATAATTTTTTAAGTTATGGAAAAATACTGGGATTTTCTTTGTTACTTTATAGTTTAAATTACAATCATTATGGGCAGCTCCATGGTATTGTCCATTTGAATGACAATGATCACGTACCCTATCAAAATATAAGGGCTTTTCACAAATGTGACAGTGTGTTGAGTTTTGGAAAGATACCTCTTGCTCTGGAGTCATTACAAGGGGAATATATATCGCCATTTGACTTTTAATCAAGTCATAAGTCTCAAACAACCTTTTGAAAAATACATCCATAACATTTTCGCCACTATATAACTCTTCAGAAATAATCTCAGACTCTTTCACTACTACAAATGCAAATCCAGATGGAGTATGGTTGTATGAGTTTATAAAGCATTCAAAATCTGCATAAATCACAAATGGGGCTTTAAGTTGATATTTATAGTTTTTAAATTGTAATGTATCTTGTTTAGACATTTCCACTCGTTGGGCATCAAAGTTTGTACAATATGTTGTGTGACGTTCTAATATATCATTAGTGTAAAAATGTTGTAAACAAAACTTGCAAAAATGCTTTTTATGGTCATCTTTTGTAGAGTGGAACATTAACTTATCAAAATCACGAATTAAACAGTAATGTGATTTACGACCTTCTTGTAATAATAATAAACCTATATGAATATTACTATTTAGTTTGGTTGTTCTTAATGGATATATCAATTTATCATATTCAACCCCAAATACATTAACACTTATATCATTCTGTGTTTCAAATTTATCTATATCAGATATTTTCACAGGATACTTTATGTTTGTCATATTCAACTGACTTTCATAGGGTACATAATTAGAAACCCTTTCAGCATGTTCATTAGAGTTCCTTGGATGTAAAGCTGCTAAAATCGACCAAAGGAAGCATTTATTATCAGCATTTTTAATATTTAAAACTGCATGTTTTGATTGAATACTTTTTGGTGTAGGGATATATGACTTTGGAGTTAGGGGCTTATACTTGTAAACATGCAGCTGCCAATATTTAGTATGGTCATATATCCATCCACTGCCTTGGGCTTGATATTTGTGTATGGAAGCGTCAATCTTTAAAAGTGCATTTTCAATTTGAGGCTTTAAATCTCTCTTCTCAATAGTTAAGGTAGTAAGGCTTCTAAAATCTGCAATACATTCTTTTTCATTGACTAATTTTCCATTTTGATCCATTGAATATTTTATAAATTTGATTCTCCTAACTAACGTCCATTTTATCGGAAGAGGACAAGACTGAAGAGTATTTTTAAGGTCAGCTCTAATCGATTCACCGACAAATTTAATCATTGTATATGGACATTTGATGCAAGAATTGGCGTGTCTTTTAAAATGT
Source organism: Macrosteles quadrilineatus (assembly GCF_028750875.1). Taxonomy (NCBI): domain Eukaryota; kingdom Metazoa; phylum Arthropoda; class Insecta; order Hemiptera; family Cicadellidae; genus Macrosteles; species Macrosteles quadrilineatus. Next base: position 34,241,723 of record NW_026542594.1, on the reverse strand, counting down.
CCAACAACATTCGTTTTACAGAAATTACAAGTCTTTTGATTTTGTAATATATGTGATTTTAAAGCCACATTATTATCACAGATTAAATTGCAAACCTTGCACAGTTTCACCTTCATTTGATGAATTACCTTGTAGTGGTGAATCAGGTTACTTTTGGTGGAGAGCAACACGGAGCAGTGTTGACAGGTGGGCCTCATGGTCCAGAATGAAATAACACCCGAATGTCACTTCTATTTATAGAATTTTCGAAAATTTCAAAATTTTTAAAATTTTAAAAATTTAGATTAGAAATTAAGAATTACTTCAACAGGAGGTCACCCACCCAGGACTAGACCACTAGAGACGAGAAGCCTGACCGTAGGTCGGGAGCACGACCAGGAGCGCGCCATGAGCCGGGAGCGCGCCCGAGTTCACGCACAAACCTCGCACTGTCAAGTTGATGATTTTGAGAATATACATGTGAATATATGTGGATTTGAAATAGTAATGAAGTTGTACAATGGTATTGAACATTAATATAGGCTTGTATTGGCCGAGAGCTGGATTTTTAAAAAAGTGGTCAAAAAAAGCTCACCATGTTATTCTTATGGGGAAAACGTGCCTAAAGTAAGGTAAAACCGGTAGTTCGCCACTACTCACGTCGCGTCAAGTCATATCGTACTTCTGTGCCAATGAATGAACCCTCTAGCATAGTTTTGAGAAATTGATTGTGGGGTTACTGTTAAAGCTGGAATTCCTTGACATGGGGGATGTCAGTTAGTTGTCTCAGCCTTATCAATAACATAAAGTTGTCAATATAATCTCTCTACGGAATGTTAGGTGTAGTGGAATACTTAAAGTGAAGTTGGCTTTTATTCTTTAACTGTTAGGGGCCTCCTAGTTGATATGGTCTTGCGGCTTCATTGGCAACAAATAATACAAATGACATAGCAATGGGACGTTTCCAAACAGCAAAAATACTGTAAATTGGCTGTTACGTATATATTGACGTTTACATATTGTTAATCAACGTATCTTATAAAGGATTATGTGATTTAGTTTAAAAGGAATACAGTATGACCTTTCTGTCATGACAGTAGCTGCTTAAATAGTATTTTATCTTTGTATCATATTTTACAGCCAAAATATCGTGTTATTTTCAATAATGTTACCAACCCAGTGTGCCAAAGTTAGGTGCAAATAATTTGTCAAGATGTGTACCATTTTAGGCAAGGTTTCTATGTTTGGATTTTATTAGACACGATAATAACAAATATTTCTACATAAATATTTGATATGTGTAGAATAATATGATAAAATGTAGGCAAAAGTGGTGAAAAAGGCAGACACCAACCCGTACAATAGATATAAGATAGTTCAATAAGAAATAATTTAAGAATTGCTGTGATAAAAGGATTTTCCACTGATTTCGTAATGGAACGTTATATTGCAAAAAATGACATGACAAAGAAGAAAATTAATTTTAAAATCAGAAAATAATATTGCAAATACTTATTTGGTAGAATTCAGTAACTCCCAATATGTGTGTTGTTTGAAATACAATTTAAAAATGAACAGCTGTTTCGTTAAAAAGTATTATTCACATGGCCAAAATTTAAACAACTCTGTGGAGGGCTCTTTAAAGGCTTCTGGGGCAGAACCCTAAGGGATTTTGCTTAGTTTTTCTTTTGATAACTCATCTACAGACCAAGACCTTTCTTTGGGCACCTCTACCAAGTTTCTACGCCCGGCCGTTCTCTCAAATTAGTGGGGACAAAGTTTCTGATTAAATATTTAGATTCCCACATGTTAATCTTATGGGAGAAACTCCAACTTTGATGGCCTTTGGGGCAAAGCCCGAGGATTTTTATTACAGGGATTTGTGAAAGGGGGCGTCTACACAAAAAATACTTTATTTTGACACGTTGTTTGTAAAAATCCGTCCATTATTAACGGAGGAGTAGTGTTTCGTAGAAATCGCCTTCACGTATTATATATAAAAACCTGGGGACCGAGCTTTGCTCGGGGAAAATGATTAGTTTACTCTGAAAGCAGTCTTAGTATTGCAGATACATAAATCAATTCCCAAAATACACAGTGCTCGCCTTTACTACTTCCATCACCACTCCCAAGGTCGTGGACCTCCTCTGTTCCCATAGCATTTTAGGATTTCAGACACCTTAATCTAATCGTCATAAACAGTTCCCACACTCCAGACTACTCGCCTTTACTACTTCCTTCACCACTTCCTATGTCGCGGACCTGTTTCCCTCCCTTCCCATAGCATTTTAGGATTACTAATACATTAATCTACAGTTCCCACACTCCAGACAGCTCACATTGACTACTTCCTTCACCACTTCCTTCACCACTTCCTACGTCACGGACCTGTTTCCCTCCCTTCCCATAGTATTTCAGGATTGGAAATACCTTAATCTAATCGTCACAAACAGTTCCCACACTCCGGACAGCTCGTCTTGACTACTTCCTTCACCACTTCCTACGTCGTGGACCTGTTTTCCTCCCTTCCCATAGCATTTTAGGATTGCAGATACCTTAACCTAATCGCCGTAAACAGTTCCCACACTCCGGACTACTCGCCTTGACTACTTCCTTCACGACTTCCTAAGTCGCGGACCTGTTTTCCTCTCTTCCCATAGCTTTTAAAAATTGCAAATACCTTAATCTAATCGTCATAAACAGTTCCCTCACTCCGGACAGCTCGCCCTGCCTACTTCCCTCACCACTTGCTACGTCGCGGACCTGTTTCCCTCCCTTCCTATAGCATTTTAGGATTGCAGATACCTTAATCTAATCGTCATAAACAGTTCCTACACTCCGGACAGCTCGCCCTGACTACTTCCTTCACCACTTCCTACGTCGCGGACCTGTTTCCCTCCCTTCCTATAGCATTTTAGGATTGCAAATACCTCAATCTAATCGTCATAAACAGTTCCTACACTCCGGACTACTCGCCTTGACTACTTCCTTCACCACTTCCTAAGTCGCGGACCTGTTTCCCTCCCTTCCTATAGCATTTTAGGATTGCATATACCTTAATCTAATCGTCGAAAACAGTTCCCACACTCCGGACAGCTCGTCTTGACTACTTCCTTCACCACTTTCTACGTCCCGGACCTGTTTTCCTCCCTTCCCATAGCATTTTAGGATTGCAGATACCTTAACCTAATCGACGTAAACAGATCCCACAATCCGGACTACTCGCCTTGACTACTTCCTTCACGACTTCCTAAGTCGCGGACCTGTTTTAGTCCCTTCCCATAGCTTTTTAAGATTGCAAAAACCTTAATCTCATCGTCATAAACAGTTCCCACACTCCGGACAGCTCGCCCTGACTACTTCCATCACCACTTCCTACGTCGCGGACCTGTTTCCCTCCCTTCCTATAGCATTTTAGGATTGCAGATACTCTAATCTAATCAAAATAAATTTAGCACAAGTCTGCTACCCAATAAATATAAAAGGAGGTGTATGAGTTAAAGCTAATTAAAGATTATTCCATCCTCTCATTAATTATTTAACTACCGTACTCGACATTGACAGAAATTGGTTTTTCAGTTGTAGTATAATATGCTCAATGGTATAATCTGATTGTTCATTTCTTTTGCTCTGTTATTATACTCATTGTTATTTCCTTTTGGTATGTGTAAACATATGCTACATATCCTCGGAAAGTGCTTCAAGAGCTTTCTGCGCTTGCGCAAGCTGAGGTGCCCGTGGGTACAGAACGTCACGTTATGTCTTAAAATGTAAACAAAATGACAATAATGGCAGAATGTTTTCTCATAAGGCCCATGTTAAATTTTCAAAAGTTTGTACTCATATTATGGCGAAAATAGATTTTGCCTGGCTATACCACTGGTCTAGAACTTATTTTTGACACAGAACTTAGTTATTCCGTAAATATAAACGTTTTTGTTAGGGCCGATTCCCAGATCGAGTTGACAAGTATTCAAACTTTACTCGTATTATATATAGGAGTACCTGGGGACCGAGCTTTGCTCGGGGAAAATCATTAGTTCACTCTGAAAGCACCTTAGTATTGGAGATACATAAATCCATTCCCAAACTCCACACGGCTCGCCATTACCACCATTTCCTACGTCATGGACCTGTTTCCGTCCATTCCCATTGCATTTAAAGATTGCAGATACCTTAATCTAATTTTCATAAACAGTTCCCACACTCCGGACTACTCGCCTTGACTACTTCCTTCACCACTTCCTACGTCGTATACCTGTTTCCCTCCCTTTCCATTGCATTTTAGGATTGCAAATACCTTAATCTAATTGTCATAAACAGTTCCCACACTCCGGACAGCTCACCTAGACTACTTCCTTCACCACTTCCTACGTCGCGGACCTGTTTTCCTACCTTTCCATAGCATTTTAGGATTGCAAATACCTTAATCTAATCATCATAAACAGTTCCCACACTCCGGACTACTCGCCTTGACTACTTCCTTCACCACTTCCTACGTCGTGGACCTGTTTTACTCCCTTCCCATAATATTTTAGGATTGCAGATACCCTAATATTATCGTCGTAATCAGTCCCCACACTCCGGACTGCTCGCCTTAACTACTTCCTTCATCACTTCCTACGTCACGGACCTGTTTCCCTCTATTCCCATAGCATTTTATGATTGCCTTTATTACTTCCTTTACCACTTCCTATGTCGCGGACATGTTTCCTTCCCTTCCCATAGCATTTTAGGATTGCAAATACCTTAATCTAATCGTCATAAACAGTTTCCACACTCCGGATAGCTCACCTAGACTACTTCCTTCACCACTTCCTACGTCGCGGACCTGTTTCCCTCCCTTTCCATAGCATTTTAGGATTGCAAATACCTTAATCTAATTGTCATAAACAGTTCCCACACTCCGGACAGCTCACCTAGACTACTTCCTTCACCACTTCCTACGTCGCGGACCTGTTTTCCTCCCTTTCAATAGCATTTTAGGATTGCAAATACCTTAATCTAATCATCATAAACAGTTCCCACACTCCGGACTACTCGCCTTGACTACTTCCTTCACCACTTCCTACGTCGTGGACCTGTTTTACTCCCTTCCCATAATATTTTAGGATTGCAGATACCCTAATATTATCGTCGTAATCAGTCCCCACACTCCGGACTGCTCGCCTTAACTACTTCCTTCATCACTTCCTACGTCACGGACCTGTTTCCCTCTATTCCCATAGCATTTTATGATTGCCTTTATTACTTCCTTTACCACTTCCTATGTCGCGGACATGTTTCCTTCCCTTCCCATAGCATTTTAGGATTGCAAATACCTTAATCTAATCGTCATAAACAGTTCCCACACTCCGGATAGCTCACCTAGACTACTTCCTTCACCACTTCCTACGTCGCGGACCTGTTTCCCTCCCTTTCCATAGCATTTTAGGATTGCAAATACCTTAATCTAATTGTCATAAACAGTTCCCACACTCCGGACAGCTCACCTAGACTACTTCCTTCACCACTTCCTACGTCGCGGACCTGTTTTCCTCCCTTTCAATAGCATTTTAGGATTGCAAATACCTTAATCTAATCATCATAAACAGTTCCCACACTCCGGACTACTCGCCTTGACTACTTCCTTCACCACTTCCTACGTCGTGGACCTGTTTTACTCCCTTCCCATAGCATTTTAGGATTGCAGATACCCTAATATTATCGTCGTAAACAGTCCCCACACTCTGGACTGCTCGCCTTCACTACTTCCTTCATCACTTCCTACGTCACGGACCTGTTTCCCTTTATTCCCATAGCATTTTATGATTGCCTTTATTACTTCCTAGCCACTTCCTATGTCGCGGACATGTTTCCTTCCCTTCCCATAGCATTTTAGGATTGCAAATACCTTAATCTCATCGTCATAAACAGTTCCCACACTCCGGACAGCTCGCCCTGACTACTTCCATCACCACTTCCTACGTCGCGGACCTGTTTCCCTCCCTTCCTATAGCATTTTAGGATTGCAGATACTCTAATCTAATCAAAATAAATTTAGCACAAGTCTGCTACCCAATAAATATAAAAGGAGGTGTATGAGTTAAAGCTAATTAAAGATTATTCCATCCTCTCATTAATTATTTAACTACCGTACTCGACATTGACAGAAATTGGTTTTTCAGTTGTAGTATAATATGCTCAATGGTATAATCTGATTGTTCATTTCTTTTGCTCTGTTATTATACTCATTGTTATTTCCTTTTGGTATGTGTAAACATATGCCACATATCCTCGGAAAGTGCTTCAAGAGCTTTCTGCGCTTGCGCAAGCTGAGGTGCCCGTGGGTACAGAACGTCACGTTATGTCTTAAAATGTAAACAAAATGACAATAATGGCAGAATGTTTTCTCATAAGGCCCATGTTAAATTTTCAAAAGTTTGTACTCATATTATGGCGAAAATAGATTTTGCCTGGCTATACCACTGGTCTAGAACTTATTTTTGACACAGAACTTAGTTATTCCGTAAATATAAACGTTTTTGTTAGGGCCGATTCCCAGATCGAGTTGACAAGTATTCAAACTTTACTCGTATTATATATAGGAGTACCTGGGGACCGAGCTTTGCTCGGGGAAAATCATTAGTTCACTCTGAAAGCACCTTAGTATTGGAGATACATAAATCCATTCCCAAACTCCACACGGCTCGCCATTACCACCATTTCCTACGTCATGGACCTGTTTCCGTCCATTCCCATTGCATTTAAAGATTGCAGATACCTTAATCTAATCGTCATAAACAGTTCCCACACTCCGGACTACTCGCCTTGACTACTTCCTTCACCACTTCCTACGTCGTATACCTGTTTCCCTCCCTTTCCATTGCATTTTAGGATTGCAAATACCTTAATCTAATTGTCATAAACAGTTCCCACACTCCGGACAGCTCACCTAGACTACTTCCTTCACCACTTCCTACGTCGCGGACCTGTTTTCCTACCTTTCCATAGCATTTTAGGATTGCAAATACCTTAATCTAATCATCATAAACAGTTCCCACACTCCGGACTACTCGCCTTGACTACTTCCTTCACCACTTCCTACGTCGTGGACCTGTTTTACTCCCTTCCCATAATATTTTAGGATTGCAGATACCCTAATATTATCGTCGTAATCAGTCCCCACACTCCGGACTGCTCGCCTTAACTACTTCCTTCATCACTTCCTACGTCACGGACCTGTTTCCCTCTATTCCCATAGCATTTTATGACTGCCTTTATTACTTCCTTTACCACTTCCTATGTCGCGGACATGTTTCCTTCCCTTCCCATAGCATTTTAGGATTGCAAATACCTTAATCTAATCGTCATAAACAGTTCCCACACTCCGGATAGCTCACCTAGACTACTTCCTTCACCACTTCCTACGTCGCGGACCTGTTTCCCTCCCTTTCCATAGCATTTTAGGATTGCAAATACCTTAATCTAATTGTCATAAACAGTTCCCACACTCCGGACAGCTCACCTAGACTACTTCCTTCACCACTTCCTACGTCGCGGACCTGTTTTCCTCCCTTTCAATAGCATTTTAGGATTGCAAATACCTTAATCTAATCATCATAAACAGTTCCCACACTCCGGACTACTCGCCTTGACTACTTCCTTCACCACTTCCTACGTCGTGGACCTGTTTTACTCCCTTCCCATAATATTTTAGGATTGCAGATACCCTAATATTATCGTCGTAATCAGTCCCCACACTCCGGACTGCTCGCCTTAACTACTTCCTTCATCACTTCCTACGTCACGGACCTGTTTCCCTCTATTCCCATAGCATTTTATGATTGCCTTTATTACTTCCTTTACCACTTCCTATGTCGCGGACATGTTTCCTTCCCTTCCCATAGCATTTTAGGATTGCAAATACCTTAATCTAATCGTCATAAACAGTTCCCACACTCCGGATAGCTCACCTAGACTACTTCCTTCACCACTTCCTACGTCGCGGACCTGTTTCCCTCCCTTTCCATAGCATTTTAGGATTGCAAATACCTTAATCTAATTGTCATAAACAGTTCCCACACTCCGGACAGCTCACCTAGACTACTTCCTTCACCACTTCCTACGTCGCGGACCTGTTTTCCTCCCTTTCAATAGCATTTTAGGATTGCAAATACCTTAATCTAATCATCATAAACAGTTCCCACACTCCGGACTACTCGCCTTGACTACTTCCTTCACCACTTCCTACGTCGTGGACCTGTTTTACTCCCTTCCCATAGCATTTTAGGATTGCAGATACCCTAATATTATCGTCGTAAACAGTCCCCACACTCTGGACTGCTCGCCTTCACTACTTCCTTCATCACTTCCTACGTCACGGACCTGTTTCCCTTTATTCCCATAGCATTTTATGATTGCCTTTATTACTTCCTAGCCACTTCCTATGTCGCGGACATGTTTCCTTCCCTTCCCATAAAATTTTAGGATTGCAAATACCTTAATCTAATCGTCATAAACAGTTCCCACACTCCGGATAGCTCACCTAGACTACTTCCTTCACCACTTCCTACGTCGCGGACCTGTTTTCCTCCCTTCCTATAGCATTTTAGGATTGCCCATTCCCTTATTTAATCGTCATAAACAGTTCCACACTCCGGACTACTCGCCTTGACTACTTCCTTTACGATTTCCTAAGTCGCGGACCTGTTTTCCTCCCTTCCCATAGCTTTTAAAAATTGCAAATACCTTAATCTAATCGTCATAAACAGTTCCCACACTCCGGACAGCTCGCCCTTCCTACTTCCCTCACCACTTACTACGTCGCGGACCTGTTTCCCTCCCTTCCTATAGCATTTTAGGATTGCAGATACCTTAATCTAATCGTCATAAACAGTTCCTACACTCCGGACAGCTCGCCCTGACTACTTCCTTCACCACTTCCTACGTCGCGGACCTGTTTCCCTCCCTTCCTATAGCATTTTAGGATTGCAGATACCTCAATCTAATCGTCATAAACAGTCCCTACACTCCGGACTACTCGCCTTGACTACTTCCTTCACCACTTCCTAAGTCGCGGACCTGTTTCCATCCCTTCCTATAGCATTTTAGGATTGCATATACCTTAATCTAATCGTCACAAACAGTTCCCACACTCCGGACAGCTCGTCTTGACTACTTCCTTCACCACTTTCACGTCCCGGACCTGTTTCCCTCCCTTCCCATAGCATTTTAGGATTGCAGATACCTTAACCCAATCGACGTAAACAGTTCCCACAATCCGGACTACTCGCCTTGACTACTTCCTTCACGACTTCCTAAGTCGCGGACCTGTTTTAGTCCCTTCCCATAGCTTTTTAAGATTGCAAAAACCTTAATCTCATCGTCATAAACAGTTCCCACACTCCGGACAGCTCGCCATGACTACTTCCATCACCACTTCCTACGTCGCGGACCTGTTTCCCTCCCTTCCTATAGCATTTTAGGATTGCAGATACTCTAATCTAATCAAAATAAATTTAGCACAAATCTGCTACCCAATAAATATAAAAGGAGGTGTATGAGTTAAAGCTAATTAAAGATTATTCCATCCTCTCATTAATTATTTAACTACCGTACTCGACATTGACAGAAATTGGTTTTTCAGTTGTAGTATAATATGCTCAATGGTATAATCTGATTGTTCATTTCTTTTGCTCTGTTATTATACTCATTGTTATTTCCTTTTGGTATGTGTAAACATATGCTACATATCCTCGGAAAGTGCTTCAAGAGCTTTCTGCGCTTGCGCAAGCTGAGGTGCCCGTGGGTACAGAACGTCACGTTATGTCTTAAAATGTAAACAAAATGACAATAATGGCAGAATGTTTTCTCATAAGGCCCATGTTAAATTTTCAAAAGTTTGTACTCATATTATGGCGAAAATAGATTTTGCCTGGCTATACCACTGGTCTAGAACTTATTTTTGACACAGAACTTAGTTATTCCGTAAATATAAACGTTTTTGTTAGGGCCGATTCCCAGATCGAGTTGACAAGTATTCAAACTTTACTCGTATTATATATAGGAGTACCTGGGGACCGAGCTTTGCTCGGGGAAAATCATTAGTTCACTTTGAAAGCACCTTAGTATTGGAGATACATAAATCCATTCCCAAACTCCACACGGCTCACCATTACCACCATTTCCTACGTCATGGACCTGTTTCCGTCCATTCCCATTGCATTTAAAGATTGCAGATACCTTAATCTAATCGTCATAAACAGTTCCCACACTCCGGACTACTCGCCTTGACTGCTTCCTTCACCACTTCCTACGTCGTATACCTGTTTCCCTCCCTTTCCATTGCATTTTAGGATTGCAAATACCTTAATCTAATTGTCATAAACAGTTCCCACACTCCGGACAGCTCACCTAGACTACTTCCTTCACCACTTCCTACGTCGCGGACCTGTTTTCCTACCTTTCCATAGCATTTTAGGATTGCAAATACCTTAATCTAATCATCATAAACAGTTCCCACACTCTGGACTACTCGCCTTGACTACTTCCTTCACCACTTCCTACGTCGTGGACCTGTTTTACTCCCTTCCCATAACATTTTAGGATTGCAGATACCCTAATATTATCGTCGTAATCAGTCCCCACACTCCGGACTGCTCGCCTTAACTACTTCCTTCATCACTTCCTACGTCACGGACCTGTTTCCCTCTATTCCCATAGCATTTTATGATTGCCTTTATTACTTCCTTTACCACTTCCTATGTCGCGGACATGTTTCCTTCCCTTCCCATAGCATTTTAGGATTGCAAATACCTTAATCTAATCGTCATAAACAGTTCCCACACTCCGGACTACTCGCCTTGACTACTTCCTTCACCACTTCCTACGTCGTATACCTGTTTCCCTCCCTTTCCATTGCATTTTAGGATTGCAAATACCTTAATCTAATTGTCATAAACAGTTCCCACACTCCGGACAGCTCACCTAGACTACTTCCTTCACCACTTCCTACGTCGCGGACCTGTTTTCCTACCTTTCCATAGCATTTTAGGATTGCAAATACCTTAATCTAATCATCATAAACAGTTCCCACACTCCGGACTACTCGCCTTGACTACTTCCTTCACCACTTCCTACGTCGTGGACCTGTTTTACTCCCTTCCCATAACATTTTAGGATTGCAGATACCCTAATATTATCGTCGTAATCAGTCCCCACACTCCGGACTGCTCGCCTTAACTACTTCCTTCATCACTTCCTACGTCACGGACCTGTTTCCCTCTATTCCCATAGCATTTTATGATTGCCTTTATTACTTCCTTTACCACTTCCTATGTCGCGGACATGTTTCCTTCCCTTCCCATAGCATTTTAGGATTGCAAATACCTTAATCTAATCGTCATAAACAGTTCCCACACTCCGGATAGCTCACCTAGACTGCTTCCTTCACCACTTCCTACGTCGCGGACCTGTTTCCCTCCCTTTCCATAGCATTTTAGGATTGCAAATACCTTAATCTAATTGTCATAAACAGTTCCCACACTCCGGACAGCTCACCTAGACTACTTCCTTCACCACTTCCTACGTCGCGGACCTGTTTTCCTCCCTTTCAATAGCATTTTAGGATTGCAAATACCTTAATCTAATCATCATAAACAGTTTCCACACTCCGGACTACTCGCCTTGACTACTTCCTTCACCACTTCCTACGTCGTGGACCTGTTTTACTCCCTTCTCATAGCATTTTAGGATTGCAGATACCCTTATATTATCGTCGTAAACAGTCCCCACACTCCGGACTGCTCGCCTTGACTACTTCCTTCACCACTTCCTACATCGCGAACCTGTTTCCGTCCCTTCCCATAGCATTTTAGGATTGCAAATACCTTAATCTAATCGTCATAAACAGTTCCCACACTCCGGATAGCTCACCTAGACTACTTCCTTCACCACTTCCTACGTCGCGGACCTGTTTTCCTCCCTTCCTATAGCATTTTAGGATTGCCCATACCCTTTTTTAATCGTCATAAACAGTTCCCACACTCCGGACAGCTCGCCTTGACTACTTCCTTCACCACTTCCTACATCGCGAACCTGTTTCCGTCCCTTCCCATAGCATTTTAGGATTGCCCATACCCTTATTTAATCGTCATAAACAGTTCCCACACTCCGGACAGCTCGCATTGACTACTTCCTTCACCACTTCCTATGTCGCGGACCTGTTTTCCTTCCTTTCCATATCATTTTAAGATTGCAGACACCTTAATCTAATCGTCATAAACAGTTCCGACACTCCGGACTACTCACATTGACTACTTCCTTCACCACTTCCTACGTCGCGGACCTGTTTTCCTTCCTTCCCATAGCATTTTAGGATTGCAGATACCCTAATCTTATCGTCATAAACATTCCCGACACTCCGGACTGCTCGCCTTCACTATTTCCTTCATCACTTCCTACGTCGCGGACCTGTTTTCCTCCCTTCCAAATAGCATTTTAGGATTGCCCATTCCCTTATTTAATCGTCATAAACAGTTCCCACACTCCGGACTACTCGCCTTGACTACTTCCTTCACGACTTCCTAAGTCGCGGACCTGTTTTCCTCCCTTCATATAGCTTTTAAAAATTGCAAATACCTTAATCTAATCGTCATAAACAGTTCCCACACTCCGGACAGCTCGCCCTGCCTACTTCCCTCACCACTTACTACGTCGCGGACCTGTTTCCCTCCCTTCCTATAGCATTTTAGGATTGCAGATACCTTAATCTAATCGTCATAAACAGTTCCTACACTCCGGACAGCTCGCCCTGACTACTTCCTTCAACACTTCCTACGTCGCGGACCTGTTTCCCTCCCTTCCTATAGCATTTTAGAATTGCAGATACCTCAATCTAATCGTCATAAACAGTTCCTACACTCCGGACTACTCGCCTTGACTACTTCCTTCACCACTTCCTAAGTCGCGGACCTGTTTCCCTCCCTTCCTATAGCATTTTAGGATTGCATATACCTTAATCTAATCGTCACAAACAGTTCCCACACTCCGGACAGCTCGTCTTGACTACTTCCTTCACCACTTTCTACGTCCCGGACCTGTTTTCCTCCCTTCCCATAGCATTTTAGGATTGCAGATACCTTAACCTAATCGACGTACACAGTTCCCACAATCCGGACTACTCGCCTTGACTACTTCCTTCACGACTTCCTAAGTCGCGGACCTGTTTTAGTCCCTTCCCATAGCTTTTTAAGATTGCAAAAACCTTAATCTCATCGTCATAAACAGTTCCCACACTCCGGACAGCTCGCCCTGACTACTTCCATCACCACTTCCTACGTCGCGGACCTGTTTCCCTCCCTTCCTATAGCATTTTAGGATTGCAGATACTCTAATCTAATCAAAATAAATTTAGCACAAATCTGCTACCCAATAAATATAAAAGGAGGTGTATGAGTTAAAGCTAATTAAAGATTATTCCATCCTCTCATTAATTATTTAACTACCGTACTCGACATTGACAGAAATTGGTTTTTCAGTTGTAGTATAATATGCTCAATGGTATAATCTGATTGTTCATTTCTTTTGCTCTGTTATTATACTCATTGTTATTTCCTTTTGGTATGTGTAAACATATGCTACATATCCTCGGAAAGTGCTTCAAGAGCTTTCTGCGCTTGCGCAAGCTGAGGTGCCCGTTAGTACAGAACGTCACGTTATGTCTTAAAATGTAAACAAAATGACAATAATGGCAGAATGTTTTCTCATAAGGCCCATGTTAAATTTTCAAAAGTTTGTACTCATATTATGGCGAAAATAGATTTTTCCTGGCTATACCACTGGTCTAGAACTTATTTTTGACACAGAACTTAGTTATTCCGTAAATATAAACGTTTTTGTTAGGGCCGATTCCCAGATCGAGTTGACAAGTATTCAAACTTTACTCGTATTATATATAGGAGTACCTGGGGACCGAGCTTTGCTCGGGGAAAATCATTAGTTCACTCTGAAAGCACCTTAGTTTTGGAGATACATAAATCCATTCCCAAACTCCACACGGCTCGCCATTACCACCATTTCCTACGTCATGGACCTGTTTCCGTCCATTCCCATTGCATTTAAAGATTGCAGATACCTTAATCTAATCCTATACTCTAATACGAGCAATGTTTGCTTGTGTGCTTGCTTGCTTGCTTGCTTGCAGAAAGATCTCGAAAACGGCTCCGACGATTTTCTTCAAATCTTGTAAATAGTTTATTTTTGGCCTAAAAACGAGTTTCATGCAGTTAGAACTGCCAACAAAAATCTAATTACGTAGAAAAATGAAACTGAAAATCACATTTTTTTAACATTAGTCTTATGGGTTGCTAGGTAACCATGTTGGATGAATTAAATAACAAGGATAAAGTAAACAAAAGACTTGAAGTTGTAGCATGTGTTCATAGTAAGCCAACTACCCACAGTATACTAGCAAATTACAAATACAGTACAAAAGGAAAACATCACTTAATAATTAGCATAATATTTAGCAAAGATTATACTGAAGATTACTCGATACATTGTAGGGAGTATCACTTCCTACGTCACGGACCTGTTTCCCTCTATTCCTATAGCATTTTATGATTGCCTTTATTACTTCCTTTACCACTTCCTATGTCGCGGACCTGTTTCCTTCCCTTCCCATGGCATTTTAGGATTGCAGATACCTTAATCTAATCTAATCGTCATAAACAGATCCCAGACTTCGCACTGCTGCCCTTGACTACAATGTATCGAATCGAGTAATCTACAGTATAATCTTTGCTAAATATTAACAAGTGATGTTTTTCCTTTTTTACTGTATTTGTAATTTGATAGTATACTGTGGGTAGTTGGCTTATTATGAACACATGCTACAACTTCAAGTCTTTTAGGATCATCATCCTAAAATACTCAAAAATATTTACTTTATCCTTGTTATTTAATTCATCCAACATGGTTACCTAGCAACCCATAAGACTAATGTTAAAAAAATCTGATTTTCAGTTTCATTTTTCTACGTAATTAGATTTTTGTTGGCATTTCTAACTGCAGTAAACTCGTTTTTAGGCCAGAAATAAACTATTTACAACATTTGAAGAAAATTGTCGGAGCCGTTTTCGAGATCTTTTTTGCAAGCAAGCAAGCAAACATACATACATACAAGCAAACATTGTTCGTATTAGAGTATAGGAGTACCTGGGGACCGAGCTTTGCTCGGGGAAAATCATTAGTTCACTCTGAAAGCACCTTAGTATTGGAGATGCATAAATCCATTCCCAAACTCCACACGGCTCGCCTTCACCACCATTTCCTACGTCATGGACCTGTTTCCCTCCATTCCCATTGCATTTAAAGATTGCAAATACCTTAATATAATCGTCATAAACAGTTCCCACACTCCGGACTACTCGCCTTGACTACTTCCTTCACCACTTCCTACGTCGCGGACCTGTTTCCTTCCCTTTCCATAGCATTTTAGGATTGCAAATACTTTAATCTAATCATCATAAACAATTCCCACACTCCGGACTACTCGCCTTGACTACTTCCTTCACCACTTCCTACGTCGCGGACCTGTTTCCCTCCCTTCCCATTGCATTTTATGATTGCAAATACCTTAATCTAATCGCCATAAACAGTTTTCACACTCCGGACAGCTCGCCTTGACTACTTCCTTCACCACTTCCTACGTCGCGGACCTGTTTCCCTCCCTTCCCATAACATTTTAGGATTGCCCATACCCTTATCTAATCGTCATAAACAGTTCCCACACCCAGGACAGCTCGCCTTGACTACTTCCTTCACCACTTCCTATGTCGCGGACCTGTTTTCCTTCCTTTCCATAGCATTTTAAGATTGCGGACACCTTAATCTAATCGTCATAAAAAGTTCCCACACTACGGACTACTCGCCTTGACTACTTCCTTCACCACTTCCTAAGTCGCGGACCTGTTTTCCTTCCTTCCCATAGCATTTTAGGATTGCAGATACCCTAATCTTATCGTCATAAACATTCCCCACACTCCGGACTGATCGCCTTCACTACTTCCTTCATCACTTCCTACGTCACGGACCTGTTTCCCTCTATTCCCATAGCATTTTATGATTGCCTTTGTTACTTCCTTCACCACTTCCTACGTCGCGGATCTGTTTCCCTCCCTTCCCATAGCATTTTAGGATTGCCCATACCCTTATCTAATCGTCATAAACAGTTCCCACACTCCGGACAGCTCGCCTTGACTACTTCTTTCACCACTTCCTACGTCGCGGACCTGTTTCCCTCCCTTCCCATAGCATTGTAGGATTGCCCATATCCTTATCTAATCGTCATAAACAGTTCCCACATTCCGGACAGCTCGCCTTGACTACTTCCTTCACCACTTCCTACGTCGCGGACCTGTTTCCCTCCCTTCCCGTAGCATTTTAGGATTGCCCATACCCTTATCTAATCGTCATAAACAGTTTCCACACTCCGGACAGCTCGCCTTGACTACTTCCTTCACCACTTCCTATGTCGCGGACCTGTTTTCCTTCCTTTCCATAGCATTTTAAGATTGCGGACACCTTAATCTAATCGTCATAAACAGTTCCCACAATCCGGACTACTCGCCTTGACTACTTCCTTCACCACTTCCTACGTCGCGGACCTGTTTTCCTTCCTTCCCATAGCATTTTAGGATTGCAGATACCCTAATCTTATCGTCATAAACATTCCCCACACTCCGGACTGCTCGCCTTCACTACTTCCTTCATCACTCCCTACGTCACGGACCTGTTTCCCTCTATTCCCATAGCATTTTATGATTGCCTTTATTACTTCCTTCACCACTTCCTATGTCGCGGACCTGTTTCCTTCCCTTCCCATAGCATTTTAGGATTGCAGATACCTTAATCTAATCTAATCGTCATAAACAGATCCCAGACTTCGCACTGCTGCCCTTGACTACAATCATAGATAAAACCATAGACTATAAAACATACTCCCTACAATGTATCGAGTAATCTTCAGTATAATCTTTGCTAAATTTTATGCTAATTATTAAGTGATGTTTTCCTTTTGTACTGTATTTGTAATTTGCTAGTATACTGTGGGTAGTTGGCTTACTATGAACACATGCTACAACTTCAAGTCTTTTGTTTACTTTATCCTTGTTATTTAATTCATCCAACATGGTTACCTAGCAACCCATAAGACTAATGTTAAAAAAATGTGATTTTCAGTTTCATTTTTCTACGTAATTAGATTTTTGTTGGCAGTTCTAACTGCATGAAACTCGTTTTTAGGCCAAAAATAAACTATTTACAAGATTTGAAGAAAATCGTCGGAGCCGTTTTCGAGATCTTTCTGCAAGCAAGCAAGCAAGCAAGCATACAAGCAAACATTGCTCGTATTAGAGTATAGGATAAATGATGATTGGACCACAGCTGACATAATTTAACATAATTTAAATGATTGTTTTCTCTTCATTAAATGTAATTAATTACCATGACACGTTTGCTGTACGTTTACGTAGTGTGCAAAAGGTAGTTTTATAGTAAGTATACGTACCTCTAGTAAACTAGTAAAACCTTATCTTTTAGTACAGCTAATTTTGTCACAGTTCATTGAATACCAGGTAAAAGTAGAGTATGTTATGAATACCCAGGCTAATTGTATTTAAATAAATACTGAACCTGTTGATAATGTAATTTATTTTACTCGAGAATATTTTAATGGGGCACATGTTTTTAAGACACACAAAATTGGCAAACATACCTAGATTTCTTGCAGCACACCCTATCTACAGTCTTAGAACACTTCGATTTAGATCAAACTCAAACATTGTATAACATAATGACGGGATTTTATAAACAAACCTGTAAACCTGTAATTAAATAAATCTGCACATTATATTTTATTTAAATTATTTTAATAAACAAATAAAAAAACACAGGATAAAATTTGATTGAAAACATACTCTAATCATGGAAAAGATGTACATTTAGAATCCTAAATATCTGGTTAAAATTACCTTGCTTTGACGCCTAATTCATGCTTTTGAGCTTTCCTTCGTTGCTACAAATGTAACCTTAAAGGGCTCCTCTTAACTTTTCTTCAGCCATTGTCAATTACTATTTCAGCTCCTTTTCACTGTCTACATCTGTAGTATACACTTTAATTTTAAGTAACCCTCAAACAATGAATTAACCAAGCTTAAAATGGGAACAACTGGTTGGCCATGCAATGGGTCTATCTCGTCAAATACACGTAGTGTGGAATCGAGAAGACTACTCTTACCTCATTAGTGTTTTGAGGATAGGTGCACCTTGCTTGCTCACATGTTATACGCTTTTCTGCATTAGAGTCTGGTTAAAATCTAAGTAATCTAAGACTGTTCGAGGATAGGGTTTGTAAACTACAAATATTTATTGTATTGATTTAATTACAATTAACCGGTGTATAAAATACTCTACTTTTATCTGATATTCAGTGTACTTCGAATAAATTAATCTTAAATTAAATATAATGTACTACAAGCTTACCTGATGTATGCTTAATTAGAAAACTACCTTTTGCACACAGCTTTTAGTAAATGTGTTAACAAATTATTGTAAAATTATGAAAATTATAGTTATAGTATTGAAGTATAGTATTATATTATTAAGTTATAGTAGTATGAAGAAGTATGAAGTTATAGTATTATTACTATTGAAAATAATTATCAATGTATATAGAACTGTATAGCTTTTAGTACTGCATAAGACCTCTGTAAATAGTTTTAATGATGACTTAGCCAATACAAATTGTACAATATTTTTTTAATTCTGGCTTAATAAACGATTTGATTTGATTTGATTTTATATGAATAGGCTTATTATATTTAACGCAATATGTCTCCCCTTAGCTGGACACAAAATGCAACATATTGTATATAATTTTAAAGGTTAAGATGTGGGGAAAATGTAATATTATTTGACAGTTTTTTTTACGGGAAATACGAAAAGATTTCTTAAGCATGTTGTAGCGCCTTTTTATGGATTTTTATAATTTTTTATTCAAGTCGAATTAACAAGGTTTGATATGGATTGTACAGTAACAAACCATACTTAATGTAAGAATATTTAATACATATGCTAAAAAATACATTTGAAATATTATTATGTTCGCTAAAAGCAAAACATGGGATTTCAATAGGTAATGACAAGAAAAAAAAACTGTTTCCGGAAGCAGGATTGAGATATAAGTATCTAAATTGCGTATTTCTATCGGAATTTGTAGTTTCTCCTCAAATGATTTGCTCCATTAAGTTACTTTATGGCAGCAGGATGAAAATCCTTCGCCTCGTCCTCTTTGTTCTTCTTTAAAATGCAGCGCACCACATTTCTGACATTTTAATGCCATCTCGCCAAGTGAATGCTGCTGAATTCTTGTATTTGTCTGTGAAATTTTGTAAGCACACGTTGCCACTAACTGTTCAAGCTCATCGTCCTTACGATTTGTATTGCTTGCCGTATGTTGACTTGCCGTGCCCGACCGGCAATATTTCTTTGTCGTCGGGTCCTTAGCATGTTTAAACGAAAATATAATGTAAAACGTTTCTTCCGTCGTGTCCTATAGGTAACATTTCTTTGCTGGGTTTCTAATTACTTTTAAAAACATGCAAACCGTTTACATTTCAAAACCAAACAAAAATGCTAGGATTTAATTTTTCTGTAAACTAATGTATTGGCATCTGTTTCAGAACATAATAACATTCAAATCAATCACAATGTTATACTTATGGGAGGAACTTTGAGGGCAGCCCACGCCCTTACAAAGATATATTTCGAAAATCTAAAGCCAGTTTGCACATCTACACACCTAGACGAACATTTTGGTATATAATATGTGGGGTTAAATCTTAAAACAAAAAAGCCTTCTTGTTCACAAAGTTTTATGTCACGTATTAAATATATAGATTGCCTGGAAACAGGAACGATTCTGCAATTCATCACCATATCAATCACTGTATTAACAATAATAATTTTAAATGTGGAGGGTTCGTAAATTAGACCATCAAAATCAAATGTATAGTCGACCAGACTTATACGGCCTTAAGGGTAGCTAAACTAATATTTCATGATGACAAATTGCCTTGTGTCGTCAATTAACTTGTCCCTCACTTGAATGTCAATACTTGACAGTTTATATTGTCATATAAACTATATTTGTTATTTGGAAGTTCATTATATTGCAATAAAGTAAAGATGATTAGATGATTTAAGAAGTTACTGTTTTAAAATCGAATGTCTAATGATATCTCTAGTTTTCCTGATAAAAAAAGGAAAAGGTTTGTAAACAAATTGAGCTAAAGTGCAAATAATACATAAGCATGTTTAGACTAAGATCATTGTAAATTCTTCTTAAGGTAATTTCTAACACATCAAGCTTGCGTTCATGCAAGGACCAATTGGTTTTATATGATCGTTGGCAAGGACTTTGTGTTTACAACCTTTATGATAAGCTAATCCCACAATAAATTAGTTCCATAATATTCATAATATGGGAGTTTGGCTAGTCTAACAATCACTTACGAACTTTGTACAATATTATGCTCTCGATCATAATGTGGAATCCAGTGATGCGCATGGACTATGACATTGTAAATGATAGACGCAGAACGCAATTAACTGGCTAGGTAAGCAATACAAACTTATCAGCATTACTAAAAGGATTTACTTTAGACACTGAGTATACTTCCAATATATATGGACCAATTGTAGCCAAGTTTAGGATTAAAGAGCACGTAGGCCTACTGTAGTTCAATTAGGGTGTTTCGATGACGAAGTGATATTATTAAGCTGTTGGGTTTTTGTTGCATATAACCTAGTTAATAACACAAATGAGGTTGTATGGTTGATTTAAGCTTTAAACAGAGTATAGGTACAGTAATGCCAAATGCATAGTTGTGATACAGTGTCGTATCATGAAAATAACTCGCCTCAATTTGAATCATGGAGTGACTACCTTGGTAGTATGCCGATATGCTGTCTTTATTTTTAGCTTATCTATTCTATATATAATTCAGTTTTAAAAATCTTTGTACGACTAAATCTAGAGTTCTACTGGACCGATTTTATTAATTAATGGGTCGTTGGAAAGCTTAAGTCGTGTAGATTTGCAAATAATTATGAAAATTTGTTTTTGTTATGACTTATGGTGATAAATTAAAGAAAACGTGTTTTCCCTAAGAAATACATTGGAAACGGTGTTTTTCACACTTTTTATTTTGGCGCGACTTTAAGCTGCCATTTTTTAATATTTCCAAGAAGTGCATGGTATCAATTTGTAGGAAATTTTATTCTCTTTCAGAATATCACACTCCACTTTGGTCGATTTCCTCACCATTTAAAAGTTATTTGCAAAAAAGCTAAGCAACCTCCGAATTTATAGTAATGAGAAAATATTGAGTTTGGGATATTTTTGTTAAACTTTGTACAACTAAATCTAGACTTCTACTGGACCGATTTTGTTAATTAATGGGTCATTAGAAAGCCTAACCCATGTAGATTTGCAAATAATTATAAAACTGTGATTTCATTAAATATTTGTGGTGAAAAATTAAAAATAACAAAAATACATTAAAAACTGGGTTTTTCAAGTTTCTGTTTTCAAGATTCTATTTGTAGCCAGCTTTAGGCTGCCTTTATAAGGTATTTTCAAAAATTGCATAGTAGTTATATGTAGTAAATTTTATTCTCTTTCAGAATATCACATTCACTTTGGTCGATTTCCCCTCCATTTAAAAGATATTGGCAATAATCTAAGTGATCTCCAAATTTATAGTGGCGAGAAAATACTGAATTAGATATATTTTTGTTAAACTTTGTACAACTAAATCTAGACTTCTACCGGACCAATTTTGTTACTTAATGGGTCGTTGGAAAGCCTAATTTGTGTAGATTTGCAAATAATTATGAAAGTTTGATTTTATTAGGTATTTAAGGTAAAAGAAATATAAAAAAATGATACATTTAAAACTCCTTTTTTCCAGGTTTATATTTTCAATTTCATATTTGTAGCCAACTTTTGGCTGCTTTTATTGAGTATATTCAGGAAATTCATAATAGTAATTTGTAGGAAATTGTATTCTCTTTCAGAATATCACCTTCCACTTTGGTCGATTTCCTCGCCGTTTCAAAGTTATTTGCAAAAACGTTAAGCAACCTCCAGGTTTATAGTAGTGAGAAAATACTGAATTAAAGATGTTGTTGTTAAACTTTGGTTAAACCTTTGATTAAATCTACAGTTCTACTGAACCGATTTTATTAATTAATAGGTCATTGGGTAGCCTACTTTGTGAAGATTTGCAAATAATTATGAAAGTACTGTTGAGGTTGCAAGCAAGATCGTTTGGCTATAAATCGATGATAAAAAACTCCATTTTTTGAAGAATTTGTATTGGTCGTGATTTAGCTGTGTGCTTTAATGAAATGGAAGCTGGTATTTCAATGAAGGTTCTCAGGTCAAAACAAACAGAATAACGTAATTAGAATTAAGTAAATGTATCTAAAACCATTGAGTATAAACATACTCAATGCTAAAACTAAATTCCATATCCAAAATATAATCAAATTTATATTTTCTGATTGAGCGATACAGTATCTTGAACTTAACTGATTAAAACTATCAATATCTCAAGTGAAAGCCTTTGAAGTATTTTAAGACCAAGACATATAAAATAACTTAAATAAAAATAGAGTTACGTATCATTGATTGCAGATAGGTACTAAAACGATCGCATTTATCGTTGATTCGTGATTCAGCAGTGTGTTTTAGGTAGTCCGATCTTAATATTCAATAGCTCAAATGAAAGATGGTATTTCATTTAAGGTTTTTAGACCAAAATGTATAATATAATTAGAACTGCTGGAATACATCTTTAATTGAAGAGAAAACAAATTCTTTCGTCGAGTAATACATTAGATAAATTAATGATGATGCTTAATGACAAATATTTGCTTACATAGCTTTATTTTAAGACCAAAATTATAAAAATCGGGCAGGTAGAAGAGCCCTCCTTTAAACCATCGCCCGCCTGCGAAACATTGAACTCGAAAAACCCAAATTTAACTCCCATAAGAAATGTACAGGGAAGCAGTTTGTGCATAACTCTAAATATACGTCAAAATGAATGCCGATGCTTGATGGCAAATATGCGGTACGTCCATACCTTTAGTTTAAGGCCAAAATCATGGAAATCGGTCGGGTAGAAGAGCTAACCCGACTCCGAAAAGAAAAACCAATTATTTTTATAGATAGCAATTATTGGTTTACCAGTATGCATAATCTAATCATACGAAACATGTGTTAATAATTCAACAGCTTATTGTTATATTGTTATCTAATTAATTTCTCTTTGATTAAATGCTGTTGTTAACAATTTACATTTATGTTTAAAGTGTGTTCCTTATGATAAACGTGTGATTCTAATGTTATGTGCTTAAACTGTACCATTAATATTAGTGAGTAAAGTGGTGTATGGATTTCATAACCATTATTTTACTAGAGACCGTTGTATTTAACCACAACGGGCTCTGTTGCTAGTTTCAATATAATAAATAACAGAATACACCAAATAACAGCAGTAAACATCACTGAGCTGTAATAATAACTGGAGTAACGACTCT
This sequence comes from Macrosteles quadrilineatus, assembly GCF_028750875.1. Lineage (NCBI taxonomy): Eukaryota > Metazoa > Arthropoda > Insecta > Hemiptera > Cicadellidae > Macrosteles > Macrosteles quadrilineatus. The sequence goes on along the minus strand of NW_026542594.1, from coordinate 34,218,092 downwards.
GTCTTTAAAAACGTACCACTGTTTTTGCTGGTTTTATATGAGAGTTTTGTGTTGTTAGGTTGGCCGTGTGATCGGTTGGTGCGATTTGTCAAACTAGTGGCAAGATCAAGATGGTGTCATCCTGTTGTTTTGTTGATAGTAGTAAACATTAAACAAAAATATGTCAGCATAATGATTGCAATATAAGTTTATTTATTTATTTTACGAACAATCCATTTTAACAAGATCATAAACCGATGGTCGTTCTTTAATCAAATGCCATAGGGCTAAACCTAAGATTAAACCAATATCTCCAAACCAGGAAACTTGACTATTTTCACCATTAATCATGTCATGAAGAGAGGCAAATAGTTTAGTATTTATTTACTATAAAAAAAATTATAATGTTTCAAAATAACTTTAAATACACAGGTTTTAACTTGCAATAACTGAAATTAATTTTTTGACACAAGTCCTTGAAATAACGGATAAACCCAAATAGATAGTATGGTTAGGTTAGAATGATTTGGAACTTGACGGCACCCCACCAACCGATCACTCGGCCAACCTAACAACACGAAACACCGAAAACAAAACCAGCAAACGTTTTTCTCTCATTTTTAACCAGAGAGTAGTGACTCCAGTTATTTCAATGGTAAACATCCATACAAACTAAAGCTAGCCTGAAACATCGATAATAACTTATATTTTATTCAATAACCATGTTATTTCCCATTTATCGACGACGGGGGTGAACTAGGATGTTTTTCTCTCGGGCAACGATATGTAGCACGTTCAACAGTTTAATCCTCCGTAAGCCTGTTTATTTATGCTGCAGAGAATAGTACTATGAGGAAACGCTCAGGTGAGGAACAATTCCTCTCAAGAGTTATCCAAGTTTATTATTAGTTCACATTTATGTTTGCTTAGTGTAATTCATAATACTTAAACATTTAAGATCAAACCAAGTTTGAAAGTCTTCAAAACGATCGAGCTATTTTAATTCAGAACACTCTTTGATCCTTTATATTTATCCTTTCTATTTGATCCTTCCAATTCGATCCATCTATTTTTATTTGAAAATACTAACAAAGCCTAGACTTCGACTACACTGAAGCCCAATACTTTCTAATAATGATAAATGGACCATTTAGGAACCACTTGCTTTCAATAAATTAATTCAACTTAAATTCAATTAAGATTGTCGCCATCCTTTTCAAGTTTAGCTATTCTACTTGATAAAGAAATTTTGATCCATGTAAAAACATTGCTCTAAATACTTTAAAACTAATTAAAACCTAACTTTTCAACCAAAATATAGATTATACGAGAGAAAAGTATATACTCTGACGTTGAGAAGGAAACATGAGTACATTTCTAGGGAACTGAGCTAATATTAAAGTCAGTTTTAACGAATTTACCTATAGGGAAGTAGCAGCTATTGCCGTAGGTGGCACGGTAAGACCTAGGGCCTAGGCCTGAGAGCGACATACTTTTAATTTTGATGTCCCCAGAGGCTAAAATACCATTCGTTCAAATTTTTATATATGTATAATATATATTATACAGGGTTAGTAAAAAGTCTGGAGACCTCCTAATTTTTTGTCCCAAGACGCTAAGCACGAGCCTAGGATTGTTTTTCACATTACTCCAGGCTAGACCTAGGGGGTGTGGCATTATCATTTAGATAAAATACATTGATGATTTGGCGGGATTTGAACCTGGGACCTCAGGGACTGAAGTCCCGCGCTCTAATCCCTAGACCAACTCGCTCCCCAATCAACGTTTTAATGGGTTACACCAAGATAACCAAAATCTACTGACCTCAATGATAATGCTATAATAAAAAAAACTGTACATTTAAAATTTTTATGTTATTATTATGGAGAAAAATAAAACTGCTGTAGTTTGCTTCTTTATGGACATAGGTAGGATATTCGCTTGGACTGCAGGTTTGCTACAGCAGGGCTATTCTGATTTTGTATGCCTATTTCAACTAAATAAATAATATCAACTTGCCAATACCGTGTTTTGTATCAGCTCAATGTTTGATTCAATGATTTGTGACCAACAACACACCTTCAGGCCCATTTATAACGTAATAGATTTGTTTTGTTACAAATCAGAAATAGAACAGCTTTAACATGAACATTTGATTCAAAGACAAACACACAGCTGATTTCTTAGACCAGGAAAAGTATTTGAATGTCATGATGCCTGCAAACTCTAGGTCAGAGCGTAGGCTCAAGTTGTTCAAGTGTGTTCAACGATTGAATTTTGACCATGTCAAAGCGACAGATATACCTTGGATCTTAAGATGAGGTTTAACTTTTGTTCTATGAAACTAATGAAACTTGTAGGTTCACACAACATATAACATTGACACGAAGTCGGCAATAGTTAACTACAGTACAAGCACCAACCGCTGCGGAAAGGCACCCTTGTGATCCCTGAAGGGCTTTTCAAGATATCGGTAATTACAGTTTGAAAATGAATTAATAATCGTGCCTAACTATATTACACATACTACAGGACTAATTATTTTTTCCCAAAACACGTTAAAAGCACGATATCATTCCCACGGCTAAAGTTACATTGTTGTGGTATTGTCGTTGAGCACTTACTGACATATCGGTTTCGTGTTGGTGCATTCATCAGATACATTCGTGCAGCGATATCGGTGAAACATTCTCACAATATCGGAAAATATAGAAAGGAAATCTATCAAAAGATATTCCGCTAACCCGTATATTGGGTCTTTGAGAATATTATCCCTAACATATCAGTTATAGCTTCTACCAGAATACATACGAGATACCTTATGTTATTTTATGCCTACGGTATTTCAAATTAATGATGAAATATTTTTAAGTTATAATCGGTTCCATCATCTACGAAGAGGATGGCTTGCCAAAGTGAAATATATTTAGCATATAGTGGGTGGCTATTTAGTTTTCTTGGTTTTATAAATAAAGATATACTAATGGCATGGACGATATTTTAACCATATAGCCTAGTTTGGCCCCCAAAAGCACATTCAACATTAAAGATTATAAAAATGAAAAAAATATGAAAATACATTACCTTTTGTGAGACGTTAAAAACATAATATATCTACCTAAATTTTAGGTTTAAATGTTTTCTAATGGGATAAAAAACTAAGCTAAACACGGTAGACAAAGGGATAGACAATATGTAATAATATGATTTGGAGAGAAGAAGTTGCTGGGACGAAAAAGATTTTGGACCCTAACGAGCTTCATTTGGAAATAAATTGTTACGCAATATCCCTACTAATATACGATTACAGGAGCCATAATTTATTTTGGTTATTATAAGAACGGCCAAGAGATAAGTAATACATTATTTTGTCATAGCCTACTATAAATAGTTTTATAGCTGAATAAAAGTAGGATGCTTAATGAATCACATGTATTCGGCCAAGCCATACTAGAGATGACAAGATGACAGGTAAGGGGTGGAGATATTGATTGAGCCAATATCGAGGACATTTTAACTTTGTCCTATCAACTTGCTGTAATCCTTTAATTATTTTTCTATCTAATTGATACCTTTAAAATGTTATATTAATCTGATTAGAAACTACATGTTATGTGGTGTTAAAATATGTTAATGTTTTAAAACATTATGTAAACGTGACATAAGACATTTATTTATTTTTTATTTACCAGTGAAGCACAAATCTGTCGTACAGCAAATATACACATACTTAAGTCACGTGATGGTTAAATATTTTAAAAGGTAATATAGATAGCGCTTCAAAACTTGGTACACATCTACTGGGCATTTAGATCGTTTTAACACATTATTCAAATATGCGCTACCTCTTCAGGGGGACGGCTCGGTAGGAGTCAGAAGGAAAGCTTAAACGTAAGCATGATATTCACAAAGTAAAATACGATGCCGCGAACCCTAATTCGAACGGAAAACCGAATAAAAGATCTCAGAATTCGTCACTACAAGCATTTTAAAATAATATTTTTAGGTTTTTTTCTCAGGGAAGTAATTGTATAAATACCATCAAATAAATCTATTTAAATAACTTTAGGTTTAACAAACACTTAGGTTTGCTGCTATAGGTAGGGTAATGAAGTGTTTTTTTTTTTTTTTATGTTAATAGCTTAGTATAAAATAAATTCATTTGCCAAGTTTGATTAATATATGTTCATAAACAAGCAAACTACAACAATTATCATATTCTCCATAAAAAACATAGGAATTTTAAATTTAAAACTTTTCGAATTTTCTCCATAACCAGACCGTACAAAACCCCTTCAATGTAATAAGTTATCGGGTTTTTAAGCTCTTTAAAATGGTTTGAAGAAAAATTGGTAAATTCTTTGTTTAAAGGCCAAAAACGAGAAAACCAAATTTTTTACCCCATAAAAGCCCGTTCCCATGGTCCGATCATGCTGGTTCGCGAACTCATTCGAGGTTATCTAACACTACATCTTCAAGAAAAATGTTATTAAAATCGCACAAAACTCTTTAAGTTATGACGTACGTATATATATAGCCTATATATTCATCTATACAGGGTGTTCATTTGAAAACTTTCCATATCTGTTGTGTACAAAGGTAAGGCTTTTAACACGTATTCGTTCTCATTTCCCCTTAATTTGGACATATCGAATCAAATAAAATAAGCGGTCCACGTTTGGGCTTTTCTCATCAGCTATAAGATTTTCTTTTCTCAAAGCAAAATGTGATAACTTGTTAATTATACATTTTTTCCTTCCTTTAATGCACCAGCAAATGTGTATAGAGACGAGTTTATAGAAAATTATGTTTTTCTACTGCAATTTTTAAACTGTACGAGATAGAAAGAAAACCTAAATACGTAAAATGTTTGTTTAAAAGCCTTTCAAATTATATGAAATTTGTTATACCTTGCTATTTAAGAATATTGAGTTTTCAGCTTTCTTTTACCCTTCAAATTTGAGATTTTTAAATTAGAAAATAACAAGAAAATGCCCTTACTACAAGTTATCTCAAAGAGTAGTTCAAGAATAAGCTTGGAAAAACATTTGGCGATGTTTCGTTCAGTAGTTAGGGTAATACGGTACTTAACGTCAAAGTCCTCTTTTTAAAAGTTTTGACCCAACCTGTAAATACGGTTAAAGAAAATGTAGTTTTTTCTCTAAAATGATGGGGGTGATTAGACCTTAAAATTGATGTATCACATAATCCATGTTTACATTTGAAAATTTCTCAAAAAACTTCTCCACCCCCTAAATTGGGCCCTTTTGGGTAACTTTTCAAAATTGTAAATAATTTTATTGGATTCGGCATGTTCAAATTAGGGAGAAGTGAGAACGAACAAAAGTTAAAACCCTTACCTTTGTACATAACATATATGGACAGTTTTCAAATGAACACTCTGTATAAATAAAATTAGAGTTTTGTCTGTACATTGCTCAGAATCATAATTTTTTAGGTTATTTTTACGTGTTATACATTAAAGAAGCCGAAACAAGTCTCATCTCAATTTCTGTCTGTCTGACTGTCTATCTGTCACGGCCCAAGAGCCATTTTACGCGGCCTTCTCCTGAAAAACGAGAGTACCTATTAAGATCCAAATCATTTTAATGTATTCACTGGATTGGCGAGAGTGTCTTCAGCTATAAAAATATGGCAGCACTACTTGTAAATAAAATTACGGACAGTAAGGGGAATAGGAGAAAGAGACACCACTTAAGGCATGTTTTTCCCATAAAATTCTTATGGGGATTATTTTTGACAATTTTTTTAAGACCCTGATCTTTGCCTATAAAAGCCCATACAAATGTTCAAGATAACAACAACTCTATAAACATTTGAAATCCCCATCCAGCAAACTCCTTTTGCATCACTGACCTACAAACCCATATTAAATTTTGAGGTGTCAAAAAGTCTAAACTTTGAATATTTTCATGGTAATTTGCATCCCTTACTAACCCATATAAAATAATGTAAAATTTTTTTTGAATTTTTGATTTTTTATGTGGTAATATTGTTTATAATCAAACGTTGACACTCACTTTGTGTGCCAGAATTTCAACCGTTTTGCCGTATCTCAAGCCGTCTTCGAGATATAAGCGTTTTTGTTTTACGGACTTAAAAAAAAATTGAGGTGTCAAAAAGTCTAGACTTTGAAGATTTTCATGGTAACTTTTATTTGTACCCAGCTTACTAATATTATAAATGTGAAAGTTTGTGTGTTTGTTTGTTTGGTTGTTTGTTTGTTTGTTTGTTTGAAGTTCAACCAATTAATTACTGGACGGATTGGGCTGAAATTTGGCATGATGATAGCACACATTCCCGATTAACATATAGGCATATTCTTATCTCAAAAATCCTTTCGTGCTCCACCCCAGTGGCTCTGTAGTTCCCCATGTATTATGAGTATTCATATTTAAAGGGAATTACAGAATTTAGTGAGCTGTTTCAACTAAAAAAGTTGGTACTATAATATGCGAAAGCATTAATAAATTATAAGATTCACCAAGAGGGAGCAGCACTATTATTTTTTCGCATTTATGAGAACAGCTAATTTGAACTAAGCAGCAACAAATAACTGTGATACGCAATTAATTAGAACTGTCACAGTAGGATTGTTAACAGTTTTGTTTATGTTTTTAATTTCATGAATAATTTGTGATATTTTGCGAATTTTTAATAATTCAATTTTTTCTATTGTTTAGATGAATTGGTAGAACATTATGGCTATGGTAGATGTGTAATACTATAGTATACCGCAAATTTAAAGAACCAAATTTTATCAACCTGTGTCCTCCCCCATTACAAACGCAAAGCTTGAGCACACTGCAATAAGCATTTAATACTTATATGCCAACCCCGTACGAAGGACGGGCACTCTGCTAGTATAAAATAATGTTAAATTTTTTTTTAATTTTTGAATTTTTTATGTTGTAATATTGTTTATAATCAAAAGTTGACACCCTCTATGTGTGCCAGAATTTCAACCGTTTTGCCATATCTCAAGCCGTTTTCGAGATATAAGCATTTTAAACATTTTTATGGACTAAAAATTTTGAGGTGTCAAAAAGTCTATAGAGGTGACATCAGCCCGATTCCTCATTCCTAAACATGAAGCCGTCATGTAAACACTGCTCCATGTCGTTCTCCACCAAAAGTAACTTTATTCGACACTACAATTTGATACATCAAAAGAAGGTATGTAAACTGTGTGATTTAATCTGTGATACTAACACTGTTCTTAATATTCATATCTTACAATGATTACAATCCTATCTTACAATGATAACAATCCTATCTTACAATGATGTAAAAAATCACTGGTTTGAGAATTACACCCAATATCTATCACTTTCCGAAGCAACGGATCATTCCTTCTGGAAAGCTACGAAGCGAATAAAGCGCCCAAAGATTCGAATTTCGCCTATTTTAAAATCTGATGGGAGCTAGGCAAAATGTAACACAGAGAAGTCTGAAGCCTTTGCTCAATACTTTGAGAATCTGTTCAAACCAAATGCGGCAGTAAACAACGAGGAAGAGAAACTTGAATATTTGGATGCTCCGCTACAGCTTGACTTCCCGATGCAGAAGTTCAAACCATCAGAACTAAAACTTTAACACAAATATTATTTTGTCTTTCAAATTTATCTATATCAGATATTTTACGGGATACTTTATGTTTGTCATATTCAATTGACTTTCATGCTTTACATAATTGGAGACTCTATTAGCATGTTTATTAGAGTCCCTTGGATATAAAGCTGCTAATACCGACCGATTAGTCGCTAAAAGTGACTAATACCGATTATCTGTGTTTTTTATATTTAAATATGCATGTTTCGATTTAATACTCACTGGTGTAGAGATATATGACTTTGGAGTTAGAGGCTTATACTTGTAAACATGTAACTACCAATATTTAGTATGATCGTAAGTTCATCCACTGCCTTGGGCTTGATATTTGCACATTGACGTGTCAATCTTTAAAAGAGCATTTTCAATTTGGGGTTTTAAATCTCTTTTCTCAATGGTGAGGATGGTAAGGCTTCTAAAATCTGCAATACATTCTTTTTTATTAACTAATTTTCCATTTTGATCTATTGTATATTTTATAAACTTGATTATTCTTACTAATGCCATTTTATTGGCAGAGAACAAGACTTAAGCGTATTTTCAAGTTCAGTTCTAATTGATTCACCCACAAATTTAATCATTGTATATGGACAATTGTTGCAAGAATTGACATGTCTTCTAAAATGTCCAACAACATTCATTTTACAGAAATTATAAGTCTTGTGGTATTTTAAGATCTTTAAGAGAACATAAGTGAGATCTTTAAGTCTTGTAAGATATTTTTTTTGTTTACTTTACAATCTGTTTTATAATATGTTGAACAATAAGTAAATGCTATGTAATACAACAAATTAACTTTTGAGCATTAAAAATAGCTGTCAAGCACTGTCAACAAAAAATTTTTCAATAAGATACTTTACAAAAATCTGAAGGGCAGGTCCAGATTTGATGGCCGCTTAAGTCTGTAAATTGTATCAGTGTTGTTTAATAAGTTCAATGCTAAATGATTTTGATGAGATTCCAATTTCAGAATATACCGTTCACTTAAGGTCATGATTTCGTCCTTAACTGTAGGCATCTTAAGGTCTTGATGTAGTGTTCTATTGGTGACTCACCAAGGTGCATTTGTTATCTTCCTCAGCATTTTCGATTGGTATCTTTGGATAATTTCTATATTAGAAGTACTCCCCGATCCCCATAGTTGCACTCCGTATGTCCATATTGGTTTCAATATAGTTTTATATAGCAATAATTTATTTTCTAGACTAAGTTTAGATTTTCTCGGATGAGCCAATTTAACTGATTAGATTTTAAATTTAGTTGTTGCCGTTTTCTTCAAATGTGTGTTTTCCAAGTTAACTTCCTATCTAAATGGATAGATACCTAAGTATTTAACCTCAGTTACTTCGGGAAGTTGAGTGTTGTTAATTGTGACAGGAGGAGAAGAATTTTGATTTAGAGTAAAAGAAATGTGGACATATTTAGTTTCATTAATTTTGAACCTCCATGTTTCAAACCAATCAGTAACTATGTTCAGACTTTGCTGTAAATTTAGAGAAGCTTGAAATGGATCACGATGAACAGACAAAATTGCAGTATCATCCGCAAATGTAGCAATTTCTACTAACTCATTTTCTGGAAGGTCTGATGTGTAGAGAATATACAAAAACAGCCCAAGGACACTTCCTTGAGGAGTCCCAGATTCAATTGGACGTAGGTCAGTGAGGACATCTTGATATTTAATTTGAAAAGTCCTGTTTTGAAGGTAGGATTTTAAAATGGTATAAATTGAATAGGGTAAAAACATTTTCACTTTATATAACAAGCCAACATGCCACACCTTATCGAATGCCTGGCTAACATCCAAGAAGGCAGCTGAGCAAAACTTTTTATTTTCCATATATTTACGTATCACGTCAACAACTCGGTGGACCTGTTCTATGGTATGTACTGTTCCCTTTAAATATGAATACTCATAAGGTTAACATGGGGAACTACAGAGCCACTGGGGTGGAGCACGAAAGGATTTTTGAGATAAGAATATGCCTATATGTTAGTCGGGAATGTGTGCTATCATCATGCCAAATTTCAGCCCAATCCGTCCAGTAGTTAATTGATTGAACTTCAAACAAACAACCAAACAAACAAACAAATACACAAACTTTCACATTTATAATATTAGTAAGATGGGTACAAATAAAAGTTACCATGAAAATCTTCAAAGTCTAGACTTTTTGACACCTCAAAATTTTTTAAGTCCGTAAAACAAAAACGCTTATATCTTGAAGACGGCTTGAGATACGGCAAAACGGTTGAAATTCTGGCATACATAGTAGGTGTCAACGTTTGATTATAAACAATATTACCACTTAAAAAAATCAAAAATTCCAAAAAAATTTTACATTATTTTATATGGGTACAACTACAAATTACCATGAAAATATTCAAAGTCTAGACTTTTTGACTCCTCAAAATTTTATATGGGTTTGTAGGTCAGTGATGCAAAAAGAATTTGCTGGATGGGGATTTAAAATGTTTATAGAGTTGTTGTTATCTTGAACATTTGTATGGGCTTTTATAGGCAGGGTCTTAAAAAAAATGGCCAAAAATAATCCCCATAAGAATATCATGGGAAAAACATGCCTAAAGTGGCGTCTCTTTCTCCTATTCCCACTACTACGGACGTTTAAACCCCCAATTTTGTGAAATTTTTGTCAAGTTTTCTTTCAATGTTTATTACATAATTATCTATGAAATAAAGAACAGCTATTCGGATTAAGATTATTTTTTCTAGCTGTCAATTCACTGATATGTTTACATTGAATGTTGTCTACAAATACCGCAACCATTTCCGATCAAGTTTTGAAAGCAAATCCAAACCAAGTGAGATTAAAAAAGTTTTTCCTTTCATAACGAACTTAATTAATCGCAAGTGCAATAATGTGTAAGGTAACCGTAAATGAAAATAGAGATTCTTTGTGTATAAAATTGTTCTTGAGTTTTGATAACCGGGAAAAATACCTTGAATCAGTGTTGTATATGGCTGGGGAACTTAAATTTTTTTTAAATAAGCGTTACCAATAGCTTACATAAATGGTTTCAACTCATTGACAGGACTTCAATGGTGGTTGTGTAAAGTGTAAAGTGACAACTGCAGTATGTTATTGTAGAGGTTTACGGATTATGCTCAACTCGCTTTTCCAACGTGTCTTCTCGCCGCTATGTGCTGCAATCGTTGGACCATACAGCCAATTGACCAATTGCCCATCTCTTGGGTTCGTAAGTCTAAACAATTTATTCATAACCAAATTTCGACGACGATCCTTGATACCGGTACCAATAAACAAACAAACAAACATAGCAAATAGGTTCGAACAACCAAAGACTTCAGGAATCACCGTCGTTAAATAGGTAAAACATGTTTACCTAGAATACATGGCCTACCTACTGAGGAAATGAATTTAAAACGTTCAAGAACCCAAATAACAAATGGCAAATAACTTTGATTTTTTATAACATTTTGTAAGAAAATTTAAAACCAAGAGAGATCAATAACCTTGGGACTTGATTTACGCATTTAGTTGGTCAGATGTACTATAGTTCTTAACTGTAAACCTTGGTTTTTGATACTGGTTCTACTCCTTAGAACCGGTGGTAGCAGCTAGAATCATTTTTACATACCAACACATCACTATTTACAAATTAGTTATCGTTGCGCCTTATTTATTACAGTCGTATTCAATTTAATTGATGTCTTACTTTTGAGCAAACCATCATGAATTGTTTACGCTTACGTTGTTTATGTTTATGAAAAGTAGCTTACGTTGTTCATGTATCAATTGTTCGTGGCCTGTGTGTTGTAAATTACTGAACTAAATCGTATTTAGTACTTCATTTTATATAGTAAGCCGTCATTTCGACATCATTTAGTGTCATCTTCGGACTAAGCAAATATAAATTGTCATGATAAAGTTTTGTGACACTAAAGTATATGTACTTTGCTTTGGTTAAAGCAAATTCTGTATGTTTGTGTGTATGTCTGTTGGTAGCGCATTTCTCAGTGTTCCGCACGGACAGGACAAGAGCACCTTTGATAGTGAAAATTTCAACCGGAATATTTTTAGGTAGTATTTTAACAACTTTTAACCATTGTGAAAAGTAGCTTTCAATTACAGGCCCACTTTAGGGCTATGCCTCATAGATCTATAAAGCATTTTTTGACTTGAAACTGTCAGATACTGTATTTGTTTGTATTTAATAGTTTGGCCAGCATATTTGAAAATATGCAAACCAACTTCTGTACTTTATATAAGAAGGTTTCAACTGACTCCTGTAAGATCCCCGTCCGTAGAACGGGCACACAGCTAGTACACAATTTCAATATTCAATTTCAATTTCAATATTTTGTCATGAGAGCCGAAGCCCCCTGACTACATACCCGGTACCTATCGTGAGACTTACCCGGGCCCCATGATGTAGGCCGAAGCTTACGCATCAACCTTTTGCACATCATGGGCGGATGACTTAAGGTCATCAGGCTCACCGGCTGCCGAAGCAGACCCTTCGGAAAGAGGGTTGCCCCTCAATCCTAACCAGGGTTTCCGGCTACTTGTTTAAGCGTCACTCCACCTGGGTTCCACTAGGCCGGGACCTAGAGGACCATAGTAGAGCGCCCCGACACATTTAGTGCAAGCAACACTCGGGACCTATCTAATCCCTGACAGGCAAACCCATCAATAGCCAGAAGGAAGGGGACCGTCAGCAAGCTTACGGGGGGAACCCCAACCTCCCATTTACACCACTACCCGATCGAGGCCTTACCCAGTTGCTGGGAAACCAGAGATAACCAGAGCGATAGATCCCCGGATACCTCTGGCGGGCTCGGACCCAGCACCCGATCTACTTCGTTTGCCCGTCAGACCCAACATCACTGCCAGGTCATCGGGGTTTCCCAAAAGGAGGCAGGTATAGAAGTGGGACCCACCCGGATGAACCTATCCACCAAAGGTGGCGACATCCTTGACTCAATTGGGGTTCCGGGAAGAACCCCCCACACTCAAGATAACCATACCGTCCGTGATCAGAGACAGGGATTGGTTTGCATAAGTGCCTACAAACCGTTGCCCTCACACTGCGGAAAGTTACGTTTCCCTTGAGTGTCCCCATGAGCTAAGGGTACTTGCCCGTTTTCACCTCCAGGAAAGGCTACTTCCAAAGTCGAGGATATGCCACTCTGAATGCTGGTCGCACACAACAAGCAGGCCGAAGCCCAAAGAACCACAGACACAGGTAGGTTAGAGATTATGATGCACTTCCATCTCTCCTAGAGCTAAACACCCCCCCCCCCTATCCTGGATGAAGGGATGTCACTGGGACACAATGCCCAGTCGTCCATGTCTGTGGCCTACTTGAAATGCCGACAACACCGGACAGTTGCCTCCCCTTTGGGGGCTTAGTTTTTCACCTCCCAGGACGAGGCTACTTCCAAAGTCGAGGATATGCCTCACAAAGTGTCAGTCGAACACAACAGGTAGGACGAGCCCGAAGAACTCAAGTCACAACCACAAGCTACAGGCAGGTGAAAGATCTATGAACTTAATCAACACTAGCAGAGCTGAACACCCCACCACCCTGAATGGAGGAAATGTCACTGGGAACTCTCACTTTGGGTACAACCCAAAGAGGCTGGCTTGCCCAGTCGTCCATAGCTTGTGGCCTACCTGAAGTGCCGGTTCCAACACCGGGCAATTACCTCCCCTCTGGGAGAGCTAGGGTCCGCGTGGTCGCCAGGCCACGTACCCACGCAAGCGTGGGCCCCCTGCCGGTTCAGCTAGTACACATATAAATATTTGAACGAACAGTGTTTTTGTCCTCTAGGGACATCAAAATTAAAAAGTAAATTGGTCCTGGGTCTAGGTCAATTGTGCCACCTACGGTAATAGCTACTTTCCAATTGGAAAATTCGCTAAAAAAGTATGTAGGTAACATAAGCCAACACATCTTGGCTCATTATAACCTAAACTTTACAAAAACTAATTTTATAAGGACCGGTGTATTATTTTAATAATTGGATATGAAATATAAACTACTAAGAATGTACCCGTGTGGTATACAGGGAGTTTTAAAATTACCCCTGTCGCAGCAAACCTGCGGACTAAGCCTGATTTGATTTTCAATTAAATCTATTTCAATAACATTAGGTTTAGAGTACCTAGGTTTTCTGCATCGGGGAGGGTAATAAAGTGAGAAAAACGTGGGAATTTTAAATTTACAATTGAATTTTCTCCGTAAATGATAACCGGGAAAATCACTTCAATATCAGTACAGTTCACCTTTGTATTGTGCCGGCTCACCCTTTGCTTTGCTGGACACGTTCCACCAGATAGATAGATATAGATAAATAGATATAGAGAAATAGATTTAACTAAGGAAACAAATAATTGTTAATTGGTAATTAATTAAATGGTCTATTGTCTGTGGTTCCACGCACGGGGCAGATTAAAAGAGGCCGCCAACCTTAAAAAAACCGAAAACGAAATATACAAAATTATTTGATTTTATAAAGGTCTTTAAAAAGGTTTATAGAGAAATTAGGAAATTTTATGTTTTGTGGGTTGTATATATAATAATTTGAATGAATAGTGTTTTTGGCCTCTAGGGTCAACTCACTGAAAAAAGTATATCGGTCCCGGGTCTAAGTCTCACCGTACCACCTACGATAATAGCTACATACTTCCCTATAGGGAAATTTGCTAAAAGGTGGGAAAATAATTTACCTAGTGATTTTTTTGGTCAAAATAAAGAGAACAATTTTTTTAATTCGCTTCGTTAACCAGATATCTACCATTTTGTATTTTTTACATGAACATTTTTATCATTAGATTGTTTTAGCCGACCTTTATGAAACTTGATATGTATATTAAGATAGGAGAGACCCAAGTTGGAAAATAAGTTTACTTTGATACAATTCAAGATTTTCTAGTGGGGCGGACATTTTTATTTTTTTAATTTAAATTACAAAATAATAACGGATTTGATACAAAATGTTTAGAACACTTTTATTTAGCATTTACAATTTCATATGTTTGATAAGAAAAGATTTCATATGTTAAAAAAGATCAAATAAAAAAATACTGAAATATCAGGATTTTTGGTTAAACAATGAGGCGAACCTGCCTAGCTTACCCTTATTCTACACCATTTAAGAACTAAAATCGTGAATATTTCATTTATTTAATTTGATATTTTTAAACATGTCGTTGTTTGATAGAAAGTTGCCAAATAAAAATATTCTTGGCATATTTTCATAAAATCACTTAGGTTTTGGTAATTTTAATTTGAAAATTTAAAATGGCTGCCATTTCGAAGTTTTGAATTATACCAAAGTATATGTTTTTTTGTTTTGTGTTTTTTTGTCATGGGCCTACCCTATCTTAATACATACTCGTATATCACGTGTCATAAAGATAGGTTGAAACAATCTAAAGATATAAATGTTTATGTAAATAATGCAAAACGATGGATATCTGGTTAACGAAGTGATTTTAGAAAATGTTTTATTGTTGATTTTTAACTTTATTTTGACCCAAGAACTACTAGTTAAATTATATTCCCACCACCTTTTTTGAACACCCTGTATATTTGCAAGGCCTTTTTAGTTTACCTTAAAACTGTTGTATAAATTGTGTTCACGACGGCTATGTGAATAATCGTTTAGCTTAGATATCTGTAAAAATTCAAACTTGATATGCAAACAAACGGCTGTTCTAAATATAATAAGGTCTACTAACTAAAAAATACCTGCCTGTAGAACGGTCACACTGCAAGTGCTTATATGAACTTGTTTCCTTATTTCAAACCATGTTCTACACCATGTAAAGTTTCATTTGTACGCTGACGACTTGCAAATCTATTCTCATTTTAAAGTGAGCGATGCAAATGAAACTATACACTTGATGAACCACGACATCGACAGAATTGTTCAATGGGCAGAAAGGAATGGACTTAGACTCAATCCTGACAAGACAAAGCCAATCATCATAGGTCACTCACGGTTAACTCTACAAGGTCTCTAAGGTCACTTTACAAAGTGGACTTAAACATTTTACCAATAATCACTGTAAACTGAACCAATTTGCAATACCAGGACAAAGTAAAAATTCTTGGTTTAAACGGAACATTGGACTGGACTGACGCGGTGGTAAGCACTTAAGAGTGTTTGCCATTGTTCACACACTGAAGAAGATGAAATGACTTCTACCTTTTCACATTAAACTCTTACTGGTCAAATCACTCGTGTTTCCACACTTACTTCAACAACTGCAACACTGTGGTTAATGATATGACTGTGGTTTGACAACAAAATTACAACGAGTACACAATTATTGTGTTCGATTCTTGTTCAATCTTAGGCGTGATAACCATGTCACACCCTATTACATTAATGAATAAATTTTGAAATTAGAAGACATCAGAAAAATACGGCTGAATCAATCGTTTTCAAATTTTGCATGGTGATAAAGACCATATCGGTGAGTGCCAATCTATATGGCGTTAAAAAAGTCTCTCAGGAATCCGCCCCACTGGGTCTCAAAGTTTCAATGTAATTCTTATGGAAGCAGTATTTGACACATAAACAAAGACATATGATCAGCTGTTGACTTTTGAATGCAGTAGATAAAGAAATAGCTGATAGCATAGTTCCACAGATTTTAGAACAGAAACGGTATGGATCATAAATATAATCAAATGACGACACTAGCTTGAGGTCCGTGACGTAGGAAGTGGTGAAGGAAGTATTTAAGGTGAGCAGTCTGGAGTGTGGAAACTGTTTATGACGATTAGATTAAGGTATCTGCAATCCTAAAATACTATGGGAAGGGAAGGAAACAGGTCCGTGACATAGGAAGTGTTGAAGGAAGTAGTCAAGGCGAGCTGTTCGGGGTGTGGGATCTGTTTATGATGACCATTAGATTAAGGTATTTGCAGTTCTATGATGCTATGGGAAGGGAGGGAAACAGGTCCGTGACGTAGGAAGTGGTGAAGGAAGTAGTAAAGGCAAGGGGTCCGGACTGTGGGAACTGTTTGTGACGATTAGATTAAGGTATCTACAATCATAAAATGGTAAGGAAAGGGAGGGAAACAGGTCCGCGACGTATGAAGTAGTGAAGGAAGAAGTCAAGGCGAGCTGTCCGGAGTGTTGGAACTGTTTATGACGATTAGATTAGGGTATCTGCAATCCTAAAATGCTTTTTACACCATAAGGGCTAAAAACAATTTTTGTACCCTAAAGAGTAAAAATGCTACTTTAGACCCGCAATGCATGCAATAAAAACGACTGTTTTTACTGCAGTAGGGGAACTCGGGGCGGAACGTGATACTTATTGTTTACATTACCTACCATATACAGTATGAGGGGTATAATAAATACGATTTAAAGGTAGAGAAAGAAACCTCATTTTATTTTGTACAAAATAGTAACATTATTAAAGGTTAACTTTATTGTTTTTATTTTTATTTTTTTATTTTAAATAATGTTTACATATTTCCCGCTTCGCCCCACCCACGGGGCAGAATGGGATTTTCCTTTGGGACAGAATGGGATAAGGGGAATTCAATGAGAACACATGAAATACAGTGAGAAAAACAAACTAAAAGAGAACTAAAATGTAAATAGACATTTAGTTTTAGATTCAAATGTTAAGAAAACAAACTTTGTTTTGGTATATCTTTAATTCTGAAAATTATTCATTTACATGATTATATCACAACATTTAATTCACCAACATGAAAGCAATTCAAAATTTATATCTTAATCTTTTTCACGACCCACTTCAACGGAAATAACCGCTTGAACTGCTTCTGACATTGATTCTTCATCTCATTTCTGTTAAAAGTTTTTCTAATGTAATTTCTCACACCCTGGAATAGTAAGACAACACCTAATTAGTATGCTTGCAACAAAAACATTAGGGGTAGAACGGGATACCAATGCATTCTGCCCCATCCCGTTCCACCCCGACAACACAGTTTAGGTTATCAAATCATGCTGGATTCAAAAGACATTTATTTCACCTTAGAATATTACTAGTCTGGAGCTGAACAAGCATACTGTAAGAATATATTTTTAATAGAACCAAGATGGCCTGCGAGGCTGCCATTTGAGTTGAATAGTTAGTAAAACGCTTCACTACTAGGTAACAGCAACATACAACAAAAATAATACAGCTATCCCGTCTTACCCCGGTATCCCGTTGTGCCCCGACTTCCCCCATGACAAAAACAATATAATATGAACCCTTGATGACTCCGCTCAATTTTGTGGATGCCTCTACGAACGCCACCTAGTATTTTGTTGTTATTATTAGTTTTTTTAGAGGTTAACTGTAAGAAAGGACCATGAGGTCATAAGTTCGCCTCAATATAGAAGGATTTCCATTCATTCATTCATTCAAACCATGAAATAACTACTTAAGTTATGTCCTTATATTTCTTGAACACGATGTATATTTTAAGAATAAATTATTGTACGAATAATTGGTGAAATGAGAAGTATTTCAAACCAGAAGTGCGTAGAGACATTTTAGTTGTCACGCTAAAATGTCTCTACGTTTTTTTTAGTTGTCACGCTGGGGTACACGGAAGGAGCCTCCCCGAAGATTGCTGACCACATACCACAATCGGGCGTACCCTGGGCAACGTTATCTTTAACGGCTAATTCTTCCAACACCGGAACACCAAGCGAGAAACATGAATACCGGCAAACGGCTTTTAACAAAGCCAACATTAATAACAACCTCAATCAATATTGAAGGGCTTTCACCGAACAAAGAAATTTTACTTTCGGACTTGTGTAAAAAACGAAATTGTGACATCCTGGTCATGCAAGCGACTCATAGAAGTATAACGGACCATAGGCCAAAAATTAATGGCTTGAAACTTATTCTAGAGAGACCACATGGACAATACGGTAGTGCAATATTTACAAAGCCAGATTTAACGATCCTTTCAGTGGCATTGACTTGTAATAGCGACATAGAAATTCTGACAGTGGAACTCCAGTCCTGTACAGTAACGTCCATCTACAAACCACCAAATGTGCCTTTCCGTTTTGCTGAACCTGCAAATTTTAGAGCAAAGAGGATTAAGTTTGTAATTGGAGATTTCAACTGCCACAGTACGACATGGGGCTACAGCCAAACTGATGAGAATGGAGAAGAACTTGAGTCCTGGGCTGAAAGAAACGATCTAAAGATCATACATGATCCAAAGTTGCCAGCATCTTTTAACAGTGGAAGGTGGAGGAAGGGGTACAATCCAGACAACATCTTTGTGAGTGACCTTGTTGCACAGCAAACAGTAAAGCTAGTTGAAGACCCTTTCCCTCGGACACAGCACAGAGCAATTACCTTTCTTGTCACCGCTGTGGTGAGCCCCCAATCTGTTCCTTTCAAAACACGTTTTAATTTCAAAAAAGCTAGATGGGACCTATTTACTGAAGAGCTAGACATGGGCGTTGCTAATCTGCCAAAGGGTTGGAAGGCATATGAAGATTTTGTAGCACTTGTCAAGAGTATATCCAGGAAACACATCCCGAGAGGGTGCCGTAGGGAATATATTCCTGGCCTGACAGGGGACTCTCGTCCCATCTTAGAGCGGTATAAAGAGCTTTATAATGAAGACCCTTTTCTGACGATACATTTGAGGCGGGCGAGGAACTGCTTGCAACCCTGACTGAGTCAAGAAAGGAAAGATGGAGCAATTTGATAGAGGCACTAGACATGAAGCAAAACAGCAGGCGTGCCTGGAAACTGCTAAAAAATCTCAGTAACGACCCATCTGCACCGAAGAACCCGCTCACAAATGTTACGCCGGATCAGATTGCACATCAGCTGCTCATTAATGGGAAACACCATTCAAAAAGTAAGAACATAAAGATCGAAAGGGAAGTCGAAGATGAGCAGCATTCTTTGGAGACCCCTTTTACAGCTGATGAACTCTACACTGCAATTCAGCAATTGAAAAACAATAAGGCTGCTGGACCTGATGAGATAAGAACAGAGCAAATTAAGAACTTTGGTGCTGCGACAGTCACCTGGGTTTTGGACCTCATGAACGACTGCATTACATCCATGCAGATCCCAAAAACATGGAGGAAGGCACGAGTAGTAGCCGTCCTGAAGCCGGGCAAGGAGCCAACTGATGCAAGAAACTTCCGTCCTGTTTCCTTGTTGTGTCACCTATATAAAGCTTTGGAACGCATGGTGTTAAATCGAATTTCCACAACAGTAGATGCATCTTTAATACGAGAACAAGCCGGCTTCAGACCCGGAAGATCCTGCACGAGCCAAGTCCTCAATCTAACACAACACATTGAGGATGGCTTTGAGCGGAAACAGATTACGGGAGTTGCCTTCATTGACCTTAGCGCTGCTTACGATACCATTAACCATAACAGGCTTGTATGTAAGACCTACAAACTAACTAAAGACTATAAATTGACAAGGCTTATTCAATGTATTCTGCAAAACAGACGCTTCTATGTTACTTTTCAAAATAAAAACAGCCGCTGGAGAAACCAAAAGAATGGCCTTCCCCAAGGTAGCGTACTGGCCCCTTTGCTGTATAATATTTACACTAATGATCAGCCTATACAGCGTAATACTAAGCAGTTCATCTATGCTGACGATACAGCGGTAGCAGCTCAAGAGCATACATTTGAGGAGGTGGAGAATACGTTGACAAAAACTCTGGAAAAACTTGGAAGCTACTATGATGAGAACCATCTTAAGCCTAACCCAACCAAAACCCAGGTATGCGCTTTCCACCTACGGAACAGAGAGGCAAAAAGAAAGTTAAGGGTACTGTGGAGAGGACAAGAACTCGAACATAATGACTATCCTCAATATCTAGGTGTGAAGCTGGACAGAGCATTGACTTTTAAATAACACTGCCTTGCTACTAGGCAAAAAGTGTGCTCCCGAAATAATATCATTCGGAAACTTACCAACACATCCTGGGGAGCACAACCACAGGTGCTACGCACTTCTGCTCTTGCTCTTAGCTTCTCAGCAGCAGAGTACGCAGCACCAGTGTGGAGAAACTCTGCCCATGCAAAGCAGGTAAACATAGCCATCAACGAAACTGCAAGGATCGTGTCAGGATGCTTAAAACCAACCCCAGTGGACAGTATATACCCTCTCATTGGGGTAGCTCCACCATATATAAGGAGAAACGTGGCAGCCGCAGTAGAACTACAGAGGCAAGTGACCGACCACCGTCATCCACTATATGGGCATCAACAGCAGCCCTCTAGACTCAGGTCAAGAAAGAGTTTCCTCAAAACCACTGAGATACATTCAGTAACACCGGAAGTATTAAGGCTTCAGCTATGGAGGCAGGAGGCTCAACAGCCACCAGTAGAACTCAGAGAGGAACTCCCTGCAGGCTGTCACCTGCCTTACCCCACATGGAGGACCCTAAATAGATTGCGAAGTGGGGTTTCGAGGTGCAAAGTAAACCTCATGAGGTGGGGGTACTATGAAGGAGAACCAAACTGCACATGTGGGGCCCCTCAGGACCATGAACATCTGCTAGTTTGTCCAGATATGGACAGAACATGCACCTGGCTCGATCTTAAGGAGGCAAATGACGAAGCCATATATGTGGCAGATTATTGGAAAAATAATATCTAATTGAGCTGGTGTTTTTATCCGGACACGGAAAGTAAGTAAGTAAGTTGTCACGCTTGTAAGGATTTTTAAATGTTTATGTTTTGAGCGATTATTTTATTTAATTTACTTTGGATATTCAATTTATTGTAGTATTATTTGTGCTGTTAAATGCAAAGAACAGTGTACCGTATTTATTACATAGACTATCGATGAATATATATATACATAAATAGGGTTATTTCCATCATGTTGTAAACCATAACCAATTAGAGTTAAGCATAATACGTAGAATGAATCGAGCTGTAAGTTGTAGAAATACTGTACTGTACCACCAACGGAGATGTTCAATCTCACACAATCCAGCGTGATGTCACCGTCTAATTCCAGACGCGAGTCTTGTCATTCAAGAGACTTCAAAGACCCACTGTGTTGGATGTTTGCTTACACACTTGTTGCATAATCTTGCCTCAGTTGTTTTACTGCCGCATCCGATTGCATCTGCATCTACTAGCTCACAAATATAACAAACTCTTGTATGATATACAAGACTTGTATTAATATACTCTTATATGCATAGTATACTTATACGCTCAGATAACTAATTGTTTGGTCAAATTAACTCTGATAATAATGTTGAAGAAGAAACATTGTGGGGTTTACATATGGAGTTCACTTGTGAAGCTGGTTCAAGACTACAGTAGGTATTGTTTGCATAGTCGTTTACTAAAAGGTCGAGAGAAAAACTTTTCACAATCGGTCTGCATTTGTTAAAAGTGTTGAACCTAAAAATCTTCGTGGTAAGTAACTACACTATAACAGGTTACGGTTGATTTTAAAATTTCAATATTGCCCTGACGTGTACAGAAAAAGTATTGCATCAATTAATTGAACAACCACAATCATTATGGCTTTGTTCCACGTTCATGTTGGTTATGTTGATAACCATATGTAAATATTATTCAAATCTAATAGTCAAATTTTAAGTTTAGCCAATTAAGTTTAGCCAATTAAGTTTCGCCAATCAATTAATCAATTAAGTTTTAATTTATCATTTTCTCCTCGTATTTACCAAAATAAACATTCACTCTAAACTACAGACAAGTTGTACTCTCCTACAGCAAAAGTGTTACGTTATTCCTTTTTCATGTTTTCAAATTTGTAATCCAATTATTTTTTTCGAAAAGAGAAGTTGAAACGTACATAAAAATTAATCTGTAAAATAAAGACGCTAGGTTAGGTTATTCCTGACTAAATGATACGGACAATTTACAGAAACATAAATCTCCCTGTACGACTCAGAAAACCTGAACGATTTACAACCACAAACTGTAACTCCTGAAGCTGTCTAAGCTTTAATGGGTAGTTATTTACTGTAACAGAACCGAAGAATACTAACAACTGTCGTTTCTTATAGTATATTTTGTTATTTTTATTTATATTTAAGTAAAATAATTCATAGATGTGCTAAAATTAATACTACAACGTAATCTGTAACCATTATGCTGTAGTGATTTGCTTACATTGAAATTTTACTTGCACTATTTTGATTGTGTAGGCTAATCTTCGGTAATGTATCTTAAAGTGTAGTAAGTTATAATGGTTTAGGTGTACCTTTCATTTATTAATGTAAATTTAAATTTTAGCTTTGGTTATTAATAGAAGAATAATAAATTAAATGTATAGCTTTGCCTAAATTGAAGTAAAAAAATGAAGGTAAAAGTGTCAAGTCACTTTAAGTAAGGAAATAAAATTCCCGTTTCACATTGTAGAAACGTTTACTTCCAGCCATATAGTATGCAGTTGAAACATGTGCTTCCCTTATATTACCACCTGGATCTCACTGCTAGCAGATCTTTATTACCTCAGCGGCTTTACATATTTTCATAAATATGTTATTGTTCTCATTCAAGCAGGTTATGTCTCATGACGTACATACGTCATGCGACACTAAAAAATTGAAAATTATATGAAAATTATCCTTAGGTTTTCTTGAAATGAAATGAAAGTCCTTTATTTCAACAGGCAAAGTTAGGGCCACATGGCCCTTTCTTACACACAATAGAATATACAATTTAACACATTATATACACAAAAACAATACTTTTTTGACAAAACGAAAACAAAATGTCTAACAACAACAAAAAAAGTCTCACACACTCAGTCAGCAATTACGCAAGTGCCTAAAACAGTCCTAGGACGCACCAGCCGAGGCCATACGCTCAAAGTACATTTTTTTCAGTGCCGCCAAGAACCGAGGACGACTATCAAGCATTTTGATGGATAAAGGTAAGTTGTTCCAAAGACGGCAGGCAGTTACAACAAAGGCCCTATCATATGCTGTACTCCTATGATGAGGTATGCGTAACGTGAAAGATGCAGTGCGTGAACTCCTCAAGCTACCTTCGGCTACAAAGCTAAAATATTTTCTTGAGTATATAATAAGAATAGAAACATTGAAATAATGATTGCTGTTCTAGCTCTGGTTTCTAGTATTTTCTCTGTCAAGTATCGTATAGTGAAGTCTACAATTAGTTTATTCCAAAACGAAATGAATAAATTATCATTGTCAAAGAGTGCCATACATGAAGAAATATTAAATATTATACCTATCAGTGGCAATGGATTATTGATCTCCACTTGTGTCACACTAAATAAATTTAGTGGGTTCAACAAATTTGAGTTATTAACTTAAAGTACTTATTGGAGTTTAAAAGTACGTGGTACATTTAAATACACCGTATTGGATGTTAGTTTACAGTCAACAACGGCTATATTTGATAAAAAAAAAAAAAAAAACATGACTCCGTAAAAGGCACAGGCTGACTCCAATGTAGACCTGTGGCCCCCAGAGTATTTGTAACAACAATGTTGTACAATGTCAACCTCACTACACTCGCTTCGTTCGGAATACATGAAACACACATATTACTGTAAAAGGCAAGCAGCCATGTCAATTTTTGTTTAGTCTAAAAAAAAACAGAGATTTAAGATGTAAAAAAAACTAATGTACTCTTAGATTATTAGATAACGCACCTTTGTTGTTATTCCCAGTGTTCTAGAGTTGGTAAGATGTTTGTGTAACCCTATGCATTTTGCCAGATCGTGTGGCGTCTTTAGGGGTCTTCTTAATTTAAATTATTATCACTAACACTATATTTTTAAGTCACTATTTAAATATATTTGCACACGCGAGGTCACAATTTAGTCACTGTTAAATTAATTTGTTAAAACATTAGAGTCTACAAGATTGAAACACAATAATTTGTAAACATATTGGAGTTATAATTGAGGAGCGAGTAAAGGTCTTCTACTGGCTTTGGTTTTACAAATACTCCTCCTGAACGCCTAAAGCGAACAGCACGAAATGTACCAGTCATAGTAACCAGCTATGGCTCCTCGTGAGAATCGCCAACATGAGTGTTTATTGCCGGCTGCCAGTTCTACTGACTTCTTCGGTTCATCGGTGGGTGCCTTCAAGAGAGCTGTGGAAGAGTTGTTCCTGGGTTCATCCTAGTGTGGTTGCTCGACCAACGTGGCATATTTCTTACCAACTACTCTTGTTAATTGCTGTATGTACAGGGTGTCCCACGAATAGGTTTAAACGTTTGATTTCATATTAATTTCATTTATGCAACAACAATTTTGAAACTTTACACAATTTATAAAGTAGGTTTTAAAAATATTCTGGTAAAATCTCAGCCCCCTAACCCTTGTAGAAACAATATGGTAACACATTGAAAAATAATACTTTAAAAACATTAAAAATGTGATTTTGGTTTTGTAAATTTTTTTAGTGTCATACTTTAGGGAAATATGGCTTTTTTCATCAGGAAATTAGAACATAGCCTAATGAAAACCCTAAAAGTAGAAGCCAAAACGAACTGTGATCGACCACCAGTAAGTAAATAATAATAAATTATTTAATCAATCAATTTAATATAATTAGTTGATAATTTTTTTTCAAAATGCCACCATTTTGTTTCTATAATGGTTAGAAAGCTGAAATTGTCCCAGGATATTTTGAACCCACTTTATGAATTGTGTAAAGTTTCCAATTTTTCGGCCAATAAATGGACAATAAATATAAAATCAAACATCTTATTATTTTGCCTGTTAAAGGTTGCCGTTAAAACGTTATTGATGTTATCTAATGCTTAATTAAATTTGTTCATTATGTTATTTGGACCACTGTTGATTTGTTATAGATTGTTATACGTTGTTATCCTTCCTCTTTGTTATTCTGTACTTTGTAGCATTCCATTTTGTTGTCTCGTTACCGATCTTATTATGCTAATTTTATCATCATCATTGTTACTCATTGTTACTTGTCAATTTAACCATAATGATACTTGTGTCTGCCATCTCATATATAGGCTAAGCATCATAAATATTTTGGAAATTTAGTAAAATCATGCTTTTTATATCTTTGTAAAAAAGTGTTGTCCGTTGGAATGAATAAATGAATATAGGTAGGTATACATCTGAAATGGTACAAGTTACAAGGCCTACAGAGATTTTCCCTACGTGAGTGCTTTTAGAAATTTAACGGCCTTATGGGTTAATTGGATGGTACGACGGTTTTGCGAGATAGCAACAAAAGAATCATAAAATATGTTTCTTACAAGTAATTTATACACGCACATTACAAATACAGAACAAAGGAAAGGGGGCTCGGAATAATACCGTTGAGCAT
Source organism: Macrosteles quadrilineatus (assembly GCF_028750875.1). Taxonomy (NCBI): domain Eukaryota; kingdom Metazoa; phylum Arthropoda; class Insecta; order Hemiptera; family Cicadellidae; genus Macrosteles; species Macrosteles quadrilineatus. The sequence goes on along the minus strand of NW_026542594.1, from coordinate 34,192,175 downwards.
AATATACACCAAAATAAACCCAATTTAGAGCATATGCACAATTGTCTTTAGATACTACAAATAGACATCAAATTTATTATCATTTATCATTATTTAAATAATTTACATGAACCAGATGGACCATTGACTTTAGATACTCCAAGTTGACATCTCATTTACGTTAACCAACTGTACCATTGACTTTAGAAACTGCGAGTAGAAATTCCTCTTATGTAAACCCAAGTCCATTCCAAAAAATCAATTTGTGGATAAATGTCTCAAAAATATTGGATTAATAAATAAATAATATGCTTGCTCCACTCAATTTTGCAATCAGACAACTGTATTGTACACCTAGTATGTTTATGAGAGGTAACGAACGAACATTTTAATAATGAAAAAAGATAGTAATTAGCGGTACAGAGTAAACATAAAATAATTAAATGGAAAGTGACCATCCATAAAAAGGTTCACCTCAAGAAATTCATTATGTGAGTAGTATTTTCTTAAATATGAAGTTAAGACGAGTTGTGGTACTTAAATTATGTATTATTTAATTAAATTGTACGCAGTTGTGTTTACAGCAGATTGTTTTAAAAAGTTGGTTCTAGCCTTAATGAAACAGGGGTTTAGGCCGGGGCCACACTTGTAATTTTTAACCAGCGTGACTGTTTTTTCCGTTTTCACGTGCGACGCAACTCGATTGGTGAGCTTGTTTTGAAAGATCCATTTAAAGTAATAAAAACTGCAATAACTATTTAACGTTACGATATCCATCACAGCTCACGCGCCATAAGTTGATTCACTCTGGCACCAGCTGTCGGAAACACGATATGGCGTGAGATATGTCAGTTCCATGTTGTATAGTGTTTACCGAGCTTATCTCTGGATGTGTTATGTTGAAAGCAAAGATGAGTTTTATACTGGATATTTTGAAGCAGTAACAAGAATAAGTTATTGTATGTTAAAACATACAATATTCGTAAACGACTTCGTAAACGAAGTCTTTTCCAAAGTTTGAACACATTAAGTTCCTTGATATTTTAAGATCGATTACTACATTAACGCAATGGTGGAACCCTCCACCACGGGTTCCCGGGTTAAAGTGGTATTGTATACACGTTTGAAAGGAGATTTTCCTTTAAAAACGTCTTATTCATTTAATCCTTTTGCAACTTCAAATTCCCTCACTTCGGGAGTGCTGTTGGATAATAAAATTAATTGGTAAGTTTAATTTGAGTACCTTGATACCATAGGAGTTATTATCAAACAGGTATTTGTATTGAACATATTGTTTGATCATATAACCCCTTTTAACATTATGGGTTTCAAACACTTGTATAAGTAAAATGGCTGTTTTGTAAATCAAAAGCAGAAAGTACATATTTTTACATGAATGTTACCATGTACAACATGTACAACCTGAATCTGTGTTATTAAAAGGTTTATTCTCTATAAAGACATGTTTTACAACGCAAAGTCTGATCAAAAGAATCAAACCTATGCGACATAACATTATCTTTAGAAAATTTGTTTCGCAAAATCATATCGTAAGAATTAATTTGAAGGGTAAGGAAAACCCAGATTGATGAAACCTCCCTTATAGTCCAGTCAATAAAGGGATTGTAGAGGACATGGAGAGGGGGAAATTTTTTTCTGCGGAAATGTGTTCGGGGTAGTTAGAAGATAAAAATACCAAAAGTCCCCGCCCCTGGCCGTACTGCTTCAGCGGGGGGAGGGGGGAAAGACTCCATTTTTTAGTTTTTTACTTCTACACTGAAAACCGTGCATCGTACGGAAAAAATGTAAATTATAAAAAGAAAGATGATGAAATTCCCTACAAGAATGGTCATATTCATTTCTTCCGTATATGCATTGGTTTAAAAGATATTCTCAAAATAATATAGAAATTCTTAAAAAGACCGACTTATTCCTTAGACATAGCTGTTAATTAATAGCCGATACAGCTAATGGCAACTAAGGGACCTACAGTTTATAGTGGAATCCGAACCACATTTTTGCCTTGGTAATTACGAATTGGTCTAATTATCAGGAAAGTACTGCGGATAGTCGTAGTACTCACCCGTGCGGACGTTAATCCACACCAGGGAGTATCGCATCCATCTTGCATGCCTATAAATATCCACAATTCGTATAAAAGGGGGGACATAACCGTATCTATATTATATAGATATTTTTGAGGTTAATATACATAATATTTATGCTTAGAACATAATAAACTTTTTTATTATATATTACCCTCATACATGAGCCCAAAACGTTTAATTTGAGACATAAATAAGGTCTTTCGGACAATTACTTCAAAAGATACACCATGAAATCTAAATTCCAAGATGGCGGCAGTTTTTAGCGAATTTCCCTATAGGGAAGTAGCTATTAAAGTAGGTGGCACGGTAAGACCTAGACCCAGGACCGATTTACTTTTTCATTTTGATGTCCCCAGAGGCCAAAAACACCATTCGTTCAAATTTTTATATATGTATATATATATATAGACTTATATATATATATATATATATATATATATATATACGTCCGTGAACGCGATAACTTGAGTAATTTTTGTCCGATTTTGATGAAATTTGGTTTAAAGGTGTAAAGCGGGATAAACTTGAATGAGTTTGCGAACCAACACGATCGGACCATGGGAACGGGGCTTTACGGGGGTTTTATGGGGTAAAAATTGGGTTTTCTCACTTTTGACCCTCAAAACACAAAATTTCCCGATTTCTCTTTAGACCTTTTAAAAGAGCTTAAAAAAACAAATGATTTAGTTAATACAAGTATTTTTGTTCGATTATTAGTAACGGAGAAAATTAAAAAAATTTTAAATTTAAAATTCCCATGTTCTTATGGAGAATATTGTCAAATGTTGTAGTTTGCTTGTTTATGGATATATTTTAATCAAACTTGGAAAATTTATTTATTTTGTACTAAGCTATAAATATTTTACTCAAAAACACACTTTATTAGTTTCCTTGTAGCAGCAAACCTAGGTACTCGTTAAACCTAATGTTATTAAAACATATTTAACTGAAAATCAATTCAGACAAATGGAAATTCGCTTAGTCTGCAGGTTTGCTGCAGCGGGGGTATTTAAAAATGGCGGCCGTTCCCCAACTGGGATTTCTTGGGACTTTGTGTGGGCCACTCAGGACATTGTTTTGAACATTTCCACCTATTTTCAGCCTGTTATCAATTTTGTCCTGGTCATAACCTAATTGCACTGGATTAATAAATTTCAACTATACAATGTCATATACAAAGATAGTTTCTAATCAGAACTCCCCCCCCCAAGGGACTGCCACTAGTCAGTAAGATATTCATTTGAACAGAGACACCAAAATTATAGTAACCAGGAACAGTTAATCCCTTAACCAAGTTTTTTGCAAATGTACTGTACTCAAGATTATAACAGTACCAGATGTGCAATTTGTGCATGCAAGAAAATGTCCAATAAGTGTTCTCCGTTATGCCAGAACTGCTAAGGGATCTTTTTACATGAAATGCCCATACTGATGAATGAGGAAGATGAAGAATATACAGGCCTACACCGAATTCTCACTTTGATAGCCAATATTGAGTCTAACCAACAAGAATTGAATGATGGAGATGTCCTAGATGGTGGTTTTCAGTTCCAGATCGCACCAGTTTTTGGGACAGAAGTCGGACCCTCTCGTCCCAAGTGAGCCAGACCATGAACAATAATATTAAGTCTTGGTTTCGGTAATTGTTATAAATAAACCTGGACAAAAATAGCTACAAACACAATCTTTTTTAATTTTTAATGTAATAATTATGCCAAAATTACTTGTTTCCATGACAAATATATATAACTTATTTAAATTTATATAAACTATTTTTAACACAATATATACGATTGATATATTATATTATATAGGTTAGTGTTCAAAAACCTGTTTTCTATCCTGATTGATGTGAAACAACAACAGGCTAATGGATTATATAAACTTATTTGACAAAAAACGCGTGAAAAATCAATTTATTTAAGAATTTTTATATTACTTTGAGAATATTTGTTAAACTAATGCATATACGTAAGAAATGAATATAACCATTCTTGTAGAGAATTTCATCATCCTTCTTTTTGTAATTTACATTTTTTCCGTACGATGAACGGTTTTCAGTGTAGAAGTAAAAAACTAAAAAAATTGGGTCTTTCCCCCCTCCCCCCGCTGAAGCAGCAGGGCCAGGGGCGGGGACTTTTGGTATTTTTATCTTCTAACTACCCCGAACACATTCCCGCAGAAAAAAAATTTCCCCCTCTCCATGTCCTCTACACCAACATTCATTCATTGAGCATTCATTGACTGGACTATTATGAGAAATATAATTTGCGGCTTGATTAAACTTCACTATATTTTTAAACACTAATGTTTCTCAGTCTAAAAAAGCTGATGTTTAAAACACCTGGAAAAATTTAGGTAACTCCGATATTATCAAGGCACATTTGCGTTGTTTTACACCAGTTACTGAATGCAAGAAATGCAATTTAAAAATACAGTGAAAAGAACAAAATAAATAGTAATGTACAAATAAGAGAGCTTATATGGACAAGCGGTAAGCTAAGTTTTGGCAAACCGCAAATCAACTACTTATGTGACAAGTTGAATGTGAAACTAGCCACGTTCGTTGTGTTTGCTTTGGGTCTTTTAATGTGGAAATTCCGTGTATTTGCTGTTAAACCAGCTCATCATCATAAAAAGACTCATAGCTTCAAAATACACATATAAAACTTTATTTTATATTGATTTTTATTTAGACTTATATTACCATAATTATCCTCCGGGGAGAATGGGTTTTAGTATGTCATGATGTAAACAACAAATTGTTATCAAACATTTAATTCTGATGAAAAATTTGTTTTTGAATATCAACAATCATAGTTGATTGTCAAGATAACTAGGTGGCGTTCGCAGAGGCATCCACAAAATTGAGCGGAGTCATCAAGCGTTCACATTATATTGTTTTTGTCATACTGCAGTAAAAACCGTAGTTTTTAATGCATGTGTTGCGGGTCCAAAGTAGCATTTTTACTCTTTAGGGTGTACAAATCGTTTATAGCCTCTATGGAGTAAAAATCAGCTGTTGTCAACTCTATTTCAATTGTAAACGATTGCATGTATTGAAATATGTATCGATGCTTGCTTCGTAATATTTTTAACCTAAAGTCTACAGTCTCTTCCCATAGCATTTTAGCATTGCAGATACAGTAATCCATCCCCACACTCAACACTGCTCACCTTTTCTACTTCCTTCACCACCCCCTACGTCGTGGGCCTGTTTCCCTCTCTTCCCATAGCATTTTAGGATTGCAAATACATTAATGTAATTGCCAAAGACAGTTCCCACACTCTGCACTGCAAGCCTTACTACTTCCTTCACCATTTACTACGTCATAGACCTGTTTCCTTCCCTTCTCAGAGCATTTAAGTATTAGATACATTTATCTAACTGCCCAAACGGTTCCCCCACTCTGCACTGCCAGCGTTTACTACTTCCTTTACCACTTCTTATGTCGTGGGGCCTGTTTCCTTCCCTTCTCATAGCATTTTAAGATTGAAGATACATTAATCTAACTGCCGCAGACGGTTTTCACACTATGCTCATACTTTACTGCTTCCTAATTCACTTCCTACATCGTAGAACTGTTTTCATCACTTTCCATAGCATTTTAGTATTTTAGATACGTTAATCAAATTACAGTACCACAAACATATTCCCCACACTCTGCACTGCTAGCCTACTACTTCCTTCACCTCTTCTTACATCGCGGATCTGTTTCCCTCTCTTCCCATGGAATTCTTCGATTGTAGATGACTTAATCTAATCGTCATAAACAGTTCCCACACTCTAGACAGCTCGCGTTGACTACTTCCTTCATCACTGCCAACGTCTCGGACCTGTTTCCATCCCTTCCAATAGCATTTTAGGATTGCAGATACCTTAATCTAATCGTCATAAACAGTTCCCACACTCCGGACAGCTCGCCTTTACTACTTCCTTCACCACTTCCTACGTCGTGGACCTGTTTCCTTCCTTTCCATAGCATTTTAGGATAGTAGATACCTTAATCTAATCGTCATAAACCGTTCCCACACTCCGGATAGCACGCCTTGACTACTTCCTTCACCACCTCCTACGTCGCGGACCCGTTTTCCTCCCTTCCCATAGAATTTTTGGAATTAAGATACCTAAATCTAATCGTCATAAACAGTTTCCACACTCCAGACTGCTCACCTTTACTACTTCCTTAAACACTTCCAACATCACGGATCTCAAGCTAGTGCCGTCATTAGATTATATTTATGATCCAAACCGCATACCGTTTCTGTTCTAATATCTGTGGAATAATGCTATTAGCTATTTCTTTATCTACTGCATTCAAAAGTCAACAGCTGATCATATGTCTTTTTTTATGTGTCAAATACTGCTTCCATAAGGATTACATTGAAACTTTGAGACCCAGTGGGGCGGATTCCTGAAAGTCTTTTTTAACGCCATATAGATGTTGGCACTCAACGATATGGTCTTTATCACCATGCAAAATTTGAAAACGATTGATTCAGCCGTCTAGGAGGAGTTTGCGTATTACGAAATGCATAAGAGCCGACGTATAAGAGCTTCGCTCGCTTTGCTCGCTCCGCTCAATTATTTTTTATAGCACGTAGAGATTTGTGATTAGTTAATTTAAAATGTAAAAATATGAATATTTAATTAATTGAATAATGTTTAACAAAAAAATGTGAATTTAACAGGTAATACATTTTTAATTATTGACGGAAGTTCTTTTTGTCTCGGATGTTTAAGAGTTCAACATAGGAAGCAGTTCTTTGAGTAGGATACTTCCGTTGAAACATCATAACTCGTTATGTTTAATTTAACAGCTTTACAAAGCAGTAAATTGTCTTTTACACAAAAAAGGACGGATAATTAGCTATATTAGACAGATAAGATTTTTGGTTTTAAAGTTTTGAGGAGTTGTGAGAGGTCCTATGCATCTTTTCCCCAACAATAAATAATTGGTGAGACATAGCTGTTATACACGTATTCCCAGTATTGTTTGTCAAGTCTTGATGGACAAGAATGATTGTAGCTCCATTGTGAGAATTTCTTCCTTCAGCATGCTCTACATGCTAGGTAGAGTACCACTTTTGTATTTCCTGTATGTGTAATTATACGTGATGGAGAATAATGCTTATGCTAAATAAAGAAATCCTGTATTTAAATAAAAGAACAAGCCCAACTTGTATTCAAGTTTTACTTGGAATTGATATCAACATTTTAATATGCAATGTGTACGTGAGAAAACTAAAATAATGAGAATACTACATAAATGAAAAAAGATTTTTTATAGTAACACTTGAATCGTAAAACAATGGTCTTCTACAATTTCGTTACAACTGAGGACTTCTCCAAGTTGTTTTAGAGGTGGCAATGCGTGGAAGAGAACTTCTGAAGGGAAAAATCAGTAATAATCAATCGAAATAAATACATTTTCTTTAATTTAATGGTATTATATGATACTACTTTAAAAAATTATTTTGTAATTCAGTTATTCATTTTTACATCATTTAACTGTAACCTTGATTTAAAAATGTATACATATTTTGCTTAAGTTATGATTGGAGTGGCTGTGTAGTTTAAGACTGCTTAAGAAGATAAATACCTATTGTAATATTTTATAAGAACAAGATAAAATCTAGTGTATTCAATTTATTCCCCATTTCAATCACAACTCAATTATTATTGTTATTTACAAAATTAACAATCAGAACAAAACAAAAGTCTTAAACATCTGGAATGCAACCAACATTATAAAATCAAATGCTGCTTCTTGTACAATTAATATAAACATATATTACACTCGCCAACACTTAAAATTTGCTTTGCTCATAATACTTTAAAACTTTAAAACTTCTTCTGACTCTTTGGCTTCTCCAACTTTATAGATCCAATTTCTCCGGCTTGTGCACAGTCCTCTGTGATCTCCTCAAAACTGTAGATGGACTGTATTGTACACCCCGTGGTTTCCCAACATCAGACTTCAATCTAGGCAAATAAGGTGAAGCATCATGTCTTGATATTGATGGTGATGTAGACTCCTGAAGAATAGGCAAATCTCTATTGAATTCTTGTTGATGTGCCTCAATAGTCCTTCCAACTTCCTCTTTCCGCACAATGATTTCGTCCTCCTCTACCTCAGTTGGCCTAAGATGGTCTGCATGGCAAACTCTTGTTTTGCCAAGAACACTAACCAAATAAGTAACTGGACTTTTACAGTGTAATATACGACCTGGAACCCAACTAACTTTCTCCTGTCTGACTGTTTTAACCAAAACCTTCTGATTTTCATTAAACAATCTACACGCACCTCTATGCCTATCTGAGGCTCGTTTCTGCATTTCCTGCTTCTTCCTTGACTCGTCTAGTAGATTAGGTTTTAACATAGTCAATTTTGTTCGAGGTTTCCAACGTAAGAACAGTTCAGCCAGGCTCACACCGGTTACTGACGATGGAGTATTACGATATGCGAAAAGAAAGTTATCCAATTTATACTGCAGTGATGTCTGCTGAGATGATTTTTCACCCAAAACTTGCCTTAACAAACTTTTCTTAACTTCTTGAACAGAACGCTCGGCTGCTCCATTGGAGGCAGGGTGATATGGTGGAGAAAATGTTAGTTTTACACCATTTTTTTTAGAAACTCCCTGAATTCTAGACTAGTAAAAGACGTGCCGTTGTCACACACCAACTCCTCAGGTAAACCATAAGCAGAAAATAGTGTACGAAGTTTCTCAATGGTCTTCCCCGTGGAAATAGAACCCATTAAAAATACTTCCATCCACTTTGAAAAACTATCCACTACAATCAACATTTGCTGTCTGGTGGTTGGATCTTCAGCAAAATCGATATGAATTCGGTGCCATCTCTCTGAAGCTAACGGCCATTGCTGCAATGGAACTTTTGAAGCAGCATTTCTTGTACTTTGACAAATCAAACAAGATGACACAGCATCCTCAATTACTTTTTCGATCCCAGGCCACCACACGTGGCTGCGTGCCAACAATTTCATTCGAGTAATTCCAGGATGTTGTTCATGCAATATCTGGATGACTTTACCTTGCAATTTCTTAGGTATGACTACTCTACTGCCCCATAAAATGCAATTTTTATCCACTGACAATTCATCTTTCCTTCTCTGAAATGGAATTAACATTGGGTCTACAATTTCACGCCACCCATACAACACAAAATCCCGAACTTTAGACAACAGTGGGTCTTTATCAGTCAATTGTCCTATCTCTAAAGAAGTGATTGGAGAAACGTCACTCCCCGCATTGAAGAAGTTCATTTCTCTTACACAAGATTCCACATGAGATATATAATTTTCATCCAATTCCAAAGTTTCATTCTCGGGTAGTGGTAAGCGTGACAACGCATCAGCGTGAGGCAAACTGGAACCCTTCCGATATTTTACCTCAAAATTGTAGGCAGACAAAATCAGGGCCCATCGTTGTAGGCGAGCAGCAGCTAAACTAGACACCCCTCGTTTCGATCCAAAAATAGCTGCTAGTGGCTGATGATCACTTTGTAAAATACAATTGGTACGCCCATAAATGTATTTATGGAATTTCTTCACTCCAAAGATCAGTGCCAACGCCTCCTTGTGGAGCTGTGAATAGTTCTTCTCACTGGCACTCAGTGTTTTTGATGCAAACGCTATAGGTCTTTCTTCTCCGTTTATGGTATGGGACAAAATGGCAGAAACTCCTTTAGGACTAGCATCACAAGTGAGCACTAAAGGTTTCAAGACATCATAGTGTACTAAAACATCAGAACACAGAACCCAAGATTTACTTTCTTTGAATGTTTGAGAACATTGCTCGGTCCACTTCCATGGAACATCTTTCTTTAACAGTTCTTAAAAACAATGAATTTTAGCAGACAAGTTTTGAATAAATTTTCCATAATAGTTTATTAAACCAACATAAGCCCTTAGCTCGTCTTTACTAGTAGGTTCGGGAGCTTTTTGAATAGCTTCAACAATACCTACCTTGTTGTGGACTGACTCCTGATGCTGAAATGACGTAGCCTAAATATTCCACTTCAGGCTGTAAGATCTTGCATTTACTCCCATTAACTTGTACTCCAAATTCCATAAGACGCTGTAACAATTTCTCCAATCTATAAAAGGCTTCCTCTCTTGTTGAGCCGCCAACCAAAACATCATCTAAATAGGCTACAGTACCTGGTAATCCGTTTATAATTTGATCAATCACAGCTTGAAATATAGCTGGAGCTGAAGAAAGTCCAAATGGCAGACGTCTTAGTCGAAATAGTCACTTGTGAGTTGTTAACGTCAACAGAGGTTGTGAATCCTCCGCAACAGCTAATTGTTGATAAGCATTAGTGAGATCCACAACTGAAAAATATGTACAACCAGACAGAGAAGCAAATATATCCTCAGGTTGAGGTAATGGATAATGTTCCGTCTGTAACACCGGATTCAATGTTACTTTGAAGTCTGCGCACAATCGGACACCATTAGTCTTGGGCACTGTAACTAACGGAGTAGCCCATTCTGAACTAGAAACTCTGTACGCTATACCATCCTCAACCCACCGATCTAATTCTTGTTCTACTTTTTCCCTTAACAAGTAAGGCACAGGCCTAAATTTGCAAAACTTAGGAACAGCATTGTCCTTGAGAGTGACTTGAGCCTTAACACCTTTAATTTCTCCTGGCCCCCCTTGAAACACTGCATTGTATTTTTTCTTTAACGCCTCTACTTCAACCTCAAATTTGCCATTAGGCAACACAACTTCACAATTAGATTGCTTCAATTCACATGTGGTAACATGCACTGTAGACTTAGATTTAGTACCAGTAGTATCATACGATCTTGAAAATACAGCATGCCAATCCAACTTTAATTTTGCTAACCAGTTCCTTCCAAGCAAAATAGGCTGGTCTTTACGACAAACCTCAACAATCAATAGTGGTAACACTAGGTTCTGGTTTTTATATAAAACTGTAACCTCAGCTTGACCTAGAACAGGTACGTCACCACCTGTGTAAGTTCGCAATTTCATAGAAACAGGCTTTAATTCAATATGAGAAAAATGTTCATTAAAAACGTCTGAAGGACAAATTGATACAGCTGACCGCTGTCAATTTCCATCTCCACCAGAACCTTCTCTATAGTTAGCCTTACCTTGTAAGCTGCCATACCTGTGTTTAATCCAAAGTTGTACAAACACACATTATTTGAAACTTCATTGCAGCTTGAGCTAAGCTCATTGACATCATCTTCGGAGATTTGATGGACTCTATTAGCACCTGACTTGTCCTTCCTTCCAAATTTTGCAACTTTACTTTGGTTCCGGCAAGCTTTTAGTAGATGCCCAACCATGTTGCACCCATTGCACTTATAATTTGCATATGGACATTCATTGGCCCTATGTTCAACTGAACAACATCTGTAACACTTAAATTTAGCATTAATATTAGTCATACCAGCACCAATAGCTGAATTGAAATGACTACCATTCTGCCTATTTTGATTCACATGTGAAGAATTGGGCTTGGAATTTAAATGACAAATTTCCTGTTTTGGATTGAACAAATGTTATATATTATTATATCTGTTAGTCTGGACTCATTAATTAATTTTATTTCTATTTACAGCTGATGTAATATTTTCAAATCTAAGTTTGAGAAATGAATAAAAACAAGACATTATTTTTAGTTCTTACAATTATGTGTTATAATTATTTAATTCAATAAGTACGTAACAATGGCGACTCAGAGGTGAAAATAAAAAGATTAGGCATTACTTACAAGCTTGAAGAGAACAGGACATTCTAAATGGATAATCAAGAAGTGACTGAACATAACAAAGCAATATTGGAAACATTACAAGCCCAAACTGCTGCTCTTGCCCATTTAGTAAGACAACTTGCAAGTCATAGACTAGAAAACAATGGGGAAGACAGTAAAGTCACAACACCTATCTTAAATTCTTCTGTAACCTTTGAATCTTTTGATGAAAAAGTGGAAACATTCAAATCTTATAAAGAGAGATTAGAAAACTTCTTTGAACTGAAAAAGTTACACGGAGAGTCAAATGAAATCAAGGAAACAAAGGCAAGAATATTGATAAATGCACTCGGTGCTAAATATTATTCCCTTCTATCAAGTTTAACAGCACCTGACCTTCCATCTTCAAAAGACTATGAAACCTTGACTGATTTACTGGAGAAACAGCTCTGTCCACAGACAAATATTCTCACAGAACGACACAAATTTTTATCAAGGGAACAAGGTACTGATGAATCAATTTCTCAATACATTACAGTTGTAAAACAACTATCTATATCTTCAAAATGGAATTGTCAAGAAAAAGATTGTGGGAAACCAGTAAATAGCATTTTACAAGCCCAATTTATTCGTGGACTTCGTGACAGTGAAATTCGGGAACAGATTCTCCAGCAAGGAAACGAAATCAGTTTTGAAAAAGCAGTTGAAATTTCACTAGCAATTGAAGCTGCTAAAATACAAAACAAGTTATACAGTACCGATACAGATGTTAAACAAATTTCTAAATCCAGATCATCGAAAATTGTGTCTCGTTTCGATTCTATGAGAAATAAAGCTAGAAAAAGTCAACAATCATCTAGAAACTTCAAGAGAAGAAGTCTGCTTACAGAACTTGGATTAGAAAATACGTGTTTACGCTGTGGGAAGAATAATCACAAAGCATCAGATTGTAGATCCAAGAACCTTTATTGCAAATCTTGTGATAAGCAAGGCCACACAGAGAAAGTCTGCATTTCATCTCTTATAAGGCAGCCAATAAAGCAAGTACAAGAATCAGAATCTGAAAGAAGCGACGTAGATTCTGAATATGACTGAAATCAGGTAAAAACTGTACCTATTCATTACAATTTAGGTGAACCTCGAGACGATCCTTTTGTAGTCACAGTCAAGGTTGGTGGAAGCTCAAAACAATTTGAAATTGATTCTGGCAGTCAAGTTACTATAGTATCATTAACTGATTTTCAAAGTTTGAAACTGAATTGTGAGTTGAAACCATCAAATGTAAGGTTTCGCTCATATACAAATAAATCTTTTTCACCAATAGGCGTAGCAAGGGTACCAATTTCATTCAAACAGATTAAAACTCATGGTAATTTGTATGTTGTAAAAGGGAACTACACTCCTATATTAGGTAGAGACTGGATTAGAAAACTAAACGTACAAGTATCAGCGGTTAATTTAATAAATACTGGTAACCATTTGGACCCAGACAAGAATAATATCGAATCAATCAAAACTGAACTCTTAAACAAGTACAAAGATGTATTTCAATCAAATATAGGTGTCATTCCAAATTTCAAATGTTCTTTAAAACTGAAAGAAAATGCAAAACCCATATTTATGAAGCCTAGACCTATTCCTTATGCCTTGCTAGACAAAACTAAAAGAGAAATACAATCCTTAGTTGATCAAGGGGTCCTAGAAAAAGTTGATCACTCGGCGTGGGGTACTCCACTAGTTATTGTTCCTTAGCCAGATCAATCTGTAAGGATCTGTGCAGATTATAAAAATACACTAAACCCTCAACTAGAAGATACTCAATATCCTATTCCCAGAATCGAAGATCTTTTAAATAAATTAAATGGAGGAAAATACTTCTGTGTTTTAGATCTGCATAAAGTTTATTTACATGTACAGTTAGAAGAAGAAAGTCAAAACTATGCTGCAGTTTCCACTCCATGGGGAACTTACAAAGCAAAACGACTCTTTATGGGTATCACAAATGCACCAAAAGAGTTTCACAAAATCATTGACCAGGTAGTATCTAACTTAGATGGAACTATTGCATATTTTGACGACTTTCTTATTCAAGGGCATTCTTTTGAAGAGTGCTATCAAAGACTAGAAAAGTGTCTCCAGACGTTGAGGAAATATGGTTTACATGTAAACATGAATAAGTGCAAATTGTTTCAATCTGAAATAAATTACCTCGGACATCGTATAACAAGTCAAGGTGTCACTAAATGTCAAAATAAAATAGAAGCTGTTACAAAAGCACCTCGTCCAACTAATGTAGAGGAAGTTAGATCATTTCTCGGGTTGGCACTGTACTATGCGAAGTTCATTCCAAATGCATCTTCAATAATTCATCCATTAACTCAGCTTCTAAAGAAAGATGTTAAGTTCAAATGGAATAACAAATGTGAAAACGCTTTCAATCAAATCAAAGAAGAAATCACAAGTGAAAGAGTGTTGACTCCATTCAATCCGGACTATCCTGTTACGTTAGCTACGGATGCAGGACCTACTGGTCTTTCAGCAGTACTGTCCCATGTCATAAATGGTCAAGAAAAACCCATCGCATTTGCTTCCAGATCCTTAACTAAAAGTGAAACGGCTTATAGTCAACTTGACAAAGAAGCCACTGCTGTGTATTGGGGTATTAAGAGATTTTACCAGTATCTTTACGGCAGAAAATTTATATTGATTGTAGATAACAAGCCACTTCAACAAATATTCAATCCAAGGAAAGCCATGCCAGTCATCTCAGCACATCGATTATTAAGGTACGCCCAATTCATAAGTGCATTCGATTACGAAATCAAACAGAGACCATCAAAAGAACATACAAATGCAGACTACTTTTCTCGAAATCCAATTCCTCTGGATGTAAAGTTGGTGAACTTCCTTGAAGACTCATACAAGGTAAATCAGACAACTCTTGACATGATTACAGACACCTCAGCTATTACCGCAGACACAATCAGATTAGAGACAAATAGAGACCATGAATTACAAAGCCTTAAAAGAAAGCTTCTTGAAGGAGAAATAAAAAATCCAGAATTCACCCTTCATTCCGGTATTATTATGCGAGGGTCAAGGGTTTACATCCCTAAAACACTTCAACCAACAGTACTAAAAGAATTACATTCATCTCACATTGGAATAGTGAAAATGAAGAGCATTGCTAGATCATTATGTTATTGGCCTGGCATAGATGCTGCAATCGAAAGCATGGTAAAATCATGTAAAAGCTGTGCTGAAGTAAAAAACAATCCAGTCAAAGCCCCTCCTCACATTTGGGAAGAACCTCAAGAAAACTGGCAAAGGATTCACATAGATTATGCCGGCCCTTTCAAAAATCACTATTTCTTTGTGGTTGTAGATGCCAAATCATAGTGGCTGGAAGTAAAAATGTCCTCAAAAGCCCCTACCTCAATAACAACAATACATGCACTGGATGACCTATTTTCTCGATATGGACTTCCTTACACCATTGTTTCTGACAATGCTTCTATATTCAAGTCTGATGAGTTCACTAAATTCTGTCAGGATAACGGAATAATACAACGTTTCTGTGCACCTTTTATGGAATTTTTATTTGATCAAAGGTGCAAACTGAAATGGACAATGAACACCCACATAAGATTCGTACGTGTTTATTTTGTGTAGCTTTATTAATTTATATTTTAGTACAAAACTTATTTATGGTATATTTATGTCAACATTTATTTTTTTAAATTTTATTCAAACTAAATGGTTTATTTGAATGACGTAGACAACAAAGATAAAAACGTCAATACAAAGTAAACTCCTGGCGCCTGTTCGACCTGCAGGGAAGGCGCCGTATAATCCATCGAGTACACAATGTTGAGTGGCTTTCGAAAAGATTGATGCGATCAAACTAATATTTTTGCTAGGATAAAAACTAAGGAAAGCAGATTTGACACACTTTGTTATTGTACTTAGTTCCCCAATGAATTAAAACTGTGTAGCTTTAACATACAAATGTAATGTATAAAAAGATGTAATATAGGCATGTATTTTTATGTATGTATGTGTATCATGTACCTACAGTACATCTTTCGTAAAAGAAAAGTCAAATAACTTGTAAAACAGCGATTCCAGTTAAAATAAATAATAATTAATTTATAACAATTTACGATAAACATATAGTAATTTCAAATAGCTTTTTGTAATTGGCTTAACGATACCATTGAATTACAACGAGATACTACTGTACTCACCGCCATACAAAGAGAATGCTACTCAGAGAGCAGCTGTAATAACTTTATTCACTTTACAACGGTCATTACGTATGATCATGTGCTGTCGGTAGATTAATAGGCAGCTCCAACGATTCAGGTACTCGAATCACTGATGTTCAGTGAGCGAATCACTTACATAAACGTGATATGTTAGACTTAGAGACATAATTAAATATTTTGGATACTGCATTATGTTTAAGGTATTTAAATTTACAATTAATAGCATTGTAATCCCGTGTTTCGAAACTGGTTCAGACTAAGAATGACAAGAGTGTTGTTCTTTTTAACCATTGTAAAAATTAAACATTGTTGAGATTTTAATCTTACTTCTGTCATCATCCACACAATTCCTTATAAGCTATTCTAAGCTTAAGAATATAACGACATACAATTAACAAATAGTATTTAATGAAACAATATTAACAGGTAACAAAATAAAATGGCTACGAGTGTACATGTTGCAAAGTATTACAGGAATTATTTCAAAACGAATAACAGTCATAGTTACAATGAGTTTAAGAGAGTCAACTCAAAGATTACCGGTGTGTAACTCGGTTGTAGGTCAGAGGGTCCCAGGGTTACCCAGACAAGGGTCGGTCGTAAAATATTTGAGCGAGTGCGGTCAGAGGGTCCCAGGGTTACCCCTCATTAGCGATGGGACTCTCTGGCAACTCCAGCCAAGAGAGGATTAAAGCGCAGGTCACTGAAATACCCCACATGTGGGGTTACTGTTGGAAATAAATTATTTTGCGTTTCAGTTGCATAATAAATTTGCACAATTTACTATGGAGGTAAAACTCGATGTACTACTAGTTTCAAGGAATATATCTTTGGTTTATGTATTTTAATTAGCCTTGTTGAAATAGCTAATTAATAACTTCATTGAGATTTAAATCTATCTTCCAATGAAAATCTATTAAACGACTGGAAAAATGCAAAAGAGAAAAATAAACAATCAACTATAAATAAAAGACCAATGTAACAACTGACACACTGTACTATATCTACACAATAATATCATACAAAGATCTAAAGGGGTCTGCTGTGGGCATGCTAATCAAGTACGTAAAAACTAACAAAAATGAAGTTACCATACCTCGGATCTGTTTAGGACTGTTCATGCTTCGATATCGTCCGATACTTAAATCAACATCGTTTTCTAGTTCTATTTCTTTCTGGCAAATGAATAGAACACTTCTATATTTTGAGGTGAAACACGATCATATGCGTAAAAATGTGAACGCCGAGTCACCTAAATACTGGAATCTAAGAAATTCTAACGGATTAACGGAGCTTGTTTTTGCATTGTTCACTCAAATTCAATTTACCTTTCCATGTGCTGACCTATGTTTCTGAATTAGCTTGAATTCAACAATAAGTCGAATACTTTGTTATAAACGGACCAAACAACATTCTACAATAGGTATTTTCATCACCTTTCCCAGTACTAGGTATTGATGGCATTTTCCTGAATAAACATTAAGGCTACCGGATTTATTGTTTGAATACAATCATGAGAAATAATTCAGTTATTTTTAAATGTTCGTATAGTTAATTATATTTAAAAGATGTGTTAAAAGTTATAATTGCTATAGCCTAATTTATAGGTAGGCCTACAACTTAGCTTGCTTAGGGTAGATATATTATACATGCATTTATACTAAAAAGTAAATTAGGTAGTAGTTAATATTACAAAGACTACTTGAATAAAAATATTTTTTAAAGGTCTTTAACTATAAAATTTGTCATACCTTGGTATTTGAGAATGTAGAGTGTTCAACCTCTTTTTAATCTTAAAGTTGGAGATTTTTCAAAATTAAAAATTAACACAAAATGCCCTTACTGCAAGTTGTCTTAAAGAGTAGTTAAAAATGTGCTTGATAATAAATTTGGTGCTGTTTCGTTCAGTAGTTATACGGTATTTGACTTCAAAGTCCTTTTATAAACGTTTTGGTCCACCCTGTAAATACTGTTAGAGACAATTTATTTTTATTAGCACCAAAATGATTGGGGTGATTAGATCTTTAAATGAATATATCACACTACACATATGCATTTGAAACCTTTCAAAACGCGCCTCTACGAATTGGGCCTATTTGGTGCATTTTTCTGTATTGAAAATAATTGTATTGAATTTGGCATGGCAGAATTAGGGAGTAATGAGAACATAACCAGTGCAAACAACAGATATGGAACGTTTTAAAATTTTAAGTGACAATTCTTTGTTAAATAAATAGTGACTAAATTTACCAAGTTGATCGTGAAAGATAGAAATACGCCACCCCGTTCCAACATTTATCAAACCCGAACCTAATCCTTTCCAGGCGACTGCGGTCTGAGGGTCCCAGGATTAATGAGGGGTCGGCCTGGGACCCTGTGGCAACGCTCACCAAAGCAGGCAAAGGATTTTTAGGTAGATTTTGAGGCTGGGACCCTCTGACCGTCTCCCGTGTAACTCAGACCATGTTTATCTTCGTTATTGATAAACCTAAAGCATTCCGGCCGGTTTTCTCCTTCTCAAAATGCCTCGCAGTACAGGCAACACAGGTCATTGATAGAGGGCCAATTGAGAACGAAAAGTCGTTTTGGGGTAGTGTTAGGGTGCATTTGTAACCTAATAGTTGAGATTGTCCAGGGTCAGGTGCTGACTGTGAAGGGGACGATGTCGAAGTTGGACAACGTTAAACGTGGACTACGATAAAAACAGACACCGCCTCAATCAGACAACGATAAAAGCATACAACGATGAACCTGGACACATTCAAATGTGTCCAAGTTTAACGTTGCACGCAAACGACGAACCTGGACACGTTTTAAGTTGTCCAGTGTTGGCGTTGCACGACACGACGAAACTGGACACATTCAAAAGTGTCCAAGTGTAGCGTTGCACGCAAACGACAATCCTGGAAACTTAATCTGTCCAACCTTATCGTTGTCCGCGTGTGTCGTTGTCCAACTTCGGCGCGGTCCCCTGTGATGAGTTAAGCCTATTACGCGCCACTGTTCTGTAGCTGCGGTCGTTATCACGATTACACCTCCTGTCTATATGTGTCGTTTCGTCACGTCGGAGGCATTTAAAAGAATAAAACAACAAATAAACAAATTATAGCTACACAAAACAACGATAAATGCACAAATTTAAGTTACGATCATGCTAACACGATCCGTCATAGCGACACAAAACATCGATAAATACACAAATTTAAGATACAACCATACTAACACGATCCGTCTTGGGGGTTATGTTTACACAAACTCAAATAGTACATAAATGTACTCAATGCGTTTCATTGAATTGAAAAATAAATAACAGCAATTAAATTATACAGCTGATCAAAATGTAAACAATCATGTTCTAAGGATAACATGGGAACTTTCAAAGCCACTGGGGGCAGAGCCCAAGAGACTTTTTCAAAAATGTAAGGCCAGTTTGCAAATCTACGCGACACGCTCTTTCTAATGAGACGTCAATGGACAAAATCGGTTAAGAAATGGGGGAGGAGTTTAACCCAGGGCTAGAGATATACAAGGGCTAGGCCACGCGAGCTCAGAAAGTGGTGCCAGGTGGCTGGACCACTCCGCCGCTGTGACGTCACGGCGATACCTCGGGCTCCCGGCACCGTATATCTTTGCCTGTGTGAGCGCTGGTATTACCGCACATTTAGCGTTTATTAAGCTCTATGTTGGGCATTTTGTATTAGGTATTAATGTATTTTGTAAAAGTAATTGATTTTCAAATAGGATTACGTATAACATCAATTTTAATAAGTAAAAAATTAACTTTAATAGATATTTAAGAATGGGAGTGGAATGTAAAGCGATGGCTAAGAATACTGTAGTTATTGATCCAAATGCATTAAGTTACTGTGTAATATCTGTGTTCGTATTGCTGGAATGTATCTTAATGTATGGATTATTAATTGTATTTATTTATTACTTATTCATACCTTTTAGGATTCATTGAGGTTATATAAAATACATTGAGGTTGTATAAAAATACATTACCTATACTTAGCATTTTGTAACTTTTAAAGGAAGGAAAAGAATTTCAATTAATCAATTACATTTTATTATAGGACCTACATATTTCAATACATTAAAATAACATATAGTTGCAAAAATACATTAAGTTGCCTGACTAACTAAACTCAATCACTGTTGATTAATAACTAACAAGTCGAGTTTTGGTGTGATTTTACTTTATCAGTTTACATAGTGATTATAAGTTGTAAATGTTTAGTTACGATATTATTTATTGTGCCTCGACTGTAATGTGACATTACTTTTATAAACTTGAGACACTATTTTTTAGCCAGTTTTTGTTAACTACTGTTTACCAACAACGAATATCGCGGGTTTTACTTTATTACTTTAATCGTATTTATTCGTTGTAAAAATTGCACTTATTTAGTTTATAAAATGTTTTATGTGGATACACTTACTTAATTTGAGGTCTGGGACATTACATTTAGCCCATTTTTGAAACACTTCGTCATAATTAACAAACGATTTCGCCAAATGAAAAAGGCACAGCAACATTTTATAGAAAAAACTACAAAATATTTATTTTTGTATATTTGCCTTTACAACTATGTATATTCATGTAGGGGAATAAGATTTCTTTCATTTTATATAGTTGGTTTGTGGGGGTTAAAAAAATAATATAGACGTGTGAATAACAAAATGTTTTTCTAGACAAATATAAACATTTATTAAAGTCATAAACATATTATATTGAAATTAGCAGTATACATAAACAATTCTTACTTCATTTGATCTCCAATATTATTGCCTAAAAATTTTCACTTTTACTTTATCTCTTGATAATACATTTATTTGGTTTTTATTTGAAATTTGTTGTGCAAAATCGTGAAACTTGTCATTTTATTGTTTTTGGGCCATAACTTTGTATAAATGGTAATTGGAATCTTTTTACATTTCGATGTAGGGAAATAAATTACAAACAATTTGTATATCTTATGAAACATTTTTGGTTCATGCAGCAATTTTTCTACCTACTGACAATATTTTCTACAATATTTTAAATATTTATTTTGTTGCCATTTTCAAATTCTTCATTTCATAACGAACACTTCAAGTTGGAAATAATAAATACGGTTCATAGGTTTGATCTGAGTTTAACCGACAAAGTTTCATGTAGCGTATTAATTATATAGATAATGTAAGGGACTGACACTGAAATGTGGGCCTTCAGTAAAGTGAGGTTAATGTAATTTTTTTTAAGAGGTTGTTGGCCTCTTTTAACCTTGCATTTGCCCGTCCACATAGACTAAGCGCCCGTGCGGGGATAGTTTACAGCAAAGCAAGGAGTGAACCTGTACAGTACAAAAGGTGAACTGTACTGATAAATTTTAGTGGCATTGACCAGGATCCGAACCCACGACATCGCTGCCTTGGACCCGAAGTCCGCGACGCTACCGACTGGGTCAAAGACTCACATAAATTAGGCCTGTTAAATTTAGATTTATAGAAGATTAAATTGACATGGCCTCTGTCTCAGGGTAGGGTGTCGTGATGGCTTGAATTCAATGAATAATAATGTCCAAATAACAAAAGTGTAACTTACATATTTCAACAATGAAATCAAACTTTGATGTCCAAAAGGTAATTTAAAAAGGTTAATTTTCTCAATAGTATTCCTTTTCCGGATGACAACTGAACAAAATAAAGTTGTATTCAACGTGATTAAAGAATACTGTATACAATCAGGCGTTCTATACAATGACTTGGCATTCCATGGATTGCCTAAAATGAAACAGGCAAAGTATAAAATAAAGGTAATTCTATACATTGCCTAAAATGAACCAGGCAAAGTATAAAATAAATCTCATTATATACTTTGCCTATTCATTCTATAAAATTCCCGTTGACTCTCTAGGTAAAGTCTAAAATTAATACGCTCTTGTAGGACTTTTCTTTCACAAAACCAACTTACTTAACAATACACAAATTATTTCAATATTTTGTAAAGGTTTTTGATTACAAATATATTTATTTTATACTTTTCCAAACACACCTTTGAGCATCAGCATCCTTTAAAATGTATAAAGTACGTCGTGAATGAAATTCGTTAATAACGGAAGAGCAGTGAGCTAAGATGAGGCAAACCACAAACGAAGATCAAAAGCAAGTTCAATTTCACATTGCAGAAAGTATCTGCGTATGTTGCGTTTGGTTTATGAAATGCAATAAGTAGTAAGTTTGCTAACTAGAGTCAACTATGTGCATCAACCAGAATTTAAAGAGGTCTAGGTTTAATTTACCAAATTTTTGACACGAAATAAACATTTTCACTCTGCATAGAAAGTAGTTATTTTCGAGAACATCCGATATAAAACAAAGTTATTGTTTCCCATGCTCTAATTTATAGCATTACATGGGAAAACGATCAACTGATATTTCATTGCTTTAAACACTCAATCAGTTCTCCATTAAGCCATTATGCGCGCTAGTGTTTGTTTACATTGTATTTATATTATTGGATCATTACACTTCTGCATCATTGGATTCATCAAACTCCGTGGCGCTAAGCACGATTTTGGCCGCGGCGCAGACGCCACTTGGCGCAAGTGTCACAGCATGCATGAAGGGTCATTGGCAAAATCGAACGTGACTGGGTTAAAGTAAGTGTCTTAGAACACGAGAAGACAGACGGACGTCATAGGCAACCTAGACCGCCAGTCTAGACTTTTACCTTTAGCGCGGTAACGTTAGTAGGGTGTTTTTGCCGCTCCTGCGGGATTGAGCGTGATTGAGCGTGTGAGCGTGTGACGTCACACGATGCCGCCCCCGCCCCCGACGCCACCCCCGCCCCCGACACCGCCCCGCCCCCACCCAGACGCCGCCCCCGCCCCCGACACCCTCGCCCCCGGCGCCACCCCCACCCCCGTCGCTAACCCCTACCACCATCGGGCAGGTTCAAGGTCATCCTTTGTTGTCTGGAACCACCCTACGCATCGTGGGAGGTCTCCAAGCCAACCCTCCCTACACCATCACTCACTGTCAGCCGCAGCTGCTCCGCAACACCTGCGCTCCAAGCGGCCCCCCGCTCCTCCCTTGTATTCTTTGTTCTCCACATAGCGCACACTTATTTACCACCAATAGGATGTTAGCTTATTTTGACCAATCAGAGAGCAGTACTTCACATATTTCAAATATTTTAACCGTTTTACCTGCCAGACTGTTTGAACGACTAACATCGTGGGAGGTCTCCAAGCCTACCCTCCCTACACCATCACTCACTGCCAGCCGCAGCTGCTCCCCAACACCTGCGCTCCAAGCGGCCCCCCGCTCCTCCCTTGTATTCTTTGTTCTCCGCATAGCACACACTTATTTACCACTAATAGGATGTTTGCCTATTTTGACCAATCAGAGAGCAGTATTTCACATATTTCAAATATGTAACTGTTTTACCCACCAGACTGTTTGAAAGATCAACCAAAAATGAAAAAGTGGTGGGAATAGTGATGTAATAGACATACACTATGAAAATAGCGTACATATGACACACAAATGTAAGAAACGTGGGAGGTCTCCAAGCCAACCCTCCCTACACCATCACTCACTGTCAGCCGCAGCTGCTACCCCCGCTCACTGCCGCTCCTCCCGATCACTCACGCTCCTCCCGTTCACTCACGCTCCCCCCCCCTCACCCCTTCCCAACACCAGCCCACTCTCAGCCCAACACCCCCACCCCCAACGCCCCACCACGATGCCCCCAACCCACCCCTGCCACCTTTGGGAGCCGCTCCCCAACACCAGTGCTCCAAGTGGCAGTGTTTCGTTACTTAAATGCTGTTTAATATTCAAACCATGACACGTAAAATTAATTTTTAGCTGAATTTAAATAAAAAGTATTAAAAAAAATAATGCTATGGTTTTTTTTCTTTTTTACAATCCATGCAACTATTGAGAAAGCAATAACAGGATTAATCATTATCATTTGGCAGGTCACCAGGAATCGGTTTTACTGCCCAGCAAATTTACTAATTCCACGATTAAATTGTAGATTCCTTGGGAGAGTAATTAAGGTGTGAAATACAAACATTATTGTTATTATATAACTTTTTCTTAAAAAAATAATACGGTGTTATCATTTAATGCCTATATGACCCCTATTGAGTATAAATGTATCTATTTTCTACTAATTAAATTGTCCGTCTTATTTAAGAAATTTAAGAATTTGGATTTGTGCCTATACTTAAAGTTAGTAAATAAAGTAAGTTACGTTAAAAACTTCAAAGTTTTTATGGTTTTATTTAAATTGTTGTCTTACTTAAGTTGTTTTAAAAGATAAGTAGGTTTGATAATACACATCTATTTTGTATAGGTATAAGTACAAAAATATATTGATTCTAGTTTTGGCTTAGACTATACTCAAAAATTTAACAAAAATTAAAAGTCGTATAATTTAGCTGATAACATGACATAATTGGCTTAGACTATACTCAAAAATTTAACAAAAATTAAAAGTCGTATAATTTAGCTGATAACATTACATAATACTACAAAACTAATATTTTTAGAGAACTTATTATCTGACATGTTGTCACTCGAGGAACGTCAATTGTCTAGGCAACGCACAGTCAGAATAATATATGGGCTTTGTTGGTTGATAGTTCATCAGTTAAAAAAGTAGGTTACGTAACTGAATAACTTCACCAAGGAGATAATATTTGTTGAAACGAAACTATTGTGCCTGTTAAGTTTTGCTTGTCTTCAAAAAGGTGTCATGAATGATTAACTTTGTTAGACAAATTTCTTGAAAAAAAAAATAGCTGTTCTGACAAAACATTTAATTGAATTAATTTCAGACAAAGATGTCACCAATATTTTAGTTATGTTTTATTATACGTCATTACGAAAACATTACAAAAACTGAAGGTTATAATAAATTACAATATTTTAAATTGTTAAATCTCACTTATGGGCAATGTAATATAAAATATAACTTTGTTAGGTAATTTTAGGTAACATTATAAAATTAACTCTAGTTATGATACATGGATTTATTAATGTTATACCTATAGTTTTATCAACGTATAAACAATTGAAAATTCTAAAAAAAAAACCAAATAAACACGGGTAAATTGTTCGGGAGTGCAATTTTAACGTTTGTTAATCAAACCAGTATTGCAAAGTTGGTCGCACATGTGTTATTTATTTTTCTCCTAAACTTAGTTAAAAAAAAAAACAATAAACAAATGTAAATTTATACCAACTCCTTTGCACTATAGTCGAAGCATTTGTATGTAATTTAGTTAAGTCCTTTTTACAATTTCCGTCTTTTACAAGAAAATAGTATTCATTTATATTTAATGGGTTATACGGTTCGTCTTAGGAAAACAAAGATCAATATAACTTAAATATGAAAAGCTAGATCTCTACTCTTTTCTTCGTGTTTAATTAGCTTGTTTGGACGTATATTGGATTATATTTTTACCAACTCATATTGCAATAGTAAAGTGATTAGGCATAGCTATCACATTGGTTTTAAATATTATGCCATGTTTATGTAAATACAACCTTGATGGTAGGCTAATGTTGCTTAAAGGGTTATTACAGACACTTTTCATCACACATGTAAAACACTCTACCCAACGTTTCAGCATCTAAAATCTCATCTCGTACTCAAATGAGAAAAAAACTTAACACATTGTAACATTGTTACTTAACATATTGTACAACTAACAATACACAAACTCCAACCTAAGTTGGAATACACTTCAGAGAACATTTAAAGTATAGGCTATCCACTGTATAGCAGTCAAGTCATGATACTAAATGCAAAATACAATCAATCAAAACACAAACAAATCTAAAATGTAATAAAAGAAAAAACATTAGATACGTGATTTTAGCTGTTAGCCTATGATTAATACATAATACAATAAAGTTAAAATAAAGTTATATGATAACTAAAAAGTGAGAAATAGTGACAAGTTCACACGCAATATCTTTCGTCAAAGTTTGACAACTTTTGGTGCAAGTTTCGCCTTTTTTGAGCTGTCATTGGTTAGAGGAATAAAAATACCTTTAGATGAACGGGATTTGATTTCTTCCACGGTCAACGTTCAATTAAATATGCATTCTCATATAGACCTACAGTAATTTTAAATATAATTTCAAAATATAATTGCTTTATTTTTCAAAAAAAAAAATCTTCCTTTTATTTTCATTATAATTTTTCTATATTAAAAAAAATATATGGGGTTTTGTAGAACTATTTAGTTTTAATTATTGAAAAGTAAAGTAACATTACTGTGCACAAAACGTAAACCTATACAAGCAATTGATTGCAAAGAAGATTCTCTGTTCTCAACCACATATTATTTATCTTTCATATTGTCCCACTTAGGTGCGTATTTTAACTAAATATGAATGTAGAATGAAGTATCACTTTCCCAAGTCGATGTCAGTACTGGTCACGGTACCAGTACAATCGACACGTAACTAGTCTAAACCTTGTTAATAATTTAAAAATAAACTAACTGCAATTCCTTCCATAAAAAATAATAATTAAAAATATATTTAAAAAAACT
This sequence comes from Macrosteles quadrilineatus, assembly GCF_028750875.1. Classification (NCBI taxonomy): domain Eukaryota; kingdom Metazoa; phylum Arthropoda; class Insecta; order Hemiptera; family Cicadellidae; genus Macrosteles; species Macrosteles quadrilineatus. The sequence goes on along the minus strand of NW_026542594.1, from coordinate 34,165,501 downwards.
TGTATTCAGTTTAAAAAATATTCTTTCCAAGCTAGAGATGTCTGATATGTTTAAAATAGGTCAAATTGTTATAAAGTTATGTGCAGTTTTATTTTATTGAATGCTACAGAGAGTAAAATGATGATTTAGTTCAGAACGCGTTTTATACTCAGATTTATAAGTTCCGCTCGAGCTTTAATAGTTTATGAAGCAACATAGCATTTAATAAGTGTGTACTATAGCATACCGTGAATTTAAAGAACCAAATTCTATCAAACTGTGTCCTCTCCCACTGAAAGCGCAAAGCTTGAGTATAACTGCAATATTGTCTGTGCCTATACCAACCGCGTACAAAGGACGGGTACTCTGCTGTTAAATAAATAAATAAAGCAAATAACTCAAAACAACATTCGATAGCTTCCATTCACATAATAGTGCAGGTAACTCTTGATTATCCGCATACTTGTAATTCCTTAGCATCCAGAACCTAGAAATTTTCAAATATATTTCTATTCCTGTTTTATTTATCAGTTAAATAATCACATTATATCTCTTTGTTACAAAAACAATTATCGTTTTTAACATAACACTAAAGGGGGGAAAAATTTATTTTTAGCGTGGTAAAAGTATAATTCTTACCTCAGTAAAACATCCTTTTTCGAAATTTGTTACAAAATATACTACAGTGTTGTGGAAAACTGTAACGAATGAGTTCAATGGTTTAGACTGTCAAAAAATTAATGCTGGATCTAATTAATGCATATAACCTTAGTTAAATTCATGTTTCTGTTAAATAAGCTTCACAGATAACTTATTAGGTTTTGGATTAAATTACGAAAATTAAAAAGAGCTATTTCGAAGCTAATATGATTTATTTATTCTAAAATCTTTCGTCTACTGTCATCGGTAAGTTTAACAAAAATTTAACAATGGGATTTAAAATTAGCAACGAGGAATTGATATCTTAGAGATGAGAAAAATGCTGTACGCTTTACAGTTTAATCCAAGTAAGATGATTTATGCTTATTACAATTTCGTTTTATCGTATATTTTTACATTCCAGATTTATTACTATTTCAATAAATGCTCATGGTAAATAAAATGAAATGATTTTCGTAAATAATTTTATATGTCAATTGATAATACTGTTGTAAATATCGAAAAAATGACTATTGACCAATGTTCACTTATCAGCACTAAAAGACAGTAAAAACATGGAAAATAAGTTTGTTTTTAAAGTTACTCAATTATTTTTGAATTGCAAATTAAAATCAAGTTAGCAATACTCTAGATAACATGTATATTTTATAGCGTGGTAAAAAGTAACCCTCTTACCGGTACCTCAGAAAAACAACATTCTTCGACGTTATGGGTACAAAATATACTACAGTATTGTGGAAAACAGTAACCACTGAATTAAATGAATTTGGCTGACAATAGATCAATACTCAACCTTATTAATGCATATAACCATAGTCAAATTCATGTTTCTTTTAAATAAGCTTCGCAAATTAACTTGTTAGATATGTGAAAATAATCAGAAAATAAAGATCATACAACTTCTGGAAGCTCATACTTTTTTTCGTGGACAACTGATGGTCACTATTACACTTAGACCACAGAACAACGACTTTTTGTTTGTTGAACTTTTACCAACGTCTACAAAATGACCAACACTTCTGTTTTCTTCCTGTTTATTTTTTTTTTAAATCACGTTAAAAAATACACATCGGCTTCACAGGTGCGAACAGCGATAGGATCACATTTCATTCTATTGACTATAAGTTGAGAAACTAAAATAAATGATGCGAAGCGCTAATAAATTAAGTTTACTAAAAGGAGAAACCACGAAGAACAATCATCAATTCGCCAACAATTTCCTTTTTAAGCTATAACATTTGTCACATGATGTTCATTACGTATGCCGTGGTCACCCTAAAACTAACGCTCAGTTTATGTACAATGTTTTGAACACTGAATAGTTGAACGTTTGTGACTATATTCTGAACACTATGTTCAATTTCCATATACTTATATAAGTATGAATTGAGATTACTTAAGGAGTTTAATGTGAATCGTTGAATGAACAATGTTGTTCAAAGTTGTCCATACAAATTTATGCGAATCACCAACATCATCAATCACAGATTCATAGTACCTAGACTATTCTGAAACTCGATGAGATTTTTTAAATAATTTTAATGATTAAAGCTTACATTGTGAGTGTGTGCCTATTTTATGTTTGACTGGGCTTTTCGGAGTTTTTTTTTTTTAAGTGCATACGGATTTTCAGTGTACGGACGTAGCTCGACCACGATTGGACTTTTTTAATAAGCGGATTATGTTATGACTTTTAATTAATGAATACATATGATTAGTACGATCATACTCCTTACAGACCTTAGGATTTTAAAGCATGTTTCTCTCTCTCTCTCTAATAGTAATAGAGTGAATTTTGATATTTTCTCTTTTTATTTCTTATCGTCATACTTTCATTACAACATTTTAGCCAATAATTAAATAGTACCTATCCTGTTTTATTATTATTTATTTAATTACCTCTTAAAAAAAATTAAATTTTTTAACATTTTTTGCAGCTGCCGGCGGCGGCATTTGCGCGAGAAGACAACGCGTTACGCGTAATAGTAACGCGAAAGAGTAATAAAATGCGTAAAGCTCCCATAAAAATCCTGCGAAACACGCCCGCACGTAGAATAACGCGAAAGAGTGAGAGTAACGCGAAAGAGTAACGCGTAAGAGTAACGTGAAAAATAGCGCGAAAGAGTAACGCAAAAGAGTAACACGAAAGATTCCCGCGAAACGCTCCCATGCGTAAGAGTAACGCAAAAGAGTAAGAGTAACGCGAAAGAGTAAGAGTAACTCGAAAGAGTAAGAAAACGCGAAAGAGTAACGCGAAAGAGTAACGCGAAAGAGTAACGCAAAAGAGTAACGTAAAGTGCGTAACGCGTAAGAGTAACGCGAAATGCGTAACTTGAAAGACATCCGCGAAACGCACCCACGCGTAGGAGTAACGCGTATGAGTAACGCGTAAGAGTAACGCAAAACGCGTAACTAGTAAGACTTCCACGAAACGCTGCGCGTGTTACTATTACGCGTAACGCGTTGTCTTCTCGCGCAAATGCCGCCGCCGGCAGCTGCAAAAAATGTTAAAAAATTTAATTTTTTTTAAGAGGTAATTAAATAAATAATAATAAAACAGGATAGGTACTATTTAATTATTGGCTAAAATGTTGTAATGAAAGTATGACGATAAGAAATAAAAAGAGAAAATATCAAAATTCACTCTATTACTATTAGAGAGAGAGAGAGAAACATGCTTTAAAATCCTAAGGTCTGTAAGGAGTATGATCGTACTAATCATATGTATTCATTAATTAAAAGTCATAACATAATCCGCTTATTAAAAAAGTCCAATCGTGGTCGAGCTACGTCCGTACACTGAAAATCCGTATGCACTTAAAAAAAAAAAACTCCGAAAAGCCCAGTCAAACATAAAATAGGCACACACTCACAATGTAAGCTTTAATCATTAAAATTATTTAAAAAATCTCATCGAGTTTCAGAATAGTCTAGGTACTATGAATCTGTGATTGATGATGTTGGTGATTCGCATAAATTTGTATGGACAACTTTGAACAACATTGTTCATTCAACGATTCACATTAAACTCCTTAAGTAATCTCAATTCATACTTATATAAGTATATGGAAATTGAACATAGTGTTCAGAATATAGTCACAAACGTTCAACTATTCAGTGTTCAAAACATTGTACATAAACTGAGCGTTAGTTTTAGGGTGACCACGGCATACGTAATGAACATCATGTGACAAATGTTATAGCTTAAAAAGGAAATTGTTGGCGAATTGATGATTGTTCTTCGTGGTTTCTCCTTTTAGTAAACTTAATTTATTAGCGCTTCGCATCATTTATTTTAGTTTCTCAACTTATAGTCAATAGAATGAAATGTGATCCTATCGCTGTTCGCACCTGTGAAGCCGATGTGTATTTTTTAACGTGATTTAAAAAAAAAATAAACAGGAAGAAAACAGAAGTGTTGGTCATTTTGTAGACGTTGGTAAAAGTTCAACAAACAAAAAGTCGTTGTTCTGTGGTCTAAGTGTAATAGTGACCATCAGTTGTCCACGAAAAAAAGTATGAGCTTCCAGAAGTTGTATGATCTTTATTTTCTGATTATTTTCACATATCTAACAAGTTAATTTGCGAAGCTTATTTAAAAGAAACATGAATTTGACTATGGTTATATGCATTAATAAGGTTGAGTATTGATCTATTGTCAGCCAAATTCATTTAATTCAGTGGTTACTGTTTTCCACAATACTGTAGTATATTTTGTACCCATAACGTCGAAGAATGTTGTTTTTCTGAGGTACCGGTAAGAGGGTTACTTTTTACCACGCTATAAAATATACATGTTATCTAGAGTATTGCTAACTTGATTTTAATTTGCAATTCAAAAATAATTGAGTAACTTTAAAAACAAACTTATTTTCCATGTTTTTACTGTCTTTTAGTGCTGATAAGTGAACATTGGTCAATAGTCATTTTTTCGATATTTACAACAGTATTATCAATTGACATATAAAATTATTTACGAAAATCATTTCATTTTATTTACCATGAGCATTTATTGAAATAGTAATAAATCTGGAATGTAAAAATATACGATAAAACGAAATTGTAATAAGCATAAATCATCTTACTTGGATTAAACTGTAAAGCGTACAGCATTTTTCTCATCTCTAAGATATCAATTCCTCGTTGCTAATTTTAAATCCCATTGTTAAATTTTTGTTAAACTTACCGATGACAGTAGACGAAAGATTTTAGAATAAATAAATCATATTAGCTTCGAAATAGCTCTTTTTAATTTTCGTAATTTAATCCAAAACCTAATAAGTTATCTGTGAAGCTTATTTAACAGAAACATGAATTTAACTAAGGTTATATGCATTAATTAGATCCAGCATTAATTTTTTGACAGTCTAAACCATTGAACTCATTCGTTACAGTTTTCCACAACACTGTAGTATATTTTGTAACAAATTTCGAAAAAGGATGTTTTACTGAGGTAAGAATTATACTTTTACCACGCTAAAAATAAATTTTTCCCCCCTTTAGTGTTATGTTAAAAACGATAATTGTTTTTGTAACAAAGAGATATAATGTGATTATTTAACTGATAAATAAAACAGGAATAGAAATATATTTGAAAATTTCTAGGTTCTGGATGCTAAGGAATTACAAGTATGCGGATAATCAAGAGTTACCTGCACTATTATGTGAATGGAAGCTATCGAATGTTGTTTTGAGTTATTTGCTTTATTTATTTATTTAACAGCAGAGTACCCGTCCTTTGTACGCGGTTGGTATAGGCACAGACAATATTGCAGTTATACTCAAGCTTTGCGCTTTCAGTGGGAGAGGACACAGTTTGATAGAATTTGGTTCTTTAAATTCACGGTATGCTATAGTACACACTTATTAAATGCTATGTTGCTTCATAAACTATTAAAGCTCGAGCGGAACTTATAAATCTGAGTATAAAACGCGTTCTGAACTAAATCATCATTTTACTCTCTGTAGCATTCAATAAAATAAAACTGCACATAACTTTATAACAATTTGACCTATTTTAAACATATCAGACATCTCTAGCTTGGAAAGAATATTTTTTAAACTGAATACAAGTTTTTTTAAATATATTTTTAATTATTATTTTTTATGGAAGGAATTGCAGTTAGTTTATTTTTAAATTATTAACAAGGTTTAGACTAGTTACGTGTCGATTGTACTGGTACCGTGACCAGTACTGACATCGACTTGGGAAAGTGATACTTCATTCTACATTCATATTTAGTTAAAATACGCACCTAAGTGGGACAATATGAAAGATAAATAATATGTGGTTGAGAACAGAGAATCTTCTTTGCAATCAATTGCTTGTATAGGTTTACGTTTTGTGCACAGTAATGTTACTTTACTTTTCAATAATTAAAACTAAATAGTTCTACAAAACCCCATATATTTTTTTTAATATAGAAAAATTATAATGAAAATAAAAGGAAGATTTTTTTTTTTGAAAAATAAAGCAATTATATTTTGAAATTATATTTAAAATTACTGTAGGTCTATATGAGAATGCATATTTAATTGAACGTTGACCGTGGAAGAAATCAAATCCCGTTCATCTAAAGGTATTTTTATTCCTCTAACCAATGACAGCTCAAAAAAGGCGAAACTTGCACCAAAAGTTGTCAAACTTTGACGAAAGATATTGCGTGTGAACTTGTCACTATTTCTCACTTTTTAGTTATCATATAACTTTATTTTAACTTTATTGTATTATGTATTAATCATAGGCTAACAGCTAAAATCACGTATCTAATGTTTTTTCTTTTATTACATTTTAGATTTGTTTGTGTTTTGATTGATTGTATTTTGCATTTAGTATCATGACTTGACTGCTATACAGTGGATAGCCTATACTTTAAATGTTCTCTGAAGTGTATTCCAACTTAGGTTGGAGTTTGTGTATTGTTAGTTGTACAATATGTTAAGTAACAATGTTACAATGTGTTAAGTTTTTTTCTCATTTGAGTACGAGATGAGATTTTAGATGCTGAAACGTTGGGTAGAGTGTTTTACATGTGTGATGAAAAGTGTCTGTAATAACCCTTTAAGCAACATTAGCCTACCATCAAGGTTGTATTTACATAAACATGGCATAATATTTAAAACCAATGTGATAGCTATGCCTAATCACTTTACTATTGCAATATGAGTTGGTAAAAATATAATCCAATATACGTCCAAACAAGCTAATTAAACACGAAGAAAAGAGTAGAGATCTAGCTTTTCATATTTAAGTTATATTGATCTTTGTTTTCCTAAGACGAACCGTATAACCCATTAAATATAAATGAATACTATTTTCTTGTAAAAGACGGAAATTGTAAAAAGGACTTAACTAAATTACATACAAATGCTTCGACTATAGTGCAAAGGAGTTGGTATAAATTTACATTTGTTTATTGTTTTTTTTTTTTTAACTAAGTTTAGGAGAAAAATAAATAACACATGTGCGACCAACTTTGCAATACTGGTTTGATTAACAAACGTTAAAATTGCACTCCCGAACAATTTACCCGTGTTTATTTGGTTTTTTTTTTAGAATTTTCAATTGTTTATACGTTGATAAAACTATAGGTATAACATTAATAAATCCATGTATCATAACTAGAGTTAATTTTATAATGTTACCTAAAATTACCTAACAAAGTTATATTTTATATTACATTGCCCATAAGTGAGATTTAACAATTTAAAATATTGTAATTTATTATAACCTTCAGTTTTTGTAATGTTTTCGTAATGACGTATAATAAAACATAACTAAAATATTGGTGACATCTTTGTCTGAAATTAATTCAATTAAATGTTTTGTCAGAACAGCTATTTTTTTTTTCAAGAAATTTGTCTAACAAAGTTAATCATTCATGACACCTTTTTGAAGACAAGCAAAACTTAACAGGCACAATAGTTTCGTTTCAACAAATATTATCTCCTTGGTGAAGTTATTCAGTTACGTAACCTACTTTTTTAACTGATGAACTATCAACCAACAAAGCCCATATATTATTCTGACTGTGCGTTGCCTAGACAATTGACGTTCCTCGAGTGACAACATGTCAGATAATAAGTTCTCTAAAAATATTAGTTTTGTAGTATTATGTAATGTTATCAGCTAAATTATACGACTTTTAATTTTTGTTAAATTTTTGAGTATAGTCTAAGCCAATTATGTCATGTTATCAGCTAAATTATACGACTTTTAATTTTTGTTAAATTTTTGAGTATAGTCTAAGCCAAAACTAGAATCAATATATTTTTGTACTTATACCTATACAAAATAGATGTGTATTATCAAACCTACTTATCTTTTAAAACAACTTAAGTAAGACAACAATTTAAATAAAACCATAAAAACTTTGAAGTTTTTAACGTAACTTACTTTATTTACTAACTTTAAGTATAGGCACAAATCCAAATTCTTAAATTTCTTAAATAAGACGGACAATTTAATTAGTAGAAAATAGATACATTTATACTCAATAGGGGTCATATAGGCATTAAATGATAACACCGTATTATTTTTTTAAGAAAAAGTTATATAATAACAATAATGTTTGTATTTCACACCTTAATTACTCTCCCAAGGAATCTACAATTTAATCGTGGAATTAGTAAATTTGCTGGGCAGTAAAACCGATTCCTGGTGACCTGCCAAATGATAATGATTAATCCTGTTATTGCTTTCTCAATAGTTGCATGGATTGTAAAAAAGAAAAAAAACCATAGCATTATTTTTTTTAATACTTTTTATTTAAATTCAGCTAAAAATTAATTTTACGTGTCATGGTTTGAATATTAAACAGCATTTAAGTAACGAAACACTGCCACTTGGAGCACTGGTGTTGGGGAGCGGCTCCCAAAGGTGGCAGGGGTGGGTTGGGGGCATCGTGGTGGGGCGTTGGGGGTGGGGGTGTTGGGCTGAGAGTGGGCTGGTGTTGGGAAGGGGTGAGGGGGGGGGAGCGTGAGTGAACGGGAGGAGCGTGAGTGATCGGGAGGAGCGGCAGTGAGCGGGGGTAGCAGCTGCGGCTGACAGTGAGTGATGGTGTAGGGAGGGTTGGCTTGGAGACCTCCCACGTTTCTTACATTTGTGTGTCATATGTACGCTATTTTCATAGTGTATGTCTATTACATCACTATTCCCACCACTTTTTCATTTTTGGTTGATCTTTCAAACAGTCTGGTGGGTAAAACAGTTACATATTTGAAATATGTGAAATACTGCTCTCTGATTGGTCAAAATAGGCAAACATCCTATTAGTGGTAAATAAGTGTGTGCTATGCGGAGAACAAAGAATACAAGGGAGGAGCGGGGGGCCGCTTGGAGCGCAGGTGTTGGGGAGCAGCTGCGGCTGGCAGTGAGTGATGGTGTAGGGAGGGTAGGCTTGGAGACCTCCCACGATGTTAGTCGTTCAAACAGTCTGGCAGGTAAAACGGTTAAAATATTTGAAATATGTGAAATACTGCTCTCTGATTGGTCAAAATAAGCTAACATCCTATTGGTGGTAAATAAGTGTGCGCTATGTGGAGAACAAAGAATACAAGGGAGGAGCGGGGGGCCGCTTGGAGCGCAGGTGTTGCGGAGCAGCTGCGGCTGACAGTGAGTGATGGTGTAGGGAGGGTTGGCTTGGAGACCTCCCACGATGCGTAGGGTGGTTCCAGACAACAAAGGATGACCTTGAACCTGCCCGATGGTGGTAGGGGTTAGCGACGGGGGTGGGGGTGGCGCCGGGGGCGAGGGTGTCGGGGGCGGGGGCGGCGTCTGGGTGGGGGCGGGGCGGTGTCGGGGGCGGGGGTGGCGTCGGGGGCGGGGGCGGCATCGTGTGACGTCACACGCTCACACGCTCAATCACGCTCAATCCCGCAGGAGCGGCAAAAACACCCTACTAACGTTCGATTTTGTCTATGTCCCTTCGTGTTTCTTATTTTTATGTTGACGTTTCTCCATTTTATGTTTTTGTGTCTTGTATGTGTTTTATTTATTTAACTCTGTTAACAACCTTCGAATGAAGTGTAAGGCCTGATTATGGTTTAGGTTTAGAAGAACCGAAACTAGTTGCCAAAACAGCAACAAAGGATTACTAAACCAGGTATCTTAAAACATCTTTAGCATAATACAGTGATCTGGAGGCTTCACACTCTTTGAAAATAAATAAGCTACGTTCCTGTTAGGAAATTTGCTGTTAAGATTTATCTTGATTTATTGTTACTAGTTTGTTATGCCAGAAATGCCGTATTTGCTGATGTTACGTGACACTTCTTTGTCACTGTAAACATTCCCAGTTCTATTCTGGATGGTTGACATGTTACGGGTAATACATTTTTAAATAGAGGGTTAATTTTAGCGAATTTCCCTATAGGGAAGTAGCTATTACCGTAGGTCTCATGGTAAGACTTAGGCCCGGGACCGATTTACTTTTTCATTTTGATGTCCCCAGAGGCCAAAAACACCATTACGGAATATTGTTCACTCTTGATTATTGATTGATGTATTAAAGTTGTTTAACTTCTATTTCTGGAATTTTATTTCTTGTCATCCTGGCATCGCACTAGCACTAGGCAATTGGGAGTGACCAATGAGTTTCTGCTGGGCCTCTTCTAGGCATGCTACAATATATAGATTTATATATATATGTGTCCGTGAACACGATAACTTGAGTAATTTTTATCCGATTTTGATGAAATTTGGTTTGAAGGTGTAAGGCGGGATAAACTTGAATGAGTTCGCGATCCAGCATGATCGGACCATGGGAACAGGGTTTTATGGGGTAAAAATTGGTTTTTCTCACTTTTGACCCTCAAAACACAAAATTTCCCGATTTTTCTCTAAACCTTCTTAAAGAGCTTAAAAAAACAAACAATTCAGTATATTAAAGTGTTTTTGTACGGTTATTGGTTACGGAGAAAACTAAAAAAATTGTAAATTTTAAATTCCCATGTTATTCTTATGGAGAATATTGTAAAATGTTGTAGTTTGCTTGTTTATGGATATCTTTTGATCAAACTTTGCAAATGTATTCATTTTCTACTAAGCAATAATTATTTTACTTAAAATACACACTTTATTAGTTACTTGTAGCAGCAAACCTAGGTACTCGACTCGTTAAACCTAATGTTATTTAAATAGATCGATTGAAAATCAATTCAGCCAAATGGAAATTCGCTTAGACGGCAGGTTTGCTGCGGCGGGGGTATTTCATTAAACCTAAATATTACTCGAGAAAATTGCTTTTGAAATTAACCTTATAACTGTTAATTGTAATTAAACGTAGCTTATTCCCGTTAATTTAAGTAATTTATTCCATAAATATTTAAATACCTACACATTTTCTAATCGAAAATATATATTTTTGGTTTAAGTATTTCAAAGCCAGTGAAATTTCATACATTTTCATGTAATAAAAAGGTTAAAAAAACATTTGATGCCATGGGACTTGTACTTCAAATATTTGGCGATATAATAGTCATATACCCTAATGCAATATATTATAATAAGCCAAGTAATAGTATTAAAACTGATTCAAATGGGGTAATACATTGGCCCTTTAAAAAAACAATTTTTCATTTTCCTTAAAAAAAAAACTGCACAAACCCTCTTTTATGTTGTATAACATTGGATGTAATGAGGATGCTTATACAGTACTTTATTGTGCTTTGACTTGAGCTCTATCACTTAAGCTATGACTTTGATAGTTTTGAATGGTATAAATACAAATCGCATTGCTTCCAAATGTAAGCTGTATGTAAGGTGGGTTGTAATCAATCCAAGAGTATCTTAGGCCGCTCAAACTAGCACTGTAACAGTTGTAACTGAAAAGTAAGGTCAATATAGCTGCTCTCAAGTCATTACTGCTTCTCACGTGAACCACTTAGACAATCCTCCACTTGTAACCTTGCCTTGATGACACTATTAGGAGTTAGGGCTCAGGTGGCTCTCAGAGGTGTATTAAATATTTATAACGCTAAAAGACTTCAAATTGTCCATTTTCCCTCCATATTTAATACAGTTATGTATGTATTTGTGCTGAACTACATAAAGTTTGATGAATATTTTAGTCGTATCCCATACTTACTTAATGGTATATCACTAGGACTTAAATTTACTTTTTGCCCGTGTGATGAACTAAAATTTTCGTAATACTGCATCAACAAACTAAGCTAGAAAACAAATAGTTATTTGTGTAACTAGTGGTGAAAGTGGCATTTTGCTGCACACGAGAGCAATGTTTACGCACGAGCCACAGGCGAGTGCGGAATGATCTCGAGTGCAGCAAAGGCCTTTTTCACTCGTGTTGCACATTATATTTTTCCTACAGTCACTATAAAACATATAAATAATTAGTCTTTCAAACACTATACGACACGTTTTTAGGTTCAGCTGGCAACACAAATGGTGCCTTAGGGAAAGTAGTACCCGCGGTCTGTATCACTCCGCTATTTTTCCTCAGCAAGAAATGTGCTCCGCGTTTTGAGAATATAGTTCCGTATGTTTTTGTAATTTGAAGTGGTTTCCGCGCCTAAAAAAATGCTTTAAAGGTATTTTCTTTTTTATTAAGATCGTAGGAATGTTTTAAAAACGTTTAAAAGAAAAGTCCAGAAAGTTCAGAAATACCGAAACTATAAACACGAAATGACAGGTTAAATCGTAGTTATAATAGTCAATCAGCTGCTCATAGTATTGGTATTATTATCTTTAAGAGTTGCCAACCTATTTCCAAGCGTACACGGATTACGTGCATAATAGAACCATGCTGTTTTGTGTTGTTTCGTTGGAATCCTGATGTGCGGCAAAGTATAAACCGTACGGCAAAGTATAAATATGCAGCAATTAGCAGCTTTCTGTACTATAAACAGTACGAGGAAGCCAACTTTGTCAGGTGACTGTAGGAAAAATACTTTTCATGGAAAAATAACCTCTCAAAATGACTTTCAGCTTGTTTTCAATTTTGCTCATATAAATAAGCAGCTGTTTAGTAAGTGATTCAATAATTTCGTCTATTGCGATTATTTTACGGTACTTTACAATCAACGATCACATGAGACCAATAGATGGAGCACGCCTATCTAACTAACATTCAAGCAGCTGAAGCCAGGTTCGCCCGCTAGATGCCGATGAAAACGGTACCAAAACTCAATGTCCCGCTTCAAAATAACTTTACATTTAACTTAGACAAAAGGTAAGTCGTTGAAACTTCGTATGAAAGATGTCAATAAGTCTAGGACACTATTGGTTCTAATTAAAAGCTTTAGAGTTAATATTTTCTATTTTAAATCCATAAAGTCGGTACTTTTAAATTAAATGAGTTTTAAAATATGTCATGAAAAAGTTCGTCGGCTGCAACTTTTTATTTTTTGGTCAGGTATGTTAAAAAACTATGGATTTTAGAGCGGAGGCTGGTCTATACCCCCCCTCCCCCCCCCCCGTGAGAATTTTTGAAATATACATTTTTGTGCTCGTATTGACATGTACTTTAAGATTTTAGGTGTTTGCCACTTGTGAATTACAGCATGTTCCGGAAAACACGAAAATATCATGAATATATATATTTAAAAATATTGTTTTTCTTTAGCGAGTTCGTTTGGCTCTTCAACCCGACCGATTTTCATGATTGAGGTCTCAAATTGAAGGTATTAACACGCAGATTTCACATCAAGCATCGGCATATAGTTGCCTACAGTCCCACTCGGCTTATACGTAAACAACATTTTTTCCCATGTATTTCTTATGGGAGTTAAATTTGGTTTTTCTTTTCCGAGTTCGTTTCGCGCTTCTACCCACCCGATTTTCATTATTGAGGTCTCAAATTGAAGGTATGCACGCACAGATTTCACATCAAGCATCAGTATATATTATCGACAGTCCCACTCGGCTTATACGTAAATTAAATTTACCCCCCATGTATTTCTAAAGGGAGTTAAATTTGTTTTTTTTTCTTTTCCGAGTTTCTTTGGCTCCTCTACACGTCCGATCTTCATGATTTAGGTAATAAATTGGTAGTATGCACACATATATTTCACATCAAGCATCATCGTATATTTATCTACTTTATTACTCGACCAAAAACATAGGTTTGATGTATTTTTAATTCGTATTTCAATTTAAATTGTACAGTATTTTACCATTTATAATTATATAACCCTATATATTTTGGTCTAAGAACCTTCAGTGAAATACCAGCTTGCATTTAAGATAGTAGTTATTCAAATCGGACGGTTTTCAAGCAAACGCAAGGTGAACATCCAACATAAAAAAAATTATAAGGTTTTTCTATGATTGAATATCAATTTGTTTACGTTTTTTTTATATGTTTTAGACTCAAAATAATCAGTCAATTATAGGCTTTAATTTGAGCTATTGATCGTTTGAATCAGTTAAGTTTAAGATACTGTATTACACAATCAAAAATTATAAATTTGATTATTTCTCGGATATGATATTTATTTTAACGCCGCAGTGCAGCATGGGTCCTTTAGTATAGATTTTTTGGTTTGATTTGATTTCATTAGTTGATTCCTGTGCGTAGGACGGGCCCACAGCAAGTTAGAATTTTAAAATGCAAGTATGGTGAAGTCATCAGATTGTTCTCAGTGACATGCAAGCAAATGAAATGAAACGAAGTGAGCAAATTATTTTGCAAGTACTGTATTTGATGCTTTTGAACAATGCATTATTCTGCTTGAAGTTGAAAACCGTGATCAGAATTCCTAGATGGTCTGTTTATCAGCTGGAAGACCTGTACCCGAATCGGTGGAAGACAATTTACTCAATGTAGATAATCTAGGGAAAGCTGCATGCAAACAGATTAGTTGAGATAAGAGCAATAAAAAATATTTTTCTGGAGTTTTACTGCTGTCCCAGGAACGTGATATTAACCTTGAGAAGCTGATGACATACCCATTAGATCCAGTACCATGGGCATCAGCCACTGTCGATGGATGCCCAACAAAAACAGAAAAGGCCAAACTGCTCCATGCTTTGGAGAACAAGGGTATAGACGAACCTCTCAAGATTGAAGAATGTATGTATGTAATTGACGGTATGGCTTACTTTTAGGTTCTTACTAATATTCCAGAAACCTCTGGTGAACTAGCACAGATTGCCTTAGCCGTTTTCCGAAACTCAGCAAGATATACTTTATTGTGGATACCTATTTAGATGTAACTATTAAAAACATTGAAAGAGAGAAGAGGATTTGGAGAAACGTTCTTAATGAGATGTCCAAAATCAAGATCCCACGGGATTGGAAAAAAATCCTAGCTAATGGTAAAAATAAGGAACAACGGGTTAACCTGCTAAATAATGAATGGTCTCAGCATAAATATTCATAAATTCAAACAAGCTTCAATACACGTTTCTAGGGTAATGCAAGGTTGTTTTTGGTGATATTTTGAAATTCACCCCCCAACCACAAACAGGGTTGAATTCTTTTTAAATGGCAATCCATATCAATCGGCACATTATTTTAAAGAGATTTAAAAAAATAAAATTATTGCCTCAAATCCGATTTTGATACGAGGAAAACGAAGTTTTAGACGTTAATTTTTTTTTTTTTTTTACGACACTTCTGCCTTGGGCCCAAAGTCCGCGACGCTACCAACTGAGCCACCGACTCACCACCAATCAATTTTACTGGAACCTTACATTCCAGTAAAATTTACGTCTAAAATGTCTCAATAAAATTTATTTAATTTAATTAGAATCTCTTAAAACCACTTTCCTACAGATACTCTTTAAATCTAATGTTATTTAAATAGATTTAATTGAAAATCAATTCAGGCCAATTTGAAATCCGCATTGCCTGCAGGTTTGCTGCAGCGGGGGTATTTTTATAACTTTTTATTTTCATTTGAAGCCTTTGAATACATACTGAAGAAGTCCATAAAGAATATTGCACCAGTAATTAACGCAAGCTACCCTTTTGTAATTTAAATAAAACATTTTTTTTATTTAATAGTTTTTCTTTATTTTTTGGAATACGCTGTAATTTAAAAGAAGCAAACAACTGAATTCTTAATCTGGTAGGTAATACCAACAAAAAAAGTATAAGTCATAAATTCCCACGGGGGGGGGGAGGGTTTCATATTGGTGGCTCATGGTCTGGGCTACCCGCCGCACCGCGTTGCGTCATGCGGGCAGATTCTGCCAATTCGAAATGGTTGATGGTTTTTTAGTATAATGTTTAACATAAATAGGTTGTAATAAGGTCAACAATTTTTCAAAATCTCAATGCTGTATCTGAAACTGTTTAGGAGTTATTAGATCTTCTGTAAAAAAATATACACACAGAAGGAAAACTAGGCACCACAGACCAAAGTTCCTATGGCGAAATGTGTTTGTATTGACCTAAGAAATAACACTATATACATGAATTGTGTCCAGAGAGTTACGGGACATTCTGTATATTTTTTTTATTTTTATTTTATTTTTTTTTTATAAGGGAGAGGAGGTAAAAATGCTTTTACGCACACAGGTAGCCAGCCTGTAGTGTGAGACTCCTGAGCTTGTCAGACTACTCACTAAAAAACCCCCTCTACTCTGTTGGACACAGACCTGGGATTGTTTGTCACATTACTTCAGGTCAGGTCAACGTGTGACCTAAGCCCTCAGGGCTCGCGCCTTTTCTGGCATTCAATTTCTTTATGACCTAGACCGCATCTCGGTCAAGCTCTAGCTTCTTTGTGCGGAGAATATCCTGGACGAAATGTGACATACAGGTCCAATTGTCCTCACCCTCCGTCATCATCGGAATGACCGTGTCCACCAACAACTGCCCTACATGTTGTTCAGCCTCCAGGCGGGAACCTTCCCAACGCTGGCAGCGGAAGAAGGTGTGCTCCGCGTCGTCGGGAGTGCCTGGGCAGTAGATGCAATCGGGTGACACGGCTTTGCCCATCCTGAACAGGTACGACCGAAAAAACCCGTGACCTGTCAGACACTGGGTAAGGTAATAGTCCACCTCACCATACCGTCGGTCAACCCATGGTTGGACTTGCTGAATCAGTCTCCTGGTCCAGCGTCCCCGCGACTCCTGTTCCCAGCTCTCCTGCCAGAGCTGGTAGGTGCGGTTGCGCTCCTCCATTTTTGCATGGTCCTCTCCACGCCGCTGATAAATCTCTTTCCTCTCCGCCGCCAAAAGTTTGACGGGGATTACTCCAGCAACCACCAAGATGGCAGGTTCAGACACTGTTCGGTAGGCGGATGCTACCCTGAGTGCTGCCTGACGCTGCACTCTGGCAAGCCGCATCCTATACACCTCCTTATTGAGCGCGTCTGCCCACACCTCCGCACCATACAGGAGCACAGACTGAACTGTAGACATCAACAGCCTTCTGCGACTGGAACGAGGACCTCCGACATTGGCCATTAACCGGCTAAGAGAAGAGATCACCTTAGCGGCCTTGTCCGCCGTTCGGAATATCTGGTCCCGCCAGCTAAGCTTAGAGTCCACCATGACACCAAGATACTTGGCGGCACGAACGGACTGGACTTCGACGCCCCCCACCCTCAACGGCACAATGGTGTCAATCTGCTTTTTGGTCAGAATCACGATCTCAGTTTTGTTCAGCGCGAGTGAGAGACCGTGATCTGCCATCCATGCGTTTATCGTTCGCATGACTCGGTTTAATTTTAGCTGGGCCAGCTCAACACTACGAGCAGCTATTAAAGCTGCAATGTCATCTGCGTACCCAACTAAAACGGTTTCTTCAGGCATTTCAGACCTAAGGAGGCTGTCGTAGGCAACGTTCCAGAGGTCCGGGCCGAGTATGGAACCTTGGGCAGCACCAGAAGTGACACTCATCGTCCGCGGGCCTTCTGTAGTATCATACATGAGGAGGCGGAACCGGAGGTAATCCTCTATAATGCGCATGAGGTATGCCGGGACGTGGAAGTTGTTCTCCAGAGCGCCCAGCATATCGCACCATCTTGCAGAATTAAATGCGTTTCGCACATCGAGTGTAACGAGCAGCACAACCCTACGAGAGTAGTGATTAAAATCCTCAGCTCTCATCACGGCTTGCTTCACCTCCTCAATAGCGTCGACCGTTGATCGCCCCTTCCTGAAGCCGTATTGGCGAGGGCTCAGGTCCCCCGCAGCAACCACGGCTGAATTCAGTCGGGAACGGATCAACTTCTCTAGGACTTTCCCAGCCGTATCCAACATGCAAAGGGGTCTGTAAGAGGACGGCAATTCTGGGTCTCCTTTCCCCTTCCCTACGAGCACGAGCCTAGCTTTTTTCCAGCACAACGGAAATACCCCCTCTGCTAGGCAGGCGTTGTACATGCTCAGAAGAATCATCGGATTGATTGAAAAAACCTTCTTAAGAGCCTCGCCAGGTACCCCATCAGGTCCAGGAGCCTTGTTGTTTTTTAGGGATAAAACGGCAGTCTCCAGCTCCTCATGAGTGAAGAGTGGGACATCGTCCATCATCTCAAACTCACGCAGTGGGCGCAGAATATGATCCGGAAAAAGGGATTTGACGACCCTCTCCATAGCGGCCCCGTATATTAGTGTTATAAGTAAGTGAACGATTTTACGGCCCTAGGACTGTTAAAACTTGCTCGGTCCCCCAAATGACGATGAAAGCGGGCATTTCAAAATGGCTAAAACATTGTAGTCTGGCAAAATAGTATATTTCGTACCTAGGGTCAAAAATTGGGATTTGCCGGCTCGAGATAATTTTTAGATTTCGATAAGATCAGATAAATACCCCCGCCGCAGCAAACCTGCAGACTAAGCGAATTTCCATTTGACTGATTGGATTTACACTGAAATGTCTACTTAAAAATATAACATTTATTCCCTATTTAAATAGAATTAGTTTAACAAGTACTTAGGTTTTCTGCATCAGGGAGGGTAAAACTGTTTTTTTTTTGTAAAATGTTAATAGTTAGTAAGAAATAAAAACATTTTCCAAATTTGATCAAAATATGTTCATAAACAAGCAAACTACAACAGTTTACTTATTCTCCATAAGAATAACATGGGAATTTTAAATTTAAAATTTTTTGGAATTTTCTCCGTAACCATTAGGCGCATAATAACGCTTCAATATACTAAATTATTTATTTTTTAAGCTCTACAAAATGGTTTGGAAAGAAATTGCTAAATTTTTTGTTTTTTGGGTCAAAAATGGGAAAAACCTATTTTTACCCCATAAAACCCCCTGTAAACCCCCGTTCCCATGGTCCGATCATGCTGGATCGCGAACTCGTTCGAAAAAACGTAAGTTTACACGTTTGTACCAAATTTCATCAAAATCGGATCATTTTTGCTCGAGTTATCGTGCTAACGGACACACACACACACACACACACACACACACACATATATATATATGACCGTTAGCGTGATTACTCGAGCAAAAATTATCCGATTTTGATGAAATTTGGTACAAACGTGTAAACCTACTTTTATTCGAAAGAGTTCGCGATCCAGCATAATCGGACCATGGGAACGTGGGTTTATGGGGGGTTTTATGGGGTAAAAATGGGGTTTTGTCTTTTTTGACCCTAAAAGCAAAGAATTTTGCAATTTCTTTTTAAACCATTTTTTAGAACTTAAAAAAAGAAATAATTTAGTATATTGAAGCACTGTTTTATGCCTAATGGTCACGGAGAAAATAAAAAAGCGTGATTTAAAATTACCATGTTATTCTTATGGAGAAAATTAAAGTTGTTGTAGTTTACTTGTTTATGGATATATATTGATAAAATTTGGCTAATTTATTTATTTCATCCTATACTATTGACGTATGGTCAAAAACACGTTTTACCTTCCCCGTAGCAGCAAACCTAAGCCCTCGTTAAATATAATGTTATTTAAATAGGGAATAAATATGTCTTATTTATGGAAATATTTTAGTAAAAATGTAATCAGACAAGTTGAAATTCGCTTAGTCTGCAGGTTTGCTGCAGCGGGGTATTTAATTATTTCCGTAGCCATTAGGCGCATAATAACACTTCAATACACTAATTTATTTGTTTTTTTAAGCTCTACAAAATAGTTTGGAAATACTTCGTGCACTCCCGAAATAGTGAGCGTGGTTTATACACCTCAAACGAAATAGGGGGACGAACGAAAGGGACCTCAAAACGAAAAAATAAATCGGTCCCGGATCCAGGTCTTACCATGAGTACCTCGGTAATAGCTTATTCCCTATGATGGGAAATTCTATAAAAGAGCTTTTATTAACAGAGTGAGTTCTTCCAGATTACACTTAATATTATTAAGTCGAATCTAATCAATTAATCCAAAATTATTAAGATAGTTATTTATATCAGATTCACTCCGTTTTAAAATAGCTCAGTTGCTCGATTTCGAGCAACGGGTACACTAATATTGATTCAAACATCCATCACCATCTGGCCTAACACGTTATGGCAATTAGCTGATTAGTAGCTGCTTAGCCTATATCGTAGTGATCGATACATGAGCTGTGCGAAAGAGAACCGTCAGAGCGTAAACGCTTTAAATGGCATGAAGTTATAAACAATGAATAGAAACGTCAGGTGGGACCTAGCGATCACTTATACAGTGTGGTTGTCAGCAAATCAGCAACAGTATGGCAATGGGTTAGTGGAAGACCCTCAAATAAAAATACGCTTAATATTTACAGCAGTCACTGGCCAATAATATCCTTGAAAAATATTACTTTTTATCAATACAGAAAGTTTTATAAAAAAGAAATGGATTTTTGAATACACTATTAAAACCCTTTTCTAAAAGCATGGTAATTATGTCGAATTAGAAATAAAAATATTTCTGAAGATTATAACAATATACTTTACTCTCATGATATGAATAGTTATTTAGTAATACTCAGATAAACAAATAAGATATATAATATATTATAAAGGTCTCTAATAATATAAGGGTCTCTAATATAAGGGTTAGTAAAATACAATGCCGCAAACCGGACCTCAAATGGACAACCGAGTCAAAATTGGCACAATTTCTTGAATCTGGGATTTTGAATCTTTAAACGGCTGCCATCTTTTACTCAGTTGTTCTTTTGAGCTCAAATTTGGGTCAATGTATTCTACTAATGAAAACCTTTAATTTGATGGGCATTTCGACGAATGCTTACATTTATGATTTTCTTCCGTCTAGACAAGAACAATGCATATTCAATGATTCTTTGAACAGCTGTTATTTTTAACTTGATTGTTTATTTGAGGTCCAGTTATTGGCATTGTTTTTAGTTTAACAACACCTTTAATTCGATGTACGTATTAAGAATGCTATGCTTACATTTAAGAATCTCGGCCTACTCCTAGTGGACTGACCCTCACTGGAGGTGAAGAGTCAAAGAACACTTGAAAAACAAGACTCACACTTTATGAAAATAACGTTAACTTTACAAAGAAGTTTCTATAGTGAGAAAAGTTATGTAAGGGAAATAATTATTGCTTATTAAGTCTTCTCATTCAGCAACTTTTTTAGGGTGGATGTATAAATTACATAATCAACAAGGTATTGGCACTTTCTTGACTGTGTACGGAACACATATATAAAGTACTTCTTAATCATTTGAAATTTCTGACATGAAAAGAAGTTTTCCAACTGTCCAAGCAGTACACTTAAGACTTATTGTCCCTACACATATTTATTCATGATGTAACTACGAACTCATACAAACTAAACAACATTCTGCTGAACCTCTTGGGACTTAAGTTGTTTTCATGATGAGTTATGAAATTATGAATTATTTTGGGGCCCAATAACTCCCGCAAAAGTAGTTTGATGAATCTGGTTAAAAGACGTTCCCTATGTGTTGCGTCTACTTTAACCTAAACAAAGCAGCATTTATCAAGTCCAGTATAGTTTTAAGTTGGAAAATCAGAATTTGTCCTTCTGGTACCATCAAAAATGGGTTTAATGCGAGGTGGGTTACAATTCACTGGCCTTTATTACTACATAATGATATACTCAAAGTATGGATTACTCTATTCTAAACAGATATAAAAACCTTTGATAATTTATAGGAAAATGGTTCCAACCAAAATTGGCTTCAAATATATTTCCTTTTCATAAGTGCGGAAAGGAGAATCAATTTCAGCCAAAATTACTTGGGCTTTTACTGTGACTACCAACTGTTTCCTAATCCTGAGCCATCAGATACACCTGGAGCCCGTTCCACAACCGATTGTAATAACCGTCAGGTACAATGAAAACTAATATCTCATAAACCTTAACTATAAAGATAATGTTTTTAAATGTTATTAAGGGTTTGAGTGAGATCTTTTTAGTATTTTGAGATTTTTTAAAGTAAAAATTTCTTTTCCTACAGTTACCTAACAATGTAAATGTTCTCTCACTGATTTGAGAAAGCAAAGTGGCCATTTTGCTCATCAGTGAGACAATGTTAACATTTCTCACTCTAATTACTTTGTCTCACTCCAGATTTGCAACGTGAAGGCACGAAATAGTGAGCGCGTAACATGACGAAATACGTTGGCACCCCTATCTGTACCCTATCAGCTGGTCAGCTGTTGTACTGTTGTATCATTAAATGTCACATTAAAAGTTCACTTCTGTGTAAAAATATGTTACGTTTCTTTACCAATGTATTTGTTTTATGGTAACTGTTGGAAAAATATAATGTGCAGCTTGAGTGCAAAGTGCAATTGCCTCACTCAAGAAACCATTCCTCACTCGCCTACGGCTCGTGAGTAAGGATTTCTCTTGAGTGAGGCAATTGCTCACTTTGCTCACTAGTTGCACAAATAACTATTCCCACGAGGTTTTTGATATTGGGCTTTATTGATTCAACAATTTTTCGATTTCATTCTAGAAAATCAACAAACAACCAATACTTATAGTTCAAATGAGAACTGAGTTTCCTAAAAATATATTTTATAAGTTCGAAAAAGTCACTAACATTTGTTGGGCATTTTGCACTATTTAGTGGTCTTTTATTTTTATTCAGTTATGTTGTTTCGATTATTAATCAGCATGTGGTCAATAACCAGACACATGGTAATGGTTTGAAAAGGAGATAAGTTGGTACATCTTTTAAACATTATTTAACAAGTATATTTGAACGTAACAAGTGTCAGCCATCCTCCTAAATATATTTTAAACAAGCTGTCAATACCTTGTTAATGCCTCCCGTGTAAAGTAAGTGCCTAAATAAAACCCCCTTTCTACCCTTATTATTTCATCTCAGGCATACTTTAATATACTCCATACACAACTAAGCTACAACATAGTGAGCTAATGTTCTAGACTGTATATCACATTATACATCGCTTTGGTACCCCACTCCTGTAGTACAACTTGAGTGTGTTATTTATGTAGAAACCCCTTCTTACTTTGAAAATAACGCCGATGTTAAACAAACATAAACCTATTCTAGGAAATACCGAATATAGTCGTCATTGAAATGCATAAGACCCTCTTAAAATGTTTTGGTTCATACAAATTTTACATAAAACAAATTTTACACTGTAAGCTCGTTGAATGAAACTTATTAAACATATAAAGTTAATATGACGTTGTTAATTACAATATGTCGAAACATTCGTAGGAATTTACATTAATTAATAATTCAACATCATGCCTACTTGTGAAAAAATTGTTTCATTGCAGATAATAAGTAAAACAGCTTGTAATAAACCTGGGTGGTAGGCCTAAATTGATGCAGCTAACAGATTTGTTAAACGTATCTTAGTTGGTTGAAGTGCATGGTTGCTTGTAGAAAAGAGTATAGTACATAGTTGGGCTTGACCCGTGTTTCATGTTCTAACTTTACAAGAGGCAGAAGTTTCCTTTCCTTTCGAAGAGTAGGATCTTAGTATCGCTAGTGGATTCTCTATCTTCGTACATAATTACAAACACTCGTAAAACACTCTAAGAACTATTAGTATACAAAAAAAGTAGTTATAAATGTTTATTTAATAATTTAATTTAATAACTTAACTTGAATAACTTATCTAGCTGCACTTTACTTTAAAGTTTTTATTTGTGTATTTCACAACCAAGGATATTTTGTTAATATTTAGTAAACACGGGTAAGTTCATGCGTTAAAATAATTAATCATAAAATATAAACTTCCATAAATATAAATTTTTGATTCACCCTATGCTGTTAACATTTGGTCAAAATTACTTTTTACATTCCTCGTAGCAGCAAACCTTAAGTACTTATTAAATATAATCTTATTTTTATTGTGAATAAATATGTCTTGATTACAGGAATCTTCTATATCTATAGTATTATATACAAATGTAGTGGTGTCTGTCTGTATGTTTGTTATTAATAGGTGCATAAACTACTGAACTGACCGGGCTTAAATTATACTAAAATATAGCTACCATACCAAGGACCTTTATAGGACTATTCACACTTCAATACTGACCGTAGGCTTTGCCCCTTTGACTTTAAAAGTTCTGAGGTGAGGATTTTAAAAGTAAATATTGATTGGTCTCAATGGCTGCCATGAGCAATTTACAATTTGCTATGCCACCCAAATGTAAACAAGCTGAACTGTCAAACCACATTAATTCACAATTCCACAGCTGGTTTATAAAGAGGCATATCATATTCTCTACAATCATGTGACATGTTTATTTATTCTTATATTTGACGGGTCATTGATTATTGATTTTATCAAATAAGTGAGATTGTATATCTGTTGCTTTATCTCACCCTAATTAATTATTTAAAAAATCGCTAATGTGAAAATTTTATTGAAAGATTTTGGTGTAAAAATAGTGAAATTATTAAGTTAACATTTACTTAAATCATTTTTGAACAATTAACATGTGTTTAGAGTAGGGCACACACCTTAAAAATTGAAATTTTTTTCTCAAGGAGACAATTAATTTTATATTTTTGCCATTTTGAGAGAAATATTATTCACGCCATTTGCCTTTCCACAAATTTTTAAATTATAATTTCATATTACTACCCATAGATTAGTTATGATGTTTTCTATTCCAGAGGTAGCTACCACCTTTCTATTTTATAACTTTTGACACTTCCTGTGGATTTCACATTCAATTCTAATAATGAATAACTTTTTACGAGCAATTCATGGTCATTACATGTATATTTTCAACCAAGTTCCTCTTAACCTAACCTACCCTCGACATAAACATTGTTTGAGTGACGTTAAATTTCCTAATTCTAAGCTGATATACAAATATTTCAATTTAAAAACAACAATAAAAAACTAAGTTGTATATGCACTTGCCTTTGGAGCATGAATAGTAGGAGCTATAAATAGTAGGGCAAAGTATATTTCTGTTTGTTTTAGTAGTAAGAGTGTTAATGTTTTTGTTTGTTCACATAGTTTATAATGAGATATTTTTATAAGCAATGCTAAGTGAGCAATGCTTTTTAGAAGCAAGATCACATGTTTCTTTTCATTCAAACCGTAATATTAACCAGATGTTGTAAATTATTGTTTGTCTATGTTTGATTTTATCATTTAAAAGTCAGTAAAAGCTTTGAGTTTTTTTATTTGTTTTATTGTTTGAAAATGTATTTTTTTATGAGTAAGTTAATCGTTTTTGATAGGTACATCTATTGGGATTGAATCTTATTGTACACTGTTTTCGTTTCAGATTTCAAAAAGCACCATTTAAACATACATCAACCCCGGACGAAAGACGGGTACTCTCCTAGTATTTGAATAAAAATCCAATCAGACAATGAAATGAAATAAAAATTTCCTAGTCTGCAGTTTTTAGTTAGTTCGTAAAAGCATGCATATACAGGACACCAAAATTGGATGAAGTGTAACTAATGTAAACAACGAAATATAAATGTAATTTCTGGTTTTCATTTCTTTACTGCACTCAAGAGGGACATTCACATTCTCGTTTTGTAAGCACTTGTTACACAAATAACTATTACGCCACGAATTACGAATCAAATAACCCCTGAATTAGGTAGGTCCTAGGGTGTCCTTGGAAAAAAAATGGGTATTTTGTTGCTTATTGTTGATTAGTTTGTCAAGTGTATGTGTTGGGAGTTGGTTTGACATTTTAAAATTATTTCGGCAAAAGAGTACAATCTTGCTGTAAAGTAACGCTAGTCCTCTAGTGTTATAAAGTAAAAAGTAATGCGTCCACAGTAACAGTTAAGAAAGTAAAATAAAACACATATGCAGTATATCATTGTTGAACAAGATTGTCTTTTATACATTTTTAAATGCTTAAGTTTCTATTTAGATTGCTGAAAGCATCGTTATAAGTTTGTCAGCTTTGAAAAATTAAACACAAACTGACAAAATGTTTCTTCTCTGTCACATGTAGGCTATTATTTTCCAATAAGCTTAAGTAGTATGCTTTCCTATTTACCTCCAACGACGTGTAATGTACTTGCATGTATGTAGTAGATATAATGTGCCTATTTATTCAACGGAAGCACAAGGTGAATATTAGAACCAAGACTATGTAATACTAACCATCTCCTTAAATCTTCTCAGGTGTTATGATTTCTGTCTTGAGCAGAGATCATCGTCTTAGTCTCTAGAAGTAGAAAGCTGATTTGAAAAGATTTTCACGTAATGTATTAAAGATTTAATACCACTACTTTCTTTCTACTTCTTGAGAAAACCCTGAAAACAGTGCAAATACAGTATTTGATGGTAGAATACGTTTTCTAAATTCTGTAAAGTTACAGGTTAAGTTGAGTCCATCGTAGAAAATGATTACCCTTGTACTCTATAACTACATAATCTATTTATTAAATAAGGGCTTAGTAGTAAATTTATTACATATTGAATCAATATAATCTTAGTCTGATCTAATGTCTTGCATAAAACATGACGACTGCTATCAATTGGAGAATGTCAACTTTATATATTTCTCTCGGAGACAAGTGATAATAAGAAAGTTTGTGAATGTAAGTTATAAGAGAAAATATATTTTTATGGATTGTTAAAAAAAATTAAAAAAACGCCAAGTAGCTCGACCTAGACCGGGATACGGTGTAGGTAATAAAGAATCTAAATGCAAGAAACGGTACGAGCCCTGAGGGCTTAGGTCACATGTTGGTCTGACTTGAAGTAATGTGACAAACAATTCCAGGTCTGTGCCCAACAGAGTAGAGGGGTTTTTTTAGTGATTAGTCTGTGATAAATTCAGGAGTCTTACACTGCAGGCTGGCTACCTGTGTGCGTAAAAGCATTATCCCTCCTCTCCCTAAAAAAATTAAATAAAATAAAAAAACACAGTAATCAAAGACAGATGGGTCCCATTTCGTACTATTATAAAGCTAACTAACAGAGGTAGAATATATATACAACAATCTTTGTTACATTTTGATTGGATATATTTGATACTCATCGTATTGTAACTAAATGCACGTGGATCGTTATTGTGTGTGTACATTTTGTAGATAACCACGAACGTGCAGATTCAACTTGGAATTTTTGTAACAAAAGGGAGGAATTGCTTGGAAGTAGTTAACTATGCTGAAAATTGGTCGTAATTCAAGGGGCAAGAGTGATTAGTGTAACAAGTGTGTACAGCACGTGAAAACGAATGTGTCTCTTGAGTGCAGTAAAAATACTTTGCGAACGAATTTGTCATAAAAACTTTCGCACAAATATAACATAAACCATGAAATATAGGTATATTTGTAAATATGCAGTACGTAAAAAGCATTAATATACATGACAACAAAATTAGATGAAGTATTAAAAATATAAACAATAAAATATGAATGTAATTTCTGGTTTTATAAAATAATACAAGTTTACACTTAAGATGGACATAAAATAAAATCTTGACTAAAAATGATGCTAACTAGTTTTCTTGGGTCATTGCCTTCTTTCCTGTTTAATGGGCGTTATTTTGCGTTTTCGATTAAAAGTTGTAAGTGTGGTAGAGGAATACGAGTGCAGTAGTAATAATCTTCCCTGTTATAATCAGTACAAAATTACAAATGTTTAGTGTCTATGCAAGAGGCGTTTTTATGGACAAATCACTCAACAATTTCAAGGGAAAGTGGTCCAGGCCCATTAGGCTTTTGTGTGAATATTCTGAAGATGCCTCGCACCCAAGACCGAGACATTATCCTCTATACTAGTAGACTAGCCACTTTTCTACGTAACCACAGAACAAGCTCCATCATGAGTGTAACCCTCTTGTGCCTCAATATCTACAGAGGAATGGCTCCAGTAACAAACCACTATCGCTATTACTTGTCGCTATTATTATTATTTATAAATTTATTACTAACTTTCTGAATATATTGTATACTATAAAAAATTTACTAATAAGTATGTACATAACTTTATAAATAAAACTAGAGGCCAATAAACTCAAAAAAATAAATAAATAAAATCTAGCCCAGAGAAGAATGACAAGTAACGGTTGGGTTTAAATGTGAATTTTGATTGAACAGCCTTAATTTAGGTTGATTTTCTAACCACGGTCAGATAGTAAACAAGAAACAAAATAGTTAATAAAAATTTATTTTTAACTAGGCTAGTTTTAATTAAATAATTGTAATCTGATTGAGGCGCGTAAATCACTCTTTATGATGTAGATCTAAATTTACCTATATTTAAATATCGTCAATTATTAAATCTACTAACTTTTCATGTTAATAATATTGTTTTAAAACAAACATATTGTTGTTTTATATGAAATGTTTGTTTGTGTTCTTGTTAGCGAATTAACCTTAAGCTATTACCATATGGTAAGACCTGGACCGATTTACTTTTTCGTTTTTATGTCCCCAGAGTCCAAAAACACCCTCCACCGAAAATGTTATGTATATAAATATATACCTTTAAAGGCCTATACATGTGTGTGTGTGTGTGTGTGTGTGTGTCTGTTAACACGATTACTTGATCAATCTTTGTCCGATTTCTATGAAATTTAGCAATGTGCAAATGTGTAGGGCAGGATAAACTTCAATGAGTTGGTGATCCATCATGATCGGACCAAAGGAACAGGGTTTTACGGGGGTTTTTTTAATGAGTTATGTGAGGGTAAAAAAGGCTTTTCTCAATTTTGACCCTCAAAACACAAAATTTCCCAATTTCTCTCCGGACCATTTTAAAGAACTTAAAAACAAATAATTTAGTAGTGTTTTTGAACGGCTATTGGTTACGAAAAAAATAAAACAAGTAAATTTAACATTTTGTTTAAATAATTGCCATTCTTTTGGATAATATTGTAAACTGCTGTCATTTGCTTGGTTATGGATATATTTCGGTGGCTCGTCCGTTCGTTCTTTGTTCAGAGAGCTGAAACCCTACTGGACTGAGGCTGTTTTAGGTCTTAGTCCTCTTCAGCCAGGGAAAGGATAGCAGCAGTAGCAGAGACGTGTAAATAACGAGAGAGTGTGTAATAACGAAGCGCTATTCTGCCACCGCTGCCGGTTGTGGTTGGGTTGAGTGGTATTTGTTTTATTGAGGATAGTTTAACGGTTGGATTGTGGTTTTTGGAAGGGAGGTTTGGTTTTGGTTGGGCCGGGTTGCGGGTTTACATAATCATGAGTTTTTTTTTTGGGGGGGGGGTCACTGTATTTTTATTAATGCAATACCATTTACCATATACAAAATCATTAACGGGGTTCTAGGCTCGTCCTGTAATCCAGCCACTGAGGTGTGATCTGACTAGGAGGCCACGAATTGTGGATATTTAAAGGCATGCACTGTGGATGCGATGCTCCCTGGTTTGGATTAACGTCCGCACTAGTGAGTACTACGACTATCCGCAGTAGGCCTACTGTCCTGATAATTAGACTAATTCGTTAATTACAAGGAAAATTGCGGTACGGATTTCTCTGTAAACTGTTGGTCCTATAGTTGCCATTGGCTGTATAGACTATCAATTAACAGCTGTGCCTAAGTAACATGCCAGCCTTTGTCACTAATAAGACTACAAGATCGCACCACTCAATCACTTATATTTTGGTTAAAATACACACATATAGGTCGGCCGCTTAGAAAGCGACCTTCTCCAGCATTGGTTTAGCATTAGCGCGCAGGTCGTTTTCTAAGCGGCCGAACTATAGTAGCGTCCCCATCCTAAATAATTGATTGAATTGATAATCGATTGATCAAACTTTATTTTATGCTAAGCTATAAAATAATTTTACTAAAATAATTTTTAATTTTACTATAAACACTATTTATTAACGTCCCTGTAGCAGCACACCTAGGTACTCATTAAACACATTGTTATTGAAATAGATTTAATTGAAAATCAAATCAGGCTAATTCACTTAGTATGCAGGTTTGCTGTGGTGGGGGTACTTTATATGATGATGGTAAATTGTTCAGTTACAATGTAATCTTTAAAAGGACAAACAGTATTACATTATTCATTATGCGTCGGAAACGAACTCTGAAGCCTGTTAAATGCTTTTGTGCACGGGTCTCCACGGCATGTCGTATTTCCGCTATGCCAGGTATCAGCTGTCGTGCTGTTAAAGCTTACATAATGAAAGGGGCTGGATAATAATTTAAAAGAAAATAAATATTTAAAAAATCTTCCGTAATTTATCTGTTAACTTATGGCTGCACTATTAATAACAATTACAAAGACGAACGGTATTGTGGAAGTCCTTTACATGACGTCTTTGGTGTACAATGTACGGTATCTGGCTGCCGACGCATCAAACGATTAATCTCTTGTATCAGAGCCAAGTTATTATCAAGCCCCCAGGAGAAGGATTCATTATTAATGTGTTTTCACTGCGAGGACGAGCAACTCTGTTTAATAAATCTGATGACTTTGCTAAAAAATTAAACACATGTCACTGATATAATTAATCCAAGTATATAATGTTAGTAATACAATTAATGAACCGGAACATTTTGATTGGGATGCGTGCCATTTACATACTACCTGGAAATTAGTTTTGTACGCAAAACAGTATATATCTTGACTCCATTGAACGACTTAGATCGGATTAGAGCAACATAAAGCTAACCAAGTGAAAACACTGGCTTTGGCAGGAACACTACTACTTTATTCAACGATTGGTCTTTTGCCTGTTCTGTATCGTAGAAGTAGATTTTGGCGTAGCGGCTTGTGTCATACTGGTTTAGATCTCTACTGATTCCTAAGAGATGCTGAACTTGACCGTTCTCGGATGCTCTTTATCGGGATGAACAATTTATTTGGTTTATTTTCTACTAAACAAATTCTTAGGAACGTATTGGCACTTGCAACGTTACTGGATAATGTAGAACTCCAAGTTTCTTTAGTACTTCAACAACTTTAGTAGTCTATAATTACCTATTGTTAGAGAATTTCCTTACACGTACGATCTCCCTCTTATCAAGTGATTGTACTCAATATTGTGATGAAGGATTTGTATCAAGCCGAAAAAGTCCCTTGATTGGAATCCTACGATTGGGGTATCGTTCTGCAAGCGTTAGTTTATTGAAAATTAGAGTGTCACAATATTGTAAGAGAATGTCTTGAACATTGGAATCTAGATTGGTCGAGAGTCAACTGAATGAAAAGTATTTTGAACCTTCAAATAGTAAGATGTGAGGGAATTATTCTTGATATCGATTTCTCGTAGGTGATATCGATTTCTCGTAGTGAAGAATCCACCCTCTTTCCTGGACTGGTGGTTATTGATCTGAAATAATGTACACGACCTTGGTTGACTTTTGGCCGTTCTAAGTTAACCTGGGTTTTTATATATGTGAAAGCAGAGAGAGGAAAGCGGAAACGCGATTGACAGGAGTTTTGAAGGACTTGGAGCCTGTATTTAAAAGTTTGTTGGGTGAAACTAAAGGTCGATGGGGGTGTAACTATTGTGTCTCTAATCGGGGTTCTTCTAATGATGTTGCCTTGATGAGGATGTCTTTAAAAGAAGAGGTGTCTGACTGCAATCATTCTTCACTTATCTAATCATAAATTAAACCTTTAGAGAACTGAGCTCGAAGGATACATCAGTAACAACAGAAGCCTTCTTTGTGGAAGCTTACTTTTTTAACTGAAGCTACGTACTCTGTAATCGTTTCGTTATAGGTTTTTGGTTACTGAGAAAGTAGTTTTGAGAAACAACAGCATTATCATTAAAATACTTAACTTTTAGGGAGGTCTAAATCTTTCCTCATTTTGCAGGTCCAATTAGTACTTAAAGGTTGATGTAATGAATGGAGCTAATTAAAGTGAAAAGATAGGTTTTTAAAAGTTTGGAACCCTTTTTTTAAATAATGTTTATGGTCAAAGTCTTTGAATAGTTGAATAATAATTGCTGATTTGTTTCTTTGCAGTTCTAAGTTTTGTAGTTGCTCCATGATGATCAATGCTAGAGTATTAGCTTTTAGTAATAGTGATCTGACTCTCGTTACAACTTTAGGAATCAATCAAACCCTTAGAACTGGGATAGGGGTTAGGCCCTGGGAACCTATCTGTCATCGTCGGGAATAGGGATTGGGGATAGAAGGACTTACTAATAAAATGTCATTTTAATGTAATGTTTAGTTTTTTATGATTTACGAACTAAGAGTATTATTACTCATAACAAACTCAAAACGCTTTAGTGGTCAAAACCAAAACACGCCGCATTTAGAAATTAAAAACTAGGGCAATTCTACACGCTCTTAGCACAGTTTGGTATAACGAATAGATTTAATAATAATTCGTTTTCCTGCATTTTTTTCTATTCCTGTTAGTTAATCAGCCACTGGGGTCACATTGCAAGATCTACAAAGTCTGATTAGGCGTGATTTCAAGTGAGAGTGTAAGGGTCAATATTATCTAAAGCTCTTTAGGAAAGCTAGCCTGCTTAGGCCTTTGGAAGGTTCTGTTAAAAAAATCCTTCTAGGGCTTATCACAAACATTTACAGGCCACTTAAATCACAAAACCATTGTCCTGCATACAACAACAATAATAGGAACGAAATAATACATCTTAGAGTGTGAAAATTTTCGAAAAACGTCCATTTATAAGCCTTCGTAGCTCTGTAACTAAAGAAATTATAGATAATAACTCAGAAAAAGTGGACTTGGTTTTCACATTGATTTACTCACTCCTCATATTGTATTTACATTTTTGAAAGTAAACATTCAAATTTTTTTAATAATTAGAAACATATGATTTAAATAAAGAATTGATGGGAAAGTCTAACCAGTAACCTTTCACTCTAACAAGGTTTAGGATCATTCTTGTTTGCCATTAGTCGTAAATTATTTTACCCCACACTACAATGTTTTAACAAACTTCCCACGCAAGGATTTAGTCCAGAAAACAGCTGTTTGCTGCCAGCTTAATCAAATGGTGTTTCATTACGTACTACAGTAATGAATTTTTACGGGACACCAACCAGCTGATTATATTTTACAATGTGTGGTTATAAACAAAAACATAACCTCCCTTAGAGCTTATCAGTTGTGATTGTTAGTACTTTAGGTGGTGGGTATGTATAAGAATTTATTATTGTTAAGTTAGCTTAGAGTAGTATGGCGTATAATATTGCATGTCACTCGTCCAAAATGTGTTTACCGGACTCGTATGGTAATCCCATATCGTGTGGGAACGACCACACTCGTCCGGTAAACATTTATTTTCAGGACTAGTAACGTAATATAATATTAGTAAATAGCATATTTTCCGCTGAACCACATAGCTTTCGATATATCTCATTATAAAACTACAAAATATTTGACTTTAGTCCACACCTTAAATCCGTAATTATTAACTTAATCATTAACTTATACCGACTGAACTAAGATATAAGTATATGTAATTATAATTTATGTTTCGTAAAAACTTCACAAATTAAGTTCTTCCGAATGATCATTACAGTTCGTAGTTCGTCTGAATGAATATTACAGATGACCTGTTAAGGAGGCAAAATATCCCTTTTGTCTCAGTTGAATCAGTAATCCGTTGATTCTCAACAATTACAATGAGTTAACTCAAGTTAAATGTTCAGATTGCAGACTCTTTTCAAAGTTGTATGATAAAAGTGTCTAACTTGTTCTAAGTCGGCAGGATTCAGTTACACTTTGAGATTGGTGCTGTATTTAGTTTACATTGGAAATTTGAACTGTTATAATATACAGTTTTGCTTACATCAGGATATCGGAATAGTAGTCCGGCAGCCAAATGAGGATTTTGTCCCTAGTTTTGTTCTATTAAGTTTTTTTATTGTTTATTTGAGTTATTTAGGGTATGTACACCATAAAACCACCGCGTACTTTTTCGGTACCCTTGGGCAATAGCGGCCATCTTGGAAAATGGCGGAAAACGTAATTTGCAGTGTAAGCTTTTACTTAAAACTATGTTATGAAAATACAATGCTGTCTACAGCAGTGCAAACACTTTTATAATACTCACAGTAAAATTCCATACAGGAAAATATCATATTTTAATTATATATTGTGGGTTTTAAGGCCAGTATTTATTCTTTAAGTTAATAATTTAGGTAAAAAATATGTTCTATCTTTACTTTTTCTACTTTGTGCTAAAATCTCTGTGAAACATGTTACAAAAGTTGTAGATATTGAAATTGTGCATCCAATGCACCTGTAGGGATCTTTGTTGGATCAAGGATAATGTCACAACAAAGCGTAAAAAATATATTTTTTTTTTCTATGATAAAGAGGGGTATCTAATAAATGAAAATAATGTATATAATTCTTCCTAAGAATATTCTATTGTCCTTTTCTACTGTTTTTGGTATCAAAATGCTCGATAAACCAACGGCTTTCATTTACGCTAATTATAATTCAAATCTTAGGATGTTTAATAAACTAGTTATGGAGTAATTATAAAAAAAGTCTCATCAAAGCCCTATATCTTAAATGATTATTATGTTATGTTTTATGTTTTCATATAAAAAAACAGCCGGTGTGGTACTGGCTTTCATAGGACATCTTGATTATTGGGCTTAAAAGGTTTGAGGTATTGAATATCAATCAATAAAAAATATTTTTTTTTTGTAATTTGTTGATTTGTAAATTGGAAATAGTACGGCGGCAGCCAAAACAGGGAATTTTCCTTGAACCTTGTTTTGTTCTATTAAGTTTTTTTTATTGTTGATATTTAATTTTGGTAGTATTTAGATGCAGAAAATAGCAGGTACTTACAAAGTACAGTTGGGCAACTTCTAGAATTTGATATAATAATTGTCCATATTAATAAATAATTCGATTGATTTAAAACATGTTAATTAAGCTATAAACTATGCGTTTTTAGTTCGAATATCATTAAATTTTGTATAAAACCTCGTTATAATGTTACTCTTAACTTTACCAGATATTAGCCATATCACTCAAGCTGTTTCAAAATGGTGGTGGAAAACGTGATTGCATTTTTTGCCCAATTAAAACAACACTTGGTATACGACCTTATAGTGTTACCTCTAAGCAAACAAAATATAAGTTTTGCCAATTTAAACCTGAGCTTCCTTAAGTTACTAGCAAGAGCAAGACACACATTCTTTACATCATTATTATAGCATGTAATAATAATACTCGATTTTGAAGTTAGCTGAATTCCCGTAGCACTTGTGGCTATGCTTGTTAGTATTTGCGTTATATTGAAAAAGACAATACCGTTATGTTAAAATACCCCCGCCGCAGCAAACCTGCAGACTAAGCGAATTTCCATTTGCCTGATTGGATTTAAACTAAAATGTCTCCTTACAAATATCACATTTATTCCCTATTCAAACAGAATTAGTTTAATGAGTACTTAGGTTTGCTGCAACAGGGAGGGTAAACAAGTTTTTTTAATGTAAAATGTTAAAAGGTTCTGTGGTTTAGTAAAAAATTAATGTATTTTCCAAATTGGATCCAAATATGTTCATAAAAAAGCAAACTACAACTGTTGACTTATTCTCCATAAGAATAACATGGGAATTTTAAAATTACAATTTTGTTGAATTTTTTCCGTAACAATTAGCCGCATAATAACGCTTCAATATACTAAATTATTTGTTTTTTAAGCTCTACAAAATGGTTTTAAAAGAAATTTTGAAATTTAGTGTTTTTAGGGTCAAAAATGGGAAAACCTATTTTTACCCCATAAAACCCCCCATAAACCCCCGTTCCCATAGTCCGATCATGCTGGTTCGCGAACTCATTCAAGTTTATCCCGCCTTACACCTTCAAACCAAATTTTATCAAAACCGGACAAAAATTACTCAAGTTATAATGCGGATGGACATATATATATATGTATATATATATATATATATACATTTTTTATTTATATATATATTTTTCTATTTCTCATATACATATATATATATTTCTATTTTTCATATATATATATATATGTATATATATATATATATATATATACATATATATACAGTATATATATATAAATTTAAACGAATGGTGTTTTTGGCCTCTGGGGACATCAAAATGAAAAAGTAAATCCGTCCCGGGCCTAGGTCTTACCATGAGACCTACGGTAAAATAAATAAAATCGATTTCAACATAGTTGAGTTTTATTATTTTGAATTGTTACATAAATATTATATTCTTGTAAAATTGTAACTTGCATAATAAGTCTACATGTAAAAATAAGTTGTTAATAGTGTTTCAGTAACCTTAGTGACTATTAGCGAATTTCTCTATAGGGAAGTAGCTATTACCGTAGGTCTCATGGTAAGACCTAGGCCCGGGACCGATTTACTTTTTCATTTTGATGTCCCCAGAGGCTAAAACACCATTCGTTAAAGTTGTTAAATACATATATTATTTATACGTACGTAAACGTGATAACTTGAGTACTTTTGGTCCGATTTTCATGACATTTGGGCTGAAGGTGTAGGTTAAGATAACAGCAAATGAGTTCGTGAACCAGCATGATCGGACCATTGGAACAGGGGTGTATGAGGTGGCTTGTTTTGGATATATTTTGATCAAACTTGGCAGATTTATTTATTTTATACTAAGCTATTAATATTTATAAAAAACGTTTCCCTGTAGCAGCAAACCTAGGTACTCGTTAACATAAATGTTAATTTAATAGATTAATTGAAAATCAATCCAGGAAAATGGAAATTCGCTTAGTCAGCAGGTTTGCTGCAGCGGGGGGTAGTAACTCATTATTCTACATTGTCGTAGTGTTCACTGTCGTCTTGAGTTTGACTTTTTCTATTTAAACAGGTAGTATATCCACGATGGCAAAGTACTATGCAAGGTAAGCCTGAGCTCACGCAACTACATCTTTTACAATTCTGTTCAAAGTTGTATACCAAACACAACAATAAAAACAAACTTGATAGGAATCGACCAGGTTAGGTTCATATCTGAGTCTACCCATAGCTTACTGAGGTTTCCTTCACCAAAATGAATAACACAGCTCATTTAGAGCTTGAGATATAGATCTTTAATCAATGACAGTCCTTATCAAAATTGAAAACCTAATGTTAGTTAGAGGTCTACAACTCACCTTAGACTCTACATATTTAAAAGAAAATTTTCTCAAATGAAAGTTTTAAGTTGACCTAGTGTTTTCAGACCAGAACGAAAAACATAGTATACATAGCAGCTGAGAAATATGTCATTAAATTAAAGAAAGTTAAGAAAAAACTACTTTTATTATAAGTTTAGGCTTATAACTCACCACCAAACACGTCAGATTCCAATAAATAATAAATAAAAAACCACATTAGCTCACTGAGTAATCCCATACCACTAACTAAAGATAAATTGTAAAAAAATCAAATTGTTTGTTGTTTGGGGGTCCACAACTCATATTCAACCTTAACCAATTTTAATAGTGAATGGCTTAAATTAAAGCCAGTAACTCACTGAGTATTTCTAGTATATAACATTTCATATAAAGTAATTATAACCGGAGATAATGTCTTTAGTTAAAGACAAATCTTGGAAAAACTAAAATGTTAGTTGGTTAAAGTTCTATAAATCCCCTCAAACCCAAAAGATTTGAATGACCAATGCCTCAAATGAAAGCCAGTAGTTTGCTGAGTATTTTAATGTCAAAAATATAACATCCCATAATCAGTACTCGAGGTAACAATCTTTTTTTCAAAGAAAATTATACAACCATTAAAATCTTTGTTGGCTGAAGTCTTGTAATTCACCTCCGACTCGTTCGATTTCTGTGATCTACATGTCAAATGGAAGCCAGTTGTTTACTAAGTGTTTTATTGCAATACATACAACATCTAATAATAATAACTTAGTGGGTTGATCAAAATTTAAACTTTTCTTTTTGAAAAAATATTGTTTCTTTGGAGTGGAGATGAATAGATCGGCCTTTAAGTCCTTAAATATAAATAGTTAATAGTTCAAATTAAATTTGGTAATTTTACAAACATTTTTATACCAAAAACCAGCCAGAGAGAAGTACCGGATGGTCTCAGGTAAGATGTAAAAATGTTATTGAACATATAAACTATCCTTATTTTTCATTTAAAATCAATAAATAATTTATTTTCTAACGCTTTGTTCTGGCGTTACCCTTGATCCAACAAAGCATACAATAGATGTATTCGATGCCAAATTTAAAGTTCTACAATCTTTATAATATTTATTATAGTCATATTTTGAGTAATTAAGACGCAAAATTGAAATAAAAAGAAATATATCATTATGTTTTTAAAAATTATAACCTTTGAAAAGTATTACTGACCTTGAAACAAATTATATATATTTATTAAAGGGTATGTTTAAGTAGGGAATTTAACCATAAACATTTTAAAATAACTTGCATTGCTCTAGCTTAAATAGTTTTTTTAATTACATTGGTTTAAGTGAAAGCTTACACTGTAATTTACGTTTCCCGCCATTTTCGAAGATGGCGGCTGTTGCCCAAGGGTACCAAAAAAGTACCCGGTGGTTTTAGGGTCTACTTACCCTAGGTATCACATATTAACAATTAAAAAAACTTAATAGGACAAAACCAGGTTCGGGTCAATTCTGCCGGACTATAGGGAACCCAAGTAAATGTGGGTAGCTATTCTTCATAAGTAACATTACAGTCCAACCTTGGTATAATGAATCTGAAGGGACCGAACTTAATATTCGTTATATGAAGAATTTCATTTATACGAGGTTCGTTATATTTAGGATAGGTTTGCAGGAATTCCGCTAAGTCGAGGTTCAGAAACAAGATCTCAGTCAATCGGTCATCAGTCCTCGGAGAATGAAGTCAGTTGTGACCAGAGAGCACAGTTTCTGGTTGTGACGCGCACATCTGACAGATGTGGAGATGTGAAAAACTGTTTAGACGAATGTTGCACAAGCGTTTACGTCATCTTAATATTTTATATTCATCAAGAAACTGTGATTTTTAAAAAAACAATAATGTGGGGGGGGGGGTTCGTTATATCGAATAAAAGACGCTGACAATTCGTTAAGTAGAGGTTAAATTCGCAATGTAGAGGTTCTGACAATGATACAATCGTTATATTGATGTGTCTTATTTTAGCCGAGATCGTCAAAAATTCGTTAAATCAAGGTCGTTGATATGGGGTTTTCGTTATGTGGAGCTAAAATATACATTGTGTCTTATGGAGTGTTCTAGGGGATTAAAATATTCGTTAGGCCTATATCAAGGAATTCGTTATATCAAGGTTCGTTATATCAAGGTTAGACTATATCATAATAGTTAGTTATAAAATAGATGAAAGAGTTACCTAACTGAATCCTTATAACTTATTAAAACTACGAATGTAAATAAACAAAATGTGAGTTTAGTTCACATGATTTTAGAGGCTATCTGTATTAAAATAAAGAGCACAGCAATGGCCTGGAAGAACTTTTACCGCAAGAGTAACAAAACGTTAATTCAATGCATTGATACGAATGAACTAATTTAAATTTATGACTGTAATACAAAAGACAACCGCCACAGAAAACCTGGCAGCCTAAGCGAATTTATATTTGTCTAATTGGATTCATACGAATATCTTTCTATTCAAATTTGGTAAACATCTATACAACTACAACATTACTTAGATACTATAACAATAACATGAACATTTTAAACTTAGATTTTTTTTAATTGTCATAAGTATTGTACAAAAACACCTCAATGTACTAAATTATTAGTTTTTAAGCTCTTAAAATGGTTAAGACAGAAGTTAGGTACGGTAATGTTATTTTTTAGGGTGAGAAATGGGAAACCAATTTTTACCCTATAAAACACCTCATACACCCCTGTTCCAATGGTCCGATCATGCTGGTTCACGAACTCATTTGCTGTTATCTTAACCTACACCTTCAGCCCAAATGTCATGAAAATCGGACCAAAAGTACTCAAGTTATCACGTTTACGGACGTATAAATAATTTATGTATTTAACAACTTTAACGAATGGTGTTTTAGCCTTTGGGGAAATCAAAATAATAAAGTAAATCGAACCCGGGCCTAAGTTTTACCGTGCCACCTACAGTAATAGCTACTCCCCTCGAATACTTGAACAGAACCAATGCTACTCCCCTATAGAAAAGATTTGCTACACACACACACACACACACACACACACACACACACACACACACACACAAACAGACACACACACACACACATATATATATATATATATATATATATATTCGTACCACATGTTTGGTCAAACAGTATTTAGTGTACAGCAATGATTGAAATTAATAAGATACCTAATGAACACATTTCATTTCACTTTTTAATTTAAAATGTGTATCAATATTACCCGTAGAGTTGAGCAAATTGGGAAATCAAGCATTTTTATCTTACGTATGAGTATAAAATACTAGAAAATGTAGTATACAAATAAAAAAGATTATGGGCAATAAAAATATCATGGACTTTACAAAGGATGTAAAATAATTCTTGATATATTGGGAACATCAACTACCAGGTTAATAAAGGGAAAGGTCTTTATGCTAAGAGGAATTTTAAAAAGTGGCTTTTTATAAAAACTAGGGGTCGTCCAAACGTCGAAAACTCTACCAAAAATGCGTAAAGTACAGAACTATGTATTTCTACCCCACACTGTAAATAAAACATCTGATTGGAATTTAATCCATTTGTTTTGATTTTCTGTTTATATTATGTTGTTATTTCGTCACCAGCATGGAAACCAATAATCCCCATGTTAATTTTTAAAATTTTAAATTAATTTCTTTGTGCTTATTTTTGAGCCTATTTGAATTATAATACATAAATTGTAAAGGGTTTCTGCACATCTACAGGAAAATATCTTTCCAGCAGTATGCGTAGATTTACCCTACGATGCACACGAGCTGAGAAACATGCTCGCCTATTAATATATAGATATTGGATGCATCTGCATTATTCCAATCTTTAATAACTCAATAGTGCGTAAAACGATTTACTTTTTTGTCAAATAAAATCCATACTACTAATAGTATATTAGATTATCCTGTTCAACCACGCAAACTAAAGGTCTTGCAGGACGGTGAAAATGCAAAACACAGAAACTAGTGTGTGGTAGCGTAACGTGAGGCAGTCATTACTACTGACTTGCTTGTTTGGTAGCGTAACGTGAGGCAGTCATTGCTGTCTCGATTCCGGCCCGCGTCCTGTTTATTACCTTTGCTGTTACTGCTGACTTGCTTGGGTGACTTGTAAATCATCAAACACACATCAGGAGTCGATTATTTACCATAGACAGGCAAGGTTTAAAAAGAAAATAAACCTTAGACTTGGTTGAAAAGGTTACACAACGAATATAAACTTATTTGCTCATAATTTAAAACTTCGAATTAATAACTAGTTTTCAATTTTAGTCCCATGCAGATTGAAATACTTACTGATTAAATATATACAAATTGCTGTTCTACTGAAAACATCTGATCATAAACGATATCTTCTAGTCATTGGCCCAGGGCGGATGACCACCTTTATTAATAAGCCATGTTGACAATCAAGCAACTAACATATTTGTGGCAAAACACAACAAAATAGCTAC
Organism: Macrosteles quadrilineatus; assembly: GCF_028750875.1. Classification (NCBI taxonomy): domain Eukaryota; kingdom Metazoa; phylum Arthropoda; class Insecta; order Hemiptera; family Cicadellidae; genus Macrosteles; species Macrosteles quadrilineatus. The sequence continues at coordinate 34,124,005 of NW_026542594.1, read as the reverse complement.
GCCACAAAAGGGAAAGTTACCCTCAGGCAGGAAGGCCTTCTTCTCGCATCTGATGAAACCACATAACTCTTAAAGATATTAAGAGACAACAATCCAGTGTTGTTGCAGACGTAGGTAATTATATAGGCAACGTGTTATATAGTGATTGTGGGAATTGTTAGCAACATGTAGATCAGTGATTGTCGTAACTGTTGGCAACATGTAGATCAGTGATCGTGGTAACTGTTAGCAACATGTAGTTCAGTGATTGTAGGAACTGTTAGCAACATGTAGATCAGTGATTTTCGTAACTGTTGGCAACATGTAGGTCAGTGACTGTAGGAGTTGTTAGCAGCATGTAGATCAGTGATTGCCGTAAACTGTTGGCAACATGTAGGCAAAATGTAAAACTGTGATTGTAGTAATTGTTGGCAACGTGGAGATCAGTTGTTATGGCAACTGTCAGCAACATGTAAGTCAGTGATTTTGGTAACTGTTTAACTTGAAGAACTTTGATTGAGTAAACTGTTGGCAACATATAAAGGAATTTTTTAGAATTTGTTATTCAGCATGTGGTGATCAGTGTTCGTATAACAAAACCAACGTCTAATACAACAATTTAAGTTGTTTAAACCATCAGCCAAACATAATTAAGGTTTATTAAGCTTAACGTGTTCACAATTTACTTTGAATCAGTATCTGAAAATCATTAAATTAATTTTGATTTTAAGTATTGCGTTAACTTATAAAACTTTTGAAACTTATAAAACAACTAGGACGAGAGAGTATGCTTTAATACATTCTTCTCAAAATAAATTGGAAAAGAATTTATTTTAACTCCAACAAGGTGATCCCCGTTGAAATCGACAGTTACTGTTGAGGTTTCAAGCAAAATTACTGAAGTATCAATCGGTGATAAATAACTCAATTTGTTTAACACTTTGGGTTGTTCGTGATTCATAAGCCTAAATCAGGTAGTCCGTTTTTAATCATCGAACTCGAATGGAAGCTGGTGTTTTACTGAAGGTTCTTCGATAAAAAGCATACAGGATAACATGATTAGTAATTGAATAAATATATCTAAGATTAAATTCCATATTCGAAAAATAAGCAAATTTATGATTTGTAATTGAGTAATAGAGTATATTGGGCATAGCTGAGTCAAACTATAAATACCTCAAATAAAGCCTTTATTTCTAGGAGTATTTCAAGGCCAAGATTGGTTGTGTTGCTAGCCTAGTGGTTAGCGTCTCGGACTTCGGTGTGGGAGGGACGGGTTCAATACCGGGGCACATCCACTAAACATTTATTCTCTCGTGACTCTCGTGAAATGCCACTGGCATAGAAAAAAAGATTAAATAACATATATAAAAATGGATTTATGTATAATTGATTGCAGATGAGTCCTATTATTAATTATTGTCGATTCGTACTCAACAGCGTGCTTCAGGAACGTCTGATCTTAATGATCAACAGCTCAAATGAAAGCTTAGACCAAAACATGGATAATGTAATTAGAACTGGTGAAATACATATTAAATTTAAATAAGAATCTTTAATATTAAAACGAAACAGTGTTTTTTTTATTTCACGATTCTGAATCAACCACTCTACGGATTTTTATGATTTTTGTGTTGAAAGAAAGATAATTTTGAGAACTAGGGAATGTCGAAGCCATAATTTTAGTTTAGGGTCCCAGTTTTTTAGAAATTAAGTTTTAATTTTTAAAAAGTCTAGCAGCCGACGCTGAGATTCTAAACTAGCTTTTGGCATAAAATAATTTGCTTAACATAACAGCTGTAAACATTCAGCTTTTGTGTCCCAAATTCAGCATTTGGATAAAAATGTAAAGACATACTTAAGGTTGACTTATTTATACTATGTGTAATGCTAATCATTGATACGTTCAATTCTTCTGTAAGAGGATGTACAGATTAATTAAATATACATAGTAAAATACTAGGATGTTCAAATTATTTTTTAAAGCAATCTTTGTAATCTTCGATTTGTTTTAGAGCAATATAATACAAAGATTGCTTTAAAAAATAATTTGAACATCCTAGTATTTTACTATGTATATTTAATTAATCTGTACATCCTCTTACAGAAGAATTGAACGTATCAATGATTAGCATTACACATAGTATAAATAAGTCAACCTTAAGTATGTCTTTACATTTTTATCCAAATGCTGAATTTGGGACACAAAAGCTGAATGTTTACAGCTGTTATGTTAAGCAAATTATTTTATGCCAAAGCTAGTTTAGAATCTCAGTTTCGGCTGCTAGACTTTTTAAAAATTAAAACTTAATTTCAAAAAAACTGGGACCCTAAACTAAAATTATGGCTTCGACATTCCCTAGTTCTCAAAATTATCTTTCTTTCAACACAAAAATCATGAAAATCCGTCGAGTGGTTGATTCAGAATCGTGAAATAAAAAAAACACTGTTTCATTTTAATATTAAAGATAATTTGTTTTAACAGCTGGTTAAATAACAACTATGGAACTATTTTAGGTTATTTTGTCATTGATTATAGGAAATAAGTAAGATTAGTAGAGATATTTAGACCACAGTTTAAAATAGTTTAGACCAAAATTAATTAAACCACAGTAGAAATCGAGGCTCTGTATACGAGTCTTAATAAAAAAGGATAAATGCAAATTATTTTACTGCTCCACTTTTCAAGGAAAGATTAGAAAAATAACAATGTTTACATGTTTTAATTCTTCATGGTAGCTTTCTGTTTACAATTAATGTTTGTCTGCTTTAACTTTGTTTGGTTTAGGCCTGGAAATATTGATGCAATAAAAAGAAGATAAAGAATAATCAGGAATCACGATTTTAAATTACCACTATAACCTCAGCCGGGTTTTATACAAAGATAAACAGATGGATGACATAGATTGAACACAACGTTAACATTGACCTAGGATACTGCAATTATTAGACAAACCATCCTTTTATGAAATCGTGTTCAGTTGTGGTTACGTTTGAGGGTGCCTATATCAGCGCCCCCAAACGTGAAAATATCACTTTTATTTCAACTATGAATATATTGTAGTTTAAATTAACTAATATGGGAAATTACGATGTACATTTATTCAATGAGGGTGGGTAATTATCAAGGATAGAACTGATAACGGTATCTATAATAAACATTGACAATTACGTCATTAGCTTTACTAGCGTGTTTACTTTTTATATTCCTGTTACATGGGACCAGTTATTTTTTTCAAATGAATGTTATTTGAACCAAACAGCTGTTTTAAAACAAACTGTTATTGTTTTTACTTTTCTTTGTTTACACTTATTGAGCGAAGCTTTTATACGTCGACTCTTATGCATTTCGTAATACAAAAACTCCTCCTGGACGGATGAATCATTCGTTTTCAAATTTTGCATGGTGATAAAGACCATATCGGTGAGTGCCAAAATCTATATGGCGTTAAACAAGTCTCTCAGGAATCCGCCCTCTGGGTCCCAAAGTTTCAATTTAATCCTTATGGAAGCAGTATTTGACACATAAACAAAGACTTATGATCAGCTGTTGACTTTTGAATGCAGTAGATAAATAAATAGCTGATAGCATTATTCCACAGATATTAGAACAGAAACAGTATGGATAATAAATATAATCAAATGACGACACTAGCTTGAGGTCCGTGACGTAGCAAGTGGTGGGAACTGTTTATGACGATTAGATTAAGGTATCTGCAATCCTAAAATGCCATGGGAAGGGAGGAAAACAGATCCGCGATGTAGGAAGTGGTGAAGGAAGTAGTCAAGGCGAGCTGTCCGGAGTGTGGAAACTGTTTATGACGATTAGATTAAGGTATCTACAATCCTAAAATGCTATGTTTAGGGAAGAAAACAGGTCCGCGAGTAGTGGCGAACTAGCGGTATGACATCACTTGGGGCACGTTTTCCCATAAGAAATAACATGGGATCATTTTTTGGCCACCAAATCCAAAAATCCTGATCTTTGCCTAAATATCCCTATATAATTGTTAAACCTTATTTCTTACTTATTCCCCATAAATATATTCGATATTAAGCTAAAAAAGCTATTTCTTATATTTATTGACCCTTACAAGTGTAAATGTAGAGTAGAGGCAATAGGGCAAAGAGACGCCACTTTAGGCACGTTTTCCCCATAAGAATAACATGGTGAGCTTTTTTTGACCACTTTTTTAAAAATCCAGCTCTCGGCCAATACAAGCCTATATTAATGTTCAATACCATTGTACAACTCTATTACTATTTCAAATCCATATCCATTCTCATATATATTCACAAAATCATCAACTTGACAATGCGAGGTTTGCACGTGCTCCCGGCTCACGGCGGGCTCCCGGTCATGCTCCCGACCTATGGTTAGACTTCTCGCTCCCGACTCATGGTCGGTTTTCTCGTCTCTAGTGGTAGCTCTTGATTAAGCCTTGGGTGGGTGACCTCCTGTTGAAGTAATTTCTAGTTAAATTGTTAAAAAATTTTTAATTTCTAGCCAAAAATTTTGAAAATTTCACAATTTCTGGTTAAAAAATTTTGAAATTTTTGAAAAGTCTATAAATAGAAGTGACATTCGGGTGATATTTCATTCTGGACCATGAGGCCCACCTGTCAACACTGCTCCGTGTCGCTCTCCACCAAAAGTAACCTGATTCGCCACTACAAGGTAATTCATCAAATGAAGGTAAAACTGTGCAAAGTTTGCAATTTAATCTGTGATAATAATGTGGCTTTAAAATCACATATATTACAAAATCATAAGACTTGTAATTTCTGTAAAACGAATGTTGTTGGACATTTTAAAAGACACGCCAATTCTTGCATCAAATGTCCATATACAATGATTAAATTTGTCGGTGAATCGATTAGAGCTGACCTTAAAAATACTCTTCAGTCTTGTCCTCTTCCAATAAAATGGACGTTAGTTAGGAGAATTAAATTGATGAAATATTCAATGGATCAAAATGGAAAATTAGTCAATGAAAAAGAATGTATTGCAGATTTTAGAAGCCTTACTACCTTAACTATTGAGAAGAGAGATTTAAAGCCTCAAATTGAAAATTCACTTTTAAAGATTGATGCATCCATACACAAATATCAAGCCCAAGGCAGTGGATGGATATATGACCATACTAAATATTGGCAGCTGCATGTTTACAAGTATAAGCCCCTAACTCCAAAGTCATATATCCCCACACCAGAAAGTATTAAATTGACAAAGGCAGTTCTAAATATAAAAAATGCTGATAATAAATGCTTCCTTTGGTCGATATTAGCAGCTTTATATCCAAGGAACTCTAATGAAAATGCTAATAGAGTCTCGAATTATGTACCACATGAAAGTCAGCTGAATATGACAAACATAAAGTATCCCGTAAAAATATCTGATATAGATAAATTTGAAACACAAAATAATATAAGTGTTAATGTATTTGGAGTTGAAGACCAGAAATGCATATATCCATTAAGAACAACCAAACTAAATAGAAATACTCACATTGATTTATTATTATTACAAGAAGGTCGTAAATCACATTACTGTTTAATTCGTGATTTTAATATGTTAATGTTCCACTCTACAAAATATGACCATAAGAAGCATTTTTGCAAGTTGTGTTTGCAACATTTTTACACTAATGATATATTAGAACGTCACGCAACATATTGTAAAAACTTTGATGCCCAACGAGTGGAAATGTCTAAACAAGATACATTACAATTTAAAAATTATAAATATCAACTTAAAGCCCCATATGTAATTTATGCAGATTTTGAATGCTTTATAAACTCTAATATACATACACCATCGGGATTTGCATTTGTCGTAGTAAAAGATTCAAAAATTATTTCTGAAGAGTTGTACAGTGGTACAAATGTTATGGATGTGTTTTTGAAAGATTATTTGAAACTTATGACTTCATTAAAAGTCAAATGGCGATATTATATTCCCCTTGTAATGACTCCAGAGCAAGAGGCGTCTTTCCAAAACTCAACACATTGTCATATTTGTGAAAAGCTCCTATATTTTGATAGGGTGAGAGATCATTGCCATTCCTCTGGGCAATACCGTGGAGCTGCCCACAATGATTGTAATTTAAACTATAAAGTAACAAAGAAAATACCAGTATTCTTCCATAACTTGAAAAATTACGATGGGCATTTAATAATGCAACACTTGGGAAAGTTTAATCGTAAATTAAATTGCATAGCTAAAGATATGGAAAAATATATATCATTCTCTGTAGATGATTTAGTATTTTTAGATTCATACAACTTTCTGTCCCTTCCATTATATAAATTGGCTTCCAATTTAAACACATTTAGATTCATACAAAATCCACTACTACAACGTAAAGGTGTATTTCCGTATGAATATATGACGGGACCAGATAAGTTTGCAGAGTCTCTACCCCCAATTGAGACATTTTATAGTACTCTAACTAAAGAACATATCTCTCCCAATGAATATGAACATGGTAAAAATGTATGGTCCCATTTTAATATAAATAATTTACAAGAATATCATGATTTATATCTTAAAACAGATGTATTGCTACTGGCTGATGTCTTTGAGACTTTTAGAGACCTGTGTTTAAAGGATTATAAACTTGACCCCGTACATATGTATTCACTTCCTGGATTAACATGGGAGGCCTGTCTTAGAATGACTGGTATAAAATTACAATTATTTCAAGATATTGACATGCATTTGTTCATAGAAAGTGCAATCAGAGAAGGAGTTAGTATGATTTCCACACGTTATGCTAAAGCAAATAATAGATATATGGGTGAACACTATGATCCCAATCAAGAGAGTGTCTATTTAATATATTTAGACTGTAACTCACTATACTCTACAGCAATGTGCGAGCCACTGCCTGTGGATGGATTCCGTTGGACTAATGAGATAGACTACAAATACAATCAAAATGATGAGTTTGGATACATTTTAGAAGTTGATTTAAAATATGATAAAAGCTTACATGATTTACATAATGACTATCCATTAGCACCTGAGAAAATGAATGGCAAATTAATACCTAATTTAAATGACAAAACTAAATATATTTTACATTATAAAGCATTACAAAAATATGAGGAATTGGGTTTGATTGTTACAAAATACCATAGAATTTTAAAATTTAGACAGTCTAAATGGCTTGCGCCCTATATTAATTTTAATATTGAAAAACGCAAATGTGCTAAAACTGATTTCGAAAAAGACTTTGTTAAAATTGTTAAATAATAGTCTCTTTGGTCGAACAATTATGAATCAACGAAAGTTTCATGACATATATCTCAAGGATGAGTCACTATTAACAAAATATGTCACTAATCCAAGGTTTGATTGTAGCAAAAAGTTTGATAACAATTTACATGCTATACATTTAAATAAATTAGTTGTAAAGTTTAATAAACCTATACATTTAGGAATGACAATTTTGGATATCAGTAAAGTAATAATGTATGATTTCCACTATAATTATATGTCAAAATTTAAGAACAAAAGATTTCTTATGACAGATACGGATTCTTTAATGTATTCTATAGTTACAGAGGACTTTTACAAGGAAATAGAATGTGACTTGCACTATTTTGATACCTCTGGATATAGTAAAGACCATTTCTTATACTCTGATAAAAATAAAAAAGTCACTGGCAAGTTCAAAGACGAATTAGATGGTCATATTATGTATGAATATTGTGGTTTAAGACCAAAGTTATATTCTTATATTCCTCTAAAATGGTTATATGAAGAAGACAAGCAAGCTTTAGAGGTGAAGAAAGCTAAAGGAGCTGATGGTGCTACAGTTAAACATCTCCTTAGACATCAACATTATTTGAACTGTCTTGCAACTGGGCAAGATTACTATGAGAATGTGACAAGAATTAAATCTACAAATCATCATCTTCAAACCTTAACCATGAACAAGAAAGTACTATCATTTGACGATGACAAGAGGTTTATTCTAGAAGATGGCATCAATACGCTTGCGCTTGGTCACTATAAAATTGATCAAACATGAATTGTATGTGTAGATATATAATAAATGTAAATGTTAAAAAACTCCAGTCTTTTATTTATTTACCCTTACCATCCTCTTGATAGAATTGGTCAAACATAAATCTATATTTGCCATTATTCTTTGATCTTTCTTTGTCTATTACGAAAAAGCCATATTTAGTTTTATCCCAACATTGGTGACAGAGATTTTTAAATTGGTCAAATGAAAAGTCATTACCAACATGATTGTGATATACATGTTTTAAATTTAAATCATCTTGTTTGAATAATATTAGGAAATTTACATTATCACGTAAATGTTTGTGTACTTTGCTGTAAGATTGACACAAGTAAAAACAGTTAATATTTTTATGTCGACCCATTGAGAAAAATTGTGTAATATTTGGACTATTTATGTCATCAAATACAACAACTGACTGTGATTTTACATCATTTGGTGTGATTTCACAGTCAGTAAACGTGTGTAATTTCACTTCATCACACAAACTAAATATTTCAATTATTTTTTTATATTTTTCTTGTTCTAAAGATTTAGATATTAAATATAAGTTTGTAAATTTTAATCCTTCCTTTCTTACAATTAAATTGTAAATTACAACCGTCTTCCCACTTCCACTTGGACCACAAATAACACATCGAATATTGGTAGGAAATAGACCCAACTTTTTTGGTATATTTTCCTTAGTATGTACTATTTTAAATTTATGTTTTTGTTGAATAAAAGACATTTTTTATATAATAAAAATGGTAAAAAATGTCAATAAGAAAACATGTAAAAAGGGCAAAGGTTTATTCCTAAAGCCTTAAAGGGGTCGAGGGTTATTGAATACTCTTATAAATAACCTTCCATTCTCACTTCACATACCCTCATATCGGTACTGTGGACCTGGAACGAATATACGTGAGAATCTAGCTAAAAATGTACCTCCAAAAAATAAACTAGACTCTTATTGTAAAGAGCATGACATATTCTACATGAATAATCCTGATACTGCTGCTCGGAACAAAGCAGACATGAGATTAGCAGACTTAGCTTGGACTAGAGTTACAGCCAATGACGCAAATCTTGCTGAAAGAGCAGCTGCTTATGCCGTGACAAATTTGATGAAGGCAAAAGCAAAAATGGGAATGGGATTAAAATTTAATAAAAAAGATGGACAACTACCAGCTGTTAGAGGCCGCAAAAGACGTGCCTCACTTCAGGGGAGTGTACCTAAAAAGCGAGCTAAAAAATCTAACACCAAGAGTAAAAGAGTGCGGAATAGTTAATTTAGATAGCTCATCTGGCACACATTGGACAGCATATCGTAAAAATAAAGATATTGTAATTTATTTTGACCCATTTGGAATCCAACCTCCAAAAGAAGTAATTAAATATTTTGAGGGATATAAAACATTCTATACAACTGATCAAATACAAGATTTAAATAGTTCTATTTGTGGAATTTTATGTTTATCATTCATAAAAAATTTTTGTTTATAAAAATGGATTCATTTACTATAACATTTTCGGGTACACAGCCAGAGCTAAAGTCAGTGTTCTTTCCTCCCATAGAATTAAATGATGATTATGTAATTGGATTAGTAGATTTTCAAAGTTATAATTCTATATTTAATGTTAAAAAACCTCTAAATACTTTAACATATTATAAAGTAGAGAAAAAAACATTACCAAAAGGAGATATCTCAGTTGATGATTTAAACCAGTTATTAGATGGTAAACTTAAAGTTATAATAGATAAAAATGGAGACGCATTAATTAATACTAAATCCAAACTTTTATTCAAAGGGCTTATTCCAAAATTAAATCAACTTAAAGGCAACAAATTAACCATTGGAGAAGGTGATGATGTTTTCTATTATGATCACAATGCTCCAGTTACAATAGAAATTTCTGAAGGAACATATGAGGTGGTTGAGCTTGCAAAGGAAATTCAAAAGCAAATCCCAGACTTTTTCCTTACAGCTAATAATAAAACTATGAAAGCGACATTACTTTCTAGCCATGTGTTTGATTTTACAAAACCATGTTTAGGGTCTGTCTTATTGGGATTTAAAGGTGTTTCTACTCCTGGTGTTCAGTTTGAATCTACAAATAAAATAAACATTAATAATGTAAATGTGATTAGAGTAAAATGTAATATTGCAAACTGGTCCTATTTAAATGGCAACAAATCACACACCATACATAGCTTTTATCCAGAAGCTCCTCCTGGCTACAAAATTATTGAAGTTCCAAGAAATATTATATATTTTCCTGTAAATAAGAGAAGTTTAGATGTTGTCAGTATTACATTTGCCGATCAACACGACAAGGCAATTGACTTTAACGGAGAAGAAACTACAATTACTTGTCATATAAAAAAGATATGAGAATTTATAAGAATTTATCTATAAGTGTACAAAATGCTAGGTTCCTAAAGTCAATAGGACTAAAGTTAAAATTTTCTATTAATAAAAATGGAAGATTTTCTAGACGTTACAGGGAAATCCCAATTCGACGATAGTGTGGTTAAAATTACAAATCACTCCTATGTTCCCCACAACACTTTGGCAATAAATAATTCTGATGAAATTCGAATATGTATTAATAATCAAGATTTGCTAACTCTCCCATGTAGAAGTTATCTGTATATTAAGGGAGAAATTGAAAATCATGATAAAGGTCATTTTATAAATAATGCATTTGCGTTCTTATTTGATGAAATTAGATACGAAGTTGCAGGTAAAGAAATAGACATTGTAAGAAACCCAGGAATTTCTAGTCTTATGAAAATATTGAGCTCTTACAATAAAACTACTAAATTGTCAAATGTAGCATTTGATTCTGACACGAATTTAAAAGAGTTCCATAAAGGTGGCAAGTTCAGTACTTGTTTGCCATTAGAGTTGTTAATGGGTGTATTCGAGGATTTTAATAAGGTTTTAGTAAATGTCAAACAAGAATTGGTGTTGAAAAGATCCAAAAATGATTTGAATTGTATATTAACAACCACTTGTGCTCCAGCCAGTGGCACTGCTGATACAATTCCCAAAATTACACTTAACTCTATTCAATGGGTCATGCCACATGTGATACCATCAGATGGGGAGAAGTTACAATTACAAAAGATGTTATTGCAAAATAAAAATTTGCAAATTGCATTTAGAAGTTTAGAGTTGCATGAACTTCCATCATATCCCAATACCACAAGACATACATGGTCAGTAAAGACATCTTCAAGTTTGGAGAAGCCTAGGTACATTATATTTGGTTTCCAAACAGCTAGGGATAATAGTGCACGAAAAAGAACTGACGAATTTGATCACTGTAAATTAAAAAATCTCAAAGTATTTCTAAACTCTGAATATTATCCTTATAGTGATTTAAATCTTGACTTTGAAAATGGAGATGTCTCTAAAGCTTATGAGATGTTTATGAGGTTTAGAGAGACTTACTATAATACTATCCCAGATCCTATGATTAGTAGGGCTGAGTTTATGAAGAAATATCCACTAATTATAATAGACTGTTCTAGACAGAATGAAACAGTGAAGGAAGGAATTGTTGATATTAAATTAGAGATTGAAACTGCAGACAATGTGCCAGCAAATACATCTGCATATTGTTTGATAATACATGATAAAGTGTTTGAGTACAATCCTTTGTCAAATGAGATAAATAAAATGTAAATAAAAGATGAAAAACATTCAACAAGAATTGGTTGACTCTTCAAATCAAATACGAGAGAAATATAGATCTTTAAAACGTGGCAAGTTTCTAGAGGCTGAAGAGAGGTTCCAAACATTCCAACCTTTAATAGAGCCATTACAAGAATTAAAAAAAATCACAGCTATTGGCAAAACAGAGAGGCCTCAAATGGAGATACTCCCAATGACTCCATCTAGAATATCAATGATACCAAGATTACAACCATTACAACCATTACAGCAATCCACTCCACAGAAATTAGATTTTGGTCTTTTAGCATCAGACTATTTAGGAAATTACCTCAGTAAAAGTAGTATGACAGACACTACATATGGTATTAGACGAGAAGCAAATAAATTTTTTATTGGAAATAAGGAAGTTGATATTGCCAATGATGATGTTACAGTTGCAAATAAAACCTACAAGGGGACAAAAGGCTTGTGGCAGTTGTTAACTTTAAAAGAACCTGAGGATTATACTCAGGTTGATTTGCAAAATTATAAAGAGATTTTGGAAGCCACAAATGGACATTTAAAGAGTTACAAAGATGGTGCACCAATTTCAAGTAATAGACATACTAAATATCTTAATATAATTAAACCTCTTTTTAAATCTGTTGGTGAAGGTTTGAGACAAGTGACTGGTAATAAAATAGACTATATTTATTGGGATGATCCTAATGAGCTTGTAGATAGGTTAAGACTTCTTTGGCTAAGTCGCCAAGCCGGTAACTCAGGAGTGGATAATGAAATAGATTCCATTATTGAGGAATTAAGAGAAAGTGGAATTATTTATTAAATAAAAATATGTTTATAGATAAATTTTATCGTTTATATAATCCATATAATAAGCCTACAGAACCCAGGGCTAGTAATGAACCTACTTTAAATTTACAAGACGATAGTTGGAATTGTTTAAACCGTAAAATTGGTAATGTTAAAGATGGGGAGTTTGTAGATGATGTATCAACTTTGGGTCAGACATTAACTAGAAAAGGTGATGTATTTTTACAAGGTAAAACTAAATATGAGTTTTTAGAATCTAAGAATAAAAATTGGAATGCTAAAAAACAGAAAATTACTAATGTGGAAAAGGGTGAAAGTTTAGATGATGTGCCCACTTTACAACAGACTTTAATACGAACAGATGGTGGTACATTTGTACAAGACAATAAAAATTATGAATTTTTAGAATCAGAGAATGGTGTTTGGAATGCTAAGAAACGGAAAATTACTAATGTAGAAAAGGGTGAAAGTTTAAATGATGTGCCCACTTTACAACAGACTTTAATACGAAAAGAAGATGGTAAATTTGTACAAGACGATAATAATTATGAATTTTTAGAATCAGAGAATGGTGTTTGGAATGCTAAGAAACAGAAACTTAGCAATTTGATAGAAGGTACAGATAGTAAGGATGCTGTGAATGTTTCACAAGTTCCAAAAATGGAAGCAGGCTATTGGGATTTTAATAATAAAAGGTTAGTACGTGTTAAACCTGCCGTTGATGACACTGACTGTGTTACAAAAGAACAGACTATAACTTTTGATAAAAAAGAAAAATGTTGGGATGCCAAAAAACAATATATAAGAAATCTGCCAATGGGGGAATATTTAGATGATATTTGTTTAATGTCACAAGCTATGTATTATGATGGATCAAAATTTGTATATGGAGGAAGAAAATTTAATTTGATGGAATACAATCCTGATTTATTAGTTGCCGACCCCACATCTTTGAGTGGATTTAAGTATATAGATAATAGACCATATATACCAGAAAACTATGTATTTAAAAGAATGGAAGATAATCTATTGATTGGGGCTAATGGTAATATATTTACAGTACAAGGAAAGAGTGATGTTATAAAAAATGAATGAAATTGCATACGAACTTCATAAGCCTGCAAGAAAGAATTTCATTAGAAGGTCTTTTAAAGTATTAGGTATAAACGAAACTGTACAAATAGATTTAATTGATATGCAAAACTATGCTAGAGAGAATTCTGGCAATAAATATATTTTAACTTTAATAGATACATTTTCTAAAAAAGCTTATGCTGCTCCGCTAAAGAATAAGACGGGTTTGGTGGTTACAGAAGCCATTAAAACCATTCTACCAAAGGGGGTTAAAAACATTCAATCTGACAATGGAAAAGAATTTTTTAATCAATATTTTAGCAAACTAATTAAACAATTAAATATTAATCACTATCACACATTTTCTACAACTAAGGCTGCAATTGTGGAGAGGTTTCAGAGAACTTTAAAGAATTGGTTATATAGGGAATTTAGTGCTCAGGGGAGTTATAAATGGTTGGATTTACTTCCAAAGTGAATTCGAAAATATAATAATAAGGTGCATAGATCTATAGGAATGAAGCCTAACCAAGTGAATATTAAGAACAGTAAATATGTGCATGAGAGGTTGACTTCTAAAGTAGTGCAAGTTAAAAAGCCAAGATATAAGGTAGGTGATAGTGTGAGAATTTCCAAGTATAAACATGTTTTTAGTAAAGGATATACCCCGAATTGGACAGGGGAGCTATTTACAATAGCAGAAGTAAAGAATACAAAGCCTGTGACTTATATCTTGAAAGATGAAAATGGTAATATAATCAGGGGAGGCTTCTATACAGAGGAATTGTTAAAGACCAAATATAAAGACATGTATTTGATAGAAAAGGTTATTAGGAGAAAAGGTGATTTATTATATGTCAAATGGCTTGGGTTCCCAAGTAGCCAGAATTCATGGATTTCCACTAAGGATGTCCAAGGGAGCGCGCCATGAGCCGGGAGCACGTGCAAACCTCGCATTGTCAAGTTGATGATTTTGTGAATATATATGAGAATGGATATGGATTTGAAATAGTAATAGAGTTGTACAATGGTATTGAACATTAATATAGGCTTAAGGAAGTAGTCAAGGCGAGCTGTCAGGAGTGTAGAAACTGTTTATGACGATTAGATTAACGTATCTAAAATACTAAAATGCTATGGAAAGTGGTGAAAACAGGTCCACGATGTAGGAAGTGGCTTAGGACGTAGTAAAGTATAAGCATAGTGTGAGAACCGGCTGTGGCAGTTAAATTAATGTATCTTCAATCCTGCTATAAGAAGGGCAGGATACAGGCCCCACGACGTAGGAAGTGGTGAAGGAAGTAGTAAAGGCGAGCTGTTCAGGGTATGGGAACTGTTTATGACGATTTGATTAAGGTATCTACAATCCTAAAATGCTATGTTAAGGGAAGAAAACAGGTCCGCGATGTAGGCAGTGGTGAAGGAAGTAGTCAAGGCGAGCTGTCCGGAGTGTGGAAACTGTTTATGACGATTAGATTAAGCTATCTATTATACTAAAATGCTATGTTAAGGGAAGAAAACAGGTCCGTGATGTAGTAAGTGGTGAAGGAAGTAGTCAAGGCGATCTGTACGGAGTGTGGGAATTGTTTATGACAAATAGATTAAGGTATCTGCAATCCTAAAATGCTATGGGAAGGGAGGAAAACAGGTTCGCGATGTAGAAAGTGGTTAAGGAAGTAGTCAAGGCGAGCTGTTTGGGTATGGGAACTGTTTATGACAAATAGATTAAGGTATCTGCAATCCTAAAATGCTATGGGAAGGGAGGAAAACAGGTTCGCGATGTAGGCAGTGGTGAAGGAAGTAGTCAAGGCGAGCTGTCCGGAGTGTGGAAACTGTTTATGACGATTAGATTAAGCTATCTATTATACTAAAATGCTATGTTAAGGGAAGAAAACAGGTCCGCGATGTAGGAAGTGGTGAAGGAGGTAGTCAATGCGATCTGTACGGAGTGTGGGAACTGTTTATGACAAATAGATTAAGGTATCTGCAATCCTAAAATGCTATAGGAAGGGAGGAATACCCCCGTCGCAGCAAACCTGCAGACTAAGCGAATTCCCATTTGACTGATTGGATTTACACTGAAATGTCTACTTAAAAATATAACATTTATTCTTGATTTAAATAGAATTAGTTTAACAAGTACTTAGGTTTGCTGCATCAGGGAGGGTAAAACTGTTTTTTTTTGTAAAATGTGAATAGTTAGTAAAAAATAAAAACATTTTCCAAATTTGATCAAAATATGTTCACAAACAAGAAAACTACAACAGTTTACTTATTCTCCATAAGAATAACATGAGAATTTTAAATTTACAATTTTTTTTTTTGAATTTTCTCGTAACCATTAGGCGCAAAATAACGCTTCAATATACTAAATTATTTGTTTTTTTAAGCTCTACAAAATAGTTTGGAAAGAAATTGCTAAATTTTATGTTTTTTGGGTCAAAAATTGGAAAAACCTATTTTTACCCCATAAAACCCCCCGTAAACCCCCGTTCCCATGGTCCGATCATGCTGGATCGTGAACTCGTTCGAATAAACGTACGTTTACACGTTTGTACCAAATTTCATCAAAATCGGATCATTTTTGCTCGAGTTATCGTGCTGACGGACACATATATATATATACAGGGTGTCTCACTAGAGGTGTCTCAAATTGATTACGGAAAAACGGCTTAACGTACAAGGATGAAATAAAATTATTTACCGCTAAATCGACCCCAAGGAATAACGTTAACATATTTATAACTTTTTCCCAATACAGAGTGTGCCAAAAACGGAGGGTCAATAATTCGAATTTTGGAATTTTCAAATGTAAACATATGTCATGCTATACATCATTTTAAAGGTATTTGATAGACAAACATTTTGGCGGAACCTTTTCAAAATGGCGGCAATTTTTTTGGAAAAAAATCTATATTTTTTTAATACTCTGTGTTTTATATACCAATGCATTTATCCCTTCTCCGGTTAAATTTTCTTACTCGTTATGAAATTAGCTTTGATTTGATATGCTACAAATAACGGTTTTTTGAAATAATAAAAAATTCCAAAAAAATTTATTTTTGAAAATTTGCAAATGCTCATTTTTCAAAAATTTCAAATAGCAACATATGTCAAGTGGCACATCATTTTATAGGTTTTTTAATTTCTAACAACTTTGTAATTTACACTTACTTCGTATCTCTTTTAGTTTTTGCGTAAATAACAAAAAACCTAATTTTCCTATATCAAATTCATGTATTTTGGGTTTGACGTGGTTTAACACTACTTCATCAAATTGGGCCTTTAATGTTAAACCCAAATAACATGCATTTGATATAGGAAAATTAGGTTTTTTGTTATTTACGCAAAAACTAAAAGAGATACGAAGTAAGTGTAAATTACAAAGTTGTTAGGAATTAAAAAACCTATAAAATGATCTGCCACTTGACATATGTTGCTATTTGAAATTTTTGAAAAATGAGCATTTGCAAATTTTCAAAAATAATCTTTTTGGGATTTTTATAATTTCAAAAAACCGTTACTTGTAGCATATCAAATTAAAGCTAATTTCATAACGAGTAAGAAAATTCAACCGGAGAAGGGATAAATGCATTGGTATAGGAAACACAGAGTATTAAAAAAATATAGATTTTTTCCAAAAAAACTGCCGCCATTTTGAAAAGGAAAAAGATAAGTTATTTCTGTTTTCGCCAAAATGTTTGTCTATCAAATACCTTTAAAATGATGTATAACATGACATATGTTTACATTTGAAAATTCCGAGATTCGAACTAGTGACCCTCAGTTTTTGGCACACCCTGTATTGGGAAAAAGTAAAAAATATGTTAACGTTATTCCTTGGGGTTGATTTAGCGGGAAATAATTTTATTTCATCCTTGTACGTTAAGCCGTTTTTCCGTAATCAATTTGAGACACCTCTCGTGAGACACCCTGTATATATATATATATATATATATATATATATAATTAATACGCTACATGAAACTTTGTCGGTTGAACTCCTCCGCCATTTCTTAACCGATTTTATCCATTGACGTCTCATTGGAAAGAGCGTGTCGCGTAGATTTGCAAACTGGCCTTACATTTTTGAAAAAGTCCCTTAGGCTCTGCCCCAGTGGATTTGAAAGTTCCCATGTTATCCTTATGGAGAACATATTTGTTTACATTTTGATCAGCTGTATAATTTAATTGTTGTT
Organism: Macrosteles quadrilineatus; assembly: GCF_028750875.1. NCBI lineage: Eukaryota > Metazoa > Arthropoda > Insecta > Hemiptera > Cicadellidae > Macrosteles > Macrosteles quadrilineatus. Next base: position 34,106,239 of record NW_026542594.1, on the reverse strand, counting down.
ATTTATTTTCCAATTCAACGAAACGCATTGGGTACATTTAAAACCAGATCAGCTTGATTATATGGAACTGTTAGGTACGTATTCTACGAGTTTAGTCTATTAAACTCATCGGAAATTCTGACTTTTATTAGTTTTTAAATAGGTTTTTTGATTTTAAATACTGTAACTACTTTACTTCTTTGCAATTGTTCGATTTCGAGCAACATGTACACTAGTATATATATATATATACATATATATGTATGTATATATATGAATTTGAACGGATGGTGTTTTTGGCCTCTAGGGACCTCAAAACGAAAAAAAATCGGACCCGCGTCCAGGTCTTACCATGAGTACTACGGTAATAGCTTATTCCCTATATGAGAAATTCGCTAAAACAGGTCCGAGACGTAGTAAGTGGTGAAGGAAGTAGTCAAGGCGAGCTGTCCGGAGTGTAGAAACTGTTTATGACGATTAGATTAAGGTATTTACAATCCTAAAATGCTATGGGAAGGGAGGAAAACAGGTCGGCGATGTAGGAAGTGGTGAAGGAAGTAGTCAAGGCGAGCTGTCCGGATTGTAGAAACTGTTTATGACGATTAGATTAACGTATCTAAAATACTAAAATGTTATGGAAAGTGATGAAAACAGGTCCACGATGTAGGAAGTGGCTTAGGACGTAGTAAAGTATAAGCGCAGTGTGAGAACCGACTGTGGCAGTTCTCCGGCAGTAATGTATCTTCAATCCTAAAATACTATGAGAAGGGCAGGAAACAGGCCCCACGACGTAGGAAGTGGTGAAGGAAGTAGTAAAGGCTGGCAGTGCAGAGTGGGGGAACCGTTTGGGTAGTTAGATAAATGTATCTGTAATACTTAAATGCTATGAGAAGGTAAGGCAAAAGGTCTTTGACATAGAAAATGGTGAAGGAAGTCGTAAGTCTATCAGTGCAGAGTGTGGGAACTGTCTTCGGCAATTACGTTAATGTATCTGCAATCTCAAAATTCTATGGGAAGAGAGGGAAACAGGTCCATGACGTAGGGGGTGGTGAATGAATAAGAAGTAAAGGTGAGCAGTGTTGTGTGTGGAAATGGATTGATGTATCTGCGATGCTAAAATGCTATGGGAAGAGACTGTAGACTGTAGGTTAAAATGAATACGAAGCATGAATTGATACATATTTTCGATACATGCAATCATTTACAATCGAAATTTACAACTGAGTTGACAGCAGCTAGTTTTTACTCCATAGAAAAACTAGGTTTACTCCCTAAAGAGTAAAAATGCTACTTTAGACCAGCAACGCATGCATTAAAAACGACTGTTTTTACTGCAGTGTGGCAAAAACAATATAATATGAACCCTTGATGACTCCGCTCAATTTTGTGGATGCCTTTGCGAACGCCACCTAGTTTATTTAGCAATTAATGCAGTGAAATTGATATAAAGGATAGGTGTGACGATAAGTTTTGATGTTAGGACACCAAAGTTAAATTATGTGTACTGTGAATTTTATTGGATATTATCGTTTTATTTTAGGTCGTTTCTATTCAGACCTACTGGAAATTGTGTATAGTAGTTTTATTGTGGTGATACTAATTGCAGGTATGCTATGGAAGGTGGTATCGTTTTAGGTCTATACACTTCTCAATTGACTTACTCTCTCTACTGTAGGCTACCTACCCACTTATAATCAGTGTGCGTCTGTGCGAATGGGCTGCAAATCTCACTTCAACGCTTTTCACATCGTAAAAATTGCAGAATTGCTGTTTGATTGTAAAATTATCGGATTTAAAATGCATATCGTATAGGCCTGTGATGAAATAAAAACATATTTGGTCACACAACATTTGTTTTCAAGAGGATTTTTCACATTAAAACTGCAAGAAACTTTGTCTTAATACGTGTAAACTAGCTGATCTGAATTGTACACGGGTTTAACTGACTACTGAATTCCCGTACGTAGGGCGGGCTAACACCTCGTCTATAATATTAAAACGTAACAGGGGTTTTTTATTTCACGATTCTGAATTAACCACTCGACGGATTTTCATGATTTTTGTGTTGAAAGAAAGATAATTTTGAGAACTGGGGAATGTCGAAGCCATAATTTTAGTTTAGGGTCCCAGTTATTAAGAAATTAACTTTTAATCATTGTAAAGTCTAGCAGCCGACACTAAGATTCTAAACTAGCTTTTGGTATAATATAATTTGCACAACATAACAGCTGTAAAAATTCAGCGTTTGTAACACAAATTCAGCATTTGGATCAAATTAAAAGACATACTAAGGGTTGACTTATTTATACTATGTGTAATGCTAATCATTGATACGTTCAATCCTTCGATAAGAGGATGACGGATTATTTAATATACAAAGTAAAATACTATAGGATGTTCAAATTATTTTTTTAAGTAATATTTGTAATCTTCAGTTTGTTTTAGTGCAATATAATTTGTTTTAACTAACAATAAAAATGCCCTATAGACCTATGAGGTTATTTAATCTGATTTTGTCATTGATTATAGGAAATAAGTAAGATTAGTAGACCACCGAGATAAGTAACACCATTGATGTGTACGTAAATGTTTGTGTACTTTGCTGTAAGATTGACACAAGTAAAAACAGTTAATATTTTTATGTCGACCCATTGAGAAAAATTGTGTAATATTTGGACTATTTATGTCATCAAATACAACAACTGACTGTGATTTTACATCATTTGGTGTGATTTCACAGTCAGTAAACGTGTGTAATTTCACTTCATCACACAAACTAAATATTTCAATTATTTTTTTATATTTTTCTTGTTCTAAAGATTTAGATATTAAATATAAGTTTGTAAATTTTAATCCTTCCTTTCTTACAATTAAATTGTAAATTACAACCGTCTTCCCACTTCCACTTGGACCACAAATAACACATCGAATATTGGTAGGAAATAGACCCAACTTTTTTGGTATATTTTCCTTAGTATGTACTATTTTAAATTTATGTTTTTGTTGAATAAAAGACATTTTTTATATAATAAAAATGGTAAAAAATGTCAATAAGAAAACATGTAAAAAGGGCAAAGGTTTATTCCTAAAGCCTTAAAGGGGTCGAGGGTTATTGAATACTCTTATAAATAACCTTCCATTCTCACTTCACATACCCTCATATCGGTACTGTGGACCTGGAACGAATATACGTGAGAATCTAGCTAAAAATGTACCTCCAAAAAATAAACTAGACTCTTATTGTAAAGAGCATGACATATTCTACATGAATAATCCTGATACTGCTGCTCGGAACAAAGCAGACATGAGATTAGCAGACTTAGCTTGGACTAGAGTTACAGCCAATGACGCAAATCTTGCTGAAAGAGCAGCTGCTTATGCCGTGACAAATTTGATGAAGGCAAAAGCAAAAATGGGAATGGGATTAAAATTTAATAAAAAAGATGGACAACTACCAGCTGTTAGAGGCCGCAAAAGACGTGCCTCACTTCAGGGGAGTGTACCTAAAAAGCGAGCTAAAAAATCTAACACCAAGAGTAAAAGAGTGCGGAATAGTTAATTTAGATAGCTCATCTGGCACACATTGGACAGCATATCGTAAAAATAAAGATATTGTAATTTATTTTGACCCATTTGGAATCCAACCTCCAAAAGAAGTAATTAAATATTTTGAGGGATATAAAACATTCTATACAACTGATCAAATACAAGATTTAAATAGTTCTATTTGTGGAATTTTATGTTTATCATTCATAAAAAATTTTTGTTTATAAAAATGGATTCATTTACTATAACATTTTCGGGTACACAGCCAGAGCTAAAGTCAGTGTTCTTTCCTCCCATAGAATTAAATGATGATTATGTAATTGGATTAGTAGATTTTCAAAGTTATAATTCTATATTTAATGTTAAAAAACCTCTAAATACTTTAACATATTATAAAGTAGAGAAAAAAACATTACCAAAAGGAGATATCTCAGTTGATGATTTAAACCAGTTATTAGATGGTAAACTTAAAGTTATAATAGATAAAAATGGAGACGCATTAATTAATACTAAATCCAAACTTTTATTCAAAGGGCTTATTCCAAAATTAAATCAACTTAAAGGCAACAAATTAACCATTGGAGAAGGTGATGATGTTTTCTATTATGATCACAATGCTCCAGTTACAATAGAAATTTCTGAAGGAACATATGAGGTGGTTGAGCTTGCAAAGGAAATTCAAAAGCAAATCCCAGACTTTTTCCTTACAGCTAATAATAAAACTATGAAAGCGACATTACTTTCTAGCCATGTGTTTGATTTTACAAAACCATGTTTAGGGTCTGTCTTATTGGGATTTAAAGGTGTTTCTACTCCTGGTGTTCAGTTTGAATCTACAAATAAAATAAACATTAATAATGTAAATGTGATTAGAGTAAAATGTAATATTGCAAACGGGTCCTATTTAAATGGCAACAAAACACACACCATACATAGCTTTTTTCCAGAAGCTCCTCCTGGCTACAAAATTATTGAAGTTCCAAGAAATATTATATATTTTCCTGTAAATAAGAGAAGTTTAGATGTTGTCAGTATTACATTTGCCGATCAACACGACAAGGCAATTGACTTTAACGGAGAAGAAACTACAATTACTTGTCATATAAAAAAGATATGAGAATTTATAAGAATTTATCTATAAGTGTACAAAATGCTAGGTTCCTAAAGTCAATAGGACTAAAGTTAAAATTTTCTATTAATAAAAATGGAAGATTTTCTAGACGTTACAGGGAAATCCCAATTCGACGATAGTGTGGTTAAAATTACAAATCACTCCTATGTTCCCCACAACACTTTGGCAATAAATAATTCTGATGAAATTCGAATATGTATTAATAATCAAGATTTGCTAACTCTCCCATGTAGAAGTTATCTGTATATTAAGGGAGAAATTGAAAATCATGATAAAGGTCATTTTATAAATAATGCATTTGCGTTCTTATTTGATGAAATTAGATACGAAGTTGCAGGTAAAGAAATAGACATTGTAAGAAACCCAGGAATTTCTAGTCTTATGAAAATATTGAGCTCTTACAATAAAACTACTAAATTGTCAAATGTAGCATTTGATTCTGACACGAATTTAAAAGAGTTCCATAAAGGTGGCAAGTTCAGTACTTGTTTGCCATTAGAGTTGTTAATGGGTGTATTCGAGGATTTTAATAAGGTTTTAGTAAATGTCAAACAAGAATTGGTGTTGAAAAGATCCAAAAATGATTTGAATTGTATATTAACAACCACTTGTGCTCCAGCCAGTGGCACTGCTGATACAATTCCCAAAATTACACTTAACTCTATTCAATGGGTCATGCCACATGTGATACCATCAGATGGGGAGAAGTTACAATTACAAAAGATGTTATTGCAAAATAAAAATTTGCAAATTGCATTTAGAAGTTTAGAGTTGCATGAACTTCCATCATATCCCAATACCACAAGACATACATGGTCAGTAAAGACATCTTCAAGTTTGGAGAAGCCTAGGTACATTATATTTGGTTTCCAAACAGCTAGGGATAATAGTGCACGAAAAAGAACTGACGAATTTGATCACTGTAAATTAAAAAATCTCAAAGTATTTCTAAACTCTGAATATTATCCTTATAGTGATTTAAATCTTGACTTTGAAAATGGAGATGTCTCTAAAGCTTATGAGATGTTTATGAGGTTTAGAGAGACTTACTATAATACTATCCCAGATCCTATGATTAGTAGGGCTGAGTTTATGAAGAAATATCCACTAATTATAATAGACTGTTCTAGACAGAATGAAACAGTGAAGGAAGGAATTGTTGATATTAAATTAGAGATTGAAACTGCAGACAATGTGCCAGCAAATACATCTGCATATTGTTTGATAATACATGATAAAGTGTTTGAGTACAATCCTTTGTCAAATGAGATAAATAAAATGTAAATAAAAGATGAAAAACATTCAACAAGAATTGGTTGACTCTTCAAATCAAATACGAGAGAAATATAGATCTTTAAAACGTGGCAAGTTTCTAGAGGCTGAAGAGAGGTTCCAAACATTCCAACCTTTAATAGAGCCATTACAAGAATTAAAAAAAATCACAGCTATTGGCAAAACAGAGAGGCCTCAAATGGAGATACTCCCAATGACTCCATCTAGAATATCAATGATACCAAGATTACAACCATTACAACCATTACAGCAATCCACTCCACAGAAATTAGATTTTGGTCTTTTAGCATCAGACTATTTAGGAAATTACCTCAGTAAAAGTAGTATGACAGACACTACATATGGTATTAGACGAGAAGCAAATAAATTTTTTATTGGAAATAAGGAAGTTGATATTGCCAATGATGATGTTACAGTTGCAAATAAAACCTACAAGGGGACAAAAGGCTTGTGGCAGTTGTTAACTTTAAAAGAACCTGAGGATTATACTCAGGTTGATTTGCAAAATTATAAAGAGATTTTGGAAGCCACAAATGGACATTTAAAGAGTTACAAAGATGGTGCACCAATTTCAAGTAATAGACATACTAAATATCTTAATATAATTAAACCTCTTTTTAAATCTGTTGGTGAAGGTTTGAGACAAGTGACTGGTAATAAAATAGACTATATTTATTGGGATGATCCTAATGAGCTTGTAGATAGGTTAAGACTTCTTTGGCTAAGTCGCCAAGCCGGTAACTCAGGAGTGGATAATGAAATAGATTCCATTATTGAGGAATTAAGAGAAAGTGGAATTATTTATTAAATAAAAATATGTTTATAGATAAATTTTATCGTTTATATAATCCATATAATAAGCCTACAGAACCCAGGGCTAGTAATGAACCTACTTTAAATTTACAAGACGATAGTTGGAATTGTTTAAACCGTAAAATTGGTAATGTTAAAGATGGGGAGTTTGTAGATGATGTATCAACTTTGGGTCAGACATTAACTAGAAAAGGTGATGTATTTTTACAAGGTAAAACTAAATATGAGTTTTTAGAATCTAAGAATAAAAATTGGAATGCTAAAAAACAGAAAATTACTAATGTGGAATAGGGTGAAAGTTTAGATGATGTGCCCACTTTACAACAGACTTTAATACGAACAGATGGTGGTACATTTGTACAAGACAATAAAAATTATGAATTTTTAGAATCAGAGAATGGTGTTTGGAATGCTAAGAAACGGAAAATTACTAATGTAGAAAAGGGTGAAAGTTTAAATGATGTGCCCACTTTACAACAGACTTTAATACGAAAAGAAGATGGTAAATTTGTACAAGACGATAATAATTATGAATTTTTAGAATCAGAGAATGGTGTTTGGAATGCTAAGAAACAGAAACTTAGCAATTTGATAGAAGGTACAGATAGTAAGGATACTGTGAATGTTTCACAAGTTCCAAAAATGGAAGCAGGCTATTGGGATTTTAATAATAAAAGGTTAGTACGTGTTAAACCTGCCGTTGATGACACTGACTGTGTTACAAAAGAACAGACTATAACTTTTGATAAAAAAGAAAAATGTTGGGATGCCAAAAAACAATATATAAGAAATCTGCCAATGGGGGAATATTTAGATGATATTTGTTTAATGTCACAAGCTATGTATTATGATGGATCAAAATTTGTATATGGAGGAAGAAAATTTAATTTGATGGAATACAATCCTGATTTATTAGTTGCCGACCCCACATCTTTGAGTGGATTTAAGTATATAGATAATAGACCATATATACCAGAAAACTATGTATTTAAAAGAATGGAAGATAATCTATTGATTGGGGCTAATGGTAATATATTTACAGTACAAGGAAAGAGTGATGTTATAAAAAATGAATGAAATTGCATACGAACTTCATAAGCCTGCAAGAAAGAATTTCATTAGAAGGTCTTTTAAAGTATTAGGTATAAACGAAACTGTACAAATAGATTTAATTGATATGCAAAACTATGCTAGAGAGAATTCTGGCAATAAATATATTTTAACTTTAATAGATACATTTTCTAAAAAAGCTTATGCTGCTCCGCTAAAGAATAAGACGGGTTTGGTGGTTACAGAAGCCATTAAAACCATTCTACCAAAGGGGGTTAAAAACATTCAATCTGACAATGGAAAAGAATTTTTTAATCAATATTTTAGCAAACTAATTAAACAATTAAATATTAATCACTATCACACATTTTCTACAACTAAGGCTGCAATTGTGGAGAGGTTTCAGAGAACTTTAAAGAATTGGTTATATAGGGAATTTAGTGCTCAGGGGAGTTATAAATGGTTGGATTTACTTCCAAAGTGAATTCGAAAATATAATAATAAGGTGCATAGATCTATAGGAATGAAGCCTAACCAAGTGAATATTAAGAACAGTAAATATGTGCATGAGAGGTTGACTTCTAAAGTAGTGCAAGTTAAAAAGCCAAGATATAAGGTAGGTGATAGTGTGAGAATTTCCAAGTATAAACATGTTTTTAGTAAAGGATATACCCCGAATTGGACAGGGGAGCTATTTACAATAGCAGAAGTAAAGAATACAAAGCCTGTGACTTATATCTTGAAAGATGAAAATGGTAATATAATCAGGGGAGGCTTCTATACAGAGGAATTGTTAAAGACCAAATATAAAGACATGTATTTGATAGAAAAGGTTATTAGGAGAAAAGGTGATTTATTATATGTCAAATGGCTTGGGTTCCCAAGTAGCCAGAATTCATGGATTTCCACTAAGGATGTCCAAGGGAGCGCGCCATGAGCCGGGAGCACGTGCAAACCTCGCATTGTCAAGTTGATGATTTTGTGAATATATATGAGAATGGATATGGATTTGAAATAGTAATAGAGTTGTACAATGGTATTGAACATTAATATAGGCTTAAGGAAGTAGTCAAGGCGAGCTGTCAGGAGTGTAGAAACTGTTTATGACGATTAGATTAACGTATCTAAAATACTAAAATGCTATGGAAAGTGGTGAAAACAGGTCCACGATGTAGGAAGTGGCTTAGGACGTAGTAAAGTATAAGCATAGTGTGAGAACCGGCTGTGGCAGTTAAATTAATGTATCTTCAATCCTGCTATAAGAAGGGCAGGATACAGGCCCCACGACGTAGGAAGTGGTGAAGGAAGTAGTAAAGGCGAGCTGTTCAGGGTATGGGAACTGTTTATGACGATTTGATTAAGGTATCTACAATCCTAAAATGCTATGTTAAGGGAAGAAAACAGGTCCGCGATGTAGGCAGTGGTGAAGGAAGTAGTCAAGGCGAGCTGTCCGGAGTGTGGAAACTGTTTATGACGATTAGATTAAGCTATCTATTATACTAAAATGCTATGTTAAGGGAAGAAAACAGGTCCGTGATGTAGTAAGTGGTGAAGGAAGTAGTCAAGGCGATCTGTACGGAGTGTGGGAATTGTTTATGACAAATAGATTAAGGTATCTGCAATCCTAAAATGCTATGGGAAGGGAGGAAAACAGGTTCGCGATGTAGAAAGTGGTTAAGGAAGTAGTCAAGGCGAGCTGTTTGGGTATGGGAACTGTTTATGACAAATAGATTAAGGTATCTGCAATCCTAAAATGCTATGGGAAGGGAGGAAAACAGGTTCGCGATGTAGGCAGTGGTGAAGGAAGTAGTCAAGGCGAGCTGTCCGGAGTGTGGAAACTGTTTATGACGATTAGATTAAGCTATCTATTATACTAAAATGCTATGTTAAGGGAAGAAAACAGGTCCGCGATGTAGGAAGTGGTGAAGGAGGTAGTCAATGCGATCTGTACGGAGTGTGGGAACTGTTTATGACAAATAGATTAAGGTATCTGCAATCCTAAAATGCTATAGGAAGGGAGGAATACCCCCGTCGCAGCAAACCTGCAGACTAAGCGAATTCCCATTTGACTGATTGGATTTACACTGAAATGTCTACTTAAAAATATAACATTTATTCTTGATTTAAATAGAATTAGTTTAACAAGTACTTAGGTTTGCTGCATCAGGGAGGGTAAAACTGTTTTTTTTTGTAAAATGTGAATAGTTAGTAAAAAATAAAAACATTTTCCAAATTTGATCAAAATATGTTCACAAACAAGAAAACTACAACAGTTTACTTATTCTCCATAAGAATAACATGAGAATTTTAAATTTACAATTTTTTTTTTTGAATTTTCTCGTAACCATTAGGCGCAAAATAACGCTTCAATATACTAAATTATTTGTTTTTTTAAGCTCTACAAAATAGTTTGGAAAGAAATTGCTAAATTTTATGTTTTTTGGGTCAAAAATTGGAAAAACCTATTTTTACCCCATAAAACCCCCCGTAAACCCCCGTTCCCATGGTCCGATCATGCTGGATCGTGAACTCGTTCGAATAAACGTACGTTTACACGTTTGTACCAAATTTCATCAAAATCGGATCATTTTTGCTCGAGTTATCGTGCTGACGGACACATATATATATATACAGGGTGTCTCACTAGAGGTGTCTCAAATTGATTACGGAAAAACGGCTTAACGTACAAGGATGAAATAAAATTATTTACCGCTAAATCGACCCCAAGGAATAACGTTAACATATTTATAACTTTTTCCCAATACAGAGTGTGCCAAAAACGGAGGGTCAATAATTCGAATTTTGGAATTTTCAAATGTAAACATATGTCATGCTATACATCATTTTAAAGGTATTTGATAGACAAACATTTTGGCGGAACCTTTTCAAAATGGCGGCAATTTTTTTGGAAAAAAATCTATATTTTTTTAATACTCTGTGTTTTATATACCAATGCATTTATCCCTTCTCCGGTTAAATTTTCTTACTCGTTATGAAATTAGCTTTGATTTGATATGCTACAAATAACGGTTTTTTGAAATAATAAAAAATTCCAAAAAAATTTATTTTTGAAAATTTGCAAATGCTCATTTTTCAAAAATTTCAAATAGCAACATATGTCAAGTGGCACATCATTTTATAGGTTTTTTAATTTCTAACAACTTTGTAATTTACACTTACTTCGTATCTCTTTTAGTTTTTGCGTAAATAACAAAAAACCTAATTTTCCTATATCAAATTCATGTATTTTGGGTTTGACGTGGTTTAACACTACTTCATCAAATTGGGCCTTTAATGTTAAACCCAAATAACATGCATTTGATATAGGAAAATTAGGTTTTTTGTTATTTACGCAAAAACTAAAAGAGATACGAAGTAAGTGTAAATTACAAAGTTGTTAGGAATTAAAAAACCTATAAAATGATCTGCCACTTGACATATGTTGCTATTTGAAATTTTTGAAAAATGAGCATTTGCAAATTTTCAAAAATAATCTTTTTGGGATTTTTATAATTTCAAAAAACCGTTACTTGTAGCATATCAAATTAAAGCTAATTTCATAACGAGTAAGAAAATTCAACCGGAGAAGGGATAAATGCATTGGTATAGGAAACACAGAGTATTAAAAAAATATAGATTTTTTCCAAAAAAACTGCCGCCATTTTGAAAAGGAAAAAGATAAGTTATTTCTGTTTTCGCCAAAATGTTTGTCTATCAAATACCTTTAAAATGATGTATAACATGACATATGTTTACATTTGAAAATTCCGAGATTCGAACTAGTGACCCTCAGTTTTTGGCACACCCTGTATTGGGAAAAAGTAAAAAATATGTTAACGTTATTCCTTGGGGTTGATTTAGCGGGAAATAATTTTATTTCATCCTTGTACGTTAAGCCGTTTTTCCGTAATCAATTTGAGACACCTCTCGTGAGACACCCTGTATATATATATATATATATATATATATATATAATTAATACGCTACATGAAACTTTGTCGGTTGAACTCCTCCGCCATTTCTTAACCGATTTTATCCATTGACGTCTCATTGGAAAGAGCGTGTCGCGTAGATTTGCAAACTGGCCTTACATTTTTGAAAAAGTCCCTTAGGCTCTGCCCCAGTGGATTTGAAAGTTCCCATGTTATCCTTATGGAGAACATATTTGTTTACATTTTGATCAGCTGTATAATTTAATTGTTGTTATTTATTTTCCAATTCAACGAAACGCATTGGGTACATTTAAAACCAGATCAGCTTGATTATATGGAACTGTTAGGTACGTATTCTACGAGTTTAGTCTATTAAACTCATCGGAAATTCTGACTTTTATTAGTTTTTAAATAGGTTTTTTGATTTTAAATACTGTAACTACTTTACTTCTTTGCAATTGTTCGATTTCGAGCAACATGTACACTAGTATATATATATATATACATATATATGTATGTATATATATGAATTTGAACGGATGGTGTTTTTGGCCTCTAGGGACCTCAAAACGAAAAAAAATCGGACCCGCGTCCAGGTCTTACCATGAGTACTACGGTAATAGCTTATTCCCTATATGAGAAATTCGCTAAAACAGGTCCGAGACGTAGTAAGTGGTGAAGGAAGTAGTCAAGGCGAGCTGTCCGGAGTGTAGAAACTGTTTATGACGATTAGATTAAGGTATTTACAATCCTAAAATGCTATGGGAAGGGAGGAAAACAGGTCGGCGATGTAGGAAGTGGTGAAGGAAGTAGTCAAGGCGAGCTGTCCGGATTGTAGAAACTGTTTATGACGATTAGATTAACGTATCTAAAATACTAAAATGTTATGGAAAGTGATGAAAACAGGTCCACGATGTAGGAAGTGGCTTAGGACGTAGTAAAGTATAAGCGCAGTGTGAGAACCGACTGTGGCAGTTCTCCGGCAGTAATGTATCTTCAATCCTAAAATACTATGAGAAGGGCAGGAAACAGGCCCCACGACGTAGGAAGTGGTGAAGGAAGTAGTAAAGGCTGGCAGTGCAGAGTGGGGGAACCGTTTGGGTAGTTAGATAAATGTATCTGTAATACTTAAATGCTATGAGAAGGTAAGGCAAAAGGTCTTTGACATAGAAAATGGTGAAGGAAGTCGTAAGTCTATCAGTGCAGAGTGTGGGAACTGTCTTCGGCAATTACGTTAATGTATCTGCAATCTCAAAATTCTATGGGAAGAGAGGGAAACAGGTCCATGACGTAGGGGGTGGTGAATGAATAAGAAGTAAAGGTGAGCAGTGTTGTGTGTGGAAATGGATTGATGTATCTGCGATGCTAAAATGCTATGGGAAGAGACTGTAGACTGTAGGTTAAAATGAATACGAAGCATGAATTGATACATATTTTCGATACATGCAATCATTTACAATCGAAATTTACAACTGAGTTGACAGCAGCTAGTTTTTACTCCATAGAAAAACTAGGTTTACTCCCTAAAGAGTAAAAATGCTACTTTAGACCAGCAACGCATGCATTAAAAACGACTGTTTTTACTGCAGTGTGGCAAAAACAATATAATATGAACCCTTGATGACTCCGCTCAATTTTGTGGATGCCTTTGCGAACGCCACCTAGTTTATTTAGCAATTAATGCAGTGAAATTGATATAAAGGATAGGTGTGACGATAAGTTTTGATGTTAGGACACCAAAGTTAAATTATGTGTACTGTGAATTTTATTGGATATTATCGTTTTATTTTAGGTCGTTTCTATTCAGACCTACTGGAAATTGTGTATAGTAGTTTTATTGTGGTGATACTAATTGCAGGGGTGCTATGGAAGGTGGTATCGTTTTAGGTCTATACACTTCTCAATTGACTTACTCTCTCTACTGTAGGCTACCTACCCACTTATAATCAGTGTGCGTCTGTGCGAATGGGCTGCAAATCTCACTTCAACGCTTTTCACATCGTAAAAATTGCAGAATTGCTGTTTGATTGTAAAATTATCGGATTTAAAATGCATATCGTATAGGCCTGTGATGGAATAAAAACATATTTGGTCACACAACATTTGTTTTCAAGAGGATTTTTCACATTAAAACTGCAAGAAACTTTGTCTTAATACGTGTAAACTAGCTGATCTGAATTGTACACGGGTTTAACTGACTACTGAATTCCCGTACGTAGGGCGGGCTAACACCTCGTCTATAATATTAAAACGTAACAGGGGTTTTTTATTTCACGATTCTGAATTAACCACTCGACGGATTTTCATGATTTTTGTGTTGAAAGAAAGATAATTTTGAGAACTGGGGAATGTCGAAGCCATAATTTTAGTTTAGGGTCCCAGTTATTAAGAAATTAACTTTTAATCATTGTAAAGTCTAGCAGCCGACACTAAGATTCTAAACTAGCTTTTGGTATAATATAATTTGCACAACATAACAGCTGTAAAAATTCAGCGTTTGTAACACAAATTCAGCATTTGGATCAAATTAAAAGACATACTAAGGGTTGACTTATTTATACTATGTGTAATGCTAATCATTGATACGTTCAATCCTTCGATAAGAGGATGACGGATTATTTAATATACAAAGTAAAATACTATAGGATGTTCAAATTATTTTTTTAAGTAATATTTGTAATCTTCAGTTTGTTTTAGTGCAATATAATTTGTTTTAACTAACAATAAAAATGCCCTATAGACCTATGAGGTTATTTAATCTGATTTTGTCATTGATTATAGGAAATAAGTAAGATTAGTAGACCACCGAGATAAGTAACACCATTGATGTGTACGTAAATGTTTGTGTACTTTGCTGTAAGATTGACACAAGTAAAAACAGTTAATATTTTTATGTCGACCCATTGAGAAAAATTGTGTAATATTTGGACTATTTATGTCATCAAATACAACAACTGACTGTGATTTTACATCATTTGGTGTGATTTCACAGTCAGTAAACGTGTGTAATTTCACTTCATCACACAAACTAAATATTTCAATTATTTTTTTATATTTTTCTTGTTCTAAAGATTTAGATATTAAATATAAGTTTGTAAATTTTAATCCTTCCTTTCTTACAATTAAATTGTAAATTACAACCGTCTTCCCACTTCCACTTGGACCACAAATAACACATCGAATATTGGTAGGAAATAGACCCAACTTTTTTGGTATATTTTCCTTAGTATGTACTATTTTAAATTTATGTTTTTGTTGAATAAAAGACATTTTTTATATAATAAAAATGGTAAAAAATGTCAATAAGAAAACATGTAAAAAGGGCAAAGGTTTATTCCTAAAGCCTTAAAGGGGTCGAGGGTTATTGAATACTCTTATAAATAACCTTCCATTCTCACTTCACATACCCTCATATCGGTACTGTGGACCTGGAACGAATATACGTGAGAATCTAGCTAAAAATGTACCTCCAAAAAATAAACTAGACTCTTATTGTAAAGAGCATGACATATTCTACATGAATAATCCTGATACTGCTGCTCGGAACAAAGCAGACATGAGATTAGCAGACTTAGCTTGGACTAGAGTTACAGCCAATGACGCAAATCTTGCTGAAAGAGCAGCTGCTTATGCCGTGACAAATTTGATGAAGGCAAAAGCAAAAATGGGAATGGGATTAAAATTTAATAAAAAAGATGGACAACTACCAGCTGTTAGAGGCCGCAAAAGACGTGCCTCACTTCAGGGGAGTGTACCTAAAAAGCGAGCTAAAAAATCTAACACCAAGAGTAAAAGAGTGCGGAATAGTTAATTTAGATAGCTCATCTGGCACACATTGGACAGCATATCGTAAAAATAAAGATATTGTAATTTATTTTGACCCATTTGGAATCCAACCTCCAAAAGAAGTAATTAAATATTTTGAGGGATATAAAACATTCTATACAACTGATCAAATACAAGATTTAAATAGTTCTATTTGTGGAATTTTATGTTTATCATTCATAAAAAATTTTTGTTTATAAAAATGGATTCATTTACTATAACATTTTCGGGTACACAGCCAGAGCTAAAGTCAGTGTTCTTTCCTCCCATAGAATTAAATGATGATTATGTAATTGGATTAGTAGATTTTCAAAGTTATAATTCTATATTTAATGTTAAAAAACCTCTAAATACTTTAACATATTATAAAGTAGAGAAAAAAACATTACCAAAAGGAGATATCTCAGTTGATGATTTAAACCAGTTATTAGATGGTAAACTTAAAGTTATAATAGATAAAAATGGAGACGCATTAATTAATACTAAATCCAAACTTTTATTCAAAGGGCTTATTCCAAAATTAAATCAACTTAAAGGCAACAAATTAACCATTGGAGAAGGTGATGATGTTTTCTATTATGATCACAATGCTCCAGTTACAATAGAAATTTCTGAAGGAACATATGAGGTGGTTGAGCTTGCAAAGGAAATTCAAAAGCAAATCCCAGACTTTTTCCTTACAGCTAATAATAAAACTATGAAAGCGACATTACTTTCTAGCCATGTGTTTGATTTTACAAAACCATGTTTAGGGTCTGTCTTATTGGGATTTAAAGGTGTTTCTACTCCTGGTGTTCAGTTTGAATCTACAAATAAAATAAACATTAATAATGTAAATGTGATTAGAGTAAAATGTAATATTGCAAACGGGTCCTATTTAAATGGCAACAAATCACACACCATACATAGCTTTTATCCAGAAGCTCCTCCTGGCTACAAAATTATTGAAGTTCCAAGAAATATTATATATTTTCCTGTAAATAAGAGAAGTTTAGATGTTGTCAGTATTACATTTGCCGATCAACACGACAAGGCAATTGACTTTAACGGAGAAGAAACTACAATTACTTGTCATATAAAAAAGATATGAGAATTTATAAGAATTTATCTATAAGTGTACAAAATGCTAGGTTCCTAAAGTCAATAGGACTAAAGTTAAAATTTTCTATTAATAAAAATGGAAGATTTTCTAGACGTTACAGGGAAATCCCAATTCGACGATAGTGTGGTTAAAATTACAAATCACTCCTATGTTCCCCACAACACTTTGGCAATAAATAATTCTGATGAAATTCGAATATGTATTAATAATCAAGATTTGCTAACTCTCCCATGTAGAAGTTATCTGTATATTAAGGGAGAAATTGAAAATCATGCTAAAGGTCATTTTATAAATAATGCATTTGCGTTCTTATTTGATGAAATTAGATACGAAGTTGCAGGTAAAGAAATAGACATTGTAAGAAACCCAGGAATTTCTAGTCTTATGAAAATATTGAGCTCTTACAATAAAACTACTAAATTGTCAAATGTAGCATTTGATTCTGACACGAATTTAAAAGAGTTCCATAAAGGTGGCAAGTTCAGTACTTGTTTGCCATTAGAGTTGTTAATGGGTGTATTCGAGGATTTTAATAAGGTTTTAGTAAATGTCAAACAAGAATTGGTGTTGAAAAGATCCAAAAATGATTTGAATTGTATATTAACAACCACTTGTGCTCCAGCCAGTGGCACTGCTGATACAATTCCCAAAATTACACTTAACTCTATTCAATGGGTCATGCCACATGTGATACCATCAGATGGGGAGAAGTTACAATTACAAAAGATGTTATTGCAAAATAAAAATTTGCAAATTGCATTTAGAAGTTTAGAGTTGCATGAACTTCCATCATATCCCAATACCACAAGACATACATGGTCAGTAAAGACATCTTCAAGTTTGGAGAAGCCTAGGTACATTATATTTGGTTTCCAAACAGCTAGGGATAATAGTGCACGAAAAAGAACTGACGAATTTGATCACTGTAAATTAAAAAATCTCAAAGTATTTCTAAACTCTGAATATTATCCTTATAGTGATTTAAATCTTGACTTTGAAAATGGAGATGTCTCTAAAGCTTATGAGATGTTTATGAGGTTTAGAGAGACTTACTATAATACTATCCCAGATCCTATGATTAGTAGGGCTGAGTTTATGAAGAAATATCCACTAATTATAATAGACTGTTCTAGACAGAATGAAACAGTGAAGGAAGGAATTGTTGATATTAAATTAGAGATTGAAACTGCAGACAATGTGCCAGCAAATACATCTGCATATTGTTTGATAATACATGATAAAGTGTTTGAGTACAATCCTTTGTCAAATGAGATAAATAAAATGTAAATAAAAGATGAAAAACATTCAACAAGAATTGGTTGACTCTTCAAATCAAATACGAGAGAAATATAGATCTTTAAAACGTGGCAAGTTTCTAGAGGCTGAAGAGAGGTTCCAAACATTCCAACCTTTAATAGAGCCATTACAAGAATTAAAAAAAATCACAGCTATTGGCAAAACAGAGAGGCCTCAAATGGAGATACTCCCAATGACTCCATCTAGAATATCAATGATACCAAGATTACAACCATTACAACCATTACAGCAATCCACTCCACAGAAATTAGATTTTGGTCTTTTAGCATCAGACTATTTAGGAAATTACCTCAGTAAAAGTAGTATGACATACACTACATATGGTATTAGACGAGAAGCAAATAAATTTTTTATTGGAAATAAGGAAGTTGATATTGCCAATGATGATGTTACAGTTGCAAATAAAACCTACAAGGGGACAAAAGGCTTGTGGCAGTTGTTAACTTTAAAAGAACCTGAGGATTATACTCAGGTTGATTTGCAAAATTATAAAGAGATTTTGGAAGCCACAAATGGACATTTAAAGAGTTACAAAGATGGTGCACCAATTTCAAGTAATAGACATACTAAATATCTTAATATAATTAAACCTCTTTTTAAATCTGTTGGTGAAGGTTTGAGACAAGTGACTGGTAATAAAATAGACTATATTTATTGGGATGATCCTAATGAGCTTGTAGATAGGTTAAGACTTCTTTGGCTAAGTCGCCAAGCCGGTAACTCAGGAGTGGATAATGAAATAGATTCCATTATTGAGGAATTAAGAGAAAGTGGAATTATTTATTAAATAAAAATATGTTTATAGATAAATTTTATCGTTTATATAATCCATATAATAAGCCTACAGAACCCAGGGCTAGTAATGAACCTACTTTAAATTTACAAGACGATAGTTGGAATTGTTTAAACCGTAAAATTGGTAATGTTAAAGATGGGGAGTTTGTAGATGATGTATCAACTTTGGGTCAGACATTAACTAGAAAAGGTGATGTATTTTTACAAGGTAAAACTAAATATGAGTTTTTAGAATCTAAGAATAAAAATTGGAATGCTAAAAAACAGAAAATTACTAATGTGGAAAAGGGTGAAAGTTTAGATGATGTGCCCACTTTACAACAGACTTTAATACGAACAGATGGTGGTACATTTGTACAAGACAATAAAAATTATGAATTTTTAGAATCAGAGAATGGTGTTTGGAATGCTAAGAAACGGAAAATTACTAATGTAGAAAAGGGTGAAAGTTTAAATGATGTGCCCACTTTACAACAGACTTTAATACGAAAAGAAGATGGTAAATTTGTACAAGACGATAATAATTATGAATTTTTAGAATCAGAGAATGGTGTTTGGAATGCTAAGAAACAGAAACTTAGCAATTTGATAGAAGGTACAGATAGTAAGGATGCTGTGAATGTTTCACAAGTTCCAAAAATGGAAGCAGGCTATTGGGATTTTAATAATAAAAGGTTAGTACGTGTTAAACCTGCCGTTGATGACACTGACTGTGTTACAAAAGAACAGACTATAACTTTTGATAAAAAAGAAAAATGTTGGGATGCCAAAAAACAATATATAAGAAATCTGCCAATGGGGGAATATTTAGATGATATTTGTTTAATGTCACAAGCTATGTATTATGATGGATCAAAATTTGTATATGGAGGAAGAAAATTTAATTTGATGGAATACAATCCTGATTTATTAGTTGCCGACCCCACATCTTTGAGTGGATTTAAGTATATAGATAATAGACCATATATACCAGAAAACTATGTATTTAAAAGAATGGAAGATAATCTATTGATTGGGGCTAATGGTAATATATTTACAGTACAAGGAAAGAGTGATGTTATAAAAAATGAATGAAATTGCATACGAACTTCATAAGCCTGCAAGAAAGAATTTCATTAGAAGGTCTTTTAAAGTATTAGGTATAAACGAAACTGTACAAATAGATTTAATTGATATGCAAAACTATGCTAGAGAGAATTCTGGCAATAAATATATTTTAACTTTAATAGATACATTTTCTAAAAAAGCTTATGCTGCTCCGCTAAAGAATAAGACGGGTTTGGTGGTTACAGAAGCCATTAAAACCATTCTACCAAAGGGGGTTAAAAACATTCAATCTGACAATGGAAAAGAATTTTTTAATCAATATTTTAGCAAACTAATTAAACAATTAAATATTAATCACTATCACACATTTTCTACAACTAAGGCTGCAATTGTGGAGAGGTTTCAGAGAACTTTAAAGAATTGGTTATATAGGGAATTTAGTGCTCAGGGGAGTTATAAATGGTTGGATTTACTTCCAAAGTGAATTCGAAAATATAATAATAAGGTGCATAGATCTATAGGAATGAAGCCTAACCAAGTGAATATTAAGAACAGTAAATATGTGCATGAGAGGTTGACTTCTAAAGTAGTGCAAGTTAAAAAGCCAAGATATAAGGTAGGTGATAGTGTGAGAATTTCCAAGTATAAACATGTTTTTAGTAAAGGATATACCCCGAATTGGACAGGGGAGCTATTTACAATAGCAGAAGTAAAGAATACAAAGCCTGTGACTTATATCTTGAAAGATGAAAATGGTAATATAATCAGGGGAGGCTTCTATACAGAGGAATTGTTAAAGACCAAATATAAAGACATGTATTTGATAGAAAAGGTTATTAGGAGAAAAGGTGATTTATTATATGTCAAATGGCTTGGGTTCCCAAGTAGCCAGAATTCATGGATTTCCACTAAGGATGTCCAAGGGAGCGCGCCATGAGCCGGGAGCACGTGCAAACCTCGCATTGTCAAGTTGATGATTTTGTGAATATATATGAGAATGGATATGGATTTGAAATAGTAATAGAGTTGTACAATGGTATTGAACATTAATATAGGCTTAAGGAAGTAGTCAAGGCGAGCTGTCAGGAGTGTAGAAACTGTTTATGACGATTAGATTAACGTATCTAAAATACTAAAATGCTATGGAAAGTGGTGAAAACAGGTCCACGATGTAGGAAGTGGCTTAGGACGTAGTAAAGTATAAGCATAGTGTGAGAACCGGCTGTGGCAGTTAAATTAATGTATCTTCAATCCTGCTATAAGAAGGGCAGGATACAGGCCCCACGACGTAGGAAGTGGTGAAGGAAGTAGTAAAGGCGAGCTGTTCAGGGTATGGGAACTGTTTATGACGATTTGATTAAGGTATCTACAATCCTAAAATGCTATGTTAAGGGAAGAAAACAGGTCCGCGATGTAGGCAGTGGTGAAGGAAGTAGTCAAGGCGAGCTGTCCGGAGTGTGGAAACTGTTTATGACGATTAGATTAAGCTATCTATTATACTAAAATGCTATGTTAAGGGAAGAAAACAGGTCCGTGATGTAGTAAGTGGTGAAGGAAGTAGTCAAGGCGATCTGTACGGAGTGTGGGAATTGTTTATGACAAATAGATTAAGGTATCTGCAATCCTAAAATGCTATGGGAAGGGAGGAAAACAGGTTCGCGATGTAGAAAGTGGTTAAGGAAGTAGTCAAGGCGAGCTGTTTGGGTATGGGAACTGTTTATGACAAATAGATTAAGGTATCTGCAATCCTAAAATGCTATGGGAAGGGAGGAAAACAGGTTCGCGATGTAGGCAGTGGTGAAGGAAGTAGTCAAGGCGAGCTGTCCGGAGTGTGGAAACTGTTTATGACGATTAGATTAAGCTATCTATTATACTAAAATGCTATGTTAAGGGAAGAAAACAGGTCCGCGATGTAGGAAGTGGTGAAGGAGGTAGTCAATGCGATCTGTACGGAGTGTGGGAACTGTTTATGACAAATAGATTAAGGTATCTGCAATCCTAAAATGCTATAGGAAGGGAGGAATACCCCCGTCGCAGCAAACCTGCAGACTAAGCGAATTCCCATTTGACTGATTGGATTTACACTGAAATGTCTACTTAAAAATATAACATTTATTCTTGATTTAAATAGAATTAGTTTAACAAGTACTTAGGTTTGCTGCATCAGGGAGGGTAAAACTGTTTTTTTTTGTAAAATGTGAATAGTTAGTAAAAAATAAAAACATTTTCCAAATTTGATCAAAATATGTTCACAAACAAGAAAACTACAACAGTTTACTTATTCTCCATAAGAATAACATGAGAATTTTAAATTTACAATTTTTTTTTTTGAATTTTCTCGTAACCATTAGGCGCAAAATAACGCTTCAATATACTAAATTATTTGTTTTTTTAAGCTCTACAAAATAGTTTGGAAAGAAATTGCTAAATTTTATGTTTTTTGGGTCAAAAATTGGAAAAACCTATTTTTACCCCATAAAACCCCCCGTAAACCCCCGTTCCCATGGTCCGATCATGCTGGATCGTGAACTCGTTCGAATAAACGTACGTTTACACGTTTGTACCAAATTTCATCAAAATCGGATCATTTTTGCTCGAGTTATCGTGCTGACGGACACATATATATATATACAGGGTGTCTCACTAGAGGTGTCTCAAATTGATTACGGAAAAACGGCTTAACGTACAAGGATGAAATAAAATTATTTACCGCTAAATCGACCCCAAGGAATAACGTTAACATATTTATAACTTTTTCCCAATACAGAGTGTGCCAAAAACGGAGGGTCAATAATTCGAATTTTGGAATTTTCAAATGTAAACATATGTCATGCTATACATCATTTTAAAGGTATTTGATAGACAAACATTTTGGCGGAACCTTTTCAAAATGGCGGCAATTTTTTTGGAAAAAAATCTATATTTTTTTAATACTCTGTGTTTTATATACCAATGCATTTATCCCTTCTCCGGTTAAATTTTCTTACTCGTTATGAAATTAGCTTTGATTTGATATGCTACAAATAACGGTTTTTTGAAATAATAAAAAATTCCAAAAAAATTTATTTTTGAAAATTTGCAAATGCTCATTTTTCAAAAATTTCAAATAGCAACATATGTCAAGTGGCACATCATTTTATAGGTTTTTTAATTTCTAACAACTTTGTAATTTACACTTACTTCGTATCTCTTTTAGTTTTTGCGTAAATAACAAAAAACCTAATTTTCCTATATCAAATTCATGTATTTTGGGTTTGACGTGGTTTAACACTACTTCATCAAATTGGGCCTTTAATGTTAAACCCAAATAACATGCATTTGATATAGGAAAATTAGGTTTTTTGTTATTTACGCAAAAACTAAAAGAGATACGAAGTAAGTGTAAATTACAAAGTTGTTAGGAATTAAAAAACCTATAAAATGATCTGCCACTTGACATATGTTGCTATTTGAAATTTTTGAAAAATGAGCATTTGCAAATTTTCAAAAATAATCTTTTTGGGATTTTTATAATTTCAAAAAACCGTTACTTGTAGCATATCAAATTAAAGCTAATTTCATAACGAGTAAGAAAATTCAACCGGAGAAGGGATAAATGCATTGGTATAGGAAACACAGAGTATTAAAAAAATATAGATTTTTTCCAAAAAAACTGCCGCCATTTTGAAAAGGAAAAAGATAAGTTATTTCTGTTTTCGCCAAAATGTTTGTCTATCAAATACCTTTAAAATGATGTATAACATGACATATGTTTACATTTGAAAATTCCGAGATTCGAACTAGTGACCCTCAGTTTTTGGCACACCCTGTATTGGGAAAAAGTAAAAAATATGTTAACGTTATTCCTTGGGGTTGATTTAGCGGGAAATAATTTTATTTCATCCTTGTACGTTAAGCCGTTTTTCCGTAATCAATTTGAGACACCTCTCGTGAGACACCCTGTATATATATATATATATATATATATATATATAATTAATACGCTACATGAAACTTTGTCGGTTGAACTCCTCCGCCATTTCTTAACCGATTTTATCCATTGACGTCTCATTGGAAAGAGCGTGTCGCGTAGATTTGCAAACTGGCCTTACATTTTTGAAAAAGTCCCTTAGGCTCTGCCCCAGTGGATTTGAAAGTTCCCATGTTATCCTTATGGAGAACATATTTGTTTACATTTTGATCAGCTGTATAATTTAATTGTTGTTATTTATTTTCCAATTCAACGAAACGCATTGGGTACATTTAAAACCAGATCAGCTTGATTATATGGAACTGTTAGGTACGTATTCTACGAGTTTAGTCTATTAAACTCATCGGAAATTCTGACTTTTATTAGTTTTTAAATAGGTTTTTTGATTTTAAATACTGTAACTACTTTACTTCTTTGCAATTGTTCGATTTCGAGCAACATGTACACTAGTATATATATATATATACATATATATGTATGTATATATATGAATTTGAACGGATGGTGTTTTTGGCCTCTAGGGACCTCAAAACGAAAAAAAATCGGACCCGCGTCCAGGTCTTACCATGAGTACTACGGTAATAGCTTATTCCCTATATGAGAAATTCGCTAAAACAGGTCCGAGACGTAGTAAGTGGTGAAGGAAGTAGTCAAGGCGAGCTGTCCGGAGTGTAGAAACTGTTTATGACGATTAGATTAAGGTATTTACAATCCTAAAATGCTATGGGAAGGGAGGAAAACAGGTCGGCGATGTAGGAAGTGGTGAAGGAAGTAGTCAAGGCGAGCTGTCCGGATTGTAGAAACTGTTTATGACGATTAGATTAACGTATCTAAAATACTAAAATGTTATGGAAAGTGATGAAAACAGGTCCACGATGTAGGAAGTGGCTTAGGACGTAGTAAAGTATAAGCGCAGTGTGAGAACCGACTGTGGCAGTTCTCCGGCAGTAATGTATCTTCAATCCTAAAATACTATGAGAAGGGCAGGAAACAGGCCCCACGACGTAGGAAGTGGTGAAGGAAGTAGTAAAGGCTGGCAGTGCAGAGTGGGGGAACCGTTTGGGTAGTTAGATAAATGTATCTGTAATACTTAAATGCTATGAGAAGGTAAGGCAAAAGGTCTTTGACATAGAAAATGGTGAAGGAAGTCGTAAGTCTATCAGTGCAGAGTGTGGGAACTGTCTTCGGCAATTACGTTAATGTATCTGCAATCTCAAAATTCTATGGGAAGAGAGGGAAACAGGTCCATGACGTAGGGGGTGGTGAATGAATAAGAAGTAAAGGTGAGCAGTGTTGTGTGTGGAAATGGATTGATGTATCTGCGATGCTAAAATGCTATGGGAAGAGACTGTAGACTGTAGGTTAAAATGAATACGAAGCATGAATTGATACATATTTTCGATACATGCAATCATTTACAATCGAAATTTACAACTGAGTTGACAGCAGCTAGTTTTTACTCCATAGAAAAACTAGGTTTACTCCCTAAAGAGTAAAAATGCTACTTTAGACCAGCAACGCATGCATTAAAAACGACTGTTTTTACTGCAGTGTGGCAAAAACAATATAATATGAACCCTTGATGACTCCGCTCAATTTTGTGGATGCCTTTGCGAACGCCACCTAGTTTATTTAGCAATTAATGCAGTGAAATTGATATAAAGGATAGGTGTGACGATAAGTTTTGATGTTAGGACACCAAAGTTAAATTATGTGTACTGTGAATTTTATTGGATATTATCGTTTTATTTTAGGTCGTTTCTATTCAGACCTACTGGAAATTGTGTATAGTAGTTTTATTGTGGTGATACTAATTGCAGGTATGCTATGGAAGGTGGTATCGTTTTAGGTCTATACACTTCTCAATTGACTTACTCTCTCTACTGTAGGCTACCTACCCACTTATAATCAGTGTGCGTCTGTGCGAATGGGCTGCAAATCTCACTTCAACGCTTTTCACATCGTAAAAATTGCAGAATTGCTGTTTGATTGTAAAATTATCGGATTTAAAATGCATATCGTATAGGCCTGTGATGGAATAAAAACATATTTGGTCACACAACATTTGTTTTCAAGAGGATTTTTCACATTAAAACTGCAAGAAACTTTGTCTTAATACGTGTAAACTAGCTGATCTGAATTGTACACGGGTTTAACTGACTACTGAATTCCCGTACGTAGGGCGGGCTAACACCTCGTCTATAATATTAAAACGTAACAGGGGTTTTTTATTTCACGATTCTGAATTAACCACTCGACGGATTTTCATGATTTTTGTGTTGAAAGAAAGATAATTTTGAGAACTGGGGAATGTCGAAGCCATAATTTTAGTTTAGGGTCCCAGTTATTAAGAAATTAACTTTTAATCATTGTAAAGTCTAGCAGCCGACACTAAGATTCTAAACTAGCTTTTGGTATAATATAATTTGCACAACATAACAGCTGTAAAAATTCAGCGTTTGTAACACAAATTCAGCATTTGGATCAAATTAAAAGACATACTAAGGGTTGACTTATTTATACTATGTGTAATGCTAATCATTGATACGTTCAATCCTTCGATAAGAGGATGACGGATTATTTAATATACAAAGTAAAATACTATAGGATGTTCAAATTATTTTTTTAAGTAATATTTGTAATCTTCAGTTTGTTTTAGTGCAATATAATTTGTTTTAACTAACAATAAAAATGCCCTATAGACCTATGAGGTTATTTAATCTGATTTTGTCATTGATTATAGGAAATAAGTAAGATTAGTAGACCACCGAGATAAGTAACACCATTGATGTGTACAAGTCGAGGCTCTGTACACGAGTTAAAAAAAAGATATGCGAATTATTTTACTGCTCAACCTTTTTGGAAAGGGTAGGAAAATCACAATTGTTACATGTTTTAATTCATCTTGGCAGCTTTTTGTTTACAATCAATGTTTTTGAATGCTTGAACTTTGAGTGGTTTAGGCCCGGAAATATTGATGTCATAAAGATGGAGATGAAGAATCCTCATGAATACGATTTTGAATTACCACCACAACCTCAGACGGGTGTTATCCAAAGATATACAGATGAATGACATAGATTGAACACAATGTCATCATTGACCTAGGATACTGCAATTAGACTAACCATCCTTTTATGAAATCTAAAAAGTTGTTTGGCGTGTGTTTATTTGTGGTTACGTTTGGAGGCGCTGAATATTTTATAGATTAAATAAATGAATATGGGGAATTACGATGTACATTGATTCAATGAGGGTGGTTTAATTATCAAGGATATTAGAACTGATAACGGAATGGATAATAAACATGTAGACAATTAATTACGTCACTAGCTTTACTAGCGTTTTTACTTTTTAAATTCCTTCAACATGTGACCAGTTCTTTTGTTCAAATGAATATTATTTTATTTTTGACTCAGCTGTTTACAAAACAAACTACAGTAATATATTGTTGTGTTTACTTTTCTTTGTTTACACTTATTTATTCAGCAACTAGCTGTAACCCGCGGGCTTTGCCCAGTTTAACTTCTTAATTTTCAAGATTATCTCGTTCGCATGGCTCAATCACGTCCTGGTTGAAGTTTGTTCGCTACGCTCACTCACCTTTTGGTTGCAAATTAGCTGTTGTCATAAATGTAAAAGAAATAACATTTCTTCATCCTGTTGGTAATCCTTGTAACTTTAATGCTATTGAACATCATAGAACAGAACCTACTTGTTTAATTGAAACAGCTGTTAAGATTCAATAATTCCATTTCTCATAAGGTTAACATGGGAAACTCCAGAGCCACTGGGGCGGAGCCCGAAAGGATTTTTGAAATAAGAATATGCCTATATGTTAATCGGGAATGTGAGCTATCATCATGCCAAATTTCAGCCCAATCCGACCAGTATTTTTCGCGTTCACTTGTGACAAACATCCAAACTTTCTCATTTATAATATTAGTAGGATTGATGCAGTGAAATTGACATAAAGGATGTGTGTGGACGATTCGTTTAATGATGTCAGGACATCAACGTTATAACTATGTGTACTGTGAATTTTATTGGACGTTTTCGTTTTATTTTAGGGAGTATCAATTCAGACCTACTGGAAATTGTGTATAGAATGAGTAATTGTATTGTGGTGATATTGATTATGGAAGAGGCAGGTATGCGATGGAAGGTGATATCATTGACTAGGCCTATACACTTCTCAATTGATAATTATTACTCTTTCTACTGTAGGCTGCAATAAAATTTGTCTTTATACGTGTAAACTAGCTGTTCTGAATTATAGGCCTACACAGTTTTAACTGACTACTCCCGTACGTAGGACGGGCTAACACCTCGTTGTTATTAAAATCAATTATATATTTTTTGTCGATAGTACAGTATATAAACTAATGATGATACTTGATGGAAAATCTGTGCGTGTATCTTTAATTTAACACAACAATTATGAAAATCGGCTGGGTAGAAGAGCCAAACGAACTCGGATAAGAAAACCCAAATTTAACTCCCATAAGAAATGTGCAGGGAAAAGTGGCTTTTGTGCATAACTCGTAATATACTTAACATAAATGAATGCAGATGCTTAATGGCAAATCTGTGCATGCATTCCTTTAATTTAATACAAAAACTATGAAAATCGGTCGGGTAGAAGAGCTGATCTGCCTCGGAAAAGAAAACCCACTCTTTTTAGCGAATTTCCCATATAGGGAATAAGCTATTACCGTAGTACTCATGGTAAGACCTGGACCCGGGGCCGATTTACTTTTTCGTTTTGAGAAAACACCATTCGTTAAAATTCATATATATAAATATATACATATCTATAGCCTATATATATATATATATATATATATATATATATATATATATATATATATATATATAGGCAGTGACAGTTCTCTTTGCATATCATAGTTTTTTGTTGCTGCTTAGCTCAAATTAACTGATTCCATAAATGCAAAAAGGTAATAGTGCTGCAACCTGTTGGTAAACCTTATAACGTTTGCTTTTGCATACCATAGAACCAACTTTTTATGTTGAAACAGCTTACTAAATTCTTTTATTCCCTTTAAATTTGAATACTCATAAGGTTAACATGGGGAACCACAGAGCCACTGGGGCGGATCCCGAAAGGATTTTTGAGATAAGAATATGCCTATATGTTAATAAGGAATGTTAGCTATAATCATGCCAAATTTCAGCCCAATCCGTCCAGTAGTCAATGCGTGATTGAACTTCAAACAAACAAACAAACATACAAACAATCACACAAACTTTCACATTTATATTATTAGTAAGATTGTTTTAATAAAGGGTTCTATTATAAATATTAAAGAAATCATACTTACTTAGTACACTGAAATGATTTTTTTATTTTAATACATAATAATAAAAAATCATTTCAGGGTACTAAGTTAGTATGCTTTCTTTAATATATATATATATTTATTTATATATGTGTCCGTTAGCGCGATAACTTAAGCAAAATTTATCTGATTTTGATGAAATTTGGTATAATGTGTAAACCTACGTTTATTTGAATGAGTTCGCGAACCAGCATGATCCGACAATGGGAACAGGGGTTTATGGGGTAAAAATTGGGTTTTCCCATTTTTGATCCAAAAAACATAAAATTTAATTACTTCTTTCCAAACCATTTTGTAGATCTTAAAAAAACAAATAATTTATTATATTGAAGCGCTATTATGCGCCTAATGGCTACGGAGAGAAAAAAATAAATTTAAAATTCTCATATTATTCTTATGAAAAATGTTAAACAGTTGTAGTTTGCTTGTTTATGAGCATATTTTGATCCAATTTGGAAAATGCATTCATTTCATAATCTAAACTGTTTAACAATTTGACTATATTAAAAAAAAAAACACCTTTTTACCCTCCCTGCTGCAGCAAACATACTCATTATACTAATGCTATTTAAATAGGGAACAAATGCGATATTTTTAAGGAGACATTTTAATGTAAATCCAATCAGGCAAATGGAAATTCGCTTAGTCTGCAGGTTTGCTGCGGCGGAGGTATTTAATATATAGATTTTTAATCTAAATTGAAGGTTTATTATAAATTAAAATCTACTATAGTATGATTAGTATAGTTTTAATATAATTTATATAATAAAAAGCATAACAGTGCAAACCAATACACAAAAGTTCTAAATTTGTTTTGTGTCTTTGACAGAGCGTATTATAAACAGGATTCTTTTAAGTCCAAGGAGAAATTAAGTATTTTATAGTTCTAGGCTAGGAAACTTGTCGAGGCCTTTTATATCTGAGAGTAGTTTAGTTATTTTCTTAAGTTCGCGATACCTTGTACCACGGTCTTCATAGTTCCTCATAGTTTTGTAGCCTATTTCCTATTTTTTATTTACTATCTGTAACCTTTCTGATCTTTTGAGTCCTGTATTTTTATTTAATAGCCCTCAACCACTCATACATAGTTTCTTTACAGTAGTTAAAAGTTAACTCATGTGTCATTCTAAAACGTACAGTAATAATAATTGTTGTAGCCTAGTTAGGGTACATGTTATTTATAATGTGTTTCCAAAAATGTACAGTATTTTACTACAAATTTGCAGTTATAACAGCATCTTTAACTTGAAGAAGTGAAAACTCTTTCCAATATTCAAAACTAATAAAGTAAGTTGCTTTCACTAAAAGTGAATCAAAATATGCAATACTGTTTCAGGGGCTCCAGACTAAATGTCGTATCATGCAAACTCTTTTATCGCCCACGGTTAACACTCGTAAGTATTTATACAAATCAATTTGTATCCATAGATTAAAAATTAAAATATATTTAAAAATTTGAATTTAATGTTCAAGTGTTTTTTCATTTGCAACTCCTTGCATACGTCCTTTCTTGCCAGATTGAGTTGCCAACAAGATTATTTGAAATAATCTTATTTCGCCACTGTGAAACGATTCGTGTGATTTTGTACAAATTAAACAAGTAAACAAATTAAGAACAACCAAGTTATTTTTACTATCTGGCTTATGTTATGATATCAATAAACCACATTGTCTCTAACGAATTGTAAAGGGTATTATTTTTAGTGAGTTTCCCTATAAGGAAGCAGCTATTACTGTGTGTCGCATAGTAAGACCTAGGCTCAGGACCGATTAATTTTTTCATTTTGGTGCCCGCACAGGTGAAGAATGCAATTCGTTTAAAGATGCAACTAAGAGCAAGATGTATTTCTATCTCAGTCCTAGAAGTTCACAATTCCATACGTTGTTTTTGTGAGGGTAAGACACTAAGCTCATTTCCACTCACTAATTAATGTAAATTCAAACTGTAACTGACTTCATGTTTTCACAGGAAAACTTGAATAGATGAGAAACGCTTTCAGATATGCCACAATTGCTGTCTCCATTTAACTGCACGCCTCATTTACTTCCACTTGTGACGCGGGCGCTGGGTAAGCATTGAAAAATACCTTTATATTAGATACAAATACGTGTCCATTAAAAACAACTAATTGGATATACAACCACATGGATGGAAAATGTAATATTAAAATTAAGTACTTATGACCTTGAACAAGTTGTTGATTATAGCCGGGGCACATCATCTATATATATATATATTAATTTATAAAGTGTTTTTTTGTCGGTACGCCATAACATTCTTAATTATTCACTAATTTATATGAATGAGGTGTCATTTTAAAGCTTTTTTATCCACGACACCGAAAAAATATTCAAATCACTCATTGTTTACCTTTAAGTAAACCTTTAATAAACGATCTATACCATTCTGCAAGTAAAGTGGACTTGAAATGTTTATTTACGTTATTCCATCAGCTGAAACCTGTGAATTAAATTTCAAAAAAATACCAAATATTATCCTCTAATATCCTAGTGATTTGTTCTTACTTCATCCATGATAACCATAATACTTAGTCTGTGCTTTCTACGATAAATAACCCCGGAGATGGAATCACATTATTCACTTTAAAGAAATCTAAACAAGAACAACTCAAA
This sequence comes from Macrosteles quadrilineatus, assembly GCF_028750875.1. NCBI lineage: Eukaryota > Metazoa > Arthropoda > Insecta > Hemiptera > Cicadellidae > Macrosteles > Macrosteles quadrilineatus. Next base: position 34,074,444 of record NW_026542594.1, on the reverse strand, counting down.
GTAAGTACCAAAAATGGATTCTTTAGGTTTTATATTTATTATTTGCAACATAGCATTCATTAGGATATACCTACCAACCATTCTATGAATATTTAAGAACTCTTTCAAATATTACATCCTATCTTTTCTTTATTAAAGGTTTCAAAGAATGATTTTGATTATGTCGTGTCGAATTAATTGCCGGCAGGAAACTGTTTGTATCAGTTTTTAATCGGTTCATTTTAACGACTTGGTAACTCTCTGTTACAGGGTGTATTATGTCGTGACGAGGTCGGACGCAGAGCCTACGTGCTGGGGCTGGCTGGATATCAGTATCGCTGTTGTATTTGTCACTTTGTATTTCGCTTCTGTTGCAGGCTGAAATGTGTCGGCACGAGGATGGACGCAGAGCCTACGCATAGAACTATAAACAGCCTACACAGAACTATTATGACAAAACTAGCAATTAATTCAATATGGGCTAGTTTCATAAGGGGCAGTAAGATTCCGCTAAGCTCAAAAATAGTTTGTTATAACGCAGTTTTAAGATCGATTTTATGTTATGGAGCACAAGTGTGGGGCTTTTTGGAATCCAAAACAATAGAGAACGCACAAAACTTTTTTCTTAAAAAATTATTCCGTCTACCTAGAAACACTCCCAATTATGTGTTATATTTAGAGACAGGTTTCGAGAAATTGCATATTTATACATTGGCGCTACATATCAAGACAATATTAAAAGTTTTATTACTCCCAGAAAATAGACTCCCACATATTCTTGCCAAACAAATTATTTCAAAAAATATTTACTGGTGCAAGCAATTAAAATCGATTGGGTGCAAAAGAGGAATGACGATAGATTTTAATATTGATGATTTAGACTCACTCCAGTCACAGCTGTTTGGTCTGGTAGAGGTAGAGCGGCGCGCATGGAAGGGGAGGGGGAGGGGAGAGCGATAACGTCTTTGTACCACCAACAATATCTCTCTCTTGACCTTGAGCTCGGTGACAGACCCTTGCTCACTGATAACTTGGACATTTCCCTTATATCCTGGATTATTAAGGCCAGAGCAGGGCTACTGTCATTAAATTATCAACCTTGGTTAGAGAATAAAAATTACATTTGCTCTCTATGCAATAATAGGCAAATTGAATCAGTGTTTCATTACGTAGCACAGGGGCGGACTGGGTACTCTATTAGGGCGTAAACCTTGACCAGCCCGAAGGCGCCAACCGGGGGGTCTGGGGGGTATGGAATACCCCCCTGTACAGAGGGGGGTCCGGGGGCCCTCCCCCGGGACATTTTTTAAAAATTATACCTGTAAACTCGCATTTTTAGGCAATCTAGAGGCATTAACAGTGGAAAATCAGAAATCTGATAACTGACACTATTGGTTAATGTTTAGTTTACAAAATTTTGACTATTTACCCACACGACTTGGTGCTATTCTGACAGTAAATATCCTAACAAAAATAAAAATACAAATGATTTTCTTAGGTTCTTTCGTATTATATTTGTGTATTTTCTTTGTTTTCCCTTGCATGGCTTGGCTGCATGCATACAATATAAATCATTTGCTTCCTGTTTACAGCATGAACTTGCAACTGTTGTATTTTTTGGCACTGTAAATAACAGAAGTTATATATTTTAGATTTCTATGAAATTATTTTAACACGAACAATATGCTTTCACTGTGAACAAAACCAATTTATTGACTTAAACTTTTTAGCATTACATTAAGTCAAGACTGTAACCCTAAAGTAGGCCTACCTAACCTATTTCTACAAACGAAATAGCCTAGAGAGAACTAAGAAGGTATTTTAGGCTGGCTATCTGTAAGTAAAATAGGAAAGTTGACAAAATTAGTGCCATAGTGCATATTGAAATAGTTAATTAATAGGCTGTAGCCACATATTAAAATACTGTTTACTGTTTAACCTTTACTGTGTAATGGTTAAGTTAACAAATAAATACACTGTCACTAAATCTATTTAAATTTTGTAAAAGTAGTGATTCTACAATACTGCTTTCGTTCATGTTTCCTGTGTAGGTAAAGAATATAAAAATAAATTGAAGCTTTCGACACAGAGACACAAATCAGACACTCACTAAAGAGAGTCACATTTTAATTGGCACTGGCAGCTCACACTCTTTATTTATTTATTACATGCACGGCAAACGCCATTTTACAAGAGAGTTGAGTTAATATTGATAAAATTAAATGTGACTTAAAGTGAAATAGTTATAGTGTGAGCAATAATTAAATATTATAACAAATATGAATAATATTAAATTATCTTCACTAGTTGTTTACCACAGACGACATCGTGACACCGACCGATGTCGGATGTAGTCGCAGTCACGAATACTAGAAAAATACCGGTATGGATCACAAACATAAACAAATGACCAAATGACGTTGTTGGCCCGAATCCTATACTGAGCATTGAACATATGATTTGGCAGTTCCATTTAAGCAATGTTTATTTTCGGGCAAAAAACGTAATTTGTTTATGTTTATGATCCATACCGGCTTTTTTCTAGTACTCGTGGTCGCAGTGCAGTTTTTTTCGGGATCGGCGTAAAATGACGCGGGAAGAGGACAGCTGTTTGCTCAGACCACAGAGTAAAGTGCCTTCCACTCGGAGTATGCCTACACGTACGAGAGAGAAGAGCTGCTTTGCTCTCGCTTGTCGACAGTGTCTATTCAGGTCTCACACCCGACTTTATGTTTTGCTATTCACTGCTGAAACTTTTACTCTAAGTTTTTCCTCTTGCTTTCTAAAAAATACATCTCGTCTCATTTTTTTTAAATTTTTATGAATTTTTCCTTTAACGAGGGCGCAAATATTGGAATGTTGAGAAGGCGCATCGGCCCTCCGGCCGGTGGGCCGGCGGGCCAGTCCGCCCCTGACGTAGCAGTATGCCCAATTCTAAAGAATATCAGATATTTTTGGCTAAAAGCACATTCTTTGAGTGAAGACGAATTCTTTGATTATTGAAATGGAAGGGATTGGCGGGCTTTGGGTGGTTTTTTAAGAGATGCTTGGAGTGTAAGATGGGATCTAATACAGGAGTTTAACTTTTAGACAACTGAAAAAAGCAAGTTATCTCAAAAATTATTTTTTCCTTGTTTGTGACTTATACTTTTTGCTCTGTTTATAGATAGATCTTAAAAAAAAAATGTATTTTATGTTAAGTTTATTATTTTATTTTCAGTCTTTTGTCAAGGAGTTACTTTCGGTTATTTATTTAAAACAAAAATTAATGTGTCAACCAAACAGACGGTTTAGTAACCATTGTTTTTGTGTGCACATAAGTATGTATCATTGTGTAATGTTCCAAATTGTACAATAAAGCACATTTCATTTTATTTCATTTCAAACAGCCTACGTCGTAGTGCTGGCTGGATGTCAGTATCGCTGTAGTATTTGTGACTTGAAATTTCGTCTCTGTTGCAGGCTGAGATGTGTCGTGACGAGGATGGATGCAGAGCCTACGTCCTGGAGCTGGCTGGATATCATTATAGCTGTAGTTGTGGAGTGTTTGTGAATAAAAATGAAATATTACGAGAGAAAAAAAATAAGTCATGTTTTCAAGAAGAACAGAAATCAAATAATATTTATTTATACAGTTTGAATCATTTTTTAAACATCAGCTGTTCTAAGTAAAGGCTAAAGAAAATTATTAGGTGATAGAACTTAACATACTCCCGGCCTTGAAGTGTCCTCACTTCAACAGTTAGTTTAGAACAAAACACATTAGGCCTACTTAACACAAAAGTTTGTTGTAGGCCGGCTATAGCACCTGTTTGCATTTTTCTACTTCTCTTTTCAACCTATACCATCTTTGCTGGGAAACACCTTAAAAACAGTTGCTGGAGACCACCGAAGTCCTAACTCTTTGAAATGTTGAGCATCAGAGTTTTGAAGGAACTTTGGTGTTTTATGATGAGATTGAGTAACAGAAGTGAGCAAGTCTTGACAGTTCATAACACATTTCTTCAATTCAAAGCACTCTTGTTTCAATAATTCAACAAGTTGAGATTGGAGGATGAGCGTTTCCTCTGTAGTTTGTGATGAAGAGTAGCTATTGGTCAGAGCTCCATCGGAAGATACAACCACTTGACTGGATTGCTTGACTGTCTTTACTGTAGTGGTTGCACTGTGGGTTGGGTTAACGGCAGCACTGTCTATCGTTTGGATAGCATCCCGGCCAGTAGGATGGGTGACAGTTTTATCAGTAGGGTTTATAACAGCACGGTCACTTGGTATGACAGCAAAGTTGGTAGGATGGATAGTAGCACTGTCACTTGTCAATGTAGTTGAGCTAACTGTTGTGTCTGTATTCATGGGTTGAGGTTTTGTCACTGTCACTGTGGTATTTCTAATTTTCGAGTTTGCGAACTTAGGCATAGTGTTTGCCACCAACCTCGTGATGAGTTTTGTTTCAGGTTGTATAAGCTGGATGCATTTTGTTTGAAACTCAATTGATGGGTTTGGTTTGGTTACATTCGTTGCAGTTGTTCTCGGAGGTTGAGCTGGACTTGATGAGTTTGAGTTGGTTACATTCATTGCAGTTGTTCTCGGAGGTTGAGCTGGACTTGATGAGTTCGGGTTGATTACATGCACTGCAGTAGTTTTATGAGGTTGAGCTGAACTGCAATTAACCTTGGCCAAATAAGGGTTAGAACCAATTTTTGAAAGCAGCACTTTAATGTAGCTGGTGATGTGGATGAATAGTTCACTGATTTGGTCTTCATCTTCAACTAAAGTTTCAATGTTCAAATCATCTTCACTTGATGTACTTACAATTCGATAAAAATAAGAATCAAAGTCTTCTTTCTTCTTCTGGGTTTCTTGCATGAGAGTCTTTAAGGCTTCGTGTTGCACAACTGTTAATGTTTCTTCTTGTTCAACATGTTGATCTACGATGTTTCTTATTTCGTTGAGACGAGTTTTAATAAAAGATGTGAGTCGTGTATAAGTTTCAATTTTAAAATCACTATTTGGAGATGCCATTGTACAAAGATGATGAGATAAATGTAAAACATTCACAAAGTATAAATGAGAGAGTTAACAGTTTCAATATGGAAATAAGAGATCAGTTAGATAAGAGTTCAAAGGCACAGAAAACAATGGGTAAAATGAGGAAATATTGATGTAAGAAGAGTTTAGTGGATGTGTGTAATATTCCAAATCGCTTAAGTAATATCCGGCTCGAAGGACCATTAAATAATGTGGAGTGTTTGTGAATAAAAATGAAATATTACGAGAGAAAAAAAATAAGTCATGTTTTCAAGAAGAACAGAAATCAAATAATATTTATTTATACAGTTTGAATCATTTTTTAAACATCAGCTGTTCTAAGTAAAGGCTAAAGAAAATTATTAGGTGAAAGAACTGAACAGTAGTATTTGTCACTTGGTATTTCGCCTGTGTTGCAGGCTGCGATGTGTCGTGACGAGGATGGACGCAGAGCCTACGTCTTAGGGCTGGCTGGATATTATTATCGCTGTGGTATTTGTCACTTGGTATTTCGCCTCTTTTGCAGGCTGAGATGTCTCGTGACGAGGATAGTCGCAGAGCCTACGTCCTGGGGCTGGCAGGATATCATTATCGCTGTAGTATTTGTCACTTGGTATTTCGCCTCTTTTGCAGGCTGAGATGTGTCGTGACGAGGAAAGACGCAGAGCCTACGTCCTGGGGCTGGCTGGATATCATTACCGCTGTAGTATTTGTCACTTGGTATTTCGCCTCTTATGCAGGCTGAGATGTGTCGTGACGAGGATAGTCGCAGAGCCTACGTCCTGGGGCTGGCTTGATATTGTATCACTGTAGTATTAGTCACATGGTATATCTTCTCTGTTGCAGGCTGCGATGTGTCGTGACGAGGATGGACGCAGAGCCTACGTCCTGGGGCTGGCTTGATATCAGTATCACTGTAGTATTAGTCACATGGTATATCTTCTCTGTAGCAGGCTGAGATGTGTCGTGACGAGGATGGATGCAGAGCCTACGTCCTGGGGCTGGCTTGATATCAGTATCACTGTAGTATTAGTCACATGGTATATCTTCTCTGTTGCAGGCTGCGATGTGTCGTGACGAGGATGGACGCAGAGCCTACGTCCTGGGGCTGGCTTGATATCAGTATCACTGTAGTATTAGTCACATGGTATATCTTCTCTGTTGCAGGCTGAGATGTGTCGTGACGAGGATGGACGCAGAGCCTACGTCCTGGGGCTGGCTTGATATCAGTATCATTGTAGTATTAGTCACATGGTATATCTTCTCTGTTGCAGGCTGCGATGTGTCGTGACGAGGATGGACGCAGAGCCTACGTCCTGGGGCTGGCTGGATATCATTATAGCTGTAGTATTTGTCACTTGGTATTTCGCCTGTGTTGCAGGCTGCGATGTGTCGGCACGAGGATGGACGCAGAGCCTACGCATAGAACTATAAACAGCCTACGTCGTGGTGCTGGCTGGATGTCAGTATCGCTGTAGTATTTATGACTTGGTATTTTGTCTCTGTTGCAGGCTGAGATGTGTCGTGATGAGGATGGATGCAGAGCCTACGTCCTGGAGCTGGCTGGATATCATTATAGCTGTAGTATTTGTCACTTGGTATTTCGCCTGTGTTGCAGGCTGCGATGTGTCGTGGCGAGGATGGACGCAGAGCCTACGTCTTAGGGCTGGCTGGATATTATTATCGCTGTGGTATTTGTCACTTGGTATTTCGCCTCTTTTTCAGGCTGAGATGTCTCGTGACGAGGATAGTCGCAGAGCATACGTCCTGGGGCTGGCAGGATATCATTATCGCTGTAGTATTTGTCACTTGGTATTTCGCCTCTTTTGCAGGCTGAGATGTGTCGTGACGAGGATAGTCGCAGAGCCTACGTCCTGGGGCTGGCTGGATATCATTACCGCTGTAGTATTTGTCACTTGGTATTTCGCCTCTTATGCAGGCTGAGATGTGTCGTGACGAGGATAGACGCAGAGCTTACGTCCTGGGGCTGGCTTGATATCAGTATCACTGTAGTATTAGTCACATGGTATATCTTCTCTGTTGCAAACTGCGATGTGTCGTGACGAGGATGGACGCAGAGCCTACGTCCTGGGGCTGGCTTGATATCAGTATCACTGTAGTATTAGTCACATGGTATATCTTCTCTGTTGCAGGCTGAGATGTGTCGTGACGAGGATGGATGCAGAGCCTACGTCCTGGAGCTGGCTGGATATCATTATAGCTGTAGTATTTGTCACTTGGTATTTCGCCTGTGTTGCAGGCTGCGATGTGACGTGACGAGGATGGACGCAGAGTCTACGTCCTGGGACTGGGAGAATATTATTATCGCTGTAGTATTTGTGACTTGGTATTTCGTCTCTGTTGCAGGCTGCGATGTATCGTGACGAGGATGGACGCAGAGCCTACGTCCTGGGACAGGGAGAATATTATTATCGCTGTAGTATTTATGACTTGGTATTTCGTCTCTGTTGCAGGCTGCGATGTATCGTGACGAGGATGGACGCAGAGCCTACGTCCTGGGGCTGGGAGAATATTATTATCGCTGTAGTATTTGTGACTTGGTATTTCGTCTCTGTTGCAGGCTGCGATGTGTCGTGACGAGTGTGTACGCAGAGCCTACGTTGTAGGGTTGGCTGGATAGCAGTATCAATGTAGTATTTGTGAATTGGTATTTCGTCTCTGTTGCAGGCTGAGATGTGTCGTGACGAGGATGGACGCAGAGCCTACGTCCTGGGGCTGGCATGATATCAGTATCACTGTAGTATTAGTCACATGGTATATCTTCTCTGTTGCAGGCTGCGATGTGTCGTGACGAGGTCGGACGCAGAGCCTACGTGCTGGGGCTGGCTGGATCAGTATCGCTGTAGTATTTGTCACTTGGTATTTCGCTTCTGTTGCAGGCTGAAATGTGTCAGCACGAGGATGGACGCAGAGCCTACGCATAGAACTATAAACAGCCTACGTCGTAGTGCTGGCTGGATGTCAGTATCGCTGTACTATTTGTGACTTGGTATTTCGTCTCTGTTTCAGGCTGCGATGTGTCGTGACGAGGATGGATGCAGAGCCTACGTCCTGGAGCTGGCTGGATATCATTATAGCTGTAGTATTTGTCACTTGGTATTTCGCCTGTGTTGCAGGCTGCGATGTGTCGTGACGAGGATGGACGCAGAGCCTACGTCTTAGGGCTGGCTGGATATTATAATCGCTGTGGTATTTGTCACTTGGTATTTCGCCTGTGTTGCAGGCTGCGATGTGTCGTGACGAGGATGGACGCAGAGCCTACGTCTTAGGGCTGGCTGGATATTATTATCGCTGTGGTATTTGTCACTTGGTATTTCGCCTGTGTTGCAGGCTGCGATGTGTCGTGACGAGGATGGACGCAGAGCCTACGTCTTAGGGCTGGCTGGATATTATTATCGCTGTGGTATTTGTCACTTGGTATTTCGCCTCTTTTGCAGGCTGAGATGTCTCGTTACGAGGATAGTCGCAGAGCCTACGTCCTGGGGCTGGCAGGATATCATTATCGCTGTAGTATTTGTCACTTGGTATTTCGCCTCTTTTGCAGGCTGAGATGTGTCGTGACGAGGATGGACGCAGAGCCTACGTCTTAGGGCTGGCTGGATATTATTATCGCTGTGGTATTTGTCACTTGGTATTTCGCCTCTTTTTCAGGCTGAGATGTCTCGTGACGAGGATAGTCGCAGAGCATACGTCCTGGGGCTGGCAGGATATCATTATCGCTGTAGTATTTGTCACTTGGTATTTCGCCTCTTTTGCAGGCTGAGATGTGTCGTGACGAGGATAGATGCAGTGCCTACGTCCTGGGGCTGGCTGGATATCATTACCGCTGTAGTATTTGTCACTTGGTATTTCGTCTCTTATGCAGGCTGAGATGTGTCGTGACGAGGATAGACGCAGAGCCTACGTCCTGGTGCTGGCTTGATATCAGTATCACTGTAGTATTAGTCACATGGTATATCTTCTCTGTTGCAGGCTGCGATGTGTCGTGACGAGGATGGACGCAGAGCCTACGTCCTGGGGCTGGCTTGATATCAGTATCGCTGTAGTATTTGTCACTTGTTATTTCGCCTGTGTTGCAGGCTGCGATGTGTCGTGACGAGGATAGACGCAGAGTCTACGTCCTGGGACTGGGAGAATATTATTATCGCTGTAGTATTTGTGACTTGGTATTTCGTCTCTGTTGCAGGCTGCGTTGTATCGTGACGAGGATAGACGCAGAGTCTACGTCCTGGGACTGGGAGAATATTATTATCGCTGTAGTATTTGTGACTTGGTATTTCGTCTCTGTTGCAGGCTGCGTTGTATCGTGACGAGGATGGACGCAGAGCCTACGTCCTGGGACAGGGAGAATATTATTATCGCTGTAGTATTTATGACTTGGTATTTCGTCTCTGTTGCAGGCAGCGATGTATCGTGACGAGGATGGACGCAGAGCCTACGTCCTGGGGCTGGGAGAATATTATTATCGCTGTAGTATTTGTGACTTGGTATATCTTCTCTGTTGCAGGCTGCGATGTGTCGTGACGAGGTCGGACGCAGAGCCTACGTGCTGGGGCTGGCTGGATATCAGTATCGCTGTAGTATTTGTCACTTGGTATTTCGCTTCTGTTGCAGGCTGAAATGTGTCGGCACGAGGATGGACGCAGAGCCTACGCATAGAACTATAAACAGCCTAGGTCGTAGTGCTGGCTGGATGTCAGTATCGCTGTAGTATTTGTGACTTGGTATTTCGTCTCTGTTGCAGGCTGAGATGTGTCGTGACGAGGATGGATGCAGAGCCTACGTCCTGGAGCTGGCTGGATATCATTATAGCTGTAGTATTTGTCACTTGGTATTTCGCCTGTGTTGCAGGCTGCGATGTGTCGTGGCGAGGATGGACGCAGAGCCTACGTCTTAGGGCTGGCTGGATATTATTATCGCTGTGGTATTTGTCACTTGGTATTTCGCCTGTGTTGCAGGCTGCGATGTGTCGTGACGAGGATGGACGCAGAGCCTACGTCTTAGTGCTTGCTGGATATTATTATCGCTGTGGTATTTGTCACTTGGTATTTCGCCTCTTTTGCAGGCTGAGATGTCTCGTGACGAGGATAGTCGCAGAGCCTACGTCCTGGGGCTGGCAGGATATCATTATCGCTGTAGTATTTGTCACTTGGTATTTCGCCTCTTTTGCAGGCTGAGATGTGTCGTGACGAGGATAGACGCAGAGCCTACGTCCTGGAGCTGGCTGGATATCATTACCGCTGTAGTATTTGTCACTTGGTATTTCGCCTCTTATGCAGGCTGAGATGTGTCGTGACGAGGATAGACGCAGAGCCTACGTCCTGGGGCTGGCTTGATATCAGTATCACTGTAGTATTAGTCACATGGTATATCTTCTCTGTTGCAGGCTGCGATGTGTCGTGACGAGGATGGACGCAGAGTCTACGTCCTGGGACTGGGAGAATATTATTATCGCTGTAGTATTTGTGACTTGGTATTTCGTCTCTGTTGCAGGCTGCGATGTATCGTGACGAGGATGGACGCAGAGCCTACGTCCTGGGGCTGGGAGAATATTATTATCGCTGTAGTATTTATGACTTGGTATTTCGTCTCTGTTGCAGGCTGAGATGTGTCGTGACGAGGATGGACGCAGAGCCTACGTCCTGGGGCTGGCATGATATCAGTATCACTGTAGTATTAGTCACATGGTATATCTTCTCTGTTGCAGGCTGCGATGTGTCGTGACGAGGTCGGACGCAGAGCCTACGTGCTGGGGCTGGCTGGATATCAGTATCGCTGTTGTATTTGTCACTTGGTATTTCGCTTCTGTTGCAGGCTGAAATGTGTCGGCACGAGGATGGACGCAGAGCCTACGCATAGAACTATAAACAGCCTACGTCGTAGTGCTGGCTGGATGTCAGTATCGCTGTAGTATTTGTGACTTGGTATTTCGTCTCTGTTGCAGGCTGCGATGTGTCGTGACGAGGATGGATGCAGAGCCTACGTCCTGGAGCTGGCTGGATATCATTATTGCTGTAGTATTTGTCACTTGGTATTTCGCCTGTGTTGCAGGCTGCGATGTGTCGTGACGAGGATGGACGCAGAGCCTACGTCTTAGGGCTGGCTGGATATTATTATCGCTGTGGTATTTGTCACTTGGTATTTCGCCTCTTTTGCAGGCTGAGATGTCTCGTGACGAGGATAGTCGCAGAGCCTACGTCCTGGGGCTGGCAGGATATCATGATCGCTGTAGTATTTGTCACTTGGTATTTCGCCTCTTTTGCAGGCTGAGATGTGTCGTAACGAGGATAGACGCAGAGTCTACGTCCTGGGGCTGGCTGGATATCATTACCGCTGTAGTATTTGTCACTTGGTATTTCGCCTCTTATGCAGGCTGAGATGTGTCGTGACGAGGATGGACGCAGAGCCTACGTCCTGGGGCTGGCTTGATATCAGTATCACTGTAGTATTAGTTACATGGTATATCTTCTCTGTTGCAGGCTGCGATGTATCGTGACGAGGATGGACGCAGAGCCTACGTCCTGGGGCTGGCAGGATATCAGTATCACTGTAGTATTAGTCACATGGTATATATTCTCCGTTGCAGGCTGCGATGTGTCGTGACGATGATGGACGCAGAGTCTTCGCCTTAGGGCTGGCTGGATATCAATATCGCTGTAGTATTTGTCACTTAGTATTTCTTCTCTGTTGCAGGCTGCAATGTGTCGTGACGAGGATGGACGCAGAGTCTACGTCTTAGGGCTGGCTAGATATTATTATCGCTGTGGTATTTGCCATTTTGTATTTCTTCTCTTTTGCAGGCTGCAATGTGTCGTGACGAGGATGGACGCAGAGTCTACGTCTTAGGGCTGGCTGGATATTATTATCGCTGTGGTATTTGCCATTTTATATTTCTTCTCTTTTGCAGGCTGCAATGTGTCGTGACGAGGATGGACGCAGAGTCTACGTCTTAGGGCTGGCTGGATATTAGTATCGCTGTAGTATTTTTCACTTGGTATTTCTTCTCTATTGCAGGCTGAGATGTGTCGTGACGAGGATGGACGCAGAGCCTACGTCCTGGTGCTGGCTTGATATCAGTATCACTGTAGTATTAGTCACATGGTATATCTTCTCTGTTGCAGGCTGAGATGTGTCGTGACGAGGATGGACGCAGAGCCTACGTCCTGGTGCTGGCTTGATATCAGTATCACTGTAGTATTAGTCACATGGTATATCTTCTCTGTTGCAGGCTGCGATGTATCGTGACGAGGATGGACGCAGAGCCTACGTCCTGGGGCTGGCAGGATATCAGTCTCGCTGTTGTATTTGTCACCCTTATAATTGTTACTGTGGTACGTTAAATCTCCTTTCTCCATAGCTAATAAAAAAGTAGGATAAACATTTCTTATATTAATACGTGAGGGCTGTTTTTTGTGAACAAAACTCCTCCATTATTTCTGGACCGATTTTAACATTTGAGGAGTCAAATAATTTGTCTCAGTTCGTAGTTTTGCATAAAGGTTTTAGAATTTAAAAACTCTTACCCTTAAGGGCACAAGACGCTTTCAAAGGTTTCATTTTCCCCATAAGAATTACATTGAAAACAAATTTAAAAACAAAAACAACTATATATAAAAAGAAACTCATTAGCTTTTTGGAAGAAAATAATGATGTTTGTAATATTTAGGAGGTTATAGACAAATCTAAACAGTCAATCAGTTTTGTTGGAAGAACTGACAATTTCTTGAGTTTAAAGGATAAATATTGAAAACAAGAGGAGGAGACAATTAATAGGAAATCTTATATGTACGAGAAGAGTAGAGGAGAGGCCTCGTCTCACAGTAAGGAATCCAGGTACACAATCACTTGGGGAGATGAATAATTTTTGACAGTTATGCTAAGCAACTTATTTTGGAAGTGAAAAAAACATGAAGAACATACACATCAGGTTGTCACAGTGGTAAAGTAAACCTACCTAAAGTCAGATCAAATAAATGCACGCAAGAAATGTTTACTGGTAACAGCTTTAAGTAGGGAAACATTTGTAGAAAACACAAACAAATATGGCTGGGTCCGAAAAATGCTAAAATATTATTACAAGAAGCGTTTATTATTTCAATGCGCTATTAAATAGCGTGAGTATTTCAATTAGTTACATAAGCATTTAGTCGGGTCTTTTAAACTCACCAAAAATTATTACTGTTATTACTGTAGTACACAAAGTTTAAAATAACATCTGTATAATACCAGTACTTGACAATTGCTCGATTTCGAGCAACAGGTACACTAGTTATTTATGACTTTACATGTAAGTTTTATTAACAGTTATCATGAAAAATACAATTATTTATCTATGTAAGGGATGTGTGATTTATTTTTTGGTACCATCCTAAATCTCTCTTTAAGTAAAAGTAAAACTTTAGCATGAGCATACTCTCTAAAATACTCTCGTAAGTAGGAAGAAACTAGGAAAGAAAAGGAACTTTGGACACTTTTCCCATAAGAATAACATGGGGACCTTTTTTAGCCAGTTTAAATAAAATCCTATTCTAGGTACATCCCTATACAAATGTCCCCCCCTTTTTGAATTTTTTACGCTGTATTATTGGTTTTGATCAAAATTGGAATCCACGTAGTTTACCTAATTTTCAACCGTTTTGCCATATCTCAAGCAGTTTTTGAGATATAAGCGATTTTAAGTTTTGTTCCAAGAAAAAATTAAAAATGTCCCAAATTGATTTTAAAATAGTTTAAGGCCCTATATATATTAAACCCTTGGACCTATGGTTTGAAATGGCTTGCGCCATATATTAAATGGAATATTGAAAAGTGAAAAAATACTGTAAATGAATTCGAAAAAGACTTTTTTCAAACTTTTAATTAACTATCTCTTGCATCGAACATAAACCAACCCAAATTTCGTTATATACATCTCAAAGATGAGTCCGTGTAATGAATGATAACAAAATATGTAGCCAATACAAGGTTTTACGGTGGCATACAGTTTGATAGCAATTCGCATGCTATACATTTAAATAAATTAGCTATAAAGTTTAATAAACCAACATATTTAAGAACGACCATTTTTGGATATCAGTAATGATGTATGATTTACACTAATTATGTGTCAAAATATAAGAAAAAAAGATTTCTAATGACCTAACGACACATACAGATTCTCTAATGTATTCTATAGTTTTACAACAGATTTTACAAGGATATAGAATGTGACTTGCACTATTTCATTACCTCCGGATATAGTAAAGACAATTTAATATACAGTAATTAAAATCTAATTAGTTACTGGCAAATTTAAGGGAAGAAAGTCGCCAATTACAGACGAGTTGGATGGTCAGTATGAATACCATGGCTGAAGGCCAAAGCTATATTATTACATTCTTTAAAATAGTTAGACGAAGAAGACAAGCAATCCTTTGGAGGTGAAACATCTCCTTAGACACAAACATTTTTTAAATTGTCTTGCAACTGGGCTAGATTATTATGAGGATGTCACAAGAATTACATCTACAAACCACCACCTTCAAACCTTAACTATGAATAAAAGTAAAATCTCTTTTGATGATGACAAGAGGTTTATTCAGGAAGATTGTACCAATACTCTTGCTCTTAGTCATTATGAAATTAGTTAAACATAAAGCTGAATATGCCAACGTTCTTTAGCTTTTCCTTTTTTATTACGAAAAAACCCATATTTAGTGTTATAACAACATCGGTGGAAGAGATTTCTAAATTGGTTAAATGAAAAGTACCAACCAACATGATTGTTATACGCATGTTTATATTTAATTCGTCTTGATTAGATAATATTAGGAAATTTGCATTACCACGTAAATATTTGTGTACTTTGCTGTAGTATTGACACAAGTAAATCATATAATATTTTTATGTCGACCCATTGGGAAAAATTGTGTAATATTTGGACTATTTATATGATCAAATACAACAACTGTCTGTGACTGTGATGTGAATTTGTGTGTACTTCGCCACTCAAATTTCACACAATTTTCACAAATTTTAAATTTGACTGTGATTGTGATGTAAATGTGTGTATACTTCATTACACAAATTTCACAGAGATTGTGATATATTAATATGTTAATATATATCACCCCAATATCGATAATCTTCAGTGTAATCTTTGCTCGATAGCAAAAACAACTGACGTGTTTCCCTTT
Organism: Macrosteles quadrilineatus; assembly: GCF_028750875.1. Classification (NCBI taxonomy): domain Eukaryota; kingdom Metazoa; phylum Arthropoda; class Insecta; order Hemiptera; family Cicadellidae; genus Macrosteles; species Macrosteles quadrilineatus. The sequence goes on along the minus strand of NW_026542594.1, from coordinate 34,059,241 downwards.
ATACTGTATTTTTTTATTTGCTGGAATACTGTGGATGGTTTGTTATAACAATTAATGTTACACGTATTTTGTTTACTTTTTTCTTGTTATTTTGTTCAACCAACGTAGTTACTTGACAACCCATAAGACCAATGTAAAATTTTAAAATTTCAAATGAGTTGTGTAGTGAAATATGATTTTCTCTTAGGTATTGGTTGTCACCAATCACGTTTTAGGGCTATAGGCCTAAGTCCCTAATTAAAAAAAAATTGTTAACATCTTCCCCTGGATTTTGAGATATACATTAACACTATACTAACACACTTTTTACACTGATTGTTAAAAGTCACAAAACGGCAATAAAAAATAGAATAGAACAGTAGTAAAAGATGTTTGGATTAGTTGTTAACTCTTGAATCGATAAAAGAAAGGTTTATTTTATATTGTTACATCATTCGGATTTTTAAATGTTATTGTATGGTACTGCAGCCAACGTACTGTAAGTTTTGTCAACAAGTTAAGTTTATAGTGGCCATTATAACTTGATATTAACTTTTTAATAAACTTGAAGCTGCGAACCAATATTGGGCTCCTCGTAAAGTTGTTTATCTGATTTATTGAAGTGTCATCAACTTAAACTGATAACGGTGTCAACAATGCACTTTTTAATTAAATTGCCTCACATCAGGCAAAGATAATTTGTTCTAATTGTTAATTTTATAAAACGGGGTTGAATTCGTTTGCAATCTACGATATCGTTTGTCCACGTTCACATACCTACTTTTAAAATCATAATAATTGCCTACCATTCAAGTGAAATTAAATTAGTCTTAGCACCAATGTATTTATAACGTGCCAATAAATAAAAAAACTTTTCAATAAAAAGAGATTTTGTTATCTTAAATTGTACACATTATTTATATTAATTAACATACTATGTATATTAAAAATATCATCAATTACCTAACTTTGCTACAAAAAGAACTTTTAATAAAAAGATAACCCCTCTCAAAACGAATCTAGCTTGTTTTCAATTCTGCTAATGTAAAACAAGCTGCTGTTTAGTAAGTGATTCAACCGTATTACGATTGTTTGACTGTACATTTTAAGATCGATATGTCAAACTATTGACAAGAATGCTACAATAAGCTAAAACGCAATCTAATAATTGAATCAATAAATAAACGATAATAATTAATTGCTTCCAATCGAAATTTACAACAGCTGACTTTTACTCCCTAGGGAGCAAAAATGCTACTTTAGACCTGCAACGAATGTATGCACTGCTGTTTTTGCTGCAGTATGAGTCAGTTCTACTTATTTACATTTACATATTGAGACAAATGTGAATATTGTGAGTTTTATGTTTGTTTGCTGGGAGAAAATATACTGAGAATTGAATATAGAGCAAACAAATTCACATTTAAAAGACTTGTCTTACAAAAAACACACAGACACCTTTATATTTTTACATAATAGTATAGATAATGCATGAAGGTTGATGTGGTGACAGTATATTTTGTTGCCAGGTTGGCAACGTGCTGATCATCGCAGCTGTAATTACAACACGACGTCTCCGCACTGTTACCAACTGTTTCGTAATGTCCCTCGCCATTGCAGACTGGCTAGTCGGCATATTTGTTATGCCTCTTGCCGTCACTAAACATCTCAACAACGGTTAGTCTTTCTAAAAATAAATAACATACTGTTTCGTAACTATACTATCTTTAATCTTTTCACCAAATAAGTATATATTCGTACGTTACTAAGCTTAACATTGTAGTATAACTAAACTAACTATTAATGTCGTAAACACTGTAATGTTCACTGGTAACACTAACAACAACATCCCTTTAAATCAATTTATTGATCGGAAGTAGTTTAACATATTATACCGATTTCAATGAAGGTAACTGATATGAATAAGTCAAAGATTGTAAACGCAACGATTGCGTAAAGATAGTGTCGCACTATTTACGCGAGTTGTGTACACTATTTTACCTACGCACGACAATGTTTTATTTACTAAAAATCACTACTCATAACTTCGAAGAGAATTTATGTTTTCTTTTATAACCTCTCATTGCCACTGAGATTGACGCAACGAAACATTGTACCAAGCACAACTCAACAATTAAATTGCCCTGAACAGCTGATTAGTCGAAGTTCGAATCATTAGAGTTTTACTTCTTCTCCCTTAATCCTTGAACCTCTTTGGTCCATTACCCGTGTTGTTACGAGTAAAGCTATGCTGTTATAAAAGTAAACAATGCTATTATGTGAAAATTTTCAATTCTAAGAACTGAACTGAAACGGTTACTTAAAAAACGGTCGTAGGTAAACATTATTTTCCCCCACATAAATTTAGTGTAGCTTGTTTAAAAGTCACCCTTTTCCTAAATTAATATTTAGCATAATAAGTTTTGATTTATTATGTTCCATAAAGACCTTAGGAAAGAATAATTTTGAATTTATTCCTACTGAGCACCAAGTTTTACTTGCAGCTCCTACACAGGCAGTATTGCTCGAGTTGTTGTAATCTTCTATGTTCTCTTTTTTCAGAATATTTAAGAAGGAACCTTCTCTTTTCTCATCTAAAAACACGATCAAAATTATTCAGACAACAAGTTTAAAGTTGATATTAGTAAATTACACAGTTTTACAATCACGGCAACATTACAAATTTATAAATTAAAAAGTGGTAAGTGGATTCTAGACTAAGTTTGATTCTCCTGGTGTTCTCCTTCTCCAATAGGTAAGTGGATCCTGGGCCGCATGGTGTGCATAGTGTGGGTGTCGTGTGACGTCTGTGTTTCCACAGCATCCATCCTGAGTCTGTGTGCCATCAGCATCGACCGATACTTCGCCGTTACTCAGCCGCTCAACTACTCCAGGAGGAGACGTTCCAAGCGACTCGCGGCCATCATGATACTTGTCGTCTGGCTCACCGCCATCATGATCACGTGTCCTCCAATGATATGGTAAACAAACGATATTCAAACGAAAAAAACCACTTAAGATGAAACTTGTGTGAATGGAAAACAAGTGCGAGTACTTTAATCTTTTTTACTCACCTAGCTCAACAGCTCATTCCTTAGCTAAGTACTAAGGTCGATCTCGTATAAAAAACTAATGAATGGCAACTGGGGTAGTTTTGAACCACATAAGGAGTTCATTCATTTCAAATAACTTAACCGGCAACCCTCCAAACATTATTATAAACAATCAGCTATTTATAGTTAACACCGTTGAATGTGATCAAAGGCGTTAAAAGTTATGGGATTTTTATTTTTAAGGTGCTGTCTATTTAATTATTAAAAACATTTCGCATGGTAATTTCATTAATTCACCGTACGAAAAACAAAAACTTAACACTTCATGTAAAAAGCAAAAAAAAAAAAAAAAAAAAAAAAAACTCCAACAAAAATTTTGAAGGTAATATTCTCAATTGTTTTCTCCTCGTGTTAAAGGTACCGCACAGACACGCCGTACCTGAACAACTCTAACACGTCTACCAACGAGAGTGAGGTCCAATGCGAGTACAACGATAACAAGGGCTACGTGGTGTTCTCGGCAATGGGGTCGTTCTTCGTGCCGCTGACCGTCATGTTGTACGTGTACGCGAGGATATCTTGTGTCATCGCTCAGAGACACGACAACCTGGAGGCCATGAACAACAGCACGCCACAGGTCAAGTGGCCTCTCAACCCTTCGGTAAGTACCTTGGCAACCACCAAGAATACCATGTGAACTCTAGGTTAGCTTGTGTGATCGCTCACATACACGACAACCTGGAGACCATGAACAACAGCACGCCACAGGTCAAGTGGCCTCTCAACCCTTCGGTAAGTACCTTGGCAACCACCAAGAATACCATGTGAACTCTAAGTTTGGGTGTGTGATCGCTCAGAAACACGACAACCTGGAGGCCACGAACAACAGCACGCCACAGGTCAAGTGGCCTCTCAACCCTTCGGTAAGTACCTTGGCAACCACCAAGAATACCATGTGAACTCTAAGTTAGCGTGTGTGATCGCTCAGAGACACGACAACCTGGAGGCCATGAACAACAGCACGCCACAGGTCAAGTGGCCTCTCAACCCTTCGGTAAGTACCTTGGCAACCACCAAGAATACCATGTGAACTCTAAGTTAGCGTGTGTGATCGCTCAGAAACACGACAACCTGGAGGCCACGAACAACAGCACGCCACAGGTCAAGTGGCCTCTCAACCCTTCGGTAAGTACCTTGGCAACCACCAAGAATACCATGTGAACTCTAGGTTAGCTTGTGTGATCGCTCACATACACGACAACCTGGAGGCCATGAACAACAGCACGCCACAGGTCAAGTGGCCTCTCAACCCTTCGGTAAGTACCTTGGCAACCACCAAGAATACCATGTGAACTCTAAGTTATTTTGAGTGATCGCTCAGAGACACGACAACCTGGAGGCCATGAACAACAGCACGCCACAGGTCAAGTGGCCTCTCAACCCTTCGGTAAGTACCTTGGCAACCACCAAGAATACCATGTGAACTCTAAGTTATTTTGAGTGATCGCTCAGAGACACGACAACCTGGAGGCCATGAACAACAGCACGCCACAGGTCAAGTGGCCTCTCAACCCTTCGGTAAGTACCTTGGCAACCACCAAGAATACCATGTGAACTCTAAGTTAGCTTGAGTGATCGCTCAGAGACACGACAACCTGGAGGCCATGAACAACAGCACGCCACAGGTCAAGTGGCCTCTCAACCCTTCGGTAAGTACCTTGGCAACCACCAAGAATACCATGTGAACTCTAAGTTAGCTTGAGTGATCGCTCAGAGACACGACAACCTGGAGGCCATGAACAATTGCACGCCACAGGTCAAGTGGCCTCTCAACCTATCAATAGGTACCTTGGCAACCACCAAGAATACCATGTGAACTCTAAGTTAGCTTGTGTGATCGCTCACAGACACAACAACCTGGAGGCCATGAACAACAGCATGCCACAGGGCAAATGGCCTCTCAAACCTTTGGTAAGTACCTAGGCAACCACCAAGAATACCATGTGAACTCTAGGTTAGCTTGTGTTAGCTCACAGACACGACAACCTGGAGGCCACGAACAACAGCATGCCACAGGGCAAATGGCCTCTCAAACCTTTGGTAAGTACCTAGGCAACCACCAAGAATACCATGTGAACTCTAGGTTAGCTTGTGTTAGCTCAGAGACACGACAACCTGGAGGCCATGAACAACAGCACGCCACAGGTCAAGTGGCCTCTCGACCCATCGGTAGGTACCTTGGCGGGACCGCGTCTCGTTGTCCCTCCGTCTAGTTGTACCTCCGTCTACTTGTACCTCGAGGCCTAGGGACAACTAGTCGTAGGTACAACTAGACGTAGGTACAAGTAGACGGTGGCTCACCCGACTAGTTGTACCTGCAGATTTTTAGGAGGCACAACTAGACGTAGGTACAAGTAGACGTAGGTACAACTAGACGTGTATCCCACCGACAAGTAGTATCACCTAGCTTGTACGGATGCGACCAGTTGTCCCTACGACTAGTAGTCCCTACGACTCGTGGTCCCTCCGTCTAGTAGTCCCTACGTCTAGTTGTACCTACGCGTATTTTGCGTCCTTATAGTCTAGTTGTATCTATCCTTCAATTCGTTGCCCTGTTTAATTGATTACTGCACGAGTACTTTTTAATAATACCCTTAATTAAATCAGGAACTGCAGTGTTCCGAGTCGATTGAGTATGATTGGCAAATATTTTTCACCGCAATACGATATTTTAGTAGTTTTACAGACGTTAATTGGAGGCTGAAAGCTACGCATTGCTGTCCAGGGTCGAAATGGCAGCTATAGTTGTGATTAAAATTGTCCAGCCCTAGTACCGAAAATCGCTTATTTAATTAAAACATTTATATATATCATTAAATATACAAGCAGTATATCCCTAATGAATTGCAATAGACCGCTGCCCAGCAATTATGTATTACTATTTTTGCTGATTCCTTTAAATATTTTTTCACATAAGCTTAAAGTATTTGCATTGATTAGTGTGCATTTCTTATAGTTTACAATGGATTTCCCAGTGATCAATGAACAATGAAGTGTACAATGAAGTTGAGGTCCAGCGGTTGAAAACTCGACAAAAACTATGCAATGTACTACACATACTTCTCCATTTAACATACACTGTAAATAATAAATGTGATTGGAATATGTTCCATTTGTTTTGATCTTATTTTCATAATAAGTTGTTATTTCGTCACCAGCATAGCAACCCGTTAAACCCATGTTAGTTTTAAAAATTTGTAATTCTTTTTTTATGTCTTTTTAGCATATTTTAATTTATAAAGGCATTCTGTAGATCGACAGGAAAATACATTTCCACCGATATGCGGATATTTTCTCTGTGATGTTCACGAGCTGATAAAAAGGTTGTAAAGAAACATGCTTGCCTACATTATTGATATATTTTCTCAGTTTTGTATAGTTTGGTGAAAAACAGCAATCGTACCACGGACCGATTTCATCTTCGTCTCGAACTTAAAAATGATCCCGAGCTGAAAAAAAGTCATTTTCGGCCCTAGGTACGAAATATACTCTTAAACTATCATAGGATCGGTGAATACCAAACTCTATCTTGGAATTGCATACAGTCGCTCCTATCTTTAAGTTTACGTTGTTGTCCTACAATAAATGTATAAATAAACACAAAAATTCACAAGTTTTGTTGTAAGTACCTATATCATGTATAAATAAAAACATACAATAGCATCATGTGTAAGTGTATTCTGTAAAACTTTAAACAAATATTAGTAAAATAGTTTTCAGGCAAACTATTGTTGAATGAATTAGTTTTAAGTTGTTAAATTAACCTCGACCCGTGCTATATGTTTAATGGAGTTTGTCCGGCAAAATACCATTGTAAAATTAAATCAAATAAATAAAATCAAAAGCAATTCATAACAAAAGAATAATGGATACAGAATGAACGTAATTTCTGAAAATCGACAGGGCCCACATATGCGAAGCCTGTGCGTGGGGACCAAGTTGACTCAATAATTGGCAATTTGTCATAGTCTTGTAACATAATTTACTACCACTATTATAATTATCAATACATTTTCTAAGGAGAAACAAACGTCCGATTATTTCTAGGCAGCCACAACAGATAACTTTAGAAAACTACGTTATGAGAATTAGGACAACTCAAAAACTAAAATGTTACCATGATTTGTTTAGCCTAACGAAGAAAATCATGAAAACCAAATTTAACTCCCATAAGAAAAACATGGGGAGCAATTTCGTTTACGTATAAGCCGAGTGAGATAATAGAAAAATATACGCCGATGCTTGATGGCAAATCTGTGCGTGCATACCTTTAATTTGAGACCTCAATAATAAAAATGGTCGGGTAGCAGAGCCAAACGAATAACCCATTTTCTTAAATTTATAAGATTATTTATTTATTTATTTATTTTAATTATTTATTTATTTTACTTGACTGTTAATACCAAAGCAAAAGCTTCAACTTCGTGTAGATATTATGCGTCCGGATTACGAATAAACATAAAACAATCTTACACCAATTTACCAATAAGTTTAATAAACCAAAATTGCACATACTCCGGACAGATTTCTTATAAAGAGATGCTATGACAATATGATCAAATCTCTAGTTATTATCGTTTAGGTTGTGTATTGATTAGTCAGGACATTGATTGAATAAATAAATATGTAAACAGTATATATATATATACTAAAACATAAATACAGCACAAAACAAACATATAAAACATAAATATAAAACATAAAACATAAATGCACAGTACATAAATAGCCTAATTGTTACAATAAATTAACAATGATCATTTGTTAAATTAATCAGTTCAATGTTATTTATATAATACGACCATAAAGATAGGCGAATGTCTCTCGTGTTTATTAGGACAATAACACAATATACCTTATTGTTGATTCAGGAACACGCCATGAACAGCCATTTCTGAGAAAGGTGAACGAAATACCTGTTGTAAAATGCAGCTAAAGACATCTGCTACAAAGTATTTGACTTATTGTTTAATATAAGCAAAACCATATAGATTCAGTACTTGGAAAGGCAAAGGAAATATTTTGTAAACAGCGTACAGAATGTCCCGTTAATCCCCACACGTTACTCAGAATGGACTTCATTTGCAAATTCTTAGAGTTTCCTTTCACAACAATCCATTCCAGTTATTGGGGTGTTGGGTCGGTGTCCGGGCAAATGCGGACACGGAATATTGGGGACACATCATTAAAGAGGGCATAAGCGGACACTAGAGATTATTGCTACCTGACAAGGGGTTGACATGTTCCTGCAAATATTTCAAGGGCGGAACATTGCGGACACATGTATCTACGACGGGGAAAAAGGTGCGAGGGAGGGAGGATTTTATACGCGTTCCGTTTGTGCTTACAATGTTTTTAAAAATTGCTCCAAGGATTTCAAAAACTGGAAATTATACAGTAGTTTCAAGTAAATTGATAAAGTTCACTGGTATTTTTCTGTTTGGAATTTTGCAACCGTACAATACAATACACAGGGTGAGTTTACCAGGGTTGGTATATCCAATAGCACAAATGGAAATTCACTAAACATAGGTCTCATTGCAAGACCTAGACCCGGATCCGATCCAGATTTGATTTTTTTTAAGCTCCCCAGAGGACAAAAACAGTTCGTTCAAATATGTGAGTGCAATATAAAGATATTTATAATTGCGTCCATTAACACTATAACTCATGAAAAAATAATACGATTTTGGCAACATTTGGAACAAACGTGTGAATCTCAGTCTTTTCAAAGGAGATCGCGAACCAGCATGGCCGGACTAATAAAGTAAAAGAATTAATTATAAAAACTCTACAAAATATTCATAATAAATAACAACATTTGTTGAAGGCTATTAGTTCCAGTTTTTTAAATCCTTGGAGCAATTTTTTAAAACATTGTAAGCACAAACGTAACGCTTATAAAATCCTCCCTCCCTCGTACCTTTTACCCCGTCGTAGATACAATAGCTATTTACATTACAAGTGTAGTAAGCGTGTGGAGCGTTTTTACATCACGCAGGTGAATGTTGTGCAACGAGCGGAAGCGAGTTGCATAATTCACCTAAGAGATGTAAACACGCTCTTGCGCAACGTGTAACGTACAAGATTTTACCTGACCCGACAATATACATGGGTTTACGTACAATATTTTTCATTATCCATTTCACTCATCGTCTAACAGTAACGTTCTTTTACAAACAAAAGCTAGGTTAGGAAAATACTTTAAAGCATAACAATCAAGCGCACAGCTGATTTCTAGCGTTGAACGTCGATGCCTCCATAGAGGTATATTTTTTTAAGTTAAGCACTCAATGTTATTTAAATGGGTTTTATTACATCACCGAGTGAGTTTTTTTCAACTTTACATCACTCGAGAAGTAAGGAAGTTGTATACATCACGCTTGGGATAGGGAAGTTTAACATGGCGGGTTAGGTAAAAAAAATACATGTGTCCGCAATGTTCCGCCCTTGAAATATTTGCAGAGACCTGTCAACCCCTTGTCAGGTAGCAGTAATCTCTAGTGTCCGCTTTTGCCCTCTTTAATGATGTGTCCCCAATATTCCGTGTCCGCTTTTGCCCGGCATTCGTTGGGTCAGCCCCCTATCGCGTAGTTGCGAGAAAGTGATTGACCTCCAATCAACCTAAATATTGTTTTGATTTTACGTAGTACTGTGGTAGCTGCTAAAAAAAAAAAAAAAAAAAAAAAAAAAAAAAAAAAAAACTCTTTCACTCACAGTATTAAACATTTTCAAAAAAATGTTGATTATATCAAACTGTTATGAACAGTGTGATTTTTTTATAAATAACATAAGCTTTTGGTTGAGTATTTTAAACTCCTTGAATGACAAAAGTTTTAATGTAAAACAGATCTATAATCTGATGTACGCTGCCCAACAAAGACGTTATTTATTTATTAGTTTTGAAATAATTCCTGGTAATACACATAGCTTAAAAATTAGTCGATTTCGAGAAACAGGTACACTACATTATAATGCAAACAAAACGTAAATAACACTTAGATTTTCAATCCATTACTGATTTTATACTGATTTTAAGTCTAAATCTACACAGGCAACGTAACTTATGAAATACTCTTAGTTTATGAAGGCTTGGTATAAAAAGTCTTGTAAAGTGCCATTCTTGTGTGTTCTCTGGTTAGGAAACTAGCCTTAATATTTAGTTGTTTATGATATAAGCGGTCTGATTCATACCTACAGTGTATTCAGGTTTTGGACTGGCTAGGCCTATATACAAATATGCATGAGTGTTCGATGTCATCATGAGCGTTGGAATGTTTACCTAAAAAAAATGTCGTAGTAGAGGGTTATAGTGTAAATCATAGCTGTTCCCTGGTCCATCGGCCGGTGCCTCGAGGGGTAATGACCGACGGACTAGGGATAGAGCTGATGACTCATCCGGTCATGTGAACATCGATATATTAACTAATACTATTTAATAGTAACTAGGTGAAACCCGTCGAAATCGACGGTTACTTTCAAGGATTACGTTAATTCACCTAACTGCGATAAATTGGATGAAATATAGGCTACATATTTTGGTCATTTAGCATTGTTTAAAGAACAATAAGTGTAAAAACAATATTGATATTAATTGCGTTAGTCGCCAAATTCGGTTGATCATTCACGAATAAAATATTCCCCATACCGTACGTCATCGGAGTTATTATTAGTATGTTATCTGGTATCTCTTCCTTTGGAAGAACCTTTAAATAGTATTAAAATCGTATTGGTGGATCTTTTGTAGTTAAACACTTCCGCGATTTCATCAGTGTAATATGATTTTATTTGAAAAGAAAACTTTTTTTGGGAAGACATATTCAAAGGGAGGTATATCCGTTACAGTATAAGTTTGATTTTTCCTTCGTCACGTCGCGTCCGTTCATATCTTACTTCTGTGCCAACGAATGAACCCTCTAGCTTACTTTTGAGAAATTTATTTTGAGGTTACTGTTGAAGCTGGATTTTCTTGACATGGGGGATGTCAGTTAGTTGTCTCAGCCTTATCAATAACATAAAGTTGTCAATATAATCTCTCTACGGAATGTTAGGTGTAGTGGAATACTTGAAGTGAAGTTGGATTTTATTCTTGAACTGTTATGGGCTTGTATAGTTCATATAGTTCAATTATAGTTCATACGGCCTTTTGACTTTATTGGCAGCAAATAATGCAAATGACATAGCAATGGGACATTTCCAAAAACAAAAAATACTGTAAATTGGCTGTTACGTATACATTGACGTTTAAATATTGTTAATCAACGTATTTTAAAAAGGATTATTTTGTGATCTAGTTTAAATGGAATATGACCTTTCTGTCATGACAGTAGCTGCATAAATAGTATTTTCTCTCAGTACCATATCTTACAGCCAACATGTCGTGTTATTTTCAATAATGTTACCAACCCAGTGCGCCGAAGTTCGTAATATAGGCAGGTGCAAATAATTTGTCAAGATAGGTACCATTTTAGGCAATGTTTCTATGTTTGGATTTTATTGGACACGATAAGAGCAGATATTTCTACATAAATATTTGATATGTGTAGAATAATATGATAAAATGTAGGCAAAAGTGGTGAAAAAGGCAGACACCATCCAGTACAATAGATATAAGATAGTTCAATAATAATTTATGAATTGCTGTGATAAAAGGATTTTGCACTGATTTCGTAATGGAACGTTACATTGCAAAACATGGCTGATAAAGAAGAAAAACAATTTTAAAATAAGAAAATAACATTAACTCCCAATAAATGTGTGTTGTTTGAAATACAATTTAAAAATAAACAGCTGTTTCATTAAAAAGTATTATTCACATGGCCAAAATGTAAACAACTCTTTGGAGGGATCTTTAAAGGCTTCTAGGACAGAGTCCTAAGGGATTTTGCTTAGTTTTTCTTTTGATAACTCATCTACAGACCAATACATACATTTCTTTGGACACCTCTACCAAGTTTCTACGCCCAGCCGTTCTCTCAAATTAGTGGGGACAAAGTTTCAAATTAAATATTTAGATACCCCCTTGTTAATCTTAGGGAGAAACTCCAACTTTGATGGCCTGTGGGGCAAAGCCCGAGGGCCCGAGGATTTTTATTACCGGAATTGGTGAAAGGGGGCGTCTGCACAAAAAATACTTTATTTTGACACGTCGTTTGTAAAAATCCGTCCATTATTAACGGAAGAGTAGTGTTTCGTAGAAATCGCCTTCACGTATTATATATAAGGATACTGTCAATGTACAACGGATATAGGTTTCTGGTTAAAAACACTTATACTTAGCCCAATAGTACAGTATACTAAAAGTCCCTTAAAATTGAAGCTGTGCTACTGCCCCCATGTTGAAAAATGGCGGCACATTTCTGTAATTTTGGCTAAGTGAATCTCTTTGAAATGTAATATTCTATCTATCAATGCAAGTTTTTTCAAAATGTCTTGTCAATTTTGCAATCTAGAGGTAAAAATGTTCAACAGATACACTGAAAACCTAAAAAAAACATATTTTTACATATAACTAGAAAACGAGTGAGTTTAGGACATATGCTTATAGGACATTTTTTACCAGCTTTGACCCCAGGAACCATTTCCTAAAGTTTGTCAGGGTTCCCGTGAAACACTCTGTATATTAGCAATTTGGACGGATGGTTTTTTTGGCCTCTGGGGACCTCAAAACAAAAAATATATCGGTCCCGGGTCTAGGTCTTACCATGAGTATTACGGGTACGACTCGGGATTTTTAAGCCAATTTTAAGTCTACATCGTTTAGGCAATGACGCAACTCAGATTTGCTTGCTTAAAAATTAACTACTGTATAAATAAGTAAAGTAATATTTTGTTTGTACATTACAGGGCTCCCATGGCGATTAGGAATAAATTGAATTTTAGGGTCATGGAAAGGTTGAGAATGAGAGAATGAGAGAGAATGAGAATGATTTATTTCCTGAAAGCATAATATGTACAAGGAAACGTCAATACATCAAAATCTTAGCCTAAGCCTGCAACACACCATGCAGAGAATTGAAAAACAAAAACAAAACTTATTTATCATCACACATTGGCACTCATTGGCTAAAAAAACTTACTTACTTGGCCAGGTGAAATTTCAAAATACTCTTTGAATGAGTAAATCGGATTTGCCAACAGAAGAGATTTAATCCCCATTTTGAACTTTGCTTCCGGCAGGTTCCGAGCTGTACAAGGGAGTTTGTTAAAAAACTTATATCTCTGTATACAATAGCTAGATTGGACCTTTCTTAATCTAACATAGGGTAAATTCAAGTCGTCTTTCCTCCTAGTATTGTGAGGGTGGATATCACTTCGGAGTTCGAGAGAGCCTGACTCCTGCTTAGTACACAGAAGAGATTAGTAAATATATAAGCTGTACACTGTCATAACGGATTCAGAAATAAAGATAGGTTTGCAGTGGTCCAGAAAATCAGCACCTGCCAAGATTCTGACTGCCGCCTTTTGGAGCGTCAAAACCCTCTCGACTCCCGGAGTGCCACCCCAAAGTCTTAAACCATAAAGAATTATGCTCTGAAAAAAGGCAAGGTAGGCAGTTCTTAGCCATTCAGTGGGTACAGAGTTCTTCAAGTTCCTGAGCAAGTGAATCACCCTGGAAAGTCTACTACATACAAAAGATATGTGACTATTCCAATCCAGCTTAGGATCCAACATTAATCCAAGTAGTTTAACGCTTGTGACATCTTGCTTAAGCTGTCTAAGACTAAATATTATGGACTGAGTCTTACTCTCATTCAGGAAGAGAAAGTTAGCTCGGAACCACGCCGAGGCCATTTGGAGAGTCTGAGACATAGTGCCCTGCAGGACATTTAAGTTATCATTTACCCCAATTAGAGTAGTGTCATCAGCATAGCAAACAACCCCCTCTCCCAAATGCAAAGAAAGGTCATTTATCATTATGTTGAAAAGCAAGGGCCCAAGGACAGACCCCTGTGGGACGCCATGAGTTAAAGATTTGACAACAGAGGACTGACCATTTACAGAGACAAACTGTCTGCGCCCGCCCAAGTATGATCCCAGTAAGTCCAAACCCTTACCCCTAACTCCATAAAAATGGAGTTTGTCAAGCAAAATTTTGTGGTCCACGGTGTCAAAAGCCTTGCTGAGGTCACACATTGTGGCCCCAGCAAAGCCTCCCCTCTCAAATGATTTTAAAACAACCCCAGTCAGAACTTCAACTGCATCGATTGTGGAACGGCCTGATCTGAAACCATACTGGGCTGACACAAGCAGTCCATTACTTTCAAAATAAGGTAACATTTGATCCTTAATTATACCTTCAAAATTCTTACCAAACACAGGGAGAATAGATACAGGTCTAAAATTTTCAGGCACATTATGATTCCCCTTTTTATGGACAGGGACTACTCTGGCTGTTTTTAGGACATCTGGAAAAACGCCCTCCTTGATACAAACATTGATACAATAGGTGAGTGGAACTAAAATATGATAAATCACATTCTTAATTAAGATTGCAGAGAGATCAAAAACATCCTTACTTTTAGAGCTATTCATCTTATGTACAACAGATAGCACTTTCTCACAAGAGACAGGTTCAATGTTAAAAGAACATGTTGGTCTAGGATGCTGGGCTAGGAGGTTTACAGCGGGGGTTGGTGGAGTACCAATTGCATCCCGAGTCTGTTGGACAGAATTAATGAAGAAATCATTCAGCTCCTCAGCAGAAAGTCTAGTAGTTGGATTTGCTTTTGCAGGGGCCTCCTCTTTTTTGATGACAGACCAAGCGGCAGCACAAGAATTCTTTATCGCTTGATACCTCCTCTTGGCTTCAAGGGTTTTTTCTTGTCTATAAATATCGTAAGAAAGAAGCAACCATCTTCTCAATATTACAATAGTCTCTGATTTCCACTCTGGAGCCAGTGGATGCTTTGTATTCTTAGGTCTAGACACTTTTTTAGGATAAGATTCTTGAAAGAGCAAAATAAATGTTCTTAAAAAATTACTAAAAATAACATTAGCATTACCAGCAAGTAAAATATTCCAATCAACTGAGTTGAGAGCAACTATAAAGTGATATGTTTTATCAAGAGTAATTGGTCGATAAGTCATAGGAATATAAGGATCTTTATTCTTGGACAGACGGATATCGAGACTAAACTGAATGCCATCATGGTCACCTATGGCATGTTTCACCACCTCTACTTTAAAATCTTCACGAGGAAGATCTGTGGCAACATTGTCCAGACAAGAGTTCTCACGAGTCGGCACCCAGACAGTACAGTAAAGATTAAGTGATTTTAACAAGTTTATAAAATCTTCAGACAAACGGTTTTGTTTCAACACATTAATATTCATGTCACCACCCAGGATAATATGGTTTTTTGCCCTCTTGTTGCCTAGGGACAAAATAAGGTTCTCTAAGCTAGACAAAAACATACCCAGATCACCATCAGGGGACCTATAGACACCAATAAGGATAATGTTCATAGCCGGGAAATGAACGCAGACAAACTCATGATGTAACTCTAAACAAAAACTATTTACATTGATAACAATAAATGAGTCACTAAGATCTAGGGAAGCAAATACAGCAACCCCACCTTGCCTGCGTTGAGAACGACAAAAAGCTGAAACATAAAAATAACCCTTAATGTTCACAAGCTTAATATGTTCATCATTCAACCAGTGTTCCGACAAGCATAATATTTTGTATTTGTTATCAGTGAGCATCATTTCAAGTTCCATAACACGGGTGTAGCATAGACACTGGACATTTAAAAATAGTAAGCAAAAGTTTAGGAATTCCATGTTGTTTAAGGCTGTGCTAACTTTGGCTGCCGACTCCCTAAAAAAGTTTGAGAGTTTATAAAGTTACGTTGAAATCTAGGCTTAGTAACAAATTCTTTAACGAGTGCACCCTCTGGCCAAAAGGATTCATTCAACACTTTTGAGGTTAGGTTGTCAGGAATACTTATTTTAAAAGAAGTGTAGGAATTGTGTTTAGATTTGAGAGGAACCACATCACTCTGGATACCAGATTTGTTAAGAAAGTCAGAAATATCTTCCTTCACACAATCTACGGCAAGTCTGGAAACAAAAATCCATGAAAGTTTACCTACCGCACGAACCTTTGTAGAGTCTAGATTTTTATTGGTCCCGATGATTGGTAGAGACTGTTGTTTAGCGGAACCAATATGCTTAGAATTAATACTGGGCTTTAGTCCATCACGCTTTAAATGTTTTTTCTTACCAGCTGTTTGCCACTGTTCAGCACTGCTTATGTAGTCAACGTTGTCCAGAGGTGGGAGAGCACAATCAGAAACAGCCTTGTTACTTGAACCTCTTGTTACCTGGGCAAAGGACTTAGCCTCAACCGCACTGTTTATAAGCTCCAAACTATTAGCAGATGCAATGCCAACCTCCGTGGAAGACAGTGTGAGTGTAGAGCCAGTTGCATCAGAGTTTTTATCATTAGGCCTAGGCCTATCTAAAGGATCAACCAGCCTAATTTGCGAGTTAAGAATCGAGTCTAGTTTATTGTTGACAGCAATATTATCAGATGCTATTCCCTTAACAATTTGCAACAAATTCAATACTGTTGATTTCAGCTCAATTAAGCCCTCAATATAGTCAACGTTCTTGATGACTTTGTCAAACTTAACCTCACAATCACTGCAAGCCCACTTGGACTTGTTACCTAACAGACTCATACAATTGTATTCCTCACTGCTTATATTCACACACTCACAATGAAACCATTTACAACAGAAGAATTCACAATAAACTCCTTTTCCATCATCACAAACATTAGTTTTACAGACTGGACAAATATCATCGTTGTAACCACCAGCCATGACAGTCTACTCTCCTCTAGGTTCATGCAAAGAGCGCATAAAAGCTCAAATCCAGGACCTGTGAAAACGCTTGGAGAATTTGAAAACCTCATAAACCAGTGGAAGTCCAAATATCCAAACTACACCAGTTTACGTAATATCCATAAGAATAACATATACATTTTTAATTTGAACTTGTTGTAATATTCTCCGTGACTAATACCGTACAAAAACACTTTATTATACTCAATTACTTGTTTTTGTAAACTCTGAATTTATTTATTTAAGATAATTGTTTAAAGTTGTTGTTTAAGATAGTTAATGTTAGTTTTCTATAGAAAGGTAGAGTTTAAGTGGAAAAAACAATGATAGCAGATCTTGACAAGAAATAAGGAAAACCAAAGTGTAATATGGATAAGGACTGACCAAGCGACACAAGTACGTTGTTTTCAAGAACAGGGGTTTCTCAATGAGCTGCAGACAAGCCAAATTTTCCTGGCTTTTGTAGCAAGTTGTTTATAATAAATTGTTGTAGGCTAAGATTGTATGATTTTTAAAGAAATAAAATAAATCCCTTAAACTGGTGACAAGTTGAAGGGGAGATACAACTAGTCGTAGGTACAACTAGACGTAGGTACAAGTAGGCGTAGGTACAACTAGTCGTAGGTACAAGTAGTCGTAGGTACAAGTAATCGTAGGTACAAGTAGTCGTAGGTACAAGTAGTCGTAGGTACAAGTAGACGCAGACGTATGAGGTACAAGTAGACGGTGGCGTTCCCGACTAGTTGTACCTGTAGATTTTTAAGAGGTACAACTAGACGTAGAGACAACTAGACGTAGGTACAACTAGACGTCCGCACCATCGTCAAGTTGTCCCTACAGCTTTGGACGGGGTACAACTAGACGCCTGTCACCAAAATGCAGCAGGTACAACTAGACGCCGGTACAAGTAGACATCGCCCCACCTTGGCAACCACCAAGAATACCATGTGAACTCTAGGTTAGCTTGTGTGATCGCTCACATACACGACAACCTGGAGACCATGAACAACAGCACGCCACAGGTCAAGTGGCCTCTCAAACCTTCGTTAAGTTTCTAGGCAACCACCAAGGATATGATGTGGCCTCTAGGTTATCTTCTGTGATTGCTCAGAAACTCGACAACCTGAAGGCCATGAACAGCAGAACGGAACAGATCAAGTGGCTTCTCAATCCTCCGGTAAGTACCTAGGCAACCACCAAGGATACCATGTGAACTCTAGGTTAGCCTTTGTGATCGCTCACAGACACGACAACCTAGAGGCCATGAACAACAGCACGCTAAGATCGACCTTCTTAGCCCGAAGGATGGCCTCGGGGAATTACTATACACAGTTCCAGGTGTAACCGAAGTCCCAACTCCATTGATTAAAAGGGGAAGCCCTTGGAAGCGCAAAATCAATGGTGGGATTCCGGTACAATATTGCTGAGGTGGAGGGTCAACAATAACAACACAAGAGCTGGCTGGACACAAATATAAATTCAAGATATATATATGTATAACAATACAACAATTTTAAATAAAAAGGCAATGCCCTAGCCAAGATAATAACCCAAGCTTTTAATATATTTCATACTAGCTGTAACCCGCGGGCTTTGCCCCGTTTAACTTCTTAATTTTCAAGATTATCTCGTTCGCATGGCTCAATCACGTCCTGGTTGAAGTTTGTTCGCTACGCTCACTCACCTTTAGGTTGGAGCTCGTTCGCTACGCTCACTCAACTTTAGGTTGGAGCTCGTTTGCTGCGCTCACTTGCCTTCAGGTTAGCTCGTTCGCTACGCTAACTCACCTCCAGGTTGAAGTTCGTTCGCTACGCTCAATCACCTTTTGGCTGCAAATTAGCTGTTATCATAAATGTAAAAGAAATAATAGTGCTGCACCCTGTTGGTAATCCTTGTAACTTTAATGCTATTGAACATCATAGAACAGAACCAACTTGTTTAATTGAAACAGCTGTTAAGATTCAATAATTCCATTTCTCATAAGGTTAACATGTGAAACTCCAGAGCCACTGGGGCGGAGCCCGAAAGGATTTTTGAAATGAGAATATGCCTATTATGTTAATCGGGAATGTGAGCTATCATCATGCCAAATTTCAGCCCAATCCGACCAGTATTTTTCGCGTTCACTTGTCACAAACATACATCCATACATCCATCCATAAATCCAAACTTTCTCATTAATAATATTAAATAGATATAGATAGATAGATTTCTTAAACAAAATATTTAATTTAAAATTAAAATTCTATCTTTTATATCTTAGTTTAGGTGGCCACCTTATAAAAGTCATTTAAAACATTTAAGACCTTTAGCCCTACATTAAAATAAATAATTTTTACATTTACAAACATGAAGTACATTTACAAATATTAACAAATGTGGTCGCGTCGCAAAGCCTATAAGATATACCAAGCGGTGAAAACAACCGGCAAGGAAAAAAGGGGTTACCCTTATCCTCATGAAGAACATAATTGTTTACATTTTGATCAGCTGTATAATTTAATTGCTGTTATCTATTATCTATCTATCTATCTATATATTAATAGGCAAGCATGTTTCTTTAAAACCTTTTTTCTCAGCTCGTGTGCATCGTAGGGAAAATCTACGCATACCGTTAGAAAGCTATTTTCCTGTAGGTGTGCAGAATCCCTTTATAAATTTAAATAGGCTCAAAGATAAGCACAAAAAATGAGTTTAAAAATGTGAAAAAATTAACTTGGATCTTATGCGTTGCTATGCTGGTGACGAAATAACAACGAAATATAAACAGAAAATCAAAACAAATGGAAGAAACTCCAATCACATGTTTTATTCACAGTGTGGGATGAAAACAAAGAAGACCGTACATAAAATATTTTTGGTCGAGTTTCGACCACTGGACAACCTCTCGTACTTATTTAATACGCAAGCAGGATTTTTGTGACAATTACTCCTCCGAAACTACTGAACCGATTGACATGTTTTTGGTCTCATTGGAAAGAGCGTAACGTGAAGTTGTGCAGGAAACTTTCTTTTTAGGGAAATAATTAGAGAATGAGGCCCTAGGGCCCTTTAAAGTTTCGTATTTCTCCATAAGGATAACATGGGGAGATAATTTTTATTTACAGAAACATATGTTTGTTACTTGAAAATAGTCAAAGTCTACTACATAATAATTGCTTTGTATTATGACTGTTTATGTATACTACATTTCAATCAAGGATTGTGTACCTTAAAGTTTACTCATAATGGATCTTACTACTTTATTTTAATGCTGGGAATAGTAAAATTTAGTTGAGAATAAGTTACCATGATTAAGAAAACTTTACGGTACTATAATCTATATATTAATTTGAAACTGTTTTTCTTTGTCATAGCTTTAGCTATCAATTTATTGAGAGAACGGCTGGGCGTAGAAACTTGGTAGAGGTGTCTAAAGAAAGGTCTTGGTCTGTAGATGAACCATCAAAAGAGAAACGTGGTAAATTCCCTTGGGGCTCTGCCCCGTGGCCTTTGAATTCCCATCCCATGTTATTCTTACGGACTAAAAACTGGGTTTTTGTCCCAGCTAATTTGAGAGAACGGCTGGGTATAGAAACTTGGTAGGGGTCTCTAAAGAAAGGTCTTGGTCTATAGATGAGCCATCAAAAGAGGAACGAGGTAAATTCCCTTGGGGCTCTGCCCCCAAGCCTTTAAAGTTGCCTCTTCACATTTGTTTACCATATGCATAATTCTACACTACTTTTTAATGAAACAGCTGTTAATATTTAAATTGTGATTTATTGAATTTTTCAAAATGAAGTACATTATTTGCAATGGGTTTTTCTGATTTTAAAATCGATTTTATTCTGCATCGTGTCATGTTTTGCAATATAATGTACTATTACCAAATCAGTGGAAAATCCTAATATCACAGTAACTCTTAAAATTATTTCTTAAGGAGTTTTAACTTACATCTATTGTATGGCTTGGTTTCTGCCTTTTTTTACCACTTCTTGGAGATTGTACGTAGGTGATATTCTTTGGCGTATTGCATCTGTAGACGAAACTTGGGTGGGTGAAATTATTACAATGGAAAAAAGCGATAATCCTGGACAATTTTATTTTATATAGGCTAAAAATAAAACTGAATTAACAATATATTTTCGTGAGCAATCATTGAAATAACCGATTTGCAAACAATGGAAACATAGAAAAAGGTATAGAACACAACCAAGTAGAAGAAAAGAAATATTTTTTTTTCATTTATAATCGTTATTATAGACAACCTAATGCGGCTATGAGAGGGAAAGATGTTTAGAAACACTAAAAAACTAGATCAGCTTTTTGAGACAAGATAACATATTTACAAAAGATTTTGATTATATCTAACTGTTGTGTAGATCGTGAGTATTTCCATGATCTTTGTGAGTCGCCTGTAATGCTTCGCAATTGCTCGAATTCGAGCAACAGGTACACTAGTCTATACTTATTTAATACGCAAGCAGGTTTTTTGTGACAATTACTCCTCCAAAACTACTAAACCGATTGACATGTTTTTGGTGTCATTGGAAAGAGCGTAACGTGAAGTTGTGCAGGAAACTTTCTTTTTAGGGAAATAATTAGAGAGCGAGGCCCTAGGGCCCTTTAAAGTTTCGTATTTCTCCATAAGGATAACATGGGAGATAATTTTTATTTACAGAAACATATGTTTGTTACTTGAAAATAGTCAAAGTCTACTACATAATAATTGCTGTGTATTATGACTGTTAATGTATACTACATTTCAATCAAGGATTGTGTACCTTAAAGTTTACTCATAATGGATCTCACTACTTAATTTTAAAGCTGGGAACAGTAAAATTTATTTGAGAATAAGTTACCATATTTAGAAAACTTTACTATAATAATTTATGTATTTTAAATCACAAATCTTTGACATTATTAATTCATTAGAAACGAAACAGCTGATCGAGAAATCAAGCAAATCATCTACTTCATGTGAATAATGTTTTTACACATACATAGTTTTTTTTTTTTTTTACCAATAACTTGATTCTTTTTTACTTGTGGGTGTATTTTGAGTTTGCAGTTATGAAAGTACCAAGCCAAGTAACTTTTATCTAATTTTCTTTATAAACTAACAGTATTAATGCATTACTACATGAACTTGACAAGTTAGGTAATTAATTGTCAGTATGCCAAGGGTAAAAAGAGTGAGTCCTCGAAAACAGACGAAGGCGGAGACACCCATCTAGAAAATGCAACTGAGTTTTTAAATATAGAGGTCAGTGGATTGACAAGACACAGATTATACTAATAAAAGGGGGCAGTGGTTTTATTGATATTAATACATCAAAAAGGGCCTCATTAATGGCACAAGGCTTCATGTGATCAGAACGGTTAACAACAATGTAAAGTAAAATTTAAAGTCCTAACTGGAACAAGTGAATAGAGACATATTTTGATTTCGAGGATAAAAATTTGCCCGTCTGAAACAAACTTACCTTTTAAAATTGAAAAATCCTAATTTCTGTTATCTTTGGCATTTGCAGCACAAGCACTTTAATTAAAGATCAGCACTTTTCTTAGCCAGACCAATTTCAGTCATGAGCAACGTTGTTTTAAGTAAGGCTACATCTTTTAATAAGATAAGCATATTCATTACGGAAAATTCTGACCAGGGTTATATTCCTGAAGGTAACTTTAAGACTAAAATTGTAGTAGGTATTCATGGAAGTGCTTTTGTGATAAAAATATTGTTTTTTAGTGTTTATTTTTTTAAGCGTTTTCTTCAAGCAGCGTTTTATGGCCCTCAAAATATGTTACATAGGCCTATTGGTTTGATACGATCAAATGTTTTGTTAAATGTGTTTTTAAAAATCTAAAAAAAAATAACTACCCTATAACATATTTAACCTTATTTAACACTTATTAATTTACTAAATATAATACGCATACAGCAAGAAAATGGTTGGACTGCTTCCCTTCTAAGGCTTTATTATTTACTGTAAGCTTAGCTTATTTAATTTTCGACGTCGAGTCAATATATAAGACTTAACACGATGAATTCGTTTTCTGAATTCATATGTTTTTTGCGGGGCATTGAGCCGCACAGGTTCACTAGTACTTATTTAATACGCAAGCAAGATTTTTGTGACAATTACTCCTCCGAAACTACTGAACCGATTTACATGTTCTTGGTGTCATTGGAAAGAGCGTAACGTGAAGTTGTGCAGGAAACCTTTTGTTTTTAGAAATCATCAGAGAGTGAGGCCCTGGGGCCCTTTAAAGTTCCGCATTTCTCCATACGATTAACATGGGAAACAAACATTGTTATGAAACTCCAGCTGTTGTCAGAAATAAAATATTAATAGCCTAATTGGTCTCCATATAAACACAATGTTTACCTTTGCTTTAGCATTTAAATGTAAACAACCAGAACTGAAAATAAATATTTCAAAAATTCACACAGCTGATCCAAAAATATTAAATAAAATATTTTACACAACTATGTGGTATGTTTATTTAATCTTAAACTTTATGATAGATTATTTATTCTAAATCTTTTTCAATGATTATGAAACTGATTTTTCCCGTTGCGAAGCACGGGGTCAGGAGCTTCACTTATTTAAAAAGCAAGCAGGTTTTTTGTGGCAATTAATCCTCCAAAGCTACTGAACCGAATGACATGTTTTTGGTGTCATTGGAAAGAGCGTAACGTGAAGTTGTGCAGGAAACTTTCTTTTTAGGAAAATAATTAGAGAGTGAGGCCCTTTAAATTTTCGTATTTCGTACTTACTGCAATCAGCTTTTATTAGTTAGGCCTACTTGATTACTATTCCTTTATTATCTCTTTCTACATTATGGTCGCCATTACCATAGTAATAATAATAGCCTAAATGAATGAAGTAATTTTTTACTTCTTAAGGAGACGTTTATTTTTGCTTTTCTCTGGAAACTAATTGAGGTCCCATCCATAATATATAATGTAATGATAATATGTTACTGGCCTGCCACAATAAACCAAATGCATCTACTGTAGATCTTTTGCTTTCTCCTGTGTTTAGACAGTTAGTCAGCTGATTTGTAAACTGCAAAATAATAATATTTACAAGTGATAAGAAATTACAATACCACAATGTACAATGTGCACGTGGTGCACGTGGTTTTTAAGTGATATTTTAATGTGTATGTCTATAAAATGTAGTAGTGCAAAACGTGTAATTTTTAATCATGTAATTTTTTGTGTTTTTACTTTAATTTCTCCTGTAATATTTAACCATGTAATTTTTTTACTTTAATTTCTTGAACAGTGTTGATTTTAAACATGCCTCCTATCAGAAGGAGACATTTACGCAGGACACGCGAGCATCGCCGTGACCTCATGCGAGGGGTGCGTGAAAACTACGAACCAAATACAGACTCATATAAAAGAGGTTTAAGGATGCCTGACGAAGTACTCCCATTCACAATTGGTCCGATGAATTTTCAGTGCATGTCATGTGGGGCTCATCATTTTAAGGGTGAGGAAATTCAGAGAAACAACCGACAATTTTCAATTGTGTTGTCACAAAGGTAAGGTTGTTTTACCAAACTATTCACCTGCTAACTACATCAAACACCTTATTGAAGGAATAAATTCACAAGACCAAGGAATTAAGCGAAAAAGTCAAAACTACATGGCAAATATTAGATCATTCAACTCAGCTTTTGCCATGGTGAGTTCAGAATCACATCTGGATGAATCGTTACTAGGCGGAATTTATAACTTCAGAATCCATGACAATTTTCATCACCGAATAGGGACATTTTTGCCAGCCCAGGATTGCCGTCCTAAATATGCTCAAATTTACTTATATGATGTAAATACAGCAACAGAACAAAGAATGAGGATCAGCCAAACCAAAACTGTGATCGAGATTTAATGGAGGAAATTGCATTGTATTTAAATGACGTCAACCCCTATGTCCGCTCTTTTAAAACCATGGCTGAAATTTGTCATCAGTCTGGTGACAACGAAGTTTTAATGTATATTGTGACTGATAAAGACTTGGACGTAAGACGTTATAACGATGCTGTCACCACTGACGTAGCGGCGATATTTCGGGCAAGGGATGGGGAACCTCCAGGGGAACGTAATTTAATAGTTTACTCAAAATCACATGGAATACGAAGAGTATCAGTTCTTGAGCCTTCTTTAGATCCGATGGCATATCCACTTTTGTTTCCAGGGGGTGACAGTGGATGGAATCCTGGAATGTTGCATGCTCCTGGGACGTCAAGACAACGCAACAGATTAACGATGTTACAGTACACTTCATATAGACTTGCTATCAGAGATGAATTTAGTATACTTCATAGGTCCCAAAAACTTTTCTTGCAATGGGTGGTGGATATGTACGTAAGGATCGAGGGAACAAGATTAGATTTCATTCGAAACCATCAAAGCCAACTTCGAGCTGATTTGTACTTGAACGTCTGTGACTTTTTTCACAATCGTGTTGAAAATCAGAACCATCGTCTTGGGAGACAAGTCATTTTACCATCTTCATTCATAGGCTCGCCACGCAACATGAATCAAAACTACCTTGACGCGATGGCTATAGTTCAAAAATTTGGCAAACCGTCATTATTTATTACAGTTACGTGTAATCCCAAATGGATCGAGATTGTACAAAACTTGGAACCTGGAGAGTTACCTCACTTTAGACCTGATTTAGTTGTAAGAGTTTTTCACACTAAACTCAAAGAGTTAGTATCTGACATTATGAAAAACCAAATATTTGGAAAACCTGTAGCTTTAATATACACTATCGAATTCCAAAAACGGGGATTACCACACGCACACATATTGTTGACGTTAGACGAGGAAGACAGAATTCAAGATGCCGAAACAATTGATCAAATTGTACATGCTTATCTTCCCGATAAAGAACGTTACCCAATGCTCTTTGAAAAAGTGAAGAACCAAATGATTCATGGCCCATGTGGCACTTTGAATCCTCGGTCACCGTGTATGAAGGATGGCGAATGCAGTAAAAGATTTCCTAAAGATTTTAATGAAACCACTAGGGAAAATGTTAATGGATATGCTGTATATAAGAGACCTGACAACAACAACACTGTAGATGTTCGAGGAAGTACTGTGGACAATCGTTTTATAGGTAGTGCCTTATAATCCCTATTTGCTGGCAAAATTCGACTGCCACATAAATGTTGAGGTTTGTAGTACTGTTAAGAGTATAAAATATATTTACAAGTATATTTATAAAGGATACGATTGTGCCACTTTAAGGTTTAGCACGTCAAATGACAATGAAATTGTTAATGACGAAATAGATAGGTATTTGAATTGCCGATATGTTGGGTCAGTTGAGGCTGTATGGCGTATCTTTGAATATAAAATGCATTTCCAGAGCCATCACATTGAGCGCCTAGATATTCATTTACCTAGCCAGCACACAGTTTACTTCAGAGAGGGTGCGGAGGAACAGGTAGTTGCAAATCCCAGGCAAACAAAATTGCAAGCTTTTTTTGAACTCAACCAAACCGATGCAGCAGCGCATTGCCTCCTCTATATCGAAGTACCTCAGCACTACATTTGGAACAAAAATGAAAAGAAATGGAGCAAGAGACAACGTGGGGGTGAAAAAGTAATCAGCCGAATGTACACAGTAAGTCCTAAAAACAAAGAACTCTTCCACCTGAGGCTTCTCTTATTGCATGTTCGAGGTGTAAAAAACTTTGATGATGTGAAAACCTATAACGGAATATTATATGGTACATTTGAAGAAACAGCATGTGCACGAGGAATCGCGACTAACAATAACGAATGGCATGATACTCTAGCAGAGGTTGCCACATTTAGCTCCCCAAACCAATTACGGCAAATCTTTGCTGTGATATGTGCTCTAAACACTCCAACCAATGCAATCCAACTATGGGAAGACTTTAAATAATATCTTTGTGAAGATTACCTTCAAAGATTTGAGGAAGACATTGCATTCAATCGAGGTCTTTTAGATATTGAAGATATCTTACTTACTCACAACACGTCTTGCCTACAAATGGGTTTACCAGCACTGACAAGAAATGTACATAACGAAGGGAGTTATGATGTTGCCGAAGAACTGAATAAGTACAATCAAATGTATCAGTCAGCGAATGAAGAACAGCGGTCAGTAATTGATCAGGTTATTTATGCCGTTATGACAAAGGAGGCTAGAGAAAAAGTGTTTTGTTTAACAGCTTTGGGAGGGTGTGGAAAAACATTTGTACAAAAAACAATTATGCACAAGCTTAGTTCATTGAAATTAGACTGCATTGCGTGCGCTTACAGTGGTATTGCTGCAAGTCTTCTAAATGGTGGTCGAACATTGCACAACATGTTTAAATTACCAATTCCAATCAATGAGTCGTCAGTGTCCGGCATTGTGCAAAACAGCGAGGAAGCAAACCGCATCAAAAGCTGTGCTTTAATTATAATTGATGAGATTTCTATGTGCCCCGTAAATGCTCTGAACACTATTGACAGGCTTCTTCGAGATATAAGGCCTCAAGAGTTTAAAAACTCGATGTTTGGTGGCGTTCCTGTATTGATGTGTGGTGATTTTAGACAAACACTACCTGTTGTTCCACACTCGGGCCGCACTATTATGATTGAAAATTGTGTCAAAAGTTATCATTCTTGGCATTTAGTGAAAAAGTTGGAATTAAGTAAAAATATGAGGGCTCACAACCCTGACTCTGATTTTTCCAATTTTGTAAAATTAATGGGAGATGGCAAAATCCCAACACATACAGAGTTAGGATCCGATGTTATTCAGATTCCCAATGAAATAGTTGGAACATGATCGGTAGTTGAATTTGTCTATGGAAACATAAATGATATAATTCAAAGAGAAGATATAACAGATAGAGCAATTTTGGCACCCAAAAATGAGGACTGTATAAAGCTAAACAATTTAATAACATCCATAATGCCAGGGCAAAAGAGAGTGTACTTGAGTTGTGATAGCATAGTAGCAGATGATGAAGAAGAACAGAACAGATATCCCACAGAATTCCTCAATGGTCTATGTGTCAGTGGACTGCCGCCTCATCGTCTCTTATTAAAGGAGGATTCTGTTATAATGTTGATTAGAAACCTGAATATTGCAAAAGGGTTAATCAATGGGACCCGATTAAGAGTTAAACGTTTGCACAATAATACATTAGATTGTGAAGTACTGACTGGCGCATCCGTCAAAGAACGAATTCTGATTCCAAAAGTACACCTGCAGCCATCAGACAATGTCCTTCCATTTAAGCTTCAACGAACTCAGTTTCCTGTAATTCCAGCTTTTGCCATTACCATCAACAAGGCTCAAGGACAATCAATCAGTACTGTTGGAATTTACCTTCCGCGTCCTGTGTTCTCCCATGGACAACTCTATGTAGCAGCGAGCCGTGCCCAAGCCCGTGCCAGGTCGTTTGACGGGCTTCGTATCTTTATAGAACACACCAAAGATCAAGGGAAACTGTTTAGTGATGACAGGGTGTTCACAAAAAATATAGTGTACAGAGAGTTAATATAATAAATAGTGTTTTTTTACTGTAACAAAATAAAAGTAATGTAAACAGAATAGTTTTTTTTATAACCACGGTTTAATTGCTCGATTTCGAGCAACGGGTGCACTAGTTTACTTTTAAATTCAATGAAACGCATTGAGTACATTTATTTACTATTTCAGTTTGTGTAAACATAATTCCCAAGACGGATCGTGTTAGTATGGTTGTATCTTAAATTTGTGTATTTATCGTTGTTTTGTGTCGCTATGACGGGTCGTGTTAGCATGATTGTATCTTAAGTTTGTGCATTTATCGTGGTTTTGTGTAGCTATAATTTTTTTATTTGTTGTTTTTTTTTCTTGCCTCCGACGCGACGACAACGAAACATAGACAGGAAGCATAATCGTGATAACGACCGCAGCTACAGAACACTGGCGCCGTAATAGGCAGTCAGCACCTGACCCTGGACTATCTCAACTATTAGGTTACAAATGCGCCCCAACACTACCCTAAAACGATTTTTCGTTTTCAATTGGCCCTCTATCAATGACCTGTGTTGCATGTACAGCGAGGCATTTTGAGAAGGAGAAAACCGGCCGGAATGCTTTAGGTTTATCAATAACGAAGATAAACATGGTCTGAGTTACACACCAGTAATTTTTGAGTTGACTCTTTAAAACTCATTGTAAATATGACTGTTATTCGTTTTGAAATAACTCCTGTAATACTTTGCGATTGCTCGAATTCGAGCAACATGTACACTAGTTAATTAAATTGCAGTTAAACATATTACAGGGTTTTTTTTTATATAAGTTAAATCAAAACGTTGATGTTGAGTAAGATTTCTTCATGATGGACGAGACTCTCCAAATGGACTAGACTGACCTGACCGTAAAACCTTGTTGAAATCCAGGAAGCAGGAAGTAGAAGTTGGGCCGAGTACAGGATGGCCGCTCCCCAGACATGGCAGCATGGTATTAGGCCGGAGTAGGCGTAGGCCTACACGTGTAGGCATCTCCATCAGCGGGTACGGCAGTGGTACGGCGCAGTCCCCATCAGTTCAGGAGAATGCTCATGTGAAATCGGTTAGCATCTAATGGTGGCAGGCTTCAGACGGAGTCACCGACCCTGATACAAAGTATGGATCACTAACCTGGCCTAATTAAGGTTAACATGTCCTAGAGTCCATTTACATAGTTTGCACTAGGCCTGAATAAATCGAAAGGGCGTAAAACATTCTTTTTACCTGCAGTCAGCAACCACATTTTTACAAAAGTTGTTCTAGTATAAACTAGCTTAATAAACATGATTTTTTGGAGAAAAGTAAAATGATCTCACATAAATAAAAAAACCATGAATGTGCTTGCTTACTGTTCACAAGTTAAAGGACCAACAAATGGATTTTTTTTTAATGTTATTATCTGGGATGGCTAGGCTACTAGAATTGACCAGAACAAATTTTAGGCTAGTAAAAAGTTACTAGCACAAACAAAGTTAGAACTAGCTCAGAAACTTTTAACATGATTGGGTCCAGACTAGCTCACAATTGAACACAAAAATTACACAAATGATTTAAAATGACATAGAAATAATATTAACGCTTTACTAACTTGATATTTTAACCTTAAACATGAAAATAGGCTCAAATTGAAATATCACTTGTACTGACAAAGTTAACTCAACGAGGCATGCACATTGTGTTATCTGGTGGAGTCGAAACTCTCAGAAAACAGTTCAATAAACATGAAAATAACTCTGGAAAACTTTTTTGAACAATAGTAAAACAGTAAAATGAAACAGACAGAAATAAGCGAGGACTAGGCCTGGCGAATCCTACTTACCCGTGGATGAACGAACTCTAGCTCAATTTTGTGCGTAGTGAAAACGACCTATGAAGAAAATCTGCAGGGTTCACAAAAGGAAAACTCTACCGGATGAGGACCCCATATTAAGAGCAACCTCGAACCCCGAAAATCTGAGAAACGGGTGACACAAGTTACCAGATGAAACGTCCGGCAGACGCAGCCAGTGAGTACCAACCGTGCAACAACTTAAACCTGTGCTGTTGAGCGTTGAGCACGTACACACGGCACACAGGTTTCCTCCCTCTGGAGCATAGCTTCAACAATGTTGTCGGGAGGGGCTTATCCCAACTCCGCGCACTGGTCAGAAATCTGTCAAAACCGACTGTCCAACTCCGCGCAGTGGTCACTTCGGATCCCTCGCGGCACATGCCCAACTCCGCGCAGTGGTCAATTTTGGCTCTCACAGCCCTGACGGCTGAGAGTTTGTGTTTGAACTTTGAAATTGTGTTATGCTTTATGTTATGTTTATCATTTATAGTAAAGTAAAGAGATAAGATATACCTAAAACAGGAAATGAAGCTTAAAACCCACTAATATAAGAAGTTTGAAAAAGTCTGCGAGAAAGAGTGACTGTCAATTTATACGTTCCAAATTGTACAATACTCACTCATTCATATTACTGGGCTTATGAGCTCTCTGAACTTTAATACCAAGTTCAAAAATATTAGTTTTGTATACAACCACAGATTGCTATAACAAATTAGCTGTAATCTCTGTTTCATACAACAGTTAGCTACACACGTCAAATTGGAAAAAAATGGCCGACAAACTTCTATGTTTTTATGACTTGAAACAAAGTTATATCAATACTTAAAGCAGTATAGCAATTTTAATAAAACTTCAGACTTCAAAATTGACTTTATATTTAATTACTCTACGTACAAAATGTTCAAAATTTCATGGCAAGTGAGCCAAAATTGGTCAAATTAATCATCGTTAACATAAACATCGTGTATATTATAAAAAAAAACTTTTCATTTAAATACCTGGACTAAAAATAAAATACAAATATTAGCCTACTAAAATTTTATAAGTAAAATATTTACAAATTTACAAAAGTTACACTTATTTCAAACCATAATAAATTTAAATTAATATAGTTAAACAATAATTATAAGCCTTAAAATGCGAAGCAATTGCTTAGTAAAACATTTTACAATCGTAAATATTTTAAGGATTACAGTACCGGTAAGTAATATCTTATAAATTTTTCAGAAAAACTAAATCATATTATTGGCAAACCTCAAAAACAAACTTATACTTTTAATTTGATTACAAAAAGAATTTTAAAATGTTTCCTTTGTTAAATGTTATTGGAAGGGATAATAAATTAAGTTTTGTTATTCATTAAAAAGTCCATTGTAGCCACTTTTAGATGCAGAGCTAAGTTTTTTTTTTTTTACAAAAAAAGAGATTACAGCAAATTTGCAGTATATTGCTGTATAAAAAGGTAAAATCCGTGATCGCAGCACACTAGTGTAACGTAAAGCTCATGAAATCGTTAATAAAATGTATTAGCATATTAAATAATTGTGTGCTGTGAATTTCAGAAACTTCCATACGTATCACTCTTCGCACGGACTTTTTGAACTTCTTACATTGTGGTTTTTAAGTTTCACCTCCAATTGTGAATCTATAATTTTGCATGTATAATAAGCTAAAATATTTCTTTTACGTCTTACTAAATGCCGAATTTGACGTCTATGAAGAGGATTTTCATTGAAGCCAGACCCAGACCAACGTGTTAGTGAATTTCCCATATAGGGAATAAGTTATTACCGTAGGTATTATGGTAAGACCTGGACCCACTGATTTAATTTTTCGTTTTTATGTCCCAAAGGTCGAAAACACTTTCCGTTCGAATTCATATAAATATAGATGTCCGTTAGCACGATAATTCGAGCAAAAATTATCCAATTTTGATAAAATTGTATATGAACGTTAAACCTACATTTATTCGAACGAGTTCACGAACCAGCACGATCGGACCATGGAACTGGGGTTTATAGGGAAAAAACGAGTTTTCCCAATTTTGACCCTAAAAGCATACATGTTTGCAATTTCTTTTGAAAGCAATTTGTAGAGCTTAAAGTCAAATAATTTAGTATATCGAAGTGTTATTATGCACCATAATGGTTACAGAAAAAAGGCCAACAAATTTTAATTTTATAATTCCCGTGTTATTCTTATGGAGAATAAGTAAATTGTTGTAATTACCTGTAAAAGGGGCGTATTTTGATTAAATTTGGAAATGCATTTATTTTACACTTAACTATTGACATTTCACAAAAACACTTATTACCCTGCCTCTTGCAGCAAACCTATGTGCACTCATTAAACTAATGCTATTTAAATAGGGAATAAATAGTATATTTTGAAAGAGATATTTTACTGGTAATGCAATCAGGCAATTAGAAGTTCGCTTAGGCTGCAGTTTTGCTACGGCGGGGGTATTATTGTAATAACAGCAGCAAACTTTTTGGAAACTTCAACTCACGTCCATGCAAATGTACTGTAGCCTTTGTTTTGGTAAACATTTTACCAAAACAACTACCGTAGATATTAGGAGTGGCCACCGCGCGGAGTTAGACTTGACACTAAAAGTGACCACCGCGCGGAGTTGGGCTGAACCCTTCGGGGGCCATAAAACTTTTCCTCGGATTAAATTTGACCACTGCGCGGAGTTGGGCAATCCCCGTCGGGAGTAATGTCGATGCAGATCTCAGAGATCAACGAGGCTCGGCGGACATGCCACCGGTTGCAAAATAAGAAGGTGTGTTCGGCCGTGTCTGCAATGCCGGTACATAACTTCTTGATCAGCATTGTACGTGTTATTAAATTTACGGAAAGTAATTAAAAGAAACGTCTTATAACACTTAAAACATATATTTACGCTTATACCATAAACAAACATCATGTCATAAATATAATGACATAAATATGAATATATAAATATATAATAATAATAATAATATATAATAATATATATAATAATAATATATAATAATATATATAATAATAATATATAATAATATATATAATAATAATATATATAATAATAATATATAAATATATCATGACATAAATATATGAATGTTATAAATATAATGTGTGCCACAAAATAGGCGAATCACCCATTTCGCCTATTTTGTCTAATGATGATTGGAGTGTCAAATCGAAATCGATCACCACTTACCACCTTTTTTGTATATTTACCGTCTTGTGAGTAACATTATAAGCGAAAATATATGTTTATAAAAATATATATGTTATAAGACGTTTCTTTTATTTACTTTCCGTCTTTTTGGAGCGCACTTTAGCGTTTGGCTGTGTGTTCGATAAAGAATGATTAGTATGTATTTTGTAGGAAATTTCATGATCTTTCATTTTGATGCTTAGTAAAATTTAGTAGAACGCATAGTTTCCGAGTTATAAGCAAGAAAATAAAAGAAGTGCATAGATTTTCATATTTTTTACATGTACCTCAAAACGCACAAGGCATTTTTGTTGGATCTCTTTAGATTTGGATTCAGCGCCCCAAAAAACATAGAACTAAAAAAACGTCGTCGCAGTTATTTTTGTAACGTTCAACTACCGTTTGAAGGGGAGAAAGTAAAAGGGTAAACGTGCAAGAGTTTTTTTCTTGTTAAGGCAGTGTGTAATTTACGGACAGTAGCTGCCTCCAGCCTAACGGAGTTTTGGAGTAGTAAGTAGGCCTAATAATATTTTATGTTTAAATTTGTTTTACGACTCTCGCTTATTTACAATTAATTAACAGTTGCCGAGGCTGATTTGATCTAGTTGTAATTAACAAGTTCTAACTATCCATATTTTGTAAGTTAAAACAAATGAGCTCATTTTACATATTTAGCTAAGTTTGGTGATTGTGTGTTTCAGAAACTCTCGAGAAAGCCGACGTCCAATCTTGAGGAGTCAGATTTGGCGAGAGATTCTTCTGAGAGCGAGGAGGTCGTCAGGATAGCCAGGTAAAAAGTTCCTAGGTCATTGAACCACACGAGCTAAAAAATATAGTGGTAATGGGTAATGAAAGTAGTATTGATCTTTATTTATATGTAATCGCATTTTCCATGGGTTCCCCACATTTTATGTGTGATTAGATTTACTTTCACCGCGGCGTTATCTACAGGGTGGACTAGCTCTTATTTATAATAATACCATAGATGAAGTACTCGCTACCTACCATGCCTTTCAACGGGATCAGTATGCAAAAGAGACAATGTTGGTTCTTTGAAAATGCCTTAAAAATGGTTTCACGCCTCCCATTTAATTTATTAACGAAATTGAACACTTATTTAGACTACCTAGGATCCAAAATCAGTTATAGATTGTAAGGTATAATCAAATAACATGTTGAGTAGTTTGTAATGTAAACGACAAGCTATAACAAACCTCCAAACCTCTCAATAGTGTAATTTTCTAACATTTTTAAGGAGAAATTTGAGAAAATATAATAAGGTGTATGGAAATTTGCTTGGTTTGCTAGTTTGCTGTGGTGGGGGTGTTTTATAACTGTTTCCACAAAAATATCAAAAAAATAATTCTCAACAACTTAGGATAACAGCCGAGGTCGATAAGGCAACGGATATAGAATCCATCTTATTTCATAAATGAATAATTTCTTTTATGAATTGGCGCGTTCTGGGAACATGTGCAAGTGCACTGGTGCAGATGAGATGAACCGGTGACATACTCACCGGTACCACGCAAGAGTCTTGGTATCCCAAACGGTACACATCGGATTATAATTTACACATCCACCTACTGTTTAAATTACAAAAGCTTACCCTCGCAGAATATATTATTTGAACATTATTCACTTATTACGTAATATAACCATAGAAAAAACAATATAACCTATCAAACTTATGAACATTATTCGATGGACCCGTCATCTTGCCATACCAATGCATACTTTTGTCTGAGAAACTGACCGGTCTCCCTGAACGACGCATTTTATGCACTTGTCCTGCACCGATACATCGGTTAGTGTTCTCAAAACGCGCTCATTGTCTTATTCCATATGCAATATTATTTCAGTATTCAATAATGGGTGGAATTGTTAAATCAGTGCATTTGACAGTTCTAAATGTTTTAATCTAAAAATTATGAGTTTGTTCTATGTTGCCATGGATACCAATCAATATTTACTTTTTAAACTCTCACCTCAGAACTTTGAAAGCCCACGGGGCATAGCCCTATGTCAATATCGAATCACAATTAGCTCTTTCTATATGTATCCTCGAAGCTGTAGCTTTATTTAGGTCCAATTCGAGCCCAGTCAGTTCAGTAGTTTTTGAGTTCAGCTCCTACAAACACACAGACTTCTTTGTTTTTCCTTAAGACGGTTTTAGTAATATTCACAGCAGCTTCTGCAGAGCCGGTACTTTCATGATGCCCTGTTATTAGTTTGAGTTGTAATTTTGTGCAACAATTTTAAACTCTGCCTTTTCTAAGACGGTCCGCTGAGAATTAAACTGAAGCCACGGTTTGATCTAAACTCGAAAGGAATTCCGTGATGACAAAAGAACGATTGAATTTTTCTATTAACTCACTTGTAAGTTACTTAATGTTTTAATGTTGCCATTTTAAAGTATCAATTGTAAAAGTCCGTCATTAATAGAAACCAGGTTTCATCAAGATTGAACAAATCTATGCATGTTTTTTCTAATGGACGAGAAGGAAGTTCAGTGGTGATTAGTGGTTCATGATGCTGGAATATTAATTCTGTGCAATTAGGAGACTCGTTTGAAATGTTCCTTCTATAATAGAAGATATGCCAGGCCACCACATGCTTTGACTTGCTCTAAGTCGGCATTTACTGATACTAAAATGTCCAGAATGAATTATTATATTCAGCATGTCGGTTTAAGTATACAAGTAACTTTATGTTAGAGTATATGTAAACCTTGAGTCATTTTGAATGATGAGTATATCTCCTTTTAGCAAAATACCTTCACAGAAGAATATTTATTTATTTATGGAGTTATGCGAAAACTATTCATGTTTATTTGACCATGTTTTTTTTCAAAGAATGCTTAAAATACCTTAAACGCACTTTTTTATATCCTAGATCGTTAGGATCTACCGTCTGGAACTAAAGGCTCTGTATGGATTTTTCTCGTTATGCTAAAAAGAATAATTTGAGATATTAGTGTTAACAATTTACCCATCGATGGTGTTACAGTGTAATGACACGGTTGCCTGAGAACCGTCTACCAGACCGGCGTCTGCGCTACTCCGACAACAGTTCCCGCGTATCTTCGATTAGGCGAGAGAGCAAGGCGGCGCAGACCCTGAGCATCGTAGTAGGAGGCTTCATCGCCTGCTGGCTGCCGTTCTTCCTCGCCTATCTAGCACACCCCTTCCTCAATCCTGGATTTATCCCGGAAAAAGTCATGTTTATCCTCACCTGGCTAGGTAAGCGATATATGCATAGTACCATAAAAACTCACCGTAGATTTGCCCAAAACCAATCTTAAGTAATAACATCAAATATGGAGTAATAGATAACGTAAAATGTGAGAGAATGGATTAAAACGTATAAAACGTATAAAACGTATTTTGAGGTCCCTAGAGGCCTAAAACACCAACCGTTCAAATTCATATACAGGGTGTCCGGTCATAAGTGTTAAATAAAATTTTGCATTAAACTACATGGTAATGGTGACAGAATGTCGCAAATTTGAGGTTCCCAACTTCAACAGTTAGAGAATAACAAATAAATTAAGATATTTCAAAAATTATTGTAGTTGTTATGAAAAAGGTTATTTTACTCTGTTAAAAATGCACTTACTGTCAGTTTCAATGTCATTTTCAGAATCCTCACAAAATTTTAAATAAATATAACACATAATCGTTGGGGTACGTAAAAATATTATATTTAAAATTCTTCGTTAAACAAATTATTTTTATATCGACGAAAATGTAAATAACATTCAGCAATTTATTTCTCGGTTGTTGAGTTCCGGCGAGGTTATCAAATATGACTAAAAACTTCCTTATTTAAAGGGCTTTACAATGATGTATAACAACATTTACCTACTGTCAAATCCATGGTGAATTTTACGCACTATTGTGAAAAATCACGGTCAAGCCAAAACAGATATTGTAAAAAATAATAAAATTTTACTTACTATTTTATGAGCTGACCACTGATGATGAGGGTATGTATAATTTATGATTGACCAGACTACACTTCCATCAAACTAAAGAGTTTTTTTTTAAGACTTTGGAAAATTTGTAATTAAAAAACACAACACATTAGTAAAAAACATAATACACACTACAATTTAAATATGAAATGATAGTTAACCCATTAAACAAATCAATGACACACTTTGTCCGAAGCACAAATCACAGTTTGGGTGTAAAGTGCCCACCGTTTTCCCGCAAGCAGGCCCTAGCTCTTTTGCGGATTGCGCCAACTGTGACCTCATACGTCAATTTTTCCCTTACTTTCCCAGCAGCCTCAAAGATTCTCTCCCGTAACTCAACTTCAGAGTTTACAACAGTTGAGTAAACTAGACTTTTCATGTAACCCCAAACAAAAAAATCTAACGGGCTCAAGTCTGGAGATCGAGGAGGCCATGTCACACTTCCTCCACGTCCAATCCATGTCGGGTAGTTTTGGGATAGCCACAACCGAACGCTTTCAGTAAAATCTATACACTAAAAACTATTATACACCATTGTAAAGCCCTTTAAATAAGGAAGTTTTTAGTCATATTTGATAACCTCGCCGGAACTCAACAACCGAGAAATAAATTGCTGTATGTTATTTACATTTTCGTCGATATAAAAATAATTTGTTTAACGAAGAATTTTAAATATAATATTTTTACGTACCCCAACGATTATGTGTTATATTTATTTAAAATTTTGTGAGGATTCTGAAAATGTCATTGAAGTTGACGGTAAGTGCATTTTAAACAGAGTAAAATAACCTTTTTCATAACAACTACAATAATTTTTGAAAAATCTTAATTTATTTGTTAT
This sequence comes from Macrosteles quadrilineatus, assembly GCF_028750875.1. Taxonomy (NCBI): domain Eukaryota; kingdom Metazoa; phylum Arthropoda; class Insecta; order Hemiptera; family Cicadellidae; genus Macrosteles; species Macrosteles quadrilineatus. The sequence continues at coordinate 34,020,901 of NW_026542594.1, read as the reverse complement.
TCTCTAACTGTTGAAGTTGGGAACCTCAAATTTGCGACATTCTGTCACCATTACCATGTAGTTTAATGCAAAATTTTATTTAACACTTATGACCGGACACCTTGATACCAGCATCAAGAACAACCCTTGGTATATCAAGCAACAAGTCCTGTCTAGTTCTGCGCTCTCTCACGGCCGACATAGCTTTCAGTTTTTCCTTCAAGTACTGTGCTGCCTGATACCTACATATGCAACCTGCTTATCACAGCTCTCTCAGACGGACATTGTATTTGACATCCTACGGTGACTTGAGTATGATCATATTTTTTAAGGTTGTATATGAACCTTAGGGGGCAATTATGTAGCCTGTGAAGTATTGTGATCTGTTCCTGTGTTAAACTGTATCCAAAAACAGGTAGGCATTTTAAGTAGGGAATATCAGGAATTTTACCGACCTCAACTTGATGTTTGCTGGGAGCAATGTTCTAAACCTATTAAGTACTTTTAATTTTTCAACAACATGTTTGCTTATATTTTTGAAATGGCTAGAAAAAGTCAGCTGTGAGTCAATTGTCACCCCAAGAACCTTAATGCTTTTGGAAATGGATAGCTCTGAGTTATTTACTGTGACTTTGATGTTGTGTGTTTCCAGCTGATCATAGATTGCTGCATTAGCAAAGTGCATAGTGGGCCATTTTTCAGGGTTTAGCTTTAACCCATGATTCTTAGACGATTCACAAACCTTTGAAATGTCACTACTCACATGTTGTAATGCTTCCCCAACCAAAGTCGGCTGGTGTGATAAGAAGATTTGGCAGTAATCACCATTACAATACATAATCCCGAAATCCAATACTGATTCAATACCTACTATATACAGATTGAAAAGGATAGGACCAAGACAACTTCCATGGGGGACAACCGACTGATGTTGTCTTAAGATACATTAATTAACAACAATGCATGTAAACGTCACTATTTATGTAACAATTTACAGTATTTGCTTATGGAAATGCAGCATTGCATTATCATTCACATTATTTGTTGACAATGAAGCCGCATGACTATACGACGAACGAGGTCCTCATTTCAAGAATAAACGCCAGCTTCATTACAAGTATATTCCACTACAACTAACATTCTGAAGAGAGATTATATTGAACACTTTATGTAATTGATAAGGCTGAGACAACTGACATCCGCATGTCATGGAATCAAAATTATGCTAAAAAAATTATTATTGTTAAAATTGGAGGGTTATTCATTTGCACATTAGTACGGTATAATGTCTGACGTGATGAAGGAAAAATAAAACTTACACTGCAGCAAAAACAGCTGTTTTTAATGCATGCGTTGCGGGTATAAAGTAGCATTTTTACTCTTTAGGGAGTAAAAATAATTTTTAGCCCCTAAGGAATAAAATCAGCTGTTGCCAACTCAGTTATAAATTTCGATTGTAAAAAAATGCATGTATCGAAAGTATGTATCGATTGTGTAATCAATCGTTGTTAATTGTTGTCTTATTGTAAATAGTTCGACATATCGATAGTATAATGTACACTAACACAATCTATACCTACTTATAAAAGGCAAAGCCCTCACTGACTAACTGACTCACTGACACACTCACTCATCACTAATTCTCCCACTTCCCATTTACCTAGGAGGCTGAAATTCGGTACACCGATTCTTTGGGCATTAAATAGGAAAACTAAGTAGTTTTTATTCTGATCGGGCTTTCGGGCTCCACCCCAGTGGCTCTGGAGTTTCCCATGTTAACCTTATGATTTTTCATATTGAAAAGGAATTAATGAATCTTAACAGCTGTTTCAATTAAACAAGTTGGTTCTGTTCTATGATGTTCAATAGCATTAAAGTTACAAGGATTACCAACAGGGTGCAGCACTATTATTTTTTTAAATTTATGACAACAGCTAATTTGCAACCAAAAGGTGAGTGAGCGTAGCGAACGAACTTCTACCTGGAGGCGAGTTAGCGTAGCACACGAGCTAACCTGAAGGCAAGTGAGCGCAGCGAACGAGCTCCAACCCAAAAACGTGAACATTCGTTCAGGACGTGATTGAGCCATGCGAACGAGCTCATCTTGAAAATTAAGAAATTAAACGGGGCAAAGCCCGCGGGTACAGCTAGTCGTAATATACGAAACGGTTAAATAACCCTTACTAAACAGCTGCTTGTTTCCATTTGAAAATTAAATTGAAAACATGTTAGAAGTTTTGAGAAGTTATCTTTTTTAAATTACAACTTTTTTAGAGTTGTAACTTATTTGTTTAAATAATGGTGTAATATGACAAAAATATTGTTCATCACACGGACAAAAGTGTCTTTTCAAACTCACTCAGTTTGCGTAAAACTTGAGCTCGGGTCGAAAAGAGTCACTTTAGGCTCTAGTGATGAAACATACTATGAAACATAACCATATTAGTTAGCTTTGTTATATTAAAAAAATCTTCAGACCTACATTCAAAAGTTTATTTTATACGTTTGTTTGTTTTTCAGGATGGATTAACTCAGCGATCAATCCATTCATCTATGCATTCTACAGCCCAGACTTCCGGTTAGCGTTCTGGCGGCTCACAGTTAGACATTGTACACCTCGACCACCTCCTTGCCGTCAACTCAACAGTTGTAGCAGGCCTAGTATACTACTGAGAGAAAGTGTTGTCACTGGCTATCCTCGACCATGATGTCAGCGACCGTCCCGGCGAGACAGGGACGCAACAGTCTAGAACTGTGACAATAACAGTGGGACATTATACACCTATACCACCATCGTGTTGTCAACTCAACAGCTGTAGCAGGTTCAGTATACTGCTGAGAGAAAGTGTTGTCACTGGCTATCCTCGACCATGATGTCAGCGACCGTCCCGGTGAGACAGGGACGCAACAGTCTACAACTGTGACAATAACAGTGGGACATTATACACCTATACCACCACCGTGTTGTCAACAGCTGTAGCAGGTCCAGTATACTGCTGAGAGAAAGTGTTGTCACTGGCTATCCTCGACCATGATGTCAGCGACCGTCCCGGCGAGACAGGGACGCAACAGTCTACAACTGTGACAATAACAGTGGGACATTATACACCTATACCACCACCGTGTTGTCAACTCAACAGCTGTAGCAGGTCCAGTATACTGCTGAGAGAAAGTGTTGTCACTGGCTATCCTCGACCATGATGTCAGCGACCGTCCCGGCGAGACAGGGACGCAACAGTCTAGAACTGTGACAATAACAGTGGGACATTATACACCTATACCACCACCGTGTTGTCAACTCAACAGCTGTAGCAGGTCCAGTATACTGATGAGAGAAAGTGTTGTCACTGGCTATCCTCGACCATGATGTCAGCGACCGTCCCGGTGAGACAGGGACGCAACAGTCTACAACTGTGACAATAACAGTGGGACATTATACACCTATACCACCACCGTGTTGTCAACTCAACAGTTGTAGCAGGCCTAGTATACTGCTGAGAGAAAGTGTTGTCACTGGCTATCCTCGACCATGATGTCAGCGACCGTCCCGATGAGACAGGGACGCAACAGTCTACAACTGTGACAATAACAGTGGGACATTATACACCTATACCACCACCGTGTTGTCAACTCAACAGCTGTAGCAGGTCCAGTATACTGATGAGAGAAAGTGTTGTCACTGGCTATCCTCGACCATGATGTCAGCGACCGTCCCGGTGAGACAGGGACGCAACAGTCTACAACTGTGACAATAACAGTGGGACATTATACACCTATACCACCACCGTGTTGTCAACTCAACAGTTGTAGCAGGCCTAGTATACTGCTGAGAGAAAGTGTTGTCACTGGCTATCCTCGACCATGATGTCAGCGACCGTCCCGGTGAGACAGGGACGCAACAGTCTACAACTGTGACAATAACAGTGGGACATTATACACCTATACCACCACCGTGTTGTCAACTCAACAGCTGTAGCAGGTCCAGTATACTGATGAGAGAAAGTGTTGTCACTGGCTATCCTCGACCATGATGTCAGCGACCGTCCCGGCGAGACAGGGACGCAACAGTCTACAACTGTGACAATAACAGTGGGACATTATACACCTATACCACCACCGTGTTGTCAACTCAACAGCTGTAGCAGGTCCAGTATACTGCTGAGAGAAAGTGTTGTCACTGGCTATCCTCGACCATGATGTCAGCGACCGTCCCGGTGAGACAGGGACGCAACAGTCTACAACTGGGGCAATAACAGTGGGACACGTGAGGTTTGATGTTAACGAAAATGATGACAGCGAGTGGTTTGAAGTGACAGGGACTTTGGTAAAGACAGTAGAATGGCTATTTAATTTGATACTCACCACCTTATTTTAGTGTGAACAGGGAGCAACGGTCAAGGATTATAACACCAATGGTACCGTTGTGATAGTAGATATTCGCAACTATAATAACCGTCTTCATGTAAAATGGGTTCCACAATCAACGACTGTGACAGCGACGACACTGATTCAGGTGTTAAATTGGCATCGCAACCAAATGGCATCGATCGTACAGACATAGCATGGACCATACTCTCCTAGAACTGTGGAAAACAAAGGACAGTTGTATCATTTGTTTACCACGACCACGATGTCAATGGCAGTTAACGAACGATGTATTTTTAAAGTTCTAACCTACTTTCAACAATTACTGTAATATATTTGGAACGCTTCCGGTTAGAACAGTACAATTAAAGTCAAAATACGTTTTTACATGAATCGTGGCTACCTACGTCATTTTTGGCTGAGACGTGGCTCGTGACGCTGTCGTTATGTAAACCACAGTCGTGACTGTCACTATACATGTTGGACAGTTGTGACAACGACTCGACGTCACTTCCACCTTACACGTCAAGAAACCGTCATGACGCTAAATAGCCATCTCTGTAGTTAAAAACAGTTTCATGATGAATGGCTGCTGGATCGTTGCGTTAACTAATTTAGGTTTAAGTTACCTGTTTTGTGTCATAGTATAATTGGCTAATGGTAATGGATCACATCATCAGGTTCAAACGTCTTGCTACATCATGGTGAAGATTATCAGTAAAGTTTAAATAAAACTAAAAATGCCTAACAAATTAAAATGACACACACACAATAATGTATACAAAATTTATAGTCTAGTGTGTGTTAATTGTTTTATGTATTTTTATTTTTACTGTATTTAAATTTCCTGGTGAGCTCTATCATAATGGATCATTATGATCCACAACAAAAACATTCGAACCTGAAGATGTCCTATATGTTACCCAGCATGGAACAGCTGTAGTTCATTACACTACCACGTTTTGACAGACAACAAGTAACTTAATTTTCATTTGTTAAAACATTTACAGAACATTCTGTAAAAGACTTGATATATACTGGATGTCTCACCTAAAATGATCTAATAGCTAACTTTTGTATTATTAGATATAGAGTTAACTTCTTACGGGGCACTCGCCTTTATTTTTTAAGATGTGTTTTGGGGTAGCTTCTAATTTTAAAAATAGATCTGCCACTTTCTAATACGGCCAACAACTTTGTTTTTTTTTTATGAAATAATCTGTAATTTATGTTTTTTATAGTTGTTTTATATTCTAAAACAGTTTTAAAACTGCATCTACATTTTAAAAAGACCATAAAATACCAAGTGTTCCAATATTAAAGTTAACTGCCATTTTTGAAAATGGTGGCCATTTTTGAAACAATGGAGTCAATATTTTTCAATCAGTCATATTTTTCACGTATTTTATATATATTTTTTAACGTAGATGCAATTTAAAGACTTATTTATTCTTATAAGAGGAGTGTCCCATAAGAAGTTAACTTTATATCTCATAGTAAAAAAGTTAGCTATTGGTTCACTTTAGGTGAGGCATCTTGTAAAACTAAAGTTTAGCAGACGTTGCATAAACTGCACACTAATTTACAACTAACCGAAAAATTCTCCTTAATGACTTTTAGCAAGATTATGGCTAACCAATGCAGTATTTTTTAAATACCCTTAATTTATTAAGCCCCTGAAATAAATAATCTTTAATTCAATTTTACAGTGCAATTATTCTTTTTACAGAGGAATCGTTCCATGCCATGTTACGAGAAACTTATAAAATAATTATCCACACAGCTTTATTAATCCCGACTGGTCAATTGTTTAAAGCCTTAGGCTACCTCTTAACTAAGTTACATTTTATGCTCATAAGAAACTAAGTAATGAAGACTTAACTTCCCTTGCCAAACTTGATCTTATCAAATTTGCATTTACATAACAACAGAGATAGTAAGGGCTGTTAAGGAATTGAAACCATGATTTTTGTTGGTCACATGTGTTGTTAAAGCGTAAACAAATCAAGTTACAAAGCTTCGCGATCCCACGTTCTACAGCTTCACAATCCCACATATTTTAAGAAAAAAATATTTTTCCTACAGTTACCTGACAAAGTGACCTTCCTTGTACTCATTATAGTACGTCAAGTAGCTAATTGCTTCATGGACTTACTTTTGCCATACTCATTTTACTTATGCCGCACTCATTTTTTCTTGCCGCACTCCAGTATTTCAACCAAAAAATACAAAACAGTGTGCTTTTGTTGTGAACGTAATACGTGTACGCTTAAAAACAAGTTGGCAACACGATACTACGACTACGATCAGATGATGCAGCGTTTCCTATTTCGTCCAACGCTTGGATTTAACCTAACCTAAACAAGTGTTGTACATTGTTTAAAAGTCTAATTATTTATATGCTTAATTGTAACTGTAGGAAAAATATAATTTGTAACGCAAATGTAAACTGCCTTTGCTGCACTCGAGAATCTTTCCACAGTCGCCTGTGGCTCGTGCGTAAATACTTCCCACGTGTGCAGCAAAGTGCCACTTCGCACGCTAGTTACACAAATAACTATTTTATTCCTTTGTTTTTCCTAATATTCTCTTAAAATTATTATAAACTGTATTAATGCATGAAAAATTAATGTGTATAATTTTTCAGCACTTAAAAGTTAAAGGAAGATTTATAGAGTTTCAGATACAATGTTTGTAATTTATCTTTTTTATAGTAACGTGAGCGAATCAAAACAAAGAGTTATAAAATAAAAATGTTAATATCCAAATATGTAAAAAAGTGCTAAAGGGTAAAGCCATGTAAATATTGCTGCAAGCTTTTACTGAACTGTATTTTGTAAATAAATTCTCTTGTACCAGCTTGTATATTGATAATGAGTGTTATTTTTACTTTTCATTATAATAATCTAGATTTGATCTCAGGTATATAAGCATTCTAGTCATTAATATAATAAAATTGATATTCATTATCTTGTAATTGTATATACACTTATTAACCTAGTCCACGTAATGATTCGTTAAAAGCCTTAAGTTACTCGAACGTACAACTACACACTTTGGAGTAAATTTTATGACGAATCAACGTCTGCATGGTCAGTATTGACATATTTCTCAATATATGTTCAAATTTTCTTGGCAACTGCTCCTCGATGCATTAAAAAAAGAGAATCATATAACACTAAAACAATTGAAAAGTCTTTTGAGGCTTTTTCCAAGATATAATCATATTTTTTATGTTTTTGAAACTACTATGATCTAATAAGGACTCCGGTTCAAATCTTACAAAATAACCAATTAATTTTATCCAAATGTTAATCCCGCAACCTTTTGGGCCCAGCCTGAAGTAAAGCTCGAATGATTCTGATTTAGAGCATAGGCCTATATCCTTGAATGTGAAGCTGACCGAGACATAAAATGAAAAATTATAAAATACTGTAGACTTATAAATTATTAATTAGAGTCTAAACAATAACAACATCAAAGTGTAAATATTTGAGTATAATGATGTCAAAAAATATCACAAAATATTTTAATGACAAGGTTGAACAGTTTTGAAGAAAATATACTCGTAATTACGTTTTGATTGTTCATTTACCACATTTGCTTTTAGTGACAGAAAGTGTACGATGAAACTAATTGGGTAAATTTGTTAACTGGTCAAACTGTAGAAACATTTTACCTTGACGTAGTTAAAAAAAATACCACAACTGTTAAAAATATAAACTATTATTTTTGTAAGGACTTAACAATAACAATGTAACCCTTTGGTTTAAAATTTAAGTAAGTTAGGCTATTCCTAGGTTAGATATTCGGCTTTGCATTTTTGTAGCAGACAACAACTACAGAAAACATTTTAATTTCTTGTTCACGAGAGAAGGTTTGAGTTTGTTTATGGTTTGAGTTACATAAATGGTTATATCTATATAAACAAGTAAGTGTAAACACATGGTCTTTGGCATTTTAACATTAACTTCTTTAAGATTCAATACATTTCTCAATATTTTTTATGTCAGTATTCAACAACATTGTTTGAGAGATTACAGAAACTAGTCCAGTCGGCAGGTAGAAAAAACAGGCGTTAGATGGAAAAAGGTCGGAAGTTAATGAAACTTGGGGATGTTGTTCAGGGATGTTAAATCAACATTTTCCCAAGTTTTGGACCTCGAGGACCCTGTGGAAAAAAGATGGTGGCGGAAAAACTTCAAAATTTTGGACACTTTTTTGTTTTTTTCTCAATAAATTTTTTCCCTTACTTCCTACCGTAAAAGCATACATTACACTTTTGTAGAGCGTTAAATTTCCTACAATTCTACAGTTCAAACATGTTTGTACAATAATTTGTTACCGAGCAATAGTATTTTTATTTTAATGTATTTTTTTTTATCACCAAAATACGCAAAAAGGCAGATTTTCTATTTATTTTTTCTGTTGCACGCAAATTATAACGAAATTTTGTAGTAATTATCGTTCCAGGTTATAAGCACCATATCCGGATACTGTACTACCCCGCACTCAGCTGATCAAGGTGGCTTTCTACACCCTGGTTTCACACTACCACAATATTACATTATCTTCTATGTATTATAGGATATTTCACAATTACAATAATTGATTAATATGTTGTTAAACACTATCATCAACACATCCATCAGTCTGAAAGGTTTCTTTTCTGTCTTCACTAATCTTTGCTCACTAATTAGTAATTTTGCCTTATATACTCTGTCGTGTTGCTTACAGTTATATATTGGTTTTAAGTCCAAGTCCAAGTGTATATGACTGGTTTTAGTCTCGTTTGGTTAGTATAGTCTACCAGATATGCTCCTCACGCGGGCTATGAAGAGCTATGGAGGACTCACTCGTGGACGCGGAGTAAGCGATTTTGTGCTTTCTAGATGTGCATTAGGCACGCTGTGTCTTCAAAGCATTTGTAAGCAAGTAGAATTGTTCGCTGATTTTCGCTCAGAGACATCATCTGAGCAACATTTAGACATAAGACCAACCCGTGTAGTGAGAGACAACATGGCCATTGATAAACTGCTCGCATGGTTCACTGAACATCCCCAATTCCCAGGAGATAGTTTCATTGAGCACAGGAATCATTGGTCATGTTGACGTTAACTGCCACTTTGCACGAGAGATAAGCATATCATGCATGAAGAAAATAATGGATGAAAATTTTGAAGAATTGAAACTCAAACGGATGGACAAGGGGGTGATTCTCACTTCTGTTTCATGCTCGTTGAAAATTTCTGGTAAAAAACTCACTGTCTATCCTCTCACTCTTTTCCAGTGTGTCTGCGTTACAAACATATTTGAGTTGTATATATCACTATATTTTGTAGTAATTATGGTTCCAAGTTATAAGCACCATTATTTGGATACACCCTCCCTCCACTCCCCCCACAATACTACCCACCTTTTCCAAACCCAACCCCAATTCTCGAATGCTTATTTTGTTTTGTTCTCCGATCAAAACAAACCATATTCAGATCTTGTTGGTATTGATATTAGTTACTCTTCGCGGCTGAGGTGTTATCGAAACCACTTGTTGTGTGGAGGAAAGGAGCAGAAACTTGGAGAGTAGAGGACACTCGGATTTGTGCCTCTTCCATTTGTTATGAAGTTATTTGTATTATGTAGTTCCTAATGCTGTCAAGTATGTTCTATATATATATTCGCTAGCCTTGGATATGGCGGTGTTGACGATCATCACGTCGGCGTCCTCATGTGCTTGTAGGAGTTTTGTTCCACACCACTTTATGTAACCTCTAATTACGCTATATTTACTGTTGACAAGGTTTACTTTCTATATAGGAGTGAAGAGTGAGTACATTACAGACTTTGTTCCCTTGCACATTCCTTCCTCGATAAAGATTGATATGGGTATGTAAGGGGGCGAGTTCAAACTTAAAGACCTAATTTATATACTACTCAAATATGTTTGTAACGCAGACACACTGGAAAAGAGTGAGAGGATAGACAGTGAGTTTTTTACTAGAAATTTTCAACGAGCATGAAACAGAAGTGAGAATCACCCCCTTGTCCACCCGTTTGAGTTTCAATTCTTCAAAATTTTCATCCATTATTTTCTTCATGCATGATATGCTTATCTCTCGTGCAAAGTGGCAGTTAACGTCAACATGACCAATGATTCCTGTGCTCAATGAAACTATCTCCTGGGAATTGGGGATGTTCAGTGAACCATGCGAGCAGTTTATCAATGGCCATGTTGTCTCTCACTACACGGGTTGGTCTTATGTCTAAATGTTGCTCAGATGATGTCTCTGAGCGAAAATCAGCGAACAATTCTACTTGCTTACAAATGCTTTGAAGACACAGCGTGCCTAATGCACATCTAGAAAGCACAAAATCGCTTACTCCGCGTCCACGAGTGAGTCCTCCATAGCTCTTCATAGCCCGCGTGAGGAGCATATCTGGTAGACTATACCAACCAAACGAGACTAAAACCAGTCATATACACTTGGACTTGGACTTAAAACCAATATATAACTGTAAGCAACACGACGGAGTATATAAGGCAAAATTACTAATTAGTGAGCAAAGATTAGTGAAGACAGAAAAGAAACCTTTCAGACTGATGGATGTTTTGATGATAGTGTTTAACAACATATTAATCAATTATTGTAATTGTGAAATATCCTATAATACATAGAAGATAATGTAATATTGTGGTAGTGTGAAACCAGGGTGTAGAAAGCCACCTTGATCAGCTGAGTGCGGGGTAGTACAGTATCCGGATATGGTGCTTATAACCTGGAACGATAATTACTACAAAATTTCGTTATAATTTGCGTGCAACAGAAAAAATAAGTAGAAAATCTGCCTTTTTGCGTATTTTGGTGTATTTTAAAAAATATATTAAAATAAAAATACCATTGCTCGGTAACAAATTATCGTACAAACATGTTTGAACTGAAGAAATGTAGGAAATTAATTGCTCTACAAAAGTGCAATGTATGCTTTTTCGGTAGGAAGTAAGGGAAAAAAGTTATTGAGAAAAAAGCAAAAATGTGTCCAAAATTTTAAAATTTTCCGCCACCATTTTTTTTACAGGGTCCTCGAGGTCCAAAACTTGGGAAAATGTTGATTTAACATCCTTGAACAACATTCCCAAGTTTCATTAACTTCCGACCTTTTTCCATCTAAAACTTCCTGCTGACTGGACTAAACTGTTTGGTGTTTTGAATCTGGAAGCAGCAGTACTTGATCTTTGGGCTTTTGACAAATGATCAGGCCCGTTTTTCAACCTGCCAGTGCCCTAGGCACAACTAATAGTAGCGCCCCTTTGCATTATATAACAGGGTATCCACCAACCGGGAAAGCCGGGAACTATGCGTGAGTTTTTTTTAACCGGGAATTATGCGTGAATTTTGTATTTCTACCTGGAATTTTCAATTTACCGCGATTGGGCATGACAACTGTGACGTTTACGTGACTGCGGGAGACGATAATATGTCTACACACAGCCACGGGAAACAGCAAGAATTTTATCGCGATCGCGGAAGACGATGATGATCTCGACACGACTGCACCATATGATTGACATTTTGCCAAAATCGCGGGAGTCAATTACGATGTCTTCACGGCCGCGGGAGTCGATTTCGATGTCTACACGACTGGGAGATACAATGATTTTTACACGACCGCGAGGGATGATCAGGATTATGCCGCGATCACGCAACACGATGATAATGACCTGCGGGAAAAGATCAGAATTTTGCCTCATTTGCGGAAGACGATGATCTCCACATGGCCGGGGGAGATGATTATTACCATTTTGAGACAATCGCGGGAGGCGATTACTATGTCCAAACGACCTCGGGGGACTATATAATGATGTCTTTACGGCCGCGAGGGTTCAGTATTTTATCACGATCGTGCAAGACGATGATAACGTCCCCACAATCGCGGGTGACGATCTCCACGATGATGATCTCCACAAGACCCTGGAAGATGATTACCATTTTGCCGCAATCGCGGGAGGCAATATCTCTGTCCACACGACCGCGGAGCCGCAGGAGACGATATAATGATGCCTTCATGGCCGCGAAGAATGATCAGAATTTGACCGCTATTGCGCACGACGATGATAATGTCCACACGACCGCGGGAAAAGATCAGAATTTTGCCTCCATTCCCGGTAGACGATGATAAATAATCTCCTGACGACCACGGGATATGTTCATACATTTCTGCGATCATGGAAGACGATAATTATGTCCACACGACAGCGAAAAAGACCGAATTTTACCGCAATTGCGGGAGACAATTATTTTGATGTCTACACGGCCACGAGAGATTATCAGAACTTTAACGCAATCGTATGCAAATACAACAACAAAATAGTTTTCTCGAAAATCCCATTTAATTGTAACGTTTAATATAATTGAGAAGAATATAGTAATATTGTAACATAAAAATCCTGTAATATAATGAGCCAATACCAAACTGAAAATATGTAAAAAACAAACAGTTCATTCCATTAAAATACCCCTGCCACAGCAAACCTGCAGACTAAGTGAATTTACTTTAACCTGGCTGGATTTTTAGTAAAATATTCCCTAAAAATTGTCAGATTTATTTCCTATTTAAATAACATTGATTTTTAATGAGCACTTGGGTTTGCTGCTACAGGGAAGGTAATGAGATGTGTTTTTATTAAAGTGTTGATAGTTTAGTATGAAATAAACAACATTTCTAAATGTGATAAAAATATATCCATAAACAAGCAAACTACAACAGTTTATTTCTCTCTATAACGATAACATTTAAAACATAACATTTCTCTGCATAAGGGATAAGGAATTAAAAATAAAAATTGTTTAACTATCTTCATAACCGTTAGGCACATGCTTGATTGTACAACATTATTTCTTTTTTAAGCTCTACAAAATTTATTTGAAAGAAATGTGAGATTTCTTGTTTTTAGAGTAAAAAATTGGAAAACCCAATTTTTACCCCATAAAATCCTCTATAACCCCTGTTCCCATAGTCCATCATGCTGGTTGGCAAACTCGTTAAAATAAACGTAGGTTTACACGTTTGCACCTAATTTAATCATAATCGGAAAAATCTTTCTCGAGTTATAGACCTAGGCCCGGGACCGATTTACTTTTTTCATTTTAATGTCCCCAGAGGCCAAAAACACCATTCGTTCAAATTGTTATATATGTATATATTATATATATATTTATATATATATATATATATATATATATATGTGTGTGTGTGTGTGTGTGTGTGTGTCCGTCCGGACGATAACTTGAGTAATTTTTGTTCAATTTTGATGAAATTTGATTTGTAAGTGTAAACGGGGTAAACTTTATTTCATTTTATTTTATTTTATTTCAACGGACATTTCATTTTGTTTGATGTGGTACTAAAGATACATTGTACAGTTCAAGATGACTAATATTAAATAACAACTGTGAACTTTTGACACTTAGACATAGGCAACAAAACAAATAACAATAATATAGTAATTAACAACAATAATGTAGTAATTAACAACAATAACTTATAGCAAAAACATAACAAAGACGTTCGTATTACATAATAACCATAAATAACAAGGAAAACAGGCATGTTTGGGAGAATAATTATTAGCTTAAATAAGTATAACAGATTATGACTAGAGCAATTATGAAAAACTTTGTTTAATATTTACAAGGAACATGCAGTTTAATGAATGTGATTTTGAAAAGAAACTAGGACAAAAACAAGTGTAAATAATGATTATTACCAACAAGGATATTGAAGATACAAAAAAAATAAATAAGCTAAACACTCACGCACTATCTGCCTGTTCAGGCGTGTGGCCCTTTAAAGGCGCCACCTAACACAAGCACACCATTCACCCACAAATTCCGAATGCGATCCTTTAAAGGCATCGCCAAGCACAACCGCACAAACTCACTTTACCAACACGTATCATCTGGGCTGTCGTTATTGGATGAGGCGTCGCTTTACCACTCTTCTAAAACTGGTCAGGTTGCTGTTGAAGAAGTCAACACTGGAAGAGATGGTGTTGCCGTGGCGCTGTATTCTGGGCAAGGTACTGTTCTTCTCGTAATTGGTGGACTGGTGGGCTCTACCAAAGAGTTCAGTTGACCTTGTGCCACTAGGAACGTGGAAATGGATTCCCTCCAGTATCTCAGGACAGTCTATTATTCCGTTGACAAGTTTAAAGAGAAAGATGATATCCTGGAGTTTCCTTCGGGTTTCCAGTGTATCCAACTTCAGCAGACAAGATACCTCATCCATTGGTACAGATCTGTAAGTGAACCCAAGTCTCAAGCCGACCAGGCGTAATAGTCTGTTCTGTACTGACTGCAATGTGGACACTGCCGTTACCTGGTGTGAGGACCATACAATAGATGCATATTCAAGTATGGGTCGCACATAAGCACAGTAAAGCAGCTTTAGCGTGGATGGGTTTGTAAGGTAGTGTGAGGATCTATATATTAGACCTAAGTTCCTGCTTGCTCTGGATGAGATGTTATTGATGTGGTTGGTAAAACTTAAAGAAGAGTGCGTCAAAATTCCAAGGTCCTTGGCTTCATCCTTTCTCTAGTATTTTAATGGGTTCGCGAACCAGCATGATCGGACAATGGGAACGAGGTTTAACTTTTATGGGGTCAAAATTGGTTTTTCTCATTTTTGACACTCAAAACAAAACATTTCCCAATTTCTCTATAAATCTTCTTAAATATCTTAAAATAAACGGTATCAGCATTCTGACATATACTTTCTCCCATAAGTTTGTCAACAACCTTTATCATGTGTAAGCGGTAAGAGTAAATATACGGAAATGGGATTTGTACAATTTTGTTCAGAATTTGAAGGACTATAACATACTAAATTTTTATCAAAATCGTTCGGGCCATTTTTGGGAAAATCTAATTTTTCCGTTATTTTATGGTGTTTTATGGGAAAATAACATATTTGACCATAACTTTTGAACCGCAATTTTTACAGAAATGGGATTTGGGGGTATTAGACTTGATATTGTTCACGTGTAGGGCTACTGTAATAATTATTAATAAATAATACACTATAATACCCTATTTTTAAAAATTATTTTTACTGACTGATGCATTTCGACACTAAAGTAATGGTCACAGTCTTTCACAATGTTATTAAATCTAAATATGTAAACAAATTATACAATCACATGATTAAATTTTAACTAATTCTATCTTGTCTTGGAAAAATTATATAATTAAGAATACTGTTATTCCAATGGTTTTAATTATTAGTTTTGTCTGAATTCTTAGATATTTTCATAAATTGGGTTTAAATTTTGTGTTTGCATTATGTTAAGGATGTTGCTTTCATTTTTTCTTGTTGCTAAATATATATGTAATTCTTCTTTTACATTCATCCTTTCTCCTTTTTGTTCATATTCCAAAATGTTTACACTATCTTCAATTTTTCCATAACTATGGTTATGTGATAAAATGTGTTTGGCGTACATTGATTTTTGAGTTGTCATGTTGTTGGATTTCACTGCTTGAATGTGTTCTTTAAATCGGCAAGATAAAAACCAATGACTATAACCCTTATTTAATTACAAGAAAATCTACAAAATAAAAAAACTAAAACTCAAGAATCAAAAAGAAAAACAGAAAAAACTTTATATGTCTCCCTACTGAATGGAAGATATATAAAGGCTTTAATCTTAAAGACATATAAACTTCCATATTGTTTATTATTTGTTATTTTACAAAGCAGTATGGTAGTCCTATTAAATTGCGGAATCGAAATTAGAAAAAAACTGGTAACTCGGTTGTTAGCCATCCGATTTCAACAAACAAGGTCTCATTGGATTTGGATTTAAATTCTCTATCTTTTTAGTCAGAAAGAAAATTTACGGTTTTTATGAAACTTTCCATTAGATATTTTAAATGGCCTCTATATTGGAACAGCTTGAGATATTGGAACGAAACTTTGTAAGCTCTTTTTACCTTTTAAAATAAACATTTATACTAATTTCTATCTTGAATGCCCGAGATATAAAATAATTCTTAAAAATCACAAACAGACCGACAAACATAAAACACCGACAAACATAAATCTAGGCATTTTGGACCCATTCTTAGGCCTATATGGCATTTTATGTTATGTATAGTGATCGCTCCGCTCAACTGTCTTTCACTGATGAAAGCAATCCTAGTGATAATATTGAAGATATTTCATGTCCATACTTGTCTTATTTATCTCAAAAATATTAAATTGATACTATTTTGTGATTTCATATTTAAAACCTTAAGTTATTACTTATCAAGTATAGACATAAGTTATTATAAATTAAATCACGTTAGGTTCAATAAAATTATCAGATTTTGAATAGTTTGAAGAGTGAAATGAAATACTCCCGCTGCAGCAACCTGCAGACTAATTGAATTGTATAAAAATGTATCCATCAACAAGTAAAATGCAATAGTTTATCCTCTATAAAAAATAACATGGGAATTTTAGATTTAAAATTTCTGTAGTTTTCTCTATAACCATTTTAGCGTACAACATCTCTTAAATGTCAAAATGTTTTTAAAACTTTACAAAATGGCGTGGAAACAAATTGTAAAATTTTATGCTTTGAGGGTCGAAAAACCCCTAAATTTTACATCATAAACCCCAGTATCCATAGTCCAATCACATTCGTTCGTAAACTAGTTCGAATGGATGCAGGTTTGCATGTTAGTGCCAAATGTCATCAAAATTGGATAGTCTTTACTCGAGTTATCATGCTAACTGACACCTATATAAATCTAGAGATAAATAAATACTGTATACAAGTTATTAAAGAAAGTTATTCAAAATACAAAAAGTTGATTAAGTTATAAATGCATATTTTAAGAACAGGTTCTGTAACCTTAGGAATTTATAGTTCGATAGTAATTATTTAGTTAGATTTATGTTTTGGAAGTATTAATTGCATTTTTTATGTATTAGAGTTCAAATACAATGATATTACGTACAACTTCAGTGTAAAATAATATTATATTGTATTTAATTTAAAAGAACAATAACGATTTGTTCATTACACTTGTTTAAGCGAATTCTCCATATAAAGAATAAACTTATACCGGAGATCTCATGGCAAGACCATAAGGCCTCTCGCCCACTATACGATTTCGGTCGTACGACACTGTGTCGTGCGATATTCTTATCGTATGTGTGGTCCTCGCCCACTTTACGACACTTTGTCGGATAAATGGCCAGTTGCTCGGGAGCCCTGGAAAAGTGAGGTGTGGGTGTATTGCGCAATATCTTAAACAGTGGTTCTGTACACAGAAAACATATTACTATAGTATGTTTTCTGTGGTTCTGTATTAAATAGTAAAACAATGATTCCGTTACGTGTTGTTGCAATGTGGCTGCTGTGGCGTAGATTAAGCGATAGTGGCCAATGTAGGCATACAGCATTAAAGAAACATTTATTTTTATGTGTAAATTATTTTTTAAGTTAATGTATTTAAAGAAATTTTCAAATTATATTAGTCCATGCATTTTACGAGTTTTTAAATTTACCATAACTATCATAGGGTATTGGGATAGTCTGGTAAAAAGTATGTAGGCCCTATGTTAAAATTTTTTGAATTAGTTTTTAAATATTAATGATTTCATTTTATCAATATAATCTACAAAAAATTATATTTATAGGTTTTAGTGAAAATTGTTTACACAATATAATTAATAATTAAGATTATACAAAAATAAATAATAGCCAAACTCGCATTTTTTCAATAATTATTTTGGTATATTTACTCATAAGTGATGCAGTATTTAAACATAATTTAAAGAGAAATATGAACAAATTGTAAAAAATAAATAGGAACATCAAAATTACGCAAAATAATGGTTGAAAAATAAAACCAAGTGATATATCAAACATTATAAGTATGAATGAATTGTAAAAAATATTTATTCACAATAAGAAATACGCAAAGTGATATAACAACTGTAATAATGACTAAGTATGAGTTAATTGCAAAAAGTACATATAAGACTACTGGGGAGAACGCACGACATACGATAAAAACCGTATAGTGGGCGAGCGCACATTTGATTGTGTACGCCACTGCGAGTAAAACAGTCGTACGACAGTCGTGTATCACAGTGGCAGTGGACGACTGCTTCACGACAGTTTGTCGTAGTCGTGAGATTATCGTACAGTGGGCGAGCTCTCATAAGGTCCCTAAGGCCCCTCGCCCACTATACGATTTCGGTCGTACGACACTGTGTCGGAACGACAACATTTCAACAGTGAACCATTGGATCTTATGAGAGCTCGCCCACTGTACGATAATCTCACGACTACGACAAACTGTCGTGAAGCAGCCGTCCACTGCCACTGTGATACACGACTGTCGTACGACTGTCTAACTCGCAGTGGCGTGTATGATCAAATGGGCGCTCGCCCACTATACGATTTTTATCGTATGTCGTGCGTTCTCCCCAAGTCCTCCTAGTCCTATTTCGCGCTTAGCCTTCTCGCTGTTCACTTCGCATGACTTTCGCTAATTTAAGTTTTGTCATTTATAACGGGATTTTCGTCTTTTGAAATAGTTTTTGCATAATTTTGATCATGCATATATTTTTTACAATTAATTCATACTTGTTTATTATAATGTTTGATATATCGCTTAGTTTTTGTCTTTTCAGCCAACATTTTGCGTGATTTTGATTTTGTCTGTATTCCTGACAGTTCGTCATATTTTTTCTTCATACTATTTTAATGCACTGCATTACTTATAAGTAAATATTCAAACAAAACAAAATTTGTTTATTACACTTGTTTACGCGAATTCTCCATATAAAGAATAAACTTATACCGGAGATCTTATGGCAAGACCATGACCCGGGACTGGTTCACTTTTTCCCCAGAGGCCAAAATGATAGCGTGTGTGTCCGCACGATAACTCAATCCGATTTTAATGAAATTTGATTGGAGGCTAGCGGCCACCTTGGATAATTTCAAACAACTGTTGAAGAGCTATTTATTGTCCAAAAATATGTTTTCAAACATCAATGTGATTAAAGTTTTAATATCTAGTATAGTGTAAGATTAAATATGTTCTTTGTAGTTTTGAATTGTTCCACAAAGGAGTCCATGGAAGATAACGGCCATCTTGGATTCGGACGCAATTAGAGCAATGTTAATTTCGTTAATTTCAAACAAACCATGAAGAGTTATTTACTATCTCAAAATATTTTTTCAAACATGGGGGTGATTTTAATATGAATATCTTGTATACTGTGGGATCATAAATTGTCTTTGTAGTTTTTAATTGTTTTACGAGTTAGAGCGTCTAGTCTCCAAGGACTCTTAACGTGTAAATCTATGTTTATTCGAACGAATCCGCGAACCATCATGATCGGATTATCGGAATAGTGGTTTATGGGGGGTCTGGGTAAAGGTTTGTCTTTACCATTTTGCTCCTAAAAACATTGAATTTCACAATTTCTCTCTTAACCATTTTGTAGAGCGTAAAAACAAATCATTTGGTACATTAAAGAGTTTTATGCGCTTATGTAAACTGTTCTTGTTAGCTTCTTTATAAACCCTTTTTTTATTTGGGAAATTTATGTATTCTAAACTGAACTATTTACATTTTACTAAAACCCCCACTCTTTTTCCTTCCCTGTAGCAGCAAACCAATGTACTCGTTAGACTAATGTTGTTTTAATAGGAAATAAATGCAATATTTTTATGGTGATGTTTTAGTAAAAATATAATCAGATCAGGCAAATGGAAATTCGATTAGTTCGCATGCCTATTGCGGCGGGAATATTTAAAAAAGATAGTTTTTTGATTATTTACTTCCAGAAAAAAATAGTTGTAAATATTTTTTCAATTAGGTTTTTATTGAAAAAGTTTTATTTGGACTATCTTTTTTTGTTTTGTGAGACTTAGGAGTTTCCTACGCGAATTTAACATGGGACTTGTAGGTTGGTTTGTCCCCATGACGTTTTAGGGTATTTACTCAAGGGAGGTACAGAAGAGCCTTCAATGACGTCAGCCGTCAGATATCCTCTTGAGGGAACACAATTACGGCAACGATACGGAATTTAGTCAACAACCTCGGTGGTGTAGTAGATAGCGTGTCGGCCTGTTAGTCCGAAGGTGCCGGGTTCGAATCCCACTGACAGCACTAACTTTTGCCAAATTTTTTTTTCATATCAGCAAGTTAAGTTGGTTTGGTTAGGTTATGACGGTTTAATTTTATAATTAAAAAATTATAAAATTGAATTTTAGGCATTTATAATTGTATTTTATAAACAAAACAATTTTGTAGATTACTAAACCTTCATTTGATTTTTTCATTATCAACACGTTTGGTTAGTTTGGTTAGGTTATGATAGTTTAATTTAATAATTGAAAAATGTTAAGATTAATTTTATAATTTTTCTTAGTTTTATAATTAACTAGGCCTAATAGTGAAGTAAAAATTACGCGCTGTGCTCTCTACTACAACGCTGTTAACGGAGGAATTTTGAACTAAACTATGATGTCATCGTTGCCTCATTTATACATCCCTTAAGTCAGACCCACGTTTTGGCAAGATGACATTAAAAGTTAACAAGAGCCGTGACATATGTTTATTATTAAGTCATTAATACAAGCATATTACAAATACAGATAAAACGGGACTAACAATCAGATTAATACCATTGGGCATAATATAAAGAAAAAGAAACCAATTAGGCCTATGCACTATTGACTAACAAATATTTGCACCTATTTGCTTTGAAAGATAGTGCAAATAGACATACCAATTATGTGAACCAGATGTGCTATTGAATTTGGGAACTGCAAGTAGATATCCTATACTCTAATACGAGCAAGGTTTGCTTGTATGTATGTATGTATGTATGCTTGCACCAAGATCTCGAAAACGGCTCCGACGATTTTCTTCAAATGTTGTAAATAGTTTATTTCTGGCCTAAAAACGAGTTTACTGCAGTTAGAACTGCCAACAAAAATCCAATTACGTAGAAAAATGAAACTGAAAATCACATTTTTTACATTAGTCTTATGGGTTGCTAGGTAACCATGCTGGCTGAATTAAATAACAAGGAAAAAGTAAACAACAGACTTGAAGTTGTAGTATGTGTTCATAATAAGCCAACTACCCACAGTATACTAGCAAATTACAAATATATTACAAAAGGAAAAACATAACTGGTTAATATCTAGCAAAGATTATACTGAAGATTACTCGATACATTGTAGTCAAGGGTAGCAGTGCGAAGTCAGGATCTGTTTATGACGATTAGATTAAGGTATCTGCAATTCTTAAAATGCTATAGGAAGGGAAGGAAACAGGTCCGCGACGTAGGAAGTGGCGAAGGAAGTAGTAAAGGTAATCATAAAATGCTATAGGAATGGAGGGAAACAGAAAATGGTGTAGGACGTAGTAAAGGCGAGCCGTGTGGACTGTGTGGAGTTTGGGAATAGATTTATGTATCTCCAATACTAAGACTGCTTTAAGAGTGAACTAATGATTTTTCCCGAGCAAAGCTCGGTCCCCAGGTACTCCCATATAAGTGAACCATATGTACCATAGACTTTGAAAACTACAAGTTGACATTGTATTTAAGAGAACCAGATGTAGCATTGACTTTTGATATGGAAGTAGACATCTAATTTATGTAAACCAGATGTACCATTGACTTTGGATAAGGCAAATAGACATCTCATTCACGTGAACCAAATGTACCATTAACTTTGGATACTGCAAGGTGACATGTTACTTAATGTGTAACCGAGCTCATTTGGAAAAATCAATTCATGGTTTCATTTCTCAAACGTATTGGATTATTATGCTTGCTCTGCTCAAAATTGAATCTACGCCTAGTATACCTATATCTGACAAAGGGCTATCTCTGGCAATTAGTTGATCAAGCCGATAGACGTATCATACAGTTTTGCTCTAGGCCTACAGGAAATGTAGTTTTTATTCTAAATCATTACATTCAAATGATAAATCTTCTCTTGTAAAACATTGAAATGTAGTATAAACGTAATAAGAGACAAACTAGTCATTGAAACAACTGTAGAAAAACAATCTGCATACTCTAAGACATGGTTTCATATGTTGGTTGATATAGTTTGAAAGGCCAGATTTAGGGCTTAGCGAGACGGACAGTTTTATACAACATTTTATGCTCTAGAGGCTATGTGTCGTCATTCAAAGGAGTGTAAAAAGATTATTTTTTATACTAAACTACAAAAAATGTAAATAAACTAGCCAAGTTAAAACAAAAAATATTAATTTGAAACTCTTGTTAAGATCATATTACTAAAATATCATGTATTGGTTTTATTTGTAAATCATTTTCGTGTTAAAGTATACTACGTGTAATTTTAGAAAGTCAATTTCTCTGTTTGAATGCTTTCTTTCTTCATTATTTATTTGAAGTTAGGACCCATGCTGCTGCGCAGCGTTAATTATTATATCCGAGAAATAATCAAATTTATAATTTTTGTTTGAGTAATACAGTATCTTGAGCTTAACTGATTCAAACGATCAAAATCTCAAATTAAATCCTATAATTTACTGATAAGTTTGTGTCTAAAACATATAGAAACACATTAACAATACTGGAGCTATTGATTTTTAACCATATTTTAGTTATAAAATAAATCAAATTATGTGTTCTGGTCGTGTAATAGGCCTACTGCAGGTAAATATTTGTAGATGATTGAGGGCAAATTTGTGCGTGCATGCCTCCAATTTGAGACATCAATCATGAAAATCGGTCGGGCAGGGAGAAGAGCCCAACGAACTCGGCAAAGAACAGCCAAATTTAACTCCCATAATAAATACATGGGGAGCAAATTTCGTTTACGTATAAGCCGAATGGGATTATAGATAAATATATGCCGATGCGTGAAGGCAAATCTGTTCGTGCATACCTTCAATTTGAGATCTCAATCATGAAAATCGGTCGGGTAGAAGAGCCAAACGAACTCGGAAAAGAAAAACCAAATTTGTTTAATATATAAGATTAGTTTTAACGAGTAACTAGGTTTTCTGCTACAGGAAAACTAATAAAGTGTGTTTTTTAGTAAAATAAATTTAGTATAAAATAAATACATTTACCAAATTTGATCAAAATATATCTATAAATAAGCAAGCTACAACATTTTACAATATTCTCTACATACAAATTTTCAAATTAAAAACATTTTAATGTTCTCCGTAACATTTTTTTGTAACTAATAACTGTACAAAAACACTTTGATATACTGAATTATTTGTTTTTTAAGCTTTTTAAAAAGGAAGGAGAATTAGGAAAATTTTATGTTTTGTGGGGAAAAAGGAGAAAACCCAATTTTTACCCCATAAAACCCTCCGTAAAACCCCGCTCCCATGGTCCGGTCTTGCTGGTTCGTAAACTAATCTTATTATCCCGCCTTATACCTTCAAACCAAATTTCATTTAAATCGGACAAAAATTACTCAAGTTATCGCGATCTCGCGTGCCCAGACCGCGTTGTGGGTAAACTGATTTACTCAAATGCCGAAGTTAAATCGTTATTCGGCGATTGAGCAAATCCTAAATACCCACAATGCGATATGAGCAAAAGGAATTGCCCACATCGGTTTGTGGGCATTTCTACTTTGCACAAATAACGAATTCTAGTTCTCACAGGACATACCTAAGACCTAAATAGAGAGCGGTTAGACCTACCTTTGAACACTTGTTGTTCAATTCAATCTGATATTGATACAACACGGGAAAACTGTACCATAACATCCTTAAAACCCAGACAGAAGAAATATTAAGGAAAACGGAAAGCAAATTAACCCCTGTTTCAGTCGGAGGCAACGAGATGGTCAGTAGACCGGGGACGACTAGCTCCTAGAACTGTAATACTGTGGCAGTTGATGCTTGTAGGAACAAAGTATGGAGTTCTGGACAAACAGTTTAACCAGTTCCAGGTGACACAAAATAAACTTATTTGCAAAGAGGGTGTAGACAACCTGATAAGCAACTTAACGTACGCAAAAAAGAAGCAATGACGTCAACCGGATTGGATTGGTTGTAAGATGAACTGTTTAGGTAAATCGTGAAAATGTATTAAGTTGTACTTACAATGCAATTCTATATACCATGTCAGCACATCTTGTGCCAACAAGTAAGATACAATACCCCCGCCGCAGCAAACCTGCAGACTTAACGAATTTCCATTTGCCTGATTGGATTTAAACTAAAATGTCTCCTTAAAAATATCACATTTATTCCCTATTTAAACAGAATTAGTTTAATGAGTACTTAGGTTTGCTGCAACAGGGATGGGAAAAGGGCCTTTTGATAATTTTTCCTATCCGGAATTTTTTTTACCTATATTTTTCTAAAAGTTGTTTTATACACGTACAAATATGCAAACATATTTTTTTTTTTTTTTTTTACCTAGTGATTGTGGATTACATGGTGATTTTTGTGTATGCGGTAGTTTATTCAGGCTATTATGCATTTGAGTAAACTAGTAACACCAACAATCCGACGTGGGAAATTACCTTTACTCAAAAAGGTTTTGACTTCGGCATTTGAGTAAACCAGTATACCCACAACTCGGTCTGGGCGTATTGCTTCGGCCAATGTCCGAATAAAATTATCACTCCGCGACGTGGGCATTTCAAACTTTCCACTTCGCAAAGTGGGTAAAAATGTTGGACATTGTCCGAATTCGGAGTTTGAATGTAACATATATATGGTGTTTTTGGCCTCTGGGGACATCAAAATGAAAAAACAAATCGGTCCCGGCCCTAGGTCCTACCGTGCCACCTACAATAGCTAAAGGGAAATTCGCTAAGTACGATTTTAGGAGAATATTTTTTTTCGCTATTATTAAAACGACTAAGGGATAAGTCATGCCTTATTTAATGTTTTATACTACAAATACCTTTTTATAACTAAATAAAAGTACAAGATGTGATGAATCGCACGTAGTCGGCCGAGCCAAAACTAGAGATGACAATATGACAGGTAAGTGGCGAGATATTAATTGTTTGAGCCAATATTGAGGACACTTAGACTTTGTCCCGTAAAGTTGTTGTTATCTTGTAACTACTGTTGTAAAACGGCTAAAAACATCGTAGTGCGGTGAAGATTTACATATGGTTGACATCTTAAAATGGTTTAATTTTCTTTTTAGAAATTGTGGTTTAGATCTAAACTTGTTTTCTGGACCTGTTTTTCTCTCTTTCCATAGCACTTAGATATTTTAGATACCTACATTAAATATAATTGCCACAAACAGTCCCCACACTAAAGACTTCTAGCCTTTACTACTTCATTACCCATTTTCTGTGTCGTGGACATGTTTCCTTCCCTTGTCATAGCATTTTAGTATTGCAGATACATTAATCTAACTGCCACAAACGGTTCCCAGTTCCTACACTCCACACTGCTTGTTACGTCCTTCACCACTTCCTACGTTGCGGACCTGTTTCCCTTCCTCCCTTCACACTGCTAGCCTTTACTACTTCCTTCCCCATTTCCTGAGTCGTAGACATGTTTCCTTTCCTTGTCATAGCAGTTAAGTATTGCAGATACATTTATTCAACTGCCACAAACGGCTCCCACACTCCACACTGATCGCCTTTACTATTATACTTCACCACTTCCTACGTTTGTGACTGTTCCTCTCCCTTATTGTAGCATTTTAGTATTTTAGATACATTAATCCATCTGCCACAGACGCTTCCCACACTACACGCTGCTAGCCTTTACTACAATGTATCGAGTAATCTCCAGTGTAATCTTTGGACAATAGTAACAACTAATGTTTTTCCTTTTGTAATGTATTTTTTAATTTGCTAGTATACTGTAGGTAGGGAGATGATTATAGATACAAACATGTAACAACTTACAAGTCTTTTGTTTACTTTTTCCTTGTTATTTAATTCAACCAACATGGTTACTTAGCAACACATAAGACCAATGTTAAAAATTGTGACTTTCAGTTTCATTTTTCTACGTCATTAGATTTTTGTTGGCAGTTCTAACTGCAGCAAACTCGTTTCTAGGCCAGAAATAAACTATTTACAACATTTGAAGAAAATCGTCGAAGCCGTTTTCAAGTCTTTGTGCAAGCTTACATACATACAAACAAGCAAACACTGCTCATATAAGAATATAGGAATAGGATAGGATTTGTTGAAAATTTTTAAGTTCTGCTAAGTGGAATAAACAAGATTGAATGTGGAAATTATCGACATCATTCGGCATTCTTTCAAAGTTTTTCAGAATGATCCGGAATGGTCTAGGATGCTTCATAACTTTCAAAATTAACAATGCAAATTCATGATAGCAGACAGAATGGAATATTGTCTAAAATAATAAGCAAAAGTCAAAGTGAAGAAATAATGAATTTCTAACGAATATAAGCTGAATAAAATTATACGTTTTATGCAACGTACCACAAATCAATCGGTTGATCAAAGGAAACAATAAAGTTTACAAATTATAGTAATAACAGCCACAAACGCTAACAACTTCTTACAAACAAACTTTCATCTTATGAATCCAATCTTATGAATGATCCAAGAAAATTAACAATGAACATCCAAGAATTGTTAAAGGAAAGATGAATATCTATGTAAATATGGCAACGGAATAGATTTAAAGATGAAACTGCAAGTATGTTCTCATATCTATGTAAGTTTGATAAATATAAATAAAAATATTTTTTTTATTACGCTTCCAAAATTTAGGCAGTAACACTAAGAAGGATTGTATTCAATACAACCAAATTAGCACTGTAACTGTTGTACTTTCCTACTGAAAGGCTAAGGTCAGTGTAGCTGCTCTCAAGTCCTTACTGCTTCTAATGTGAACTACTTAGGTAATCCTCCACCTGTAACCTTGTCTTGATGGCACTATAAGGGGTTATGGCTCAGGTGACTCTCAGAGGTGCTTTAAATATTTATAACACTTAAAGACTTTTAGTTTTCTGTTTGTTGCTTATTTAATCATGTATATGTATTTATGTTTAACTACAATAAGTATGTAGCTTCTGTAAGACTCACAGTTTTCCCGTACATAAATCACATTTTATAGACTTTTTATCATTAGTTGTGTGTAATAGATATATTATTGTATGCATTTAAGCTACAAAGAAGCAATAGGAACTGCAGCATATTTTATTTTTTCTATGTGTATTGAGTTAACATTACGGTGAGAAACATCAATTTATTTCAACTTAATGTACTGTAATTCTTCGCCCTTTTATGTGATTGTTGTTTGTATTTTTTTTAATACGCTTTGTTCAAAAAATAGATTACAATAAATACAATCATTAGACTTAAGACTAATATTCCCCCGAATGGGAAAATTCTCTTAAGAGCAGGAAACATGTCTTGTCTATTTTGTCACTGTTGGTTAAGCACTTAAACACATATTATAAGTACCTAATTAGATTATGAATTTCTCGGAGTATTGTTTCTTGCAAATGAAAAATTAAATCTAAATAAGTTCATAAATAGTTAAAAAAATAGAGGCCAAAAATACTAGTTCCAGAGTATTATTTAGGAGTATGGTCTCAGGGACAATTAAACAGAGTTGTTAACAAGTAAGGGAGTTTTAAGAGAATTACAGGACAGGCTAACTACAGACTTGTGGATGCAGTTCACCAATACGTAATTTTTCTAGACATCTATTCTTAAAAAAATATCCATATAAAAACAAGCCCAAAGCATCGCTTTGGTGCAGTGTTATTAAAATTTGGAATATTAATAACGTTACAAGCTCAGTGGCAGAAAATTCCGTCAGATGATCATTACAAATTTAAACGAAATTTGAAGCATTTGTTACCTTACTTACCTTTATAGGTTTGTTTTACAGCAATTCTGACCATGTTTAGGGAAGTCTATTTACGGGGTGTCCCACGAAGGGGTTGAAACTATTGATTTCATATTACGTGCCCATTCATGCATCGAACTTTTTTAAACTTTACACAGTTTAAGAAGTAGGATACAAAAATATTCTGGGAAAATTTCAACTCCCTAACCTTAGTAGAAACAAAATGGTGGCATATTGAAAAACGATGCTTTAAAAACATAAAGAAGGTATTTTTGGTTTTATAAAATATTTGTATTGTTACTTTCCAGGGCAATATGACTTAAATAAAAAAAAACTAGAACATAGCCTAATGCAAAACCTTTATGTCCAAAATTATTCAAACTGTAACCCATCCACAGCAACACACTGATAACAGCGCGTAACAAATTATTCGTAAGCTCTTATAAAGAAACCCTGCGGTATCCGGAGAAGTTCCTCTTCTATTGATCGTTTTAGTTCCTCGTCATTATTGAAGCTATGGGTATAAACTTGTTCCTTCAAGAAACCCCATAAAAAGATGTCGCAAACTGTTAAATCAGGTGATCGGGGTGGCTAATCTAAAAAAATCATTTCCACGACCAATCCAACGGCCATGAAGGTTACCATTTAGTAATTGCTTGACAGGATTTGCGAAATGAGGTGGTGCACCATCTTGTTGAAAGATTGCTTGATTCATTTCTGGTACCGTCAAATGGGGCAAGACCTGTTCATTTAAAACTAATTTTACAATCAAACAGCTGTTCTTCAACAATGAGCGTTAGAACCGCAACGTAGTAAACAAATCAGATAATAAATCATGAAAGTGTTTTTATAGGAAGCAAATTGGTACATTTTTCAATATGTCGCCATTTTGTTTCTACTAAGGTTAGGGAGTTGAAATTTTTCCAGATTATTTTTAGAACCTACTTTGTAAACTGTGTAAAGTTTAAAAAAGTTCGGTGAATGAATGGGCACGTAATATAAAATCAAACGTTTAAACCCCTTCGTGGGACACCCTATATACAAACAATATTGAAAGCTAAGCACATTCGACATATAAAATTTATTTAAAATTAAAATACAATAGACCAGCAAAAGATGAATCGCAAATTCCCTAACGGTACAAGAAAAGGACTATTTCCTGACATCTAGGTTCCCATCTTAAACCGGTCCATTATATAAACTAGTTCTAAAAAAATTTACTTAAATTAAAATTAAATTAAAATTTATTTATAATATCTATTGTTGAAATTTTGCATTAGGCCTACATGTTGCAATGCCTTTTTCTTAACATTATCGATGCTCTGTTTTTGTGTTTTTAAGATAATACAGACGAGGTGTTAGCCCGTCCTACGTACGGGAATTCAGTAGTCAGTCAAAACCGTGTACAATTCAGATCAGCTAGTTTACACATATAAAGACAAAATTTCTTGCAGTTTTAATGTGAAAAATCATCTTGTAAACAAATGTTGTGTGACAAAATATGTTTTTATTCCATCATAGGCCTATACGATATGCATTTTAAATCCGATAATTTTACAATAAAACAGCAATTCTGCAATTTTTACGATGTGAAAAGCGTTGAAGTGAGATTTGCAGCCGATTCGCACAGACGCACACTGATTATAAGTAGCCTACAGTAGAGAGAGTAATAGTCAATTGAGAAGTGTATAGACCTAGTCAACGATACCCCCTTCCATAATTATTATCACCACAATACAACTACTATACACAATTTCCAGTAGGTCTGAATAGAAACGACCTAAAATAAACGATAGTATTCAATAAAATTCACAGTACACATAATTTAACTTGGTAACCTAACATCAAAACTAATCGTCACACCTATCCTTTATATCAATTTCACTGCATTAATTTCTAAATAAATAAGCGTTAACAAAGAAAAGTAAAAACAATAACAGTTTGTTTTGAAACAGCTGTTTGGTTTAAATAACATTCATTTGAAAAAAAGAACTGGTCACATGTAGCAGGAATATAAAAAGTAAACACGCTAGTTAAGCTAATGACGTAATTGTCAATGTTTATTATCCATACCGTTATCAGTTCTATCCTTGATAATTACCCACCCTCATTGAATAAATGTACATCGTTATTTCCCATATTAGTTAATTTAAGCTACAATATATTCATAGTTGAAATAAAAGTGTGATATTTTCACGTTTAGGGGCGCTGATATAGGCGCCCCCAAACGTAACCACAACTGAACACGATTTCATAAAATGATGGTTTG
Organism: Macrosteles quadrilineatus; assembly: GCF_028750875.1. NCBI lineage: Eukaryota > Metazoa > Arthropoda > Insecta > Hemiptera > Cicadellidae > Macrosteles > Macrosteles quadrilineatus. Next base: position 33,990,448 of record NW_026542594.1, on the reverse strand, counting down.
TCTAATTGCAGTATCCTAGGTTAATGTTGACGTTGCGTTCAATCTATGTCATCCATCTGTTTATCGTTGTATAAAACCCGGCTGAGGTTGTGGTGGTAGTTTTAAAATCGTGATTCCAGATTATTTTTTATCTTCTTTTTATGACATCAATATTTCCGGGCCTTATCCAAACAAAGTTAAAGCAGACAAATATTAATTGTAAACAAAAAGCTACCATTAAGAATTAAAACATGTTAACATTGTTATTTTCTTATTTTGTTATTTTTCTAATCTTTCCTTGAAAAGTAGAGCAGTAAAATAATTTGCATTTATCCTTTTTTATTAAGACACAAAAGAGCAAACAATTAACAGTACAGAGCCTCGATTCGTACTGTGGTTTAATTAATTTTGGTTAAAACTGTGGTCTAATTATCTCTACTAATCTTACTTATTTCATATAATCAATGACTGAAAATAAGAGTAAATAAAATAACCTCATAGTTCCATTGTTTATGTTTAACCAGCTGTTAGCTTAAACAAATTTATAAAACAAATCGAAGAGTATTTTACTATGCATATTTAATTAATTTGTCATCCTCTTAGAGAAGAATTGAACGTATCAATGATTAGCATTACACATAGTATAAATAAGTCAACCCTAAGTATGTCTTTACATTTTTATCCAAATGCTGAATTTGTGAAACAAAAGCTGAATGTTTACAGCTGTTATCTTAAGCAAATTATTTTATGCCAAAAGCTAGTTTAGAATCTTAGCGTCGGCTGCTAGACTTTTTAAAAATTAAAACTTAATTTCAAAAAACGGGGACGCTAAACTAAAATTATGGCTTCGACATTCCCTAGTTCTCAAAATTATCTTTCTTTCAAAACAAAAATCATGAAAATCCGTCGAGTGGTTGATTCAGAATCGTGAAATAAAAAAACACTGTTTCGTTTTAATATTATAGATTGATTTGATTAAAGTGACAAAATCAGTTAATGATGTTAAAAGTGATTCATAGGCCTACTGACATTGGTTCGTACAAAAATGATAAATTGCACAGGGAATATGAAAATATACCTATCCTTCTAGTATCAGTTAAACGGTTCCTTAATTATAATTTTTTTTTAAATTAAAAATTGTTGATTAATGTAATTTTTATTAGTCCAGAAATTGTTTGTTAAACCGATATCAAGTAACAGCGACTGTGTGTTAAGGTTATTTATTGCAGTAATTATCGTAGTCGGAATCGTGGTTCAATTACTGTGAGCTACAGTCCATCAAAAGTTATAGGCTTGTTATCGTTTAGGGCAATGACAATACATTCATCGTGGAAAATATTCCTACGAAAGCAATATTCTATCTAGCTGTGAAATGTCACCAAATACCAAAGTTTCAGTTATAACAGTGGTTTTCAATACTGTGAATGAAATGAAATATTCAAGCCAGTTTCCTCTAGGTACTAATATAGTCACTTTCTGCAGACATTGACATTGTGTCCGTTGAAAGCAGAAAACAAGTTTGAGGTTAAATAAAATAAGCTTTATTGTAATGGGCTATCTGCCATGGGTTGTTTCAATCTGCAGATTTGAAAGTTCGCCCAGTGCCAGTATTTAACACATTGAATACCACGCGCCACAATATCTCTCAAACAGAGAGGAGTGTGTCGGCTGTTAGGCAATGTGTAAAAATTTGAACAAACATTTGTTTTTAAAAACAAGATTATTTTTACACATAACTGTATAGCTTGATAGAGCAACTCAGTTGGTCTATTTAATTGGGGGATTTCTTTGCTGAAGGCCAACTTGAAAGCCCGCTAATCATCATTGGATTTAGGCATGTGGTTGATTTGAGTAGTTGGATGTCCACCTGAATAGTTACGATTAAAAAACTATTCAGGCCAGCTAACAAAAGCCCTCAAAAGAAAAGTCTCTTGGTTTACAATGGTATTACACTGCAAATGAAATTGTTAAAGAAAAGAAGCACAACGACGTTGTTTTGACACGTCAGAAAGTGTTTTTATACAGCGATATAATTTGTTTTTATCTACAATTCAAAATAACGCTTTGCCTCCTTTAACGTTAGAGCTGTAACGTTAAACCGAGAAGTGAGAAGTGAACCGATTTGATCTCACTCAACTCATTATCATCTATTACAATACATGAGTACCTTCTCTAATGTATACCACTTAACCTTCCTCTGCGGCAATACCCTACACGACGATATTAGAAACTAGACATACACATTCAATGTTTAATGTGCTAGAGGGACTATTAAAACACCATTTTCTTTTTTCGTTAACCGTACATTATCTATACATCTATGACATATATTGGTCGGATACGTTATTTGATACATTCACTCGAGGCGTTTAGAGGACTCTTGGGTTTTTATACATTTAATTGTATGGAACTCATTTTCAAAATAGCTTGTATCCTAACAAACAATTTTCCATTATCATAGTAGTTGTTATAGTGGTCGATCAATAGACCTTATTGATAAATCAAGCTATAGATAATTCAGGCGTATAGGTGTCAATAATTTAACTATTGTTTTTTTGTTTTTATTGTCAAGTCATGTCACATATGTTACCTGTGAACATATGATGAAACTGCCCGCTTACTCTCGGTCTTGAAACTACGGGAAACTATAGAAATGGTCAACTCTTTATGAAAGACATATACACTCTTGTCAATATGTGGGCATAAAAACAACTCAGTAGAATCTTATAGTAATATAAGTATAAACCATATAGATTATTGATATGGAAAACACTATGTGCCAGAAATTAACAGTGTAGCGTCAGGTTTTTGATAACCACGAATGATACATTAATTCAATTTTAAAAAGCTCTAGAACTGACACTAAAACTCCCCAGCCATTCTCATAAATATGCAATATTTTGAAACAAAGACATATAAGCAAAATTTAATATATTTAATTTAATCTATGTTCTGTGGATTTATAAGATGAATATAGGCATAAATATAATTGTTATATTATTTCATTCTTGAATTAATTTAAAACTTAAGAAAAAAGTAATTTAAAAATATTTTAAAGTGTTTTTCCAAATAAGTTTGTTAAATTATAAACTTTCCAGAGTTATATTTGTTTGACAACTGCTATCAAGTTTTACAAACTCCTGGGGCAAACACCTTAATCAAGTAGTGCTTATTCAAATGCAACCCATTTTAAATAGGTAGATTGTATATAGAACATATTTATAGCATACTGTCATTATGTACATTATAAATTATTATACCTAACTAATTCTATAAAAAAGGACTTAAAATAAAGTCCGTAGATGTATAGTAATAAATGCATACATATAAAACACATAATTGAATTGAAAACTGTTTATTGATGCAAAGCTTGGTTTTTAAGTCACACTATTTTAACTAACTAACGTAGCCTAGGCTATTCTAACAGTGTAGTCTGCACCAAAATACTTAGGACACATAAAAATCCGGTATTAAATAGTGTTCTATACCTTTAGGTGAATATACTGTACTAAAAGGTGTGTTAATGTTAATTAGCGTTATTCAATAGCACTATTCAAACGGATGGTTTCGTAACTTTTTTTAAGAACTAGCTTATTTTTAATGAATTTGTACATGAACGTCCTTGCAACTCTGCAACGAGTAGTCTACCTTTATATTTACATTTTTAATGCCTCTTCAGGCGAGAGGGATAGAGGTGTTTGGCCGAAACCCACCGGTTTATTCACCAGGCTGCTTTCCTGACAATTCTTCGGATTCGTCTTCCTGCTGTCGGCTCCAATCTTTGTCCTTCCAGGCACATTCTGTGTCCAACCAAAACCCTCCCATCACCTAGTACCCTCTGTACTAGGACCATAAGATTATTTTTTTAATCTAATTAATTTGTTTCTTCTTCCCTATAACTTTTATATTTCAAATTACCGTCTGTCTTCCTGCATTTTCAAATTCATGCTTTTTCTTTCCTATCCTTCGCCACATTCTGGCAAATTCCAACGCGGATTCTTTCCTTCTCAAGAAGTTGATCTTCTCCCAAGCCCATGTCTTTTGCTGGAGGAATTCCCTCTTGCCACTTCTTTCTTCTTCGTAGAATGGGAACTCCATCAGTACGTGTTGTGACGTCTCTAATTCTCCGCAATGAGTGCAATGATCATTTTCGTCGAGGTTGAAATTTTTCAGCTTGGCCTTGAAGTTTCCGTATCCGCTGATGAACTGCGTCGTGTAGTGATCGGTTTCCCAATGCACTTTCTTTATGAAGCTCGCATCCGGAACGAACGCAAATGTTTACCTTTCTTTTGTGCTTGTTTCCCACCTTCTCTTCCAGTCAACGAGTGTTCATTCTCTTCGGATCATCATACTATCCTTTGTGTTAATACCTTCTTCTTTGTCCTTTCTTGTCTTAATTCTTTCCTCAACCATCAAGTCTAGCGGGATTGCCCCGACAATCACTCGAACAGCTTCGTGGGATATGGTGCTGTAGCCCTTGATAACACCCAACAACAGTCTTCTCTGCAAACTCATAAACTTAGAATTCTCACCTCGTCCCCTCATTCGTTGACCCCACATCTCACACCCGTACAGCATTATTGGTTTAACCGCACCGATGTACAATCTTCTTAAGTTCTCACATCTCATGCCGTTGTTTGCCTTGGCCAGTCGTTTCAACTTCCCGAATGCCTTCATAGACTCATATGATCACTTGGTCATATTGTCCTGCAAACTTCAATCCACTTCTTACTATGACTCCTAAATACTTTGTCTCCGAGCACCGGATGACAATCCGGACACCATCACGGACGAATCTTTCAACCAACCTTCCTTTCAGGAGCACTATCGCCGTTTTCCCCTCGAGAAAGTCATCTTCCTGTCTTCCCCCCACTTAGTAACCAATTCCAAGGCTCTCAAAGGCCTTCATCATTAGATCAGGGCTTGTATTTATTGCTACTTTGACTGACTTGTAAAATAAACTATAAAGGTAACCTGAAAAGCGGTTAGACACGACTAGCAAACTAGAGCGAAGAATAGTAGTGGCCGGCTTTACCTTTAGCATGTAGACAAGTGGGCTTTGTCCTCTTCCGTTCTCATCGTCTATGGTGGTGGGGGTTATGTTTCCTACAGTTGCCTTTGGGCCTCGGTTGCTTGATTATGTTATATATATGTACATGTATTCCACATCATTGATTATAAAATAATAAGCTTCTGCTATACAACAACTCCTCCCAACAAAATATGTTTAAAACCAATATTCCTCTTCTATAATATTATCAATAAAATAATCTTCCAGTCTGACAAAAAATAACTAATATAAACCAAAAGAAAAAATTCTTCTTTGGGAGTTGCTTTAAATAATTTACAAGTCCATAATTCGGGGTGGGCGTCGTTCACGTTGTGAGCGACGCAATGTCACATCCGGTGTTGTTGGATGTATCAATTCCTTGACTTCCGCTGGTTGCTGGCTATTGTTATCATGTTGTAAGCATGTTGAGGTTACTACTGTAGTTTCTTGTTGTTTCATTGGTGATTTCACCGGACTGTTACAAATCCGTTGAGGTGAAACTATTGTTGGATTAGGAATTGTCACATTTTCTTCTAAGACGCACTCATTCACCCTTAAGTGGTCAGCATGAGCAAAACGGTAGCGACCTCCCACCAAAAAAGTATAAGTCATGGGACTTATGACTTTCTTTACAACCCCCGGCAACCATTTTAGTTGTTCTTGACGCACACTTTTTACGAACACCTGGTCTCCTTCATTAAAATGGCGTGCACACCCTCTTCTGGTGTTAGTAGATTTCTCAATCTTGTGATATTTGTCTTCAATATTCTTGTCCAGGTGCGGTTTGAGTAAGTCAAGACTATTTCTGGGTTTAAATTTAAACATCATTTCAGCAGGTGTAACACCTGTGGTAGAGTGAGGTGTGTTTCTATACATGAAAAGGAAATTATCAATTCGGTGTTGCAACGTTCTATGTGATCCTGATTTTTCGTCTTGTAACAATTGTTTGATAAATGCATTCTTGGTCGTCTGCACGGCACGCTCGGCCAATCCATTGGACGCTGGATGGTATGGTGGAGAAACTACGTGAGTTATACCATTAGCTTTCAAAAAGTCATTGAATTCCTTCGATGTGAGTTGAGGCCCGCCATCCGTAACGACCGTGCATGGTAGTCCAAATGTAGCAAAGCAAGTTCGAAGTTTCTCAATTGTTCGCTGAGAAGTAGTGGAAGTCAAACACATCAATCCATTTTGAGTGATTGTCAACAACAATAAGGAATTCTTGATTTTTAAATGTGGCGAAATCTATGTGGAGCCGTTGCCACGGGTGTTTAGGCCAAGACCAGTGTTGTAGAGGTGCTAGAGGTATGGCATTACGTGTTGACTGACAAATAAGGCAGGACTTTGTCACATCTTCGATGTCTCTATCTAGGTTCGGCCACCAAACATAACTGCGTGCCAGATTCTTCATACGAGAAACACCTGGATGCTCAGAATGTAAAATTTGCAATATTTCCTTCCTGTGAAGTTCTGGGATGATTACTCTTCTGCCCCACAACAAACAACCACTATCAACGGATAGCTCCAGAGCTCGAGCAAAATACGGTTTCAAATTTTCTTGATCAACATGATTAGGCCATCCATTCAAGGTGTAATCTGTAGCTTTAGACAAAACTGGGTCATATCTAGTGGAAATGCTGATTTCTTTGTGAGTTATCGGTAACTCTGACGTGGCGGAGAAAAATGAGATGTCACCGTCATCTACAGTCTCATTTGTGCTTGGCAGACGGGACAGAGCATCGGCGTTCGGTACTTCTGTACCCTTCCGATATTCCAATTCATAATCATACGCAGACAAAATTATCGCCCATCTTTGGATTCTAGCTGCAGCTAATGTAGGGATTCCCTTGTTGGGTCCAAGTAGGAAAGTTAACGGCCGGTGATCAATAGCCAACAAAAAACGTTTTCCATACAGAAACACATGAAATTTCTTGACAGCAAACACCAAAGCAAGTGCTTCCTTTTCCAGTTGGGAATACTTCTCTTCAGCCGGGGTCAATGTTCGGGAACCAAAGGCGATCGGCCTTTCAGAGTCATCAGGCATCCGGTGAGAAATCACAGCCCCAACACCATACGGGCTCGCATCGGCTGCAACAACAATGTCCAATCTAGGGTCGAAAGGCACAAGTACCGCACTTCCAAGCAAAAGATTTTTGCTTTGAACAAATGCATTCTCACATTGGGATGTCCATTCCCATTTAGAACCTTTATTTAACAAACGATACATTGGGTGTAACAAAGTAGTTAGGTTGGGTAAAAATTTCCCATAGTAGTTCAAAAGTCCTAAGTATGCTCTCAATTGTGTTATATTTGTAGGCTGAGGAGTTTTAACAATACTCTCCGTTAATTCTTCGCTAGGATGAATGCCGTTAGCATCAAGTCGGTGACCAAGAAAAGTTAGGCTACTTTTAAAGAATTCACTTTTATCACCGTTTACTTTCACACCATATCTCAATAGCCTATCTAGGACTAGTTCTACATTTTTGTGCATTTCGGAAGTGGTACGTGCAATCACTAAAATATCGTCTAGATAGCAAAAAACATTCTTCAAATTAGCTAGGATCTTATCCATGGTTGACTGGAATATGGCACCAGCGCTGGTTATTCCAAAAGGCAACCTTTTGTACCTAAATAACCCTTTAGGTGTATTGATAGTTAAGAGTTCTTGGGAACCTTCACTGACGCAAACTTGGTTGTAAGCGGCAGACAAATCTAACTTGGTGAAAATTTTAGAACCAGAAATATTAGCAAATATTTCATCAGGTGTAGGCAGGGGGTAGTGATCTGTGCGCAAACACGGATTTATTGTTATCTTGTAGTCTCCACAAATTCTAATCTTATTGTTTGGTTTAGGGACTACAACAATAGGCGTTGCCCATAAAGATTTTGTTACTGGATATATTATAATATCATTATCAACAAGGCTTTTAAGTTCTGACTCCACCGCCCCTTTCAAAGCATATGGCACGTTTCTTGCCTTACAAAACACAGGTTTCGAGTTTTCCTTTAATACTAGATCAACTTCAACATCTTTAATTGTTCCTATTCTGTTTTCAAAAACTGGTGCATATTTTTCTTTCAAATCCTTAACTCTAGAAGATATTGTAACAGTCTTACCGTTAACTTCCGCTATGACGGTCGCACAGTCACTCCTTTGATTACGGCCAATTTTACTCCAGTCAAGTTTTACCACTTCTAACCAATTACGGCCCATCAATGTCGGCTGGTTGGGTACATCATTTTGTACAACAATCATTGGAAGCGTATGGATCTTATTACCGGAGCGCACCCTTGCCTGAAACTCACCCTTAACTTCAATTTTCTGACCAGTATAAGTTTTTAAACTCATGTCACTCTTCACCAACTCGGGTTTAGATTTCCCAAAAACCCTGGAAAAACATTATTAGGCATGACTGACACAACTGCTCCAGTGTCGATTGTCATTTCCACAGGCACCTCGTTAATTACCATCTCCGTAGTAAAACTCTTCGGTTTAGGTCCATCTCCGGCATAGGCGATCGTGTACAACCCTAAATCATCAAAATTTTCATCTAGGCCTACCTCTTCATTACCACAATAATTGATTTTGCCTCTAGGCCTAGGCTTACCTCTGCATACATTAGCTAAATGGCCTACTTTGCCACATTTATGACAATTGTAATTTTTGAATAGACAATTCTTACTATCGTGTCCCTTTCCACAGCGGAAACACTGCTTGCTAAAAGAGTTGGGACCATCACAAGGTCCTTGAAAACTTCCATTAGGCCTATCACTGCCAACACTGAAATTAGGCCTACGTTTATCATGACTATAGGCTACCTTTTTATTACCATATTTAATAGCATTTACTTCACTGTCTACACAGTTAACTTTATTTTCACCCTGTGTGAAAGGATGTAGTTGCCGCACACTACGGCTGGCATCTTCCATCACCATGGCTATTTCCAAGGCCTTCTTAAAATCTAAGTTACTACCTTCAGACAGTAATTTACTTTGTATTTCGTTACACCTAAGTCCACACAAGAACTTGTCACGCAAAGCGTCATCAAGGAAGTCTTTGAATTGACAAGATGAGGCTAGTCGTTTAAGTTGAACTGCAAACTCTGCAATTGATTCTCCCTCTTTTTGGGTTCTCTTATTGAAAACAAACCTTTCATATGTAATATTTTTACGGGGTTCATAGTGTGTGGTTAACACAGTAATTACTTCTGCAAAAGTTTTCTCAGAAGGCTTCTTAGGTACAAGCAAATTTTTTAGGACAGAGTAAAGCTCTGGTCCCATGACAGCAATGAACAAGGACAACTTGTTAGCATCTTCAATTTTATTAATGGTAAAAAATTGCTCGAGTCTTTCAACATAGTTCTCAAATGATTCCACTTCAATGTTAAATTCGTTAATTTTTCCTAGAATTTGTTTAGATGCCATTGAGATTCTAAATTAGGCTTAGGCTAGGCCTAGCAACAAACTTAGACATGAAGGACTTACACGTGGTGTTGCGCTATCATCCATTACCATCCGTCCATAGATGTATTTTTCTTTCTTCACAATTAGGTTAAATGACTTCAAAACCTTAAATCATCTCTTCCAGAATCGTTTTGGGAGATTTTCTTCATAAATCTTTAAAATGAAACTGAAAAATGCCTTGTTCCTTGCAGGTTTAAAACTGAAAATTTGCCAAGTCTTATTGGCTAAAAACGAAAAGAAAAGAAAAAATATACTTTTAAATGTTATGAACGCGCACAAATGAAAAGAAACTAAAAATCTTCTTTTATCCTCGTCGCCAGTTATTGCTACTTTGACTGACTTGTAAAATAAACTATAAAGGTAACCTGAAAAGCGGTTAGACACGACTAGCAAACTAGAGCGAAGAATAGTAGTGGCCGGCTTTACCTTTAGCATGTAGACAAGTGGGCTTTGTCCTCTTCCGTTCTCATCGTCTATGGTGGTGGGGGTTATGTTTCCTACAGTTGCCTTTGGGCCTCGGTTGCTTGATTATGTTATATATATGTACATGTATTCCACATCATTGATTATAAAATAATAAGCTTCTGCTATACAACAGTATTAAACTTCACAAAAGCAGTCCGTCATCCACATAGGCTCTCGCAGAGATACCTTCCTCGAAAGGCAGCCACAAAAACCCCTAGAACAGGATGTTCAACAACAGAGGGCCTACCAAAGATCCTTGTGGGCATCCGTGATGTTCGTGTTCACCTCTCCGTTGCCAGCTAGTGTCACAGTTTAGCCTCGGAAGTAGTCCCTTACCAATCGGTAGATGTTGTTCAGACATCGCCATCTTCTCAGAACTCTCAGAATCTCTGGCCACCAGGCGGAGTCGAAGGATTAAGAAATATCCAGTAACAATCCTACTACGTTTTTTTCTTCTGTCTCCTCAACTTTTCTTCTCATATCCAGAAGTGCGTCTACCGTTCCAACACTTTCCGTAAATCCATATTGTAGTGGATTTGCCTTATTTTCCCTATCCATCCATTCTTTTATCCTTTTCCCAATTAGTCTTTCACCTAGCTTTCCTAAAACCGGTAAGAGGGTTCTGGCCTGTATGATTTAACCTTACTCGGATCTTTTTCCTCACTCTTCAGAAAAACTTTAACGATACCTTTTTTCCACACGTTAGGAAACCTGCCTTCTCTCAGCATCTTGTTGTACAGGTTCAACAGCGTCCCCTTGATCCCTCCAAACATTCTCTTAACTACTTCGTTCTTTATTCCATCCACTCCCGGGGCTTTCCTATCCCTCAGCAGTGCAACGCATGCAGTTAGCTCTCCTTCCGTGAAATCTTCGTCATCTGTTTCTATTGCTTTCATCAGTCATCCTACCTCTGATTCTTGATTGTTCCTCGGTATCATCCTCTTCTCTATCATCTTGAAGCAGTCCTTGTATCATTGTGGTGAGTCGGTGGCGTCACGGACTTCTGGCCCAAGGCAGCGATGTCGTGGGTTCGGATCCTAGTCACTTCCGATAAAATTTATCAGTACAGTTTACCTTTGTACTGTACCGGCTCACCCCTTGCTTTGCTGGATACGTTCCACGCACGGGCAGGTAGTCTATGTGGACTAACATGCAAGGTTAAAATAGACCGCAAACCTAAAAAAAAATTAAATAATTCTCTCTAGGGTCTCTTGCACTGTCTCTGTAATTGTACCGTCTTCTTTTTCCAGGCTAACCAGCACAGTATCCTTTTTTAGCTTCTCTGCAGCAATCTTATAAAGCTTTCTCCACGGCTCAATCCCAATTGAAGAAGTTAGAAATCTCCCAAAATTACAATATTATCATATTATATGGGAATTAAATTAGCCAATATTTCAAAAAACTCTGAGATAAAAGCAGCTTTAGGTGGACGAAAAACAGCACACAATAATATTTTCTAATAACTATAAGATAAGTTACCTCTAGAGAGAGAGAGAGAGAGAGAGAGAGAGAGAGAGAGAGAGAGAGAAAGAGACAATTGAAAATTTGTTTATTTAACCTGCCACAGTTTGGACCTACGGTCCACTCTTCCACTGTAATAGCCAAAAACATTTACAATTCCTACAATTGTGAGTTGTGGTTTACCAAAAACTTTTATACACACATACAAAATAATAATACTACTGTACTTGCTCTTTGTCCTTAATTACAGAGAAACACTGCACCATCAAATTCCTTCGCTCTTGTTAGTTCACTATTCTGTAAATCTACCTTATCATTTATGTCATAACAAACATGTATATGATTCTACCTTAAACCTGCACATTTCACTTTTGTTTGTTTAAATTATTTACAATTTGAAAACCTCACAATTTCCAAACATTTTTATTTTAGCATAAACAAGGCCTATGTCCTAATAAAGCAAGCCTGTTAAAGAGTTATGACAACGTTGTTTTTACTAAGTTTCTATGATTCCTAATAATCTTTTAATACAAAAATAATTAAGAAGTGGTGTAAGGTAAATCGTTCTATGTGGTAACAATACAAGTTTAAACAATCAAGAATGTTTTGTAAGAGGGAAAAAAGAGAGCAAAAATATATAGCTTAAACTAAAAGAAAAATACTCCTGTAATATACTACATACTTCATATTTGAATATGCTAATATTAAGAATTTTTCGTCATTATAACGTATTGTCAAAACCGATTGCACGTATGTGTTAATTTCGTTAATTTAAGCATTTCACCTTATTTTTTAGGTAAAAATTACTTATCGGTTACACGAACACTTAGGTAATACCGTAAGTGTCACTCTTATGAACCGTTTCAAGCAATATTCAAACATAGAGTCCCTAGTTAACTGGGGCGTTAGAGCCAGGATATTAAAGTTGTTGCAGTTCATGACTGTGTTGACATTAAAGACGCAACGTTTGCTCTGCCATTTACCTCCTTCCAGATTATACTGGGAGATCAAATCACTCGGGCCACGAATTCTGCTTACCTATTTTCAGTTGCAAATTATACTGTACATGGGTAGAATAGTTGTATTATTAGTTATTGTTTTATTGTGTGTTAAGTGTTTTTAGTATAATTAAAATTAAAAATTTAAAATCACCGCCATTTTAAAATTTGGAATTGGATTTGGATAACTTTTTTCTCACATGGGTTGATTCTACCTTAACTTAAATACAAAGTTTCATAAAGATTGCTAAAACAATGTAAAGATAAAAATGTTTATGTAAAAAATAAAATTTCCTGGTTAACAAAGTGATTTTGTGCAAAACTTTATTCATGATTTTCTCTTTATTTTGAATCATAGAACCATCTCCCGGAGTTTGGTTGTTTACTTACGGGACATTCTGTATAAAGATAGATATTTGTGTGCCTTTAGGAATATTAAAAATAAAAAGTAAAGGGCCCGGGTCTAGGTCTCACCGTGCCACCTACAGTAATAGTTACTTCCCTCAAAGGAAATTCGCAAAAACAAATATGTACCTACCTTTTAATAGTCTCTTAAACACACAAGTTATTCTCTTAGTTTACGGCAGCCGCCAAAACGATAGCATGTTTAAATACATTTTCCGATGGGATATCAATATCAGGGTAAGCTAATCGTAGAGTAATCCAAGTATTAAATAAAAATAAGAGAAATAATGATAAACCCCGACATGGCAGACATAATTATTAATACTAGTGCTGCACGCTTGTGCAAGGTGTGTTATTACTGTGTATTGGCAAAAACATCCATCTTCATCGGTCCTAATTTTCCTGCAAACTACTGATTACCTATCAGTGACGAAACCTTTGTCATAGTGATCGATACATGAGTGGTGTGAATGAAAACTCACAGAGCGCAAACTACTGATTACCTATCAGTGACGAAACCTTTGTCATAGTGATCGATACATGAGTGGTGTGAATGAAAACTCACAGAGCGCAAACTACTGATTACCTATCAGTGACGAAACCTTTGTCATAGTGATCGATACATGAGTGGTGTGAATGAAAACTCACAGAGCGCAAACTACTGATTACCTATCAGTGACGAAACCTTTGTCATAGTGATCGATACATGAGTGGTGTGAATGAAAACTTTGTCATAGTGATCGATACATGAGTGGTGTGAATGAAAACTTTGTCATAGTGATCGATACATGAGTGGTGTGAATGAAAACTCACAGAGCGCAAACTAAGCGGATTGGATTTTAAAATAAAATCACGGACACATGTTTATACTCGTATAAAGGTAAATATATACACGGTTTACCTCGCCAAGTATCCAATAGTGACTCCAGAAAACCCCTACTTAGTACAATGATGAAATGCAAAGTTTTCCCTCTGTGAAATACCGAAATAATAATTTTATTGTTTTTGGAAAACGTGATATACCAAAACCAGAGGTTTGGTTTTCTAGTTTGAATGTCACAATTAATATTCAAATACAAACATATGCCACAGAGTGCATAATTTGTATTCCCTTTTTTTAAAAACACTTTGGTGGAATCTGAATATGAATATTTCCATTCGTTTCAATATGGCGGCTTGATTTTTCATTTTTACTTTATTTAGAATTGTTTTACTATCCTGAATACCCTGAATTTTACTTAAAATACAGATATCTCAACTCCGACGAAATTTAAGAAATTTTTATTACTTATGAGCTTTATTTCAAAAAACAATATTAGGATATTATCATAAAAACAAATGTTTATATCCTTGGTTTTAAAACTTTAAGCAACTTTCAAACTTAAACTCTATACGTACACTGTCTCTTTGAGTTTTCTAGTTGTCAACTAAAGCGACACAGACGGCATTGAAAACCATTAGCACGCGTTTTGTATCGGGAAACCAACATAATTTAAAAGATACTTAGACAGTAAATCTCCTCAATACGTTCCCATCTCTGCAACAACATTTGCTATCTTGGTTGGTTATAGCATTGACTTTATATCTACACAGTGTAGATATAAAGTTAATGGTTAATAGTTAGTTGCCTCTATATAAAGCTAAGCTACAGCCAAGCGAGCTAATGTTCACGACTGTATATCACACTCATCATTGTTCTGGTCTCCCGCTCTTGCCTGCTAGCTGTACAACATGTGTTGGTTATATATATCTTCCTCCACAGAGCTGCAGGTATGAACTGTAAGTGACCTATATATATAATAAATAGAATCAGGAAGACACAACTAAAATCAACTATACAACTATACGACTATAAATCTTTTGTACAATACCTTTTTGCTAAAAGTGTAATCTGCGTGTATGATAAAATATTAAGTTTTGTAAGTCCAGTAAAAGAGAATTGCTATGGATCCTACTGACAAAACAGTGTAACAGTGTTACAAGGGGGTATACGAGGATACAGGTAATATTACATAGGAGTGGAGGATATCTTATCCTATTCGTGTTTTGTTAAATCAGATATCAACACTTGACACTTCCTGTGGTCAAATCCCACTGTCTTGTTTGACTTCTTCTCTAAAGTAAATCTTAAACCACGACCAACTGTATATTGGTACATATAACATACATATAATAAGCCTTAGTGTGTTTAAATTTATAAAATTTATATTAATCATCAATATTAATATTTTATTACTATATTAGTTTTAATGTATATGTCTCTTATTATTTTGCACTAAAACACCATTACGTTAAATCTATAAATTTTAGTAAATAGTCATTGTCATATACAAACTTAGATTTTAAACAACAAATGTATATACGTATCAGCCGTTTTTCAATTTCGAAATTAAGTACTAACTAGTGTACCTGTTGCTCGAATTCGAGCAATTGCGAAGCATTACAGGCGACTCAAAGATTATGGAAATACTCACAATCTACACAACAGTTAGATATAATCAAAATCTTTTATAAATATCTTATCTTTTTTCAAAAAGCTGATCTTGTTTTTTTAGTGTTTTCTACAAATTCTTCCCTCTCATAGCCGCATTACGTTGTCTATGATAACGATTATAAATGAAAAAAAAAACATTATTTCCATTTATTCTACTTGGTTGTGTTCTATGACTTTTTCTATGTTTCCATTGTTTGCAAATCGGTTATTTCAATGATTGCTCAAGAAATGTAGAACAGTGTTAATTCAGTTTTATTTTTAGCCTATATCAAACTGTCCAGGATTTCTCGCTCTTTTCCATTCTAATAATTACACCAACCCAAGTTTCGTCTACGGATGCAATATGCCAAAGAATATCACCTACGTACAATCTCCAGGAAGTTGTAAAAAAGGCAGAAACCAACCCATACAATAGATAGAAGTTAACTCCAAAAGAAATAATTTTAAGAGTTACTGTGATATTAGGATTTTCCACTGATTTGGTAATAGAACATTATATTGCAAAACATGACACTGTGCAGAAGAAAATCCATTTTAAAATCAGAAAAACCCATTGCAAATACTGTACTTCATTTTGGCAAATTCGATAAATCACAATTTAAATATTAACAGCTGTTTCATTAAAAAGTAGTGTAGAATTATGCATACCGGTATCGTCGTAATGTAAACAAATCTGAAGAGGCAACTTTAAAGGCTTCTGGGGCAGAGCCCCAAGGGAATTTACCTCGTTCCTCTTTTGATGGCTCATCTACAGACCAAGACCTTTCTTTAGAGACCCCTACCACGTTTCTACGCCCAGCCGTTCTCTCAAATTAGCTGTGACAAAATCCCCGTTTTCCTCCATAAGAATAACATGGGATGGGAATTCAAAGGCCACTGGGGCAGAGCCCCAAGGGAATTCACCATGTTTCTCTTTTGATGGTTTATCTACAGACCGATACCTTTCTTTAGACACCTCTACCGAGTTTCTACGCCCAGCCGTTCTCTCAAAATAGCTGTGACAAAGAAAAACTGTTTCAAATTAATATATAGATGACAATAAAAGAAAATGTTACACACTTCACCTCGACTAGTAAAGCCTCGGTGTACAATCCAGTTATCTGCTTGCAATATTGAGCGGAGCAAGCATATTAATCCAATGCTTCTCCGAACTCAATGCTCTTACCCTGAGAGACTAAAAAACCTGGAGGTTCTCATCTGTTTAAAACAAGACTGAAGGGAGAGTTGAAGAATCTTGTGTTCTACGAGGTGGATGAGTTCACTAAATACCGTTGGAGTTGAATTGATAAAAAATTTTCTTCCCGGGGGGTTTAGTTAGTTTTTAGTCCTTGCTTATTAAATTATTGCTGTTATTACTTTTTGGATAGGCATTTATTTATTGTTGTCAATTAATAGTTTATTTATTTACTGTTTTTTATATAATTGATTTTATAAATAAAAGACCCAATTTCAGACATTAGTTTCTACAGTGATTATATTGCATCTTATTTATTGTATTTTTTGGATTGATAAACTTTTGCTAAACAATGTAAAATTGTCAAAGAGCAATAAATTCATTATTTTTATTATTATAATTTTATACATAATATTACATCATTACTCTATGGCACTATGGCAGTACCAAGCTTAGACAGGTTAAATTTGGACTCCTGATTAATGAACAAATCTTTTATTAGTTTATCAAATATAAATGCTCTAATACGTCAAGAAATGCATTAAGATCATTTTATAACAAGACAAGTAAATAGATTTGTCTTAAAAAGTGAAAATAATAAATTTTCAAGCAACACCTCCACTTCAAAGTGAGTTTTAGGCTAGGTTTGGAGCTAAAATTATAGAACTGAATATAACAAATTCATACAAAGTAAATTAGTTCCTCAGTAAATAGACTAACATAATAAATAAAAGCTCTTAAATATAAATATCCTAGTAAATAACAATCATGGCTTGTCCTGGGTGTGATAAAGACCTACCTCCTGACGGGGACTATGTCACATGTGGTAGATGTAAAGAAGATATGCACTATACCTGTTCAGGTGTCTCTACAAACACTTGGAAAGGTAAGAGTATCCAAAGGAAAGCAGAATGGGAATGCTCAACATATAGAAATAGTGAAACTAGAGGGCGCTTGTTAAGCTGTGATAATGATGAACTGACGGATCCAACTTACTTGGCGTTAAAAAAACTCCTTGAGAAAATGGTTAGTAATCATGAGAAAGTAATTCTAGAATTTTGTACTATCATGGAAATCGTACATTTGTAGGTCTATATTTAATTTTTTTACCTCTTGAACAAATAAAACACCTCAAGCAATGCTCGGCCCCCTGGTACATTTCTTTAAATGTCAAATGTTGTTAGTTGTTGTGTGACTATGATGATGCTACTTCAAATTAATGAATGAAAGTGCTTCTAACATATGACAGCAAAAGTTAAATGTTAAGAGAGCCATTAGTTAAAACTCCTATCAAAATTATGCAGTTAAATAAATAGAAATGAGCTTCAATTTACACAACCTGTTATATTTCCAGCCAGCAATATCTGATTGAAATATTGGGTGCTCTAGCTAGGTGTAGTGGTAAGTGCGTTCAGCTATATTGAGCAACCAAGGTTTAAGTGTTCATTACTGGATGAGTAATGCTAGCAGTAATGTCTTCAATACATCTGTCGAGTTGGATGTAAAATGAATTTTATTAACCTGATATCCTATTAAGTGCAGATATTTGAGAATGTAATTTAAAGACCATAATAACTTTAATGATATTTTAATGAAGCTATTCAATCTTTTTTTTCAAATTATATAAATGAACTCACTTTTGTATTCTTTGATTCTGTAAAAACATTGGTGCTCATAGGGCTGTTAAGTTGCAATTTCTTAGGTACTGCAGAACTTTTGTGTTAAAGAAAAGAATATTTTTCATGTAGTTGTCTTTAATTCACAATTATAATTCAACACAAAAATCATAACAACAATGTAAATCTATCTATATTATTAATACGCTACGTGAAACTTTTTGAACAATAAAGCTTTTTGAATTTTTTGAACAATCAAGATCCAAGTCATTTTAATGTATTCACTGGATTGGCGAGATTGTCTTTAGCCATTAAAATATGGCCTCATAGATCTAAGCCTATAAAGCTTTTTTTAGTTTAATCATTGGATTTAACATATACCAACACGATCCGGGTGACATTTAATTGCGAAGCATTTGTTTTGCATTGAAACTGTCAGATACTGTATTTGCGAAGGTCTGAAAATATGCAAACCAACTGCTGTTCTTAATATAAGAAGGTTTCAACTGACTACTATAAGATCCCCGTGCGTAGAACGGACACACAGCTAGTACTAAATTGTATGTATAGAAGTGTAGATTTGCTAACTGACCTTACCTTTTTTTAAAGTTCCTTTGGCTCTACCCCAGTGGCTTTTAAAGTTCCCATGTTATCTTTATTAAGAAAATATTTGTTTACATTATGATCAGCTGGATAATTTAATTGCTGTTAGTATTTTAGTTGCAATTTAGGAAGCGTGAGCTATACTACAAACATTTACAGACTTCATTAAAATGAAATATCTATATGTTAATTTGAAACCATTTTTCTTTGTCACATCTAATTTGAGAGAACGGCTGGGCGTAGAAACTCGGTAGAGGTGTCTAAAGAAAGGTCTTGGTCTGTAAATGAGCCATCAAAAGAGAAACGAGGTAAATTTCCTTAGGGTTCTGCCCCAGTAATCTTTAAATTTTCTCCCCTAGATTTGTTTACATTGCGACCTTATGGGTAATTTTACACTACCTTTTAATGACACAGCTAAAAGTCGTGCAATTACAGAAAACGACGAATGTGTCCCAACCATGATGATCTTTACATATGTACCTCCAGGTTGTCATGTCTCTAAACAATCTCACATGATATCCTTTAGTGCCCGTGGGAATTGTAACAGCTTTCGGTATCTCTTCAATTACTGTATTCTAATTGAATGATGTCCATGTGGTATACGTCAGCACACCTACCCTTTGTTTATTGTTTTATCTACAAGAACTCTTGAAATATTTAAAACTGAATAGTCTTTTGGGCTTGACACCTGCATGTATTTATTATTTTTAAAAGGACATTAAAGGAACATTTAAAAACTTTAATAATTATTTCATGAATTAGTTTCAAACTGTCAATATGCAACCCTAAACAGTAATTCGAAATTTGTTTTTCATTATATGGTGAAAACGAAAAAAAAGTTTTTACGTCAAAGAAATGTATTGATTGATGTTTTGTAATGTTCTTATTAAAGATTGTCATTCTATAAGTAAAGTTTTTAATTTGTATTCCGTATGATTTTCACAAACATTTTAGATGAAAACCAAGAAGAGTTCATCTTAGTCATTCTGCAGAAGAATGAATAAGGAAGCTTACAACTCGAGCGGTTTAACATTAATGTTTAACCAAAGCTGCTTTTCCTGTGACGGGGAATGTAAGCAAAACTTAGTACCCAGAAATAATTTCGACTCATTATTCTTTCCGGTCCCTTTGTGGACAATATTATAAATCAAGGCTTTTCATATCTAACATTTTTTTACAAAAAGGGTTATTTTTAAATTATTAACTGGAGTGAATTAATATTAGAAAATAATGCTTATCGTCCTTAAAAGGGTTTGTAGCAGTGTAGTATTGTAAGTTACTTCTGAACAATAAATTAATTAAAGGGGACTGTCTTGTTACTCTTTTTAATGAACACTACAGTATTGCAATGTTATTAGACTGTGTTGTCTTCGATATTGTTTAGGCTAGTAAAGTACACGTATTTATTTAACTCGTCATTTATTATTTTAGATTGATAAAAATGTAATTTCTTAATAGCCTAATGTACAGAACAGTGCTTTATTGATTACTATAGTTATTTGAAAGCCATTAATTCTTTTACTGATAATGATATCAAACAATATTATTTTTAAATAAATCTTTTTAACTACCTAGCAATCGATTATTTAGAAATCTATGGGTTCTTATGGAAAAAATGCAAAAGTTGCAATAACTTTTTACAGTGATTGGGGTTGTACAGTTTTGTTATGTAACATACTATATTTTAACCAAAATAGTTCAAGCCGTTATTTTAAAACCACAATATATCCATTATTAATGTAAGTACTTAATGCTGCTTTTATAAGAAGTATCAACACGAATTAATAAAGTACCAATACTCTCAAATAAAGTAAAGAGATAACTGACCGTACTATCGCTAGTTCAGTTTAAGGGTATAATAATAAGTGAAAGGGGATACAGCGGGAATAATACTTTATTGAAAAGGCATGCTCTAGATTGTTTCATAGAGAGAGAGAGAGTAGTTTGAAGCTCCCGATAATTTGATGGAAAAATCACCATTCAAAATTAAACATGAAAAAAAGAGACATTGGTTTCTTCGAAAATTTGTTCCTTACATTAGTTATATTCCTTACCTTGTGTCCATTTTCCTCAATAGCAGCCTTCAAGTCGTCGATGCAAGTTGAATAGTGCATTCCCTTCAGTACGACCTTATAAGCACGTTCCTGTTTCAGCTGGTATGTATGGAATAAGGACATATTTCAAACACAATTCATTTTAAATGCTAAGGTTTTATTTGAACCACCTCAGAAAAAGAAAGAAATTGTCCAATGTAAACGCTGCCAGCAGTATGGGCACACTAAATCTTACTGTCACAACAAGTATCGTTGTGTTAAATGCACACAGGAACATGATACCAAAGACTGCCCTAAACCACCTGATGTACCACCGTCTTGTGTCTTGTGTGCTCAGGAAAGCACTCTGCAAATTACAAAGGTTGCCCTGTTTATAGAGATATACAAAATAAGCAGTTCCCCCCTCTCAGAAAAAAGACTCTTGGTAATAATCAAAGCAATCTGGGTCTTCAGAGTCTTACACAAGACAATTCTAATACCAGTAATACCTTGCCTAAAAGTTCATTAGTAAAAGAAGGGGTAACATTTGCTCAAACTGCGCGGAATGGTAGTGAAGTTGGCCACACCAGTAATCATCATGTTAGTGAACAAACTACAGAACCTCACAATCTGTCCGAGACTATAAAAAATTGTTTCTCACGCTTTGAGAGCATATTATCTAAACAAGCAGAACAGATTAATACCTTACTTAATCTTCTTACTACTGTTATTGCCCGCCTAAAATGAATATTCTCCTTAAAGTGGCATTATGGAATGCTAATGGCTTGGCTCAGCATAGCCAAGAGGTTCAATTATTCATTACCCAACACAAATTAGATGTATTGCTTATTTCGGAAACTCATTTTACGGATAGAACCTATTTCAAAATTCCATATTACAAATTGTACTACACTAATCATCCTGACAACACTGCACATGGAGGAACTGCAATCCTAGTTCGGGACACGATTAAACACTATGAAATACCATGTTTTAAGGAAGATTATCTTCAAGCTTCCACCATTGTTTTAGAAGATTGGCTTGGTCCTATTACAATTTCAGCTGTGTACTGCCCTCCAAGGCATGTTATAACTTACAATCAATTTGAACAGTATTTCAACACTCTTGGTAATAGATTTATTGCAGGGGGTGATTTTAATGCAAAGCATCAAGAATGGGGTCACGTTTGGCTACACCCAGAGGCAGACAGCTTTTAAGATTAATGAATGACAATCAGTTCACCCATTTTTCAACTGGTGAACCTACCTACTGGCCCACTGATATGCGAAAAATCCCTGATCTGTTAGACTTTTTTATTTCAAAAGGTATTAACCAAAATTACACTGAAGTAAAATCTTGTCTTGACCTATCTTCTGACCATTCACCAGTTATGTTAAATTTAAGTACCGAAATATTTTACAAAGAACCAGGGGACGTATTTTTCAATAAATACACGGACTGGAATCAATTTCGAAATTTTATAAATCAAAACTTAAATTTACACATACAGCTACGTAGTCCTGAAAATGTAGAAGCTGCTGTTGATCACTTTGTTGACTGTATTCAAAATTCTGCCAAAGAATCCACACCTCTACCTAATCATGAAAAATCAGAGAACATAGGCCTAGGATACCCAATTCATATCAAGAAAAAGATAGCAGAAAAGAGACAACTCAGAAGAATTTGGCAAAACTCAAGAAACCCAAATGATAAGGCCAACTTTAACCGAGCAGCACGGAATTTGAAAAGATACGACACAAAAAACCGATGGTTTGAAGAATATACTCAATCTTTGTCGGCTACGGAAGCTACGGATTACTCGTTATGGAAAGTAACAAAAAGGCTGAAGCAACCCCAAATTTCAATCCCGCCAATTCGTAAACCGGATGGAAGCTGGGCTAAGAGTGACACAGAAAAATCTGAAGCTTTCGGGGATTACTTTTCCAATGTATTCAAGCCAAATGTAGGTGTGGTCAATAATGAAGAAGAAATAATAGAATTCTTGGACTTTCCACTTCAACTTGACTTTCCTGTGGAAAAATTCAGACCTACAGAAATTAAGGCAACCATTGACAAATCGCTAAATCCGAAAAAAATCTCCTGGTTACGATTCTATCACTGGGAAAATGTTAAAAGAACTGCCAAGGAAAGGAATGATTTTTATTGCATTTCTCTTTAATTCTATATTGAGACTAGACCACATACCAACTCAATTTAAGAAAGCCCAATTAATTGTTATACCAAAACCAGGAAAACCTCCTCATGAAATCACTTCCTACAGACCTATAAGTCTCTTGCCTATAGTGTCCAAGTTGTTTGAGAAATTGTTCCTCAAAAGACTACAAGCTCTTTTTGAAGAAGACGACGTCATTCCAGGACACTAATTCGGGTTTAGACGGAGACATGGCACCGTGGAGCAGGTCCATAGGGTTGTTCATACAATTCGAAACTGTTTGGAAAACAAACAATTTTGTTCTGCTGCTTTCCTTGATGTCAGTCAGGCATTTGACAAAGTATGGCACTCTGGCTTACTATTCAAAATTAAGAAGTTACTACCCCATTCTGTTTTTCCTATTTTAAAATCATATCTTACCAACAGAACTTTCCAAATTAAACATCAAAATTACTTAACTGACCTTTACCCTATAGAATCAGGAATCCCCCAAGGAAGCGTGCTTGGACCATACTTGTATATTCTCTATACATCGGACCTACCAGATAGTGTAAACTAAACACTATGGTTGCTACATTTGCGGATGACACGGCAATTTTATCTGTCCACGACAATCCAGCTCAAGCTACAGCAAATTTACAGCTAAACTTGGATGAAATTTCTCATTGGTTTAAACCATGGAGGTTCAAAATTAATGAAAATAAATCAGCACACATTACTTTTACCTTAAATCAGGCTACAAGTCCTCCAGTATCCATGAACAATATTCACCTCCCTCAAGTAACGGAAATAAAATACTTGGGCATGCACTTAGATGCAAAGCTTAATTGGAAGGCACATATCTGTACTAAAAGGCAACATCTAAATTTAAAAACAACTAAACTTAATTGGCTTCTTGGATCTAAATCAAAACTCAGTACACAAAATAAATTGTTACTGTACAAAACAGTTTTAAAACCAATTTGGACTTATGGCATTCAGCTTTGGGGATCAGCAAGTACCTCAAACATTGAAATTATTCAACGTTACCAATCAAAATTATTACGTAAAATTGTCAACGCTCCTTGGTTTGTTACCAACAGAACACTTCACAATGATCTTCAAATTCGAACAGTAAAAGAAGAAATTACAAAATATAGTGAAAAATACATTATAAAATTGGAAAATCATTCAAATAATCTTGCACTTAATTTATTGGACAATCACAACACCATTTACAGACTGAAGCGACATACGATATTGGACCTACCATTCAGATTCGGCTAAGTGTTATCAAAGTTCTCTTTGTTTGCTAGTGTTGACGGTGGTCAATCACTAGCTCATGTTCTTCAAGTTATTTTTGTATTACTATTTGTATCATTTGCTTATTGTTCAACTTGAACAGATTGTAAATTAA
This sequence comes from Macrosteles quadrilineatus, assembly GCF_028750875.1. Classification (NCBI taxonomy): domain Eukaryota; kingdom Metazoa; phylum Arthropoda; class Insecta; order Hemiptera; family Cicadellidae; genus Macrosteles; species Macrosteles quadrilineatus. Next base: position 33,966,137 of record NW_026542594.1, on the reverse strand, counting down.
ATAAAGTAAAAAAAAAAATTAAACATTAAAAAATGCAAAAACGCCTGCAGATACCTCATAGATTTCACACACACATTACTCAAAAACCACTTTTTAGGATTTAGGGGTTTTAAAATCCAAAACGGATATATACCAACGCAAAACCTTGTTTACGCTAACCATGTGGTTTATTTTACACTTTTTTTATAAATTTACTACGGATTTGTTATAGTGTCAATATTTTGTATGAAGTGGAATAACCTCAACGGCCACTCTTGGAAAACAACCTAGGAATAAAGATGAAATAGGTTCGTACAGGTAATTGTTCATTAAGTAAGTATTGTGACAAGTTCCAATGGGCGGAAAACAATATTGTTCTGAGGAGATTTTACCACATGGTTAGCGTAAACACATGTTTTGAAATCAAAACAAAGCAGAGTTCCACTTCATCTCGAATCGTTTATTATTTAGTCAATTTGGTTATTTCATGTTAAACATTCCTTCAACACAACAAAAACCTTCAAATTAGTAAATTTGAAAAAAAACTTAATTATATTTTCAGCAGTTCAATTCCTTTGATTTGAGCCACCTCCTATGATTCTACTTCTTATCATACGCTAAACTGCTTAAAAATACACAAGTTTGAAAATTGCACAGTAATACAATTGATTTCAACTTTCTAAGACGTAACTAAAAAGGTTTAAATATTAAGGGTAACGTTATCCCTTGTTTGTATAGTATACAGTACATTGAAGAATTCACTGGCAAATGACTAATCGAAACGTAATATTGCTTACTGGTTTGATGATAAATCACGATCAGCTGTATTGAAGTAAACAAAAATCAGCAGTAAATGGCTTTATTTATGCTATTCTTATGGAGAAAATTTTACGTTATATCTAATTTGGTTTAAAATTTTGGGAATTTTTCCCGCCGTCACGGGATCGAGGCCTAATTTGAGCCCAAAGAATCGGCTTACGTAATTAATATATAGATGATGATGATGATGACATTCTATCAAATTTTCATTGGCCATTTTTTGATGATCGTTGTAAACAGTACTTACTATACAAACACATACGTTGTCATCAGTCAGGCGTCCAAACAATCCAAAAATATAGTTGAGAAGAAATCGGTTGTTGTATTTGACGACATAAAGGTTGATTCACACACGGCACGTCACAGTTCAGTCACGTCACAGTGTATAGAAAAACTGACTGTAACTGTGATGTGAATTTGTGTGTACTTCGTCATACAAATTTCTCACTATTTTCACTCATTTCACACAACTATCATGACAGATTTGCCAATAACCCGTGGTCGCGTGGGTTATCTCCGAGATCGCGGAGTAATCGTAAACATTTCCTATGTTCGCGGTGGAGAAGTGAACATCTTTCGCGGTCGTGGGGATATATTCTACATCTCCTGCCCTTAATAAAAAATCTTTAACATCTTCCGTGAACGCGGGGATAACATTGTCGTCCACCACGATCGTGGCGAAATCGTGAACACGGAACTTAGTAGAAAATTAACGAAACAGCCTTGGTCACGACATTTTCGTAGTTGAGTTCCCTGCAGTCAAGATGAAGGTAAAGTAGTGGGCATCTTCTGTGATCATATAGGAATTGTGAACGTATTCTACGTCCCAAAATCGTGGCAAAATCATGAACGTCTCTGTGGTCTCGGAGCCATCGTAAACATCTTTCGCGGTTGCGAGGCCTGTTTTTCGTTATCCGCGATCACTGTGAGTCGTAATTTTCGATCGCGCAATCTTTGCAGATGCCTCCGGCGATCATGAAAATATAAGTTCGATTTTGAAAGATGTAATTCTAACAGATTATTATATTCTAACAGCAAATATTTTTTCCAAGAATTAATGTTAATGTTAATTAATGATGCAATATGATGAAAAATATGTTCACCACGTGGAAAAAATGACTTTTTAATCCTCGCTCATTTTCCGACCTCTCGGCTTCACCTCGATCGTAAAACTTGACCACGGATCAAAAAGAGCCACTTTAGGCCCTAGTAATGAAATATACTATTATCCGATACCAATGAAAAAAATCTCTGTGTATATCTCCTTTTTAAATGAACTTAACTTTATTAAACATAAGACCTGCTAATGAATCAACATGTTCTATTTTTCTCAGTTGAATAAGTTATCTGTTAATTCTGAACAACTCAAGCTTGATGCTCGGATTGCAAACTCTCTCAAAGTTGTATGATAAAATTTTCTAACTTGTTCTAGGTCAGCAGGGGTTGGTATACTGCAAACATTTTAACACTAATTAATTTACGTGTACAATTTCCCTTCTACAAAAAGGTTTACCAAAGTATTAGGTCTACGGGAATGTGAAAAGATACCCTTTATGTAAGTTATGGACCAAAAGAATACATTTAAAATAATACATTCCTTTCATATGAACCAATAAAAAGAGTTATTTTAAACTCTCACCTATTAGTTACCATGCAAGCGACTAAACAAAGGTATTTTATGTAACATTATTTAATAGCTAACCTTTTCTAGCATTAGCTGCGGTAAAAAGCAAAAAAACATACGGTAAAAGGAAATAAATTTAAAGTACAGCAATGATAAAAAACCTTTTAACTAAGATAAGGTTTAGTAAGAGAATGGAAGTAAGGTTTACTTTAACAATCCATAAAACCGAAGAAAACTGATGACTCCCCGATTGGACGATTGTGGCGAAGACGATGACGTAAGTAGTGAGTAGGTACTTACTTAGGTAAGTAGTCTCTGTACTAATTCGTATTATTAACTATATATTAAAACTGTAGTGTCTAGAAAGATTGAACTATATGCTGTAGTGCATTTTTCAGTGATGATGTTAAAGAGCAATTTTAAATTTCCTCTTGTCCATTTCATACAAAGTTTTGCTTAAGCCAGTGAATTGAACCCGAATAAATAATATGTTGAAGGAAATTCATATTATAAGTAATAATGATGATTTTTTCTATTATTATATGACATGCCCATAATATATATTAAATTATAATAAATTACTTAACTTAAAATTACCACGAAAGTGCTTAAACATTGAATTGAATTGAATTGAAAATAACTTTATTCATCCCACGATCACACCCTCCCCCCCATTAACGGATTGGGTATACAAGTATGTACATTGAATGGCGTCAAAATTCTTAAACTACTTAAACCTACAACATAATATCAGCTGTACAGTTCATAAAAAAATACAGTACTTTTTGTGTTAAGTATATTTTAAGCTGGGTTTCAATTTTTTTTTAATCATAAATTTTCCTCAACCACTCTGGAAGCCCTTCCAAAAATTTTCTTCCTTCCAGCACATGACGGTTTTTTGTTAAAACATTCCAATCTATGGGCACCTACAGCAATTTTGTTTCCATGCCGGGTACCATATTCATCGTTATCCCCTAGTTTAGGTAACATACTTTCAGACAAAAGATTTTTAGTTAAAAGAACGGTATGGAAAACATAAATGCCGTACACATAACGGGGTCATTTGACAATTTAAAATAATAACCTAACCACAAAATTTGCTAACACTAACGCAAAGATAATAAATAAAATAGAGTAAAGAACTAGTGGCTTGTAGGGGCAATAGCCCCTATATACAGTATATGTAATATATTCTAATAATTATTTTGTACAAATTATTTGTCTCATGGGTTACGGTACCCTACCTTGAATTATCGTTTAAATTTTTTGTATATTATAATAATGTATAACAGTTATCACATACCTGCATAATTCATTTTTATGTCTGCTCTGTTTAGGATAAAAATTCAAAAGGACTCTTCATGTGGTGGGTTTGTAACATAAATTTTCTAATCATAATACAGCAAAAGAACATTTTCAATAATCTTCACTATTAATTAAATATATATACATTTTTTTTAAATATAGACAAATTCACTTAGAAAAACACAACACATAGAGATAATGTCATCTTCCAAATTGTAAAATACTAATTCTGTAACAAAATCTCTCTGAAAACAACATTTGTTGTGTAGTATCCATTTTGGTCCATTCCTTGGTCTTTATTTGTTTCTATTTCTATTTTAACGTCATCTGGCCGCTTTACCCGGCTAAAAGCAACATAAAGTTGACCATGGGTAAACACAGTTTTTTTTTCAAATAAATTCCAACTTTTGGGAAGGGTTGGCCTTGCGCTTTATTTATAGTAATGGTGAAAGATAATCGCAATGGGAATTGAATCCTTTGTAAATTTAAAGGGCATATTAGGATCTGTAGATATTAGTTTTATTTTTGGCATGAAAAATATGTTCCCTTTCCCTACTCCAGTAATTACTACTAATTTTACACTTTTTTCAGACATACCCAACACAACCAATTGTACTCCATTAACTAATCCAGACCCTATTTCTTATGAGCATCACTATTGAACCAACTTTTAAAACTAATTTGTGTAGTGGCATTCCAGATGGTGTAATTGAATTTATAAACTCAATTGGTTCAACCTCTCTGTAGGGTCTTCTGAAACTACTTCATAATTACTGTAGTAGATTTTTAATACTTCTTCATTTAAATTATCACAATGTTCATTTAAAGGACATACAATTATTTGATTGGAGTAGTTTTGAATATTTTCTGGATTTATTGAGTTGCCATAAACAATTGCACAATCAGAGAGAACAAAGTTATCTGGAATGTCAATTGCCGGTGTTGCCCTATTGCTCTCTAAGATTCCATTACCTAATATAAGTGTAGAAGCCAATCACAAAATGCTGTTTCATTTTCATTTGCACGCATGTTTACTTTCAAATGCACTATAGTTACATACAATACATATATTACATACTACCTTTAACACTATTAATACAACTTTTGTAGCCAATAGTCAATGATATTACCATATGTTTTAAATAAATCTAAACCACATGTTTTAAAGTAAACAAATCGGACATGACCTGGATTCCCATGCTATTTAAATGTGATTTATTTTATCCTGTAATAACCTTTTGGTGCATAAGTAAGAAAAATGAGTATTTTTCCCCAAAACTTCATGCCCAGACCTTTAAAATGAGACCCCTCCCAGCTTTCTACGGCCTCCAGTTCGCTCACAATTTCATTGTAAAATTTTGGGCTTACGGAATTAGATATATAGATAAGGCTTTGTAATGTAAGTAAACACGATGATACCTATAAACTAACTAAAAATCCCAACTGTAGAGTAAAACAAATTCTATTTCAACCATATGCTTTAGTAAAAAAAAAAAACTCATTTAATTTCTCTCCCTCTTCTTCGCTTGGAAATTGTTATCAATTAATTTATATCAATTCATTTATATAAATGAAGTTGAGATTGAGGATATCAGGTTTTTGCACCTGAAATTGAAGCTAAAATACTCTATAACTATAATCAACAAAGTAGTATTTCAATACATGCAAAAAAATCTGTGTAATCAAAAACGATTTTTTCTTACGAAATTTTATTATGATAAATTATACTTTCTCTGAATCTGTTTAGAAGATTAAAAGATCAAACATCTTCTAGATTTAGACTGTCTAGTCCACGACCAATCAACCTCCTTACCAAGCAGATGGTACAACGGATGGAGCAGGGAGGCTAAGTTTGGAATAGATTTACCATAAAAATTAACTAGACCTAAAAATGACCTGAGTTGTACAACATTTTCTGGTTTTGGAACATCCAAAATTGCTTTTGTTAACTCCCCACTTTGATGAATACCGTTCTTGTCCAACCGATATCCTAGAAAAACTAAACTTTCTTTAAAGAACTCGCTCTTAGACGTGTTGATGGTGATTCCATGTTTCATTAACCTTTTTAAAATAGCATTAACTGACTGTTTCATTTCCGTTAAATCTTTAGCATAAACCAAGATGTCATCTATGTAACAAATAGTAGAGTCTATACCAGACAGTATTTGATCCATGGTTGCTTGGAAGAGTGCACCAGCACTTGTAATGCCATAGGCTAGTCTTGCATATCGAAAAAGACCTAAATGTGTGTTAATCGTTAACAATTTTTGTAGGAAGGATGTATTGGGCATAAGCAGTTGATAAGTCTATTTTTGAGTAAAACTTTTCACCTGAAATTTTTGTGAGGATGTCCTCTGGATTGGGTAAAGGATAATAATCTGTTCGCAGGCACGGATTAATCGTTACCTTGAAATCCCCACAGATTCTCACTTCATTATTGGGTTTGGGAACAACAACTATAGGCGTTGCCCATTCGGATTTAGTTACAGGATAAATAATCCCATTTCTTTGAAGGTTATCGAGTTCTTTTTCTACAGCTTGGCGCAAAGCAAACGGCACACTACGGGCCTTACAGAAAACTGGCTTAGAATTTTCTTTTAAAACAATATTTACAGCTTTACTTTTAATTTCCCCAGGTGTCTTATCAAATACAGGTGCATGAGCTCCCTTAAGATCATCCATAATCTTAGCAATATCTGGAACGGACTCACTAGCTGGGATCCGAACGTCTATTTCTCCAACTTCATCTGTCTTGTCGCTACACCTCCGTTTCAGCAGTTTCCAGTCCAGGGGTATCTTCTCCAACCAGTTGCGTCCTAATAGAGTAGGTTGACCAGTTCCGGAACTCTCAATCACAACTACAGGAAGTTGCGTCAAACCATCGGGCGAGTTTACTGTAGCATGGAACTCTCCGAGAACCCCAATTCTCTCTCCTGTGTATGTTTTTAACCGTATGTTACTTGGTTGCAACAAATTGGAACGATTATGAAACTTTTCAAAATACGTCTTATCTGGCATAATTGTCACCGCAGCTTCAGTGTCAATGGTCATATCTAAAAGCACTTCATTTACTAGCATCTTCACAATAAAATGATTAGGCTTAGAATTATTACTAGCATAAGCTACAGTAAAAAGCTCAAACTCCTCTTGCATGCTCGTGTGGGACTTGGAACTAGGCCTATCTCCACCCCTATCATCATTGTGTCCACTAACATCATTATCAGAGTCATCCGACTCGCACAAGAATATTTTATTTGTACGCCTATGCCTAGAGTTACCAGACCTACATGCACTTGCAATATGTCCCTTTTTGTTACACGAGTAACATGTGTAATTTTGATAAGGACACTCGGTACTATCATGATACTTCCCACATTTGTAACACCTCTGCATATTTACAAAAGGACTATTCTGCTTCCCTGCAGATCCACTTGACCATTTGGGCTCATGCCCCTTTGGCTTATACTGACCTTGGCCTAACTGTTACCTAGGCCTATTAGACCCTACAAAGTTTATTTCACCTGAGGATATTTGATCACAATTAAATGATTTCACATTCTTATCAGCATTTTCAATATACTAATGACAATTCTGCCTTGGAAAAAGTCAATGTGTCACCCTCGGCCAACAATTTTCATTGTATTGTGGCTGAGCGCAAACCACACAAGAACATATCTCTCAATGCTTCCTCTAGGAAGTTACCAAAATGACAACTAGAAGCCAATTTCTTCAATTGACAAGAATATTCAGTTATGCTTTCACCTTCTTTTTGTGAACGATTGTTAAAGGCAAACCTTTCATGCAATATTACTCTTAGGGACAAAATGCGTCTTTAATGTGTCAATGATAACATTATAACTACTATCTGAAATCTTCTTGGGATGTAACATATCCTTAAGAGTTGTGTACAAATTTGGTCCCATAATGGAAACAAAAAATAAGACTTTGTTCTCATCTTTAATTGCGTTAATTGAGAAAAAACCTCTCTGCATAATTTTCAAAGTTCTCTACTTCACTATCAAACTCACTTACTTTTCCAATCATCTGTTTGGCCATACTTAGGCCTACTAATTAACTAATTAAGATAAAATACCTTACATTTGAAGACGTTATCAAACTTATAGTTCCGTATCAAACAACTCCGTTTCTTGGTTCTTAAAAAGTTGCCATCCCTTTCAAGCTTTCAAGTTTCCACACGGCACTGTTCGTTCAACTCCAACGGTTAGAAGACAGTTTCCAGTGTGCCGTGTGCAACTGCTAACAAGCTAGCACACGGCACACTGGAAACTGGGCGAACCTGTTGCACACGTTGCACTGATTTCGAGCACTCACTGAAGCGGCAGTAATGGGATCGCTAATCCCGTGGTGATTTCGAGCATGGAACCTCCAGGTCTGGAAGAACAATACATCTATCTGTTTATTGATGAAATAGCTACCTTAAAATCTATCATTGATTTTGGATCCTAGGTAGCCTAAATACAGTAGGTGTTCACAGTCTGAGTTAACAAAAACGTACTACTGTATTATAAATTTAAGTAATACAGTTAAAATTGTTGGTGTGAAACCATTTTAAGGCATTTTCAAAGAACCGACATTGTATCTTTTGCATACTGACCCCGTTGCAAGGCATGGGTATAGTGGCTAGTTTTGTATAAATGTCTAAATCCTAATGTATTCGAACGAGTTCGTGAACAAGCATGATCTGACCATGGGGACGGAGAATTATGGTGGTTTTATAGGGTAAGTTTGGGTTTCCCTATTTTTGAGCCTCAAAACTTAGGATTCCCCGATTTATCTTTACACAATTTTCGAAAGGACCTATGTTTGTACAGTCAAAAGTTCAAATTATTTAAATTGAAAATTGATTTAAATTATTTAATTCATACGAAAAGAATTCAAAACATCGTAAATCTAAAGCTCTTAAGTTATTCTTATGCAGAATAAGTTAACTGTTGTAGTTTGCTTGTTTTTAGCGAATTTCCCATATAGGGAATAAGCTATTACCGTAGTACTCATGGTAAGACCTGGACCCGGGACCGATTTTTTTTTCGTTTTGAGGTCCCTAGATGCCAAAAACACCATCCGTTCAAATTCATATTTATATATGTGACCGTTAGCGCGATAACTCGAGCAAAAATGATCCGATTTTGATGAAATTTGGTACAAACGTGTAAACCTACGTTTATTCGAACGAGTTCGCGAACCAGCATGATCGGACCATGGGAACGGGGGTAAAAATTTTATGGGGTAAAAATGGGTTTTTCCATTTTTGACTAAAAAAACATAAAATTTTGCAACTTCTTTCCAAACCATTTTGTAGAGCTTAAAAAAACAAATAATTTAGTATATTGAAGCGTTATAATGCACCTAATGGTTACGGAGAAAATTCCAAAAAATTGTAAATTTAAAATGCCCATGTTATTCTTATGGAGATAAGTAAACTGTTGTAGTTTGCTTGTTTATAAACATTTTTTGCCCAAATTTGGAAAATGTTATTATTTCTTACTAACTATTAACATTTTACATAATACATAAAAAAACACTTTTACCCTCCCTGTTGCAGCAAACCTAAGTATATGTTAAACTGATTCTATTTAAATAAGGAATAAATGTGATATTTTTAAGAAGACATTTTAGTGTAAATCCAATCAGGCAAATGGAAATTCGCTTAGTCTGCAGGTTTGCTGCGGTGGGGGTATTGGATATATTTTATCACATTTGAAAAATTGGTTTATTTCATCCTAAGCTGTTATTAATTTACTAAAAAAAACCTCTAAATTACCTTTCCCGTGTCAGAAAAGTACTAAGTACGCGTCAAACGTAATGGTGTCTAAATAGAGAATAAATCTGACATGTTTAAGGAGATATTTAAGTGTGAATGGAATAAATATTTGTTTATTTAACAATGGAAAATTAAATCCGATGGGGTTGAAATTTGCTTAGTACATACAGCTAAGCTGCGCCGGGGATTTCAAAAAGCCCTTGTAAATAAAAAAAATATGGAGTAGCCTACATAATTATTTACACACGTATTGCATTTTTAGTAATGATTCACGCAAAGAAGGGTTTCAAAGGTACAGCACGCACGTTGTAAGGGACGCACCCGGAACGGCAGCAGTAGGCCGGCCACACACAGAACCAGGCGGGTCGGGGCGCGACAGGGCACGACGAGACGCCTGACTTAAGCCCTGTCTTGTTGCTGTCACACACAGAATGAGGCAGGGCACGTCAAGTAAAAAGTTTAGCCCCCATAAACCTGAAAATTAATATAGGATTTTTTATTTCTGAGCCTTGAGCCAATTTAGCCAACTTTTAAATTTGACTTTATACTTGGAAGCAGAATAGAAAACAAAATTCAAAGTCATACCTCCACAGAGGAGTGGATTTTGAAACCCTTAAGATATGAACGTTGGCCCTCTCTTTCCTCAGTTATCAATACCAAGATAAATTATTAGTTATTCAACCACTGTAGTAATATCATCACTGTATAGTCTTATCAAAGGGTGTAATCTTTGGTCGTATAAATTGTTACAGTCTTGTATGTAAATTGTATCAGTTGTAAAATAATCCTTATCAAAATTAGCCCGTAAGGGAATAAATCACAAGACCGCGCATGCGCAGAAAGTTCTGCCCGGCAGCGACTTGCCTCGGGGCATAATTTTGGAGACCTTCGCATTTTGCCCTGCGGACGCCCGGGGGCGTCTTTTCGAAGTGCCCTGCCTCGCCCGGTCCTGTGTGTGGAGCTCCATAAGCGCCCGTGCAATTCCCGTCGCACAAGACGCCCCGGAGCAAAATGTCCTGTCGCGCCACGCCCCGCCCGGTTCTGTGTGTGGCCGGCCGTATGCAGCGTATGGCTTTATTAGTGCCCAAACCGAAATGTACATACGACTGAACGGTTGAACGGACTGAACTGCTCGGTTGAGCAGAGAAGAAGCAAAGCAAAGGAAGGACAACCTAGTACGGCAAAAGTTTATCGATGTGAAACTAAAATAACTGAGGAAGAGGAACTCGCACATTAATTTGTTGACTTTTGTCAAGTGTGTAGGCCTCAAGGTCAGGAAATAAATGTGGTAGTTTGATTTGAATGTTTTTTCTCGTCTTCCCCTATTTAATCACCCTTAAAAATTCTAGGAAGGCTAAATGCTCGAAATCACCAAAGGATTAGGGAACCCATTATTGCCGTTTCAGTGCAATGCTCGATTTCACCGCGTTTTGGGTTTTTGTGCTCGAAATCAGTGCGCCCGTTGCACACGGCACGGACACACGATGAGACACAAATTTTCCAAAATCCACCAAAGTTTCAATCAACTATAACGTTTTGTTAATTTCGCGTGAATGCGACCGTCCTCGTCGCCAATATTATACCCGTACTCAATAAAACTATGCTTAAGGCCGACACGCACTATTGAATAAGTACTATTACGCAATACGTACTAACTACGACAGGCGGAAATGACATGTGATCATACCTGCGTTATCTAGCCGACTGTTCGTGCTTTCATCTCCAGAGTGGAGATGAGGGTTGAAGGTTCAAAGTCCAGTCTTGGCTATTATTGTAGGCTATTGTATAAATGAACTAAAATATCTTCTGTTATACTTCAAACTAAATAAACACTTGACTACTTAATAATGCCTGAAAGTTTCATTACAATCTGTTGAGCCGTTTCGGAGTCCATAAAGGACAAACAAACAAACATACATACATAAAAACAAACATACATTGGATTTTATATATATATAGATTTAATTAACTTTAAGTTTAGTGAGTACCTAGGTTTGCTGCTACAGGAAAGATATTGTGATCTGTTTTTTATTGCAATTTTGATAGATTAGTATGAAATGAACAAAAGAACCAAATTTGGTTTAAACATATCCATAAACAAGCAGTTTATCTATATAAATAAAATTAGAGTTTTGTCTGTACATTGCTCAGAATCATAAACTTTAAGGTTATTTTTACGTTTTATACATTAAAGAAACCGAAACAAGTCTCATCTAAATTTCTGTCTGTCTTCCAGTCTGTTACGGCCCGAGAGCCATTTTACGCGGCCTTCTCCTGAAAAACGAGAGTCTCTATCAAGTTCCAAATCATTTTAATCTATTAACTGGATTGGCGAGATTGACTTTAGCCATTAAAATATAGCGTCACTACTTTTTAAATAAAATGACGGACGTTTAAAAACCCTATTTTGTGCGATTTTTTGTAAAGTTTTCTCCCAATGTTTATTCATCTATGAAATAACGAACAGCTGTTCGAATCAAGATTATTTCTTCTAGCTGTCACTGATATGTTTACATTGAATGTTGTTTACAAATACCGCAATCATTTCCGATCACGTTTTCAAAGCAAATCCAAACCATAGATAAAACATACTCCCTTGTGTTGGTTAGTCTATGTCCAAACCAAGTAAGATTAAAAACGTGTTTCCTTACATAACGGATTTAATTAATCGCAAGTGCAATAATTTGTAGGGTAACCGTAAATGAAAATAGAGATTCTTTGTGTATGAAATTGTTCTTGAGTTTTGATAACCGGGAAAAAGACCTTGAATCAGTGTTGTATATGGCTGGGAAACTTACATTTTTTAAATGAGCGTTTTCAGTCGAGACTCGGCACACTACCGACGCGCGTCTACATGTCCATAGTAAAAATAAAAGTAGGCATACCGTGTACTTATGTTTTATTCATCATGTGTATAAGTGTACAGTTCGTGTATGTGTTTTAAAAACTTCAAGACGCACCTAATGGGGAAGCTCAAGACCTTATATTAGGACTGATGATGGCGATTTAATTTCGCCGAAATGCATCTCCTGTAATAAGATACATTAGGATCGACCGGCGGACACAGGTAATTTATTAACCTTTTATTGATTGTCATACCGTACCGATTCGGAACAACAACAAACAGCATAAAATGAAGTTATGTATAATAGTTTGGCCAGCATATCTGAAAATATGCAAACCAACTGCTGTTCTTTATATAAGAAGGTTTCAACTGAATACTATAAGATCCCCGTGCGTAGAACGGGTACACAGCTAGTTTATTCTCTATAAGAATAACATGGGAAATTGAAATTTTGTAAATTGTCTCCGTAACCATTGGGCATACAACAACACTTCTATATATAAAATTATTTCTTTTTCTAAGCAATAAAAACGGTTTGGGGAGAAATTATGAAATTTTGAGCTTTAAGGGGAAAATGGGAAAAATCAATTTTTACGCCATAAAACCCCCCAAAAACCCCTATTCCCATAGTCCGATTATGCTTGATCCCGAACTCGTTCAAATAAGCGTAAATGTACACGTTTGTACCAAATGTAATCAATACGTTAAAATGAATGCCGACGATTGATGGCAAATCTGTGGTGCGTCTATACCTTTAAGTACTTTAAAGCTTAGTTTAAGGCCAAAATTATGAAAATCGGTCGGGTAGAAGACTTTTAACCCGATTCGAAAAAGAAAAACCAATAATTTTTATAGATGGCAATAATTGGTTTACCAGTTTCCATAATCTAAACATAATACATGTGTTAATAATTCAACAGCTTATTGTTATATTGTTATTTAATTGGTTTTTCTTTGATTAAATCCTGTTGTTAACAATTTGCATTTGTGTTTAAAGTGAGTTCCTTATGTTAAGTATACGATTCTAATGTTATGTGCTTAATCTGTACCATTAATATAAGTGAGTAAAGTGGTGTATGGATTTCACAACCATTATTTTACTAGAGGCCGTTGTATTTAACCCAACGGGCTCTGTTGCTAGAACTGTATAATTCAGTTTTAAAAATCTTCGTACAACTAAATCTAGAGTCCTACATGACCGATTTTATTAACTAATGGGTCGTTGGATGGCTTAATTCGTGTAGATTTGCAAATAATTATGGAAGTTTGTTTTAGTTATGATTTATGGTGAAAAATAAAAAAAAAGTTGTTTTCCATAAGAAATACATTGAAAACGGCATTGTTCACACTTTTTTATTTAGGTGCGACTTTTGGCTGCCTTTTTTGAGTATTTACAAGAAGTGAATGGTATCAATTTGTAGGAAATTTTATTTTCTTTCAGAATATTACCGTCCACTTTCGTCGTTTTACTCACCATTTCAAAGTTATTTGCAAAAAAACTAAGCAATCTCCGAATTTATAGTAGTGAGAAAATACTGAGTTAGGGATATTTTTGTTAAACTTTGTACAACTAAATCTAGACTTCTACTGGGCCGATTTTGTTAATTATTGGTTCATTGGAAAGCCCAATTCATGTAGATTTGCAAATATTTATGAAAGTGGGATTTTGTTAAATGTTTGTGGTGAAAAAGTAAAAATAACAAAAATAAGTTATACACGGCTTTTTTTAAGTTTCTGTTTTCAAGTTTCTATCTGTAGCCAGCTTTTGGCTGCCTTTATTAATAATTTTTTAGGAAATGCATAGTAGTTATTTGTAGTAAATAAAAAAATTGCAAAATACAAAAAAATCTAATTTATATTTTTTCGTCGAGTACCGTAATACATTAGATAAATTAATGATGATGCTTGATGATAAATATGTGCTTGCATAGCTTTATTTTATAACCAAAATTATGAAAATGGGGTGGGTAAAAGAGCCAAACTAACTCAAAAACCCCAAATTTAACTCCCATAAGAAATGTACAGGGACGCGTTTTGGTAACTCGAAATACGCATTAAAATGAATGCCAATGTTTGATGGATAGCCTGTGGTGCGTCCATACCTTAAGTTTAAGGCCAAAATTATGAAAATCGGTTGGTTAGAAGAGCTAACCCTACTCGGAAACGAAAAAACAATAATTTTTATAGATGGCAATAATTGGTTAATAATTTAACAGCATATATATATTGTTATTTAATTGATTTTCTTTGATTAAATGTTGTTGTTAACCATTTGCATTTGTGTTTAAAGTGTGTTCCTTATATTAAGTGTGTGATTCTAATGTTATGGTACCATTAATATTAGTGAGTAAAGTGGTGTATGGATTTCATAACCATTATTTTACTAGAGACCGTTGTAAACTGGGACGGTGGCGTCGTACTGTAATCCAGCTACTACTGTAGGAGGTAACGAATTGTGGATATTTATAGGCATGCGCTGTGGGTGCGATACTCCCCGCTGTGAATTAACGTCCGCACGGGTGAGTACTACAACTATCCGCAGTACTATCCTAATAATTAGACCAATTCGTATATATCAAGGCAAAAATGTGGTTCGGATTCCCCTATAAGCTGTAGGCCCCTTAGTTGCCATTAGCTGTTTGGGCTATTAATTAACAGCTGTGTCTAAGGAATGTCGGCCTTAGTCACTGACAAGACTACATGATCGTGCCACTCATCCTACACTCATCTCCATTAATACTTGGTTTTAAATACCTACTTTGTATGGTCGCCATTTTATAAGAAAGTAAAGAAAAGTATTAAAAGTGTATTCAACCAAAACTGGCTCAGTTGCTAGTATATATAAATTTGAACGGATGATGTTTTGGGCTTACATTTTTGAAAAAGTCCCTTTGGTTCTGCCCCAGTGGTTTTTAAAGTTTCCATGTTATCCTTATGAAGAACATATTCGTTTACATTATGATTAGCTGGATAATTTAATTGCTGTTGATATTTTATTGCAATTTAAGGAAACGTGTTAAAAACCAAGATGAAAACAGAAAAAATTAATTCCATAACCACTTATTGTACACAGTATAGTTTTATCCTGGCAAAGCCGAGTTTTGCTTCTAGTCCTCTTTAAATTTTGAGTATTTTGTGTCAAAAATAATCTTTAGGCCTTCGACACACGGGAAGACTGTTTTCCAACTGAAATCGGCAACTAGTTGGACAAACTAGTCGCCAGCGTCCCGACCAATGTAGTTGTGTGGGACAGTACACACGGTGCGACTGCGATGCGACCAGTTGAGGACCAGTCGGCGATCAGTCGTTAAGCAACCGGACCTGCCGGTTGCTAGGTGATTTCAGTCGCCTGGTTTGAACAACTTTTCGCATATTTGTATTGCGCTTTTCAAGGATCGGGCATACCAACTGCGATAACTCTTCGTAAGTACTTTTTGACATCCTGTTCATAGACTGAAATTTTGCGTCTGTTTCTTTTAATGCAGCGGCAGCTACAAAGAGCCTACATTTAATATTTGTTTTAACGTAAGGATGTACCCAATACCTTACGTTCTTGATTGTCAATTAAACACCAGGGCTTCTTAATCACTACCACTCATTTCAAACACCATACACAGTACACAGTATCGTTATAATCTAATTAGAACTCATTTACTGTCTCAACTCATCTACAGTCGCGCCCGTGTGCGGATTTAACCAACGCAACTGCAATCGTAATCGAGTCACAAAAAAGTTGGTTCAACTTTAGTTGGGTTTTCAGTCTTCCCGTGTGTCGACCGCCACTGTTACAAAAGTTTACTTAATTAAAATTATTTCATTCTTTTTAGAGCGTCTGAAGTCGGGCTTTTTACAAAAAAAAATTATGATACCAGTAGGCCTATTCATAATATTAATTGAGCGGAGCGAAGCGAAGCGAGTGAAGCTCTTATACTACACTCCTGCTTTTGTTTTTCAAATACTTCTCCTGAACGGTTGAAGCAATCTGCATGAAATTTAGCACAGTCATAGTAACCAACCATGGGAAGGTATAAATCTGAAATGGTACAAATCGGACCACAGGGCTTTTCCCTATGTGAATTTAAACTTTTAGAAATTTAACATGGGCCTTATGGGTTAACTAGCAGTCATACCCGTCCTTCGTACGGGGTTGGCATATAAGTATAAAATGATTATTCCAGTTATATTCAAGCTTTGCGTTTGCAATGGGGGAGGACACAGTTTGATACATTTGTTTCTTTAAATTTACAGTATACTATAGTATGGCACATCTACAATAGTCATAATGTTCTACAACTTCACCTAAACAATAGATAAAAACAAATTATAAAAAAATTTGCTAAATATCACAAATTATTCATGAAATAAAAAATAAATATAACTGTAAAAAATCCTCCTTTGACAGTTCTCATTGCTTATCACAGTTTTTTGCTGCTGCTTAGTTCAAATTAGCTGTTTTCATAAATGCAAAAAAATAATAGTGCTGCAACCTGTTGGTAAATCTTATAACTTTTTAATGCTTTTGTTTATCATAGAACCAACTTTTTCAGTTGAAACAGCTGACTAAATACTTTAATTCCCTTTAAATACTCATAAGGTTAACATGGGGAACTACAGAGCCACTGGGGCGGAGCCCGAAAGGATTTTTGAGATAAGAATATGCCTATATGTTAATCGGGAATGTGAGCTATCATCATGCCAAATTTCAGCCCAATCCGTCCAGTAGTTAATGCGTGATTGAACTTCAAACAAACAAACAAACAAACAAACAAACAAACAAACAAACAAACACACAAACTTTCACATTTATAATATTAGTAAGATTGGTTGCCATGATAGAATTTGCAAGATAACAATAAAAAGGTAAACAAAAGTTGTAACATGTGTTTCCCAATAAATCATCTAAACTAGCACATTGCAAAATAGAGAACAAAAGGGAAGAACAATCGGATTGATACCGTTGAACATTATTTGCTACAAAATGTATAACCATGAACCATTGGCTTTTGATGTTACAAGTAAACATTTTTCATTTACGTTAACCAGACGTACAATTTACTTTGAATATTGCACATAGGGATTCCAAATTATGTGAACCAAATATATCATTAACTTTGGATACAGCAATTAGACATTACATTAACGTGAACCAGATGCATTATTGGCTTTAGATACTGGAAGTATAGATATCTCATTTACAATAAACAGAGACATTGACTTTGGATACTTCAAGTAGACATTTAATGTATGTAAACCAGATATGAACTGTTGACTTTGATACTGCAAGTAGACATCCGATTTACGTGAACCAAATGTGTCATTAACTTTGGATAGGTACTGCAAGTAGACATTCCATTAACTTGAACCAGACGTGCCATTGACTTTAGATACTGCAAGTAGACATGTAACGTCATCAAGATGGCGGTGGATGATGACAGTGAAATGTGCGGGCAGTGCAATAAACTAGTTAAAGAAAATGATATGGGATTAAATTGTGATGGCTTTTGCAATAATTGGTTCCATGGTCGATGTGTTAATGTGGATAGTGTAAAATACAAGACTATAAGGAAGATAGAAGAGTCAGTGATGTGGTTTTGTGACCCTTGCGTGAGCAGGCTGGCAGAGCTCAGGAAGTCATGGAATGACTTCGATGAATATTTAAGCATGCAGAAAATGCTAGGTAAAATGTATGATTTACTGAAGGAGACCCTAGCAACTGGCCCCCCCTTACATCAGAATCTAATTAGCAATAATAAAATTGATTGTACAGTCTCAAACATAACCTCATCTGGCAATAGGACTGGAAAAATAAGCATGAGACAGGAAGTGACGAAAGACTTGACAGACGACACAACGTCGGACAACCAAAAACAAACAGACAACCAAGCCCGGATGCAAGCTGACAACCGAGCGGAGCAAAAAGACGGACGTCCTACTGGGTCTCACAGTGAGCCTGAAAATCAAATACGCCTTGACATGACTTCCGCGGATGGACATCGCGTAGACGAAGTCGAGAAAAATAATATAAATGAAGATAAACCGACTGAAGATGAGTCTATAGCTACCAATAATGGAAGATGGTGCGAAGTTAGGAGAGGCCGAAATAACTGCAGAAGCTATGCAAGCACTGTAGCAGTTGGTACTTGTGCATCTGCAGCACAAAATAAGAAGACAAATCAGAAGCCGAAGCCTGCGCATGCGCCAACGGAACAAAGTACTAGGGAGAAGTTACAGCGTAGGTGAATCAAATCCGCCATATTGAAAAGGGAAAAGTTAAAACTAAACAACATAGTGTCTCTCGTGAAGTAATAATTGGGTCAGGAAAACACAGTGAAATACTGTCAGGCACGAAGAAGGCGTGATTTCACTTAGGGAAGATAAAAAGTGGCACATCCTCTGAGGCTGTTAAGAGTTTTGTTGGCGAAAACTTCCCTGACGTGCACTGTGAAGTTGAGAAGCTAGATACGAAAGGTGTTAGTGACAGTTTTAAAATAGGAATTGATTTTGCTGCTAAGGATGCTTTTCTAAATAGCTCAATCTGGCCAAAAAACATAACTATCAAGCGTTTTTTATTCCGAAGAGCCTCGGGGAAAATGTTAGAGACTCAAGTGAACCTAGGCCTAGGCCTAAGTCCAAGCAAAGTTCAGTCATCTCCCCAGAAGGCCTAGTTTCTAAGCCTAGTGAGCCAAAAATTGTAAATAGTCCATGTAAAATAGCCTTTTTAAATGTACAGTGTATCAGAACTAAATTAAACTTAGTATCCATCTTTAGTGCACAAGCCAAACTGAACATACTGTGTGTAAGTGAACATTGGCTAGCTGAGGAGGAATGTGAATTCTACAGTAAGGTTGGAAATCTCAAGCTCAGGTCGTCATTCAGCAGAAAATCTCATCTAGGTGGTGGGGTGGCCATTTTTACCGATACCACACTGGAGACAAAAAGACTGGATTTGGATAGATACTGCACTGAATTGGACTTTGAAGTGACTGGCCTGGAACTATTGGGTGCGAAGGTCATTATTTTGAGTGTTTACCGCTCCCCTAACGGCCATATTGACAGTTTTTTTGAAGGACTGGATGCTTGCCTCTCCGGATTATCGGTCCTCAATAAAAACATCATAATAGGCGGTGATTTCAACATTGCATTAAATTGTGAGGAACCCAACACCAAGACGTTCTCAAATCTACTTCGAGCTCACGGCCTCTTCATCACCAGTGTCGCCCCCACAAGAGGAGATCGTTGCCTGGACAGCATCGCAACTAGCCTAGACTCCTGGACCTATGAGGTGGAGGTGACGGAGCCTCTGGTGACGGACCATGGAGCTGTGGTTATGAGTGCAAACTATAATTCGGTGAGTAATACTCCAACTTTTCCTTCATGGTATTTAGACTACACTAGGAGTGTTAGGAATATAAAAGATGATCTCCTGCCTTATTTTAGAAATAGTTTGTCACAAGTTGACTGGAGTTTTGCATTGCAGTGTGAGGACCCTGAACTAGCTTTTGAACTGTTTTTCAATCAAATAAATGACATTTTCAATGAATATTTCCCAGCTAAGATCTTGAACAATAAACATAAATCAACCAATAAAGTCAAAAATTTCAACCTAGAAACTAAGGCATGGTATACTCCAGAGCTTGCTAGATATAAGGACTTGGTCTTAGTTGTAAGAGACAGATATTTAGCTGCTACAGGTCAAGAATCTAAGGAACGCTTACGTACTCTTTATTCTAAGGCTAAGAACTCCTATAAATTTAAGGTCAATTTAGCTAAAAAACAGGAAAATGTAAAAAAGATTGAATCTGCCATGAACCCCTGCAAGGCTGCGTGGTCTTTAGTAAATGAATCCAGAGGCATACCAACATCCAAGACTGTAAGGTTTGAAGCTAGTCCGGATGACTTTAATAGCTTTCTGCTGGGAAATGTAGAGCGTGTCTTAAACACCATCCCCGTAACAAACCAAGATCCCTCACTTAATGTAAGTCGGGTACCCCCAACCATTGGCCTAACACAATGGCAACCTATTGACCGAAGGGACATAATAAGAATTGTGACCAGGCTTAAGTCATCCAAAAGCCGAGATATATAATATGACCACAATAGTCCTGAAGGCCATAGTAAATGAAATCGCAGAGCCACTAGCCAGTATACTTAACCAATGTCTGAGAGTAGGTGTCTTTCCTAACATATTAAAGATGGCCCGTACCGTCCCTGTGTACAAAAAGGGGGAACCATCAGACCTAAATAGCTACAGGCCCATCTCGCTGATACCTGTGTTTGGTAAGGTTCTGGAGGCTATAATGAAAACCCAGTTAGTGGATTTCTTTGAGAGAGGCATGTTGTTCTCAAATCTTCAACACGGCTTTAGGAAAGATCGATCAACAGTGACCGCTGTGTCAGAACTTGTCTGTAAAGTGCAAACAGCTTTCGAATCATCTGAATCGCTGTCAATGACGCTATGTGACTTAAGTAAAACGTTCGATTGCATATCACATAACATCCTGGTTGATAAACTTGAACGCTATGGAGTGGGGAGCGTTGCACTCAGGTCTTTAAAATCTTACCTTACTAATAGGCTTCAGGTCATCTCTCTAGGCGGTGCACAGTCCAGACCCATGCAGCTAAACCAAGGCGTTCCGCAGGGTTCAGTTTTAGGGCCTGCACTTTTCCTGGTGGCCATTAACGATTTGGAGCTCCATGGCACCGCGCTCAGATTTGCCGACGACACCACCATCTTCTCGTTTGGTGCTACCCCTGCCCTTGCGATTGATGCAGCGGAGGTCCTGTTTGATGAAGCCAAACAATGGTTTGCAGCCAATAAACTAAAACTAAATGAGGACAAAACACAAGCGATGGTCTGTACCTTAGCTAAGCATGTCCAAGAAAATAGCGTGGTCTCTCTCCTTGGCTTTAAAATATACCAAAAACTTACATGGACCAATCATATAGACGCGGTCAGCACAAGGCTATCAAGAGTTGTACACCTACTTAGAAAACTCACCCATATGATAAGTCCCCACTATTTGCTGGCGATATACCACGCTCTCTTCCATAGTGTATTGAGCTATGGTCTAATGCTATGGGGACACGCGCCTGCTTGTGAGGATATCCTCATACTCCAGAAGAGGGCAATCCGTGTGATTACTTTTAGTAAGAGACTGGATCACTGTAAGCCGCTCTTCATGAAAACAAAGGTCCTAACAGTCTATAGCCAATACATCCTTCTGTGTTCCGTCCATGTTAAAGACAACCTATTAAATTTCCCTACAAGAAGTACCATACATGCACATCAAACCAGGCGTAACAATGAAATAGACATTCCTTTCTGCAGACTCTCAAAAACTAAAAATTCATACCCGACCATGGCACTCAGGATTTATAATAGTCTACCCCAAACACTGAAGAACCTGGAAGCTCCTAAGTTTAGCACTGCCCTGAAGACATGGCTAAAAGATAGGCCATATTATAGCCTGAAAGATTTTTTTGAAAGTATGGGTGTATCCACCGCCATGATATAAAAGTTTTTCTAAAGAGAAAAGTTTTGTTTTTAGTAATATGTAAATAGTATTGACACAACCTATCCGGCATCGCTGGTCTTGGTGACGAAGGAGGTAATTAAGGTAATTAAGGTAACTTACGTGAACCAGATGAACCATTGACTTTAGATACTGCAAGTAGACATTTCATTTACGTGAACCAAATGTGCCATTGATATTAGATACTTCAAGTAGACATTTAATTAATGAGAACCGGATGAACCATTGACTTCGGATACTGTAAGAATACATCCCCTTTACATATAACACATTTGGGTTCTGCAAGTAGACATTCCATTTACTTATTGAACCAAATATGCCATTTGCATTGGATACATCAATAGACATTTAATTTATAAGAACAGAAAGACCATTGACTTTAGATACTGCAAGTAGACATCTCATTACGTGAACCAATTGTACCATTGACTTTGGATACTGCAAGTAGACTAGACATCCCGTTTACTACGTGATATAAATGCACCATTGACATTGGATACTGCAAAGAGACATCTCATTTACGTTAACCAAAAGGAGCATTGTCTTTGGATACTGTAAGTATACTTTCCCTTTACGTATAACAAATGTAGCATTACCTTTGGGTTCTGCAAGTAGACATTCCATTAATTATGTGAACCAAACGTACCATTGAATAAGGATTCGACCAGGAGACGTCTCATTTACGTGAACTAGATTTAGCATTGACTTTAGATACAGTAAGTAGACATTCCATTTACATAAAACAGACGTAGCATAGCATTGACTTAAAAAAAAATTAATAATATACTTGCTCCGCTCAATATTGCAAGCATACAACTGCATTGCACACCTAGTTATGATATGCTTATGTGATATGCTTTTGTGATAACGATTAGGTCAATGCCTAATCTATATCTATAAAAGAGGAACTATGTATGTGTGTGTATATACGTTATGGACTCCGAAACTGCTCGACAGATTGTAATGAAACTTTCAGGCATCATTAAGCCTCTTTCAAGGATGGATCTAGTGAAGTTTGGTGCAGATCCGTCAAAAGGGCTCTGCCCCAGAGGGTTTTAAGTGGGCCAATCAGACTTTTTGATCTAAAATGTTTACAAATAAATATAATTCAAAAGCAGATGTTTACTTTCACCAACTGTTTTGTAGGTTTCATTGCTAACATTCTGTATTAGCAATAGTCATGATTTGAAATAGTGCCACAGTGTTTCTACAGGGTGCAGCACAGAAAACTATTTTACTTTTGAATAAGTCCAAATGTATTAAACCCCAACAATGTTAAATATTAAAACATAAAAACCTTTATCAAAGTATTATAACCAATAAAAGGGATGACTTTTTTAAATTTATGACAACAGCTAATTTGCAACCAAAAGGTGAGTGAGCGTAGCGAACGAACATCAACCTGGAGGCGAGTAAGCGTAGCGAACGAGCTAACCTGAAAACAAGTGAGCGCAGCGAACGATTTCCAACCTGAGGGTGAGTAAGCGTAGCGAACGATCTTCAACCATAGATGAAGTAATATATTACTTCATCTATGCTTCAACCAGGACGTGATTGAGCCATGCGAATACGTATGAAGTTAAGCGGGGCAAAGCCCACGGGTACAGCTAGTCAAATATATATTGCGTTGTTGAAACATCAAATAAAACAAAATGATATGTATGAAACAAAAATGGTAGGTTGTTCGTAGCAGGTTATAGGGTTAAACTTAAAATATTAATTATCCTATTATAAAAATAAAAGAGTTATATAATAACATAATAACATTAATAATACATTAGGTCTTATTAGATTTTAAATGTTTATACAGATTGTTAAATTCAAAACTTGAACATCTTAAATTACTGTTATTATTTAACGATAACATATGGCAAAACTATGATAAAAACTTTTATTGAATGTTATAAATAACAACGCGTTTTATAAAAGTGCATTTTACTGCAGAATATTAAAGATTAACGAAAAAATAGCATCTCTTGCAACATTTCTCAACTATAACATGTTAACAATCCAGTAGAGGGCTGGGAATGTGACCATTTACAGTGACAAAAGAGTGTTATGTAACATCAGAAAATACAGCGTTCCTGGCTTAAAAAGTGGGGACAACAAATATAAAGATGGATTTTATTACAGTATAGCAAAAATACGGAGCAGAATATAGTTTTTAACGAATCCCCGTATAGGAAATAAGCTATTAGCGTATTTCTCATGGTAAGACCTGTACCTGGGTCCGATTTACTTTTCATTTTGATGTCACTAGAGGCTAAAACCATCGGTTAAAATACAAATATATCCGTGCATATATTTCATAGCATGATGTATATATCATGAGCATGATAACTTGAGAAAAATTTCTCAGATTTTGATGACATTTGGTACAAACACGATTTTATTTTAACGATCTCACGAACCAGCATAATCGGCCTAGAGGAACATAGGGCTGTATGGGGTAAAATTAGTGTTTTCACATTTTTAGGCCCCTAAAGTATAAAATTTTACAATTTCTTTCCCGAAAACTTTGTAGAGGAGAACAAATAATTTATTATCTTCAAGTGTTTTTGTATGATTATTATTACAGAGAAAATTAAAAAAAATTGTAAATTAAAAATTCCTTTGTTATAAAATTATTTGTTATTTTTAAGGGGGGATGGGTAAATTATTGTAGTTTACTTGTTTATGGATATGTATATATAT
Source organism: Macrosteles quadrilineatus (assembly GCF_028750875.1). Lineage (NCBI taxonomy): Eukaryota > Metazoa > Arthropoda > Insecta > Hemiptera > Cicadellidae > Macrosteles > Macrosteles quadrilineatus. The sequence continues at coordinate 33,941,556 of NW_026542594.1, read as the reverse complement.
ATATTGAACAAACTTGCCAAATTTATTTATTTTATACTAAGCTATTTATATTTCACTAATTTATAAAACACTTATTGATGGGTTTTGTATGCCTAACGGTTATAGAGAAAATAAAAGAGGTATATGGAACATAATAAACTTTTGTAGTTTATTTATTTACGGAAAAATTGTAAATCGAATTTGGCAAATTTTTAATATTTTTCAATAAGCTATCAACATTTCAATAAAAACACAGCTACCTTATTACCTTCCCTATAGCAGCAAACCTAAGTAGTTATTAAGATTAGTATTATTTTAATAGGAAATAAATCAGAAAATTTTGTTTTAGTGAAAATCTAGCCAGGTAATTGGAAATTCGCTTAGTCTGCAGATTTGAAAAAAACCTGTAAATATTATTGCAAAAATGAAACCCTAGGTCAAAGAAGCCGAGCCAAGGTCATGGTCTAGTAATAGGTTTCCCGATGACAACGTAATTGATTGTTATTTTCAGGCATTAGCCGCCAACAATGGAAAGTAAAAGTTAAAATTGCTTTCCTAGGTCTTGCTGTGAGTCAAATTATCAAACATGGAAGTGTTCGATCCCCGCCAAGTCACCAATGGATTTTATCTAAGTGATAATGCCGCAACCCCTAGGTCTAGCCTGAAGTAATGTGAAAAACAATCCCAGGCTCGTGCCTAGCGTCCTTAGGACAAAAAAAAAAAGTATTGCAACTGTAATTTCTTAGCTTAGACTATGCGTTTGTATGCATTTGTAATAATCCAGTAGGCACACATGAAGCTCTGAACTCTGACATTTTTCATTGGAGATTACTGTTTGTTGATGTGGCTTCAATACATGTTTTCACTTTGACTCTCTGTAGTATAAAAACTCAAACACAGCTAATGAAATTGCAAATAAGCTTTTTTCTGAATAATGTTTGTTTACAGAAGTTACTTGCAATCAGCAAAACAATGCTTTTGAGTGTGGGCTTAGTGTACTTGTGAATGCTGAGTTTGTTTATGAGGGGTTTTGTAAGAGGGAGAGTCCCTGTAATTTGCAGTTCATTGAATGGTACAATTGTTTTACTGGGGAAGGTGCTGGTTGTAAGGTGATGACAGCCAATGTGAACTCCTTTCAAGGGAAGGAAAGTAATGATGAGTGTGGTACTCCTTCCGAGTCCACGGATATAGTACATATTGATATTATACCTGTTACAAAATGTTCTAGTTTAAAGTAATGTAGATAATTAATGTTAGTATAAGTGAGTCACCTAACAAAGGGTGGAATCAAGGTAAACTTTCTTCGGATGATGGTAACTGGAATGTAAACCTTAACAAGCGTAAGAGCAAGAGTAAGAATAGATCAATGAAGAGCCAAATGTATCAGAAGGCTCAGATTGACTGTAAAATAAATTTAGTGCTCTACAGGATTTAGATGAGCCAATGGGTACTTTGTAGTGGACTCGGTAAAAAATGTGTCTGGGGTATGGAGGGTTAGAAATAGTATCTTAAAGTACACGTTTTAGCGAAAAACAAAGGCGAGCCTAATCTTACTTCTTCTGATTTCCATGTAGAAAGAGACAGTGCTTTTGGTCATCTGGTGGGTAATCGTAACAAGGGAATTTCGCTGGCAAATCCTTTGAAAAATTGAGGACTCACTTTTGGGATTTTCAGGGGTAAAATTAGCTGACAATGGGGCTTTGTTCTTTAATAAAGCGAAGTAGTATCAAACTTGAATATAAACTAGTAAACGAGCAATTTTAGCAATGACTTTAAGTAGTGTAAATAAACACCTTACATTTGTTTTAGATGTTGAAATTAATAAAAATAACTACTGTTGATACAGGAAAGAATAATTGTATTTAGACATTTTGCTATGTTCACATCTACCTACAAACACATATTATTTGTTTATATGACAAAACTGCATTAATAATAATAGCACAACTTTAAAAAAAACATAGAGGAAAATTATTGAAATGACAGATAATCACATATCTTAACACTTTCCTCATTTAAAGAATGTGTAAAGTCACTAGTTAAGTCCCATAAAGTCTTCAGTCTTGGCTTGTGAAGAGGTTTGGTCATACAGTCTGCCAGTTGGAACTCAGCAGGTACATGGTTAACCTTGACTTGTCCTTCCGCTACAAGCTCCCTGACGAAGAAATGTCTAATTTTGATATGCTTTGTTCTTCTGTGGTTTTCAGGGTTTTCAGCTAACCGTGTTGTTGCTTTGTTGTCGATGTCGAGAACTGGCACACTCTTCAGTGTAGTTATCTCTTCCAAAAGTCGTTTCAGCCAAACGATTTCACGACAGGCTTCACTGGCTGCAACAATTTCGGCTTCAGTGCTTGAGATTGCCACACTGGATTGTTTCTGACTTAGCCAGGCGATTACTCCTCCTCCAAAACTGCAGACTACTCCTGTTGTAGAATGTCCGGTTGATGAGTCTCCAGCATGGTCAGCATCGCTGAAGCACTCCAAAACATGGTTGTTATTTTGGACTGGTATTCTATTCCGTAGTCGATCATTCCTTTCAGGTATCGCAGTATCCTCTTCACCCTTATGAAGTCTTCGTGAGACGGGTTTTCAAGAGTACGCGATGCTTTACTCACAGCATAGGCTATGTCTGGCCTAGTTGCTATCATCAGGTACATCAGAGCACCTACAGCTTCTCTGTATGAAAACTTGTCTCTTGAGCTCTCTGCTTTCCCTGCTGGTTGCGTTGCGTTCTCTTTCACGATAAGTGTTGGAGCTGGTTTACAGTCACTCATCTGAAAACGTTCAAGAATTTTCTTTGTTTACGCTTTCTGCGATATTCTAACATTTCCGTCACTTTTCAGTTCTATTTCTAGGCCTAAATAGAAAGATGCTGGTTTGGATGTGATTTTGAACTCCCTCGTCAGATGATCCATGAAGTTCTGAAGCATTCCCGTGTTGTTTGTCGCTATAAGCCCGTCATATACGTACAGCGCTACAATCAGTTTACCTTTTCCATTTTCTCTTATGAACAGACACGGATCAGCACCATTTTTCTTGAATCCTTGAAGTTCCATGAATTTGTTGAATCTGGTACTCCAACAGCGAGGTGCCTGTTTCAAACCGTAGAGACTCTTGTTCAGCCTGCACACACGATCTGTACCATCCTTGTATCCTTCAGGTTGCGTCATGTAAATAACTTCATCGACTTGGCCGTATAAGAATGCGGTTGATACATCGAATTGTGTTAAACTCAAATGTTCCACTGCTGCTACACTCAGTAGGGATCTGATTGTGCTGAGTCTTACTACTGGGCTGAAAGTCTGGCTGAAGTCCACTCCTTTCTTCTGCGAGAAACCTCTAACCACCAACCTTGCTTTAAACCTGTCAACTAAGCCGTCAGGATCAGTTTTTACTTTGTATAACCACTTGCATGTTATAAATTTCTTTCCTGCAGGCAGTTTCTCCAGGGTCCAAGTTTGGTTTTCCTTGTGCGACTTTATTTCACTTTCCATCGCTTCTTTCCAGTAGGAAGCTGTTTCACTTCGCATTGCCTCTGTGTATGACTCAGGCTAATTCAGTTCTTGAACATTAGTAACTGCAGTCATGATGTAGTCGTCGAACCTCTTCGGAACATTGATTTCTGATTTGTTTCGTATATCATAAATGTTCGATTCCTCAGGTAGGTCAGCTTCCACCTCGTCTTCATTTTCTTCCAGTTCTTGATAAACGTTATCTTCAACGTCGTATTCTAAGCCTCGGCAGTCGTTTTCCTGACTTGTTTCACTTGGCAAAGGGATTCGATATTCTTTTCTCTGTAATAAGGGCTCTTCGTTGAAAATCACATCTCTCGATCTCACCAGTGTGTTAGTTTCTTTGACCCAGATACGATAGCCACATTCATCGTACCCAACGAGTATTCCTTTCTGTGCTTTCTTCTGCATCCTTTTCCTCTTTTGTTTTGGTACATGCGGATAACAGACGCTTCCGATTATCCTTAGATGTTTGATACTAGGTCTTTTTCCAAGCCATAGTTCGTACGGGGTTTTGTCAGCTTCTGAAGAAGGCCCTATGCACCGGTCCGGTGCGATTGAGGATGTAAGCAGCACAGTTGATTAGTTCTGCCCATAAGCCTTGTGGAAGGGACTTATGGCAGTGCATCATAGCACGACCTGTTTCCACGATTGTTCGATTTTCCCTCTCACTGCAACCGTTCTGCTCCGGTGTGTAGGGCATCGTCAGGGTGTGCTTGATTCCTCTGTTCTGCAACATGCTCTTAACTATGCCGTTACAAACTCTCCACCATTGTCACTCACCATTTCTTTAACTACATGTCCAGTAGTTTTAGCTGCTGCCAGAAATAGTTTTAGTTTTCCAGAAACTTCCGATTTTTCCTTCATGAAGTGGACATGTCGATACCTGGAATAGTTATATTTAAACAAAACATAGTACTTATAGCCTGACATTGATGACTGGAAAGGTCCACACACATCCGTATGAATTCGTTCCCCAGGTGTTGTGGCTCGTTCTCTAGTGCCAAATTTCAACCTGTGACTCTTTCCATAGACGCAGCCTTCACATAACTCTTCATCCCCAGTTAGTTTTATTCCCAGCTCTCTCACAATGGTCGCTTTCACATGTTTAGTGTTTTGATGCCCTATCCGCTCATGATACACCTGTAGAAGATTGGCATTATTGGTTAGTAAGTTTACTTCGATAGGCTCGCTTGGTTTTACATTTTGAACCTTCAGCTTATACAGACCTCCTTTTCTGCATCGGTAACCCACCAAGACAACTTCTCCATTCACCTCAAGTTGACATGTTTCCGTTGTTGACGTGAACCGACTTTGTAAATGCAAGTCCTGAGACGCAACTACTGAAAATAAATTCCTTTTTATTCCCGGTACATACCACACGTTCTCTAGTGTGACTCTCTTAGGCTTACCATTTACCTCCACATCAAGTTCAATGGTTCCTTTTCCCAGCGCGTTGCTGGACTCTCCATTGGCTGTCATCACTGACTCCTGTTTGACAAACGGCTGAAACTCCTGAAACAAGTCTTCCCTATGCGTGACATGATTAGTGGCACCGTTGTCTACATACCAACAGTCACTGTTGTTTCCAGTCATCATTACATCAACTGACAAAGTCATATTTGAACTAGGTTTACTATCCTCTGTTACTTTGGAAGTGGGTGGTTTAGGCGGCCTCCCATCTGCTCTCCATTTTGTACACTGCCTAACTTTGTGTCTTATATTTTGACAATAATGATATGTGACTTTCTTATTAGTTCCCTTAGTTTCTAAACTAGCTTTGTTTTTGATTCTAGATTCCGATTTTACCCATAAGGCTTCTTGACCATGAAAGTTACGCCCTAATGCTTTTTCGTATGCACACAGTTGAGTGGTTAGGTTTTCAATAGTCCTTTCAGACTTTGCCATCATCATCCAACTAGACTTGAACGCAAAATAGTCCTCAGGAAGCATTCCCAAAATTTTACAGATCAAAAACAAATCTGGTAAAACAAATTTGTTGTCCCCTTCTTTAGATATTTCAAGTTTCAAACTATTCCATAAGTTCTTAAGCTTAGATAGGTTACCAGAAATATCAATGCTAGGATCCAGATTGAAACTGAAAAATTCTTGACATATTTCGTAGGCTTTGTCCTCAGACACCCCATCAAACAACCTATGCAGCTCTAGCCACACTTCTCTTGCATTTGTAAAACGCATTACTTTTTCTAGGGTTTCATCTGACAGATTGGTGGTAATAATTATCATAGCTCTACTGTCAGCCTTCCTGAACTTATCTAAATATGCCTCATACTCAGCTAACTCTGCTGTTGACGGATCTTCATTCTGTGTAGGTGCTTGTAGATTTCCCTCTATGACATCCATTACTCCAGACTGACTCCTCAGCCGAATACTAATCTTGAACTTCCAGGTAGCCCAATTATCTTTCCCATTTAGAAGTCCAATTTGCACTTTTGTAAACTCCATATTATTATTTAGCCTTTTCCAGTAAATATAATTGTTACAAAAAGAAATAGGTACTTCACTATCAACAGTTTGTTATAATAACGAAACCACGCTCTGCTACCATGTTGAAATTAAAGAAAATAACTACTGTTGATACAGGAAAGGATAATTGTATTTAGACATTTTGCTATGTTCACATCTACCAACAAACTCATATTATTTGTTTATATGACAAAGCTCCATTAATAATAATAGCACAGCTGTAAAAAAACATAGAGGAAAATTATTGAAATTACAGATAATCACATATCTTAACATTAAAATATATAGAGAAAGTGTTGGTGAGTGTATTGTGTTGGTGACGTTTGAGTGCACTAACGTCAACTCAATGCTTCGCTGTTATTTAAGGGTAGATTTTCAAATGTTTAGGCTCTCATTTTATAGTTTACAAAATATGGACAACTGTATTCGGCTGAATTAGTATTGAAGTTAACAATAGTCGCTTGAATCGGACTTATCTGTCTTCAGCTAACCCATCATACGAGAGTATTTTAGAAAGTATGCACATGCCGAAATTTTACTTTAACTTATAAAGAAAGATTCAGTTTAGAAGCAAGAAATAAATCACATATATCACATATATACATAAATAATCGTATTTTCAATAATAAATCATAAGTAAGATCACAAATAATTATACTACTTTTCATTGTATACTTTTCAAAATAATAGAGTTGCTATTATTTCAGCGATCAAATTTCCATGGTTTGTAATATAAATATTCTTCGTAAATTATTAAATATGGCTGTTTATGATATTGTTTTAAAGATATTACCTACTACAGTTTTTTTTTTTTTTAAGTAGCCGTTTCAGTTCAGTTCTTAGAATTGAAAAGCTTCACATAACAAAATTGTTTACTTTCATAACAGCATAGTTTTACTCATAACAATGGGTAACGGACCAATGAGGTTCAAGAATTGAGAGAGAAGAAGTAGAATTATAATGATTCATACTTCAACTAATCAGCTGTTCAGGCCAATTTAATTGTTGAGTGCTACAATTAATGTTTGGTACAATGTTTCGTTGCATCAATGTCAGTGGCAATGAGAGGTTAAAAACGAAAACAAACCTCTCTTAGAAGTTATGAATAGTGATTTTTAGTAATAAAAACACTGTCGTAGGTAAATAAGCGAAGTCTTAAAAACTTCTAGTCTCATTTAGGTGTATTAGTCACCTGTATACATTTAACTTTTAACCTTTTGTAAAGCAAGTTTGACTTATTTATCAGAGAGGGGCAAAATAAATAGTGATTTACAAATAAGAGAATGTTAATGATGGACAAGCAGTAAGCTAAGTTTGGGCAAACCGCAAACCAACTTACTGATGTGGCAAGCCGAATGTAAAACCAGTCAGGTTCGCTGTGTTTGCTTTGGGTCTTTTAATGTTGAAATGTCGTGTGTTTGCCATCAAACCAACAAATAATTAGAAATATACTAGGCCTATCGCTCCAAAACAAAAAGTTGAATGTCAGTTTTTCTTGTTTCTTATGAAGTTCTACCTATAAACCAAGCATTATTAAGGATTTAAGTAATTAAAGGATAATTTTAATATATGAATTGTTTTCAAACATTTACTTGTGGTGATAATGTATTGCTTGTAGCCAATATAATATAAAAATTCTTATGCTGAACATTCATATCGTTTTCCTCATTTTTTCGTATTTTAAAGATTGATCCCACTTCAATGTCCATGTACTTAACAAACAGTTTCTTTTGAAGTTTTAAAAATCAGGAAATATTTTATTGTAATTATTTAAATATGTAATTTAAGTTCAAGAGGTTTGATCAGTTTTAATGTTTGCAAAATCGTTTTGTCTCGGCCAAACTACGAGTTTATCGTAGAAAATGTTTTAGTGAGTATCAAACATCTATTTAAATAGTTTGTCTATCTACGTGAAATTGCACAGTTTTTCAAAGTAGTTAACTGTCTACTTTACTCGATCAAAGGAAATAAAGTTAGCAGTATTTTATAGATGAGATTGTTTGATGGTTTGTTAAAATGTTAGTAAAGCATGTTTTCCAACTGATTTTTAATACGAAATAGGGTTTCCCATAATATAACAGGGACTGTAACTAAAGTATTTTTTGTGCAATGTGCTTATTGTTATTTTAGATGACTAAAAGTTACATACGCCTAGATTTTTATAAAATGGATTATTTTTACTTTATTATTTGTTTTATGAAAACATTTTTGAACGGCTGAAATATTTTTATTTAAACATTTCAGTCATTTAACACACTAACAAACTTGCACAACCTACAAGTTTAGTGAGTTGGTGGCTCAGTCGGTAGCGTCGCGGACTTTGGACCCAAGGCAGCGATATCGTGGGTTCGGATTCTGGTCACACCTCAATCAAGAAATCAAGTCATTATACTGCCACTAAAATTTTTCAGTTCAGTTCACCTTTGTACTGTACCGGCTCACTCCTTGCTTTGCTGTAAACGATCCACGCACGGGTGCTTAGTCTATGTGGACGGGCAAATGCAAGGTTAAAAGAGGCCGCCAACCTCTTAAAAAAAAAAACAAGCTTTAGTTTGAGTAATTAATATACTGTATATGATTTCTTTACGCGAGTTCTTTTTGATGATTGTTATCATCAGCCATCCTTTGGCTTTAAGGATTTAACTCTTAAAAACAGGTGGAACGGAATTAAATAAAACGAGCGGTTTGGCCCGTCCTACGTACGGGATCGAGTAGTCTATTAAAACTGTATATGATTCAGAACAGCTAGTTTACAACTTGGTGGCCGATTCACACACACTGCTTTCATTACAGCAGCTACATACCACCTTCCACTGCATAGGCCTACTATCACTTACCTACCTTATTTTACCACCTTGGCCACTGAAACCTCTAAAATGATCCTGGCCGCCCGTTCTCTTCTATCCCTTGCCATTTCTAAGGAAGATACCAGTCTGAAGATGTCTTTCATTACTTGGTCTTCCAAGTGGTCTTCTACCTTGTAGTACTCCTTGGAATACACTTTTAAAAGTTGAAGTATCTTCTCTCCGCCATGCAAAGCCTGCCCAGCCCATCCGAGATCTGAGACTTTTGGAATGTACCCCTTTATCAAGTTTCTGAATCATCAGTACTACTGGGATAGTTATTATATTGTATGAATCGATTTTGGTTTCTACTGACACCCTGCAGCTTACTGGTCAGTTTTCTGGATACCTACTACACCGGTTGACATTTTCATGTGTACTGTATGCAGTCATACTTATATTCAAAAATCTAGAAAAAGATGTATCAACACGTAAACCACTTATATCTTAAAGGATTGAGCACTTATACTTAGACGGATTGCATTTATAACAAAACTTTATTATACGTTTAAAATGTTAAGTTCAAAATTACACAATCTCCTGATAACATAGATCTTTTATGGTAGGTAATAAACTGCATTTTAAAGTGAAATAGAGTGTAGGCAAACTCTGGACCAATAGTTTTGTATACAAACTTCTTGTGACATAAACATTTCAATGACAGTTAGAAACCAGCTGTTAGTTAAACCACCAGTAAAACGACTTTAACTCGTCCATCGGCTGCTAGACTTTTTGAAAATTAAAACTTAATTTCTAAAAAACTGGGACCCTAAACTAAAATTATGGCTTCGACATTCCCTAGTTCTCAAAATTATCTTTCTTTCAACACAAAAATCATGAAAATCCGTCAAGTGGTTGATTCAGAATCGTGAAATAAAAAAACCCAGTTTCGTTTTAATATTATAGATATCCCCGCTGAATAAATAAATTAGGTCTTTATTTATGAGCAAATTTCGGTAACAAAACTGTTTTACAAATTGACTCAAGTCAGGACTTAAACTAAAAAAAATTCTTAAAACTAGAAAACAAAATAAGATTAATTATAAACTATTTATTCAGGCGATTCTTAAAATTGTTGTAAAACTGTGCTTTTTAGCGTGCAAGGAAGTTCGTTGTACTCAGCCGGCCCGAGCCCGAAGTAAGAAAAATCCCTTCTACCAGCATCAAGAACAACTCTTGGTATTTCAAGCAAAAAGTCCTGTCCATAGATATGTGTTGTTATTATATATCTATGGTCCTGTCTAGTTCTGCGCTCTCTCACGGCCGACCTCGCTTTCAGTTTTTCCTTCAGGTACTGCGGTGTCTCAGTGACCAGTGTTTTGTGGACGATACATGCAATCTGCTTATCACAAATCTCCCGGAGGGACATTGAATTTGACATCCTACGGTGACTGGTGATATAATCATATATCTTCTATATATATAATACGCTAAGCCGATTTTTGTAAACAGAACTCCTCCTTCATTTTTGAACCGATTTTGATGATAAAAGTGTCAAAAAATTGGGCACCGATCTGAAGTTTTGCAAAGTGGTTTTCATTTTTTTGAAATCTTTATTTGTTTGGGCAGGATCTTCCATCACAGTTGGGTTATGTCCCATAAGATTAACATGGGGGAATCTAAATATTTAATTAGGAACTTTGTCTCCACTAATTTAAGAGAACGGCTGGGCGTAGAAACTTGGTAGGGGTGTCCAAAGAAAGGTTTCGGGCTGTAGATGAGTTATCAAAAGAAAAACTATGTAAATTCCCTTGGGGATCTGTCCCAGAGGCTTTTAAAGTTCCCACCCCAGTTTGTTTACATCATGGTCATATGGATAATTTGTCACAACTTTTTAATGAAACCGCTGTTAATATTTGACACAAAAAACACTTAAAACACTTGTTGCACTTAATACTTTTTCTTATCGAGTTAGCTTATATCTATTTACGGATTGGTTTCTGCATTTTTGACCACTTATGCCAATTTTTTCATATTATTCAAGACAGATCATCAGACTATTCTCCGATTATTCCGTTCATGAGAGAATTTTCACAAATGTTTTTAATTATTCTATACAAAATAATACAAGTGCAAAATGGGACGTTGCCCATATGAGCCTTGTCTATATTTTGTTAAATTAATAGTGGTTTACAGCAACTGGAATAAATTTGTTATAATTTTTTTGTAAAGTCTTAAATCTTGAAAATTGCAATTTGCTGCAAACCTTTTAGAGAGGTTACTTCGATGTATTCATCAAGCTTAGTGAAAACATAACATAGAGTTGTTAATGAATGTTATTAAACTAACAAAAAGGGTTGTGCATGTTTACTAGCGCTACTCATTGACAACACCATTTAAATTATCTAAAAAAATTCTCAAAGTGCACCGAGCAGAAGCCTAAAAAATACTATGTAACTTATCCAGATAGTTACAAAACAAATGCTCAATCTCGATACTACAAAAATGTTCAGGCCAGTGCCATTTTAATGCGCTTAAATTGTGACATTTGTTAATTCGGCTTATTAAAGCCAGGTTCACTACAAGTATATTTCACTACATCTATCATTCCGAAGAGAGGCTATTCTAGATTTAACAATTACGAATTTTTACGAATTTGTAAAAAAAGATCTATATAAGTACGTGAAGGCGTATTTTGTTAACGCAACTCCTCCCTTATTTGTGGATCAATTTCAACGTTTAAGGTGTCAAAAGATTCGTCTCAATATGTAGATTTGCAATAAGGTTTTAGAACTTAAAAATTTCTACTCTTAAGGGCGTGAGACCCTCTCAAAGGTCGGGTTTTCCCTTTAAGAAATACGCAGAACAAATTTAAAAACAAAAATCAGCTGTTTATAAAAAGAAACGCATTAGCTTTTTGGGAGTAAATATTAATGTTTGTAATATTGAGTAGGTTAAGGGGAGCACTTGGCTAAAAATATGAAAAAAATTAAATTTTTTTATTCATTTTTTATTTAAAAGAATGGACTTTTCTGAATAAAATGGTGTTTATTTTATTACGATATCTCAATTAAAAGTGCTAAATTTTTTTTTTTTTACAGATGTATGCAGGGTCGATTTTTGTGCTCAAGGGTCCTCAAGGGTCGTTGTAGTGGCTCTTTTATTGTTCGTTTTCCGAAAATCGATATTTTCAAACTTTATGTACCTTTTTCTCAAAAACCACTTATGCCATTTCCTTGAAATTTTTTCCCCAGGTATATCTATATGAAATGTATAAATGTAAGTAAAATTAATGTCATAAGTCATATAATAATAAATTTAAATACCCCCGCCGCAGCAAACCTGCCGACTAAGCGAATTTCCATTTGTCTGAATTGATTTTCAGTTAAATATATTTTAATAACATTAGGATTAACGAGTACCTAGGTTTGCTGCTACAAGGAAACTAATAAAGTGTGTTTTTGAGTAAAATATTGATAGCTTAGTACAAAATAAATAAATTTGCCAAGTTTTATCAAAATATATCCATAAACAAGCAAACTACAACATTTGACAATTTCTCCATAAGAATAACATGGGAATTTTAAATTTACAATTTTTTTAATTTTCTCCGTTACTAATAATCAAACAAATATACTTTTATATACTAAATTATTTGTTTTTTTAAGCTCTTTAAAAAGGTCTAAAGAGAAATCGGGATATTTTGTGTTTTGAGGGTCAAAAGTGAGAAAAACCAATTTTTACCCCATAAAACCCCCCGTAAAGCCCCGTTCCCATGGTCCGATCGTGCTGGTTCGCGAACTCATTCAAGTTTATCCTGCTTTACACCTTTAAACCAAATTTCATCAAAATCGGACAAAAATTACTCAAGTTATCGCGTTCACGGACGTATATATATATATATATAAGTCTATATATATATACATATATAAAAATTTGAAAGAATGGTGTTTTTGGCCTCTGGGGACATCAAAATAAAAAAGTAAATCGGTCCCGGGTCTAGGTCTTACCGTGCCACCTACGGTAATAGCTACTTCCCTATAGGGAAATTCGCTAAAATTAAAGAAGTATAAAAAATAATTCTTTTTTTGGACGTTTCTATGGATACAAAAAAAAATTACTTCTAATATTTAATGGGTAACTAGTTTACTTCTATTTGTGTAACAAAGTATAAGGTTTAAAGAGAAAAAAAATCATAATGATATCTCATATAGTTTTTGAGAAAAAGGTACTTTTGTTAACATGGTTGGGCATAGGGCCAAGTGTTCCCCTGAAGGCCAAAATAAACAGTTAATCAGTTTTGTTGGAAGAACAGAAAACGTCTCAAGTTCAAAGAATGAAATATTGAAAACGGGAGGAGGAGACAATAAATAACAAGATATCTTATGCGTATGAGGAGAGTAGAAAAAGAGAGGCCTGGTCTAACAGATACCCATCCAGATACACATTCACTTAGTGAGATGTAGTAATAGAGATGAATTAGTGAGATGAATAATATTTGCCAGTTCTGCTATGCAACTTACTTTGGAAGTGAAAAAAATATACCGAGCACATGTTGTCACGGTGGTAAAGTAAACTTGCCTAATGTCTGATCAAATGAATACATGCAAGAAATGTTTACTTCTGACCCTGCTAGATCGTGATATTTCAAAACATGTAGTATAAACTATAATAATGCCTTGACTATGATAATTTCAAGTACAGTAGTAAGATTATACAAAATCATGGTGGACCGTTTGCTTTTATTGTAAACTTTTGTATTTGCTCTACTCCAATTGAGAAAAAATGAAATGGATTGTTTACTTCTAGGTTATGTTTACAGTTCCTCGGACAAACTTATACAAAGTTTTTTGCATGAATTCACCAACACAATTCAAACATTTTAAGTCAAAAATAAGAAGTTTCAAAAACACATTTGCTATTGAAAGTTTTAGTGGCAATATTAGATTAAACATAAGTGAAGGAATCAGTGTTTATGTATTCAGGGTTTATGTATAGTTACGATCAAGTTTATTTTTCTGATTCATGAAAGGCAAATAATATACGCTGTTCAAAAAGAGAAAATGTAAATTGCTATCCAAATCTTATAGCTACATGAGTTATCCAACCTATTTTGACAAACGAATCCAAACTTTCAAAACTTTGGGATAGTGGTATTAAGAGAAACTCCACTAAACAACGTGAGACTGACAGACACCACGTTAAAATATGTTAAACAACTTTCAATGGTGTTGCTGCTTTAGCCTATTCAAAGCAGATTATGGCTGTCCAATTGGTAACCAAGAGTTTGTGGGTAAAAATTGAACATATGAAATGGTTGATATCACCCCACTTTTCAGGATTCTCTGCGAAGAAAATTCATTTGATTAGGGGGATGTCTCAAATCAAAGAAATAAAATGACCCAACTTAAATTAATGAACACCGGTTATCAGTAAGGCAACAGTTTTCTTCATTTCTCAATACTGGAAAAACTTTGTTGGAACATGTTAACTCGAACAACTCTAGAATTACACGAATTTTAGCATAACGTTTTACTCGGCGTCATGTTTCATACTATGCAGCTCATTGAGCCGCACGGGTTCTCTAGTAGATATATATTCTATCTTATGGTTATGGAGTGGAATTTTCTTAGTTTCCAGTAATAGTTTTGTAATCACATATCCAAACGTTGATAGCATATGAAGACTGTTATCCTTATAGAAAATGAGAATGCTCCATATGATTATAGAATGTTTCCAGTATTTTTAGTTTTAGCTTTAACAAATAAGTCAATTTTAACGTAAATGTAAGTTTTGTATTACTTTTTAAACATACTGAGCTACCAATGTACGTGTATCTTAGTTTGCTCTAACGTATCACAAGATTACAAATAACACGATATGTCCGTTGCTGAGTTGAAGACCATTACGAGTTTCCTGCCACAAATCCCCTACAGCCAATGTCTAAACTTATACACATTTCTCTCTGCTCCAAGTTAAGTTGACATCACGGTTACCTGAATTGAGTTTGACATATCAAAGATATATTTAACAGCTACACCAATACGTTTTTACTTGGCGCTTAATGCTTTTCGTACAACTAGTACAACTAGTACCCCTTCAGTTACAGTTACTAATACAACTAACACAACTAGTACCACTTCAGTTACAGTTACTAGTACAACTTAACAACTAGTACCACTTCAGGCCCCTTTTATTCACCGCGGTTGCCCGCCAGCGGGGACCCGCCGCGTGCGACCGCTGCACCAATGTGTCACCTGCGATCGACCGCTCTCACGTGGATGGTGTAACAGTGCTGCCAACCATTGTTTGTTAATAAAACCTTTGTTTTTAAATGTATACTCCTTCAATTTAACCAGTCTAACACAAGTATTTGGTTTACGACTAAGAACTGTCATTGATTCACCTCAACGGCTGCTATTTAAGCCTGAAATCTAGCTAAAAACACACTATAGCAAAAGAAATCCATTGTAAATGTTTCAAATAGTGCCAGAGTGGTCTTCAATCTAAATTTTATTTACTGTAGATAATTTCAGACAAAATCTTTCAATATTTATGTCCGTAACATGACATGAAGTAATTTTTAACGGTGAAAGGTTCAGCTGTTTACACGAAAAAAACAACTATACATTCTACTATAGTATGTAGTAGACAATGCGCACAGCCGAATGACTAGTAGACCACGTGTAGTGTAGTGAATGACACTGGTGACTTGGGTTGGTAGCAATGCGAGAGCGACGGCGGGCTCCCGCGTTGAATAAACGATCTCATATAACACAATGCATATAAGAACCGCTACCCGCCGGCGGTTTCTAAGTGCAAGCGGGTGAATTTACAAACCGCCGCGGGTACCCGCAACTTTTGAGACCTCGCCTATTTGAATAAAAGCACACATTTACGGCAATGCATTTATAAAACCGCGGTGGGTGCCCGCTGGCGGGCAACCGCAGTGAATAAGAGGGGCCTCAGTTACAGTTACTAATACAACTAAACAGTTTTGTGTCGAGGGACGAGAAGTCGATTCTTTGATGTCTCTTGCATAGCTGGAATCGTTTTGAGTGGTATGGCTACAATTTTGGCTACTGCTCCATTTACACCTCTCTATCCTCCGATCTATTCCTCTCTTTTTATCATGAATAATTTACTGCTTACTTAACTTAACTTTATTTACCTTCACAGTGCTAAAATTTATTGGTAATAAAATGAATATCGAAGGTAAGCAGAACTTAAATGTTTTGTATATAGAAAGAGGCTTTCAACAACTTTAAAAAAATTTTGTAACCCTAACTTTGTGTAAAAATGTATTGTTTCTTATTACCGTACTCCATGTTTTACAATTTGTTCGGACAGTATTTACTTGGAAGTAAACAAAAATTAATTTTTTTGATATATTTAATATTGAAAACGCGTAAAAAATATTTGAGGAAACTGATTAGCTGATCCAATGATGCTATTCAGTTTTGTTTTTAACAAATGGCATTAAAACTATCAAAGCCACGAAAATACAAATATTCCAGGTACTAGGCCAACTTTGCATACTTAGCAAATTTTTTTTGTTTTTAATGCTAATTTAACCTCTTTTTATAGTTGATGGTTTCAAATTATAGTTTTAGAACTACGAACATTTGTTTGAAAGTAATTTATAATTAATGTACTACAAATTAGTACTTGACTAACAAATGAAAATTAAAAAAGGATTATATAATGAGAAATGAAGTAAAAATCCCTACGATTACCTACCGTACAGTTAGGAGGTAGTATAGCCTAAAAGGCGTCAACAGAAAACTAATAAAAGGATTACAACCAGTTGATAGGGCAAAGTTAAAGCGTCCTTAATATTGGCTCAAACAATCAATATCTACACCCCTTACCTTTCATCTTGTCGTCCCTAGTATGTTTTCCCTAGGCTTGGTGTAAAACTTGCGATTTATTAAACATTGTTCCTTGATATAGTGAAAAACCCTTTTAGTATAAAACATTAAATAAGGCATGGTTCTCGCTCCGTAATATTAAATCTATAGAAGTAGCGCAAAAACTTTATTTCCAAATGAGGCTCGTTCAGATCCAAAAAATTTCGCTTTCAACTACTTCTTCTCATCAAAAACAATTATGTTATCTTGTGCCCCATCCCTTAATCTGCGTCTCATATCTTAAAATAAGGGCACTTTCCTTTTAAAGGGAACATTCATTATTATCGATTATTTCTTTTCGATATATCGATATTTTTGTTTTCCATCAATATTTTTGTTTTCGATATATTAATAGTAACAAATTGAAACATAACAGCTGAAAAGTTCAATATAGGATACAGTAAATTATTATTGTTCAGTATCAACAAAACATAAAAAAATCTTATATTGAAATTAAACTGTTCTAAACTAACCTAACCAACCAAACTTGCTGTAACATTTCAAAATTTCGTTTGATAGCCTATTCCCCATGCCTTTTCTGTTATCAGATGTAATTTTGAAACGGTAACTTAGCCTATACAGCAGGTTTGGTTAGTTATGTTAGGTTAGTTTAAAATAGTTTCATGTCCTAATCCAATATATAGGCTATTATTTTTGCCTAAACAAGGTTAGTTATTAATTTGTGATTTAAATGCATTTGAAGATATTAAAGCAGAAGGAATACCAATCGTGAAGTAAAACAAAAATATCGATATATCGAAAATAAATCATCGATAATAATGAATGTTCCTTTTAACAGGAAAGTACCAAAATAAGTTTTTGTTTTATTACTACACTTTTTAACTTAAATTATTAGTGTTCTTCCATGTATTGCATACAAGACTATTATAAGACTCGGCTTCGGGTGGCCGAACGAAGCTCGGGTTGAAACATCATCAATACCATCAGTATAACTTATTAAGCTATAAATCAAAGCAAACGGAACAGCCATCCTGAATGCATTTTATTTGGGCGTCGTCCATACTTTATTTAAAAACACTATTGGTGGAAAAACTATCTTCTTAATTTAATACTAGCTGTTGGCCCGTCCTACGTACGGGAATCAAATAGTCGATTAGCATAATATAATAATTCAGAAGAGCTAAGTTTCTAAAGAAATAGTTATTTGTGTAACTTGTGGGCAAAGTGGAGATCATTCCGTACTCGCCTGCGGCTCGTGCGTAAACATTGCTCTCGTGTGCAGCAAAGGCCTTTTGCACTCGTGTTACACATTATATTTTTCCTACAGTCACTATAAAGCATATAAATAATTAGTCTTTCAAACACTATACAACACGTTTTTAGGTTCAGCTGGCAGCACAAATGGTGCCCTAGAGAAAGTAGTACCCGCGGTCCGTATCACTCCGCTATTTTTCCTCGGCAAGAAATGTGCTCCTCGTTTTGAGAATATAGTTCCGTATGTTTTTGTAATTTGAAGTGGTTTCCGCGCCCATAAAAAAAATGCTTTAAAGGTATTTTCTCGTTTATTAAGATCGTAGGAATGTTTTAAAAACGTTTAAAAGAAAAGTCCAGAAAGTTCAGAAATACCGAAACGATAAACACGAAATGACAGTGGTTAGACTTTACCATAATTTCTTTATTTAAGTCATATGTTTTCTAATTGTTAAAATGTTAGTGTTTACTTTCAAAAATGTAAATAAATATTTAGTTGAGTGAGTAAATGAATGAGAAAACCATGTCCACTTTTCTGAATAAATATCTATAATTTCTTTATGGTCCTTCTACGCCACGCGATATGAGCCAGCAAAGAGTAACAACATTATTAAAACAGAGGAGTACAGTGAAATCATCCCTTACCAGAATCAATACCTACCTAGAAAATGTGAGTATTACTAGTACAGATAGGGCAAACCTGATTGTAAGGCAAGAAAAGCTTGATAAACTATTTGATCGGTATCTTCAAATTCATGAAGAAATTAGCAGTATAGATGAGGAACAAGCAAATGATGACATTTTAGGAGCTTTTGAAAATGATTTTTTTGCAACTAAAGCTAAATTATTAAATTTACTAGGCGAATATCAAACTAATGTCCCCAATCTAGTTCCCGTTCCTTCGGTTAATTCTATTCAACAAAGTGTTACGGTTGACCCTATTCCTCAAGTCAAATTACCTAATTTACATCTACCATCATTTAATGGAAATATTGAGGAATGGCCTTCATTCAGTGAGTTATTTATATCTATTGTCCATGACAACCAGTCGCTTCCAAATATCCAAAAGCTATTTTATCTCAAATATTGCCTAAAAGGAGAGGCACATCAACTATTGCAGTCACTTCCGTCTACAGATCAAAACTATTTAGAGGCCTGGGACATTCTAAAGCTCAGGTATGACAACAAAAGGCTGATTGTAAATTCTCACCTAAAAGGATTATTCAGTCATGTACCTTTACAAAATGAGTCTTCACAAGGACTTAGAAAATTAGTTGATGAATCTGAAACCCATATTAGGGCTCTAAAGTCGTTAGGTGAAAATGTAGGTGAATGGAATAGCATACTTGTGTACATTCTAACTAGCAAATTAGATAGTGAGACTAGAAAACAATGGGAAATGTCCTTAACTACACAGGATAGTCCTAATTTTGAGCAGCTAAAATCGTTTCTTATCCAAAGAACTAATGCCTTGGCATCCTCAAGCATATCTAAGACATCTGCATCTAACATTAGTCATTCTAATAATAGAGGTATTCAAAGTAAAGGGTCGTTAAACCAAGCAAGGGGAAAGTCTTCTTTTACTCATGTTTGTGTAATCTGTGAAAAACCTAATCATGCAATTTATCAGTGTGACGAATTTAGTAGCATGAGTGTATCTGACAGAATAGATCTTGTCAAAAGGCGTAAATTATGTTTTAATTGTTTAAAACCCAATCATTCTGCTACTGATTGCAATGGTTCTACTTGCAAACTGTGTAACCGAAATCATCACACAATGATTCATATTGAATTGAAAAAGGAAATTGGCAAAAAATGTGACAAGAATAAAGTAACATCTAACTCTGCTAGTCATAATGCGTCTGAACAAGGGTTTGCATCTAAATCTGTTGATCTAAGTAATGCAGAGGACCCAATGTCATCATCACAAGTTTTCCTGTCGACCGCTATAGTCCTAATCGAGAATAATAAAGGAGAACGTGTAAGAGTGCGTGCACTACTTGATTCAGGTGCACAATCTAACTTTATAACTAAGTCATGCGCTGATCGACTTGGCTTAAAACTTTTAAACTCTTCAATAACTATTAATGGTATAGGGCAATCGAAAACAAGAGCATCAAAACGAGTATCATTAATTTTTTTTTCAAGAGTTAGCGAGTATTTTACCAACATTTCAGCAGTAGTTTTGCCAACCATCTCCACTAAACTACCTGCTGAGACTATTAACCACACCAACTGGTCTCATCACTTCTCTACACTTGTCCTGGCAGACCCGGGAGTTCTACAAAACAGGTGAAGTCGATCTGCTATTGGGAGCAGAAGTTTACTTCGACCTTATCATTGAAGGAAAGATATCAGGTACCAAACAAACACCTACTCTTCACAATAGTGTTTTGGGCTGGATTGTTGCTGGTAGGTGTGGGCAGTACCCAAATGAAATTGAGTCAACTTGCAATTTGACTATTGAGAGTCAACTTAAACGATTCTGGGAAATCGAGCAAGTTGTTACTGATCCTGTTCTCACTAAAGAGGAACAATATTGTGAACAGCATTTCAAGGAAAATGTCAAACGAGATGAATCTGGACGCTTTATTGTAAAACTACCATTCAATGAACGTCTAAATGAGTTAGGAAAATCACAACACATAGCTTAGGGTAGTTTCAAAAAAGTTGAACAAAGATTGTCATTAAATTCCGAGAGAAAACAGCAGTATAATAGTTTCTTACAGGAGTATCTGAAACTAGGACACATGGAACTAACAGGGAAGCTAAATTTCAGTGAATCAGTAACCACCACAGGTAACGTAACAATTTGTTTGTTACCTCATCACGAAGTAATAAAGGAGTCAAGCTCTTCAACCAAACTGAGAGTGGTTTTTAATGCATCCTGTCCTACAAGCACAAGGGTATCTTTGAATGATACACTTATGGTAGGTCCAAACGTCCAACAGGACTTGTTTTCCATCCTAACACGTTTCCGACTACATGAAATAGTTATGGTTGCTTACTGTGAGAAAATGTATCGCCAGGTGTTAGTTGATGAAAATGATTGTAAGTTTCAACAAATATTGTGGAGGACAAACAGTTATGAGCCTGTCAAAATATATAAACTGAAAACAGTAACATATGGCACCTCTAGTGCTCCCTTCTTAGCTACTAGGTGTTTGAAACAGTTATCAGAAGACGAGAAGACACGATTCCCTACAGCTTGCGCTGCTGCAGGAACGGATTTCTATGTGGACGACTTACTAACCGGGTGTCATGACGAGAAGACTGCTCTACAGTTACAGGAAGAACTTGATCAACTTTTACGTTCAGGAGGTTTCAAACTACGTAAGTGGTGTTCCAATAGTTCTGCTGTACTAGACAGGATACCAAAAGAGGACAAAGAGGTTGGTGCTATGAACTTAGATTTAGAAGAGAGTAAACCTATTAAAACTTTAGGAGTTGCGTGGGAACCCAAATCAGACATGTTTCAAATAAACATCAATGTCACTACTCAAAATAAATCTAGTTTAAAACAAACGAGAAATTCTGAGGGCTATTTCAAGTGTATTTGATCCACTGGGACTAATAAGTCCTTTAGTAATAGTTTCAAAAATCATGCTACAACAACTGTGGTTAACTGGACTAACTTGGGATGAGCCGGTGAGTGAAGACATAGCAAAACAATGGGATCAAATCAAAGGTGAGCTGTTAACTATCAATAAATTGTGCATTCCAAGACAAGTCACAACTCACAATTACTTACGTGAAAGTATTGAAATTATTGGATTTTGTGATGCATCCGAGAAAGCTTATGCTAGCTGCGTGTATTTGCGATCTATTTCAACCAATCATGAAGTAAATGTTAAATTGCTTTGTTCCAAAACAAGAGTTGCCCCAACCAAACAAATTTCCTTACCACGATTAGAACTTTGTGGTGCCTTGCTTCTTTCTCAATTATTAAGTAAGGTAGCATTTTCTCTGAATATTGATGTAAATAAGTGTTGTGCTTGGACTGATTCCACAATTGTTTTGTGTTGGTTGTCTCAGTTGCCAAATAAATGGAAGACATTTGTTGCTAACAGGGTGTCAGAAATACAAGACACTATTCCGCCTTCAAATTGGAATCATGTTAGTTCGTTCGAAAATCCAGCTGATTTGGCTACTAGAGGCATTTCTGGTTCTCATCTGAAGCAATCTAGTCTTTGGTGGCATGGGCCGGAATGGCTAAGGCAAGAGAAATCAAGTTGGCCTCGAAATAACTTGAATGTTAACTTAAAAGAAATCCCAGAGTTGCGAAAACCATCCACTCAAATTTTGTTTTCCCAAGAAAAGTCAACTTTGCTTAAGAAATTGATGAACTTCTCAAGCTATTTCAAGATCATATGTATTGTTGCTTATATCTTGAGATTTACAAATAACACAAGAAAACCTGCAGAAGAAAGAGAAAAGGAGTCTTTAAACAGCAGTGAAATTGAGAAGTCTACAAAAACAATTGTCAAACTTATCCAGGAAGAATGTTTTCAGGATGAAATAAAGCAACTGAAAAAACATGGACATGTCAAAAACAAGAGTAAACTGAAAAATCTATTCCCATTTTTGGACGAGGAGGGTCTCTTGCGAGTTGGAGGCAGATTGGCAAATGCAAATATACCGTTTGACATGAAACATCAATTGTTATTGCCAGGAAAGCATCATTTTTCAAAACTTCTGATTAGAAATGAACATATCAGACATCTACATGCTGGCACTCAATTGGTTCAGAAAGTAATACGACAAAAATATTGGATTATTAACATCAAGAATGAAATAAAGTCTGTTATTCGGAGTTGTACAACATGTATCAGGTACAAATCGTCAACAGCTTCCAATATAATGGGTAATTTACCAATCTCCAGAGTCAATGTTGGAAGAGCCTTTAGTAAAACAGGAATAGACTTTGCCGGTCCTATTACTACAAAAAGGATGGGAGGAAGAGTAAAAGTATTTTTAAAGAGTTATGTTGCACTATTTGTTTGTTTGATTACCAAAGCTGTCCACATTGAATTAGTTTCCGATTTAACTTCAGATGCCTTTTTGAGCGCTTTCAAAAGATTTGTTGGTCGAAGAGGATTTCCTAACGACATGTATTCTGACAACGCAACCAATTTTAAAGGTGCCTATAACCAACTACACCGTGAAATTGTCAAGTCCGATTCAATTTCGAGATTTTCTCAAGAACGAAGTATCAACTGGCACTTCATTCCTCCATCATCACCACACTTTGGTGGATTGTGGGAGTCAGCAATTAAATCTATGAAGATTCACATAACTCGAGTAATGGGCGATCAAGTGTTAAACTTTGAAGAACTTTCCACTTTACTGGTTGAAATCGAAGCTTGCCTTAATTCAAGACCACTATCCCCTATGTCTAATGACCCAAGAGACTTAAATGTTATTACACCTGGGCATTTTCTTATTTTTGCTCCTTTAACCTCAGTTCCTAACCGAGATTTGACTGGTGATAAAATTAATCACGTAAAAAGATGGACACTTGTAACACAAATGAATCAACATTTCTGGAAGAGGTGGTCTCTAGAATATTTAAATAACTTACAACAAAGAAGCAAATGGACGGAGGTAACAAAGAATTTAAAGGTCGGAGATCTAGTCATCATCAAGGAAGAAAATATTCCTCCATGTAAGTGGCACACTGCCAGAGTAGAAGAAGTACATCCAGGAACTGATGGAATAGTACGTGTGGTCACCTTAAAAACGACAAGTGGAATAATCAAACGATCCATCTCAAAACTGATTGTCATTCCAACGGACTGATCTTGAGATACAGGGTATCTCAAGGGGCGGAGAATGGTTAGACTTTACCATAATTTCTTTATTTAAGTCATATGTTTTCTAATTATTAAAATGTTAGTGTTTACTTTCAAAAATGTAAATAAATATTTAGTTGAGTGAGTAAATGAATGAGAAAACCATGTCCACTTTTCTGAGTAAATATCTATAATTTCTTTAGACAGGCTAATTGTAGTAATAATAGTCAATCAGCTGCTCATAGTATTATTATCTTTAAGTGTTGCCAACCTATTTCCAAGCGTACACAGATTATGTGCATAATAGAACCACGCTGTATTGTGTTGTTTCGTTGGAATCCTGATGTGCGGCAAAGTATAAACCGTACGACAAAGTATAAACCGTACGGAAAAGTATAAATATGCAGCAATTAGCAGCATTCTGTACTATAAACAGTACAAGGAAGCCAACTTTGTCGGGTGACTGTAGGAAAAATATATTTTTAATCAACAGAAAGTATATTATGTTAGGCTCTCCCTTTGTGCCGCAACACTTTTCTCTGGCATAACTTGGTGTAGATTTTTAAACAATATCGTGTATGGATGTAGGCCTATTTCTGTCAAAATTTCTCCCAATACCTGCAAAATCGTCTGATCTTAATCATTAGAATTGTTCTCCATTCTTTTGTTAGTAGCCTCACTTACATCAAGAACATAAAGTTAATCTCCAAGAGTTCAATGGACTTATACATAGAGATCACCCGCGTAGAGATGGACCTGTCCACATACAGTAATAATGATACTGCTGAATTATAACTATTATAACTGAATTATAACTGAAATAGAACATTGTTTTTATGTGCTCTACAAAATGTCGTGATCTATCTATCACCTTCTCCGGATAAAAGACCTATACAAATAGGGTAGCTATCAATCGGTAGCAGAGAGACTTTTCCATTCGAACAACACAGGGTATAATGATTCATATATTTCTCATATTTAAAATGCCGTGCACTACAATATCTACATATTTAATTTGAAGGACCCAAGTTCAAAAAAATTCGTATCAAAAGGAATGTTGAAAACAGCGGGACATTATACCTTACGTCCTGAGGTGGCCGATAGGTACGGTTGTACACGAACTCGCCGATCTTTTTCACGACGACCTTTTGGACGACCAAAGACCATCAAAATATGTTTTGTTCATCTCATATTAATCGTCTTTCAAACACCTTAAAGTAGCCTACTCACTTGTATGAATAGGCTAGAAATAGCATCAATGTTAATAACTTACCGCACCTCTTTTAAGAACAAACGAGTTGATACACCCGTGCTTCGCAACGGGAAGAAAACGTAAAAGAGAATAATGTTGTTCTTTAGATCTGCTGCGTAAAATAGTTACACATCGACTATTTATTTTAGAATAAAAACTCAGTTTCATCACCTACTAAAGTAAAATTCTTTTCTTTATATTTATATAAGGTTTAAACTTCTTAAACAGCCATTACGGTCAAGTTCCCGAATAAAGTGTGCAGTAGTGAGGTTAAAGTAGTATTTTAACTACTTTTAACCAGTGAGAAAAGTAACTTTAAATTACAGTATTATTATTAAACTGCAAAGTCTTGTTGGTTAATAGATTGTAGTTGCAATTTTGTTATTAATTGATTGTATATATTGTTCATTATTTAAGTCATTTGAAATCTAGCTGTCTTGATTGTTATTATTAATCAACATTGTAAAATGGTGGAACCGTTGATAATAAATAAATAAATAAATAAAGTGGTGCTGATATGTGTATACAAATACTGAAATATGATTGAATTTGAATAGATAAACTGATTTAAAAGTGTAGAACTACTTACTTTCAAACCCCTACTTATATTATATGTCAATAGATAATAAAAAAATATCAACATACCTAAATGGAGCAATATCATCAATTCATTATTATTGATGCTTTATGAATTAGATGTTTTACCAAAATTCTTAAATTTCAGTAAAGCCTCTTTTTATGTAGCTATATAAATTACAAATAAAAATTTAAGCAATATTCTACCAAGCTTGTACTACCTTTCTTTAACCAAACATAACCCTCTTACTAAATAATGCACATATTTCCTCAATGTAAATAAAGCATCACAAACATATTTTTCCAGTAAATAAACAAACACCAATTTATTGCATTGACCAGCTGTTCCATTAACTAAATTAAATAAAATCATTTAAACTTTGGAAGCATGCCAGGCGTCGTAGCCCTTTGGAAATCAGCCTGTGAGGCAGAGCCCTTAGGAAGTTCGTCCATATCAACACTTTTCGATAAATCTACACACCCTAAGCTTCATTTTGATGTGTCATATGTCTATATTTGTATTTGGTTAATGGCCTAAACCGTTTACATAAAATTTGGTTGTATCACTTTAATAATATAATAGATATAAAAGAGGAACTATGTATGTATGTGTGTGTGTGTGTATATACGTTATGGACTCCGAAACCGCTCGACAGAGTGTAATGAAACTTTCAGGCATTATTAAGCATCTTTCAAGGATGGTTCGAGTGAAGTTTGGTGCAGATCCGTCAAAAGGGCTCAGCACCAGAGGGTTTTAAGTGGGCCAATGTCAGACTTTTTGATCTACAATGTTTACAAATAAATATAATTTAAAAGCAGATGTTTACTTTCACCAACTGTTTTGTAGGTTTGAATAATCACAACATTCTGTATTAGCATTAGTCATGATTTGAAATAGTGCCACAGTGTTTCTACAGATTGCAGCACAGAAAACTCTTTTACTTTTGAATAAGTCCAAATGTATTAAACCCCAATCGCAGCACACCTGTGCACTTAACAACGTTTAAATTCTCTAATGTTAAATATTAAAACATAAAAACCATTATCAAAGTACTGTATTATAAACAATAAAAGGTATGACTTTTTTAAATTTATGACAACGGCTAATTTGCAACCAAAAGGTGAGTGGAGCGTAGCAAACGAACATCAACCTGGAGGCGAGTTGGCGTAGCGAACGAGCTAACCTGAAAACAAGTGAGCGCAGCGAACGATTTCCAACCTTAAGGTGAGTGAGCGTAGCGAACGAACTTCAACCAGGACGTGATTGAGCCATGCGAATACTTATGAAGTTAAGCGGGGCAAAGCCCGCGGGTACAGCTAGTAATATAATAGATAATAATAAGATATGTAAACAAAAATCTAAATAAACAATTTACTGTCAATTTTGCATCGACCAGCTGATGTTCTTTAATTTAATCCATTAACATAAACTTCTAAACATGTAGGCCTTTTGAAAATCGGCCTAGTGGGCGGAGCCCTAAGAGAATTAATTCTTTCACGTCAATACTTTTCGGCAAATCTACACACTCTGAGCTTCATTTTGATGTCCTATATGCCTATATTTTTATTTGATTAAGGCCATTTATCATTTACATAAAAATTGATTGTATCACTTTAATAATATTACAAGCTGCTATACCCGTGCTTTTCAACGGGAAGAAAATGTGACCTAGAGGGCTATTAAAGTAATTCTGATGTGTGTTTTAAAATACGGCAACTCTATGATTTAGTTTGAAAATATAATCTAATTTAAAAGTGTAAACCTGTTACACAACTTTACACAAAAACTTACAAGTAAAAATGTTTGTTTGTTTTTTTTATGTAGGTTTACCCTACATAGGGTAAGTAGGGTAAACCTACTTTTAAACTCCTACTTTTTATGTTAATAGTTCCAACAGTATATGACGACATACCTTAGTGTAGCAACAGCATTAATTGCTTCATATTGATGCTTCACGAATGACATGTTTTACCACAATTCTTCAACTTTAGTCGAGCCTCTTTACATGTAGCCTACTATATAAATTACAAAATTAATCTTTGAGCAATACTTTACAAAACAACCTTTCTTTAAAACCAAACATAACCCTCCTAAATCTACATAAAACATCACAAACATCTTTTTCGAGTAAATAAACAAACACCAGTTCATTGTACTGACCAGCTGTTTCATTAAAAAAATTAAATTAAATCATGTAAACTTTGGAAGCATGCCAGGCGTAGCCCTTTGGAAACGGCCTGTGAGGCAGAGCCCTTAGGAAGTTCGTCCATATCAATACTTTTCGGCAAATCTACACACTCTAAGCTTTATTTTGATGTGACATATGCCTATATTTTTATTTGATAAATTGCCTTACCCGTTTACATAAAATTTAATTGTATCACTTTAATAATATAATAGATAATAGATGTCCTATTATATGCCTTTTTATTTGGTTAAGGCCATTTACATAACAACTTATTGTATCACTTTAATAACATAATAGATGTGGGACGCCATTTCTTGGTGATTATATACTCTATTTATAATATCTTCAACTAAGCATTAAGAAACACAAAAAGTTTAACTAATTTTAATAGAAAATGCAACAAATACGTTAAGAAAAAGATTAGCTCGAATCCAATTTGTGAATAATGTAAAACCATTTGGGGGATTTCCTCTATATGTTTACCGATGTTATGATAACTTCATTGTATATAGTAGTCTGCGGATTGCCAAATAATATTAAAAAGGTTTAAATACCTGATATCAATGAATTTAATACACTGCTCAATGGATTGCTTGATAGCAGGTATTTAAACCTGTTTAACGATATTATGACAATGTTTCATCGATATCGCTGCAGAACGAACGCGTCTGTTGAATGCAACGACACGAAACTGATATGTCAACAAGTGCTCAACGACAATACCACTACAATGTAACCTCAGCCGTGGGGAAAATATCGTGTCTGTAAAGTGTGTTTAAAATAATCAAAGATCCAGTACCATGTAATCTGAATGAGGAAAGATCACTCATTTTTAAATTTATTTAACGACAATGGCACCATGCGTATATTTTGTTGCTATTTGCCTTTTGTATTCGATATAGGTCAAATTTTGCGATCAGATTCTTGCTCTTACATCGATCATTGGCATTCCATGCCTACGATTTCCCCCCCAACGCGGAAGGAAGCCATTTTACTGGTGTAGACGCCTTGGCTTCCGACAAGCAGCGCAGCGATCCAAAAACTGGACTGAAGCTAAAGTCAGATCGGCAGAGCACAAGGCCTCCAGGCAAGATCTCTGCGGTACCATCGACCTGAGCAAAGTTAGGTGCTGGAAGCCAATTAGTCAGGACGCCGACAACGACCCTTGGAATGGACAGAAAGATTGTTACTCTTCTGGGTTACAGGTAACAGAGGAATGACATACGATAAACGTTTATTTTCTCTTGCATGACACAATAATCAATATCACCACCACCTTTTTAGCTGTTATGAGGTCATGTCCCCTGTTGGCTTGGCGGAAAACATGCGATTCATTAATCATAGTACCTTAATCTACAGGGTGTCCATAAAAACGTTTCAGGACTTTGGGAAATGAATCCTCATACTAAAGGGAAAATAAAGTTTATGTGAAGGTATGTCCGAAAATGCATATTTACCCAGTTATCCGCCATTTTGTTTTTATACAAAAATATTTTTATCTGTCAAGTTTTTCATTCGATGATTATGGAATTTGGTAACCATGTTAACATACACAAGACCTATAATAGAAAAAAAATAAAGTTGTTCCGATTATAAATTTCAAAATGGCGGCCGTTTGAATTTTTCTAACTTAAATAAATCAAAAAATGCTAATTCCACGAAGAAATGTCAAGATTACCTTTTTTTGCATGTTTAATTCCCTATCAAACGATACCAAGATCAAAAAGATCGGACAAAAGATAACTGAAATAAAACGTTTTTTGTGTAAAAATAAGGGAAAATTAAGGGTTCCCCGACTACCTTTGCCTTATTTTACACAAAAAACTTTATATTAAAGTTATTTTTTGTCCGATATTTTTGATCTAGGTATTGTTTGATAGGGAATTAAAAAGGAAAAAAATATTCTTGACATTTTTTCATAGAATTTTATTACAAAAGAGTATGAAATATTTTACAGCTCATACAATATTCTTCAATCAACCCTTTGTTTGACGATAAGTTTCAAAACTTAAACTTAACAATCAATGGGTTAAGTTTGTCCCATTGTCATGCGCTTTGTCATGTAAAGTCTAAGGAGATACAGTTTTATATTAAGCAAATCGGTAAACATTTTAATTTGCCACCATTTTGGTTTACAAATAATGCTAGGAAGCTGAAAATGTTGTAAAATATTATACATATTTACTTGATAAGTTAGTTATCATATCTCCTCGCGAGACATATTTTAGTTTTTATAGAACACTAAGGGTTACCGTAAAAATAATAAGTTGATCATGAGGAATATCGTGAGGAGTATCGTGAGGGATATCATTTCCCAAGATGGTTTTCGCGGGAGCTAATAAAACTTACAATAGAAAAGAAAATAGCCCATAAGAGGTATAAGCAAATTCCTTGTACAGTATGACTTTCTATAATGATTTCTCCCTCCTTCGTCGTCGGTGTAAGGACATCTCAAGAGCGTGCTATGCTAACTACATATATGCAGTGGAGTCTAGTTTTCCTACAAATCCCCGTGCCTTCTGAAGTCATGTAAAGTCTACCGGGAAATCTTCGGAGATGCCACTTAACATGCATCTGTATGGATATTTTACCGAGGATGAAATGGAAAAATGCGAACTATTTGCGAAGCATCTGGGATTGGTTTACTCTACTGCATTAGACACAACCCCCTCTTTTGACTTTTACTCAGTGAATATCATCTGCAGTGTTAGTCTCTCACTCGCTGAGGTCAGGCTCAAGTTATCTCAAGTGGATGGTTCAAAGGGTGCGGGCCCCGACAACATACCACCTTCATTGTTGCGCTTCGGCTGCGATCTGCTAGCTGAACCCTTGCAATTATTATTCAACCAGTCCTTGGTCGAAGGCATATTTCCTGCAGCCTTTAAGCATGGGTATGTCGTTCCCCTTCCTAAATCTGGTGATCACAGTGATATAAAGAATTGCCGCTCTATCACTATCCTTTCTGCACTTGGTAAAGTATTCGAGAGCTTGGTTCTGGACAGACTGAAGATCTTCATCGAAGGTATTATCTCCTCAAATCAACATGGTTTTGTCGCCAAAAAATCTACAATATCGAATTTATTATTGCTTTAAGAGAGAGCTCTGTCCGCCTTTAGAGCAGGTCGCCAGCTAGACGTCGCCTATAACGACTTCGCCATAGCGTTCGACAAAGTAGACCACAAGATCCTCGCGGAGAGCTTAGGGACTATGGCATTCTACAGCCACTACTTGGCTGGCTGGAAGACTACTTAACTGGGCGCACGTTGACTGTCAGGCTTGGGCCTTCGCTATCGCAACCATTTCTCCAGACCTCGGGTGAACCACAAGGCTCACTTTTGGGACCCTACCTATTTAATTTGTTCATCAACGATCTGGTGGCTTCTATCGAGGTTGGATGTCTCGCGTTTGCTGATGATCTCAAGGTGTTTGCGAAGGTTAAGACGGAAGAGGACTCAATACGCCTTCAAATATGCCTTGACAGTGTATTTGCCTGGTGCAAAGTCAACAAGATGGAAATCAATCCTGGCAAATGCTCAATATTAACCTTCCATCGTTCCAAGAATCCAGACATCTTCATGTACATGCTCGGAGAGGACATTATTCCTAGAGTCACGTCCACAAAAGATTTGGGGGTGATATTCAGCAGCGATCTGAGTTTCGACGAGCATATAAACTCTATAGTCAGCAAGGCTAACAGGCTGGTTGGTTTCATCTCCCGTTCTACTAAAGGTATGAATAACCCATCTGCATTGAAAACTCTGTATTGTGCAATGGTGAGACAGTGTCTGGAGTATGCTTCCCCGATCTGGACTCCGTATACAGTTGGTGGACGCACTCGTCTAGAAGCAATCCAGGAAAGATTTTTTAAGGGCTGGTGGGAGTGCGTCAGGGATACCCTTATCGGGAGGTGCCAACGGATGTTCTGGCTGAGGAGCTGAAAATCCGGCCATTACACATGAGGCGCAGCGTTGCTGATGTTGGTCTCTTGTACAAGCTGCTAAGGGGCCATATATGCTGTCCAGAGATGCTATTAGAAATAGACATCAGAATCCCTACCATAACATGATCCAGGGACCTATTCGGTCGTCGCTTCAGAGGCACCACTTATGACTTTCACAGTCCTCTGGCAAGAATCCTCAGGCTGGGCACAGAGTTGCTCGTGATGTCGACTTCTTCGCCGACAGCTACACCTCCTTAAGGAGGACAACCGAACCAACCCTGGTGGAGATGTTGGACTAGCCTCAACGCTTCTATTGTATATATATTCTTTGTTAAAAAATTTATATTGTTGTATTTGCTCTTTGTTATATTTATTATTGTTATATCTATAGCCTTTGTTAACTTATTCATTGTCAGATTATTTATTCTATTCTATTGAGTATTGTATTGTTCAACTTGTTTTTATTTCATCTATGTATTTTGTATTCTATTGAGTATTGAATTATTGACTATTGTTCAGTTTGTTTTTTCATCTATGTATTGGTTTAGCCGTTGGCATGTATAAATAAATGAGGTGTACGAATTCTCCTTTACAATCGGATCAACGACATTTCGTTTTACACTGATATCAATATAATTTTTTAGACATTTATTTTCCAGTTTACCTAATTGACATAAATATTTTAAAGATTATTAATGTTTTATTTTTTTCTGAATGTAAAATCCATACAATTATCGCTAAAGAGACCTGATTGAAATCCAAGAATTTCGGTAAATCATATTTACTCAATGTGATAACAATATGTCAGTTAAAAACATATTAGTTGCTCCTCTACTGTATTATGTTTTATTATTCTCTTACCTATTGACTTTAAATATTGGAAATGATTTCAAGCAAATACACTTTTCATAGTTTCGATAAATGTGTGTGAACATATAGCTTAATATTTTAATTACTTACCAGAATTAAAAGAAAATGGATATAATCAATCAATGTTGTACAATTGAATTTTGATTAAAAGATAAATGGTATATATAATAATATGTAACCATTAAACACAGTATATTTTCTTAACAGAATTCTTAATCGAATTTTAAAGGCTATTTTCCTGTTGCGAAGTATAACACGTAGTTAATTTTATTATTTGCATAGTTGCCCTTTTTATGTGGTACCGAATTCAGCTATTACTTTTGTAACAGAAATATAAATTTCAATATTTATTTCTTTATTCAACTAACAAAAAGGGAACCACTTTCCGAAGACTAAAATTCGGTTCTATTTCTGAATTATTCAACATTGCTGCTACTTTCAGCTTCTATAGAACTCTTTGACGGTTTCTGTAGCAGAGCGCATAAAACTAACTCAACTTTAACCTCAAAAGTAATTCGTTGCCGTTAAAAAGTAAACACAGGTAATTTACTGTCAATATAGCCATTACGCACGATTTTGGTTCCAGCTGCCTCTGTCGTTTGAAATGTATTATCTGTGATAAAAAAATATAATTATCAAAAATTGTGTCTCTAAAAAAAGAAGATAAAACGATATAAAGGAAATGCTAAGAATTACTACAAAAATCCAGTAAAGGTATGGTTAATATTTCATTGGGCTCGGAAGTGTCTAAGACACCAGCTTATCAACAAACTTCATACTTTATTTATAAATCATGTACACATTTTATCTACATTTCTGCATAACCTTTATTTTTATTACTGCTAATTTAGAGCTTTGAACTTCAGAAACAAAGAAAAGAGCACACAATTTATTTTTATTTCAGAATTCCAGATTATTTGTTTTACTAACAAATAGCTGTTTTATACAACTAATTGTTTTACTAACACTTAGCTGGGCTGCATTTATTGAGTACTAACTGTTGTACCCGTGCTTTGTGACGGGAAGAGGACACAAAATAGAAACATTTTAATCTTTACATCTGTTGCATATAATAGTTACACATCCGCCAACTCTTTTTAGAAACAAAATTCAACTTTTATGGCCTTAATAGAAACGTTTAAGTTATGACGTTTAAATCTAGTAAGTGGTGGATACCACCATTTTGGTTTTGATTCATTATAAATCTTGTGTAGGCTGATATGAGAAAAACTGACCAAATCTTCGAATAAAACTTCCACATACATGATTTACCTTCATCTCCCTTAATTACATATCTTTTTATTTAGAATTGACATTTTTAATTTCAATTTTGAAGTTGCAAAAATACTAATCATTAAATTTAAATGAACATTTTTTTATTATTTAATTTTCAAATTAAATCACAAATCCTTTCATCTTCAGTTTCTTCACTTACAATAAATCATTAGCAAAACTAAGCCAGCTGTTATAAACTTTAGAAATATTGTTGGGCCTTATCAATAGTCTTTTTAAATATTAAAGAAACTATATCCATACTATAACAATTTTTAAACAAATAATTTAGCATTAAAGACAGCAGCCAAAACTAATATTATTATCAAGTCATCAAGGACTAAAAAATGTAATAGCAAATACAGTATATGTTTCATTGCAGCTCTGATTCTACTCTATAAAAATATCAACAAACAACCTAATATACAAACTAGTTCTTTTAATCAGTTTCATCGTCCACTGCCTTTGCATTTTCACACTTGCCATTAAGTAAACATAGTAAAAGATATTTCATTGATTTTAGAAACAAAAGAACACTGTGTACGGTACTGCTTACGTTTATGATATTTTCCTTGGTATAATTTAGTCAGTGGTGTGGCGAAACACAAATAATAAATTTATCAAATAAAGTAAATATGAACTGAAAGCTATTTTAAGATAAAATAAGAGTATTTTGTATTACCATTTGATAATTAAATATAGTTACACATATACAGCAGATTTTATAAGAAATATCAACGACGTACAATTTAGTTATTAATGATATTCTTTAGTTTAATTTAAGCATGGCTTTAGCAAAACACAATAAGTCAATTTACCTAAATACACATATAAAAAAAAAAAAAACAATGGGATGTGCAAGTTATGTTAAGTTAATCCAACACATGTTAAGCAGTTAGAATTTATTTAAAGTAGCCTCCAAATTCATAAAAAAACATCTGTACATTAGTATTTTATTACTGTTTCCATTAAAACATATCAATTACATTATTTTCATAACACTTAAGACACATCAAAAATCGAAAGCAGAGCCTGAGTTGATATAGCAACGCTTTTAGAATAGTTTTTTTATTTGTATAATCATTGAGATAGTTTTTGAATAAATGATCTTTGATCAATTTTCGGATTAAATAAACCAACCACATAAATGTCTGAAATATTATATTTAAATTCATTGGATCAGCTGTCTTAAATTGTGAAATAAGGAATTTGGCAGTTCTTCTTGTTTAAATTGAAATTTCAAAGCAAATGTAAACATTACGAGTATTCTCTTTGCAGCCATGGACACCAATCAATATTTACTTTTAAAATCCTTACCTCAGAACTTTTAAAGCCAAAGAAGCAAAGCCCACGGTCAGTAATGGTCCTTGGTATGGTAGCTATATTTTTGTAAAATTTAAGCCAAGTTGGTTCAGTAGTTTTTGCACCTATTAGTAACACACATACAGACAGACCCCATTAGATTTTTTATATAATAGTATAGATTTTCAAGAAATACATGATATCACCATAGATAAAGCATACTCCCTTAGTAGATTTCTCATCCTTATGGAACAGCTGAAGACAATTTTATTCTTAGTTCTGTACGGTTTTCTGCAGATGTCGTGTTTTGTTTACAATTTGTTTCCCGTTATTACAGCCATTTATAACCTCGTTTAACCAAATAATACGATCTAATCATAAACAATAACTTGTCCCCTAGTTATATAACCAAACAGTAAAGCACAAATCAAGAAATTAACCCTAAAATAATAGAAACAAAATTTCGTCGACACTAGCGCCCAGTGTGGCGTACATGAACTAGACATGAAAAACGAGCTTCAAAATTTACAATGGGATGAGAAGTCTACTTGTGTTGGTTAGTCTATGATATCACCTTCCAATTTGGTAGATTTTCTCAACATTTCAAAATTTGCAAAAACTTTAAACAACCTCCCAATAACCGTTTAGTGGTGAGAAAATACTGAATTAAAGATGTTGTTAAACCTTGTTAAATTAAACTTACAGTTCTACTGAACCGATTTTAATAATTAATAGGTCATTGGAAAGCCTAATTCGTGTGGATATGCAAATAATTATGAAAGTTTGATTTTTTAAATATTTACTAGGTGAAACCCGTCAAAGTCGACAGTTACTTTTGAGGTTCCAAGCAAGATCGTTGACTATTAATTGATGATAAATAACTACATTTTTTTTAACAATTTGGGTTGTTCGTGATTTAGCAGTGTGCTTGAGGTATGTCCGATCCTTATAGTCAATAATTCATATAGATGCTGGTATTTCACTCAAGGTCAAATGAACCTGCTTTTGGATAAGCTTTTGGAGAACGGAAAATAGGATAACGTAATTAGAATTAAGTAAATATATCTAAAACTAAATTCCATATCCTAAATATAATCAAATTTATGTTTTCTGATTGAGCGATAAAGTATCTTGAATTTAACTGATTATAACTATCAATATCTCAAATGAAAACCTTTATTTCTAGAAGTATTTTAAGACCAAGACATATAAAATAACTTAAATAAAAATATAGTTACGTATCATTGATTCTGCAATCAATGATACGTAACTGATATGATAATGATGGTAATCCTTGGCTTACCAGCTTTCATTTGAGCTATTGATTATTAAGATCTGACTACCTAAATCACACTGTTGAATCATAAATCAAAAATGTGATTTAGGTAGTCAGATCTTAATAATCAATAGCTCAAATGAAAGCTGGTATTTAACTTAAGGTTTTTAGACCAAAACATATAGGGTAATGTAATTAGAACTGCTGGAATACATCTTTAATTGAAGTAAACAAAAATCTCATTTGTATTTTTTTGTCGAGTAAATACATTAGATAAATTAATGATGATACTTGATGACAAAATGTGCTTGCGTAGCTTTATTTTAAGACCAAAACTATAAAAATCGGTCGGATAGAAGAGCCAAACGAACTCGAAAAAAATGTAACTTCCATAAGAAATTTACAGGGAGGCAGTTTGTGAATAACTCGAAATATGCCAAATACTCGAAATATGCTCAAAATGAATGCCGATGCTTGATGGCAAATCTGTGGTACATCCGTACCTTTAGTTTAAGGCCAAAATATAGTAGACGAGATAACCCGACTCGGAAAATAAAAACCAACAAATTTAATAGATGGCAATGATTTGTTTACCATTATGCATAATCTAATCATACGAAACATGTGTTAATCGTATTCACCCCCTTCTTTTTAATGTTTTTCATTTCTATGTTTATATAATTTGTATACACCTAAATCTACCTGGCATACTGTTGCTTCGATGTCCACACGGCTTTAATGAACGATGGAGGATAGTTTAACCGATTGATTACCTTTCCAATGTCGTTTAACTTATAACATTTAAAATATTTTGTTAACAAAGCTCGACTACAGAATGTTGGTCCATAATCAAATGTTAGTTAAGATTTTTATCTAAAAAAATATTGAAAGACAACAGTAGACTTATACTTGTCTTACAATATTAGAACAAATACAAGAAAATTTCAGTACAAAACAGGGATTAAAACAGTGTCCTTGCAAGTTCATTGTGTACAAAAAATATGACATAATGGACCTTAAAGGATGGGTGTTATTGTGGCTGTACCGAAACTGCCACGACGTTTTATGATCATAATCCATACCGAAACTGCCACGCCAATTAGTGAGGATTATAAGGGTGTTTTTGAGAATGCTAGAAACACTGAAACTGCCACGGCGGATTCCTCAGGAAGGGGAGGTTGGTTTGGCAACGTGCAGGGAGAAACGGGAGTGTGAATATCCCTCACTCATCACAGTGACAATTTTGAAACACAACACTTTACTTTGCTCATAACTTAGTTAAACGCTTTTCATGTCGCTACTTAAAAGAGGCCATACTAACTTTGTACTTATTTAAATCAAGTATCAATAGAAAAAGACATTTAACTACCGATGAAGTCAGAAATAATTAAATAATATGTTCTAAAGGATTAAGATTGCAATGGAATGTAAAATGTTTCTTACTAAATGTATTATATGAATGCTCTTAACCCGTTATAGTGAATTACTGGCGTTAAAGAACTCGATAAACACATATTTTATCATTAGATTTGGAAGTTTTCAGTTTATAAATATACCAAGGTGTAGGTAGGCATCGTCAAAATTGCACAAGAAGAAACATAATCTAATGCAAATAATAGCACAACAGGATACGTGTCCTGAAGTATAAATAAAACACAATTGTGATAAATATATTGATCATATTTGGCGAATTTATTGATTTCATCCTATACTATTAATATTTTGCAAAAAAACACTTTTGACCTCGCCGTAGTAGTAAGCCCTAGGTGTTTGTTAAATCTAATGTTATTTAAATGGGGAATAAATATGTCTTGTTTATGGACAATTTTAGTAAGAATCCAATAAAACAAATTGAAATTCACTTAGTGTGCAGGTTTGCTGCGGGCTGCGGTGGAGGTAATGTATTTAGAAATGAGCTGGGAATACCATGAAAACATGCTTTTCAGCAATGAGTTGGAAATACTGCGCGCACTGCGTTCCAATTGTCTTAGGAATTGGCGTCGAAGTATGAGATCCTTTGTGATGACTAGAATACACAGAATTGAGTTCGAGTCTGTCCAGATTTTGTTTAGTACGAAATACAAATAAAATACAAGACTATGCCAAGAAATATACAGATACAATTATACTTGTATACACAAGGCGATTAATGTGCAGGTTTACATTAATAATACCAGATAAAAACTTCAAAATTGATAAGTATACATTTTAGATACGGTCGGTAAAAAATAAATCCTAATTAGCCTAGGCTACTTGTAGTGATAATTCAGGGTCATCTAATTCTGCCAACCTAGAAACCGGGAATAGCACGTGAATTTTAAGTATCAGGAAAAAGTCCATGAGTTGTAATTGAATTTAATAAGAAACCGGGAAATAAAAATGGTCAAATATTTGCCGTAAAATCCACCCGAAAACACAGAGTTTACACGTTTTGCGTAATCGAAAAACGCCATTGCGAGAAACTACTGTAGAAATGACTACGAATATTGGTGCAATATCGATAAATCATCACACACTAAGCCGCAAGTGCAAGATGATCATTAATTTTTCGTCGATCGCGAAAAATAGTTACGGGTGTTAAAATAATCGCTGGAGATGAATGCGAATGTTGCCGCAATTGTGAAATCATCACCGGTCATCATCATTGCTGTCGTAGTTTACCATCACAGTTATTTCTGCCTTTGATCGTTAGAAATTATCACGGATTTGGCCACGATCGTAACATACGATCACGGATGTTCGTTAAAGTTTCTTATGCCGATTCTTCATTTTTAGGCGTTTCCGTGATCGCAAGTAATAATCTCGGTCGTTTCTATGATCACAGAAAATTGTCACGGATGTTACGCCTGGTGGGAAATCAACACGAATTTGTTTCCCATTTTCTCATGTTTAATTAGAATGAAATGAGACTCGGTGTATGTTTTTGCATATTTATTTATTAATATACCTCAATTATAAATTTTGTTTATTCACATATACAGGGCTGGGCAAAAGTATGGACATCACCAGTTAACTTTTTAATGGGTTACGCCAAGAAAACAAAACTCTGTACACGTCTCTATATCACGCAAGTGAACTTTTTGTTGTATTCAAATTTTGTTCTTAAACCAAAAATAGGTTATTTTGGTGGCCCCATCGAGTGACACCTCATATTAATAGGCCATTAGTCAAAGAAATATATATCGAAGAAAGAATATCGACAAAAGCTAGAGGTCTCTATCTAAACTCAACCCACTACAGTGACTGAAGAATGGTACGCGTTAAAATCGTTTCAGTTACTGTTACTCGTTGTTATATATAATATGTGAAGCATTTTGCTCGACATCCTCCCCGGTTTTTTCTCTAGCAAAACCACTTATCAACACCACACTTTGTATAACAAAACGGTAGCCGTCTACTTAACAACGCCGCGCCCTTTCTCTTCGTTTCAAATATCTTATCCTCCATCGAAAGACTATCAACTAAGTATAACTAACACACCAACACCCTTACTACTAACTCTCTGAAGGATGGCACAAAACTGTTGAGAAATACCGAATTTGAAAAATATTACATGAGTCAAGCTAATAGGAGGGCATTCCACTGAGATTTCACGTGAACGCCCCTCTGCAGACCATGGTTGGGTACAGTATTTTGTAGTTCTGCAACCTAGTGTCTTGGGCGAATAAAACTATTTTTGAATATTACAGTTTTACAGTATTTTATTAGTATTTGATCACCTCTCGTGTAATTAAAAGCGTCGAACAGATCATATAAAATGCAGTGTTATAAAAGTGGTAAATGAAACATAAAACTTGTTTCTCAGTGGTAAATAATTATTCATTAAAGCAAATATATTCTCAAGAGACGGAATAAATACTTATAAAGTAAATAATCTAACAGTCGCAACTCTAAAAACTTAAATTAACATAAAATAACTCCTAAAATATAAATACGAAAGGGCAAATCAATCACTTATTTTTCCAATCAACGTATTATTGTGAAAGAAAAGGTTAAGACAGAAATGGGAAATTTGAGTCTCCCGTTTCTCCCCGTCTATCTGGGGAATCCGCCGTGGCAGTTTCAGTGTTTCGAGCCCTCTCAAAAACACCCTTATAATCCTCACTAATTGCCGTGGCAGTTTCAGTATGGAGCATGATCGTAAAACGTCGTGGCAGTTTCGGTGTCCCCGTTATTGTATGCACAATCTTGTTACTTTCTCCCCCTATACCATAGTATATGGAGTAAGTATTGTTTTCGTCAAAATTTTCGAGTTTGAGTTTTGAGTGGATATATTCGTTTTGGGTCCCCTTGGACCCAAAAAAGTGGTTTTCGAAGTGGTGTCTGTGTGTGTGTGTGTGTGTGTGGGTGGGTGTGTGTGTTGTGTGTGTGTGTGTGTGTGTGTGTCTGGATGTGTAGAGAGCTAGGGACTACACAAGGCCGCACTATATATACGACTACACCTTTGGTCCGATTTCGATGAAATTTGGCATGTAGGTTGTAATCCATGGTATCTCCAGCCGTTTTTTAATTTTTTGAAATTTTGATTTTTAATGGGGATTTTCCCATAAAAACCCATAAAAAACCGGAAAAATCAGATTTTTTCAAAAA
The DNA here is from genome assembly GCF_028750875.1 of Macrosteles quadrilineatus. Taxonomy (NCBI): domain Eukaryota; kingdom Metazoa; phylum Arthropoda; class Insecta; order Hemiptera; family Cicadellidae; genus Macrosteles; species Macrosteles quadrilineatus. The sequence continues at coordinate 33,900,614 of NW_026542594.1, read as the reverse complement.
TGGCCCAAACGATTTTGATAAAAATTTAGTATGTTGTAGCACTTTAAATTCTAAACAAAATGGTACAAATCCCATTTCTGTAAAAATTACGGTTCAAAAGTTATTGTAAATTACGTTTTTTTTTCATAAAAACCCAATAAAACAACGAAAAATAGGATTTTGAGAAAAAAATCCGGTTTTGATTTAACATAGTGTGTTATGGTCCTTACAATTTTGATAGCTTTTTTCATTTTTGATAAATTTTGATTTTTAATGGGGATTTTCCCATAAAACCCCATAAGATATAACAAGTAACACACAGAACACAGGCGACAAGCACAGGGAAACGCGCCAGACCCAGACTGAGCGTGAACTTACAGCGCATGAGCGGCAGTGTTGCGAACCTAATATTATGACTTTCCACGTAGTCGCCACTGGAAATCCCCGATTTTATTCGCAAAGATTATGAAATTACCCACGACAATTCCTGATCCACCCTCTATGAACAATGTTCATTATGGAGTAGGTTATTCAGCCCAACTAAAACAGTTTTTTTTCCTTTGGGGGGCTTCTATCCCCCTCATCCCCCCCGTAGTTACGCCACTGTGGTAGGCCTATGTACCCAAGGCCCCTTTTATTCACCAGTGGTCCGTCGCCTCGGTTTTGTTAGTGCATTGCCGTAAATGGGTGTTTTTATTAAAATTGGAGCGGTCCCAGAAGTTGCGTTTGCCCCGGAGGTTTGTAACTACTGGCGGCAAGCGGATCCTATATGCATTGGGTTGTATAGGACCGTTTATTTAACGCGGTAGGCCGTTGTCACTCTCGCATTGCTGCCAACCCAAGTCACCTGGAATGTCACACGTCTTGTCTTGTTTTCTGTCGAACTAAGTGACTGCCGACTTCGGAAAGTAGTTGGTAGCACTGTTACACCCTCCACGTGACAGCGATCGATCGCAGCGTCTTGCCGCGTGACACATTGGTGCAGTGGTCGGCCGTGGTGAATAAAAGGAGCCCTGAGATGGGCTATGGCAGTATGGTTCAGCGATTCTATATTCGACATATTTGAAAAGAGAGTATAGCATAAAAACACTGTAACGATCACAACAAAATCGTAAAGGTCTTCTGGGATCGCAGCAACACCTGCGATCACTCACTGCAGTTGTGATTATTTACTTGATTCAACAGCCATCGAAACTCCGTTAATGAGTGGAATCCTCGATTGTAGGATTTTGGTGACGATGATTTATATTGGTGGCGATGAGTTATATTGGTGGCGATGATTTAAAAATGCAAGTTTCCCAGTCTAATACAACACTTAATTTACGGTATTTTTCCCGGTTATCAAAATTCAAGTAGAATTTGATAGACATAGAATCTCCAGGTTCCTGACCTGGATGAAGATTATTTAAATTTACAGTTACACATTATTGTACTTGCGATCATTAAATCCACTATGTAAGTCAAAAGGTCACTTAAGGTATCTCTATCTCGGTTCAATGAAAGGTTTTCGGTTTGCTTACAAAATGTGATTGTAAATGTTGCAGTATTTGTAACCAGCATTTAATGTAAACATATCGGTGACAGCTAGAATTGAGAATCTTAATCCAAACAGCTCTTCATTATTTAATTAATTATTTAACGTATCTGGTAAACATTGGGAGAAACTTGACAAAAATTGCACAAAATTGGGTTTTTGATGGTTTGTTATTTTATTTCCAAAGTAGCGAGGCCATATTTTGATAGCCAAAGACACTCTCACCAATCCAGTGAATAAAGACAAACGATTTGAATCTTGATCGTTACTCTAGTTTTCTCAAAGTAGGCCGCATAAATTAACATTTTGGCGTTACAAATGACAGAGAGACAGACAGACAGACAGACAGAAATTGAGATGAGACTCGATTCGGCTTTCTTAGGCTATGAAACGTAAAAATAACCTAAACTGCATGATTCTACGCAATATACAGACAAAACTGTAATTTTATTTATAAAGATATGTAGGCTACTAGAGGATCCTTAGGCTGCATGATACCTAAAAACCCCACTGAAACTCTACACTTACAACACAACACATATAACTGAAACACTACAGTACAACCTTTTTTGCTAATCTGTAAAAAAAGTCGGATTATCCAAGGAACATATTAAATGCCCAACCAAATTAATTGCTTAACTGACTTTTAATACGCGACTGCGTAAACCAATGATAATGTCTCCGAGACCGCAGGAGACTTTAAATATTTTGTCATGAAATATTTTGACATTTGAATATTACCACGATAACATTACCGAGAACATTGTAGGCGATGGCATGGTCGGATTAAGCGAGTAGTCAGACTAGCCGAGGTCGGATTAGAGGTATTCTACTGTATCTTTAAAGTCTTTTCTGTTTTCAGCTCTAGAAAAGCGTATTTACCAGGAGAAAGAGGACCTCGGCCCGGAGGACCAAGTACCTGCGGGTTTGCGCATACGCAGCACACAACACGCCACAACACTGCATCTCTTTGTTGAGGCTGTCACAGAGTTTAACTCAGAACAATTCGACTACAAGGAAAAGTGCGAAGAGAGGATTCATAGGATAGCTTCAATAGGTCAGTTACAGTATCATAGCTGTGAGTGAATCCCTATTTAAATAACGATAGTTTCTGTTACTAGTATTGGCTTGATCCAAAATAGTTACCGGTAATTCAAAAGATATGAAAACTGTTCCCGTAACACATTTCTTTTGCACATTTTTAGTTCATTTGCCCATTGAAACGACATAGCAACTGGTAAACTGCAGTCCCGCAGTTAGCTTGTAAATGCCCGAGAGGTAGTTGTGCCCAATTCATCCTTTTTTGATATGAATAATAATAAAAATATGCATTTTACAATTTGACACACGAATCTGCAGCATTATAACTAACAACAATAAAGATCGATTTATTGTGTTTACTCTTGATCATCAATAAGATTACCCCTTGTCCTTGCAAAGTAAAGTAAAATTGTTAACTATCAATTAAATAGGTACAATAAGTTAAACTTTTAATGAGATACAAATTTGTTATCTGCAAGGACACATTTTTCTAAGTACAGTATATGGGTTTGGTTATAAAAAAGTTTGAATTCAAACATTTTTTTGTTTTATTTGAGATGCAACTACAAACATTTAGAACTCTTTTAACACTCAGCAAAACTATGAAAATCGGTCGGATAGAAGAGCCAAACGAACTCGAAAAAAATGTAACTTCCATAAGAAATTTACAGGGAGGCAGTTTGTGCATAACTCGAAATATGCCAAATACTCGAAATATGCTCAAAATGAATGCCGATGCTTGATGGCAAATCTGTGGTACATCCGTACCTTTAGTTTAAGGCCAAAATATAGTAGACGAGATAACCCGACTCGGAAAATAAAAACCAACAAATTTAATAGATGGCAATGATTTGTTTACCATTATGCATAATCTAATCATACGAAACATGTGTTAATCGTATTCACCCCCTTCTTTTTAATGTTTTTCATTTCTATGTTTATATAATTTGTATACACCTAAATCTACCTGGCATACTGTTGCTTCGATGTCCACACGGCTTTAATGAACGATGGAGGATAGTTTAACCGATTGATTACCTTTCCAATGTCGTTTAACTTATAACATTTAAAATATTTTGTTAACAAAGCTCGACTACAGAATGTTGGTCCATAATCAAATGTTAGTTAAGATTTTTATCTAAAAAAATATTGAAAGACAACAGTAGACTTATACTTGTCTTACAATATCAGAACAAATACAAGAAAATTTCAGTACAAAACAGGGATTAAAACAGTGTCCTTGCAAGTTCATTGTGTACAAAAAATATGACATAATGGACCTTAAAGGATGGGTGTTATTGTATGCACAATCTTGTTACTTTCTCCCCCTATACCATAGTATATGGAGTAAGTATTGTTTTCGTCAAAATTTTCGAGTTTGAGTTTTGAGTGGATATATTCGTTTTGGGTCCCCTTGGACCCAAAAAAGTGGTTTTCGAAGTGGTGTCTGTGTGTGTGTGTGTGTGTGTGGGTGGGTGTGTGTGTTGTGTGTGTGTGTGTGTGTGTGTGTCTGGATGTGTAGAGAGCTAGGGACTACACAAGGCCGCACTATATATACGACTACACCTTTGGTCCGATTTCGATGAAATTTGGCATGTAGGTTGTAATCCATGGTATCTCCAGCCGTTTTTTAATTTTTTGAAATTTTGATTTTTAATGGGGATTTTCCCATAAAAACCCATAAAAAACCGGAAAAATCAGATTTTTTCAAAAATGGCCCAAACGATTTTGATAAAAATTTAGTATGTTGTAGCACTTTAAATTCTAAACAAAATGGTACAAATCCCATTTCTGTAAAAATTACGGTTCAAAAGTTATTGTAAATTACGTTTTTTTTTTTCATAAAAACCCAATAAAACAACGAAAAATAGGATTTTGAGAAAAAAATCCGGTTTTGATTTAACATAGTGTGTTATGGTCCTTACAATTTTGATAGCTTTTTTCATTTTTGATAAATTTTGATTTTTAATGGGGATTTTCCCATAAAACCCCATAAGATATAACAAGTAACACACAGAACACAGGCGACAAGCACAGGGATACGCGCCAGACCCAGACTGAGCGTGAACTTACAGCGCATGAGCGGCAGTGTTGCGAACCTAATATTATGACTTTCCACGTAGTCGCCACTGGAAATCCCCGATTTTATTCGCAAAGATTATGAAATTACCCACGACAATTCCTGATCCACCCTCTATGAACAATGTTCATTATGGAGTAGGTTATTCAGCCCAACTAAAACAGTTTTTTTTCCTTTGGGGGGCTTCTATCCCCCTCATCCCCCCCGTAGTTACGCATAGTGTGTTATGGTCCTTACAATTTTGATAGCTTTTTTCATTTTTGATAAATTTTGATTTTTGATGGGGATTTTCCCATAAAACCCCATAAGATTACGGAAAAATAGGATTTTCCCAAAAATGGCCCAAACTATTTTGATAAAAATTAGTATGTTATAGTCCTTTAAATTCTGAAGACAATTTTACAAATCCCATTTCCGTATATATTTCAACGCTTACACATGATAAAGGTTGTTGACAAACTTATGGGAGAAAGTATGTGTCAGAATGCTGATACCGTTTATGTATTCAAGAAAGTGATTTTAATTATGTTAATAGGAGAAACAGAAAGTAAAATCTTAGTATTATAAAGTTGTTTTCCTACAGTCTCCCAACAGAGTTGGCTTCCTTGTACTGTTTATAGTACAGAAAGCTGCTAATTGCTGCATATTTATCCTTTGTCATACGGTTTATACTTTGGCGCACATCAGGCAGGATTCCAACGAAACAACACAAAACAGCGTGGTTCCATTATGCACGTAATCTTTGTACGCTTGGAAATAGGTTGGCAACACTTAAAGATAATAATACTATGAGCAGCTGATTGACTATTATAACTACGATTTAACCTGTCATTTCGTGTTTATAGTTTCGGTATTTCTGAACTTTCTGGACTTTTCTTTTAAACTTTTTTAAAACATTCCTACGATCTTAATAAACAAGAAAATACCTTTAAAGCATTTTTTAGGAGCGGAAACCACTTCAAAATACAAAAACATACGGAACTATTTTCTCAAGTCGTGGAGCACATTTCTTGGCGAGGAAAAAATAGCGGAGTGATACGGACCGGGTACTACTTTGTAAACATATTTATATTTTAATTAAATTCCTAAATTTCATTCATGCTCATATTTTTAAAATTCGTATTAGGCCCATTTAAAACAATTATATTAATCCGAAGTAAATCAAATATTACAATTTTCTAATACAAAGAGACATGTTGAATGGCACCGACGAGTCAATTTACACAAACCGTAAATAGTATAAAAAATATAAATACAGTAGTGACAAAAAAAAAATACACATTTAGTTTTAATTAAATTGCAGTCAAGTAACTAATCATAAATAACATACTCTGTTAACAATTTTTTTAAACATAAAAAATGAAATGCCATTAACAGAAGTTGATCTACCCCCAGACATATATAGGGTTAAAAAGGAGCAATTACAGCTTATTTTGTCGAAATTTAACATAAAATATAGGGATGAGGACCTTGTAGCCGAATTGAGACCCATTGTAGCTGACCTTAAAGCTTTTGTAAAAAATAATTGGTCTGAAGAGAAAAAATTGATTTTAAAGAAACTTTTAAGTAAAAGATGTCTTTCGGAAGCTGAACTGTCAAAACACCCTTTATTGAATCGCATTCACAAATTCATCAGTGATAGGGAAAACTTGTATGACACACCAGCTAGTGACAGTGAGGAGGACGAAAATTACGAGGACATTGACATAGCATCAGAGGACTTAGGAGAGATCCAATTAGCCGGCACACCTTTAAACGTACATTTACCACAACCCTTAAACAATACGGTTTGTTACGTAAATCAGCCACCTTTAGCAAACAACATGACACAACCCAAAGAAAATTTACCATTAATTTCTGCTGGTACATACCACGGTCTAGTCACGGAAAACCCAAGCGATTTCATAGACAAGTACGAAATCGCAGCTCAATCAAACAATTGGCAGGAAACGTCAAAATTAAATTTATTCCCAGCCCACTTAGCGGGAACTGCACTCACTTGGTACCAACACTACATGAAAGGGAGACTAATTAATAGTTGGGATGAACTTAAAAACACCTTTATAAGTACATTTACACCCGTTGCGCAAGCACAAACACTGCAAAACATTTTGGATAAAAAAGTACAAGGGCAGGATCAGCCGGTGCTGACGTATTACTTAGAAGTACTAACACTATGTAAACGGCATGACCCCGAAATGTCAGAGAAAAGGATAGCTCAATACATTATACAAGGTCTACGACCTGAATTTTGTGACAGGGTTTTGTCCGAAACGTGTGAAACATTAGAACAACTAGAACAAAGCTCAAGAAAAATTGAACTACAACTTCAAATCAAATTAGTTAATAGGGAAAAGTACAATAGAGCAGAAAGAGAGGGATTAATTCGAGGGGACACTGACAGTAGGGAACAAATAAACAATTTACAAGAAGAGATTAGGTCCTTAACTCAAATAGTATCCAACATGACTATGGCAGGAACACCACGAAGACAAGTACAACCAGACTTTTATCCACAAATACAGCAACAACAAAGATCATTTCCCAACAACAATGGAAGAGAACACAGCTTCAGAAGTTCAGCGATCTACAGACCTAGACAACAATATGGAACGCCTGCAGAGTGGAATCCGCAACACAACGTACACAGAGGAGCAAATTAGCTGTTCCAGAGTTCACGGAGTTCACCGACTACCTCCGTTCATAGACAGCCAGCGCCACGCTACTACAACTACGGGACACATCAACCACCAACTACATACATGAGAAGAGATAATGTATATTGTAGTATCTGCAGAAGGAACAACCACAAAACCCAGGACTGCAGATACAGGAACCACAACGATAGAAATAACAGTTCACCCACTACAACTAGGTACTGCGACCACTGTAAAATGACTAATCACAGCAGGGAACAGTGTTTTAGGCTAAATCCCACCCACAATAGGTCAAAAAACGTGTAAAATGGGGAGTTCCTAATACTAACTACACAAGGCAACCTCCCCAGCCGTTTAGCATAAAACCCACACACAGTAACACACACAAACAGTTGTATATAACCAATTATGATAGTGAATTTCCCACCTTAAATGAAGCTAGATATAGGAAACAGTATAAACGTAGATGTTTTACTCAACCTACGGGACAGGAAAATAACTATGGATTTTCCAGAGTAACTGTACATAATACAAACTTTTGTAAATATCAGACAAGGAAGATACGAGACCATAGTAATGGTTTCTCTTCACCAAAACCTAGAAAACCCCATGAGCAGAAGACTAATGAAGAAAGGAATGGAGAAGAAGAACTGACTTCAAAAGAAGAGCAGGAAGACAGGAAAATTGAAGAAAAGGAGCTAATAGAAGAAGATAAGAAGAACATTTGCATAGAGCTAAATGAACAAGAAACCAAACACATGATCCATAGCTGTGATATATCCCTAGTCTCAGACGGAAGGGTACACATGCCATGGAAAAAGGAGAATTTAGGGAGAAGAGAACTACATGATACTCTTTTTAAAATACAACAGACGGAAGATAAGAGACTAGCAGTGTTAACACTTAATGCTAGGTTAACTCAAAATCCTAACAAAGTAATTAACTGTATTGTAGACACAGGCTCAAATATAAATTTGATAAACTCTAACTTGTTAACGGGAAATAAAATTGAGACCGAAAAGCTACCAACTGTAGTTTCAGCAAACGACTCTCCTATAAATATTATAGGGACAACAGAGATTGCGTTAGAGATAGACAACATAATTATCAGAGACAAATTTTATGTAACACCAACAGTGAAATAATCTTAGGTAATAAATTCCTAAATAAAAACCGAGTTGAACTAAACTTTGACACCAAAGAAATCATCATGAACTTAGGTGGATATAAGCATAGGATAAAAATGCAAAAACAGTGGTTAATTCAAATTGAATCTATTAACCCTAATGCAATAGTTCCTAAAAGTAAAATAACTGACATTAGAACTGAAGAGGATATGGTGATTGCACCTCATCAACATAGGAAAATTAAATTAAATGTTGAAGTAAATGACAAAACATATTTTGAGTCAGAAAAATCTTTAAAGGAAAAAAAGAAATGTCACGCATATTTAATTGATAAAGATAATGATGGTAATAGCTATATAAACCTATACAATGCATCAAACTTTCCCAAACACATTAATGCAAACACTCTACTTGGCTACCTCACTGAGGAAACAAATACTAACATTACGAGTGCTAAAATAAAACACGAATCCCAAATGGATCCCAATAAACGGCAATTATTTGATAAAGATGGTATACCGTTTAACATATCACCCCATCTCTCGGTAGAACAGCACAATAAAGTAATAGACTTATTACAAAATTATAAGACAATGTTCACTACAAAAATTGAAGATTTAGAACCAGCTAATTTGCCACCAGTAGCTTTAGAAACAGTTCCAAATTACAAAGCGGTAAACTCACCCCCATATAAACAAAGTACTCAAGAAAGACAGGAACTTAACCAACTTTTGGACCAACTACAAAAAGCAGACATTTTAGAGGAGTGTCCCGACTACTGCGAAAACTCTTCACCCGTATTTATTACAAGAAATAAAGATAAATCGCCAAGACTTGTAGGAGATATGCGTAAAGTTAATAACATATTAAAGAACTGCGTATATCCAACTCCATCAGTTAACCTAGTCTTAAATTGTCTAAACAAAGCCAACACATTCACAAAATTAGATCTCAAAGGAGCCTTTCATCAATTGTTAGTAAGAGAAGAGGACCGAAATTTACTTGCTATAAAAACTCAAGACAGGCTTTTAAGATATAAAAGATTAACAATGGGACTTAAAGTTTCCACAGCTTTATTCAGTAAGGCATTACTGGCATTATTAAACAAACACTTGTACAACAAAGTTATAGCATATATAGATGATGTGATAGTTTATGGGACAACTTTCAATCAAGAAATAGAGAATTTAGCAACTATTTTAGAAATTTTACATAAGGCAAATTTAAAGCTTAATACACAAAAATGCAAGTTTTTATTTGAAAAGGTAGACATATTAGGATATACCGTGTCTAAAGAAGGAATTTTACCGCAAGAATCTACAGTTAAGGCCATCCAGGAATTTAAAAGGCCAGACTGCATAAGACGCGTACGTCAATTTCTAGGAGCGTCATCGTTCTTTAGGAAACATATTAAGAACTATGCTCAAATAACGTTACCCCTTACAGAACTAATAAAACAATCAAATCAAAATTTGCCTTTTGAATGGAAAGATGATTGCGAAAAAGCTTTCAATGAAATCAAACAAATTTTAACAAATCCACCAATCCTTTCACATTTTAGGGAAGATTGGGAAACAGTAATATTTGTTGACAGCTCATTGTTTGCACTTGGTGCTTGCATACTACAAATTAACCCTGAAAATAATCAAATGCATCCTATTGCATATCTATCTAGAAAATACACTGACACTGAGAAGAGGTACACTAACGCTGAGAGAGAAATGCTAGCTCTAAGTTATGCGGTTAACTACTGGAGAGAATTCACTTTAGGTAGACAAACTACAGTTTTCACCGACTGTCAAGCACTCATACATTACAAGAATTTCAAGAACACTTCTTCACGCCTAAATCGTTTAGCTCTTTCTTTGGTCGATTACGACATTATTGTAAAATATAAACAAGGAACTTCAAATTTATTAGCAGACAGTCTTTCAAGAAACCCACCCGAGGAAATAATAGATCAGGGATTAATTGAACTAACTTTAAATACACAGGAAATTAAAACCGAAAACTTTGAAGAACTTCAAGCAAAAGATCCCTATTTAAAACAAATTAAGTTAGCTAAACTATCACCAGATTCTGTTCCCAAGAAAATAAGACATGAATCCAGAAAATATGTAGAACGAGATAACATATTGTATTACAAGCATTTTAACGGAAGTAACACTGAACATTTATTAGCAATACCTCAGGAGAAAGTTAACGACATATTGAAAACTTTTCATGATAATATTTTCTCAGGAGGACATTTTTCAAATTTTAAAACTGCAAAGAAAATAAAATCTCGTTATTATTGGCCTAACATGAACCAAGACATTGAACACTATACTAAAACATGTGAACATAATCTCAGTTAAGGCGATCTCCCACGTATAAGCAATATGGTAAATTAAATCCCCAAATACCTCCAATAACACCATTTGAAAGGATTATTATAGACTTTTTAGGGCCAATAACGCAAAGTCATGGATACAAATACATTTTAATCATTACAGACCCTACCACTAGAATGGTTTACACGCGTCCAACACGAGCCGCGGATTGTAAAACCGTAGCTAAAGTACTGCTAGATCTGTTTTGTTTATATGGTGTGCCAAAAATCATAACCCACGACCAGGGAACACACTTCATGGGACAAGTTCTTAAACAGTTGTTACAAAGTTTAGGGATAGAGCAAAAAGCTAGCCCGCCCTATGCACAACGAGTTCAAGGTTTAACCGAAAGAGCCAATTTAGTAATTAAAACAGCAATTTCCCACTACATTGAGGAAAATCCACACAATTGGTCCGACATTTTGAAGTATGTTACATTTGCCTATAATACTACCATAAACAAGAGCACAGGTTACACGCCCTTTTACTTAAATTTTGCACGAGAAGCTAGACATCCATCTGATTACATCTATACACACGAAGATCAGGACACGGACATCGTAAAAGAAATCAAACTAATTCACAAAATTAGGACAGAGGTTCCCAAAATCTTAGAAAAAGCCCAAAATAGGCAAAAATCGTTCTTTGATCAAAATAAAAGGGATTTAGACTTACAGCCAGGGGATGAGATATTAATTAAATATCCTACTGATCACACAAAGAAATATAGCAAATTTCAAAACTGTTTCAAGGGGCCATATCACATTACCGGGAAAATAAATGATTTGACCTACATGGTAGCTCTAGAAAAAAGAGGTAGATTGTGTGAAGAGCCGGTACATGTACAAAATATTAAGCCGTTTCAAAGAAGATAAATACAAATTATTAACGTTTAACCCTCACTAGCATCTTTATTAAGCTTGTAAATAATTATCATGTTGGGAGAGAAAGGAAAATATTATTTAATTTGCATTAAATTCTGAAGAGTATTATAATTCACAGCGTCATATTTAATAACGACACAAATAAAAATGTTTAATTAAGTCATAAATAGAAGATACTGTACAAGAATTTATAAATAAAATACGTGACATTACGAGAGGAATACATTTATCAACTCATAGCAATTATAAAACGATCAGCATAAACGAGAATAACAATAGCCTACCCATCGTGTGAATATCCAATTGATACACAAGAAACAACACAGCAAGAAACACGAAACCAGAGACACAAACAATAAGAAATCAAATAACGCACATAACTTCACACGCGACGCGGAACAAACATCTCACTGAGTTCTCAAGCTTGGACGACAAAGACAGCAGCTTCATGACTCCAGCAGAAAGATGATATCAAGCAGACTCAGCATCTAGGTGCATTGCCTTTGTACGCAATCTCATTCAAACATTGTGAGATTGTATCTTTTCCGAGTAAAAAAACTTAACATCACCACTTCTATATGAAATAGATCAAAAATATTCTCCAATTTATATTCGAACTAAAGATACTATAAAATTCAAAATAATTTTATGACTATTACATCTTGCGAAGATATCTAGTCTAAGCGCGCAGTCTAGATGCTTCATGACATTTAATAGGGTATAAAAAGAAAGAGTGATTAATTACAGATATAAACAATCAAACATACAAATGGAAAGCTGTTCAATACACAAATACAATTAATTAATATGTCAATTTACACCAAGCTTTTAAGTAACATCTACAGTATTAAGAAAATAAAAATTATCAAACAACGAACTTGATCTACTTATTAGCACAAATTTACACAATGAGTACTGATAGGATCTCCACTTGATCGTAATTTTAATTATGGAATATATGGTTCTTATTCAATCCATTACAATTCAAATCATGTAAACCAGTGGAGCAACAAGAGGCTACACAACAGGCTGACACCGCACAGTAGCACAATCCAATGGACGATGCGAAGACATCTTCGAGTAACTGGGGCACTAAAGATAATTTTTCGGGGACGAAAAATTTTCCCGAGCAGGGGAGTGTAAACATATTTATATTTTAATTAAATTCCTAAATTTCATTCATGCTCATATTTTTAAAATTCGTATTAGGCCCATTTAAAACAATTATATTAATCCGAAGTAAATCAAATATTACAATTTTCTAATACAAAGAGACATGTTGAATGGCACCGACGAGTCTACAAGTATCATATTCAAGGTCCCGGGCAATGGACGCACAACCTGACGTCTACAGTGAACTGCTGATCGAAGTGGCAGCCAATCACAGCATTGAGCACCAAAGGGATCATCTATGATTGGACACTGTAGGCGTGGTTAATTAGAATGATGGGAAATCTCAAAAAAAAGGAAGGGACAGGAGGAGCAAGATGGGATCAGTCTGGAAGAAGATTTGCGAGGCTTAGGACGGGGTCGGATCGAGCAGGCCCCAAATTATATCAGGATTGGTAAAATCTGCCACCTGAATACGTCCTAGGCCAAACTACTTCACCTACTCAGCCCACGCCGAGAGAAGAGGTTCCAGGGGGTCGTCATCCACCATCGAGGACCAGGATCAACCACCGAGTCATCTGCCAACGGAGACAAGGGGAGGCCTGGACATCACGAGACGTCACCTCGGGGAATTCATCTACCCTCAAGATCTTCTCCTCGGTATGTCAAAATTCAATTATAATTCCCAGGACAACAAATTTTAGAAGAAAGAAGATAGATTTAAATTATATAAAAAAAGGGCCTAAGTTAAGTAACTACAATTCATTCAAACAAAACCTACTAAAAATAAAATTGAAAACCTAAATAAATTGATGATATAAAACAAAATAAACAATTATAAATAAATAATTTACTGCTAAACAAAACAACAACAATATAGCCTTAAAGGTTATACCTGTAAAATAATGTATTTAATATAATTAAGTTCTCATTTAGTATTTCGTTTTCAAACGACTATTTTTGATACTTTGCTAAATTGTGAATAGTCTTTGTTTGCAAAGTGTATTAATTTTATAGAATTTCATATTAGGATTGTGTATTAAGTTTTGTGAACTGGACTTTGGCCAAATGGCAAAGATGTAGATTAATAACATTTATGAATATCCATATATTTATATAAAAGGGTTTAATTAATTAAGAACGAGTCATTTTACATTGGTCTTATATCTATCACTTTTAATCTTATATGTGTTCAATTCTCTTATCTTGATACTGGGGCCCCAAAAATGTTTAATTCCTTTGGTTAATACGTAATTTGGTTTATTGATCATCATATATATATATATATATATATAATGTGTTTTAAAGGGTTACATACATTAGACTAAATAATTAAATAAAATTTAGTAACTCATACAATGGTGTCAGTTCAATCAGTTCCTGAGTATTCTCACATATACCAAGCGAGTATACTGAGCTTAGTAGTAGTAATTTCATATTTTCACATTTGAAGTCAATTAAAACCCCACAAGTTTACAACTTTCTTTAGGGCACCTATTTGTGTTGCCAGCTGAACCTAAGAACTTGTATAGTGTTTGAAAGACTTATTATTTATATGCTTTTTAGTGACTGTGGGAAAAATATAATGTGTAACACGAGTGCAAAAGCCCTTTGCTGCACTCTAGATCATTCCGCACTTCGCCTTCTCGTGTGCAGCAAAGTGCCACTTTGTCCACTAGTTACACAAATAACTATTGGGAAAATCGGCAAATTTTCACGGCATCTCTGTAATTCAGGGAGTGGCAGAAATATCTGACGGTTTTCAAGCGAGTACAGTCCGGCAGCCAAGTGGAGGAGGGTGGTGGGGAGCGGCTCATGCTCAAGGCCAAGTGATGCCATTTCAGTTTTCACAGTCGCCATAGAGCAGTGGACCGGTATACATCGCGCGTTTGTCGTTGAGGCGTATTTTAAAAATGGCGATTCTGTTGTTGATACGCAACGTAAGTTTCGTAGGCATTTTAATGTGGCTCGTGGGGAACCTATCCCATCCCGAAACACCATCAAATGTGGGTGGATACCTTTAGATCCACAGGATCAACTGCAAAACGTAGGCCTACAGGCCGTCTAAGGTCAGTGAGGACGCCGGAGAACGTGGAGCGAGTGCGACAAACTGTGCTAACGAACCCGCATCGCCCGGCGCGTGGACAAGCTGCTGCTCATGGTATGTCTGAGCGCTCTATTCGACGAATTTTGCTGAAGTTTTTGGACTATTGCTATTTTATATGGGTGAAAGTGAAGGTCTGAGTGCAGTGATACCAAAATTAAAAAAGTAAATCGGTTCAGGGTTCAGGTAATTAAATGGTGATAGCCAAAGGTAATAGCTTCTTCACTATAGGGCAATGTGATAATGTTGATGAAATGAAATGTCTTTATTTGCTTTTAACATGAAAAACATGCATTGCAATCGTCAATGTTACAGTCACTTATCACAAAGCAAACCATGCAAAAATACAGATTTGAGTACAAAACCATGCGTTCTACTCTACAAAGTTCTACTCACACAATAGGCTAGGCATTTTTTTTTTTTTTTTATTGAAATCCTCAAGTCTGGCTGGACATTTATTATTAGCCAAATTTTCAAAAAAAATTTGAATTTTTTATCATTCAGTTCTTTAATTGGCTTTGGCTTTCTTAATTGCCCCCTTGACATAAGGGCTGTTTTCTGTTCTCTGGAAATTTCTTCTCACTCTGAAAAAATCATTACCCTGTCTAGTGTCATGGTCATGTATTTGTCCTACATTAAAAACTAAAATATCAGAACAACTGCTAAATTTAACCAAACAAACAACCTGGTATACATACATGATATATGATATATGATATTGATATATGATTAAAACTAATCTTACAGTTTTCTATAGTAATATCGGAATACTGAAAACGTTAATTAATTTATTTATTTATCTACGACAAAATCGCCATTTGTACAATCAATTACATGCATAACAATTTGTGGATCCATAAATACTATTAACATGCTGTAAGTTTTACATCTTGCTATTTGGTCATGCTTTGTGAATACATGCTAACACTAATGATTCGCAACTGAGTAATGAAAAACAAATATATATGCTATGAACATACAACATCGGCAAACAAGAGAAAATAAACATGCAATGGTCTTAAAATTTAACTAACATTAACAGCCTGCTTCGCTAAATACAGGATCAAAAAGGAAAACATAAAAAATTTGGATATTTGACAGTGCAATAAAATATAAAAACGTAACAATAACAAGTATGAACAATGATAGTGTGACAATGATTAATTGTGACTGAAGTGCTACAATGGTGAATGTAACAACATTGGGAGGAATATGAACCGAGATGAAAGGTTATCAAAAATGAATTGAAAATTTAACAGTACAAATATAAATTATGAAAGAAAACTTAATAATAACAAGAAGGCAAAAAAGGTGGTCGTTTGACAATGATTGGACTAGAATAAAATGATGGCTTATATAATGAAACTAGGAGAACATGTGGTAATGGAGGATAACAAGTGGTTAAATAGCACGACACTAACCCCAATACTCTGCTTTCACCCCCCTCACACACAACACAGCGCAGAAACAAGAAGGGGAAAAGGAAGCTATCTTCAATTGGAGAAGATCCTCTTCAGTGCAGAATCACTGTCATTAAAGAAGTCATAATCGTGATGCTGAGTTAGAATATTCCCCTGACGATGAAGTCTTGAAACAGGACTGTGAAATCCGTAGCTGGTTGAACACTGATGTCGGTGGAGCAACTCCTGGGTCCTAGTAGCCGTGGGGATTCGAAACGTTAAGACAAACTATTCCAATAGTCAATGGTAATATCTAATATTTTTCAGGAGGTACAAGAATACTAATTGAAATGTTACAAAGTGTGTATATATAAATAGGGAAATAAAATGATTTTTCGTAATTGTTAATGAAAAATTCACAAATATATGTGTAAGAGTAACATCCGATCACTTGTTTCTTTTCGTTTTTTAAGATTAGTAAAAGTGTTTTAATATTATGCAGTATTTAGGCTAGCACAGAAACAAATTCCAAATTCAAATTCCCAGTACTTTAAAACATAACAAACAATGAAACTAAACGATGCCTTAGTATTTGACTGAGAATTCCTAGCTGTGTCTACTAGAATGCATTGATTGCTTAAGAAGTCGCAGATTCAGATGGCGCCGCTTCTGATTGCCTACAATTTGTGGACCACCAAAAACCAGTCGTGCGAAACATGTTCATTTTAACATCATCAGGATCATCTGTGAGGCTTTTGATATTTAAAAACTCTCTGATAGAAATTTTCGTTATTATTCAAAAGTTTAAGAACCTTAAAAAAAATTACAGATACAACTAGGGTTAAACAAGCTAAATTTTATATAGTAAACTCAATTATATATTATTTTTTTAAACATAAGTAAAGTAATTATACTAACCCAGACATCCTTATATATATAATACGTGAAGGTAATTTCTACGAAACACTACTCCTCTGTTAATAATGGACGGATTTTTACAATCGACGTGTTAAAATTAAGTATTTGTTGTGTAGAACAACAAATGGTCTGTTGTTGGGCCCTTTCCCAAATTCCTGTAATAAAAGTCCTCGGACTTTGCCCCTCAGGCTATCAAAATCCTAGTGTATTTCTTTATTATGAAGAAAATATTTTGTGTACTCAAACAGACGAATAATTTGTATTAATTACAGCTGTTTATAGTAAACACATGATACACACAAGAGCGTTTTCAGAGTGAGTTAGTTTTCAGTTTCGATAACTGGATTGATTGCATTTTCTTTCAGTTTACTCTCTTAAGTCATCATAAATTATGACTGTTATTCGTTTTGAAATAACGCCTGCAATAGTTTGCAATTGCTCGAATTCGAGAAACAGGTGCACTAGTCTTATACAATGGAATATTATTTAAGTGACATAGTTGATGATATTAGTATAAACGCTAAAAGTAATATTTCAAGTAGTAACCTCCTGGTGGTATCGAAGTTACATAGGCTACAGTTAGTTGTGATGTGTTTAATGTTGTGACCAGGGTGTTGCTACGATTGATCATAAATTCTTTTCTACTGTTATTTAATTTATTTAAACTTTGGAGTCCATGTCAGTGCATTCAAAGTGAGTACAAGGTTATCTAGATTAAGTACTCTCCTGTTGAGTTTTACTGGCAAATGTCTTAATCGAGTTTTATGTGAATATTTTATAGCTTTCAAACTTTTATTCTGTTTGATTCTGTCGGAATTTCGAAGTAATGTATGTAACAGTTACTGATATAAATCTTTTTAAAAATATTAGTAATACCTATACACATTTTTCAATACCTTAATACCTTAATACCATCTCTTCGTTTTTGACCAGGTTTACTGGATTAACTGCGTCAGTTTTTTTAATATTATATTAAATAGCAAAAATCAAATGTTCTTGTCATATTTCAAAAGAAAAAAAATAATATTATGTACAAATATGTCAACTCACAAACTTGGCGGGTGAAGTAGGGTTTTGAGTCAGTTACTCGCTAGATTATCCTCAAGGAAATCCTTGATGGAGAAATATGCCGACTGAATAAGTTGGTCTTTCATTTTTATTTCAAACTTCTTGGTCTCAAGGTTTCTCAAGTTCTCCGGCAGCTTGTTGAACAGCTTCAATGCCATGGCAGGGAAACGGCGTTGTGTGCTTGTTAGGCGTGTTCTCGGTATATCTAACTTGGTAGAGCCACGTGTAGCGTGGTAGTGGACATCGCCTCTGGTTGTAAGCTCTTTCAAGTTCTTCTTGACGTGTACCAATGAGGATAAGATACACATCGAGTGGACTGTGGGCACGCCTAACCTCCTAAAGATGGGTTTGCTGTGCTCACGCCGGTCACTAGAAGTGATGACTCGCATAGCCGCCTTCTGCAACCTCAGCACTGCCTTACAGCTTGGGGAGTGGCCCCAGAGCAGTATGCCGTAACTCAAATGGCTGTGGAAAAGGCCGTAGTAGATGGTTAAGAGATAGGATTCTGTCAGGCTGTTCTTCAATTTGCGAAGTAGAGATACTACCATTGAGAGCTTTTTTGACATCTCTTCCGTATAACTCTGCCAGTTAAGCCGTATATTAATCAAAAATCCAAGAAGTTTTACTTGAGGTACGATGTTCGCAGGTGGAGTTCTACCCAAGGTGCAGATGAGTGTTTGGGTCTTGTTGACATTTAGCTGAAGTCTATTGGTCTTGAACCATTTCTCGGCGGAGGTCAGTTCCAAGGCCATCTTTCTCTCAATTTCCGTCACCGAGCAACCACCTAATACAAGGGTAGTATCGTCCGCATACATGAGAGCCTCGTCACAACACTTAAAGTCGTTCACCATTAGCAGGAACAGGAGAGGTCCAAGTAGCGAGCCCTGCGGGACACCGTGTTCCACCCTGCGTTCTGGGGTAGCGGATTTCTACCCCCGGATATTTACCCACATGAAAAAACGCCTACGTCATTTTGACGTCACGAGGGGCGGGGCTTATACATGTTCGAGAAACTGCCCGCGACTGGAAATCTACCCCCGGACATCTACCCCCAGACATCTACCCCCGGACATCTATCCCCGGAAATCTACCCCCCGTGGTCAGCTCTGCCGCGTATCGGCCAATATTCATTGTTGTAATTGATTTTATAAATTGCCTTACCTTCTTATTCCATACCCAGTTGTAAACATGCGATATGTAGATGTCTGTTTTAACATTATCCATATTTATAATTCAATAAGTTGTAACAGTCCTTTTCAACCCGACCTACTTCACTGATTTTTACGATTGAGGCGTCATTTAAAAGCTTAAGATCTAGCGCAGCACAAAATGGTACGGTAATTAAAAGGATATTTCGATTAGGGCTTCAAGAGGTTGACCCCTAAGCCTTTGATTTATTCATAGAAGGTGCTTCCAATGGTTGACCAACTTTTACACTATACAATAACAGTTTAAAAGTGAAATGTGATTAGTACTCATCAGATCAATTTTTAAGTCAGGTTGTGAAAACATGAATAGATCGTCTGCAACTGTAAACAGGAGATGAAAAAGTTATGAAAATAATATAATATTGCGCACTTTTCACATGGTCAAGTGTTACATCGTACTGAACCATTGTTTTTACACACATTTCTTAAAGGATAAAGTGAATAAACTGTGGTGAGCTTCCGGTTTATTCAATGAAGGCCTAGTAGTGATAATTGTTTAGTAAACCAAAACTCAGTTGTAAACTGTTTAATTAAGAAAGAGGATCAATACAAGTCAGGTGTATAATGGTAAATTTTTCATATCACCTAGTAGTAAAAAAAATTAGTTTCTAAGATTTTAGATGCGTACTAAGAAAGGATTTAAAGTATTTTCTCTTAAATACCTAAAATAAGACAATTCAATTGTAAACTGTTAAATTGAGAAAGAGGATCAATAAAAGTAAGGTGTATAATGGTAAATTTTTCATATCACTTCAATTTAGTTTCTAAGATTTTAGATGCGTACTAAGAAAGGATTTTAAAGTATGTTCTCTTAAATACCTAAAATAAGACAATTATTCAAATTCAAAATAATGGCCACATTCAATTTTTTTAGCATAGCCTTATATATTTTAATATATATCAACGGTACGCCCCCATTGCAGCACATTCGCATATTCAGAGAATGTATAAAGTCTTATTGGAAAATCCTGCCTTAAAACAGAACTTGTCAACTTATGTCCATAAATAAGTGTTCAAAAGATTCATTCATAAGAATACCATATAGGAAGTGAATAAGCAGGTTTCCTGCCAGTAAAATGTTAAAATGAGGCATTTTAAGGTAGTATACAGAACAGAATTAGGTGAAACCCGTCAGCATTGACGGTTACTTTAAAGGCTTATGCTAATTCATATAACTGCGATAGATAGATTGAAGTAATACAAATTTTGAGCATTTAGCTCTTTAGCTTTTTTGATGAGTAATAAGTGTAAAAGCAAAGATTACATAATGCTACGTAATCTTTGGTAAAAGCAATAATGTTTATTGCGTTAGTTACAAAATATGGTTGATCATTTAATGAATAAAATATTTCCCATACCGTACGTCATAAGAGTTATTATTACAATGTTATCTGTTTTTTTATTCTTTTGGAAGAACCTTTAAATAGTACTAGTGGAACCCCGTCGAAATCGACGGTTAATCTTGAGGTTTTATGTAAATTCAGCTAACTGCGATGGATAGAGTGAAGTCATTAGAATCTTAGTTAAATGGAGGGAGGATAAGCAATAATAAGTATGACGATTGTGTTCTCTAAAAAACGTGATTGCTGAATTCGTTTAACACAATATTCCCTACCTTTTTATCGGCTTTAGGTTGCCCAAAAGGTTTTTTAGGAGTCTTATAATTGTTTGTTCATGAGTTTGTTTCATACCAAAGCCACTTTCACTATATGGGAGAATGAGTTCATATAATACGGTAAGTCTATCATGTTACGGAAAGAGTCAATATTTATTACTAACCACTAATTCCATCTGCTTTAGGAAAATCATTCAGATTGTATCCGGATTTATAAGTTATCATCATCTTTGGTCATAAAAATACAGAATTCTATCAGCATATTAAATCAGTTTTTTTGTTTGATAAAAATATCTGATTCTCCAGAAAGCAGTAACATTCTTACTTCGATCTCAGCAATTTTAATTCCTTCTCTTGCCACATCAACCCATGTATTTAATCATCCTGTTCTTCCTTGATAATTCATTAACTTGTGGGGTAGTTTTGCCTTGGCCATATAGATCACATAACGCTGTGCATGTATTTCGTGGATTAGAATGAACCATAATTGTAGGAAATTTTATCACAAATCTTGAACATTTGCGGAACCAAATCCATAACCTAGTCCAGCCTTGGTAACAAATTATGCAAATGCGATGAGATGTGATGACACTGTTGTGTTTCCGAATGTTTTGTTTGTAGTGAGGTTGAGATGCGTTGTTCGACCTAGCTACATGTGTACATCAAAGTAAAAACTGTGTACACATTTTTTTTAAATACCTGAATTGACATTAGTTCACCTAGGCCTACTTTACCAAAACCATTCTATTCCAGAACTTGAACACAGCTCTCATCCTCAACGTACTCATCTATGACACAATTTTCAACCCAAAATTTTCTAAGAGCAATAAAGCATTGATTTTTGAACAAAACATTTAAAACGTATCATAAATTCATCATTTTAGTGAAACTTTAAAAAACTTGCCATGCAGTGGAGAATCCATTTAAAATCATAAATAATAATGTAAACATTTAATTTTGACAGTTTCAGTAGACCTCTGAATACAATTTTAATATTAACAGCTAGTTCATTAAAAGTAGTGTAAAATTATCCATATGGTCGAAATGTAAACAACATTGCAGAGTGAACTTTAAAGGCCTCTGGGGCAGAGCCCCAAGCAAATTTACCTCGTTTCTCTTTTGAGGGCTCACCTACAGACCAATACCTTTCTTTAGACACCCCTACCAAGTTTCTACGCCCAGCCGCTCTCTCAAATTAGCTGTGACAAAAACCTCGTTTTCCTCCATAAGAATAACATGGTATTGGAATTTAAAGGCCACTGGGGCAGAGCCCCGAGGGAATTCTCCTTGTTTCTCTTTTGATGGCTCATCTACAGACCAGGACCTTTCTTTAGACACCTCTACCGAGTTTCTACGCCCAGCCGTGCTCTCAAAATAGCTGTCACAAAGAAAAACAGTTTCAAATTAATATATAGATTAAAATCGTATTGGTCAATCTTTTGTGATAAACACATCCGATCCAAATAGTTTACACTGATACCAAATACATCTTTGCTTGCTTTAGGGTGAAAGTTAGCAACAAGTGATTATTACTTCAGCCGGAGTAACGTTTTTCCACCTTGTCAAGCGGGTTTGAATTGTCACATTGGGCTTAAGATCTAATACAAAAGGGCCATCTGCAGGAGTTAGCTCACTCGCAATATTACCAACCACACTTACAAAGTACACAGTCGTTTATTTCATCCGGGCTACTCACACAAGCAAGATCCACAGGTTTCCTACAAAGTTTGTTAGCAATACTCCAGGCTGCTTTGCACTGGTTGGGCGACTCCCTTATGAACTTTTCATTTGCTGCCTTCTTTGCATTCTTGACCATGCACCTGTAACACCTCTTAACACGTAAATACTCATTATAGTTTACCTGCATTTTATCGGGCGTAGTGGAATGCTTTACTCTATCATTTAAGATGATTACAAACTCCCTGAGCATATGAAGTTGAGGTGAATACCAGTCCCTAAGTGCAGGAGGGCCGGACCGAGCCTTTACTTTAGAGTTATTGTTCACATTGGGATGACCTGAGTTTTTCCGACGGGTTTTCAAAGGAAAGCAGTTTTCAAATTCACTGCAAAATCTATCAAAGAAATTATCAAAAAGTTCATCTGCATTATTTATGGTCATTATCGGATCCCAGGAAATATTTCTTAATCCATTCAAAAAGAGCAGCTGAGAATCATCGTTAATTACTCTGTATTCAAATGTGTATTTGTCATGCTAAATAGCCAAATATGCCAAATATATTAGTATTTTAGAAATCATTTTAAAAACTGTTTATACATGTTGTTTTTTTCAAAGTTGTTCATGCTATTTTCTTTTGCAAACATAATTTACATACTAGAGTAATCTGTATTCAACGTGGTACAAGAGAGTTAGCTAAAACATAGCCGACCTCTGTTTTGCATCTTCACTTCGCTGTTTTACATACAAAACTAATTTACAGGTTGTAATGTAATGGCTTTCATCGCAAAAAGAATGTTGCAGTTATATCAGTAACACGTGTTTCATTTTTTTAGCAAAGTCATCAGATTTATTAAACAGAGTTGCTCGTCCTCGCAGTGAAAACACATTAATAATGAATCCTTCTCCTGGGGGCTTGATAATAACTTGGCTCTGATACAAGAGATTAATCGTTTGATGCGTCGGCAGCCAGATACCGTACATTGTACACCAAAGACGTCATGTAAAGGACTTCCACAATACCTTTCGTCTTTGTAATTGTTATTAATAGTGCAGCCGTTAACGGGTAATCAAGAGAGCTGTTTTAATATTCATCCTCGTTTTATGGGTATCCGTCATCATTCATTAATGATATGAAGATATCGTTATATATGATATTATGAATAAATGGTTATATTATTGGTTATTATTTCTAAATTAATCGATGTATGAAGCTAATAAGCGTCACGATATTTTGAGAAAACGGTGCCATAAGCAGCACACCTATCAACCATATGCTTAAATAAAAAAATAAAAAAACATCTTAACGTAATCATCCCCGAAAGGGCTGTATTTAATTACAATTAAAATATTGAAGATACATGAGCTGTTAGATTTGTTATAAACAAAAAAAAATCTAACAGCTCACGAATATTCAATATTTTAATTGTAATTAAATACAGAACTCTATAGGGGGGGGGGGTTAACTCATTTAACTCAGGTTAATCTGTCGATTCTCATTATAAATGTTTACATTATGATAAAGTTATTAATTTTGATTCTGCTGCACAGTTTAATGCAAATACAAAGAGATTTTCAGTAAAATAAGCAAGAGATTTGCCTTTATAATTTGCATAGTATATGTGTTACTGTTATTTACAGTACATTAAGAGACCAACACTATTTTCATAAGTAAGTATTCTTGTCCCGTTGCAAAGCACAGGCAGAACAACAAGTTATTTATAAAGTTAGAACACACCACTAAAATAGTAGAATTCATTTAAATACACATTTCACACTTTTACACGAATTTTGCAATTGCGTAATAGTGGTGGAGGCAAGTGACTAGAGTGTTCCTCTGATGTTACTTTTGCAGGAGGGGGTTTTACCCATCACAGTGCATATTTCTATAGTTGTTTAGAATAGTGCTACTCCTAGTGGAAGTCTCTACTGTAGTTATTTCCCAGCGTGTCCACAAATATGTTTTGGAGTTGGATGGCTTTTTCAAGCCTTTGAAGGATCATAATACAAAAATGCCATTGACGTGGACAATTAAATATTCTTACAACTTTTGCAATGATACGAAAGTAACCTGCAATCTTTCGCATAACCTCACTCATTTCTAATATCCTGTTTTGTTTTACTCCGCCACACTCAAGACTTTCAACCTTAAACACACACATGTAACAGTCAGGAAAGGTTGTGTATGTTTCGCTCAGCTTACACACTTTGAAACATAAATAAATATGAATTAAATTTAAATAACACGAGGTGTTAGCCCGTCCTACGTACGGGAGTAGTCAGTCAAAACTGTGTAGGCCTATAATTCAGAACAGCTAGTTTACACGTATAAAGACAAATTTTATTGCAGCCTACAGTAGAAAGAGTAATTATTAATTGAGAGATAACTTAGGCATTTTAAATATTAATTCAAGGTTGATTGTCTACCATAAACTTAACCCAATTATACACCTGAGTAGACACGTACAATGTATAAACATTTAAAAAACTTTCCTAAGGAAACGCTTCCTAACATCAAATACTGCGTTTTCTCTGTTTTGATAAATGTATGTGTCACACACGAATTTTGATTAAAGCAATGGGATTATACATAATGTATACTTTAATGTAACATGCTCACAGATCACTGGAAGGCTAACTGTGGGATTGTACAACATTGTGGTTGGAAATATTATTGTAAAAGCTTTTGACTATAATTGGGAAACAGTTACACCGATTATTTAACAACATTGTTAGCAGTGGCCAGATGAGTGTATTGCAAGTGGATGGTGTATGGGAGTGTCTATAAATATATGTTTGTTTACTTTAAAATACATACATGCAGGGAGACCATCTGCTTACTACTAAATTGTTATATATTCCTACATAGCTACAGTAAATATATTTTAAACAGTTTTATGTACTGTATACAACTAGTACAATTGTACTATATTTATGGATGGTAGCTTATGCAAGCATTTAGTTCAGTCTTTAAGAAACGTGTTCATATTAAATGAAGTGTGATTAAGTAACAGATTAATAATTTGATCGTGTGTTTGGGTCCGCGGAATTGGCTAACTCTGGAACTCGCTAACCCCATGTTAAAAGCCCTATCTTCAGATTTGGTCGAAGAGAGGAACTCGCTAACTTGTTCGGTTTCGGAATTGGCTACTCCGGAACCCGCTAACCCGCTCTAGAGCTGGGTTAGCGAATTCAATCCTCGTACGGAAGTCGCTAACTCGGTCCCTCGGCGGAACTCGCTAATTCCCAATCAGAAGCCTCGTGGGCCGTCCAATGGAAGCCAAGCACGAATATTTTTGGCCAGTGTTACCGAAAGTGTAGTACCTATATAGTATCGGTACCATAATGTCGTATCCTACGATTAATTAGGAGTAAGAGCAACGTAGTTGATCAAATAAATATATTGAGAAGTATGTTTAACATTGTTCTCATGATTATTAGGGTGGAAAATGTATTATAGTCTTACCATAGACTAACCAACACAAGTAAACTTTGTATCCCATTGTAAACTTTGGGTGCGTTCACAAAGAAAGCTGGTTACAAGTAACTTACTTTCAGCGCTTGTTCCAAGCGCTTGAGAATGCTAGCTCAGTGTAGTCTCAGTCTCAGCTCTGGTTGAGACAATGTCTTCCTGAAGTGATGGAGAGCTATTTTTGATTTAAAATGTAGAATTAAAAATTCGTAGAAGGAAAGTAGGTGTTCATGCAATTAACCGCGGAAGAGGTAGGTTCGGGGAATGCCACCATCTATTTTCACAATTGAAACTGGACAAAGTGGGTTTTTTTCTTATACGGGAATGGAGTTAACCACGTTTAATTATATCCTCAAGAAAATTTAAAGTGTTTTAGTGAAGTTTTGTAAGATTTGGCATAAGCAACCTATCCATGCTCCAGAACGAATTTTGGGCCAATAATAAAACCTAAAAAAATACTCGAAGGGAGTTTTAAACACACTATGTATCAGATTAATTATGATGCAAATAATATTGTTAGATATATTCAAATGATTTTCTAGGTAAATAAAGTAAAAGTATACAGGTTTCATCCATAAAAAATCCAACGCTTAATTAAAATTGAATTAAATGTGTTTGTCTATCATCTACACATATGTTATATTTGTCCTATTGGTTACGTTATTGAACATTCTCGTGAAAACCCACGATAGGTAGGTACGTTGGTAATATATTTTTTTGGAAATTGGAAGCTCTAAATACTTGAGCTATCAACACTCATCGCAGTGCCGGATTTACCACTAGGCCGATTAGGCCGCGGCCTAGGGCCGCAAGCAAAAGGGGGCCGCAGAGGATTGGGAAAAACATTTTTAGATAAAATTTTTAAAAAATAATTTATTTTAAACCACCAGTTTGCCGCGATCACAGGTGACCATAATGATGTCTCCGTGGACCGAGGGAGATGTTCACGATTTTGCCGCGGCCTCGGGTGCCTGTGATGACGTCCCGTGATTGCGGCCCGCGGGAGACGTTCATGATTTAGCCGCGGCCGCGGGTGACGGGGTGACGGGGATGTGTCCTTATGATCGCAGCTCGCAGGAGACGTTTACGAAGTAGATGCTGTATCGAGTTGTCAATGATGATGTCCCCGTGATTGCGGCCCGTGTGCGGGAGATGTTCACGATTTCGCCGCGGCTGGGGGTGTCAATGTGGATGTCCCCATGGTGGCTTACCGAGGAGGATGTTTACGATTTCGGCACGGCCGCGGGTGACAATGATGAAGTCCTCATGATCGCAGTCCACGGGAGATGTTTTAACACGAATTTGCCGCGATCGCAAGTGTCGATGATGATGTTCACGTGATTGCGGCCCGCGGCAGATGTTCATGATTTCACCGCGGCTGTGAGTGTTGATGATGATGTCCCCGTGATCGTGGTTCACGGGAGTTGTTAACGATTTTGCCGCGGCTGGGGGTGTCAATGAGGACGTTCCCGTGATGGCTTCCCGAGTGGAATGTTTACGATTTCGGCACGGCCGCGTGTGACAATGATGAAGTCGTCATGATCGCAGTCCACGGGAGAGGTTTTTAACACGACTTTGCCGCGATCGCAAGTTTCGATGATGATGTCCCCGTGATTGCGGCCCGCGGGAGATGTTTACGATTTTACTGCGGTCCCGGATAACTATGATGGCTTTGACTTGGTTTAGGAGAGATGTCCACGATTTCATCCAGGATCACAGGTGTCGATGATGATGTCCCCTTGATGTATAGGAGATAGTCACTATTACTTCCGCCTTCCGCGATTGCAAGGAATTTTCACCACAGGGGGAGGGCCGCTCAAGTAATTTGGCCTAGGGCCGCAAGTACCCTAAATCCGGCACTGACTCATCGACATCCATACTGCACTGTTAGGCTGTGGTTTCCTAGACGCGTAATAGATGCGCAGCGGTTTAGATGCGCTGCGGCTTTTGTTCAGGTCCCAAAACGCAGCTGCCGTGAGTGGTTTCCTAGACTGCGTACAATACACATGGTTGGTGCGTAACTAAGTTCACGGGAGGGATTACTAGTGGCTACTATGTTGTTATACGATGATTTAGATAATTAAATGCATACTTTGGTCAGTTTCGAAGAAGCGTAAGCGGTGAAAAGTACATGATTAGGAAGTGTACGTGGCCATCGCGGAAGTTTTAACCGTAGTATTAGAGCAAACATGTCAATTTAAAATGTAAAAAATAAATTTAAATTTAACCTCTCCAACTTTGCTTTTACTGTTATTATATTTAAGCCAACCTATTCGGAATTTACCGAATTGACGAATAGTATATTATTTACGAGTATAACTGCAATAAGCATTTCATACTCATACGCCAGCTCCTGTAAGAAGGACGGGTACTCTGCTAGTAATTAATATAGGATTATTACTAAAATGTTCAGGGGTTCTTAAAATATGGGGGCTCTTATATTTTTGGGAGTCTGTTGTTGTGCTGGCTTGAAAAGAATATTTGTCAACATTTATTTACAAATTACAAATATGTGAGGATAAATTAACTTTAGGGAACATTTAATAAGGGAATTAAATATTAAAATTACACATAATGGGGTAATTGACACTAACTAACGAATGATATGAAATGTAATACTATACAAATTTTAATTGTATGAACAACGTACTTCCATAATATGTCATTTCAAGAGTCGAATTCAATCGATTTTTCGTTGTTGTTGGGGAATTTTGTCATCTGGACATCATTTACTTCCGAATCCATTGCACAAGACATGTCTAAAACGCAGCGTAACTCAGATTTGACTGCTCTGAGAGTGGTGAGAAATTGGTGCGCGCGTATTAGATGCGCGCGCATTAGATACGCAGCCTTGGAAACCGCTTACACGAAACTTCATAAGACAAGTGTGCTGCGTCTTAGATGCGCACACGCAGCGCATCTATTACGCGTCTAGGAAACCACAGCCTTAAGTTGTTTCTGCCTGGTTCGGTCAACAAGCGCCGGAAAACAAGTACGAAACGTTCTTGCGTGCTTGTCAGAGCTTGTAACAAGCGCTTGCTAGCCGGCACAAGCTTTGTCTGTGAACACACACGCTTGATACTATGTTGACTTCTCTCACGCCGGTTCGAGCTTGCAAGCGCTTGCCAACAAGCGCTTGTAACCAGCTTTCTTTGTGAACGCACCCTTTGAAGCTCGTTTTTCGCGTCTAGTTTATGTCCGGTGACACTGATCGCTAGTGTCGACAAAATTGTGTTTCTATCATTTCTATAGTTAACTTAATAATTTGCTCTTTACTGTTTGGTTGTATAACTAGGGGACGTGTTATTAGTTGTGATTAGAACGTTTTATTTGGTTAAACGAGGTTTTAAATGAATGGAAACAAGAAACAATTGTAAACAAAACAGGACCTCTCAAGACAGTGCACCGGACAGAACTAACAATAAAACTGTTTTCAGCTGATTCATAAGGTTTAGAAATATACTAATATAAGGGAGTATGTTTTATATTTGGGCTTCTTACTTAAATAGTAGCTTAATGGTATGCAAAAAGATAAAAATGTACATTTAATTTGGATCTTTTACATGTTATGAAATATCTATTTTCGTAGTTCGCCATTTGTTTCTTTTATTCGAATAAATATCATTTTTATAACTTCTGCAAATAAATTATTGAGTTCGTATTTTATATACTGGGCTTGTGACCTTGAATCATAAAATTGAATCGTAAATCATGATAAAATGTACACGTTAAACGTCAGTCCAGAAATACATTGTAGTGGTAATGTATTTTTAAATAGAGCTATTGAATTTAAATACATATTTATCAATACAATATTATAAAGTTGTAGGCCTAATTTATTCATAGATTGCATTAAAAATTAGTCTATGCATAAATACAACTTGTAAATTTCTTTTATCGTAGGCTATTAGTGTACAACCCGGGTCATCCTCTTAATTTTGTTTAGTTAATATTAATTTTACGTCTTTCAGTATGCCTACTTTTTAAAAGTCTGGAGTTTTTCTCCAGGCTGGTTCTAAATCGACCCAGGCGTTCTTGTTTGTTACAATTCTTATGAATGGTGGCCATACCTAAAATTACTTGATCTTATCCAAAAACAAAGCTATTGTCTATTGAGTAGCTCAGTACCGGGGAACGGTGAACCGAGCAATGGCTTGGTATAGTTTATTTCGATTGTGAAACCAATGTAAAGGAAACCCAACTAAGAAAATCCGTCAATTCGTTGATTAAGAATCGTGAATTAAAATTACCCTGTCACGTTTTATTATAAGTATTATATCTTCTCCTATTATTTACTAGTGGTGCTTAGGTGTACAATCTAAAAACTGTTTTAAAACATGTAACATTATTACTAAAAAAATCAACACATTTTAGAATTAGGCAAGGCCTACAATGCTTTGGCTTCAACTATTAGGCCTAGATACAAGATTAGTCTAATGTCATATTTTTACAAGTAAGTTGGACGATTCAACGACGAACATTTAATTTTAAATCTATGAATTAGTTATGAAAGTTACGATGGTTGATGTGTGATGACATTA
Organism: Macrosteles quadrilineatus; assembly: GCF_028750875.1. Classification (NCBI taxonomy): domain Eukaryota; kingdom Metazoa; phylum Arthropoda; class Insecta; order Hemiptera; family Cicadellidae; genus Macrosteles; species Macrosteles quadrilineatus. Next base: position 33,869,829 of record NW_026542594.1, on the reverse strand, counting down.
CGATTAAATTTGTTTTCCGTGTTTGAGAACTAGCGTGTATTTCAGCTTAATTTCGTAGAGGTTTAATTATTTAGTACCTTTTCAATATTTTTCAACTCTATTATTTTCTTTTATACTTATGGCATTTATATTTAAGATCGAAATCATAAACATTTAACTGGCCATTGTAGAGTTAAATAATAAAAACACTTTTAATGATTTTTTAATAGTTGTCTTTGAATTACTTTGGGCTAGTTATCTATTAAAAGTGTAATTGATAACAAAAACAATTACATTTACTGTATCTTCATTGACACTGATATTTTGAAATACGGTAATGTACGATTATTTTGTCGTGCAAGGTTGGCAACTCTCCATGCAGTGGGCGCGGCCGAGTTAGCGACTTCCAGAGTTAGCGAATTCCGCCGTGAGACAAAATCGAGTTAGCGGGTTCCGGAGTTAGCCAATTCCTGACTGAGACGGTTAGCCAGTTCCGACACACGACCGAGCTAGCGAGCTCCTGAGTTAGCCAATTCCTACGTCTCGTGTGTTTCATCGTAGACCACATTTACCATTCTTCATTGTAGGCTATATAATAACGAAATTATTTGTACCATGCATGCAACTAATATACACAAAATAAATAAGTAGTCTACACAAACAAAACTAACGAATATTTTAGATCCTATACCTTGTGTATATTGTACCGTGCATATATTGAATCGTTATACAATATATGAAATCCTCGCGTAGTTCTGGAGTTGAATCTGTCACACTATCGCAACAAGAGACAACATCCAACAGAGTAATCTCGTCATCACACCAGTATAATTCACACAACAAACATGCGACAGTGGCATTGCGATTGTTCCGTTAAAATGTATTTATCATGTTTGACAAATAGCGTATTTCGTAATTGCCGTTATTTAAAAATTTGATTTGTGTTACAATAGTTTTAAATTGTTTGTTGTTTAAGTTGTCAGTTTAGGAAGGACCATAATCTATCAACCAATAAACTTGGGCGATAGCTGAAACAAAACATTATTATTACAGCTTTTTGTGTTGAAAATTTGTGAGCAAGATGTCCTTGCAAATTGATTCAATCTATATATTAATTTGAAACGGTTTTTCTTTGTCACCGCTATTTTGAGAGAACGTCTAGGCGTAGAAACTCGGTAGGGGTCTCTAAAGAAAGGTCTGTAGATGAGCCATCAAAAGAGAAACATGGTGAATTCCCTTGGGGCTTTGCCCCCGTGGCCTTTAAATTCCCATCCCATGTTATTCTTATGGAGGAAAACGGGGTTTTTGTCACAGCTAATTTGAAAGAACGGCTGGGCGTAGAAACTTGGTAGGGGTCTCTAAAGAAAGGTCTTGGTCTGTAGATGAGCCATCAAAAGAGGAAAGAGATAAATACCCTTGGGGCTCTGCCCCAGAAGCCTTTTAAGTTGCCTCTTCAGATTTGTTTTAATTACGACCATATGCATAATTCTACACTACTTTCTAATGCAACAGCTGTCAATATTTAAATTGTGATTTATTGAATTTGTCAAAATGAAGTACAGTATTTGCAATGGATTTTTCTGATTTTAAAATTGATTTTCTTCTGCATCGTGTCATGTTTTGCAATATAATGTCCTATTACCAAATCAGTGGAAAATCCTAATATCACAGTCACTTTTGAAATTAGTTCTTATGGAGTTAACTTATATCTATTGTATTGGTTGGTTTCTGCCGTTTTTACCACTTCTTGGAGATTGTACGTAGGTGATATTCTTTGGCATATTGCATCTGTAGACGAAACAATCGGCTCCGCACCAGTGGCTCTGGAGTTTCCCATGTTAACCTTATGAAAAATGGAATTAATGAATCTTAACAGCTGTTTCAATTAAACGAGTTGGTTCTGTTCTATGATGTTCAATAGCATTAAAGTCACAAGGATTACCAACAGGGTGTAGCACTATTATTTATTTTACATTTATGACAACAGCTAATTTGCAACCAAAAGGTGAGTGAGCATAGCGAAAGAACTTCAACCTGGAGGCGAGTTAGCGTAGTGAACGAGCTAACCTGAAGGCAAGTGAGCGTAGCGAACGAGCTAACCTGAAGGCAAGTGAGTGCAGCGAATGAGCTCCAACCTAAAGGTGAGTGAGCGTAGCGAACGAGCTCCAACCCAAAGGTGAGTGAGCGTAGCGAACGAACTTTAACCTGGACGTGATTGAGCCATGCGAACGAGATCATCTTGAAAATTAAGAAGTTAAACGGGGCAAAGCCCGCGGGTTACTGCCAGTCTATATATATATATATATATATATAAAATCCCATGTATGTTTGTTTGTTTGTTCTTTATGGACTCCGAAACGGCTCGACAGATTGTAATGAAAATTTCAGGCATTATTAAGCATTATTCAAGGATGGTTTGTGTGAAGTTTGGTGCAGATCCGTCAAAAGTGCTCCGCCCCAGTGGCTCTGGAGTTTCCCATGTTAACCTTATGAGAACTCATATTTAAATGGAATTAAAGAATCTTAACAGCTGGTTCAAATAAACAATTCGATTCTGTGATGTTTAATAGCATTAAAAAGTTTACGAACAGTGTGCAGCACTATTATTTTTTTTAATTTATGACAACAGCTAATTTGCAACCAAAAGGTGAGTGAGCGTAGCGAACGAACTCCAACCTGGAGGCGATTTAGCGTAGCGAACGAGCTAACCTGAAGGCAAGTGAGCGCAGCAAACGAGATTCAACGCAAAGGTGAGTGAGCGTAGCGAACGAACTTCAACCATGACGTGATTGAGCCATGCGAACGAGCTCATGGCTCATCTTGAAAATGAACGAGCATTTGAAATAAAACCACATTAGGGCAGAACGACGTCTGTCGGGCCAGCTAGTATATATATAAAACAAAGTTGTGTTAACTCGAAAACGGCTGGACCGATTTTAATGATTTTAGATTCTTTGGATTCGTCTTTGTCTCGATTAAAATATAGGCATTTTCAGTATTACATTTAACCTTAGGGCTTAGACCCACTGGCCTGTAAAGTTCAAATGATAAGCTTATATTTGAAGAATGTAAAAAAATCAAATATTCTTAATATACCTAACAAACTTTTTCATGTGGAAGAGCATTCTATATTGAACATTTCTATAATAAACTTCAATATAAAAATCATGATACGTAACATCTGTTGACCATTATTGCGTTAGTCTCTGGGATCGTGGAACAACTTATCAATTCCGGCGGCACATCGTCGATAACTATAAAACGTCATTGGCATTACCTTTAGACTTTTAGTTCAATATTAGTGTATAATGTTTTGTGAACAGTCGTAACTATCCCTTTGGTTAGTAAAGATCATGCACCCTAAATGTATTATATAATCGATGCTAACTAAATAACATTCATAGAAACGTCCTTTTCCTTTGTAATGTATTTTTTAATTTGCTACTGTAGATGATTTTGTACAATTATATGTTACCATTCATTTTTTTTACATTTTAGTAAAACTGCATTAGCTACTTGACAGTCCACAAGACTAATTTCCCTCAGTCTTAACAACGAAAAACAGATTTTCCCAGAACAGAGCCTAGTATGGACATTGTTTTTGCCTAAAACTCAGATATTTCTAACAATTTGGAGGAAATCATAGGAGCCGTTTTTAAAATCATTGTGCGCAAACGTTGTTCGTGATTATAGTATAGATACAATGATTAAAGAACGAGTAAAAATAAGAACATTGTATGTATTATATGTTGTTTACTTCTTATTTTACTTTTATTTTTAATACTCATTATTTGTTATTATTCTTATTATTATAATTTATGTAGTATTTTGCTTACCGTGATATTTACACCATGAGCTACAGGTAATGATTCCTGACAAAAGTTCAGTGGGTGGGGTACAACATAGGCCTTTCTGTAACAGAAACAATTTATAATGATTTCACATAAAACAGAAATTCTGTTTTATGTGAAATCATTATAAATTGTTTTTGCTTTAATACAGTACTCTATGTTGTGCAATTATTTTTTATCCATCAACGTTTAAGTTTTTTTTTTCAACTAAATAAACTTTTATGCAATCGTATCATTTGAAAATAAAATCGTATGTTACAGAATTTTCATACATGCATCAGTGCATTATATAATTTTTACTAGGAAGCCTTATAGGTTAGCTTAGCTTGAAAGCAATATATTTTTACAAATTAAGAGGTCCAATGAAATTTTTATTCCGAGAACAAAGGTGGATGTGTAACTATTTTATACAACAGATTTAAACATCAATATTTTCTCTTCAGTGTCTTCCCCGATGCAAAGCATGGGTACAGCAGATAGTTTGGAATATTTAAATGGATTTGATCAAAAGTATGGTTTTGAATACTAAAGGTAGAATTATTTGAACTGCTTAAGTATAATACAAATATAATACTTGTATTCATAAAACAGTTCAATATCGCGTATCAAATTAAAATAAAATAAAACTGATCACAGTAAAAGTATTAAAAGTAATTAATTTTAATATAAAATTAAAAATTACAATAAGACAAATATAGCAGCGGCGTTAGAAATGTAATCCCCCGCAAGAAAATCTTTTCAAAGCCTCTTTATACTTTGGGAGACTAAGACGATGATCTCTGCACAAGACAGAAATCATAACACCTGAGAAGATTTGAGACGAGGATTAGTATCGCAGCGTCTGAATTCTAATATTCGTATTGAGCTGCCGGTGACGGAATTGGTGCATTATATCTACATACGAGTATATTATACATCGCTTGGAGGAACATATTCAATTAAATTGTTTAAGACAACGACATAAAACTTTGGTGCGTATTTGAAGCTGTACATGAATGTGTATATGAATGGTGAGTGAAGAATGGAGTGCGAAGATCTGTGTAATTTGTTTCTGACTAAAACCAGTCTTTCCTCTGCCAGGTCCATTTATCAAAAGCCTAATGATCAAGTAGAGCTGGATTTATATTGAACCTTAAAAAACTACTCACTTTTCTAATGGTCGACCCAGTTGTAATTTTAATTACTATGTAGAATTATACTGTAACTAGCTGTTTCGTTCAGGTAAGTTTTTTTATTGTAAGATAAATTAATCACATGCGATATAGTTGTAAACCTTCAGTCATATGGAAAGCATTGTTCTATTTTTTTTTTTTTTTAAACAAAACTTCATCATCAGCGTGATCACCAAATTGGAACTTTTTGAGGATTTGCTACGTTTTATAAGGCACTCTCACGCTGCCATAACCTACTTTCAACCATGACCTACTATGATCACCATTCCATGTTAAGGCATTTTTTATCACGCACTTTGGCCATGGACCATATCATATGTTAGGATGAGTTGCAGGTTGTGTATTAAAGAGGCCTTAATAAAATCTCTTTTATGTGACATCAATAGTTCTGTGCTTAACAACAATACTCTAGGTAGGAAAGTTCGTTTGAAGTACTTAATTGATTTCGAAAATGGGTTTTCATTAAATACACTTAAAAATAAGCGTATATTTCAAACATACCATATACACAAGCATCAAACAAATTATACAGTATTTTCATAGGTACAAAAGCAGCAATTTTATACCGTACCAAAAAGCCTAGAATTATTAATAGAAACAATATTAAAATGAGTAGAATAATTAAATTTAGTTTTTTAACTAAAGGGTGGGCGTGGAAAAATTTCATACGACATTTCTAAAGAACCAAAATTGTCTCTTCCATATCCCTACACCGTTGCAAATCAAACAAAAATAAGTAAATGAATGGTTTAATTACCTTTACTGTCAAAGCGATCCTTGTAGTCTTAGTAGGCTACTGCAATTTCGATAACCTTTTCATGGTTATGTATTTATGTATGTATTTTTATACAGGGTGTTGAAAATGTCTGGAACCAACATTATATCTCGTGAGTGGTTAAAGAAAAACAACTGATATTTTGTGTACGGATATACTATGGTTTTACCTATCTTTTAGTGCCTAATGAAAATTTTTACCACTTATAGGGAACGTCCTGTGGAGGATGCAGTAAAAAGTTTTAATGGAAGCCTATGGTAAATGATACATCATTTTAAAGGCCATTTTTTTCTGAGTAAGGAGCCACAAGTTTCATCTCAAAAGGACCACCCTAGCGAAAATGGCGACTGTTTGAAATTTAAAAAACCACTTATAGGGAACGGAATTTTTAAATTTCAAACAGTCGCCATTTTCGCTAGGGTGGTCCTTTTGAGATGAAACTTGTGGCTCCTTACTCAGAAAAAAATGGCCTTTAAAATGATGTATCATTTACCACAGGCTTCAATGAAAACTTTTTACTGCACCCTCCACAGAACGTTCCCTATAAGTGGTTATTTAAATTTCAAACAGTCGTCATTTTTGCTAGGGTGGTCCTTTTGAGATGAAACTTGTGGCTCCTTACTCAGAAAAAAATGGCCTTTAAAATGATGTATCATTTACCATAGGCTTCCATTTAAACTTATAACTGCATCCTCCACAGGACGTTCCCTATAAGTGGTAAAAATTTTCATAAGGCACCAAAAGATAGGTAAAACCATAGTATATCCGTACACAAAATATAATTTGTTTTTCTTTAACCACTCACCAGATATAATGTTGGTTCCAGACATTTTCAACACCCTGTATATGTATGTATTTATAAAACTTATGTATTTTTCCTCAAAACACGCGCAGAAAACAGCTTCCCTCAGCCTACAGTGTCCGTAGATGGAAAGGGATTATGGTAATCTCATATAGTGGATTTTAAACTCGTATTCATGGAAAGTAATCAAATTTATAATTCATTGTCATACAAAATTTGAAATTAAAAATATTTCCTAAACAAGTTTTGTTGTGTATCAAGACATTTACTAAAAAAAAAACTACTTATAAATTACAGACTTGATTTATTGAATAATACTAAACTAAAAATATTATAAAATGTTGTAATCAGAGAAAATAAAACATAGTCTAATAAATTCAATTAACTTCAACTTAATAAAAAAACGTAGTAAACGAAAATAAAAGATTGATAGTGTCAATTTAAGTAATGGTTTGTATTTAAATGAGAATACAGTGTCAAATTTGGTTCATGTAAAATATGTGAAAAATATATAATAAAAAGAGTTTACTGTAGTAGAGGCCTAATGGTTCTTTGTAAGACAAAGTAAGAAGGATGATCTACATAAATAACCAACACAAGGAGCTGGAGAGCAACGCTAAGTGTGATATAAAGTCGTGAACATTATTGTATTTTAGTTTTGTATGGAGGTCCTTACAGGGAAACCTAAAAGGCAGAGTCGAGTAAAAAGAGTAATCTAAGTTAAGTAGTTAATAAAGTGATTTACCCATAAAAACCTATACAATAACGGAAAAGTTGGATTTAAAAAAATGGCTCTACCAATTTTGATTTAAATGTAGTCAGTAACATTCCTGGATCTTAACAAAAATTTACAATCGCTATTGCTGTAAAAAGAATGATTTGAAAGTTACTGCAACTCTTGAGTCCCCATTAAATATCATAGTTACTCCCACCGATTACCCTTAATAAGGGTTGTTGACACGCTAACGGGAGAAATTAAGTGTCAGATTGCTGATACCGTTTACTTATCCAAAGTTATCTACATTGTTTACTACATATCTAAGTCACATTCAAAGTTTCTGTGGTAGTATGGGTTATGTATATTTATAGTACTCATCCTACACGATGTCTTTGGGAGTTATACATCTTGTCAATTTAAAAATTATTGTTGAATCACTTGTATATTTCATTTTTTAATAGGTCTATGTTTCAAAACCTTATATAATATTTTTAGGTGAGTGACTGGTGGCATCTTAATTTAACTGGAAGCTCAAAAAATCGTGTAGTAAATGTTAAAGAAACGTTAATTGCTACTTTTGACCTAACAAAGGTTAAACTGCACAGATAAATACTGACTTCTATTCTCTGTGCCGATATCAAATGTTAGATTGTTTGTATTTACAGTTCTATGGCCACACATTTATAATACTGTACTGATAATTTAGAATAATGAGTTTATCCTTTCCATAGTTCCCAGTAGTTACAAGCCAAGAAAAACCGGCCACTCTGCATAGCCTTCTTATTCTTTTAAAGATAACACTACTGATTTTTCAATGACTTTTATTCATGAATTTATTTATTTCCAACGTCATATCTAATTTTACAGCAAGGCATACAGTATAAACTTTATATGACAATTTATATACATACAGTATGTATGTATGTATACGTTATATACGCATTTGACGTTCATATAGCTATAATATAAAGTATATATGTAACGACCCAAAATCCGTCAAGGGGTAAAAACCCGATTTTTAAAAGTTTCATCTTAAGTATTATAATTTTCTACGTTCGGGGTAAGCCGCGCCCGCGTTGTCAGCGGCATCGTAGGGGCAAGGGTCCTACGTCATCGTAGAGGGGATGACGCTAGTTACCTACCCCGCCGCCAGGGGCGATGGCGAAGAAGGACCAGAAGAGCGGACCTCATGATCAGTCGTCCACCCGCTACCGAACCGTCAGTACGCTTGCTGTTTGGAGACAATCCAACAGTCTATAACCTCCTAAATTCTGGTCAATTAAAGATTTCCCCCGTTCCTGGTAGAATCATAAGTCATCAGGTTAGTGTGCTACCGAATTTATTTTGTTTAATCTCATTTTTAGAGAAGTTTTATTATTTTTATTTTACTGTGCCGCAGTCGCGCGCACCCCGCACGCTTTTTCACGTACGAGCGCACTACCTTTTGTCTTAAACCAGCTTCGGAAATCAGTTAAGTTGCCAGAACGGTTTACGTACGACTTACCCCGTTACCCCGGACCGTCCTACGTAAATTAGGTTTAAGAAACCCCGTACCGACTCTGGTGGTCGACCGAGTCTAATTTTCCCGACACGTTTACTTTGGTGATTACCAAGTATAACGACCGATTTACGTTTTAGTTAAGTTTCTAATTAATTAGGTCATCCGCATTCTCGATAATTTATTCAAAATTCTAAATTTAACTACACATATTTTTCGAGTGGCTATGATGAGCACTTGTTAAAGGTAAGCTTATCTTTTTAAGAATTATTGTTGTAATTAATATTCTGAGCCAATAAACTCGAAACGATCATTAATTCACGAACACGTTAGAGTCCTGGACTATCTCATTGTAGGCTAAGCTATCTGGACAAATTTAAGGTGTGACAGAATTTCAGGTGAGACGACAATTACGCACTATAAAATCTCAATTTTGTCTCTCAACCCGAAATTTCGTCATATCAAATGGCGATCCGAACAGGGACATTAATTGAATGTTAACGATATCTTATGGCGCCCGAAGGCATAGTCGATAATTAATTGTTTTGGCTCAGAATTTAATAAATATTACACATACGAACATTACCATAATCAGTGTTGTGTACGAGACGTTACAGTGGAATATTGGTTTTATACCGTAGAACTGGATACGATTAAACGTCAGTACTGTTGTTTAACGTACTACGTTTGTGTAATAGAATTACAGGATATTTATTGGAATTTAATTGAATTCGAACATAACCGTTTATACTTCGCACTTATTTATACCAGTGTTTATAGATTTCCTCTGATAATTTATTGTTATTATTTTAAAATTATTTAACTAGGAAATAATTAACACTGCCTTTCGATTTAATTAAGAATATTCTGTAAGAATTGTTCTGCATCAAGAAGGCTAGTCGACCTGTTAGTTCACTAGTGTTGCGCTTGCCTATTGTTCTCTGTATGAATGGGCAAGAGATAAGAGCGGCCCGATCAGCTGTTTGATAACGGTTTGTTATTGGAGTTTCCCCGTAGTTCTTTCAATTCTAGTGAGCTTATTTCTGCATAATATTTACATCCGTTGCATTGCATAATATTTATAACGCAACTGAAACGCGTTAAATATTTGGGATCAGAACTGTTTTATAATAATATTGTTGGTTAACATATTGTTATACTTCTGGTTGTCCTAATATTTAACAGCAATTAGCATACCCCAGTTTTATTGTATTGTAATACATTGAATATTGTTACACACAGGGAATAACATTGTTTAATATAATAATACAGGATAATTATATTTTGGATTGAGCCTAATTACGACGGTTTACGTACACGTTAGTGATATAATAATATTGTTGGTTAACATATTATTGTATTGCTCAGTAACAATCAGTTCACAACGATCATTAGGCTAACGTATTATCGGAACTCTGTTACTTATTGTGATTGTAAACATTGATTGTTGGGGTATTGTATCAATGGTTTAAATATTATACTGAACATTTGCGATTAGCGACGAGCCTTACGACAGTTACACAGTCTTTTACGTATTTTTTCGACAACAACCATTATCGTCGACTGTTGTATTTCCTAATAATAATTTAAAAATGACACCTTGGGAATTATTTTTGCGCCTCTGGACTTATTTTTTCCCAGTTATGTACTTGCTGACTCCAGATGAATCAGGGAAAAGGCCCCCGCGCAAAAACAATGACCCACCGCCAACTGTTACCGCTCCCGCCGTCACAACCGCTCCCGCCGTCACAACCGCTCCCGCCGTCACAACCGCTCCCGCTGTTACTACCGCTCCCGCCGTTACCATCACACCCGCCGTTACCATCGCTCCCGCCGTTACCACCGCTCCCACCGTTACCACTACATCTGCCGTTACCACTTCAACGTTTGTCACTACAGCTAACACCCGCGTGTCCACGGAATCGATCGTGCCGCGCACGCCGTTTGACGATCCGCGCGTCGGTTGGATTTATAGACTGAACAAAGAGGAGCTGCAGAATGAGATGAGTAAATACGGCCTTTCTACGGCAGGTACGGCAGAGGAACTTAGGAAGAGCTTTGTGGATTTTTGGCGATCGCCATTATCCGCAATTACCCGTACCGAACCCTACCGGACCGTTGACCCTCCACGCACTCTTAATATCCCGCCAGCGATTTACGGGTCGGAATACGCGTCTAAGGACAAGTTAGGCTTACATCCCGCCCTCGACGAACGTGACTCTGTACGGGAGATACTTGGATTGTCACCGAATGCGGACTCTACGCTTGTGAAACGGGTCCTCGCCTCAATGGTGAATACCTTGAGGTCCAACGACGCGACTCCCACGGGACACTACGCGACCGACACGGTTCCCGCTCACGCCGCACCCCCTACCACGAATTATGCCGATCTGTGCTACCGTGCGGTACCACGTCCTAACGCCGCGGGAACTCGCGAGTTGCGCGATGCCGATCCATCGAGCCACGCTGGCCCCTCAGGCCGCCAATCGCTAGACGGAGCCTCCATTTACAACGTCGTTCGTAAGTGGAACCTTCGTTTTGACGGTCGCAAAGACCCGGTATCGTTCCTGGAACGCTTGGAGGAGCTAATGGAGGCGTATTCCTTAACTCCAGACCAGGTCTTCAGGGCTCTGCCAGAACTGTTGACTAGCAACGCCTTGTTATGGTACCGCAATAACCGGGAAGCGTGGGCCGATTTCCAGGATTTTCGTAGCCATTTCTAAATCCAATATCTACCACTCGGTTATCGCCGTAACTTGGACGAAGAGATTCGTAAGCGGACACAGGGTGACCAGGAGCCAATCAGAGATTTTGTAGTCGCGTTAAGCACGCTAATTCGAAGGAGAGGATCCATTTCGTCCCACGATAAGATTGACTTGATTTATACGAATATGCGACCCGAATACAAACTTATGGTTCGACGCCAGGACTGCTTGACTCTGACCGAACTGATTAAGCGTGCCGAGGAGTACGAGTCCTACATTAGGGATAAGAGCACGTTTCGTCCTCCACCCCCTCCGGCTATCTCTCTCATTCCTGAAACCGCGTATCACGGGCGAAGGCGTTCTGAACGTCCGGTCGATAACGCCGCAGTCACTGCTGAGTCACCGCGCGAACCGAGCTCCCGGACCTATCCGCAGCACCAGAAGAGGTACGACCGCGCGCGGCAAGTACCGAGTTCGCGACCCAAGGTGCAAAGCCATTCCGTGCCCAACTCCCACACGAATGTGAGAGGGGTGGCACTGGAGAGACCCGTTCTCGTCGGCGATGGATACGTTTGCTGGAATTGTGACCGTACGGGACACTTGTTCCGCGACTGTCCCGAACCAAGAACATGGAAGTGCTTCTATTGCAAAACCAAAGGCATCTCGACCGCAAAATGTAATTGTAAGGCGGGAAACGCACACAGGATTCAGCTAAGGAGGGAGCGGCTGAGTCCAAATCCCCGATCCGAAACACAATCCTCTCAACAATGGAGCACGTGGCTCCAACGAATAAAGGATTTCCCCGTCTCGACCAATCACGATGTTGTTTCCCTCGACACAAGACCCTTCGTAGCCGTAGAGATATTCAGTCAACCGTTTAGGGCCCTCGTGGATACCGGCGCCGTGGTCAGCCTCATTGGTGACCGTCTCGCAACGTTATTACAATCCCGAGGGGTTCCGCCTATAGACAGCGATGTTGATATAAGAATGGCGAATGGCATGCTGTCTCACATCACGACTGGATACCGAGTTCGCGGATTATTCGGCGGACTCGAATACGAATGGGACGCGTTACATGTGACGGGATTGGCTTGCGATTTAGTTTTAGGAATAACGCAAGTTAACGACCTCGGCTTGGCCCGATTTGAACTCACTGTAGAACGCGGCCCTGGAGAATGTTCCGGACCCGCCAACGACGTAGCTGCAGTGAGTAGGCTGTCAAATGACCAGAGCAAGCGACTGGAGACGTGTCTAGCCAACGATTTCGCGCTCCTCAAGAAGGTCACGTCCGACCTGGAAGGTGAGGAGGAAGAAGAGCCACCCCATCGACCCGCGGTTGCAACGGCCGCGCTGGTGGAGGTATCCCCAGCCAACCGTCGCAATGCTCCCGCCGTTACGCGTCACACCCCGATCTCCACCGCATCGTCTAGCCGGCCAGTGCCACAGGAGGTACGCGACCTCCTGTCCAATTTACCGTTGGAAGACACGGGGCGGCGAAGGAAAAATCAGAGGATGAAGGTGTTCAGGGGAGATGGAACGTTTTTCCGGGTCCGTACGAAGAAGCTGCGGACGATGGAGGGCATATATTGAGGCGACGTACCCATTTTAAGAAGAGTTTCGATTTCGTTATTTTCTTGCTCAAGAGTTTCGCAGCAGACACCGACAATACCCTAGGCAGAGTCGAGTAAAAAGAGTAATCTAAGTTAAGTAGTTAATAAAGTGATTTACCCATAAAAACCTATACAATAACGGAAAAGTTGGATTTAAAAAAATGGCTCTACCAATTTTGATTTAAATGTAGTCAGTAACATTCCTGGATCTTAACAAAAATTTACAATCGCTATTGCTGTAAAAAGAATGATTTGAAAGTTACTGCAACTCTTGAGTCCCCATTAAATATCATAGTTACTCCCACCGATTACCCTTAATAAGGGTTGTTGACACGCTAACGGGAGAAATTAAGTGTCAGATTGCTGATACCGTTTACTTATCCAAAGTTATCTACATTGTTTACTACATATCTAAGTCACATTCAAAGTTTCTGTGGTAGTATGGGTTATGTATATTTATAGTACTCATCCTACACGATGTCTTTGGGAGTTATACATCTTGTCAATTTAAAAATTATTGTTGAATCACTTGTATATTTCATTTTTTAATAGGTCTATGTTTCAAAACCTTATATAATATTTTTAGGTGAGTGACTGGTGGCATCTTAATTTAACTGGAAGCTCAAAAAATCGTGTAGTAAATGTTAAAGAAACGTTAATTGCTACTTTTGACCTAACAAAGGTTAAACTGCACAGATAAATACTGACTTCTATTCTCTGTGCCGATATCAAATGTTAGATTGTTTGTATTTACAGTTCTATGGCCACACATTTATAATACTGTACTGATAATTTAGAATAATGAGTTTATCCTTTCCATAGTTCCCAGTAGTTACAAGCCAAGAAAAACCGGCCACTCTGCATAGCCTTCTTATTCTTTTAAAGATAACACTACTGATTTTTCAATGACTTTTATTCATGAATTTATTTATTTCCAACGTCATATCTAATTTTACAGCAAGGCATACAGTATAAACTTTATATGACAATTTATATACATACAGTATGTATGTATGTATACGTTATATACGCATTTGACGTTCATATAGCTATAATATAAAGTATATATGTAACGACCCAAAATCCGTCAAGGGGTAAAAACCCGATTTTTAAAAGTTTCATCTTAAGTATTATAATTTTCTACGTTCGGGGTAAGCCGCGCCCGCGTTGTCAGCGGCATCGTAGGGGCAAGGGTCCTACGTCATCGTAGAGGGGATGACGCTAGTTACCTACCCCGCCGCCAGGGGCGATGGCGAAGAAGGACCAGAAGAGCGGACCTCATGATCAGTCGTCCACCCGCTACCGAACCGTCAGTACGCTTGCTGTTTGGAGACAATCCAACAGTCTATAACCTCCTAAATTCTGGTCAATTAAAGATTTCCCCCGTTCCTGGTAGAATCATAAGTCATCAGGTTAGTGTGCTACCGAATTTATTTTGTTTAATCTCATTTTTAGAGAAGTTTTATTATTTTTATTTTACTGTGCCGCAGTCGCGCGCACCCCGCACGCTTTTTCACGTACGAGCGCACTACCTTTTGTCTTAAACCAGCTTCGGAAATCAGTTAAGTTGCCAGAACGGTTTACGTACGACTTACCCCGTTACCCCGGACCGTCCTACGTAGATTTGGTTTAAGAAACCCCGTACCGACTCTGGTGGTCGACCGAGTCTAATTTTCCCGACACGTTTACTTTGGTGATTACCAAGTATAACGACCGATTCACGTTTTAGTTAAGTTTCTAATTAACTAGGAGTACGCTCCGAAGTCGCGTATGAGAATGAACGAAGACCATATCATACATACAAACAATTTGCCAACAATAACCATATTCATATCAGCTGATTAAGCAGGGTGGTTTATGGCAAAGCCAACCTTGGTCCAAGGTCATAAGGCAGGTTTGATCAAATCCACAAAAAGGAACAGGTAAATATTCCCAGTTTCTGCGATTTATAATCAAAGAATATATTTCAATGTGTTACAAAAACAGCAATTGCTCTAATATGCTGAGTAATAGTAATATCAGTTTCACAATCTATCACCAGGAGCTGTACCATTTTCAAATACCCCTGCTGTAGCAAACCTGCAAACTAAGCAAATTTCCATTTACCTAGCTGGATTTTTACTAAAATATTCCCTTATAAATGTAAGATTTATTTCATAGTACCGGGGGACCGAGCTTTGTTCGGGGAAAATCATTAGAGTTTACTCTGAAAGCAGTCTTAGTATTGCAAATACATTAATCCATCTCAAACTCCACAATGCTCGCTCTTACTACTTCCTTCCCATAGCATTATAGGATTTCAGATACATTATAGTAAATGCCACTCTGCACTGCTAGCCTTACTACTTCCTTTACCATTTCCTACGTCACAGGCCTGTTTCCTTCCCTTCTCATAGCATTTAAGTATTACAGATAAATTAATCTAACTAACACAATGGTTCCCACACTCTGCGATGCTACACTTTACTACTTTCTACACCACTTCCTACTTCGTGGACCTGTTTTCATCTTATTCCATAACATTTTAGTATTTTAAATACATTAATCTAATTGCCACAAACATTTCCCACACTCCGCACTGCTAGCATTTAGTACTTCTTTCACCATTTCCTATGTCATGGCATTGAGTATAAACATACTCAATGGTCATGGACATGTTTCCATCCCTTCTCATAGCTTTCAGTATTGCAGATACATAAATCTAACTGTTACAGACGGTTTCTAGTTCCCACACTGCTCGCCATTACTACTTCCTTCACCACTCCATACGTCACGGGCCTTTTTCCTCCCTTCCCATAGCATTTAAGATTGCAGATCCCTTATTCTAACCGTCATAAATAGTTCCCACACTCCAGACTGCTCGCCTTTACTACTTCCTATGTAGCGGACCTGTTTTACTCCCTTCCCATAGCGCTTTAGGATTGCAGATACCTTAATCTAATCGTCATAAACAGTTCCCACACTCCGGACTGCTCGTCCTTACTAATTCCTTCACTACTTCCTACGTCACAGACCTGTTCCCCTCCCTTCCCATAGCATTTTAGGATTGCAAATACCTTAATCTAATGGGCATAAGCAGATCCAACACTCCGGACAGCTCGCCTTGACTACTTCCTTCAGCACTTCCTACGTCGCGGACCTGTTTCCTTCCCTTTCTATAGCATTTTAAGACTGCAGATACTTTAATCTAATCGTCATAAACAGTTCCCACACTCCGGATAGCTCGCCTTTTCTACTTCCTTCACCACTTCCTACGTCGCGGACCATTTTCCTTCCCTTTCAAAAGCACATTTTAAGACTGCAGATACTTTAATCTAATCGTCATAAACAGTTCCCACACTCCGGATAGCTCGCCTTGACTACTTCCTTCAGCACTTCCTACGTCGCGAACCTGTTTCCTTCCCTTTCTATAGCATTTTAAGACTGCAGATACTTTAATCTAATCGTCATAAAAAGTTCCCACACTCCGGATAGCTCGCATTGACTACTTCCTTCACCACTTCCTACATCGCGGACCTGTTTTTCTCCCTTTACATATAATTTTAGAATTTCAGATACCTTAATCTAATTGTCATAAGCAGATCCCACACTCCGGACTGCTCGCCTTTTCTACTTTCTACGTAGCGGACCTGTTTTACTCCCTTCCCATAGCATTTTAGGATTGCAGATACCTTAATCTAATCGTCATAAATAGTTCCCACACTCCAGACTGCTCGCCTTTACTACTTCCTTCACCACTTCCTATGTCACCGACCTGTTCCCCTCCCTTCCCATAGCATTTTAGGATTGCAGATACCTTAATCTAATTATCATATCAGATCCCACACTCCCCACTGCTAGCCTTTACTACAATGTATCGAGTAATCTTCAGTATAATCTTTGCTCAATAGTAACAAGTGATGTTTTTCCTTTTGTACACTATTTCGTAATTTGCTAGTATACTGTAGATAGATGCCTTTATAAACACATGCTACAACTTAAAAGACTTTTGTTTAATTTTTTTATTGTTATTTAATTCAACTAACATGGTTACTTAGCAACCCATAGGACTATTGTTAAAAAAATGTGACTTTCAGTTTCATTTTTCTACGTAATTAGATTTTTGTTGGCAGTTCTAACTGCAGTAAACTTGTTTTTAGGTCAGAAATAAATTATTTACAACATTTAAAGAAAATTGTCGAGGCCATTTTTGAGATCTATCTGCAAGCAAGCATACATAGCGCCTACATACATACATACAAGCAAACATTGCTCATATTGGCGTATAGGATTTAAATCACTTTATTTTAATGAGTAATTAGGTTTGCTGATACAGAAAATGAAACCAGATGTGTTTTTGTATTGAAATGTTCATAGCTTAGTATGAAATAAACAAAATTGCTAAATCTGATTAAAATATATCAATAAACAAGTAAACAACACTTTATTTATTCTTCGTAAGAATAACATGGAAATTTTAAATTAAATTTTTTTTATTATCACCGTAACACAAAACCAATATCTCTGTAAACCTTCGAACAATATCTCCGTAAGTTAAACCGTTAGGCCTAAAATAACGCTTCAATTTATTTTCTCTTGTAAGCTATACAAAATGATCTGGAAAGAAATTGTGAAATTTTATGTTTCAGGGTCAAAAATGGGAAAATAAACATAGGTTTACAGTTTGTACAAAATTTTCTTAAAATTGGATCATTTTTGCTCGAGTTATTGCACTAAGTGACACACATATATATTATATAGGGCCTATATGCATTTGAACGGGTGTTCTTGGCCTCTGGGGACCTCAGAACGAAAAAGTATATCAGTCCCGGGTCTAGGAAGGTCTTACCATGAGGCATACGGTAGTAGTTTATTCCCTATTATAGGGGAAATTCGCTACAATTATAAATAATTATCATACTGCAACCTACTGCTAATTTTGTTATGTGAATGATTAAACAAAATGTTTAACAGGAGAGGGACACTTTTAAAACTTAAATATTTTGGATTAATATTCTACATTATCATTAGATGAAAATACATGAATATGTAGATTCTAAATATCAAGTATATTTTTTTATACTGCTACCTCACAACCAACCAGCCCATTGCAGAGTAGGCTACTGCCAGATGGTTGACACTCTGGAGGACGAGATCGTGAACATCGATGGTAGCGTCACTGTTTGCGGGGATTTCAATGCAAGGTGGAATGGGAACACAGGTGATGTTTTCACCGTTTGTTGCCCCCTGGGAATGGAGAGGCAGTTCCTGACATCTCTCTGGCATTGAAAGCCTTAGCCTACCGTATGGGGGACTGGCAAGTCTCTGAAGACTACTCTGCAAGCAACCATCAGTCTTTCGTCTTCCGGAAACACACTAAGCCACCTCAGTGTACCTGTCCTGAATTTGTCCGGCCACTTTTCAGGGTTACATAAAAATTTAACTGTTGGGGATATTGGAATTTCCTAACTTTGTGCCACTTGGACAATGCGTCCCCCTTTCATCAACGTTTGACCACTCGATGCTAATGATTTCCACCCCTGCTGCCAGCCGAACCCAGTTTACTGGTGGACAACTAAGATTACGTAACTCAGGAGAATATGGTTTTGACTCCGACGAGCAGCGCAGCATTCCAGAAACTGGCCTGAAACTAATGCTAGATTGGCAGAGCACCATCACCACCTACGGCAATGGAACGCCCCCTCAGTTGCCGTAACTGCTGTCATCGACATGTTGTTTTAAAGTAACCAGCATGACCAGCATTGGAATTCCCTATAATATTGTAGTCCGGTTAAACCGGTGTCCAGTTAAAAGGTGACCGGAAAAGAGGGAGTCTACTGTACTGTTAAAACTTAATATTAATTGGGCTGTTTGAGGAATCTGAGTAATAGGCCTACAGTCGGGAAATCTGAGAAATATAGTTGGGAAATCTGTGTATTATAATTAATGTGAAAAATTAAAATTGTGTCCCCCTCCCAAAATTTTTTTTGTACGACACCCCTGGCTAACTCTCACTGTCAATAACGAATTGCCAGCAACTGCGATCACCCAATCACACAGCACTGATTCGCAAGCAAGTTTGGCAAATCCGCTGCTAATATCAACCATGTTCAAAGTTACCAGCGAGCGTTTAATCGTAAGCGTGAAGCTAAAGCAAAATGCTAGAAAAGTGATCACACAGGGTTTGGTTTGCCAGCGCTTGGACAACAAGTTCAGGTGTTTCATTTGTTCGACTAAATGGTTCAGATGACTTTCTAAAATAAAAGGGAAGGCTACTCTCGATAAGTTTAATCTTTTTATCACTATGGTAGGCTTAGGCCTAACAGGTTCACCACTACAGTAATGGTAGCCTATTATTTATCCCATTACATAAAATTATGCCAACCACGACTACTATGATATTGCTGTGTACAGGTATTGCCAATCTATGTTATTCCTTAATTGCTAATAGACGTTGGGAATTTCTTTCACCTAAACTGATGCCTAGAAGTGTATGACCTGTCACAGGCTGGGCAAGGTCATATTTAATTATGGAATATATTAAATGGTTGCACAGTAGGCCTAAGGCATATTATGTTAAAGAAACACAATTAGGCTACTTACAACATATCGAGGACCTACCATTTAGGCTACAAAAACGATATTTCTTTTGCTAAACTTCATCCGGCAAAGGTACATAATTGATCCAATGCAAACCCTTAATAAAAATTAACAATAGGCACTGCTTAGAGTCGCTTATTTAGGCAAACCCAAGAAAAAAACCCATCAGGAATAATCAGCAAACGACTCATTTTCTCTTTTCGCCATCCATCAGCAAGCTTACAGTATAATAATATCAGGGTCAAATTTAATATGAAACATGTAGGCTATGTGGCCTATACATTCATGGTGATACAAGCCAGTTTAAAACCAAGAAATAGGTAATGTGGAGTTCTGTGGTAAATTTTTTTGTAACTCTCGTCACATTAATTTTTATCGACTGTGATAAATTACGGACGCTTTAAGCCTGCGCCTACTGTAAGGTTCCATAAAGGGATCCCTATGCCTAACCTATGCTATTTTCCCAACTTAACTTATAACTTTTTCATCACTTGGGATAGTGCCTGCATTGTGTAAATCCAAATTACGCTCCAACTATCGATGTTTAAGCCAAATTAAATGGGATTCAAAGAGAAGGGTACAGTTCCACAGAGAATCTGCAATAGTTATCATTGGATTAAATATCAATACACCCTAAATCGATTAAGTTATAATTCGGTTCAATATTAATATTGCATCAAATTTAATTTTCCTACAGTTACCTGACAAAGTTGCCTTCCTTGCTCTGATCATAGCACAGAAAGCTGCTTAGGATTACTACATCTAACTTGACACTTTTTTTTGCCACACACCAGTAGCCTATTCCAACCAAACAACACAAAACAGCGTGTACGCTTGAAAATAAGTGGGCAATACTTAAAAATATTACGATTACGATCAGCTAGTACAGCGTGCATGTATTTCCTATTTCGTTCGATTTTTGGATTTGATTTAACATAACGTATAACATGCACAGGATACGCGTCCAGTAACCGGACGTGGATTAGGCATCCGGTAGTTACTGTCATAACCTAACCTAACCAACCAAACTTGCTGATAATGAAAAAATCTAACGAAGGTTAAATTCTGTTCATAAAATAAAATTATAAATGCCAAAAATTCTAACAAAAGATGGACAGTTAAGGAGAAATTGCATTCTAAGCAAAATCTTTGACAAAAAGTTAAAGTTACCAATGGGATTCGAGCCAGGGACCTCTTGCATATCAGCCGAGCACTCTATCCACTACACCACGAACGCCGATCACAGTACATCGTATCGTTGTAGAAATGGCGTTCCGTGCCCCCACAACCCGGTGCCATCACTGCCGGACGCCTAATCCATGTCCGGTTACCGGATGCGTATCATCTGTGAACCTAAAAACTATTTCCCATAGGCCTATGATATAAATAACCCCCACCACAGAAAACCTGCAGACTAAGTGAATTTCCATTTGCCTGATTGGATTTACTCTTAAATAGCTCCTTAAAATATCACAATTAAGTTATTCCCTATAACATTGGTTTAGTGAGTCTACTTAGGTTTGCTGCAATCGGGAGGGTACAGTAAAACTAAAAAGTGTTTTTGTATGTTTATTCTCCATGAGTATAATGTGAATACTTTTTATTTAGTTTTTTTTTTATATTT
Organism: Macrosteles quadrilineatus; assembly: GCF_028750875.1. NCBI lineage: Eukaryota > Metazoa > Arthropoda > Insecta > Hemiptera > Cicadellidae > Macrosteles > Macrosteles quadrilineatus. The sequence goes on along the minus strand of NW_026542594.1, from coordinate 33,848,516 downwards.
TCTCTGTAACCTTTATGCCCATAATAACGCTTTAGTATAGGCCTACTAAATTGTTTGTAAATAAAATTGTATGTTTCAGAGTCAATAAAGGAAAAAACCCAATTTCACCCAATTAAACCCCCATAACCACTGTTCCCATTGTTAAATCATGCTGGTTCGTAAACTCGTTCGAGTAGATGCATACCATATTTCATCAAATTGGATCATTTTTGCCTTGAGTTATCGTGTTAACGGACACACATAAAAATGAATTTGAACGAATGGTCTTTTTGGCCTCTAGGGACCTCAGAGTGACAAAGCAAATCGGTCCGGGTGTAGGTCTTATCATGAGTACTACAGCATTTAGCTTATTCCCTACAATGAGAAATTTGCTTAAAAAATAGGCTTAAGATAACAAAAACATTTAACTTAAAATAGCCTAAAAAGTTGTTTCTTTTTGATCATTTTTGTAAATTTGTATGTCTAAAAAAGAATGAAATTACTACATTTCGGAACTCTAAGTTGATTTATGAGGTCTAGTCTCATAACTAATCATATCAACAAGTTTTGGTTATTGTTACTGTATTTTTAAGTTAAGGCGGGTCTACACCCAAGGATTTATCGTACGTTTTACCTGCACAAGTAAATTGTTGCAGTCAAATCGTTGCGTGTGTACCGCAAAACTGCGCATTTTTGAGAACCGCGCAGAGACGGAAGACGGAGCGATAAAACTATTGCGGAGAGCATAGTTTTGACAACGTTTTCAGACAAGTCGTTGCATGTGTAGGCCTACACTGTCATCCGTTTCAACTCCGTCTTCACGCTCAAAACCCCAGTATGCAGTGTTGTCTTCACGTGCTGTCAGAGTGTGTTTTTTAATTACGATCGCAGATCTTCGCAAATGTTCCCGTGATTTTATTGTTGAATTCATAGAACTGTACAGTAGTTTTCCTTATTTATGGAGGGTCAAGGGTAAGGAACATAGTGACTGTGATAAGAAAAAGACTTAGATAGGCCTACTTTTGAAAAATACAAAGCATCAGATTCAAACATGAACAGAGAAACTATTATGAAATTGGTTGTCTTTTTAGTAACCAACGTCTTGACCATGGTGAGCGCCGTCGTCGCTCAGACTTATTTCTTTGCTTTCTTGTAAGTTAACACTGGCTGCAAAAATCGACCACAGTAACACATCTTCCATGATATTACATGCACATACACTGAAAGTTATCGCAAAACTACACTAAAAGTTGGTGCTGAAACCTGTGCTGTATGGACGCATTTCTTTGCAACGACTTGACTGCAACGTTTTACCTACTCAGATAAAACATTTGCGAAATCCTTGCGTGTAGACCCCCCTTTAACTTTCATAAAATATATTTTGTTTTTGATTCAATAACTAACTTAGTGAAGTTTAGCCTAGTTTCATTTACAAAACATCAATAAAAACTCGAACTTTAACAGCTTATAACTCAATTCAATGTTTAAATTGGGAACATTTTTGGCTGCACTTTAGCATCTGCCCTACACTCATTCGAATGCAAACTATCAATAGGCCTAGGGGCTTATATCGATTATTTTATTCGGTTAATTAGGTTAGGCAAACCAAACTTGATATATCAAATGAACTACCGGTACGCAAGAAATAATTGATATATTCATTTGAATAAGTGTAGGACAGATGTTTTAACTTAGGTATTTAAGTGCAGCAACAATTTTTAGTACTTAGCGATATAAGTTTTTAAACCGAATAATAATCGCTACAAAATTCACAGAAGTCAAAAGTTATCAATATTTAAACCGAATAAGATATAAATCACGGTCCTCTGCGGAACTGTAAGTTAACTCACCCTAACCAAAGAGAGTTTTAAACTAACTTGTGCATTTCAACCGATTAAATATAAATTGCATTTGTAGGTCCTTTGCGGAACATAAAGTTAACTTACCCTACCCAAAGAGAGTTTTAAACTAACTCATCCATTTCAACCGATTAAGATATAAATTGCATTCGCAGGTCCTCTGCGGAACTGTAAGTTAACTTGAGAAATAAACCCTACCCAAAGAGAATGTGACTATGCCGTAGGCCTAATGCTGATAGTTAGTTTTAAATTGGATGATTTTCCCTAAGACTTGACTGCAGGCTATACTTACAGGTAGGCATTTAACTTTCCCTACCTAGGCCAACTAAGGCCAAGTAGATGTATAAAAGTTAAAACCTAGCTAGAGGAAATATTATTACCTTCATTTGGACTGTAGAATTAATCTAGGTAGGGTTTTACCATTGATGTAGCTGATATGAACTTGACATGGGCCAAGGGAACACCCTGTCAATTAGCCTAAGCCTACACAGGTTGTTACTGCTACTGCCGGTACCCTACCTAACGACTACCTATAGGCCCCTGAATACATGGTTTGACCTAGAAATAATTAGAACACAAATGAAACCATTGTAGTTTGATAGTAAAAAGTATTGTAAATAACATATCAAAAGTCTCCAAAAATATCTTTGGTGGAACACCACCATTTTTTCAAAATGGCGGCCAAATCCAGTAGTTTTTAGCTTTTTATTGAAATTCTGACTTTCCAGTCCAAATTGGTGAAAAGTCGTAAATACATTTTATTTTCCTCCTGAAATTACCTTTAAAATGATACCAAATACATGTACGTACAACCAAAAATAAACCCCGCAGAAATAATAAAATATTTCAAATAAATTTTTCAAATAAATTAATGTAATAATCCAAGCAAACTAATAAAACAGACACAGGGATCATATAACAATTTGCAAGTAAACGTTTTATGGTTTTATTTTTATTTTGTGGTGTGCAGAGTGACATATTAAAAGTTCCAAAAATCAGTCCACGGGAAACCCCTAAATTAATTATATAAAATGGCGGCTTTTCCCAATATTGGACAAATTTAGCAAAAAGAGATACCGAATACTTTTTTGCACATTTTTCGAGATATTGACTTGGGACTACCGCCAATATTTATTAGGTCATTAGTACTGTACTTCATTTTTATAGGGGACACGTTTTTGGCCGCCATCTTGGATCCGCCATATTGGACAAATATTTTTTTAATGTAATGATAGTGTTGTGACACATAATTTCAAACCACATTCTTATACTGATTTCAATGCTGAAATCCATTTTTAAATACCTTTTTTAGTTTAGAAGATATGTTCAAACGAAAACTCTCACCCATACATTTCTTACGGACGTTTCGTAGTTTGATAATTTTTTCAGATTATTTTTCTTATATATCCAGTTCTTATTAACGGTTGCAATTCGTTCTGGCCTTAAAATATTCAGTATTGTAAGGGTTTCCATTTGAGCTCTTGAGCATTAAAATGAGTCGAGTTAAAGACCAGCTAAGAACCTCAGAACAATATCAATTTTAACTTTTTTAGAAATACATTTTTATTAAAAGATTTATAACTCGGGTTGTTAATACGTCACCATGTTCTTTCTGGTCTCAAATTACTCAGTAAGGTAATTCTGAGCAATTACTTGGTCAACCCCATTTTTTTTTCATACTTTACTACGGTCATCAGGATGTTCTTATAAAACAAGAAACATATAATTTAAGCCCCGCAAGGCCATCGTACAGGTTGCAGAGCGATAAGAACTTTTAAATTCCAAGCGATAACAGTGGCTTGCAGGAGACGCGCGGAAGGCCAGTTGGATGAGGACAAAGAACCCGGCGATTACTGAGGTAATTTCTATTTGTATATAACATATATTAACTTTCCCGGGCTGAATTATGTTTTTTTTAGTTTCACATACATCTCTAAAGCCAGTTGCGACAGTACCGATATGTTTGGTTAGGTTAGGTTAGGTAAGGTTAGGTTAATTCATAACCTAACTTAACCTAACCTTACCTAACCTAACTTAACCTTGCGGGGCTTAAATTATATGTTTATTGTTTTCTAAGAACATCCTGATGACCGTAGTATAGTATGAATAAAACTGGGGTTGACCAAGTAATTGCGCAGAATTACCTTCAGGGTATGTTTTGCTTTGATTTTATTAATTATTAAACAAAATCTGACAATTTTAAAATGAGTCATGGATCTTAATTTAACATTAAAATGTATTTATTTTTAAATTTGTCTTTTTGGACGTATATCCCCAATTCTAAATCAATCCCAAAACTCTTTATAGTCCTAAATAATTCGTAACATTGTTGACTTTTATTTTAGCTATGGATTACTTATTGGGTTCGTGATATATGTCCTTAACCAAAGACAAATTTCTAAAAAAAATAAATTACTGTCAAATAAAGATTCATGACTCATTTCAAAATTTTCAGATTTTATTTAGCGATTGATAAAATTAAAGAAAAACATTTACAGAATAATTTAAGACCAGAAAGAACTTGGTGAGTTATTAACAACCCGAGTTATAAATATTTTAATAAAAATATATTTCTAAAAAGTTAAAATTGATATTGTTCTGAGGTTTGTAGCTGGTCTTTAACTCGTCTGATTTTAATGCTCAAGAGCTCAAATGGAAGCCCTTACAATACTGAATATTTTAAGGCCAGAACGAACTGCAACCGTTAATAAGAACTGGATATATAAGAAAAATAATCTGAAAAAAATTATCAAACTACGAAACGTCCATAAGAAATGTATAGGGGAGAGTTTTTGTTTGAACTTATCTTCTAAACTAAAAAAGATATATAAAAACGGATTTCGGTATTGAAATTAGTGTAAAAAAGTAGTTTGAAATGATATGTCACAATACTATCATTACATTAAAAAAATATATCTATGTCCAATATGGCGGATCCAAGATGGCGGACAAAACCGCGTTTCCTATTAAATTGAAGTACTAATGACCTAATAAATATCGGCGGTGGTCCCAAGTCAGTTTCTCAAAAAATGTTCATACAAAATGCATGTAGTATCTTTTTTCCAAATTTTTCCAATGTTGGGAAAATCCGCCATTTTAAATTGTGATTTCAGTGGTTTTCTCGTGCACCGATTTTGGCAACTTTTAGTATGTTGTTCTGCAAACCCAACACTACAAAACAAAACCATAAAACGTTTTCTTGCAATTTTTTTAAGGTCATATCCTATATTTCTCTGACTAGGACTATTACGTTAATTTTATAAAAAATACTAATATTTTAAATATTTTATTATTTATACGGGGTTTATTTTTGGTTGTAGGTACATGTATTTGGTATTATTTTAAAGGTAATTTCAGGGGGAAAATAAAATGTATTTACGACTTTTCACCAATATTGACTGGAAAGTCAGAATTTCGATAAAAAGCAAAAAACTACTGGATTTGACCGCCATTTTGGAAAAAAGGTGGTGTTCCACCAAAGATATTTTTGGAGACTTTTGATATGTTATTCACAATACCTTTCACTATTGAATAACAATGGTTTCATCTGTGTTCTAATTATTTCTAGGTTTTGCTATTTTTTTCTTATTTTAAGGCGCCTACTAACCTAGTGCAATAGTCTGAGTAGGCTGAGTAAGTTAGGTCTAGATGGACTTTAAAGTAAAACAAACCCCTAAAACTTCATCAATCACTCACAGAGCTCTTACCTACCTACCTACAGGATGACAGCAGACAACCGAGATCCGACGACAATAAGAAAAAATTTTTGAAAAGGCAATAATAGGCCTAGTGTGCTATAATGTTAATATTAAAAATTAACATAATGAATAGCTTCAACTGAATTAAAATTTTGGGCGAGGTTAAGATAACAGTACACTACAAAAGTAGCCTATATTATTACGAGCAACCCATCCCATTAACCCAACGTCTGTGGTCACTGGTCTTACATAACAAATAACATAACCTACAAAACAACCATACCATCATTAGGCTACTAACTAATGCTAACACTGACACTTGACACTGACACAGTAACAGTAACAACTTCAACTTGTAAAACTAAAAAAAATAATTATATATTTTCATCGATTTCAATAAACTTATGTCCGGACATATTTTAAATTCCCTATTTCTTTTAGTAGACCAATTGTTATTTTTTTAGAACCCGTGGAATAAAAGATTTCTTAAGCAAACCTGTATACTCCATGGACAGAAGAAACAAGAGACTTGGTCGTTCTCTGTGTCTCAAATATGCGACAAAATTGTTGCTTGTAAAATGTAAACAAAAAAAAAGAAGAAGAAGGTAGCTCTTAATGTTATTCTTATGGGCGAAAATTAAAATGGTTTTTTAAGGATTTTATAATTATTACAGAATAAATATTCTTCAACAACTGATATTCTCAAGATATTATGCTATAAAATCTTTGTGCAACACTTCAAGTTGATATACATAGTATTTCTAAAGGCTTTTGCGTTTCAACGAGATGCATTTTGTCATGTATGAGAATTCACTTCGTTCATTCAATTAGGTCATCCGCATTCTCGATAATTTATTCAAAATTCTAAATTTAACTACACATATTTTTCGAGTGGCTATGATGAGCACTTGTTAAAGGTAAGCTTATCATTGTAAGCATTATTGTTGTAATTAATATTCTGAGCCAATAAACTCGAAACGATCATTAATTCACGAACACGTTAGAGTCCTGGACTATCTCATTGTAGGCTAAGCTATCTGGACAAATTTAAGCTTAAGGTGTGACAGAATTTCAGGTGAGACGACAATTACGCACCATAAAATCTCAATTTTGTCTCTCAACCCGAAATTTCGTCATATATACAGTACAACGAAGAGATAAAAGAGGAGACAGCAAAGAGTGCCATTTACAACAAACTAAATATAAAAAAAAACTCAGTTATTCGATGCTTCAAAATAACGACGTTGTCCATGATTTCCATTAATTTTGTATTTACATTGCTACCCACACTCTGGGTAATTCAATACAATTCACATATATTTATGAACAACTAGTTAAACTACCTCGACGGTTGACAGTCAGACATTCGAGCATAAAGTGATCATCAACTCGCAAACCACTTATAACACTTATAATATATTGATTAATGAATAAAAAACAGTTAAAGTGATCGTTTTCTAAAAAAAATGTTTTTTAACATGAGCTAATATTTCCACAGGAAACTTGTATTACTAGTGCATATGTTGCTCGAATTTGAACAATTGCTAAGTATTACAGATGTTATTTCAAAACGAATAACAATCATAATTTCCGATGACTTAAAAGAGCCAACTCAAAGATAATACAATCAATCACTCCACTCCAGTTATCGAAACTGAAAACGAACTTGCTCTGAAAACTAACGCTTTTGTGTATACCATGTGTTTACTGTGAACAGCTGTTTTAGTATGCAATTAATACAAACTAGGGGCCTATAGCAGCAATTGCTGCCCTTCACCTCCATTGTAATTTGGCCTTAACCATTCCATATGCTGTGCACCATTCCTAACTCTCGTTCGTAGTTGCGGTCTTCCCCTAAAACACGATACATCCCAACACTGAATTACCATTATAACCTAAAAACAGAACACTAAAATCAATAAACAATCAAATACTCAATGTTTACATCAGCTGGTAGTTTTAAAACAGCTTATAGACTTTCATTATCAAATGACTGGATCTTAGACGGCCTGTGGGGCAGAGCAGGGTAATTTTTGACACTTCAGATATTTTTCCCACCGTCCTTTAAAATGAATGCCCAATGAATGCTATTTATTCCTATCTCGAGATATTTCGTGGGGACATATTCGCTTACGGAATTACAAATATAGATTCTTCGTCTGTTTAAGTAAACAAAATCTTTTCTTCATAAGAAATACATTGGCATTTCCCGTTGAAGCCATGTGCAGGTTGTTGACGTGCTGCATGACCCTCAGAGTGTTGTCTCTTTGTAAGCCCGACTATTTACGCGAGAGACTTTCTCTTCGTGACGAGGTTTCCCAGCGCAGGAGACGTCAGGGTGGGAGGCTTCACCTCCTAAGAGTTTCTCTAGAGCTTGGGAGGAAGAGCTTCTCATATTTTGGTCCCTCGTTGTACAATGGTCTACCTGACGGACTGAAGGTTGTTGCATCTAGCAAAACATTTAAAGAAAAGCTTAAGAATATGTTTAAAAAAAATGTGTATAATTAGTGTATAAGTGTATATCGGCCAAATAGTAGAATAAGATATTTAGCATAGTGACGAAAGTTGTTCTGAAAAGCTGGTGTACCAGAGAAACGCTTAATGAAGACATTTTTATTTATTTATATTTATAACCTAGATGCTCGTTAAACCTAATGTCATTGAATTAGATTTAATTGAAAAAAGGCTGCAGGTGTGCTGCGGCGGGGGTATTATGGAATTTTAATTGATGTAGAAAGAAAACTTTGTGGTAGTCATGATTAACTCTAAGTTATATAAGATACTAAAAAAATCAATCAAGTCGATCCCAATTAGTAGTGTCGGTCGCTTAAAAATTTGGCTGGCGCTATTGCAACCAGTGCTACTATTCGTATTCGCTATCACCTATACCTGGGCCTTGCAACGGGGTTGGTATGCATAAGAGTTAATGCTGGTTCTTTGAAAATGCTAATTTTTTTCAGTCCTTACCATTTATTTTAGAAACGAAATTGAACTATATTAGCCTACTTAACTTGGTAATAGTAATAGGTCTATTACTATTTTGTCAACTCATACTGCGAATACTTATTTAGGCTACCTAGGATACAAAACCAATGATATATTTTGAGGTATAATAAAAGAACCTGTTTAATGGTTTGGACTTTAAACGAAAAGCTATTACAATATAGTTACAAACCTGTCAATAGTGTAGTTTTCTAACATATTTTAGGAAAATGACATTCAGGCAAATGGAAATTCGCTTAGTCTATAGGTTTGCTGCAGAAGGGATATTAAACTGTTTACACAAAAATAAATCTAAAACATAATTCTCATACAAATCAGGATAAGGGCCTAGGTCAATACGGCAATGATTGTAGAATCTTAATTATTTCCTATTTCCATTAATAATTTCATTTTACGATGTTCAATATTCACTGTAAAATATTATTACAGCATATCACAAATATTAGAACAGTCTTAGGATAATTGATTATTACAAACATAAACAAATGATGTAACTGAAAGATATTAACATATGGTTTGACAGCTCCATTTAAGTAATGTTAAAAATGTTTACATTCAGGCTAGTGACATTTAAATATGATCCTTACCCTATCTGTTCTAATATTCGTGCAGTATTTAAATAAACGTTTGAACCAGCTGTGTGGAATTTTGAAATCAAAATTCATTTGACAGTTCTGCTTGTTTACATTTTTAAACTTTGTAGGTTTGTTCTTTGTTACCATGGATACCATCAATCAATATTTAACTTTTAAATCTCTCACCTCTGATTTTTGAAAGCCCACGGGGCAGAGTCCTAGGTCAATAACGAAGCAATAACTTCTATATTTTCTCACTTTTCACAGCTATATCGAACATGAATTTTGTAGGAATATTTTCCATGATGAATGTCCATGGTACAGTATTGTGATCGCCCAGCATGTATCGACTAAACGATAAAGAGCCTATAACGTTTGATGAACTGTGGCTCAGAGTGATTGAACAATTTACGACTTCGATAATTACTGTAATAGACAAACATAACACACAGTCAGTGCTGTTTAATATCGGTTTAGTAAACTACGATTCTGTGCAAAAACTATCACTGCCTTTTTTATATTAATTATTTATAACTGTGTTTCTGATGTATCAATAGGCCTAAATACTATTACATGGAAGTATATGCATAACAACTAACGTTAATGCAAAACTTATATTTAATTGAAAACGCGCCTATACAGGGCTGAAAAGTAACTTGCAGTTAACTTTTCAACCATTTGAGATATTTAAAATCTGTTTGCGGCAACATTCTTAGATATGAGGGGCTACAATAATTATGGTCAATTTTGAAAATTTTCAAATGACAAGTATAGTCGAGTTTGGTATCATTTTATAGGTCTTGACGAAACATAAAAATTGACATAAAGAAAACCAAAATCAGCCCACTAATAACAAAATGGCGCCTTAAAACGTTTCATATCCAAATAACCACGAGGGTGGCAAAAAAATTAACTTGCACCCCCTTTAACTTTTTAACGATTAGAGATATTTGAAATCGGTTTGAAGCAAATTGTTTGGATATGAAGGACTACAATAATTATGGTCAGGTTTGCAAATTTTGCCCTTAGGGGTAGCGGGGGTAGGGGTAGCTTAAAATTTTCAAATAACAAGTATAGTCGAGTTTGGTATCATTTTGCAGGTCTTGACGAAACATAACAATTAACATAAAAGAAAAAGAAATCGGACCATTAATAACAAAATGGCAGCTAAAAATGATTAAGTCAATGGTTATTATAAGTAATTTTGAACTGCCATTTTGTTGTTTATGGTCTGATTTCTATTTTCTTTTATGTTAATTGTTATGTTTCGTCAAGCCACATTCAGATTGGCCTATGGTTTAATGGTAGTTTCTAACATACAGATCACTCAGACCTTCTTTCAAAATTGTACTTCTATGGTATCCGGGGTGCCGCCTTGCAACTTTTCGAATCTTACCTAATGGATAGGAGACAAGTTGTATATGTTGATGGTGTTCAGTCTCAAGAGGTTTACTTAAAATATGGTGTTCCCCAAGGACCTGTTTTGGGCCCTCTGTTATTCTTAATTAGTATTAATGATTTACCTCATAATGTGCAATGTAAAACCCTTCTTTACGCTGATGACACGACATTTGTTAACACTTCCAGTAACTTGCTGCATTTAAGTAATTTGGTAAATGGCTCTATAAAAGAAGCTTCATATTGGTTTAGAGCTAATGGCTATCTCTTAAATAAAAATAAAACTGAAAATATAGTATTCTCTTTGAGGCCCTATGACCATGAATCTTTAGCTATAGAAACAGCTGTCAGTACTAAGTTTTTAGGTGTATGTGTTGACCATCAGCTTACTTGGAATACTCATATTGATTGTGTGACTACTAGACTTTCTAGAGTTATTTTCTTGCTGGGGCGTTTGAAACACTGTGTAACTCCAGAATATATCCGAATGGCTTATTTTGCTTTTTTCAATCAATAATTAAGTACTGCTTGCTTGTCTGGGGCAAGAATTGAAGAAGTGTTAATATTGCAAAAAAAAGCTGTTAGAATTATTGATGGTTCAGATGATCTTGAGCATTGTAGGCCTATTTTTATTAAATTAAAGATTTTTACTGTTATTAACCTTTATATTTTAGAACTCGTTATTTATTCTTAAAAAAACTACCACTCATGGTCCTGAATGAAGATGTACATCCCTACAATACTCGTGGTAGACATAAAATAAGGTACCAGCAACTCCGTTTGAGCAAATCTTTAAATAGCCATGTTGTTATGTGTAAGAAAGCTTATAATAAGGTGGTTAATAATATAAATAAGTATCCACAAAACATTTTTTTTTTTAATTCAGTGACTGGCTATTAAGAAATCTGTTTTACAGTATTGAAGAATTCCCGGAACAACCTGTGATAAGTCTGTAACTTTAGGCCTACATCTAAATTTGTTAATGATTTCTATATAGTCTATTTTTGTTTTCTTCAATTTTGTTAATTATTATTATTCATTTGTAAATTGTTTATAGTATCTATCTGTTAAATGTCATTTGTACTATTATCATATTATCCTAATTAAATTCTTTTTAAAGCTTGAGATTATATATCAGTGTAATTTAATGTTTATGTAATTTTATTTTGTTTTTTGTTTAGCACAATACTAGGCTAGGATACTTAGAGATGTTTAGGTTTTGTTTCAAAAGCTATCCAATAATGACAGAATATAGTTTAAATATACTTTTACACTAAGAGACTTCTTAGTCATTTTTCTATTTTGAGTACTTTGCTATTGAATCTTTTGCAGTCCTTAAAAAATGATCATTGAACTGGACTTATATTAAACTATAAATACTAAACTTTTGTCGCGACATAACGCTTTTAATTTATTCTTGTAATTGTACACTGTGGTGTAATAAAGCTTAAAGAAAATTATTGTCAAAAGTCGAACGAAACCTAACTATTATTTGAAAATAAAATATAAAAACAAAGTAAAAGGAATTGCCCTTTAATAAGTTTTCTCAATAGTTAATAAACATTTATTATCATACTGTGTAAGTTAAAGCAGAAAGCAGGTGGACGTGGTAGAAAGTTTCGTCAGCTGCGGACGCTAAGATTGATGTGTGACATCAAGTGACAGCTACTGTGAGAATAACGACTACTGCTGCTGATTGATGCTATGTATTAGACATACATGTAAGAGGTAAACTGCAGTATTCTGCCTCTACAGGGCTTCATAACTAATTTACACAATGAACTGTAGCAGCGAAAAAATTCGAATTTGCTTAATACATTAACACAAATAAGGTACATGTTTTGATAGGTTAACTAGAGCTCCATTTTAATAGTTTAATTTTCACATGATTGTTTTATTTAGACATATTAATAAGTGATTCAGTATACAAACTAACCTCTTCAAAATCGTGTAAATATAGTCTTGACTCAAGAGCATGACTTTTTTTGGCTCGCAAACCCTCAAATTCAGCCCTTGAAACTACATTATACAACAGAAAACCACATCTTAGAGTATTCGGAGTGTTTCTTTGCAGTTTAATTTTTACACTTTAACTTAATTCTAAGAGTAGGCCTATATTCGTCAGGGTAATTCATTAGCTTTGAATAAACATAACATTTTCTTAGTCCTAGCACAAAACTGTATGATGCGGCAATTAATTAATCAATCAATTGAGGTCAATTAATTGGCGGAGGAATCAGAATGGCAAATATAGGCCAATAAATCATAAAATATGCGATCAACTATTATAATAACATCATGTCTTATAGAAGGGCTCAGTTTTCAAAAATGACAATACTGTAATGATAATATTTTTAAATGCGGAATTTTTATTTTGGTAATTTTTTACTGTGTCAGTGATCTAATAGGCCTACAATGGTTTTTATTGACCTGAGACGACAGGGTCGCGCACAAAATGTTGTGCGAATTGCACCAATACGTGAGCATGATATAATGTTATTATATAATTTGTTTTTACATATTTTAGACTGTACTTTATAATATAATGGAAATTTTACATATTTTTAGACCTCTGTTTATCTTTTAACGTCGCCTACAAATTAAACACCACGAGCAATGCTCGGTCCCGTGGTACTATGTGTTAAGTATTATAAGACGTTTCTTTTATTTACTTTCCGTACATTCATTAAGCAAAATATGTGTTACTACCAGCACCATTGTTTGCTCCTAGCCAGCCATGCTGCTGTGAGTAGAGCAATGAAAGTTTAGAATCACAGAACTGGTATTTACAAAAAAGTATTGTGTACCAGGAACTCATGTTGTGCAAATATTCAATAAATAATGTATATTTAATATTTATGATGGTTTTTTTTTTAAATGTCATAAGCCGTCAAATGAGATTTTATTTCATCCTTTGGTAAAATAGTGTTTCTTTTCAAATAGAAAATGAAAACATTGCTTATTTAATTTTGCAAAACATAGACTTATACTGTATATAAATAACTAGCTTTAAAGTGACTCTTTGATTGTTGTCTAGCTGGGTTTCCTTTTTTTTATTTTATTACGGGTGGCAGTTTTGCTTGATTTCAAGCAACGGATATCTAGTTTATTTAAATAGACCATTATAAACACACGTAGATTTATTACTGAATTAACTGTGCATCTCACCCAAATATAAAACTGGAAGCCTCAGTTGAGTCAGTCAATTTTGAAAAAAATTGACTAAATATTGAAAATCTTTATTTTTAAATGGGAGCTAAAACAAACAATGTAAAACTTCTGTTTGCAACAAAGTAGTATATTTTCAAATAAATGATAGTCTAAATAGGCTATTGGACAAATGCAATTTTACCAATTTAACATATTCATATGACAGAGAACTTAAACAACAAATTATAGGGGAAAATATGAGTTTAGAGGAAGTGGTAGGGGAGGTATAAGTAGGCCTGTATGGATTTTCCTTTGGTAGCCAAGTATAAACTTAAGTTCAGGCTGTAGTCATAGAACTACAACAAGGCTGTAGCGGATCTGGGAAAATAATAATTTTCTCTCGGCTTGACTTATGTAGCGTTGCTGAGGATAAGAAATGTAGAGAGCTTGCTGAATGAGCTATTTTCGATAGGAAGAGTTAAAAACAATCAAGAACAGTAAATAGACTGTAAAGAAAAAGTAGATGATAAGACGTATGGAGATTGCTTGTAGCGGCAGGGCTAAACTAATTCAATATGATATGATATGATGAAGTATTGTATTAATCATCAAAAGCTTTATTAATCTGCTCTATGGTAATCATTTAGAAATAAAATTGTTTGTTATCTTTTTCACTACGATCAATTAGTGGACCTGATACCTTATCCTATACTCTAATACGAGCAAACTTTGCTTGTATGTATGCTTGCACCAAGATCTCGAAAACGGCTCCGACGATTTTCTTCAAATGTTGTATATAGTTTATTTCTGGCCTAAAAATGAGTTTACTGCAATTAGAACTGCCAACAAAAATCTAATTACGTAGAAAAATGAAACTGAAAATCACATTTTTTTTAACATTAGTCTTATGAGTTGCTAGGTAACCATGTTGGCTGAATTAAATAACAAGGAAAAAGTAAACAAAAGACTTGTAATTTGTCTATCCACAGTATACTAGCAAAACAAAATACAGTACAAAAGGAAAAAACATCAGTTGTTACTATTGAGCAAAGATTATACTGAAGATTACTCGATTCTATAGTCAAGGGCAGCAGTGTGGAGCGTGGGATCTGTTTATGACGATTAGATTACGGTATCTTCAATCCTTAAATGCTATGGAAAGGGAGGAAAACAGGTCCACGACATAGGAAGTGGTGAAGGAAGTAGTTAAGGCGAGTAGTCTGGAGTATGGGAACTGTTTATGACGATTAAATTAAGGAATCTACAATCCTAAAATCTAATGGGAAGGGAGGAAAACAGGTCCATGACGTAGGAAATGGGGAAGGAAGTTGTAAGGCTAGCAGTGCAGAGTGTGGGAACCGTCTGTGGCATTTATGTATCTGCAATTCTAAAATAGTATAGGGAAGGAGGGCAAATAGGTCTACGACATAGGGAGTGGTGAAGGGAGTAGTAAGGGTGAGCAGTCTGGAGTGTGGAACTGTTTATGACGATTAAATTAAGGAATCTACAATCCAAAAATGCTATAGGAAGGAAAAGAATCTGGTCCGCGACGTAGGAAGTGGTGAAGGAAGTAGTAAAGGCGAGCAGTCTGGAGTGTGGAAACTGTTTATGACGATTAGATTAAGGAATCTACAATCTTAAAATGCTATGGGAATGGAGGGAAACAGGTCCGCGACGTAGAAAGTGGTAAAGGTAGTAGTCAAGGCGAGCTGTCCGGAGTGTTGGAACTGTTTATGACGGTTAGATTAAGGAATCTGCATTCCTAAGATGCTATGGGAAGGGAAGGGAAGAGGTCCACGACGTAGGAAGTGGTGAAGGAAGTAGTAAAGGCGAGCAGTCTGGAGTGTGAAAACTGTTTATGACGATTAGATTAAGGAATCTACAATCCAAAAATGCTATAGGAAGGAAAAGAATCTGGTCCGCGACGTAGGAAGTGGTGAAGAAAGTAGTAAAGGCGAGCAGTCTGGAGTGTGGAAACTGTTCATGACGATTAGATTAAGGAATCTACAATCTTAAAATGCTATGGTAATGGAGGGAAACAGGTCCGCGACGTAGGAAGTGGTAAAGGTAGTAGTCAAGGTGAGCTGTCCGGAGTGTTGGAACTGTTTATGACGATTAGATTAAGGAATCTGCAATCCTGAAATGCTATGGGAATGGAGGGAAACAGGTCCGCGACGTAGGAAGTGGTGAAGGAAGTAGTAAAGGCGAGCAGTCTGGAGTGTGAAAACGGTTTATGACGATTAGATTAAGGAATCTGCAATCCTAAAATCCTATGGGAAGGGATAGGAAGAGGTCCATGACGTAGGAAGTGGTGAAGGAAGTAGTAAAGGCGAGCGGTCTGGAGTGTAAAAACTGTTTATGACGATTAGATTAAGGAATCTGCAATCCTAAAATGCTATGGGAAGGGGGGGGAAACAGGTTTACGACGTAGGAAGTGGTGATGGAAGTAATCAAGATGAGCAGTCTGGAGTGTGGGAATTGTTAATAACGATTAGATTAAGGTATCTACAATCCTAAAATGCTATGGGAATGGAGGGAATCAGGTCTGCGACGTAGGAAGTGGTGAAGGGAGTAGTAAAGGCGAGCAGTCTGGAGTGTGGAAACTGTTTATGACGATTAGATTAAGGAATCTACAATCCTGAAATCCTATGGGAAGGGATGGAAAGAGGTCTGCGACATAGGAAGTGGTGAAGGATGTAGTAAAGGTAAGCAAAATATGGAGCGTGGAATTGTTAATAACGATTAGATCAAGTTATCTACAATCCTAAAATGCTATGGGAATGGAGGGAATTAGGTCCGCGACGTAGGAAGTGGTAAAGGTAGTAGTCAAGGCGAGCTGTCCGGAGTGTTGGAACTGTTTATGACGATTAGATTAAGGAATCTGCAATCCTAAAATGCTATTGGAAGGGAAGGGAAGAGGTCCACGACGTAGGAAGTGGTGAAGGAAGTAGTAAAGGCGAGCAGTCTGGAGTGTGAAAACTGTTAATGACGATTAGATTAAGGAATCTACAATCCTTAAATGCAATGGGAATTGAGGGAAACAGGTCCGCGACGTAGGAAGTGGTGAAGGAAGTAGTAAAGGCGAGCAGTCTGGAATGTGAAAACTGTTTATGACGATTAGATTAAGGAATCTGCAATCCTAAAATGCTATGGGGAGGGAAGGGAACAGGTCCACGACGTAGGAAGTGGTGAAGGAAGTAGTAAAGGCGAGCAGTCTTGAGTGTGAAAACTGTTTATGACGATTGGATTAAGGAATCTGCAATCCTAAAATGCTATGGGAAGGGAGGGAAACAGGTTCACGGCGTAGGAAGTGGCGATGGAAGTAGTAAAGATGAGCAGTCTGGAGTGTGGGAACTGTTAATAACGATTAGATCAAGTTATCTACAATCCTAAAATGCAATGGGAAGGGAGGGAATCAGGTCCGCGACGTAGGAAGTGGTGAAGGAAGTAGTAAAGGCGAGCAGTCTGGAGTGTGGGAACTGTTTATGACGATTAGATTAAGGTATCTACAATCCTAAAATGCTATGGGAATGGAGGGAAACAGGTCTGCGACGTAGGAAGAGGTGAAGGAAGTAGTAAAGGCAATCAGCCCGAAGTTTTGGAACTGTTAATGACGATTAGATTAGGGTATTTGCAATCCTAAAATGCCGTTGGAAGGGAGAGAAACAGGTCCGCGACATAGGAAGTGGTGAAGGAAGTAGTAATGCTAGCAGTTCAGAGTGTGGGAACTGTCTGTGGCATTTATGTATCTGCAATTCTAAAATGGTAGGAGGTCAAAGGAGTCCACGACGTAGGGAGTGGTGAAGTAAGTAGTGAAGGTGAGCAGTGTGGAGATTGGGAGTTGATTAATGTATCTGCAATACTTTTCAGAGTAAACTAATATTTTTCCCCGAGCAAAGCTCGGTCCCCAGGTACTACCTAGTAATATCATGAAAATCTTACAAATGTAGCACTATATTTTATGTGTTAATCTCTCGAATAATTTAAACACCATGAGCAATGTTTGGTCCTCTGGTACCGTTACTTGATTTAAGGTTATACCAGTAAATATGTTTATATCCATTCTTTACACTTCGGTTTATATTTTAAATGATTCTTGTGATTTCCCCCTTTATTGTTCCCGTTAGTTGTTGATTGTCTAGTATGCATATATATCAGTGTTGATCTATGGCATGCAGGCGGCAAGGAATTTGCATATCATCGTAATTGTCGTTGATAACGAATCAGTATGCAGATTGGAGATGGCCCATACCTGCAGAATATTCTTTTTAGCAATTATTTGATATATTGTTCATTTATCATGTACACACAGTTGAGAACAATACAGTAGGGACACAACAGCAAAAACATCACCCCGTTGTATACATTTTCTTCAATCTCAATTTAAATTATATATACCAATGTGTAACATTACAATTTAAAAATTAGTTCGAACGGTTTTAACTGATAAATTTCACAGAGTGAGTTTCTTTCCTTACATGACAGTTTTCTGTGATGTAAGAAAATCAATGTGCTTTATGTTAATTTCAGCTAATATATATGACGTTTAGAAATCAAATTATGATCATATTTTATACAGAAGTCATCACAGACTGGTAATTATTTCGTATGGTTCTAGTGACAAGCCTGTCGGAGACAGGGACTATGATGACAGCTGTTGGCGGTTGTATGAATAAATGCTTCGACACAATTTTATTCATAAAACGCTCATGTATTCATTTGATAAGACATAACAATGTAAAGCTCATTAGATGAGGTATTTATGGTGTAAGGAATTCATCATTATTTTTACGAGGAATAAAATCTTGAATTGTCATTTGCATCATACTGTATTATGATTCTGAGGCAGCCCTGATTCTAACCTTTGTTTGAAGTCCATTCCATCTTTTATGTGAGTTTATGGTAGTCATACAGTGTATTAGAAAAGTCCCAGAACTGTTTATTATATTTTCCCACTATCTATCTATCTATCTATCTATCTACCCAATGTATGATGTTTGTAGTTGTTCGTATGTTTGTCCTTAATGTGTTACTAAACCGGCCATCCGATCTTGTAAAACTTTGGGAAGTTCTTATATTCAGTCTCGGAAAGGTTCGTGTGAAATAAAGTTTTTGGAAAACTCCTTTTCCATAGGCCTCTGCCTTAGTGGTCTTCCCATGTTATCCTTAGGGATAATAGATCTGTTTACATTTGAATTTTTTTATAACAATTTTATCAACCGATCAGCATTACATTGCTATACAGGTTAGGTATAATATAAGAAAGAAAAAAATAACATTATTAATTCTATTAACATAGGTAGAGGTCAGCTATGGCCAGCCCCTCAGGCACTTATTGTCACTGTTTTAGCGGGTCGGAGGTCGGACTGTAAAGGTGCTGTCCACTAATGAAACACAAATGAAATAAAAATGGTTGTAATAAAACATCTTGAGGCAATCTGGGTTTTAGTCGGAGTCTCTGGATTTCAGAAGGTTGGCCTGTGTTATAAATCCAATGCTGCTGGTTAATGGAAGTTTTGTAAATAATTTTGATGTAATTTTCGTGATGAAATCTTCTATAGGTTTGATGAATACTTTTAAATTTACACTATCAATTAATGCAACAGCTGACTATACAAGTTGTAGGTTAGTTTATTGTAAGAGTACCTGGGGACCGAGCTTTGCTCGGAGAAAATCATTAGTTTACTCTGAAAGCAGTCTGCATTATTGCAGATACATAAATCCATTCCCAAACTCCACACTGCTCGCCTTTACTTATTCCTTCAGCACTCCCTACGTCGTGGACCTGTTTCTCTCCCTTCCCATTGCATGTTAGGATTAAAAATTAAATCGTCACAAACAGTTCCTACACTCCGGACTACTCGCCTTGACTACTTCCTTCACCACATCCTACTTCGCGGACCTGTTTTCCTCCCTTTCCATAGCATTTTAGGATTGCAAATACCTTAATCTAATCGTCATAAACAGTTCCCACATTCCAGACATCTCGCCTTGACTACTTCCTTCGCCACTGCCTACGTCACGGATCTGTTTCCCTCCTTTCCCATAGCATTTTATGATTGCTAATACCTTAATCTAATCATCATAAACCGTTCCCACACTCCAGACTACTCGCCTTTACTACTTCCCTCACCACTTCCTACGACGCAAACCTGTTTTCCTCCCTTCCTATACCATTTTAGGATTCCAGATACCTTAATCTAATCGTCATAAACTGTACTCACATTCCGAACAGCTTGCCTTCAATACTTCCTTCACCACTTCCTACGTCGCAGACCTGTTTTCCTCCCTTCCCATACCATTTTAGGATTACAGATACCTTAATCTAATCGTTATAAACAGTTCACACACTCCAGACTACTCGCCTTGACTACTTCCTTCACCACTTCCTACGTCGCAGACCTGTTTTCCTCCCTTCCCATACCATTTTAGGATTACAGATACCTTAATCTAATCGTTATAAACAGTTCACACACTCCAGACTACTCGCCTTGACTACTTCCTTCACCACTTCCTACGTCACGGACCTGTTTCCCGCCCTTCCCATACCATTTTAGGATTACAGAGACCTTAATCTAATCGTTATAAACAGTTCCCACACTCCGGACTACTAGCCTTGACTACTTCCTTCACCCCTTCCCACGTCACGTACCTGTTTTCCTCCCTTCCTATAGCATTTTAGGATTGCAAATACCATAATCTTATCGCCATAAACAGTTCCCACACTCTAGACAGCTCGCCTTGACTACTTTCTTCATCACTTCCTACGTCGCGGACCTGTTTCTCTCCCTTCCCATAGCATTTTAGGATTGCAGATACCCTAATCTTATCGTCATAAACAGTTTCTACACTCCGGACTGCTCGCCTTTACTACTTCCTTCTTACGGACATGTTTCCCTCCCTTCCCATAGCATTTTATGATTGCAAATACCTTAATCTAATTGTCAAAAACAGTTCCTACACTCAGGACAACTTTCCTTTACTACTTCCTTCACCACTTCCTACGTTGCAGACCTGTTTCCTTCCCTTCCTATAGCATTTTAGGATTGCAAATAACCTTAATCTAATCGTCATAAACAGATCCTACACTTCGTACTGCTTGCCTTTACTAGGCCTACAATGTATCGAGCAATCTTCAGTATAATCTATGCTCAATATTAACAAGTGATGCTTTCCTTTTTGTACTGTATTTTTAATTTGCTAGTATACTGTGGGTAGTTGGCTTATTATGAACACATGCTACAACTTCAACTCTTTTGTTTACTTTTTCCTTGTTATTTAATTCAACCAACATGGTTACTTAGCAACCCATAAGACTAATGTTAAAAAAAAATGTGACTTTCAGTTTCGTTTTTATACGTAATTAGATTTTTGTTGGCAGTTCTAACTGCATGAAACTCGTTTTTAGGCCAAAAATAAACTATTTACAAGATTTGAAGAAAATCGTCGGAGCCGTTTTCGAGATCTTTCTGCAAGCAAGCAAGCAAGCAAGCAAGCATACATACAAGCAAACATTGCTCGTATTAGAGTATAGGATTGTGTCATTGAATTGAGAAATAAGTAATACTAGGTAAAACCCGTTGATTTTCACGGTTACTGTTGAGGTTTTAAAGTCAAATCATTTAACTATTAATCGATGATAAATAATAACTTCATTTTTCCAACAACTTGTTTGTGATTCAGCAGCGAGCTTTAGGTACATCCGATCTGAATAAACAATAACACAAGTGAGAGCTGGTATTTCACAGAAGGTTCTTAGACCAAAATACAGGGTGTAGGGTGTCCCTGAAATCTCTACCAAATAGACAAGTCAAAGTATCGCATTCAAAATTTAAAAAACTCAAAAGTTACTCTTATAGCCGCCATTTTGTATTTTTCACGAACACTTTTTTATTCAAGATCAGCTTGTTATAAAAGAATAAATGAAATTTGGTATATGACCTTATTATCTTAAGAACTAGTTAAAGAAAAAATATATATTTTAGCGTTTTTTTTTCAAAATGGTGGCTGCTTTTAGATTTAAAACGTAAATATCTAAAAAATCATAAAAATTGTAAGTTTTTTTGGGAATGCAATTATAAATCTTATAATACCAAAGTTAAGAAAATCTATTATGAACGGATGAGGGAGGAAACTCATTTTTAAGAAAATGTGATCATGGCAATTCAAACTGGTACTGAACTATGTAAAACCACTGCTACCTAGCCCCAATCAGCCACCTACCCACCTACCTACCAACCTAGCCATGTCCTCAATCACAGACTAGTCAACATAAACATAAAGGATAGTAGCATAAATATCATAAGAAAGGTTTAAATTAAGAACCTAAGAATTAAGGTACCTAAGAATTAAGAGAAGGTTTAATTTAATGTGCTATTTCATATTTTAATAAATACAGTATAACCTCCTGTATAATATTGGCTAGTTGACTAGCCACCTCAATCAGTTGTTTTTTACTTATTTATACTGATCATTTGTTTAAAACAATGCGTTGTTAAAATATGATCTGTGTGTTGCTTACTGTTAATCAGTGTGCTGTTTTATCCATAAATCCAGCCCAGATATCAAAGTAAAAAATATTTTCATTTAAGTTCTGTCTATTTATGTAAATTTTAAGTACTGGTAAACTGTCATCAAACAAACATTACTATACGTAATGGTTTGGGAAACATTGTGAATTATGATAGATTTAAGTGAATTTTATGTATGATATCCAGTCTATTTTGTATTTGTAAAAATAACTAGGTGGCGTTTGCAGAGGCATCCACAAAATTGAGCGGAGCCATCAAGAGTTTATATTATATTGTTTTGGTCATACTACAGTAATACCAGTTGTTTTTAAAGCATGCGTTGCGGGTCTAAAGTAGCATTTTTACTCTTTAGGAAGTAAAAATAGATTGTATCCTCTATGGAGTAAAAATCAGCTGTTGTCAACTCAGTTGTAAATTTCTATATTGTAAACGATTGCATGAATCGAAATATGTATCGATTCGTGCTTCGTAGTTATTTTAACCTACAGTCTACAGTCTCTTCCCATAGCCTTTTAGCATTGCAGATACATTAATCCATTCCCACACTCAACACGCTCACCTTTACTACTTCCTTCACCACCCTCAACGTCGTGGACCTGTTTACCTCTCTTCCCATAGCATTTTAGGATTGCAGATACATTAATGTAATTGCCAAAGATAGTTCCCACACTCTGCACTGCAAGCCTTACTACTTCCTTCACCATTTCCTACGTCAGAGACTTGTTTCCTTCCCTTCTCATAGCATTTTTGGATTAAAGATACATCAATCTAACTACCACAGACAGTTTTCACACTATGCTCATACTTTACTACTTTCTAAGCCATTTCCTACATCGTGGACCTGTTTTCACCACTTTCCACAGCAATTTAGTATTTTAGATACGTTAATCTAATTGCCACAAACATTCCCCACACTCCGCACTGCTAGCCTTTACTACTTCTTTCACCATTTTCTATTTCGTGGGGATGCTTCCATCCCTTCTCATAGCATTTCAGCATTGCAGATACGTTAATCTAACTGCTACAAACGGTTTCCAGTTCCCACACTCCACACTGCTCACCTTACTACTTCCTTCACCTCTTCTTACGTCGCGGACCTGTTTCCCTCTCTTCCCATAGAATTTTAAGATTGTAGATACCTTAATCTAATCGTCATAAACAGATCCCACACTCCGGACAGCTCACCTTGACGACTGCCTTCACCACTTCATACGTCTCGGACCTTTTCTCTCCCTTCGCATAGCATTTTAAGATTGCAGATCCCTAAATCTAATCGTCATAAACAGTTCCCACACTCCGGACTGCACGCATTTACTACTTCCTTCACCACTTCCTACGTCACAGACCTGTTTACCTCCCTTCCCATAGCATTTTAGGATTGCAGATACCTTAATCTAATCGTCATAACCAGTTCCCACACTCCGGACTGCTCGCCTTTACTACTTACTTCACCACTTCTGACGTCACGGACCTGTTTCCCTCCCTTCCCATAGCATCATAGGATTGTAAATACCTTAATCTAATGGTCATAAACAGTTCCCACACTCCGGACAGCTTGCCTTGACTACTTCCTTCACCACTTCCTACATCGTGGACCTGTTTTCCTCCCTTCCCATGGCATTTTATAGTACGGTGTGTACACAAAAAAAAGCTGCACTTTTTGATTGAGATATGGCACTTTCAGTGGTCATAGCTGATACCAAAAGGGAACTTTTCAGATAGGGAGCCACTTCAAATTCCGTGTAGGACACCAAAATGGCGGCCATTAAAGATGGCCACCATATGCCCTCGTACTGTTGCACAATATGTGTTGTATCTCAGCTTCTAATGGTCTGATTTCAATAATTATTTTTTTATATTAAAGCTGTTTTGTAAAGGAAACTTGTTTTATATTTGACATTTAACTGTAAAACCTAATCGTTCTGCAGAATCTTTATAAAAACTAAAAGAATAATATTTTATGAAAGTTTTAGTCAGTAACATTATAGTTGTCCTAAAAATAATCAGATTTTTATGAAATTTGGTATAAACACGTATACCTACATTTATTCTAAACAAGTTTTCGAACCAGCATGACCGGACCATAAGAACGGCGAATTATGGGGGTTTTATGGGGTAAAAATCGGCTTTTACCATTGTCAAACCTAAACACATAAAATTTTGCAATTTCTTTCCAAACCATTATTTTGTAGAGCTTAAAAAAAGAAATAATTGAGTATACTGAAGCACTGTTGTATGCCTAACGGTTACAGAGAAAATTAAAAAAAGCGTAAATTTAAAAAAATCCCATGTTATTTATTTATTTTATTTATTATTTATTTATTTTAATTTATTTATTTAATCCTATGCTACTAACGTTTGGTCAAAAAACACTATTAACCTTCCCCGTAGCAGCAAACCTAAGCACTCGTTAAATCTAATGTTATTTTTAAATTGGGAATAAATATGTCTTATTTATGGAAAATTTGAGTGAAAATGTAATCAGACAAGTTGAAATTCGCTTATTCTGCAGGTTTTCTGCAGGGGGGTGTATCTATTTCATACCATTTGTTTCATTCTGTATTATTGTGGCGTTTCGCTTTTTTCGTGTCTATAACAGTCAACTGACAAATGTAAGTGTATTTGCTCCTATTAAAAAAATTGGACCAATTTTGAACCAAAAACAGTTCTCACCCCAATATTACTGATATAAAAATTATGTTGAACTATTTTCTAGGGCTTTTATTGTAAGCCATAACAGAAGGTTGGATTTGGAAAACTTTTTCAACACGAAAAATACCAGTGCACCATCATCGCTTTCTTCAAATGACGTTCTTAGATCATGTCAAAAATCTCAGCTATTGAAAATCCTTGAAGAAACCGTTGACCAACCACAATTTGAAGGATTTGGGGATACATTTATTTTCGATGGAGTAGCACTAGTACATGCTATTCCACCAAAAACATCACGCACCTTTGGAGAATACTGCAGTTCGGAATTCAAAAACATAATTGTCAATTATGCTGAGAGGTTCCATGTAAATAGAATACATATTTCATGGCATACTTACTCAAAAGCCTGTCCCAAGAAAGGTGTTCGAAATAAGAGAGGCGTTGGTATTCGTCAGCAAGTGACATAAGGAAATATGCTACCAATCAAATGGAGCGATTTCCTCCGCTACGATCAAAATAAGACAGAAATCTTCAAGTTACTTGGAGAACATGCACTTTCCAATTTTCAAAGGACACTTATCATCACTGAGATCGATGACATTAATCGTGTGGCTCGGCCTGATAAATCTTTAATTGATGGAGTCGAATGCAAGCAACAGGAAGAAGCTGACGGCAGGACTTTCCACCACGCCAAAGACAATGTCGAACATGGAGCAAAAATGTCTTTATTTTTACAGCAGATACTGATGGTTGTTTTAGCAATATCTTTTTTCCACATCCTCAAAACTCCTGGACTTCAGGAGATGTGGGTTCTCTTCGGTGCTGGGAAGAGTCAAAGATTTATAAATATTAATGCAATATTTGAGAGTATCGGGATAGACAAAAAAAATTGTCTATGGTATGGATGAGCACAAAGCCGTTGCATTGAGAGGATTTCATGCATTCACAGGATCAGATGTGACTTCATAATTTGCAATGAAAGGAAAAATGACAGCTTGGACTGTGTGGAAATCATTTCCTGAAGCTACAACAGCCTTTCATGCAATCTCCCTACCACAAGAGTCAATTTATGTCAAGACTTTACAAGTCCTGGAGAAGTTTATCTTCTTGCTTTACTACAAAGATGCTGATGATTTTTTTTGTTAATGGTATTAGAAAGTTTCTCTTTACTCAAAGAATCGTGATTGACAAAGTCTACCCCCAACTAGAGAGGCACTAAGGCAGCACTGCCTTCAATCAGCATCAGGGCAGGCCAGGTTTAGGGTCGAGCATGCTCAGTGAAGGAAACGCTCCAGAGCCAGACGGATGGGATATGGACCAGGGTTGCTGAGGAGTGGACAACTGTTTGGTCTTCTCTTCCTCCAATTATGGCAGCCTGCATAGAATTAGAATCTTGATATAAAACTAATTTTATATCATTTTCAACTAAGCAATGTAAAAACAAAATAGAACCGTTGATTATTTTGGATTCCGATGAAATCAAACAAGTTGAAAAAATAGATTTTTTAGGTTTAAAAGTTGATAAACATCTATCCTGGCAGGACCACGTCGATCATGTTTGCTCAAAGATAAATTCATGGAGCTACAACTAAGAAAAATCTTAATCGAATCTTAAAATTACAGCAAAGGGCATTAAGAACAATGATGGGACTAAAAAATGATGAATGTGTTAAAATTCATTTCAAAAATTTTAAAATATTAACTGTGTTTGCCCAATACATTTTTGAAACTGCTCTCATAGCGAAAGAAAGTATATCAGATAACGCACAATTATGCTACAATACAAGAGGAAAAGCCCTAATAGAAAATAGTCGCAACCATCTTTTATTTTCAAATAAAAAGCCCACCTGTGCCGGAAGAAGGTTTTTACGGTTTCTTCCAAATCATTTAAAACCCATTGGCAACTCAATCAAATTTAAAAACAAATTAAAAAATTATCTCATAGAAATCGCTCCCTACTCCATTAAAGAGGTGTTTCCCCAATTAACCTGATTTTATTTTTAGTTTCTTAGTATTATATAAATTGTAATTTTAGCTTATAACTTTATTTACTAGGTTAGGAATCTGACACTATTCAATGTACAATGTACAATTGTTGAATAAAGATATTGAAATGAAATGAAATGAAATAAGTGTAGTTCCACTGAATGCCAACAAGATGCTCCTGTTAGAAGGCTAGTTCCATGCACACTACTTTGCAAGAACTGCTCCGGGTGTCGACTTTGTATCGATAAGTAAGATGAATAAGATGACTACGTGATCCGAAATTATAGAGAAGCACTCAATTTACATGTAGACTCTTCCTTGATTTTTATTGTTTTTTTTTCATCATAATAGTTTGTTACCTCCTTTTAATTCCCGCTTCATACTGTAGTAAAATATGTGATTTTTCTAAAGCCTACTATCTCTTTTTTATTTACTTAATGCTTCACATGTTCCTATTTCATTTTAAGACGAGTTCTTAGCACAACTTTAATGTTACGGACCAAAACTTTCATAAAATATTGTTTCTTTTTAGTTTTTATAAAGATTCTGCAGAACGCTTAGGTTTTACAGTTAAATGTCAAATATAAAAAAGTTTTCTCTACAAAACAGCTTTAATATAAAAAAATACTTATTGAAATCAGACCATTAGAAGCTGAGATACAACAAATATTGTGCAACAGTACGAGGACATATGGCGGCCATCTTTAATGGCCGCCATTTTGGTGTCCTACACGGAATTTGAAGTGGCTCCCTATCTGAAAAGTTCCCTTTTGGTATCAGCAATGACCACTGAAAGCGCCATATCTCAATCAAAAAGTGCAGCTTTTTGCCATATATGGCCCTGTACACAACGTACTATTATGATTGCAGATACCTCAATCTAATCGTCATAACCAGTTCCCACACTCCGGACAGCTCGCCTTGACTACTTCCTTCATCACTTCCTACGTCGCAGACCCGTTTTCCTCCCTTCCAATAGCATTTTAAGATTGCAGATACCTTAATCTAATCGTCATAACCAGTTTTCACACTCCGGACTGCTCGCCTTTACTACTTCCTTCACCACTTCTGACGTCGCGGACCTGTTTCCCTCCCTACAAATAGCACCATAGGATTGTAAATACCTTAATCTAATGGTCATAAACAGTTCCCATTCACCAGACTACTCGTATTTACTACTTCCTTCACCACTTCCTACGTCACGGACCTGTTTACCTCCCTTCCCATAGCATTTTATGATTGCAGATACCTTAATCTAATCGTCATAAACAGTTCCAACACTCCGGACTGCTCGCCTTTACTACTTCCTTCGCTACTTCTTACGCCACAACCCTGTTTACCTCCCTTCCCTTATAATTTTTAGAATGCAGATACCTATATCTAATCGTGATAAACGGTTCCCAAACTCCGGACTGCTCGCCATTACTACTTCCTTCGCTACTTCTTACGCCACAACCCTGTTTACCTCCCTTCCCTTATAATTTTTAGAACGCAGATACCTAAATCTAATCGTGATAAACGGTTCCCACACTCCGGACCGCTCACCTTTACTACTTCCTTCGCCACTTTTAACGCCACGGAACTGTTTCCCTCCCTACCAATAGCACCATAGGATTGTAAATACCTTAATCTAATGGTCATAAACAGTTCCCACTCACCAGACTACTCGTATTTACTACTTCCTTCACCACTTCCTACGTAGCAGACCTGTTTCCCTCCCTTCCCATAGCATCATAGGATTGCAAATGCCTTAATCTAATGGTCATAAACAGTTCCAACACTCCCGACCGCTCACCTTTACTACTTCCTTCGCCACTTTTAACGCCACGGACCTGTTTCCCTCACTATCCATAACATTTTATGATTGCAAATGCCTTAATCTAATGTCATAAACAGTTCCAACACTCCCGACCGCTCACCTTTACTACTTCCTTCACCACTTCTGACGTCGTGGACCCGTTTTCCTCCCTTCCCATAGAATTTTAGGAATGCAGATACCTAAATCTAATCGTCATAAACAGTTCCCACACTCCAGACTGCTCGTATTTACTACTTCCTTTACCACTTCCTACGTAGCGGACCTGTTTCCCTCCCTTCCCATAGCATTTTATCATTGCAGATACCTTAATCTAATGGTCATAAACAGTTCCCACACTCCGGACAGCTCGTATTTACTACTTCCTTTACCACTTCCTACGTAGCGGACCTGTTTCCCTCCCTTCCCATAGCATCATAGGATTGCAAATGCCTTAATCTAATGGTCATAAACAGTTCCAACACTCCCGACCGCTCACATTTACTACTTCCTTCGCCACTTTTAACGCCACGGACCTGTTTCCCTCACTTTCCATAACATTTTATGATTGCAAATGCCTTAATCTAATGGTCATAAACAGTTCCCACATTCCAGACTGCTCACCTTTCGTACTTCCTTCACCACTTCATACGTCGTGGACCCGTTTTCCTCCCTTCCCATAGAATTTTAGGAATGCAGATACCTAAATCTAATCGTCATAAACAGTTCCCACACTCCGGACTGCTCGTATTTACTACTTCCTTTACCACTTCCTACGTAGCGGACCTGTTTCCCTCCCTTCCCATAGCATCATAGGATTGCAAATGCCTTAATCTAATGGTCATAAACAGTTCCAACACTCCCGACCGCTCACCTTTACTACTTCCTTCGCCACTTTTAACGCCACGGACCTGTTTCCCTCACTTTCCATAACATTTTATGATTGCAAATGCCTTAATCTAATGGTCATAAACAGTTCCCACACTCCAGACTGCTCACCTTTCGTACTTCCTTCACCACTTCCTACGTCGTGGACCCGTTTTCCTCCCTTCCCATAGAATTTTAGGAATGCAGATACCTAAATCTAATCGTCATAAACAGTTTCCACACTCCAGACTGCTCACCTTTAGTACTTCCTTTAGCACTTCCTACGTCACGGACCTCAAGCTAGTGTCGTCATTTGATTATATTTATGATTCATACCGTTTCTGTTCTAATATCTGTGGAATTATGCTATCAGCTATTTCTTCATCTGCTGCATTCAAAAGTCAACAGCTGATCATACGTCTTTGTTTATGTGTCAAATACTGCTTCCATAAGGATTACATTGAAACTTTGAGACCCAGTGGGGCGGATTCCTGAGAGTTATTTTTAACGCCATATAGATGTTGGCACTCACCGATATGGTATTTATCACCATCCAAAATTTGAAAACGATTGATTCAGCCGTCTAGGAGGAGTTTGCGTATTACGAAATGCATAAAAGTCGACGTATAAGAGCTTCGCTCAATAAATAAATACCGTTTATATTTATTAGTAAATTTGTAGTTTAAGAACTGGCATCACCAGTAAGATTAACAAAGAACGTTGTAAGAGTTTACAACTTTACATAAGACTTCCTGACCACATAAATTTAATTGAACAGTCTTACAAAACCAGAACCAGCAAACTTTCATCCTTTTTCTTGTCTCCAAGTTTTTTACTTTAACTAAATAACTCTCATTTTTTGCACGCATAATAACAACGTACGGAACGGTATGGACATGATTTGTGGCCAGTTTCCCAAAGGTTAAACCACTAATTACCTGTTTAGGCACTAGATTAGCATCCTAATGTAGTTCGCATTAGCCTGTTCACTAACATTTTAGTGGTTATACCCAAAATTAAATAATTATTGGATGCAATCCTACAACGTCGTGGATTTACAGTGCGTCTTGTGAACGATTGAGCACTTTATTAACTCCGTCGTTATTATAATAAGATAATAGACACCTTTATATTCCCTAAAGATTGTCAGATTTATTTCCTATTTCAATAACATTAATTTTAGTGAGTACTAATGTTTGCTACTACGGGGAAGATATTGAGGTGTGTTTTTTATTGAAATGTCGATAGTCCGAAATAAACAAAATTTCCAAATTTGATGAAAATGTATCCACAAACGAGCAAACTGCAACAGTTTTTTTAATAATGGCATGGAAATTTTAAATTTAATTTTATTTTTTATCTCCGTAACCGTGTTGCATACAAAAAAGCTTCAATACACAAAACTATTTTTTGAAGCTCTACAAAATGGTTTAGAGGGAAATTGTGAAGCTTTTTAGGGTCAAAAATGGGAAAAATCAATTTTTACCACATAAAACCCCCGTTCCCATGGTCCGATTATGCTGGTTCGTGATCTCGTTTAAATAAACGTAGTTTTACACGTTTGTACCAAATTTCATCAAAATATGATACTTTTTGCTCGAGATATCGCGCTAACGGACTCACACACACATTTATATAATTATAACACATTTATGTTGCCTTAACACTTTTTACGACTTGTTACCAATCATTGATACAAATTAAATTCTTTTGGTGTTGTGATTTCCACAAAATTATAATAGGAGTAATTTAATAAACAACGCATTGCGATGTAGTTTTATCCATTCGAAATTGATTAATTCTAGTTTACATACAAGGCAAACTTTTTATCACAGTTCAAATATAATGACTTTCTTATGTACTATAGGGTAAACTACTACATAACATAGTACAATATTTTGATCTTCTTCAAAACTTTTATAAAAATGTGAGTATTTAAATGGTCTTGAGACACACTATATTATTTATAGTATATTTTCATCACACAAAAGGGTAGATTCATATTGGTTCGACTTACAATGAACTTGTATAACTTGTCTTTTATAAGTTACTCTAAAAGTTTGGTTCGTCATAGTCAGTACAGTCATATCGACCAGTTTCACTTCAAGCGGCTGCTGAAAGCATTATGTACTTAGTGCCAGAAAGTGAGAAAATGGAACTTTGGTATTGAAAATAACTCCTTCTGTCCCGACTCCTTCCGTAGGCCATACATATTTGAAATTTTATCACAATTTAAATAATTTTGTTTTGTGGAGATTTGCTTTATTTATTCCCTATGTTCGAATTTAAAATGATATTTTTTTTTTATAAAACTACTTCAAAATGTCAACTAAAGGGGGTTTGATAATGAATGGATCACGTTGTTTTAAATTAGATACCTTTGATGATTGATTTTACTAGTTTTTTGTTAGTTCCCCTCATATTAAATATGAATACGACCAATGTAAACAACGTAAATATAAATATGAACAAGTTAAATATCTAAAACACAACGTTTATTTAGTAAATGTGCGTTAAAACGGGAAAGGTTTGTTAGCACTTTAAGTTAGGATTAAAAGAAATATTATGTAACATGTCACCATCCCTTACTTGATTGATTGGTATTTAACCACCTTTAAAAAAATTGTTCATCCTAGCCTTGATGGAAGGCTCAACCTGAATTCGTGTTTGACGTTTTCTTTTCCAGAGTAGGTTTACAAAGCCCACAGATGTTCAGACATTTGTCATTGTTGTCAGACCATTTCACCCCGTTATTTTAGAGGAGCTTGGGGGAATAACTTGTCCAAAATGCAACCTAACTTACAAAAACCAGCGCTGTTGTATTGCACATCTGGCCGATAGGTGTAAACATGTTACTAGGTGGCGTTCGCAGAGGCATCCACAAAATTGAGTGGAGTCATCAAAGGTTCATATTATATTGTTTTTGTAATACTGCAGTAAAAACTGTCGTTTTTTATGCATGCGTTGCGGGTCTAAAGTAGCATCTTTGACTATTAATACAACTTCTGTATTCAATAGTCAATGGTAGCATTTTTACTCTTTAGGGAGTAAAAGTCGTTTTTAGCCTCTATGGAGTAAAAATCAGCTGTTGTCAACTCAATTGTAAATTTATATTGTAAACGATTGCATGTCTCGAAAATATGTATCCATTCGTGCTTCATAATAATTTTTACCTATAGCCTACAGACTCTTCCCGTAGCATTTTAGCATTGCAGATACATTAATCCATTCCCAAACTCAACACTGCTCACCTTTACTACTTCCTTCACCAACCCCTACGTCGTGGATCTTGTTTCCCTCTCTTCCCATAGCATTTTTGGATTTCAGATACATTAAATGTAATTTCCAAAGACAGTTCCCACACTCTGCACTGCAAGCCTTACTACTTCCTTCACCATTTTCTACGTCATAGACCTGTTTCCTTCCCTTCTCATAGCATTTTAGGATTGAAGATACATTAACCTAACTGCCACAGACGGTTCTCACACTATGCTCATACTTTACTACTTCCTAAGCCACTTCCTACATCGTGGACTTGTTTTCCTCCCTTCCCATAGCATTTTACGATTGTAGATACCTTAATCTAATCGTCATAAACAGTTTCCACACTCCAGACAGCTCGCCTTGGCTACTTCCTTCACCACTTCCTACGTCGTGGACCTGTTTTCCTCCCTTCCCATAGCATTTTAGGATTACAGATACCTTAATCTAATCGTCACAAACAGTTCACACAGTCCGGACTGCTTGAGTAGTTATGGAAGGAGATGATTTTATGGAGAATTGAAATGAAATTGAAAATTTTCATGTATATGTGATTGTGATTGTAGGGGTACATGTTATTGAAAGTTGAGGGTTGGTGTTTGTTATTGTAATAGAATGAGAGAATGAAAGAGAAAATGGATTATGAAGAGGGTAATGAAAGAGAATGGGATAGAGAATGTTTGGGGTTGTGAGTGAGTGAGAGAGAGAGTGAAAGAGAAAATGGGGGAGGAAGAGGGGTATTGAAAAGAGAGAGTGAGAATGTGAGTTGGGAGTGAGAGAGAGAGAGAGAGTGAAAGAGAAAATGGGGGAGGAAGAGGGGTATTGAGAGAGTGAGAGAGAGTGAGAGAGAGGGGAGATAGAGGAGTGATAGTGAGTGAGAGAGAGAGAGTGAGAGTGGGAGGGTGATGATGGATGGTGTTCATGATGATGTCATTGTGTTATGTGTGTGTGTGTGTGTGTTTGTGTGTGTGTATTGGTGTGTGTATTTGTGTGTGTGTGTGTGTTTTTTATTACTGCTTTATTCTGTATTACTTGGTATAGTTTATTATCAATTACTCTGTTATAGGTGTTGTACATTTTAATGGACAGTAGTATGTTTTTATAGTTTGTAAAATTAAAAGATTTGGGTAAATTCTTTAGTCGTGGTATGGTATCTTTCAATGTCCTGTACCCGTATGTTTTACTTCTTACTGTAACGAATTCTAGAATGGGATTATTAGGAGATGTATCTTTGAATTTACCTAAGAGAGTATTAGAAATGAAATGTTGATCTTTTGTAAATGAAGTAGTATCAGTGAATACTTGTATTGCAAATGAATCGTTGTCTGTGTATATTAAATTGAACGGTGGGAAGTACTTTTTCAAGTTATTGTAATACATGTGGTACATGTATCTCTTACTTAGATCTAGTATTGAAAATCCTACAGGTATGGGTTTCTTGCACTGGACCCTTTTCTTTTTCATGAATATTATATAATTGTTTTCATTTAGAATTAGTCTGTCTATGAACGTGGGTTGTTTTATTAAGTACATGAGTTTCTTAGTGTTGTTGTACAGGAAGTATTTGTTTAGGTTTTCAGTTACTTTTTCTATTGATTTTCCATAGATTAAGTTTGATTGCAGTTTAAAGAAATTTGAGAGGGTTTTGTCGTGTGAGTAGGTTGTTCGTAATTGGGTGTTTATGTCTATGTAGGGTTTTAACCAACATGATTGGTTAAATGAAATGACTCTATGGACATTCTCTAGTATCATGCCCATTGACAGAGCTTGTTCTAAGGTCTTGTAATGGATCACGTAATCATTTACTACTTCCTTAACCACTTCCCACGTCACGGACCCGTTTCCCTCCCTTCCCATATCATCATAGGATTGCAAATACCTTAATCTAATGGTCATAAACAGATCCGATACAACGAACATCTCGCATTTACTACTTCCTTCACCACTTCCTACGTCGCGGACCTTTTTCCCTCCCTTCCAATAGCATTTTAGGTTTGCAGATACCTCAATCTAATCGTCATAAACTGTTTCCACACTCCGAACAGCTCGCCTTGGCTACTTCCTTCACCACTTCCTACGTCGCGGACCTGTTTTCCTCCCTTTCCATATCATTTTAGGAATGCAGATACCTAAATCTAATCGTCATAAACAGTTTCCACACTCCAGACTGCTCACCTTTACAACTTCCTTCACCATTTCCTACGTCACGGACCTCAAGCTAGTGTCGTCTTTTGATTATATTTATGATCCAAACCGTTTCTGTTCTAATATCTGTGGAATAATGCTATAAGCTATTTCTTTATTTACTGCATTCAAAAGTCAACAGCTGATCATATGTCTTTGTTTATGTGTCAAAATACTGCTTCCATAAGGATTACATTGAAACTTTGAGACCCAGTGGGGTGGATTCCTGAGAGACTTTTTTAACGCCATATAGATGTTGGCACTCACCGATATGGTCTTTATCACCATGCAAAATTTGAAAACGATTGATTCAGCGGTCTAGGAGGAGTTTGCGTATTACGAAATGCATAAGAGTCGACGTAAAAGAGCTTCGCTCGCTCTGCTCAAAAAATGTCTCGATTGTGGGAAACTAGTTTTGCTTAAAGAAAGGTCCAAGCCTCACAAGTGTGGGGAAGTGTATTGCAGACCTTGTGGAGAATATAAAGATCCTAACCATAAATGTTACATGAAATCCAACGAGGGCAGGCCTAAATCTAAATCTAAAGATTATGTATTTATTTTCTTTGACTTGGAAACCCGTCAGGACGAGTTCCTGCCCTCCGACCCTGAAGTAAAGTACATAAAGTTAACCTGTGTGTCTCTCAGAAATGTTGTTACCAGTGTATTGAGGGAAATTTCTGTAAAAACCGTACACGAGTGTTTGATTCCGACTCTATCAACCAGTTTATGAACTATGTAATGTATTTGAGAAAGCAGTTTAAAAACGTCTGTGTAATTGCATATAATAGGCAGGGTTTTGACTTTCAATTCTTGCTAAAGTACTTGTTGGAAGAAACAAAATTCACACCGGAACTTGTAATGCGGGGAAACAAAATTGTCTTAATGAAAATTGACAATGTGAGGTTTGTGGACTCACTTAGCTACTTCCCCATGACGCTGTCTGCTCTGCTTAAAGCCTTTGATCTACCTCCAGAGAAAAAGAAAGGCTACTTTCCCCATCTCTTCAACCAAGGCCCCACTAGAAAAACAGGCCATGCTGCAGGATCCATGACGTCACACTAGTGGATAGATTTCATTGATACGTTCATTGCCATCACCATTCCCATATGTTTTGAGTAAATAAACAAGCTGGCTGTTTGTAAGAATTTAATTTTTTTAACTGTTTTTTCTAGTGGAGCCTTGCTTCAACACATTGGCAAACCAAAACTACGTTGGTCCTATGCCAGCCAAAGAGTACTATTGTCCCGAATCCATGTTTGAGAAATCCCACAACGACTTTGACAAATGGTACAGTGATCAGGTTACAAACAAGTATGAATTTAATTTTAAAAAGGAGTTGCTGGAATACTGTACGTCAGATGTTGATATCTTGGCTCAAGCCTGTCTAAAGATTCGCTCAATCTTCCTAAAAGAGTGTAATGTTGATCCGTTTCTCAAGGTTGTTACCTTCGCGAGTGCCTGTAATCTAGCCTTCAGACGAACCTTCCTAAAACCCAACACTATCGGCATCATCCATAAGAACGACTATCGATTAGTAGACAATCAATCGGCAATTGGACTCCAATGGCTTTCCTGGTTCGAGGAAACCAATGGGATTAGGATTGATCATGCCGGACGAGGCAAAGAAGTCAAAGTTAATGGGATAAAGGTAGATGGATTTGATGGTAGAAACATCTATGAGTGCCACGTGTGTTACTGGTACGGATACCCTAAATGTTTCAATTACAACCGTCACGCCCCCTTGAAGGAGGATCCTTCCGATTCACTTCATCTCCGTTACTTGAGAACCATGGCTAAAAACGCAAAGTTTACAGAACACGCGCTGCTAGAGATGTGGGAATGCGAATTCCGTAAGCAGAAAAAATACCAAAAACTCTATCATCTGGGCAGTCTGCCCATCTTGAACAACCTCCCACTAGACCCATGACAGTCTTTCTTTGGAGGTAGGACAAATAATGCGAAATCCTATAATAAATGTGCCGAGGGGAAAACTATCCAATACGTTGACGTTTGCTCTCTCTATCCGTATGTTTGTAAGTATGGGAAGTACCCTGTAGGCCATCCAACTATCTATGTATGGGGATAGGGAGTGTCGTGAGAGAGTTATGGAAGTAGAGGGTTTGTTAAAATGTAAAGTTTTGCCGCCTCATGATCTCTATCACCCTGTACCCCTACACAAATGAACGATAAATTGATGTTTGTGTTGTGTAGGACTTGTGGGGAAATGATGTAACAAGGGGAGTGTAACCATGATAGTGATAATAGGGCACTAGTTGGGACTTAGTTGGATGAGATTAGGAAAGCTGTAGAGAAAGGGTATATTGTACTGGACATGTATGAGTTGTGGGAGTATCAGGTAGCGACTTATGAAAATGGGGGCTGGTTCACTGACTTTATCAATAAATTCTTAAAGATGAAACAGGAAGCTTCGGGCTATCCAGAACGGTGTAAGACTGAGGAGGACAGAAACAAGTATCTGGGACATGAGGAATCAAGCTGGAGAAAGACAAAATTGTTAAGAACGGGGATTTGTGGTCTTTGGCAAAATTAATGTTAAACAGTTTTTGAGGAAAATTTGGACAGAGGGAGAACCAAACTGAAGCTACAATAGTCAGGGACTCCAAAACACTCTTTCAAATTTTATCAAGTCCTGAAATAGATGTAAATAGGCTCCAAACCGTCAATGAGGAGGTTGTAGTGGTTTCCTGGAAGTACTTGGAAGAAGTCGGGGAACCTTTCGGTAATGTTAATGTTTGTATCGCGGCCTACACCACTGCACAGGCGAGACTCAATCTCTACGAACACCTTGAGGCCCTAGGAGTTGAAGTACTGTACTATGACACCGGTAGTGTCTTTTTTTTACCACCGTCAAGGCTTATACAGAGTTCCTACGGGAGATTACCACGGCGAAATGACTGACGAATTGGCAGATTACGGACCCGGCTCTTACATTACCGAACTTGTCTCTGGGGGGCCTAAAACTTACGCGTACCTTGTCTGGTCAACCAATCAACAGAAATTGATCCCAGTCTGTAAAATCAAGGGCCTTACCCTCAACTTTAAAACATCAAAAGTTGTAAACTTTGAAAAATTGAAAGATATGGTTTTAAGTGAAGTAAAAGCAGTCTATTGAAATTGAAGAAAGTAGAATCAGAAGAACAAAAAATAGAGATATCGTCACGATTGCAGAGAGCAAAGTGTTTAGAACCACTGGCCCCACTGGCCCAAAAAGAAGGTACGAAGGTCAGAACGACACTCTACCTTTTGGTTTAAGAAAAGTCCAAAGAGACTTGTAAAAATCTTTGTAACTTTTCATTGTAAATTACCTTGTAAATTTCATTGTATATAACTCTCCTAATAAAAATTAACAAATCTATAGATAAATACTTATGTATTACCGTAAGACCAAAGTGTAAATGTCTGTGTACTGTCACCTACTCCAAGGCTGGGCTTAGCCGTTGTAAGACCTAGAGCAGACGCATAGGTTGGCGTCAATAGACCCAAAACCTAATAAATTGAGGAGCTCGGATTGGAAAGAACTTGTGCTACTCCTTGGAAAAGGCCAGAAGTACACGTGACCAGACAGTTAAGTAGGTGACCTTTTTTTATTGAAAATTTAAGTTTGGCAGCGTGTTAATGCTATAAATTAATTGGTGTTCCAAAAAAATAGTTCATTGTAAAACGTTTACATTTTATTTACTTAGTAAATTGGATTTACAAAACATATTCATAGCTTAAAGCTAAATACTTAACACCGACAAAAAAATTATAAATTATACCTGAACTCACCAAGGTCCCGTTCCACTATGGTCGGATAATAGGAATGAGCCTGGCTGTCCAACATACCCTAGAGTCGGCATCCCATTCGCTATTCCAGCGGTCAAAACTGCGGTAGAGTTCTTCTCTTGCAGCAATCTATGTTTCTACTTCAGGTCTCCTGCGGTAGAACGCCTCTCTGTACCCTCGTAAGATGGAAGAAGGAGATGACACCGGAAATCACCATGAATGCTCCTGATTTTAATGTAATGCACATTAGCAGTACATGTACGCTAAGAACACTTACAACAAAACGATATCACTAGTGATGATTGATGCAATGCACATTAGAAGTAAATGTACTATGAGAACATTGACAATAATAGGACATAACTAGTGACGATTGATACAATGATCATTGGCAGTATATGTACGCTGAGAACACTGACAATAATAGAACATAACTGGTGATGATTTATGCAATGCACTTTAACAGTATATGTTCGCTGAAAAATTGACAATAATAGGACATAACTGGTGATGATTGATGCAAAGCACATTAGCAGTATATGTTCGCTGAGAACATTGAAAATAATAGGGCGTAACTGGTGATGATTGATGCAATGCACATTAGCAGTATGTTCGCTGAGTAAGCGAGAGGTCCTTCACAGCATGACGGATCTGTTGTATACTGCAAAGATAAATTTTCAAAATTCCAAAATTGTTCTGAACAACATTCTAATTAGGCGAGATATTGGCTATAGAGCTCTCCACGACTTCAACTGCCAGTAGGAGCTAATGTGCAATAACTTCGGTGTTGAATTCGTGGAGGTTGTTAACACTTGTGTTGGCAGGAGAGATCTCGCCCGAGACAGCACTCATTTGAACCGTAGAGGCACCTCACGACTCGGAGCACTGTTTTTAGAAGTGGCTTCTTGGTATCTGGATCAGCCAGCTCCGCAGTCTCTCTCGCATGACCATGGTAGAGTCATGTCTGTTGCTCCTGCTCCTACTCCTGGTGATGTGACTGGGGTCGAGGCTGTTGGTGGTCATCATGGTGGTTCTAGCCAACATGGAGACCCACCCTCGCCGAGCCTTTCGGGAAACTTGCTGGGAGGGGGGGGACCAGAGAACTCAAAGTCGCTCATTTAAACATGCGCTCTCTGAAAATGGTTTTTCAGAGATGTGCTCACTGGTGCGTGACTTTAACTTTGATGTTTTTGGAGTGTCAGAGACGTGCCTGTGCCCTGGAACACCATCAGAAAACTTCTCTATGCCTGGATATCAGTTGTTGCGAGCTGATCGTAACACAAATTTAGAATGTGAAGAAGATCAAGGAGGTGGTGGGGTTGCCATATACATCAAAGATGGGATACACTTTCAAAGCCACAGTTTTGAAGATCGTTTGTCCCCTGGCATAGAGGCACTTTGTGTCATTTTGAAATTGAGGGGGAGAGACTCGGTTTGTGTGTGGCCTATCGACCGCCCAATGTGAGACAGTCTTGCCTTGCGTCCTTGTTTCACTCTTTATTTGTGGATCTTGCAGTCGAAGTGAGCAATGTCATATGTTTAGGGGACTTGAACGTTGATCTCATGTCGAAATCAAGTAATGAATTTCAATATTACAGCCGACTCTTAAAAGAAGAATGTGCTGTACAACTAATAAATGAGCCAACGAGAGTAACAGCAACTTCAGCAATCTTGTTAGACCACATAGTTGTGGACAGGTTGACTGAAGTCAAGGGGACCGGCATAGTAGATGCTGCGAGTATAACAGATCCCAGAGGCATTAAGATAACAGATCATAAGTTAATTTATTGCATTCTAAGTACAAGTAAGAACAAACCTGAAGCCAAGTTCATCAAATATAGAGATTATAGAAATTTCGAGATTAATCGAGTTGTAACTGAGATTTCTGCAATAGGATGGCACAGTATTATGATTGAAAAGGAAATAGATATTGCGGAGACCTTCATTACGTCAAATATTAGAAAGATATTTGACGACAATGCGCCAATAGTGTGCAAAAAGATTACGAAGGGAAAGGCTCCTTGGCGTAATGAAAATATTAAACGTCTAACAAAAGAGAAAAATAGACTGAGAAATCGTTATTGGAAAGATAGATTTGCTCAAAATTGGGAAATATATAAGAGCGTTAGAAATAGGTTAAATAATATGATCTGGAGTGCAAAGAAGGCATATTTTTCTGATAAACTATCATCCTCCAAAGACCCAAAAGAATTCTGGACGTGTCTGAAAAGCAATGATATAATAGGCTTAAAGGGTAACTCGAGCATTCCACATTACCTAAAAGCTGATGAGATCAACGAATATTTTGTTAAAAGGGGAGCTGAGTCTGAAATTGATATACAGCTTCGGGAATATTTTATTGATAATAAACTAGATGGTGTAACTACTACCTTCAATTTTTGAAATGTCAATGAAAAAGAAGTTATGGACGTAATGAATGAGATCAAATCAAAAGCAGTGGGCAGCGATGAAATTTCAATTGAAATGATCAAAACTGTCAGTCCTTATGCCATAAAATCAATTACCCATCTGATAAATCTATCACTAGACAATGGACACTTTCCTAAGTCCTGGAAAATGAGTATCATCCGGCCATTAGACCTTATTATTTTAAGTGATCCCGAATTTTCAGTCCACCATGGCCAGCTTCCAGTTCCTGCCATTTCACGACATGACCTAATTTATTGCGCCCTTGCCATGAGAGCTCCTAAGCCCAAACAAAAATTCATCTCTTACAGAAAATTTAAAACGTTTAATGAGGCAGAGTTTTTGTCAGAAGTTATATCAATACCTTGGCACTCCATACATACCCTGGAGTCAGTTGATGATATGGTTGATTCACTTAATGAAACCATAATAAAATTATACGACAAACACGCTCCAATTGTGAACCGTAGGGTTAGTAAAAGTCGCCCCGTTCCGTGGATCACTGAGGAGATTATTAGGTTAATGGCTCGGCGGGATTCAGTCCATCGCAGAGCTAAAAGAACTAGAGACCAGGGGCTTATGGCCCAGTATCGCCAGCTTAGAAATCAAGTTAAACAACATTTGCGCAACTCTCGACTTCAGTACTTTCACAGATTGTTTTCCTTCGGAAAACAATCTTCTGCTGTTCGCTGGCGTAATCTGAAACGTTTTGGACTTGGAAAGGAAGTTAAACCTGTTCCAATAACAATACCATTGAATGATTTAAACGATTTTTTCTTATCAGTTTCGTCAAATGCGAACGTCACAGTAGTACAGAAACATTTAAATCAGTTAAAATCACGTCACTTGCCCAATACTATTCCTCAATTTAACTTCAAGCCAATATTGCAGATTGATGTTTTGAAGGCTATAAGGCGGATAACGTCTGATGCCACTGGTTCTGACAGAATCTCGATTTCGTTAATTAAACGTATCTTGTTTGCTCTCCTCCCAACATTAACCTTCATATTCAACACCTCACTCAGATCAGGTATTTTCCCAGAAAAATGGAAGACTGCGCTTGTCCGCCCATTGAATAAGATCTCATCCCCATCACTTCCGCAAGACTACCGACCAATTAGTATTCTTCCAGCTCTTTCTAAAGCTCTTGAAAGAATTGTCCATTCTCAAGTTTCCGAATTCTTGTCAGTAAACAATATCCTCAACAGTTTCCAATCTGGATTTCGTAAATATTACAGCACTGAAACAGCGATGCTCCATATAACTGATGAAATACGATTTGCTATGGATCACAGCCAATGCACTATTTTAACCTTATTTGACTTCAGCAAAGCTTTCGATACTGTAAATCATAGCATTCTTCTAGCCAAACTCCAACTTTTAGGTTTTTCTGATAATTCACTAAAATGGATGAGATCATATCTTCAGAGCCGAAAGCAGTGTGTATGTCATGACAACTTGACGTCCGACTGGGGAAATGTTCCCTGTGGAGTTCCTCAGGGTTCAATTCTTGGCCCACTACTTTTCACTGTTTACATCAATGACATTAGTACAGTACTACACCACGTAAAGTTTCATTTTTATGCTGATGACCTGCAAATTTATTCTCATTTTAAAGTCAGCGATATAAATGAAGCTATAGACATAATGAATCACGAAATTGACAACATTGTTCAATGGGCAGCACAGAATGGACTTAGACTCAATCCTGACAAAACAAAACCAATCATTATAGGTCACTCACGTTTACTAAACAAACTTGAAGAAGACAATTTACCAAAACTCACTGTAAATGGAATTACTTTGCAATATCAAAACAAAATCAAAAGTCTTGGATTGCTGATGAACCGCACATTAGACTGGACTGACGCGGTGGTAGATACTTGTAAAAGAGTATTTGCCGCCATTCACACAATAAAGAAGATGCAACGACTCCTTCCTTTTCACATTAAACTCTTACTGGTCAAATCACTTGTGTTTCCACACTTCAATTACTGCAACACTGTGGTTAATGATATGACTGTGGCTTTGGCAACAAAACTACAACGTGCACAAAATTATTGTATTAGATTTCTGTTTGATCTTAGGCAGGACGACCACGTCACACCTTATGATAAATGAATCAATTTTTGAAATTAGATGACCTCAGAAAACTCCGAATACTTTCAATCACTCATTCGGCTATCAAACTTGGAATTCCAAATTACATTGCAAAGAATTTTGAATTTTTGAATGAAAGAGGTGCAAGGGATACTCGCTCTGGCTCGTCTACGTTGCGCATTCCTCGTCACAGAACAACTATTTATAATAAATCATTTGTAGTCACAGCATGCCGCCTATGGAACTCTATACCTGATGCCATTAAATCCATAGAAAACCGATCCCGACTGAAGGCGACACTAAAAGAATATTATCTCAACCGGATGGTAGTGGCGTGGCGGGATGGCGTGCGTTAGGCTTAGCTGCTGCAAAGAGTGTATGTGTGTGTGACTGTATGCTAGGAAAAGAAATGTATGTTATGTTGTTTATTATTAATTATGTTACGAAATGTGTATTTTACTTTTGTTCATATCATGTATTATTGTTATTACTATTATTATTTAGAGGTTAGCTGTAAGAAAGGACCACGAGGTCCTAAGTTCGCCTCAATAAAGAAGGATTTTCATTTCATTTCATTACCGAAACTTACAGCTGCAAGAAAAGTAGAAGACCTAAGGCCAATCTCAATATTACCAGCCATGTCAAAGATATTAGAGAAGGTAGCTATTCGACAAATAGTGTGCTACATAAACTCACAAAATATATTACCCAAACTTCAGTCTGGATTTAGACCCAACCACAGCACTTGTACAGCTCTGATGAACTTATTTAGTGATTTGATTGACGCCAAAGACAACGGTAAATATAGTTCTCTAGTAATGCTGGACCATTCAAAGGCCTTTGATTCAATGAACCATGAGATGCTATTTGCCAAAATGAAATATTATGGCTTTGACGAAAATATTTTGCAGTTGATAAGGTCATACTTAGACTCCAGGCTGCAGGTGACACAATTAGAGAGTGAAACATCAACCCCGCTTGTCAAAACCCAATGAATTCCCCAAGGCAGCTGTCTTGGGCCTGTTCTGTTCAATTTGTACACAGCAGACCTTCCTAGCTGTGTGCAACATTGTACAGTTCATTTGTATGCCGATGACTC
Organism: Macrosteles quadrilineatus; assembly: GCF_028750875.1. NCBI lineage: Eukaryota > Metazoa > Arthropoda > Insecta > Hemiptera > Cicadellidae > Macrosteles > Macrosteles quadrilineatus. Next base: position 33,804,166 of record NW_026542594.1, on the reverse strand, counting down.
ACAGTTGCACATGTCCTATGAGCCATCCCAGATGAGAGCTTCACTTGATTTCATTAACTCTGACCTACAAAAAATCCTTTCGTGGTCAGAGGCAAATGGGTTGAAACTCAATACTGGCAAGTGTACTGTGATGCATACGGCGCCACGTGTCTTGGTGCAGTCCCTCAGCGAGAGAGGAGTGAGTGTTGTGCTCAATGGGGAATCTTTGACTTTGTGTGACAAGTCAAAGACTCTTGGCATTGTGCTTGATAGCAGCCTCACCTTCTCTGACCACGTCACACATGCTTCGCAGCGCGCGTTAGGGAGGCTGAGAGGGCTGTACAGGTTCAGAAGTCTGCTGCCAGAATCTGCGAAGCTGCGCCTCATGCAGTCAATAGTCCTGTCGGTGTTTACATATTGTCTCCCTGCTTATGGAAACAGCATCTCTGTGGAAGACATGAACCGAATGCAAAAACTCCAAAATTCTGCTATTCGATTCATTTTTTGCCTCAACAAATTTGAACACATCACTCCATTCAGAGCTGTAGCGGGGATGACAACGGTAGACACTGTTTGCAGGATCATGACGTGCTGCATGCATGGTGCACAAGGCTCTTGTCCTACAGGAACCACAGTACCTTCTTGAGAGGCTCTCTTTCCGGGAGGATGTCTCTCAGCGCAGTACCCGTCATGGAGGTCTCCAGCTTCATTTTCCAAGAGTGAGACTTGAGTTTGGAAGGAGAAGCTTCTCGTACTTCGGCCCAAAGCTGTACAACGACCTCCCTTCTGGCCTCAAAAAAATATGCCTTGTCATCCTTTAGAGTTAAGATAAAAGAATTGAACGCTGATAGTTAATTATTGTTTTATTTATATTGTATTGATTCTGTTTTTTATTGTTCCATTTATTTATTTATTTGTTGGTTTAGTTATTGTTATTGACAAAAGTTTTTCTGAAAAGCAGTTGTACTGAAAAACGCTGGATAAATAAAGGCATTTTTATTTATTTATTTATTTATTGAAAATAATAGGACATAACTGGTATTGATTTATGCAATGCACATTAGCAAGACGTGTAAGATGAGAATATTGAAAATAATAGGACATAACTTGTGATGATTTATTCAATGCACATTAACAGTATATGTTCGCTGAGAACATTGACAATAATAGGACATAACTGGTGATAATTTATGCAAAACACATTAGCAGTATATGTTTGCTGAGAATATTGAAAATAATAGGACATAACTGGCGATGATTTACTCAATTCACATTAGCAGTATATGTTTTCAAAACAAATTAGCAGTATATTTTCGCTGAGAACTTTGACAATAATAGGACATAACTGGTGATGATTTATGCAATGCACATTAGCAGGAAGTGTACGCTGAGAACATTGACAATAATAGAACATAACTGGTGATGATTGATGCAATACACATTAGCAGTATACGTTTGCTGAGAACATTGACAATAATATGACATAACTGGTAATGATTTATTTATTGCACATTAACAGGACGTGTACGCTGAGAAAATTGGAAATAATAGGACATAACTAGTGATGATTAATGCAATGTTAATTTGCAGTATATGTTCGCTGAGAACATTGACAATAATAGGACATAACTGGTGATGATTTATGCAATGCACATTAGCAGTATATGTACGCTGAAAACATGGACAATAATAGGACAAAACTAGTGATGATTTATGCAATGCACATTAGCAGGAAGTGTACGCTGAGAACATTGACAATAATAGAACATAACTGGTGATTATTGATGCAATACACATTAGCAGTATATGTTTGCTGAGAACATTGACAATAATATGACATAACTGGTAATGATTTATTTAATGCACATTAACAGGACGTGTACACTGAGAAAATTGGCAATAATAGGACATAACTAGTGATGATTAATGTAATGCTAATTTGCAGTATATGTTCGCTGAGAACATTGATAATAATAGGACATAACTGGTGATGATTTATGCAATGCACATTAGCAGTATATGTACGCTGAAAACATGGACAATAATAGGACAAAACTGGTGATGATTTATGCAATGCACATTAACGGGACGTGTACGCTGAGAAAATTGGCAATAATAGGACATAACTCGTGATGATTAATGCAATGCTAATTTGCAGTATATGATCGCTGAGAACTTTGACAATAATAGGTCGCAACTGGTAATGATTGATGCAATGCACATTAGCAGTATATGTTAGCTGAGAAAATTGACAATCATAGGACATAACTGGTGATGATTGAGGTAATGAACATTAGCAGTATATGTTCGCTGAGACATTTCTGCCAAACTTAACAAGATCACTTAGACTAATAGTGAGATGGTTTGTAAACAAACAAATTTCCATTAGATAATGCCAATGCAATTTAAAACGAACTTAAAATTTCTAATTTTTAACATTAGGCTTATGTGACTAAAGTAGCAATGACAGTTTTATGAATTAACAAGGAAAATGCAAACAGGAGAATCATAAGGTATTTCTGAACTTTCTAGACTTTTCTTTTAAACGATTTTAAACCATTCCTACAATCTTAATAAACAAGAAAATACCGTTAAAACATGTTTTAAGGCGCGGAATTCACTGCAAATTGCGAAAATATACGGAACTACTTTCTCAATGCGCGGAGAATATCGCACGTCAAGAAACAAGGAGTGGAGTGATATGGACCGGTGACTACTTTCTTGGGCAGCTATTTGTGTTGCTAGCTGATTAGAAATAAGGATTTAATAAGCGATATATCGAACCGCATCGAAATCGATATTTAATTTAAGGTATTTAATAATTATATTTAATAATTTAAGCTATTATCTCACAGGTTATATGTTGAACTACATCGCACACAGCAAGTTATTACATTTATTAATAAAACGCAGATTGATATAATTTAGGCATGTGGGGAAGGTAGGACGGGGTTTATGAGTATTCGTGACTACATTAAGTGTTTTGAAATAAGGTTAGATTAGGAAGGTAAAGTGTAGGTTATAGGTAGGTGATCGGTTGTTTATTTGTGTTGCACCACAGTATTTTTTATTTATTGAGTGATGGTGTTATATTGTTTGCATTAAAGTTGATCCCAAAGAGCTTCGCTCACTTCGCTCGCTTCGCTCAACAAATAATTTAGTATTTTGAAGTGTTTTGTATGTTTATTGATTACGGAGAAAATTTTAAATAAAAAATTCCCATGTTATTGTTATGTTGAATAAGTAAACTGTTATAGTTTACTTGTTTATAAATATATTTGGATCAAACTTGGCAAATCTATTTATTTTGTACTAAGATATTAATATTTAACTAAAAACACAGTTTTTCGCCCTCCCCGTAGGCAGCAGACCTAGGTATTCGTTAAACATAACGTTATTTGAATAGATTTAATCAAAAATCAAAGCTTAATTTGAAAAAAAATAAAATTACAAACTTTTATCAAAGTAAATCGGTAAAAAAGCAAACTACAGCAGTTTTATTACTCTCCATAACAATAGCATAGTAATTTTTGAATTTAATTTTTTTTTATTCTCCATGACATATAACCGTACAAAAAGCATTCCCATGTAGTAAATAATTTGTTCTTTGTGCTCGTAAATAGTTTGGAGAAAAGCTGGGGAATTTGGTGTTTTGAGGGTTAAATGGAAAAACCAATTTTACTCCATAAAACTCCGCTCTCACATCCCGTTCATGCCATTTTGCCAACTCGTTCGACTAAACGTAGGTTTACATGTTTGTACCAAGATTTTCCAAAATCAAATGAATTTTTTCGAGTTATCGTACGGATAAATACAATAACTACACAATAGTAAATAAGTCAAATAAGTCTTAAAATTGCATCCACATTCCATAAAGACCATAACATGCACAGTTTTCCACTTTTCAAGTTTGCCACCATTTTGGAAAATGGCCGCCATTTTTGAAATAATAGAATTAATATTTTTAACGAATTTTATGGTCTTTTTGGAATGTGGATGCAATGTTAAGACTTATTTGACTTATTTACTCTTCGCATTTTCGCTATAAACCTACTTGTTTAGGAGCTACATGATGTAAAATGTACACCGGAAGTCATTTTTCCATTGGCTGTAACTCCTAAACTAGTGGGTTTATCGAAAAAATGCCAAGTATAAAAAAGTTTTTAAATAGCATGTTCTATACGAAAACATTATAAAATATAGGGTGTTTCTTAAGAAATTTTTAAGTTGGCCGCCATTTTGGAAAATGGTGGCTAAATTTCAAAAAAATAAAATCATATTTTTAACTGCTACAAAAAATAAAGGAATGTCCCCCATTTAAAGTTTTCTCTAATTCTTACCGTTTCAGATATCCCAATGGTGGCCTCCTTGAGTTGATCACCCTGTATACATTTGCTTGGACCAATGTATTTAATTTGTGTACACCCCTACTGCTTGGTAACTATATATATATAAATTTGAACGGCTGGTGTTTTTGGCCTCTGGATACATAAAAACAAAAAAAGTAAATCGGTCTCAGCTCTAGGTCTTGAGACCTACACTAGGAAGTAAACTTTAACTAAATGTTTTTATTGGTTTAACAATCTTTTGTTTCCCCTCTAATCTCTAAATGTATACATCCCGGCAACGAAACAAACTACACTTGCGATAAAATATGTAAACAAGTCAATGGGATTTATTGCATTGCAGCCCTATTCAATTTAGTTTGAGTAACTGTGTAGTAGCCTAATATTACGGGTAAAAACTGGGTAGGAATTCGTTGAGAAGCGAGCGTAGGGAAATCACTCGGTGATTGTCAGTTGAACCAACAATGTAGTGATAAATAGCCCGCACTAGAGTTACTGAATTACCCATGTATTGGCGTTTGAACTTCTTAAACTAGTGTTTTAAGACAAAAATAGGTATTTATAAATTATATTTCTACTAGAACTAAGATGCTTAAAATACGGTATTTTTTAAATTTGATTTTCTCATTGTGATTTTTAAAGCTTAAAATTCGCACAAAGCTTGTAATTCTTCCATAAAGTGCTCAAGACATTTGTTTGCTTGGACGGATGTATTTTATTTGTGTACTGCTTGGTAACTATTAATGTTTATTATAAGCCTAACAACTTTTAAATCGATAACTTTGGTTATATATCAGTACCTATGTTCAGGATACAATAAATGGAATGCAATATGAATATTGTGATCTTATATTTGATGTTTAAATTCAATTTGAATCATAAATTAAAGTATACTTTAAAGGACAGTATATTGTTGTTAGTAACTCATAAGTGGGGTTAGAAAATATAAAATTTTAGTTTGTGAATTTACGTGGGAGCTAACTTAATGTTCGTGTTCGTCCTAAAGCTACACTGTTTTTACTTTAAAATCGTTCGTATGGCATCAATAATATACGTAGTACCAAAAAATCCTTAAAACTACTTCAAAACAAGAAACGATTTTCAGTCATTGAAGTAGACTAATGTATCCTTTCATTCTATCAGGAGATGTGTTATAAATGTATTTTAGTTAAATAAACAGAACTAAAAAAACCACACTTAATAAGCTGTAAACGTCACATTGGATCCAACATTAGAATATATTTAGAATCACTTACTTCTCCTAAAGTTTTGTATGCATGTATTGCACACATGCCGGCAATATGATAAAAATCGGGTTCCGAATTATATTAACCATGGCACAAAATAACCGATGGATATACTAGCCCAAACCACCCGAGGTACCATTGACAGAGGCTGTGATTTGACGTTCACACATCCTTCGATAAACCTGAATTAACAAAAATACTTTATAACCCAAAAAATACAGGATTTATAATAGGATCACTGACGGAAAGGTAATATAAACCATTTAATTCAATAAAAAATCCTGGACCACTACATATAAAGCATTTTATAGACGATGGGTAATTTAAATTTCATAATATTATAATACGAGTGAGTTTTGGGCAAACAATAATTCATTATTTGTTTAGCTTTCACGTTTATTTAATGAAACGATGTAATACGTGAAGATTGTATTCTAAAATATCGAACCATTACACGCTACACTGTCTTTTGGAGCTGACAATGTTAATGTACATAGGCTAGGTACAAATTTTCATTTTATTTATTACAAATATTTATGAGTTACTCTTGGTAATTATTACCATCTCTATTTGGGTACTTGGGTATTGGGAGACTTGGGCTACATTTAAAAAGATACCCCCGCCACAGCAAACCTGCAGACTAAGCAAATTTCCATTTGTCTGCTTTGATTTTTGATTAAATCTATTCAAATAACGTTATGTTTAACGAGTACCTAGGTCTGCTGCCTACAGGGAGGGCGATAAACTGTGTTTTTAGTTAAATATTAATATCTTAGTACAAAATAAATAGATTTGCCAAGTCTGATCCAAATATATTTATAAACAAGCAAACTACAACAGTTTACTTATTCAACATAAGAATAACATGGGAATTTTTAGTTAAAAATTTTCTCCGCAACCATTAAACATACAAAACACTTCAAAATACTAAATTTTCTGAACTTTCTAGATTTTTCTTTTAAACGTTTTTAAACCATTCCTACAATCTTAATAAACAATAAAATACCGTTAAAACATGTTTTAAGGCGCGGAATTCACTGCAAATTGCGAAAATATACGGAACTACTTTCTCAATGCGCGGAGCATATCGCACGTCAAGAAACAAGGAGTGGAGTGATATGGACCGGTGACTACTTTCTTGGGCACCTATTTGTGTTGCCAGCTGATTAGAAATAAGGATTTAATAAGCGATATATTGAACCGCATCGAAATCGATATTAATCTAAGGTATTTAATAATTATATTTAATAATTTAAGGTATTATCTCACAGGTTATATGTTGAACTACATCGACGGTACAGCAAGTTATTACACTTGCTTTATTAATAAAACGCAGATTGATATAATTTAGGCATGTGGGGAAGGTAGGTCGGGGTTTATGAGTATTCGTGACTACATTACGTGTTTTGAAGTAAGGTTAGATTAGGATGGTAAAGTGTAGGTTATAGGTAGGTGATCGGTTGTTTATTTATGTTACACCATATTATTTTTATCTTTTGGAATAGTTGGTTAAACGGGGAAACGATTTTAAAAATGCTTTCATATGGTCTTAACAAACCATCTACAGTATTCTAGCATTGACTTTGTATAAAGTCAATGATTCTAGCAAATTACTATATACAGACCAAAAGAAAAGAACATTTTGATTTGGACCTTTGACCATAGAAAAACTAACATATAATTTTTGAAATGTGAAAAGTTATATATCATCAAATACTATTCTGTAATATTAATAATTGTTCGGCAAATCCTCATTTTAATGGCTCGGCTGAAAATGGTATCAGCATTTTGTGAAACAGTAATTTGGTAACAATTCAGTAATTTCAAATGTTGATAACAGTAGCCTATCCTATATAAATGCTATTATTTGTTTGCCAAACCACGGACTATACACAAGTCCCGTTACAACCATAATAATAAGTAAATAATTAATTACCTAGGTTTATATAAGTCCACTTTTAATCACGGTATGGATAATTGTCTAGGCCTGTCAAGAAGTAGGCTACTAATTTCTAATTATATAGCCTATTGAATAATTATTGTAGGTTATTAGCAATGTAGTATTTTATTTATTCTTGCTATCATTCATTATTAGGAATATAACTTACATAATATTTAATTCATTCATTCACTGTACCTCAATTCATTCCGTTTTAATGACAAACAGCCGGGAAATGGATCGGCCAACGCTTAGTCGCTTACTACAGTATTTTCCATTCGCCAATCGCGGGAGTAGCTGTACTCAAATAAAATTAAAATAAACTAAAAATTAATATAAAAAATTTATAAAATTTATAATATAATTAAAATTAATTTTTGGTTCTGATAATGGTCCAGACATTATTAGAAGATGGTGGTCGCTGAGGCTACTATTGGTTAAGTAGCATTAGCCACTAGATGCACCCCCTCCCGAATGTTGCCAAGCTTCAAATGAAGGCAGTGATTATACAGGGTGTCTCAGACCACCCGGCCGGCTTGTATAGCTCCAATATGAAAGCAAATGGAAACCTAATTGCAACTGGAACCCCCTATTTTGACCCCAAGGAATTCAGCTAAATTATTTTCAACCCCAAAAAAGCACCCCAAAGGGCAGATTTTGGGGGGTGGGGGTGGTTTTTGGGAAATTTTCAAATGTAAAGGGGGGTCGTGTTATACCTCTTTTTAAAGGTCCTTTAGTCCTGAGTATTTTAGTGGAAAAAGATTTAAATTATCTTCATCCCTATTTACAGGGTGTTCAAAAACGTACAAAAAATAGACCTTTGAACTACTTTTCACTGTAAAGAGGTGGAATTTCGTGGGGGGTTCAAATTTTGATAACACTTTAATTAATAAATGAGCTTTCAAAAAACTCTGGTTTCAACCCTTTTGCTATCTTTTTACTTATGTTGCGCATTTTCAAACTTTTTGAAGTTTCAAAAGCTGTTATCTCAAAAATTTCAAATGGCAACATGGGTTTCATTACAAACCACATTGTAGCCCTTAAAATTTGCTATAACTTTTGTATTTAATGTTTTTTGGTATCTTCATTGGTTAAAGAGATATAACGAAATTAGTGTATTTTAATGTTTTATTAAATGGTATTCAAAGTGTTTGCTGTTGCAAATGTACACCACTAGGTCTCAATTCAAACAAAATCTTGTCTAAAAAATAAAATAGTACTCAGATTGTTGATCTTGGAAGATTGATAAAGGAAAGAACACAACTGCAAATATTCTTAGTTATTTTACAATTTTATGGCTCTAATAGTGCTTTGAATGAATAATTTGTTTGAATCAGCATTAATAGCCTACATACCGATGGACTTCTACAAATGCTTAAATTGCCTTCCATTTTGTTCCATGCAAACCCCAACTCTGTTTATGCACGTAGTACTTCTTCTCCACTATTATGGTACTGTATTGCTATTTTATTACCGCAGGTGCATTCACCTCTTTTACAGATCCAGTAAGTTCCTTATAATTTGTTTTATCTTATCAAACGTGACCAGTTTCACGCACACGCTCATTGATTTCGTGATGATTTTTTTTATTTACCAGTAGCATTTATAGACAGTATTCATTCAAAGCAATTAGAACTTTGTAATTGTAAAATAACTAAGAATATTTGCAGTTGTGTTTTTTTTCTTTATTAATCCTCCAAAGTTTAACAATCTGAGTACTATTTTATTTTTTTAGACAAGATTTTGTTTGAGTTGAGACCTAGTGGTGTACATTTGCAACAGCAAACACTTTGAATACCATTTAATAAAACATTAAAATACACTAATTTCGTTATATCTCTTTAACCAATGAAGATACCAAAAAACATTAAATACAAAAGTTATAGCAAATTTTAAGGGCTACAATGTGGTTTGTAATGAAACCCATGTTGCCATTTGAAATTTTTGAGATAACAGCTTTTGAAACTTCAAAAAGTTTGAAAATGCGTAACATAAGTAAAAAGATAGCAAAAGGGTTGAAACCAGAGTTTTTTGAAAGCTCATTTATTAATTAAAGTGTTATCAAAATTTGAACCCCCCACGAAATTCCACCTCTTTACAGTGAAAAGTAGTTCAAAGGTCTATTTTTTGTACGTTTTTGAACACCCTGTAAATAGGGATGAAGATAATTTAAATCTTTTTCCACTAAAATACTCAGGACTAAAGGACCTTTAAAAAGAGGTATGACACGACCCCCCTTTACATTTGAAAATTTCCCAAAACCCACCCCCACCCCCCAAAATCTGCCCTTTGGGGTGCTTTTTTGGGGTTGAAAATAATTTAGCTGAATTCCTTGGGGTCAAAATAGGGGGTTCCAGTTGCAGTTAGGTTTCCATTTGCTTTCATATTGGAGCTATACAAGCCGGCCGGGTGGTCTGAGACACCCTGTATGTGATTGACGTAACAATCATTAGAAGAAATAATATGTTTATGACGCATAGTTATTATTGCAGCGTGTATAAATAAAAATATACTTTAAACGTCTAATAAACAACGCAAAATACGGCAAAGATTGTAAGAAAATTTCTGAATTAGGCTGTAGTGGAATCATTTTATGAGAAAATTTGACCTAACCCCAACAAAATTGCAAACACAAGTAATTTTTTTAATGATAGCTATGAGTGTCTTTAATAACCCCTCAAAAATCGCCATCAATCGTACCTTGGCAACAAGCCCAAAAATTCAAAATGGCCGTCAAGAGGGCTGCCAAAATATATATTTTGGCATATATCTCAAGAACGGTTAGTTTGATCAAAAACGTTATTTTAGCAAATATGTAGCTCTTTTAATGCCAATCAGTTTTTATATATGCATTTTGTCTGTCAGACGTATGGTATGGCCGCAATTTGAAGAGCCGTACTTCATTAAAATCTGCCTTTTTCACAAAAATTCAAATTTTCATTTTTTGATGACTTAATGTTAGAAAATACAAATTGTACGTGAAAACATTATAATTAAAAGTTGTTTGCCATGTGGTTTCCTACTTATTTTCAGTTTTACTTGGGATTTTATGATCATGAACAATTTTTTGCATGATTTAATTAATCTCCCATTTTAAGGGATAAGTAAGAAGCCAGAATATGGATGTGTAATAAAAAAATATATGTTCGTTAGCTCCGGTTAGTGCGGTTAGTTCCGCATTTGCTACCTACACTAATCCGGGTCCCGTAGGGTGGGTTATAATCTGGTAGGTTAGTTCCGCATTTGACGGCTTAAACAATAGATCTCTTGAAATTCTAAAGAGCAGTGGAGCGTACAAAAAGCCAGTCAACCGAAATAATCCATAAAATTAAGCAAGATCTGAATGAGTTAAAGTTGAAGTAGCATGTTTCAGTTGTAGCGATGTCTATAGTTTTGTACCTAGTTTTCTCCTAATGATAAACGACTTCAGTGGTGGGGAGGAAGCTCTCCTTTATGCAGACGACACCACACTGATTAGGGGAGGAGCGAGCTTGGACGGAATCAGAGATGCGGCAGCTGCTGACCTCGCTTTGGCGGAGATATGGTTTAGAAACAACAAATTTCAAGTTAATGCCGATAAAACACAACCGATTGTCTGCAGTTTAAGTCAAGATTTGGCCGTATCACAACACCACCAACCCCAACAAGTTAAACTTCTAGGCTTCACCATAGACAGGAAATTGAGTTGGCAACCTCAAATTGACGAAACATGCAAAAAGTTATCTAGAGTTGTCTTTCTGCTGCGTAGGCTAAAGAGTAGCTTAAGTGATGCCTTTCTTATAAACATCTACCACGGACTGTTTCATAGTCACATCACTTACGGCATACTTCTCTGGGGCCATGCTTCAGGGTGTGATGAAGTGCTCAGACTACAAAAATCTGCCTTGAGAGCCATAACATCTAGCGCTCCTTGGGAACACTGTAAGCCAATCTTTAGAAGGCTAAAGGTGCATACTGTTATTGGTCAGTATATATTCTCCTCCCTTGTACACGTCAGGTCAAATGTTGAGCTACTAAAGACCAGAGGAGATGTTCACAGCTATAATACACGTAGCAGATGCAAAATTGACATCCCTAGATTCCGCCTCACGGGAACACAGCGCCGTTTTCCTGCCTTTTCTTGGAAGTTATTCAATAAGCTCCCCCCAGAGATCAGCAGTCTTCCAGAACAAAAAAAGTTTGCCAGGGTTGTGCGAGATAGGCTTCTTCAAGGAGCATACTACTCCGTGAGAGAGTATTTTGAGGACAAATGGTAGAGTGCACAATCACCTCCGTAGTCACCCGCCAAGTTTTTATTTTTATTTTTGAAACTTTCAAATTTATTTTCTTGAAAGATACAAGTTTTATTTTGTTGTAAATAATTAATATTTATATTTAAAAAAAATTACGCAGTTTATCCAGCTATGCTGGTCAACAACGCAGCTTTGGTAATAAGGGTAATAAAGTAATAAGGTACCAAAGCTGATGCAGAATTTCATGAGAAACAATCAATGCATTCAGTCAGTAATATCGCTGGCATGCCTCTTACTTGTTAAAAAGTTTACGTTTTTTAAATTCTTCATTTCAGGTTTGCTTGATGTTTTGATCAAGTTAAAGTTAAAATATTGCAGTAAAAATTAACCTTAAAAATCAAAAAAATTATAAAATAAACAAGTAAAATAATGCAACAGCTGTCTTATAACTTATATTAGTATCAGTGTCATAATTTATTAGTTTGTAGATTTTTTTATGAAACAGAAAATTACCAACTTATAAAATAAAAATGTATAAGCTTATATATTAGCTTATAATATTAGTACTTTTATGAAACAGGTCCCGATGGTAAACTAAACCTGTCATAGGTAAAAAAAACTTTAAACTTTGTAAGCATCTTATAACAAATTAAAAATATAAAACAAAACTTATACGAAAAATTATTCCCGTCTTACCCATAGCCTAAACCTATACTGATTACAAATTGCAGTCATTTTTCTTAAAGAGATATAATTGTTCATCAAGTATTACTGATATCCTGCACTAACAGTCAGTCACAGTTTAATTTGCTTCGATTGGTTGCTACCTTATTTTTGAAACGACATAAAATAAGATGTTCATAGATTTTTAAATAGCTATTATCACAACTAATCCTAGTGTGTACGGTATCTGTGTAGTATCTTCTATCTATAATATTAAAACGTGATAGGGTTTTTTTATTTCACGATTCTGAATCAACCACTTGACGGATTTTAATGATTTTTGTGTTGAAAGAAAGATAATTTTGAGAACTAAAGAATGTCGAAGCCATAATTTTAGTTTAGGGTTTCAGTTTTTTGGAAATTAAGTTTTAAATTTTTAAAGTTCTAGCAGCCGACGCTAACATTATACTCTAGCTTTTGGTATAATAACAACACTGTAAACATTCCGCGTTTTTCGACACAAATTCAGCTTTTGGATGAAAATGAAATGACATACGTAGAATTGACTTATTAATACGATGTGTAATGATATAACCATTGATAGGTTTATGTAATCGGTAAGAGAATGAAAGTTTATTTAAATATACACAGTAAAGTAATAGATGTTTTAATTTATTTTTTTTTAGCAGTCTTCTATAACCATTGCTGTATACAAATCGAAGCTCAGGAATCTTAAAAAAAACTTATGAGAATTATTTTACTATTCGTCTTTTTGAGGAAAGGTTGGGGAAATAACAATGATCACATGTTTTAACTCATCTTGGAAGCTTTTTCTTTACTATCAATTTTGAACTGATTAAACTATGCTTGAATTAGTAATAGATACACTATATATAGTTTTAATGGATTGCTCGATTCCCGTACGTAGGACGGGCCAACAACTCGTTATTACTAAAAAGTCAAATCAGTATTATTACTAAGGTAATTTTTGTTAACATTTATGAAACAGGTGAATTTCCTTACATCCCAAACCTAAAATTTGTAGAGTTTGTATCATTAATATTCCGGATTACTTATCGGATACAAGCGTATCCAATCTTTGGATATTCAACTTCAATATGTTCAATATTCATTCTACGTCGGCTTTTAGTGAGGCTAATTACGTTTGTCTAATGAAGTGTAACCCACCTTTGTCAATATAAATGCGGAACTAACCTGCCTACTTAAGGAGCCCACCAGATTCAAATGCGGAATTAACCTACCCATTTATGGCCCTAGGGTCATTATCTGAGGAACTAACCTACCACCTCCGGTTAGTGCGGTTAGTTCCGCATTTGCTACCTACACTAATCCGGGTCCCGTAGGGTGGGTTATAATCTGGTAGGTTAGTTCCGCATTTGACGGCTTAAACAATAGATCTCTTGAAATTCTAAAGAGCAGTGGAGCGTACAAAAAGCCAGTCAACCGAAATAATCCATAAAATTAAGCAAGATCTGAATGAGTTAAAGTTGAAGTAGCATGTTTCAGTTGTAGCGATGTCTATAGTTTTGTACCTAGTTTTCTCCTAATGATAAACGACTTCAGTGGTGGGGAGGAAGCTCTCCTTTATGCAGACGACACCACACTGATTAGGGGAGGAGCGAGCTTGGACGGAATCAGAGATGCGGCAGCTGCTGACCTCGCTTTGGCGGAGATATGGTTTAGAAACAACAAATTTCAAGTTAATGCCGATAAAACACAACCGATTGTCTGCAGTTTAAGTCAAGATTTGGCCGTATCACAACACCACCAACCCCAACAAGTTAAACTTCTAGGCTTCACCATAGACAGGAAATTGAGTTGGCAACCTCAAATTGACGAAACATGCAAAAAGTTATCTAGAGTTGTCTTTCTGCTGCGTAGGCTAAAGAGTAGCTTAAGTGATGCCTTTCTTATAAACATCTACCACGGACTGTTTCATAGTCACATCACTTACGGCATACTTCTCTGGGGCCATGCTTCAGGGTGTGATGAAGTGCTCAGACTACAAAAATCTGCCTTGAGAGCCATAACATCTAGCGCTCCTTGGGAACACTGTAAGCCAATCTTTAGAAGGCTAAAGGTGCATACTGTTATTGGTCAGTATATATTCTCCTCCCTTGTACACGTCAGGTCAAATGTTGAGCTACTAAAGACCAGAGGAGATGTTCACAGCTATAATACACGTAGCAGATGCAAAATTGACATCCCTAGATTCCGCCTCACGGGAACACAGCGCCGTTTTCCTGCCTTTTCTTGGAAGTTATTCAATAAGCTCCCCCCAGAGATCAGCAGTCTTCCAGAACAAAAAAAGTTTGCCAGGGTTGTGCGAGATAGGCTTCTTCAAGGAGCATACTACTCCGTGAGAGAGTATTTTGAGGACAAATGGTAGAGTGCACAATCACCTCCGTAGTCACCCGCCAAGTTTTTATTTTTATTTTTGAAACTTTCAAATTTATTTTCTTGAAAGATACAAGTTTTATTTTGTTGTAAATAATTAATATTTATATTTAAAAAAAAATTACGCAGTTTATCCAGCTATGCTGGTCAACAACGCAGCTTTGGTAATAAGGGTAATAAAGTAATAAGGTACCAAAGCTGATGCAGAATTTCATGAGAAACAATCAATGCATTCAGTCAGTAATATCGCTGGCATGCCTCTTACTTGTTAAAAAGTTTACGTTTTTTAAATTCTTCATTTCAGGTTTGCTTGATGTTTTGATCAAGTTAAAGTTAAAATATTGCAGTAAAAATTAACCTTAAAAATCAAAAAAATTATAAAATAAACAAGTAAAATAATGCAACAGCTGTCTTATAACTTATATTAGTATCAGTGTCATAATTTATTAGTTTGTAGATTTTTTTATGAAACAGAAAATTACCAACTTATAAAATAAAAATGTATAAGCTTATATATTAGCTTATAATATTAGTACTTTTATGAAACAGGTCCCGATGGTAAACTAAACCTGTCATAGGTAAAAAAAACTTTAAACTTTGTAAGCATCTTATAACAAATTAAAAATATAAAACAAAACTTATACGAAAAATTATTCCCGTCTTACCCATAGCCTAAACCTATACTGATTACAAATTGCAGTCATTTTTCTTAAAGAGATATAATTGTTCATCAAGTATTACTGATATCCTGCACTAACAGTCAGTCACAGTTTAATTTGCTTCGATTGGTTGCTACCTTATTTTTGAAACGACATAAAATAAGATGTTCATAGATTTTTAAATAGCTATTATCACAACTAATCCTAGTGTGTACGGTATCTGTGTAGTATCTTCTATCTATAATATTAAAACGTGATAGGGTTTTTTTATTTCACGATTCTGAATCAACCACTTGACGGATTTTAATGATTTTTGTGTTGAAAGAAAGATAATTTTGAGAACTAAAGAATGTCGAAGCCATAATTTTAGTTTAGGGTTTCAGTTTTTTGGAAATTAAGTTTTAAATTTTTAAAGTTCTAGCAGCCGACGCTAACATTATACTCTAGCTTTTGGTATAATAACAACACTGTAAACATTCCGCGTTTTTCGACACAAATTCAGCTTTTGGATGAAAATGAAATGACATACGTAGAATTGACTTATTAATACGATGTGTAATGATATAACCATTGATAGGTTTATGTAATCGGTAAGAGAATGAAAGTTTATTTAAATATACACAGTAAAGTAATAGATGTTTTAATTTATTTTTTTTAGCAGTCTTCTATAACCATTGCTGTATACAAATCGAAGCTCAGGAATCTTAAAAAAAACTTATGAGAATTATTTTACTATTCGTCTTTTTGAGGAAAGGTTGGGGAAATAACAATGATCACATGTTTTAACTCATCTTGGAAGCTTTTTCTTTACTATCAATTTTGAACTGATTAAACTATGCTTGAATTAGTAATAGATACACTATATATAGTTTTAATGGATTGCTCGATTCCCGTACGTAGGACGGGCCAACAACTCGTTATTACTAAAAAGTCAAATCAGTATTATTACTAAGGTAATTTTTGTTAACATTTATGAAACAGGTGAATTTCCTTACATCCCAAACCTAAAATTTGTAGAGTTTGTATCATTAATATTCCGGATTACTTATCGGATACAAGCGTATCCAATCTTTGGATATTCAACTTCAATATGTTCAATATTCATTCTACGTCGGCTTTTAGTGAGGCTAATTACGTTTGTCTAATGAAGTGTAACCCACCTTTGTCAATATAAATGCGGAACTAACCTGCCTACTTAAGGAGCCCACCAGATTCAAATGCGGAATTAACCTACCCATTTATGGCCCTAGGGTCATTATCTGAGGAACTAACCTACCACCTCCGGTTAGTGCGGTTAGTTCCGCATTTGCTACCTACACTAATCCGGGTCCCGTAGGGTGGGTTATAATCTGGTAGGTTAGTTCCGCATTTGACGGCTTAAACAATAGATCTCTTGAAATTCTAAAGAGCAGTGGAGCGTACGAAAAGCCAGTCAACCGAAATAATCCATAAAATTAAGCAAGATCTGAATGAGTTAAAGTTGAAGTAGCATGTTTCAGTTGTAGCGATGTGTATAGTTTTGTACCTAGTTTTCTCCTAATGATAAACGACTTCAGTGGTGGGGAGGAAGCTCTCCTTTATTAATTAACCTACCCATTTATGGCCCTAGGGTCATTATCTGCGGAACTAACCTACCACCGTTATTTAAATCATACAGTTTTATTCAATACTACAAAATAAAAAGATCCCTATGTACAATATGTGCAACATGAACATATAAACGTAGTTTTACCATAGTGTTAACATAATTTGGCCAAATGATATAAAAGTTTAGTCAACATTTTCAAAAATACTATTCTCATCGTCTTTTTCTTTGTCCAATGAAAACTGGAGACTGTTTTCACAATTGTTTTCTAAACAATGACCACAGGAAATAGTGCAGTTGAATCCATTTTTTTACACACACATACAAGGAGTCTTGCAATTGCATCTAATCATTTTTAACAATGTGCTGCTGGCAAATCCATCGTTTGGGGCACATGCATGTTGTCCGGCAAAGTCCATCCCCAGTCTGTAGTTATCATACTATCTTCTGCCCTTTTCCATAGTTGAATTTGTAAATAGGCACGCAGACTATGAAACTTTACTACTGACTCTGTTGAAGGAAGTTGCTGAGACAAAGCTTTTAGCTTTTTTTTAATTTTGACAAAATACTTTTGTATCTACATGTGTTCATTGATTCGTTCTTATTCCCATTGAACAGGCTAACCATTAGTTTCAGACCGATTTCTTCAACTTGATCTGGACTCAGATTTGGTGAGCTGAAAGATGACAGCAGACCCTGAAAATACTCGTCTTCTAATGTTCTATTGAATACAGATAGTTTTCCGATGTGAAAAATCCTCGAAGTTGTGTCACACCCTGTATAGGCGTGTAGAGCTAATAGAGATTTAGCTAAATCTTCTCCAAGTGAGGATCTAATTTTTTAAATGTTATAAACATGATCTGAAAGTCGTTTGTCACTTCTGAATAGCAAGTTGTAATTTGTTGTAATATTACACCAATAGATAAGTAAAATAAGAAGCTGTCAGCGACTCTGTAGCACTAAAGGAAAGAAAGCGACTGTGTAAAAACTAAAAATAAGTAGGAAACCACATGGCAAACAATTTTTAAATTATTTTGACGTAAAATTTGTATTTTCTAACATCAAGTCATCAAAACATGAAAATTTTGAATTGTTGTGAAAAAGGCAGATTATAATGAAGCACGGCTCTTCAAATTGCGGCCATACCATACGTCTGACAGACTAAATGCATTTTATATCAAAACTGATCGGCATTAAAAGAGCTACATATTTGCTAAAATAACGTTTTTGATCAAACTAACCGTTCTCGAGATATATGCCAAAAAATATATTTTGGCAGCCATCTTGACGGCCATTTTGAATTTTAGGGCATGTTGCCAAGGTACGATTCATGGCGATTTTTGAGGGCTTATTAAGGGCACTCTTAGCTATCATTAAAAAAAAAATTGCTCGTGTTGCAATTTTGTTGGGGTTCAACACTAAAATGATTCCACTACTGGTTAATTTGGGTTGTTTAGATTAGGCCTTTGTTGTGACAAATACGATGACGTAATTGGAGACCAAATCTAAATTGCGTATTTAAGGCATGTCTTCCCTTCTCATTATTATTCTGTTTTCACTTAAATCAGCTGAATTACGTAAGTTTAGGCCTACATTTCAGCCATCTTATTTTATTGTTGAATAAGTTAGTCTTTTTGCAGTTTTTACGTTTTTACACATTGAAATACATGATTGATAAATCAGTTCATTTTAGTCTCTTAAAGGTGTTTTACATTAAATTTGAGTCTTACATTAAAATAGCCCTAAATTTTTCGTAGGCCTATGTTTTATTAAGGCCGGTATTAAAATGCCGTCTTTAAATCGTCCTGAAATTGGTAGAAGACCTACATTCCAGTTACATTACAATCGTATGTACAATCAAGAATACTTGGTATTAACAATCATAAATAATTTCCAGCGAAGAAAGCTGACTTTAACCGATTGCAAGGGTTAAAATGAAGACAAATTTATATGTTGCACAGTTGAATTTAAATGTCAAATTTCCCCTCCTATTTTTATACTTAAATACTTGTTTTTTTAATAGTTGCTGTGTTTTACTTAAATACTTTAACTGATTGTAAGAGTGAAAAATGAATTCTAATGTTTGTGTTGTAGGCTACAGTTAAATTTGAATGTTAAATTTCCTTTCTCTTTTTTATACTTTAATGTTTTTTTTATGATAATATCAGATTCCAACTACTGTAATATTTCCCTGGTGAAAACTACCATAATCCACTTTTGGAAGAGGTATCTGAATAACAAGATGTAGTAAAAAAACTAAAATTGAATTATTATAATTTGTATCAATAAAACAAGCGTTAGTACATATATTGACTTTTTTACATTTATTTACCTATACAAATGTCAAATCACGTTCGTTCCGCTCAACTGGCTTTCACCCCTCTGAAAGCAATCCTAGTATTTTTAAGCTCTTAAAAATGGTCTAGAAAAAAGTTGTGAAATTTTATGTTTTGAGGGTCAAAAACGAGAAAAACCAATTTTTAACGCATAAATCAACCCATAAAACCCATTCTTATAGTTAGATCATGCTGGTTAGTGAACTCGTTTGAATAAACGTAGGTTTGTACGTTTGTACCAAATTTAATCAAAATCGGATTATTTTTGCTCAATTTATCGTGCTAACGGACACACACCCTTACAAATATATATATATATATATATATATATATATATATATATATATATATATATATATATATATATATATATACTAGCAGTTACCCGGCGCGCGTTGCTTAACAACTATTATTTTAATTGGTCTTTGTTCTTTACAATAAATAATACAATTGTATACCAAAAATAAAAAAATTGAATATTTTACTTAATTGCCAGTAAATAATATTTTATTTGTTTTTTTATCAGGTGTATTTATAAATATATAAGTCTTTAGGAGTACCTACCACCACTGTGGGTATAGAATAAAAGATACAAATATTAATGCATTGTCATCCCATTTATTGTTTATAATTCTTTGATATGGTTTTTATTTTTAAATATTTAACATTGGAGAATTTAAACGTCGTTGAGTGCACAGGTGTGCTGCAATTGGGGTTTAATATATTTGGACTTATTAAAAAGTAAAATAGTTTTCTGTGCTGCACGCTGTAAAAACCATTGTGGGACTATTTCAAATCATGACTAATACAGCATGTTGTGACTAATACACTACTAACAATACTAATAGGCATATAGTTGTCATAATTGTCTTTTTTCCCTTTCTTAAATACTGGTACTGCTTTCACATATTTTAATGATCTTGGAAAAACACCCGCATGCATACATTAGTTAATAACGTAAGCTAAGGGTTCACATATGAACTGAGCTGCCTGTTTGAGAATTATTGCATTCAAGCCATGTACATCTAGTGATTGGCTATTCTTAATACCATTAATAATAGAATACAGATTCTCAACATTAATTGGTGAAAATCGAACAGTGTACAAGGTTTTTCAACATTAGTCAGAAAATCTAAATGATTATTTACACTAGGTGGAATACTAGAGACAACATCACTCACTTTGTCAATAAATAAATTATTTTAACCTTCAGATGCCAAATTATTACCTAAAAGGGCTTTAGGCATAGTGTTTACGGAGGTCAATGAGCTAACAACAGACCAAGTGGCTTTTGGTTTGTTTGCAGACTGATGCAACTATCGCTACAAATGATAAAAGGAAAAAATCAATAGAATCAGAAGGATCACTAAATTGTATAAAAACTAAGCTAATTAAAAGTGCTAAGTAGATGCATGAAATAAGTAAATCCGAAACCTGTGATAGGCCTGCTTCTTTTCAGCGGAAGGGCAGGTTCATCTGTGGTGGTTGGTCTTGTGTCCACAGTAGTAGCCTTCATCCTAATCGCATCATGATCAGACACAAGGGTTGGAACAACGGCAGCGGAGAAACGATCCACATGGATATCTGTAATAAAGTTGTTAATACAGGAACCACCACGTAAATTATTACAGGGACGAGTGATATCAGTAATAGTCTGCTTAAGTGCAAACATACTTCATAAGTTGAGAAATTCAGTAGTATCATAATCATTTGCACAGAGATCCACATTGAAGTCACCAGTCAGCACAATTTTACAGGTTGGAAACTTCGTAAATACATAGCTTAGAACATCATAGAGTCGATTAATAAAAGCGTCTACAGATATCTTCCAACGATCAGGGATTCGGTAAACGTTAATGATTACCAAATTGAAGCATGCAATAAAAACTCAGCAAACTTCAAATTCCTTACCAACTGCCATGCCATTTATGACTTGGGAATGAGAATGAGAATGAGAATGAGAATGAGAATGAGAATGAGAATTTTATTTGGTCTTTTAAACATGCAGTTACATGCAATCAGACAAGTCATATAATAATCATCTGGCAACAATCAGTTAGGCTAACAGTCCCAGTTAGTAAACTGGGTGGTTGACTTAGCTTAAATCACACCATGCACAAAAACAGGCAAATATAATAAATAAATAAATAGTTAAATAATGGCAACTACAATAGTGAATAAATAGTGCACAAACTACTCATATCTACTTTCAAAAAACACACCATGCACAAACTACTTCAAACTTCAGGCACAGCAAAAGCAATCAAAAGCATCTACTTACAACAGCTGTAGGAATTTCAAAAAATTCTTTTAAAGCATACAAAGGATGCGCCAATAGCAACTCTTGCAGTTTCCGCTTAAACTGGCGGATCTCCAGGTTTCGTGCTGAATAAGGCAATGCATTAAATAGATTTATTGCTAAGATATCACAGTTGAGTTGAGTTTTTCTAAGTCTAACATAAGGTATATCTATTAGATGTTTATTTCTTGTGTCATGCTCATGCACCTCGGCTCTAGTTACTACATTCCCAATACTATTTTCCTTAAACTTAACTAAAATATCAAAAATATACAAGCTGTAAACAGTCATCAGTTTCTCAGATACAAATAAGGGTTTGCAATGTGCGTCATAAGAAGCATCAGCTATTAACCTAATTGCCTTCTTTTGAACAGTTAAGATACTTGGAGTGGCCTACCATCAATACTGTCCTTAAGAAGAATAACAGAACCACCATGTTTAAAGGATTTTCTGCAATAGCTTACACCAATGGAATAACCGATAATTTTAAGTCATATCAGTTCATCAGTTGAGAGCCAGTGCTCAACCAGGCACAAAATATGAGGATTAATCTCGCTTTTTAACACATTAAGATAGTCCAATTTTGACACGATGCCCTACAATTCCAGTTAAACAGAATAAATTTTGTGGCAACAATTCCAAAGAAATTAACTGAACTGCTGGAAATCATAAATTGTTATGTATGTTTTACATTTATTAACCTCTCAAACTAATTAAACACATTCGAGCAATACTCAGTTTCCTGGTACTGTGTAATAATTAATTATCCAATCTATTTACCTTTTTTTCTTACTCTGTAAGTGGTATTTAAGCCCCACAACATACACTTTACATATTTGCCACTAGGTAATTATCCAGGAACCTCCATCAATCACTTCAAAAGCCCCATTTG
Organism: Macrosteles quadrilineatus; assembly: GCF_028750875.1. NCBI lineage: Eukaryota > Metazoa > Arthropoda > Insecta > Hemiptera > Cicadellidae > Macrosteles > Macrosteles quadrilineatus. Next base: position 33,781,571 of record NW_026542594.1, on the reverse strand, counting down.
TGTGATTTAGTATATTGTTTAAAATCCGCTCTGCGTTTGCATTGTTAAATTACCTCAAGTTCACTGAAATTTTAAGTTGGATTGATTGCTTTGTTGTAGTTTAAGTTACATGTAAGATTAAAATGTTAAGTAGGATAAGGTTTTTGTTTTGTTTTTTCCAAATATGTTGTAATTAAAAGCTTGCAGTTGTAGTTATATCCTTAAAATCAATCCTAGGGAAATATTAGGGAAGTAAACACTCATTTGTTTATTATACAGGGTGTACCTGAAATCTCTACCAACCTTTTAAGGTATCATTCCTGTACTCAAGATAAATTAAAATATCACGTTAACAGCTTCTTGTACAGAATTAATATTTGGTAAATAGATAATCAACGCAACAACTTATTTAGAAAAAAAATTGCTTTTTTGTCGTGTGTAGTTTCAAAATGGCATATGCCATTTTAATAGTATTTCTTACAATAGGTCGTTGCGTTGTTGAGTGGAGCGAGCGAAGCTCTTTGAGATCGTTAGGTTATCCTTATACTTACACCGGTTGCCTGCGCTTTGAATACAATGACGTAAACTAGTAATAAGATAAAATATAATGAAAATTAATTATTTTGGCTGTTTTATTAGAAAACTAGTTAAATATTACCATGGAAAATTCAGTTTTTCTACTGCAATTTTTAAACGGTAAGAGATAGAAAGAAAACTTAAATACGTAAAATGTTTGTTAAAAAATGACCTTTCATGTGGTATGAAATTTGTTATACCTTGCTATTTAAGAATTTTGAGTTTTCAGCTTTCTTTTATTGTTCAAATTTGATTTTTTTTTTTATTAGAAAATAATACGGAAAATGCCCTTATTACAAGTTATCCTAAAGAGTAGATCAAGAATAAGCTTGGAAATAAATTTGGCGCCGTTCCGTTCAGTAGTTTTAAAACGTTTTGACCCACCCTGTAAATACAGTTAAAGATAATTACATTTTTATTGCACCAAAATAGTCGGGGTGATTAGACCTTTAAATTGATGTATCACACAACCCATGTTTACATTTGAACATTTCTCAAAAAGCACCCCTACCCCCCAAATTGGGCCCTTTTGGGTCACTTTTTGAAATTGAAAATAATTTTATTGGATTTGCCATGTCCAAATTAGGGGGAAATGAGAACAAACAAGTGTAAAAAGCCTTACCTTTGCACACAACAGATATGGAAAGTTTTCAAATGAACACCCTGTATATACATATATAAAAATTTAAACGAATGGTGTTTTTTGCCTCTGGGGACATCAAAATGAAAAAGTAAATCGGTCCCGGGCCTAGGTCTTACCATGAGACCTACGGTAATAGCTACTTCCCTATAGGGAAATTCGCTAAAACAATGCTAAATGCTCAAAATATGTATAATTTCACTCAATTTATCGCAGTTAGATGAATTAGCGTAAGCCTTGAAAGAAACCGTCGATTTCGACGGGTTTCACCTAGTCTTATACAATTTAAAAATAAAAATATATAAAAGGCAAAGCCCTCACTGACTCACTGACTGACTGACTCACTCACTCACTCACTCACTCACTCATCACTAATTCTCCCACTTCCCATTTACCTAGGAGGCTGAAATTCGGTACACTGATTCTTTGGGCATTAAATAGGAAAACTAAGTAGTTTTTATTCTGATCGGACTCTCGGGCTCCGCCCCAGTGGCTCTGGAGTTTCCCATGTTAACCTTATGATTTTTCATATTTAAAAGGATTTAATGAATCTTAACAGCTGTTTCAATTAAGCAAGTTGGTTTTGTTCTATGATGTTCAATAGCATTAAAGTTACAAGGATTACCAACAGGGTGCAGCACTAAGTTTTTTTTTTTAATTTATGGCAACAGCTAATTTGCAACCAAAAGGTGAGTGAGCGTAGCGAACGAACTTCAACCTGAAGGCAAGTGATCGCAGCGAACGAGTGAGCGCTAATAACATTTGACATTACAAATTTAACATTACAAATGTAACATTTAATAACAGTTAATTTTTTAAGCATTTTCACACACTCCTCCCCTTAAACTAATATTATTTAAATAGGGAATAAATGTGATATTTTTAAGGAGACATTTTAGTGTAAATCCAATCGGGCAAATGGAAATTTGCTTAGTGTGCAGGTTTGCTGCGGCGGGGGTATTTACAAAAATATTCATAGCTTCTTTATGGTTTGAGCTATTATATAGCGTTGAAATTCTTCAAAGATGTTTATCTTTTTGGCTAACTGTTTGTTACAATATATGAATAAAACCTCTAACACCATTTGAAAATGGTGGCAATTATATTTGAGACCAAATTCCACGAAAACCGTTAGTTTTACAAAAGAACTGCAAGATATGTAAATTTTTGCAAATTATACGCAGATTCCAGTGATATCTTAGAACCTTAGTTTGGACAAATAATAGTTGAAGAATAATAATTTTGTTCTTGCTATACAGACAGTTAACTCCATTTAAACCATGTTAGTCGATAAAACAGTAGGTAAAGCAAGAAAGAAAATGATTTCTCAGTTATTATTTGTCCAAAGTAAACTTATAAGATATCGTTGAAATCTGCATAACATTTACAAAATTTTACATACCATGCAGTTCTTTTATAAAGTTCACTGTTTGCTTGGAATTTGGCATCAAATATGTAATAGAGTAGCCATTTTCAAACGGTTTAAGAGGTTTTATTCATACGTTGCACAAAGATTATTTCTTTGTACTTAAAGACGTTATTTATTTGTATACATTCGAACAGTAATTTAAAAAAAAATATTATTCATTGTATTTTATATTTGTTCATTCTAAGTAGTTAGCCCCAAAGGTAAAAAGGCATTTGTTATAGATAAATTAAAAAACAATATTTAATAGTTCAACAAAAAATAATCTATCAACTTTTAGTTTGAAACCAGCTATTGAACGAAAAACTTAATAGTCAAAGGTAAAACTACGTGTAACCTGGTCTTATTGTGACTAGTTGAATACTCGTTTCCATAGATTCAGGAATGTAAAGATTTTTCAAATCTTCGACAAGACACCTTTTATATATTTAGATTGTTTTGGTCAAAAGAAAGTAGGTTACGCTTTATTGAAAAGAAACCGCTTCAATATACAGTGTATAATATTCAATGGAAAAGAATTGCTCTTTGTGAATGTTTCAGGGAATTGAAGATTTCATTCATTGTAACTGTAAAATCCCTTTGTGAAGTTTTAATTTCTGATTGAGCACTTCGTTGGTCAATATATGATAATTACTTAATAATTACTGTTATCTTTCAAATGGTATCCAAGAAAAGTAGAGAGAAAACCGGAATAGCATGTGTCTCGTGAATTTATCTTCTGATTTCATTCATACTTATTCACATGATAAAAAGTAATTTTATACTTAAATTATATATATAGATAAAATTTTATAAAATAATAACAGTGATCCCTCCTAAATATCAAAGTTCGAAAAGATGCCCCTTTTTCTGCCGTCAACTATTGTAAGTCTTTACTAAACATCATTGTGTCCACTTGTGAGTGGTAAAGGAGTATGGAAATTTATAGAAAGAACATCACGTATACTTATACTTAATACGTTATACCATTTACTATAGTTAATGGTTATACTTAATCCTTAATTGGTTTATATGATGGAAGAATATATTTTATATTGATCAGTACTTACTCACTTTCCTTGTCCGGAAATCAGACTTCGCTTTTCCAAAAATTAGCTACCGATATGGCTTTGTCATTCTCTTGTAAAAGATCATCTAATGTTCAAGACTGGTCAAGGCGTGGGCAGATGGCCAGGATCCTAAACAGCACCACACGCACACAAGATGTTTTCTTCGTATGGCAAGAGACCCCATTTCTGCATGTTTGTCTTGCATTTTGGTACCTCGACCCTGATTCAATTTAGGGTCTTACACACCGTGTAATGTACGTCACCACCAGGAGCCAGTTCCTCCCTGGCTGGTATGGGAGGGTTAGTCAACGTGGTCTCCCACCTTGCCACCAGATTGCTTGAGAGTGATCCATCCAGAACTCGTGCTCGTGATAGAAAGCTCTTTCTGGACCGAAGCCGTCGCTCTACAGGTTGGTGGCCGTGTAATGGGTGACGAGGGCCCGTCTCTTGCTTAGTCCTTTCTAAGTTGGCAGCGACATAACGTCGGAAGGGCGATCCCTATAATAGGATAGAGTTTGTGTACTTTGTGTTTCAAACACCCAGTTACAATCCGAGCCATGTCATTGACTGCAATGTCAAACCTTTTTGCATGTGCCGATGCATTCCATACTAATAGAGTATGGAATTTAAGTATGAAGTACTCATACTTCATACTGAGTATGAGTATGAAGTACGCACTAAAGCTGAGGTTCTTCGGACATTAGGGTTAGCACCCCAGCATCTGCTGGTGAGTTTCCTGATTGATCAGTAAATTACCTATTGTAATGTGGTAATCTAGATTTACCGACAAAACTTACAAAGCACTTCATAAAACTTCAAATCACGGCTTCCTTGGACATTGTTTAGAGCTTCAAAAATAGCCTAATATTGTAATCTCATGTGTTGAATAGCTTACATTTTAAAATGTTCTGAAGTATTTTATAGACTTATAGATAATCTCAAGCGCTGCTTCTAATATGTATATCATTTTTGTTATTTCGTCAAAAATATTTCCTTTCATGCATACACTGCACGCGTTATAACCACGTAAGGCCTTTTATCACTGGCGTACTGGACGTCCCAGACATCCCAGACGTACAGGACGTCCAGTACACTACGATGTCCTTCCACACCGCCCAGAAACTTCCGAAACGTCCACGTTCACTCGGGGTCAGGACAGTAAAGCTGGGTTTAGACTAGCATGTAGCAGTGGCGCCACTGTTTCTGGCTTCAAAGTGGCGCACAAAATGTACCGTGTAATCCCTAAATGACACGCCATTTTTAGTGGAGTGGTGCAGTGGCGCGCCATCAGGAGTGATGCCACTAATATTGGTTTCTACATATATTAAAGGCGTCAGTAGCGGTGATCCGCCATCTGTACTGACATGCCACTTCCTGTGGCCCGTGTAAACCACAGCGCCAGTGCTAGTGACGGATGTCTAGCTCTCGTGTCACTTGTTTTAACTAGCCGGATCTCTGTTATAAACGTGGCTTTCTGTGTTGATAAGTATAATCGTTGTAAAAGTTTATATAACAAAATTAAATTCAAAGAAGCGAAGTGTTTGTTACGGTATCATATTAGAAACAGACCTTATAATATAATTTGATATATTAATACATGACATAGTAATATAATACATTTACCATATACTGTAATATAATCAGACATTTTAAATATTATCAAACAACAACTACAAAATCATTTCCGTGCAACAAACCGAGTTTCTCCATAAAAACTACGCTATTAACAATGGCATGACTAGAACAATCACTTTTGTGTGTAAACCTCTAGTGGCATGACACTAAAACTGGGGTGATTTAGTGTGCCACTGCTACATGCTAGTGTAAACCTAGCTTTAACGGTCTCACTCATCATTAGTGTATTATTATATTATTAGTGCATTTGTTGTACCTGTGCAAATACAGTATGCCTATTCTATAAGTTCCTCGGTGTGAGGCCAGGTTTTCTGTTTTATGGTTGAATGAATTAAGAGGCGGTCGGACAGAGATTCTCGGCTGCCGACACTGGCCGTCACTTTAACATGGAGCGCATATAATAATTCCTCGTTTTCTGGTCTATCCGTGTTCCAAAAAATATTTCCCACACTCAAAACATTGTAAATGTATGTAGGATTAAGACTGTACAATATAAAAATCATAATGTTTAATTATAAGCCGGATATAAAATAAATCATTTCTTACATTTCCCATAAGGAATTGCAATACTTTCTGCTAAAATATAAAATGACTGGCACTATGAATAATTCTGGTTCAAACGCCATATTGAAGAGCATATATTCATTAGTGTATTGAGTGTGACAGATATTTATTTTTCGATGGTTAACATTAAGTTTTGTATTTTTTTGTAAACGCTTGCAAAAAAGCCTTGCTTGCCGACTGAGTACTAGTTCGACGATGTCCCGGCCGATGGCAGCACAGTCGATTGTGGACTACAGAGCACGTTTTCAAACCGCGCCAAATAAAATGCATTTAAACTGGCCACAGATCTGTTTAAATAAATAAATAACGTTATGTGGTTACATCCCTGATGTATTATAATGCCAAGGAAATGATGATATTGAATTCACAGGAATCTAAGAATCTAATATTTTCGGACTGTGTATTTACCGTAGGTATGTATTAAAATATTACTGTCATCAGAGATAAAAGTAGTTTTACAACACCCGGTTTGATACAAACCATTCATCAATATAAAACAAGTTCCGTTAGAATAAACGTCTCTTTTGGTCATACTTAGTACGTTGATTAAGGACTTAGCTGTATAAAGATAGCTGCTGCAATTTACACGATTTGATACAAACTATTTGTCAGTAAGAAAACAAGGTCCAGTGGAACAAAAGCATTTTCTGACATACGTGGTATATACGATTAAGGATTTCCAGGAACCAAATCCACCCTCCGGACCAGCACTGCGTCGTAGCCAAGCCGGCTTCTGACTCATGGATTATCTTGGAATTGCGATGTCCCGTTTTAGGTCTATAATATTCGAGCTAAGATAAAACCCCAAGTGCCCACCCGAAATCCTTTTTATATATTAGAGGCACAGGATAAGGCAAAATCTAGAAAAAAACATCAAGAGCAAGATTGCAACTTCAAATGGCTTTGAAACGTAAAAATACGACACATAGGACCTACTGTTTTTATTTTTTATATTTTTTTTATTTAAATCGTTCCATATATCTATATAAATAAAATACAGTTTTGTCTGTAGGCCTACATTGCTTAGAATCATGCAGTTTCTGGTTACATTAGGTTTCATAGCCTAAGAAAGCCGAAACGAGTCTTATCTCAATTTCTGTCTGTCTGTCCATTCTTTCATTCTGTCAGTGACGCCAAAATGTCATTTTACGCGGCCTACTCCTAGAAAACTAGAATACCGATCAAGGTTCAAATCATTTTCTGTATTTTCTGGATTAGTGAGTTTCTTTGGCTATAAAAACATGGCCCCGCTTCTTTGAAAACAAAATAACAAACCATCAAAAACCCAATTTTGTTCGATTTTTGTCAAATTTTCTTCCAATGTTTACTATTAAATTTTATGAAATAACGATCAGCTATTTGGATTAGTTCTCACTTCTAGCTGTCACATATGATATGTTTACATTAAATACTGTTTACAAATACCGCAACCATTTCCGATCAAGTTTTGTATGCACATCCAAACCAAGTGGGATTAAAAACGTTGTGCCTTACTTAGCCGGTTTAATTAATCGCAAGTACAACGATTGTTCTTGAGTTTTGATAACCGGGGAAAAGGCCGTGAATCAGTGTTGTATAGTGCTCAGTGCTGGGAATATACCGATCATCGTTTAGAGATTACGTAATCTTTCAAATAAGAACCCTTTGTTTGGATAAGGGTTTTTTCTTCAAACTGTCATTAATATGTTAACATTAAAAGCTGCTTACAAATAATGCTATTAATGGGAAATAACTTTGATTTTCGAAAAAAAAATCCAAAACCAAGGTAGATTAATAACTTCGATACTGTTTGAATAGGTGAAACATGTTGTGAGTTCTACTTACTACAATTGAACTGTTGACGTACGTAAAGGTGCGTACCTCATATCTATCTATATATTAATAGGCAAGCATGTTTCTTTAAAACCTTTTTTCTCAGCTCGTGTGTATCGTAGGGAAAATCTACGCATACCGTTAGAAAGCTATTTTCCTGTAGGTGTGCAGAATCCCTTTATAAATTAAAATAGGCTCAAAAATACCCAGACAGCACACTTTATCCCAGGGACATCCCATAGTAGTCCCATATGTCCTGAGAATGTCTCGGGATATGTGCGCTATCCTCAGGATATCCCGCAAAATCCCGGGACGAGTACGAAATCCACAGGATATCCTACAATATACCGTAATGTCCCGGGATTGTTAAGTTAACCTCAGGATATCCTGTAAAGTCCCGGGATATGTACGAATGCCATAGGATATCCCAGAATGTCCCATGACATCCCGGGGCATGTAAAAAATCCACTAGATATCCTGTAATGTCCCGTAATGTCCCGGTAACAAACTGAAGAAAAAAATACTACCACTGATGAAATGTACAGTATATCTAAATTTAAATGTTCAACAAGGCCAATATATAATAATTTGTTTTTTTCACTAGTGCTTTCAGAAACTTGGTTTCCATCTTCAGGCTGTGTTTACACTAGTACAGAAAGTAAATATTTACTTAATAAGTTAATTTTAAACAAAGTTAAAACAGATGATTTAAAGGATATTGGAAAAATAAAAAATAATATTAGAAAAATTAATCTTTTGAATTTTGGATATGTTACAGTGTTGTTCTTGATGTAATTATTTTCAGTAATTCCGAATTTATAATTGGGCAGTCTTCATTATTTAACAAATAATTTTGGTCTGTTTTTTTTTTTTTTTTTTTTTTTTTTTATAAGATTCCCACGCATTAAGATGTTGAGGTTTTATAATTTATTTTAAAAGTTTAAGGTTTCCCAGATTGAAAATATGTCTTGTTAATACTATGGCTAGCAAGGGTTGACTTTACTTTACTGACATATTACTACCACTGAGTTCAGGAAAACTAGAGTTCTATCATAGTTGTGTGAAATGTGAATTTAATTCTAACTTTAAATTAATAAAACAACAAAAAACTAATTTTAATCATATAACAATCAATTATTACAGTGCTAATCTAATGGTGATTAAATAATCTATATTCAAATACCAGTATCCTCTCCAACTACCAGAAAAACAATTCAACTACTTGAGGCCTAAACAGATTAACAGAATCATATATAGCCTATACTGTAGTATCAAAAATATTTTAAGTATTGCGACCATTGCAACTGTCGGCTACTCTTTAACCACTTGAAAACACCCATAATCAACAAGCGCAGATAGCTAAGGAGGTAAGGTAAGAGGCTCACAAGGCGAAGGTACCAGGTTCGAAACCCGTCTGGGCCAAAAACCTTTTTCTCGTTTTTTTCTTCAAAATTTGTGTTTATTAACTATTTAATCAATTTACTAAACCTATAATTAAGCTTTTCATACTAAATCTATATTATTTTGTGTTTTTTATGTTCAGGCCCAGACCACACTTTATCCCAGGGACATCCCATAGTAGTCCCATATGTCCTGAGAATGTCCTGAGGACTACCCTGGGATGACCTCGGATGTCCCACGGATATGCGTGTGAGCTTATCCGTAGGACATCCCCGGGCGGGGACATTACGCATTCCTGTGGATATCCTGTGATATGCCAAGTTGACCATAGGACCACTATGGGATATCTTGCATATCCTGTCGCAATATCCGTGGGATGTCCTGAGGAGAAAGTGTGCTGTCTGGGTAAGCACAAAAAATGAATTTGAAATTTTAAAAAATTAACATGGGTCTTATGGGTTGCTATGGTGATGACGAAATAACAACAAAATATAAACAGAAAATCAAAACAAATAGAAGACATTCCAATCACATGTTTTATTTACAGTGTGGGGTGAAAATAGAGAAGTTTGCACAAAACATACTTTTGGTCGATTTTTCGACCACGGGGCGTGCTCTCGTTAGTCTAATTAAACAGTTCAGGGGCTACATCATGAATTTTAATTTTACTTCGATACTGATACCAAGATACCACATCAAGTGAAAGATTTTTTGGACAAACCATAATGAATTTTTAAAGCGTTACGTTGTCAACGTATCAATGTTTTGTGGACTGTGTATTTATTTACTTATTTATATATTTGCCAACGGATGTACACCAATTTTACAGTTTGATTAGGATTAGGCCTAAATACGATTATCATAAAACTTGATGACACTATAACAACTTTTAAATAAATATCCCCTAATTCAATTCTGTATTTTTGTGAGTATGTCTGTTGATAACGCATTAATGTCCTTAATTCTCAGTGTTTCGTGGAAAAGACAAGAGCACCTTTGTAAATGAAAATTTCAACCTGAATAAAGTGTGCAGTAGTGAGGTTGATGTAGTATGTAACTATTTTAAACCAGTGTGAAAGGTGAATTTCAATTACAGGCCTACGTAGGGCTATGCCTCATAGATCTAAAAGAAATTCCTTCTATCATTAGATATAAAATATGGACTAAGACGATCAGGTGACATTATATTGCGAAGCATTCGTATATTCAGTCTTTTGTAAACCATGTTCAGTATTTTTCATAGGTAATTTAATGTAGTTTAATTAGGGACAATATTTGTAGTTTTTTATATAGGTTTGAGCATATACTTTAAAGGTTTTATTTATGCTATTTTAATGTATTATACATTTTTTTAACGTTCAACACGAGAAATTGGGAAATTTTGTGTTTAGTTAGAGGGTCAAAAATTTAGAAAAAACAATTTTTACCCGATAAAACCCCGTTCCCATGGTCCGATCATGCTGGTTCGAGAACTCATTCAAGTTTATCCCGCCTCACACCTTCAAACAAAATTTCATCAAAATCGGACAAAAATTACTCAAGTTATCGTGTTCACGGACACACATATATATACAAATTTGAACGAATGGTGTTTTTGGCCTCTGGGGACATCAAAATGAAAAAGTAAATCGGTTCCGGGCGTAGGTCTTACCATGCCACTTACGGTAATAGCTACCTCATTACAGGGAAATTCGATAAAATGTATGGGATAGGCCAAGTAGTTACATTATTTAGCCCAGTAGCACTAGTATATTATTTATAATTGAATACATTATCATGTATTTTGATAAGTGTATAAATCAAAATGTCTTACTGAAAGTGCTATTTGTATCTCCAAAACATTTTTTGTGTGGAAAATGAGCATATTGTGCGGTGACGAACTGAGACCTGCTCCGGCACGTAATCGCTGAGACGCAAAGGGTGGGTGAGCGAAGGTAGCAAACCAGTGAAAGTGAAACATGCGGTGGGACAATAGACAAGGGCTAGGACACAGGCTGAGGGTAGTCGAGTTGATGCTTTCAAGTTTCTAGGTAACACAGGGTTGTCAACCATCTCAGATCCCGTTATGCGACAGCCACGAAACTGGTGGCCAAGGGTGGTACTATTACAAAAGTCTGTTTTGGGAGGACTGTGTTGTTGCTCGTGACGCCTGCAAAATATGGGATACGGGGCTCTATCCGACCGCCTCTTAAGTGATAGTGATGACGACTCAGTATTGTTATACTCGTCAACGAAAAGGAGTAAGTGGATTCATCCCACCAATAAAAAACGGAAGAGTTTTGGAGAATACCATCACAGCATGATTTGGAGCTGGACGAAGATAGATTTATAACATATTTTAGATTACTCCATGATAAGTTTGAATAAGAAGTGTTAATGATAGATGTTGATATCAGAAGAAAAAAACACTAACCATAGAGAGGCAATCACTAGCGAAGAGAGACTCGCTATTTGGGCAATACCGATGACTAGTTTATTTAAATATTCTTCAAGTCTAATTTTAATTATATTTTTCTTTTTTTTATATATATATATATAATTATTTAATTAAATTTAATTTATCTATGTATATTTAATTATATATATACTAGCTGTACTCACGAGCTTTGCCCCGTTTGACTTCTTAATTTTCAAGATGAGCTCGTTCGCATGTCTCAATCACGTCCTGATTGAAGTTCGTTCGCTACGCTCACTCACCTTTGGGTTGGAGCTCCTTCGCTGCGCTCACTTGCCTACAGGTTAGCTCGTTCGCTATTCTAGCTTGCCTCCAGGTTGAAGTTCGTTCGCTACGCTCACTCACCTTTTTGTTGCAAATTAGCTAGTTAGCAAATAAGCGAATTTCCATTTCCCTGAATAACTAAAATGTCTCCTTAAAATTATCACATTTATTCCCTATTTAAATAGAATCAGTTTAAAACATACTTAGGTTTGCTGCAACAGGGAGGGTAAAAGTGATTTTTATGTAAAATGTTAATAGTTAGTAAGAAATAAAAACATTTTCCAAATTTGGGCAAAATATGTTTTTAAACAAGCAAACTACAACAGTTTACTTATTCTCCATAAGAATAACATGGGAATTTTAAATTTACAATTTTTTGGAATTTTCTCCGTAACCATTAGGCGCATTATAACGCTTCAATATACTAAATTATTTGTGTTTTTAAGCTCTACAAAATAGTTTCAAAAGAAATTGCAAAATTTTATGGTTTTTGGGTCAAAAATGGGAAAAACCCATTTTTTCCCCATAATCCCTCGTTCCCATGGTCCGATCATGCTGGTTCGCGAACTCGTTCGAATAAACGTAGGTTTACACGTTTGTATCAAATTTCATCAAAATCGGATCATTTTTGCTCGAGTTATCGCGCTAACGGACACACATATATATATATATATATATATATATATATATATATATATGAATTTGAACGGATGGTGTTTTTGACCTCTAGGGACCTCAAAACGAAAAAAAATCGGTCCCGGGTCCAGGTCTTACCGTGAGTACTACGGTAATAGCTTATTCCCTATATGGGAAATTCGCTAAAAATAATAGTGCTGTACCCTGTTGGTAAATATATTAACTCTTTAATGCTATTGAACATCACAGAATCAACTTGTTTAGTTGAACCAGCTGTTAAGATTCTTTAATTCCATTTAAATATGAGTACTCATAAGGTTAACATGGGAAACTCCAGAGCCACTGGGGCGGAGCCCGAAAGCCCGATCAGAATAAAAACTACTTAGTTTTCCTATTTAATGCCTAAAGAATAGGTGTACCGAATTTCAGCCTCCTAGGTAAATGGGAAGTGGGAGAATTAGTGATGAGTGAGTCAGTGAGGGCTTTGCCTTTTATAAGTATAGATTAATTCCATTTAAATATGAGTACTCATAAGGTTAACATGGGAAACTCCAGAGCCACTGGGGCGGAGCCCGAAAGCCCGATCAGAATAAAAACTACTTAGTTTTCCTATTTAATGCCTAAAGAATAGGTGTACCGAATTTCAGCCTCCTAGGTAAATGGGAAGTGGGAGAATTAGTGATGAGTGAGTGAGTGAGTCAGTGAGGGCTTTGCCTTTTATAAGTATAGATACTAGCTGCCCCGACATACGTCGTCCTGTCCCAATAGGTTGTTGTGTCAAATGCTCGTTATTTTCAAGATGAGCTTGTTCACATCGCTCAATCACGTCCTGTTTGAAGTTCATTTGGCACGCTCACTCAACTTTTTGTTGCAAATTAGCTGTTGTCATAAATTTACAAAATAGTAGTGCTGCACCTGTTGGTAAACCTATTAACTTTTTAATACTATTGAACATAACAGAATCAAATTGTTTAGTTGAACCAGCTGTTAAGGTTATTTAATTCCATTTAAATATAAGTACTCATAAGGTTAACATGGGAAACTCCAAAGCCACTGGGGCGGAGCCCTTTTGACGGATATGCAACAAACTTCACACAAACCATCCTTGAATAATGCTTAATAATGCCTGAAAGTTTCATTACATTCTGTCGAGCGGTTTCGGAGTGCAAAACGTTCAAATATATATACATATATTTATACAAACTTCCTCTTTTATAAATATAGATATTTATACAAACTTCCTCTTTTATAAATATAGATATACAATTATATAGATATAAATATGTATATGTAATTATATCAATAATATTATTAACTTTAGACACATAGAAGTAGCAAGACAGAGGGCACAATTAAGATTGGGCGTATATGATAATACAATAGAGTATATTTTAATGAATAAATTGTTATTGTAAATAATATTAAATAAAACAGTTACAATTTAAAACCGTTACATCAAATTAAGTGGTAAAAACGGTTTCGAATAAGAAAACTGCAACTGTTTGAAATATTTTACTCATTTACTTAGTTTTAAAAGTTTAGTTGTGTAATAAAATAAAAAATAAAAAAAACTACGAGGAGAACAGAGCACGTGGTTTTGTAATGTTCACTGCGCTTGCGCTAGGCCATGGACGTTTAAGAAAAATCGCTCTCCGGGCGATTTACACGAGACCGTGGCAGAAGTCCAGGACGTCCTGGATGCGCGGTGTGAACGGTCTCATTAGATAGTATAGGCAGCGATTTGTTTAATCAAAAACGTACCGGACGTTCAGGACGTCCAGGACGCCGGACCGGTGTGAAAAGGCTTTTAAGAGTCAATATTAACGTGATTGGTGATTTGTTCAGAGTGATCTCCTTTTTTAGCGAATTTCCAAAGTAGCTAATTACCCTGCTCTTATTAAGTAGCTATTTTTAGTAGGTGGCACGGTAAGACCTAGGCCCGGGACCGATTTACTTTTTCATTTTTAAGCCCCCAGATGCCAAAAACAAAATATTTGCATATGTATAACGCAAACGGCATAGCCCGTGAACGCGATAGCTTAAGTAATTTTTGTCTGATTTGGATGACATTTGGTTTAAATGTGTAAGCACAGAGTACGTTTTCTGTGGTGTAAGGCGGGATAATCTTGAATGATTCCTCGAACTACCATGGGAACGGGGTTTATCGGGGGGCTTTATAGAGTAAAAAATGTTTTTTCTCATAATTTGACCCGCAAAACACAAAATTTCCCAATATCTCCCTAGACGTTTTCAAATAACTAAAAAAAACAAGTAATTTAGTATATCAAAGTGTTTTTGTACAGTTCTTGGTAACGGAGAAAATTCAAAAAATTGTAAATTTAAAATTCCCATGTTATCCTTATAGAGAATATTGTAAATGTTGTAGTTTACTTGTTTATGGATATATTTTGATCATACTTGGCAAATTTATTTATTTTATACTAAGGCATTAATATTTTACTAAAAAAATACACTTTATTAGTTTTCTTGTAGCAGCAAACCTAGTTACTCATTAAACCTAATGTTATTTAAATAGATTTAATATTGAAATAAATTCAAACAAATTAAAATTCGCTTAGTCGCTAGGTTTGCTGCGGCGGGGTATTTAAATTACTAGATCTAATTAAATCCTATTCTACTTCGCATGAGCCTGTTACATTCACTAACACTTAAGTTGTTTACCTGCTGAACTTTAATGGCAACTATCGGATACTGCTAGGTGATACTGCTATAATATGATATACAATGCTATGCCACTTGGTTTTTTTTAAAATCAGATAATACTTCAAAGGATCGTAGGTTTTAGGGTAATAGTTAAAAAAGGTTTTTAAATGTCAGCGTTGGCCTTAAACACCTCAAGAAATAGTAATCATTAGGATTGCGTTCTATTCAGGTTAACGTTTGTTGTTTTATTGCAATTTTTAGTGATAGGAGGGTAATGTGTATTCAATGGAGCAGTTTGATGTATTTTTGTAGTTAGAACGCAATCATTTTTTGCAACTTAACAAAACTTGTTTTTTTCTCATCAAAGAGCGAATAAATTAGTCTATTCGTAAGTATATATTTTTGTCATGATTAAAATTTTTTTAAGAGGTTGGGAGCCTCTTTTAACCTTTCATTTGCCCGCCCACATAGACTAATCACCCGTGGCTGGATCAACATAAGAGTATAAGAGATAAATATTATTTGTTTTCCTTTTGTTCTTGGTTCACAAACTAATAATTATTCTCCCACAAAACATTGATAGACTGTAAAACCTTTCTTATTACATATTAGTCATATTAATATATGTTTCTTTATAAATTAAAGCAAATAGAAAAACTTTGCATGCATACACCTTTTAAGTTTATAAAAATTAATAAAATCCTTGTTTCTTGGTAGTTAAATTACTTAACTAGTCAAAGTGTTTTAGCTACTTTGCTTTCAAGGTAATTTACTTACCGAATTATGTTAAATTAAACTGGCTGTAAACTTGTTACAAGTGCACTTCACTAACCACACTTTATTGCTCGCCTAATGTTTATTTGTGACGATTTAATCGACAAACTACAATGGTTATAGAGTTTACATTGAAAACAAGTTTCTTTTGTGTTATTTGATCAACTATTATTAGTTAGATGGCAAGGGTCGTTACAGTTTGAATTCATCATAGGTATTAATAAAAAAAAAACATTAAAATTTTGGATGGGTGGCTACCTTTAAACAAGAGTCTTTTAACACAAATAATTAACTTTACAACAGATCAGAGTAACCTAGACATTGAAATAATTTGATATAAAATAAATAACAGGCATTAACAAATACATAAATTACAAATATCACAGATTATTAGCTTATATGTGGTCACCTCACATTTACACAAACGGTTTATCCAAAACCGACAAAAAAAAAAATTACCCATACTCAAGGGGTGCAACACAGTAATTAAATCAGATGGAGTTAGAAAGCATGGTGTATATGTGCAGTGTGATTGAAACTTCCCCAGACTGTGTGATATAATTTTTACCATTAGGTATAGATAAAGTAATATTAAGACTTAGTATATCAATACCGGCCATAAATGTCTACTATTTTAAGCTATAATCACTTGTTTATTCCTTAAGGGAGACGGCCTACGAGGAGTCAGACAAAATTCTAAAAATTATTTTAAAAATCGAGGTAAAAAAACTAAATAATTAAATGAAAGGTAAAAGGATTACAGTAAGAAAAAAAATACATAAGCCCTCACTTATTTTTTTATTTGATCTTAAACGGTGAACAAATCAAAGTGTTTGTGTACGGTTATTGGTAATGGAGGATACTTAAAATATTGTAAATTTAAAATTCCCACGTTATTGTTATGGAGAATATTGTAAAATGTTGTAGTTTGCTCGTTTATGGATATATTTTGATAAAACTTGGAAATTGTATTTATTTTATACTAAGCTATTAATATGTCACTAAAAAGTAAACTTAACTAGTTTCCTTGTAGCAGCAAACCTAGGTACTGATAGAGTATATTTTAATGAATAAATTGTTATTGTAAATAATATTAAATAAAACAGTTACAATTTAGAACCGTTACATAAAAAGTGGTAAAAAATGTTTCAAATAAGAAAACTGTTTGAAATATTTTACTCATTTACTTAGTTTTGAAATTTTAATTGTGTAATAAAATATAACAAAAACTACGAGGAGAACAGAGCATGTGGTTTTGTTATGTTCACTGCGCTTGCGTTAGGCCATGGACGTTGATAACGCTCTCCGAGCGATTCACATGGGACCGTCGCAGAAGTCCAGGACGTCCTGGGTGCGCGGTTAAACCTAATGTTATTTAAATAGTTTTAATTGAAAATCAATTCAGGAAAATGGACATTCGCTTAGTTGGCAGGATGCTGCGGTGGGGGTATTTTTTTATCTCAAGCCATCAACATCTCTTAGTAAAAAAAAAAAAAAAAAACACACCTAGTTACCTTGCCTGTAGCGGCAAACCTAAGTAATCTTTCAAAATAATTTTATTTGACAAGAAAATGAGATTTTGTGTTATTGGGAATCTATTATGAAATAAAGGAAACATAGATACTAATGTCTAAGCTTGTTTTGTTTCGGTATTTGTAATTTGGGTTGCGTTAAAAAGGCCCGGCCTTTCTTATCTTCTTCTACAGACATTTCTCATTGTGTATTTTAGCCATTTGGTGATCTAAAAAAAATTGCCGTAAAAGACTGCCTAACATACTCATTAAACTGTATGAATCTAAATATTCTCAAGAACAGGATTAAAATTATGACTCGCCTGACGAATGTAACGTGGATAGCACTTATTACTTAACAAATTATATGAGGTTTTAGAAGGGTTTATAAGAGTATAAACGTTGTTTTACTTACCCTTGTCATATTTTGACACAGTATTGAATTACAATCGTTTAACATGAAGTAAAAAGTACATATTCTCTCCCTAACTAAAACTTAGTATGTAATACCATTTTATATGACTCATAAATATATATATATATAACCACTGTTCAATGTTACCACAGAGTCACAATAGCACGATAAAGTAGTAAATTTTGTTTCTACTTTTTGTAATAAATAACAATCATTGTGGTTGAATTCCCCGATTCCCTCTCAAATCTTGAAGGCCACCACTTGTGTCAATTAATGTATTTTTTTTAGAGTAGACTAAATGGGATTTCAACTACTTATTCAACGAGCGAGATTAGTACGATGTTGTAAGGTTTACCTACTTAAATTTTAATTTTTGGAAACGTTTTTCCTTTTAATATAATTCAGAAGGTATTTGGTATGTATATATATATTAGACGCCTTGTAAATACCTACACTGTGTGGCGTTGATAATAATATTACACGACCAAAAACTAAACGATTGCTTCTGAATTAGTTTACATAATGCTCTAAAAGTAATACTGATTCGAGCTAATTATTTAATAATTATATACTTTGTGCATCACCATTTTAGGTTCTCCCCTCCTTAGTGTTGTTACCAGGGAATTGTTATCAAGTAATCAAGTAATCAAGTATTTTATTGGTCGTTAAATAATCATTGATTACAATAGACCTCGTCAGAGACACAGATATAAAACAATAGCGATACATTATCACAGTCACATTTTTGCATACAAAATAGAAAGGCTATCATATCACAGACGCTACAATAAATAAATAGCTGTACAGTTAAATAGATAGAAAAAAAACATGCATAGAGTTATAAGATGAATACTGAATAAATATAATGACAGTCAAAATAAATATAATGACTAGAATATCATGTTGGCACTTTCTACAAAAAACTCATTCAAGTCAAAACAGGGATGGGCCATAAGCCATTCTAACAACTTGTGTTTGATTTGTTTGCTTGATAGGCCTAGCCAGGTGTTAGGAAGGGCGTTTACAATTTTAATAGATACACTGCAGAAACTCCTCTGAACAGTTGCTAATCTAGTATAGGGCCTATCAAGTGCCTATTTGTCCTGCCTCTTGTCTGATGAGTATGAAAAACACCTCTTTGTGCAAACAGGTTTGGGTTGCTCATTACAAACATTACACATTCAAGTATGTACAGATTTACAACAGTAAGGATTTGTTTTGACCTAAAAAGAGGTTTACAATGTGCGTGCCGCCTAGAGTTAGTTAAAAGCCTAATTGCCTTCTTCTGAATCTTTAATACACTATTAATATGAGTTGAATTTCCCCATAGCAATATTCCATACAGCAAATGGCTTTGAAAAAATGCAAAATAGGCACATCTTACATACTGCGGTGGAACAAAACCTCTTAGCCTCCTAATCAGAAACAATACTCTAGACAACTTACGACTGACACTTTTTATGTGATTCTCCCAAGTTAAACCACAATCTAGATCTATTCCTAAAAGGTTGACACTTACTGACATTGGTTTCTCATTGTCGGGAATTGCACCTAGCCTAAAAACAATTGACTGTGTTTTGTCTGAGTTCATGTTAAACCCATTTACATTAAACCAGTGCTTTGCGTCATTCAAAACTAATGAAGATAGGCTAATTGAGTGAGTTCCTTTATGCTACAATGACTAGTTATGAAAGTTGAATCATCAGCATACATCAGGGATCTACAGTTCAAGTTATCGTCCAGATCATTTATCATTATTAGGAAGAGTACAGGTCCCAGGACCGAGCCCTGAGGAACTCCTGAAGTGACATTCCTCACAGAGGACTTCATCCCTCCAATCTCAACAAACTGTCTGCGCTCTGACATATATGACCTGAAAAATTCCAGCTCTGCGCCACGAATACCGTAGTAGTCAAGCTTGTTAAAGAGTAAGGAGTGTGGAACACAATCAAATGCCTTACTCAAGTCAACTAAGGTCGCCTGAGTAAGGGCTCCTCCTTCAATTGAGTTTAAGACAGACTGTACTAGACACCTAACGGCATCCGTGGCGCATCTGCCGGCTCTAAACCCAAATTGCCAATTTGAAAGTAACCCAAACGATTCTAAATAATTCATTAATTGCACTTTCACAACTGACTCAAGCACTTTTCCCACAACAGAAACCAGAGATATAGGGCGGTAACTACCAGGACTGTCCCTCGGGCCCTTCTTATAAACGGGGACAACTTTTGATAGCTTTAAATTTGGAGGAAAGATGCCAGAAAGCAGGCAGTAGTTGATACAATCAGTGAGTGGTAACAGGATATGTGCTAATATTATCTTAAGTAGGTGAGATGACATACCATAAGCATCGACACTCGTAGAAGGTTTCATCCTTTGCACAACATGGAAGACATCATCACATGAAACTTCACTGAACACAAATGAAGCTGGAGGGGCAGGCCTATTCCCCACGAGTCTGCTGGATGCTGCTGCTGATGCCGTCACCGAGGTCGCCGTCCGTTCCACTGAAGAGATGAAGAAGTTGTTTGAAGTCATCCGGAGAAATACTATGGGAGGGGCTGGTATCTGGTTTACGAACGCTTCCTCTGATGAGTGACCACGCTAGCTTGCACTTGTTGCTCGAAGACTCGATGAGTTGAACATTGTGGTTGAGTTTAGCAGTTTCAAGAGCTTTTTTATAAACCCTCTTACAGGAAATGTAAGCCCTTCTGTCAGTAGCAAGATTGGATATTTTATATCTGTCAAATAGCATTACAACATTTTCTCTCATAACATACAGCTCATCTGAAAACCACTTTGACTTGCCAGTATTCCTATTTGAACACTTCAGACGAACTATTTTGAGAGGGAAACACTCTTCTGTCAGCACATGAAGGTGGTTAAATAGTCTGAATACCTGCTGTGATCCATTTTGAACATCAGGACTTACTAGTGAAGACCAATCCGATGCGAGAACTGCAGACACAAATTTCTCTTTATTAGCGGTGTTAAAACATCTTCTATAAATAGGGCCTATGGATGAGACACTATGATTCAAGATTGAAAAGTTCATACACACTGACAGATGGTCAGAGATAAAAAAATTTCTTACTGACACTTTGTAATCTTCCTCTGGTAAATTCAAAACAATATTGTCCAAACAATTTGTCTCCCTAGTAGGTTCAAAATTGGTGCAGTAAAGGTTAAATGAGCGGAAAGAATCTTGTAAGACTCTGTCATTTATGTCTCCTGATCCAAAGTTCACATTAAAATCTCCAGCCACAATAAGCGCATATCCAGGGCTAGATGTAATCAAAAATTGTAGCATGTCCTCTAAACTGTCTTGGAACTGAGAAAAGAGTCCTTCAGGTGAACGATAGATGGATACGATGGTAATTTTCAACTCCGACGAAGTTACAGCCGACGCCTCAAAATGCAGCTCCGTACAGAAGGGTGATATATCCAGATTTGAGAAGTAATGTTTTAGGTTATTGGCAATGTATATACAAGTACCGCCATGGATACGTTCAACACAGACATCAAAGAGAAACCATCAATTGTCGCAAAATCGACTTGCTCACCTGTTAGCCAGTGTTCACTTAAACAAAGAACGTTAAAGTCCGAAGAAGTCAGAAGAATGTCCATTTCGTTTAACTTATTGGTCAGACACTGCATGTTGTGTTGGAGTATTTTAATTAAACACTTATTTACCGAGCTGTGGTGTTTTGGTGTTGTCTCCCTAAAAAAAACCCTTGTATTGGTTGTCCTCTTCATTACAGTGTACTCTTTAATTAGGGTACCCTTAGGCCAGAACTCGGCGCAGAACACCTCCTCCCAATGTTTTTCAGGAATTCCAACTTTAAAAGACTTATAGTTATTAAATTTAGTCTCAAGTTCACAGCACTCAAAAGATTCAACTCCACCATCCTTCAAATACGACTCAACACTTTCCTTGCAGACGTCTGGATGGATGCGGGAAATAAACAACCAATACTGCCTTTCCGCAATTTTTATTCCATTTAGGTCTGAAGTCTTATTACTGCACGAACCAATAATAACCTTTTCCTTCTTATTGTGATTGACTTTTGCTTTAATCTTCTCAGCGTAGGTTGGTTTATTGGTCTTCAGCATAACCTTATCCTGAGTAGTTGAGAGGTTATTGTTATTGTTTTTGACAGTTTGGGCGGTAACAACAGACGGCTCAAGGCCCACCAAGCTACTAGTTTTGGCATTACTGTTTAGTACTTCTTCCGTCTTTGACTTACTTTTGGCTCTTTTAACTTCTGCTGTGGTGTAACGACTACTCTGTGGCAATGAATTGGCGCGCGTTTTTTCACTTGCGTTTGTCGTGGCAGACGGCTTGAAAGTAGGGTTAGGGTTAGGAAAAGATAATTGGGTTTCAATTACTTGATCATTTTCGAATTTGTCCATCCTATTATTTAGTTGTAAATTGTCATTCACTACACCTTTAACTATTTGTAAGAGATCAACAACCGTTTTACGCATATCGGAGATGTCGTCCCTATCTATTGTCCCATTTACCCATTTGAGCAGCTGTTGCTCGCATGGTTTACAAAACCAGTGGATAACTTCCCCAAGGTCCATGATCTTCTTGTAATCATCGTCTGAGATACTCACATATTTCACATGGTGCCATTTTCCACACCGTCCTTCACATTGCACACCATAATCATCAGTCTTAACTTCAAATTTGCACACACGGCACATCCCGTCTTCTTCTGTTAGCGCCATAGCAGACGACACTCATTCATCCATTATATTCCATTTGTCAATGAACAGTATTGTATGTGATTGAAAGTGTTCTTTTCTTAGGTGGACTTATAACAACCAATCCACGAAGCAATTTTAATTATTTTACGAACGAAACTGTTTCTTAACTTCAGTTAATGAAAGGTAGAATTTCCTGACACTAAAGTTGGACCTAAAATTGTGCGTTAATTTTAACCGCGGTATTTGCAACACATTTTTTCCATCCTACCAATCACAACTTGTCTGTTGTTCTTCCATACCATCCGTTGAACTGAAAATTTTCTGTTACCCACTCAATTAACTTTTCTTTCATTTTGATTGTTGTTTATAGGATATAATATAAGTGTTATTCAGCCTAGCACACTTTTCCTTTAATAACGAATGCAGATATATATATATTTTTTTTTAGTGCAGTACCATTATATGTTAACAGATAGAACAATTTAAATTTTGAAAATTGAATCAATTTACTTACAACAATGGGATTAAAGTTAAAGTAGTAGGAACAGACGTCCCTAAAAAGCTCCAACCTAAAACAAATTATTGTAAAATTGTAACAAACTACGAATCAATTGATCTTTGTGTCAGAATATAAATTTCTGTGTACCATAACTTTTGTGTAAGAATCAGTCCGTTTGTTCATTTGGTTGTTGTAGTTTTCAATAAAAAAAATTAATATCTCCCCGAGTTTTAACTCTTCTCAGGAAAAATATAATTGTTTGCGAGAAAATACAGTTTTACTAAAGTACAGTATTGCTCTTGTGGTTAATGATAATAACAAATTATTCCCTGATTGGAATTTTGGAAATTGTCTTTGTGAAATGTGTAAAGGCATATAATGGTATGTTGAGATAAGCTCAGTACTTGGTAAAACACTACATTAGCACTCTGACCCAGTTAAAATTTAAAATTTTTATACGCCTTTTGTAAAGGTCCAACACAATTATGGTAAAGGCACCCCATTGACTAAACCTAACATTGATTCATGTTTCTGATCTACATTAAAATAAAAACTACATTTTTTAAAGTTCATGTGGTAGCATTTCTCCTGATATGTCATTGAGTTTAAATATTCGTAGGGCTGTTTAAACGTTTAGCGGGTTCATTAATGATAGTTTTGACCACACTGAAGTATTCATATCATTTAAATCCACACTTTCAAGCATTTAATTGTTAATAGTATTACATTTTTATTTACCATATCATGGTGTTTAAAATGGTTTAATGTTTTTTATATTAATTTACTGTAAAAAAAAAACTAATCATCGACTTATTTCTTAAGTCATTTGTCCCTCCATGATTAGGGTTACATTACCCACTTGTCGAAGCCGATCACCAAATCCATTTCGATCAGCGTTGACATACATATTTTGGGTTAGTTTAAGAAACGTAAAGAAACTGAGGTGTCCAGGTTTTACAGTTACTGTATGTATGGATGCTCCCTTTACTATTTATTTCAAAGCCGAAACTGTATAATACTCTGCATGCTGGGTTATATTATTTTAACCTTTTTTTCTTCCATTACTAGGACCAAAAGTGGCATTTTCCGGTGCGCGCTCAAGCGTTTTTGTGAGGCTATGCCAAACTCAGGAAACCCCAATTTTACGTGCGAGGTGAAGCCGAGTATGTGAGAGCTATTCCCACGTACTAGGCGAGGCCGAGGATCGGAATAATGTAGCAAGCAGAGGAAAATAACTGTTGGTAAGAGTTATTAACGATACTTTTCATCACGGCGCAAAAATACACAAATACAGAATAACAGACCACAGTAATATTACAACAATTTATTTCTCAATTAATTTGTTTAAACATTAAAATAAAATAAAAACCTTCTAAAAGAAAACACATTCGTATATTTAATTTGTAAAACAAAAAATAAAATAAAATATTCTAAAGGAAACCTACGTTTAATTCTCAATACATTTTTATAAACATCAAAATAAAATAACGACACAACTTTTAACGAAACATACAACTGATTTAAAGCATTAAATCAAACCGTAACAAAACACTAGTGCGCGCAGTAAAGAAATGGAGAACTAATCGAGAGCGAGAGAAAGTAAATTTAGAGCGAGGAAAATCAGCTGATTTTCCGATTTTCCCTCACCCTAAATTAGAGCTTGGGAAACGACTACGTTCGTTGATGTCAGCTGTTATCGAAAATAGTTACTTTGGTTACGGAGTGATGTATATTTCATTACTAGGACCGAATTGTCATTTTCCGACGCGCGCTTAAGTTTCAAGTGTGAGAAAAAGCCGAGCACAGGAAAACCAAATTTCACGTGCGAGGCGAAGCCGAGGACGGGAATAATGGAGCATGCGCCGGAAAATAGCTTTCGGTACGGGTTATAAACGATACTTTTCATCACGACGCAGAAATAAACATACAAAATAACATATCTCAGTAGTATTAAACTAGTTTTAGACTAATCTTTATCATTGAAAATACACCTCACAACGTACATATTATATGGTTTGATAATTGTAGATTATTTAGATAAATCTATCATTATAAATAAAATTACAGTTTTGTCTGTACATTGCTTAGAATCATGCAGTTTTTGGTTATTTTTACGTTTCATAGCCTAAGAAAGCCGAAACGAGTCTTATCTCAATTTCTGTCTGTATGTCTGTTTGTTTGTCTGTTTGTCTATTCTGTGGCTCCGTCTGTGACGCCCAAATGTCATTTTACGCGGCCTACTCCTAGAAAACTAGAGAACCGATCAAGATTCTAATCATTTGTCTGTATTTACTGGATTGGTGAGAGTGTCTTTGGCTATAAAAACATGGCCTCGCTTCCTTGACAACAAAATAACGAACCATCAAAACCCCAATTTTGTTCGATTTTTGACAAATTTTCTCCTAATGTTTACTATTACATTTTATAAAATAACGATCAGCTGTTTGGATTAGTTCTCACTTCTAGCTGTCACTGATATGTTTACATTAAAAGTTGTTTACAAATACCGCAACCATTTCCGATCAAGTTGTGTTAGCACATCCAAACCTAGTGAGATTAAATCGTTGTGCCTTACTTAACCGGTTTAATTAATCGCAAGTGCAACGATTGTTCTTGAGTTTTGATAACCGGGGAAAATACCGTCAATCAGTGTTGTATTAGTGCTGGGAAAATTAATTTTTTTTAATTATCGTCACCATTAACTTACAAAAAAGGTTTCCACTCATTAACGGCACTTCAAGGACAGTTGTGTTAAGTGCAAAGTATAAAATCACAACTGTAGTGGGTGATCGTGGATGTTGCTGCGATCTTGGAAGATGTTTCTAATTTTGCTGTGATCGTAACAGAGGTTTAACTCACAGATGTAGCTAAACTCGCTTTTCCAATGTGTCTTTTTTGGTTTCTACTTCCTTACATTTCGACAACGATATTGGTACTTTTCCTACTTAGAAAGTAAAACTACAAACGTCCAAAACCTCAGATTTTTGCGTTTTTTGTCACATTTCCTCCGAATGTTTGCTAGATGTATGTACCGATTATCGTTTAGAGATTACGTACCGGTAATATTTTAAATAAGAAACCTTTGTTTAGATAAAGGTGGTTTCTTCAAACTGTCATTAATATGTTAACATTAAAAGTTGCTTACAAATAATCCTATTAATGAGAAATAACTTTGATTTTCGAAAACTTAAAAAAAATAAACCAAGGGAGATTAATAACTTCGGTACTGCACCACATAAAGTGAAAGTTTTTTGAGCAAACCATAGTGAGTTTTTAAAGCTTTACGTTGTTAACGTTACATGTTACATGTTTTGTGGCCTGAGTATTTATTTATTTATATATTTGCCAACGGATTAACACCTATAATACAGTTTGTTTAGAAGGACAGTTTGAATTGGTCGTAAGTACTATAGTTCTTTTCTTAAATGTTAACGTTGGTTTTTGGTACTGCTACTTTTCCTTAGAACCGGTGGTAGCAGTAAGAATCATTATTACGTACAAACACATCCACTATTTATTAATCATACGTTATTAATCATAGTTCAATTTTATGAGTAAAACAACTATAGTTATCGTTATAGTGTTGCACCTTATTTCTTATTAAATTTAATCGATGTCTTACTGTATAATTTTTGCGTTTTCTGTCTAGACTCCAAAATGTTAGTTTATGAACATGATAAAACATTATTGAAAGGTTTTTTTTAGCAAACCATCATGAATTTTTAAAGCTTGGCGTTGTTAACGTTAATGTTTTGTGGACTTTGAATTTATTTACTTATTTATATATTTTCCAACGGATTTACACCAATTTTACAGTTTGATTAGGCCTAAAAACGATTATCATAACATTTGATGACACTATCAAAACTTTCAAATAATTATTTTGTTTGTAATTTGATTTGGTTAAAGCGTAGCAAATCCCCTAATTCAATTCTGTATTTGTGTGTGTATGTCTGTTGGTAACGTATTAATATCCTTATTTCTTAGTGTTTCGTGGAAAAGCACCTTTGTTAATGAAAATTTCAACCCGAATAAAGAATAAAGTGTGCAGTAGTGAGGTTGACGTAGTATTTTAACTACTTTTAACCAGTGTGAAAAGTAACTTTCAATTACAGGCCTACCTTAGGGCTATGCCTCATAGATCTATAAAGCAATTCCTTTTATCATTAGATATAAAATATGGACTAACACGATCGGGTGACATTTAATTGCGAAGCATTCGTTTTGGCTTTGAAACTGTCAGATATTCTATTTGCGAAGGTTTGTATGTATTCCTATACAGTAATAGTTTTGCCAGCATATCTGGAAAAATGCACACTAAAGATGCAAACCAACTCCTGTTCTGAATATAAGGTTTCAACTTACTACAAGATCCCCGTACGTAGAACGGGCAAACAGCCAGTATATTAATAAATACTTTGTCACTTACATCAATTGACTTAACATTTTATAATTTGTACCACCAGCTTCTAAGCTTCTGTATTCCTCTTCTTATATTTCCCGTGATTTATCTGGTAGAAGGTGATTAGTTACCTCTGAAGCTGTTTCCATCAAATCACCAGTAATGTTAGACATACTTTGAACAATTTCAAACATTAACTATACTAAAAACACAGCAATACAAACTAATACGTGTTTCTGTATGGATTTAGATTGTGCAACAATAAAAACAGCTGATTTATATCACTAAACAAACCTAACAAAACACTAGCGCGCAAGGTGGATAATTGGAGAACTAATCGAGAGCGAGGGAAAGTAAATTTAGAGCGAGGGAAAATCAGCTTATTGTTTTTCCCTCGCTCTAACTTAGAGCTTGGGAAACAACTACTTTCTTCCAAATCAGCTGTTATCGAAAATAGTTACTTTCGGTAAGGAGTGATGAAAAAGGGGTTTCCCGGTTAAAATCCCGTCCAAACAATACATTTTTAAAATACATATATATATACTATGTATATATTTTATATATATATATATATATATCTATATATCTATATATACTATATATACCTACATTTTAAAAAGGGCGTTTATGTATTCCTTGTAGCTGTAAACTTAATTTTACGTTTTTGCTGCAAAAATAATTCTTTGTAATTGAAATGTATCTGAAACAAGTTTAAATTACAATAAACACAAACTCTACTCTTGTTATTCATGTTTGTTTCTCTATACACTCAGAACATGTATGATATAAAAAAGGTATTAACCACTACAAACAGAACGCACATGTAAGACGAAAAATGTTGAGAGGATAGTTTTTCTTAGTTATATTTTTTTAATGTCAAACTTATTGATGGTTTAAAACTGGAATTATTATTTGGGATTTCAATAAATTAATGGAAAGGGACACTGTTTAGGGTAGAGTGGGGGAATTGGGACCCGGGGGTAATTGGGAGCTATTTTTTTAAATTTTTAAATTTTGTATTATTTATTTTTTTAACAAAATTGTAAATACGTTAAAGTTTAGGCATTCTAAAAATTATTGGATAATTATTGGATAATTGTAATCTTGTGTTTAATGTATAAAAAAAATTAAAAAATTAAGCCGTGTTTTTTCCCGAATGTTAAACATACGGCAAAACTTCAGCGTGATAGTATTTCGAGCTATTTTTTATATATTATATGAATTAATAATCATACCAAAATGTATTTTTTGACACATTAAAGGTTTAAGCAATAGTTTGTTAGGGCTTTAAAATTTTAAAAAAAATTATAAATTAATTTTATAAATTTTTAAAAAAATGGGTCCCAATTACCCCGGTGTGGGGAAATGGGACCCATATTTTTTTATCCCATATATAATTAAAATTAATATTATATTAATCCCACATATAATTAATCAATAATTAAATGTGGCTGCAGTGGTGATTATCATGTATTATGTGTAAAAACAGAATTTTGAAGTAGGTCCCAATTACCCCAGCATGGAGTAATTGGGAACCAGTCTCATCGCGTGGTTACATCGGTTTAGAATCACAGATGTACAGAAAAGTGAAAAATTATTTTACAACCACTTGATAAAAAAATAGGGCCTAAAAGAGTGAGCTAAGCCAATAATTGGCCTGCTTTAACTTATAATTGGACTGATAACAACCATTTATTAGAAATTCTTTCGGCTGAAAAAGCGAAATTCCGGAAAGTTTGCATATGACCAGAGAAGAAGTTCGACATAAAATATACTTGTAGTTTTTTTTTTTTTATCTAACTATACATGTCTTTAACAGTTTAAATCTATATTTTCTGGCTGTTATCTGCTCTGGTTAATTTTTCCTATTTTATTTAGAAAAAAGTGTAATGTTTTGAAAAAAATAGTTTGAACCGTTCTAATGTCCTAAAAAAAAATTTCCAATAAAAGTATGTTGCATTTTGTTTATTATGTTTTCATTTTCAGAACCCTATTACCCCCACAAATTAATATTAGGTGCTTATGGGTTTATAAGCATAGGTCCCAATTACCCCATGTGGGGTAATTGGGTTCCAAATTAATATTTTTTTTTTATAGTAGAATTTATTTAAAAAAATGAAAAACAATGTGATAAGAAGACAAATTACAGTTGGAAACCTTGTGCATGCTCATATTTTGATTTTTTCTAACAATAAACATATAATTGAAAAAAATAAAAACATGGGTCCCAATTCCCCCACTCTAGCCTATATTAGTCACAAGACAAACCTGCCCGGACAATCTCACTGCATTCAAATTTACTCAAAATTTATATTTACTCTGAAATACGTAATGCTTAGCTGTCATAAAGTTACAACAGTAATAAAAACAAAGATTGGTCTTTGTAATATAGTCTTTACATTGTTGCGGAAAATGTAATCTCAAAAGAACCTGACTATAACTTTGACCAAACATTTACTTACATGAAAGCTCCCTAATGTGTACATACTTAATGGAAAGAAGAGATTATACTGTATTAAACATATATTGAATGCAATATGAGTTTTAACCGGGCAAACACTCTTGAGAATAAAATCTGCGGTCTTTAATTGGTTTGCTCTCGCATTTTTCCCTACGGGTAAATTACTTTTTTAAGAATATTATTAACCACATCTATGATCATTATGATTATTAACAAATTATTGTCCGTGTATTTATTTACATATTTCTTATTTTGCCTGAAACTATTAATCATACTTTTGTGTCATACGCCAAATATTTTCTAGGTATTGGGTATCTTTAATCTGCATACTGACTTGTTGTAATGATTATGGAAATAAGCCAAATGCTCTGTCACCTGGAGTACATGAGTTTGCCAACTCTATGGACATTGGTTGAGGAGGTCATTACAATAAAATTGTGTGAGAATTCAATAAGCGTAAAATTTCAATAATTCGTTATACAAGGTTCTAGTATAGGTGTTTGGATTTAATACTTTTGTAAAATAGTTTATTACTATAGACAATATTATATCATATATGTATGTATGCGTGTATCTTTAAGTATACACTGTCATCTTCTCACTGTTGGTTCATTATACAGTTATAACCTCTCCAGTCAATTAAATATCTGTAGAACTCAAGTTATTATGGCTGAATATCATCAAAATGAATTAAAAATATATTATAATTGCTTACACTCCCCCCTACAAACACCTTTTGGATGAAATTTGGATGATAGGCAAGGCAAAACTTTTTTTTATTTAATGTTGCCTTGATGTGGGTCATCACCAGACACCAAGATACAGTTTTTTTATGTTTAACGTTGTCTATATACATGGTACAAAAAGGTTTTCTTTTAAATAAACAGTGATATTCGAAACAAGATCCAAATTTGCTGTTTCTTGAGGGTAAGAAGCGATTACCAACAACCGAAAATGTGCCTTTTTTAAGAAAGTGCCATTTTAGCGACATTAATGACTTTGATTCTATTATCTAAGCACGGAAATATAGTGTACAAAATGGGAAGCATAACAATTTATTTTAAAACTTCCGCATTGATATCCTCAAACACACACTGTGTATAAATCTAAACCACTCCTAATTTTTGAACACTTAGAAGAGGGTGTAGTAACCCGTAATAAAATTCGGAAAAACCAGTTTTTTTTGCTGAAAGATTTTGGCTTAAAAATGTAGTAGGTGTATATATTGCGTAAACACATATCAATACTGCATTATTTTGTCATGGTTTATTTGTTTGCATTGGAGTTAAGGTTAATATTAGGTAGGTGATTGTCTATATATCTACATTCTCTGCATACTAGAAAATAGTTTTGCGAGATAGATGGTTGCGAATAATACGCTTTTGTTTGTCCACCAATAAAGCCGCGAAGTTTGACGGTGAATAACGGGATTGTGACGTGCAGTCAAAATTTAGATTTTATAATCATACGTTGTATTGAAAACTGTTTATTAATGATATTAATTATGAGTTTTGAATACTTAATTGTAGAATTGTATTATAATTGTTATTCTATAACGTAACTATATTATAAATCTATATATATAATATGTGAAGCCGTTTTTTGTTAACGCAACTCCTCCCTTATTTGTAGACCAATTTTAACGTTTAAGGTGTCAAAAGATTCGTCTTAATATTTAGTTTTGCAATAAGGTTTTAGAATTTAAAAATTCCTACTCTTAAGGGCGTAAGACCTTCTCAAAGGTCGGTTTTTCCCCATAAGAAATACATAGAACAAATTTAAAAACAAAAAACAGCTGTTTATAAAAAAGGGAGTAAATATTAATGTTTCTCATTTTCAGTAGGTTAAGACGAAGTTAAACAGTTTATCAGTTTTGTTAGAAGAACAGAAAATGCCTCAAGTTCAAAGAAGAAATATTGAAAACGGGAGGAGGAGACAATTAATAGTAAGATATCTTATGAGTATGAGGAGAGTAGAAAAAGAGAGGCCTGGTCTAACAGATATCCATCCAGATACAAATTAACTTGGTGAGATGAATAATATTTGCCAGTTCTGCAGTCAACTTACTTTGGAAGTGAAAAATATACGTAGCACATAGTGTTGTCACGGTGGTAAAGTTAACTTGCCTAATGTCAGATCAAATGAATGCATACAAGAAATGTATACTTCTGACACTGACAGATCGAGATATTTCAAAAATTTAGTACAAACTATATTTATGCCCTGATTTGGATGAGTTCAAGTAGTAAGATAATACCAAATCTTGGCGGACCCAATGTTTTTATTGTAAACTTTTGTATTACTCGCTCTACTTCAATTGAGAAAAAACGCAAAATGGTTTACTTCTAGGTTAGGTTGCCATGCCGGTTGCTTTGACAAACTTATACACAGTTTTTTTTACTGATTTCACCAACACAATCCAGACATTTCAAGTCAAAAATAAGAAGTTTCAAAAACTCATTTACTATTGAAATTTTTAGTGGCAATATTAGACCAAACATAAGTGAAGGAATTCATCAATCGAGTAGTTAAGGTCAAGTTTGTTTATTTTTATGATTCAGGAAAGGCAAATAATATACGCTGTTCAAAAAGATAAAATGAAAATTGCCATCCAAATCTTATAGCTACAACAGTTATCGAACCTATTTTGACAAATGAATCCATACTTTCAAAACTTTGGGACAGGTATTAAGAGAAACTAAACTCAACAGAACAACGTGAGAACGTTCTGATGCGGGGCATATACTGTGACTGACAGATTACACGTTAAAATACGTTAACCAACTTTCAATGGTGTTGCTGCTTTAGCCTATTCAAAGCAGATTATGACCGTGCAATTGGTATTTTAGAGTTTGTGGGTAAAAAATGGAGCACATGAAATGGTTGATATCACCCCACTTTTCAGGATTCTCTACGGAGGAATTTTGTTTGATTAGGGGGATGTCTCAAACCAAATAAATAAAATGACCCAACTCAAATTACTTTACACAGGTTATCAGGAAGGCAACAGTTTTCTTCAATTCTCAATGCTGGACAAACGTTTTTGCAACATGTTAACTCGAATTGTAACAGATCATTTACCATTCATTAGAGGTTATCAGTTAAAACTGAGAGCAGAAATAATGTAGGTGAGCCTTGACACAAATCAAGATATTTAAAATTAGTTTCTAACAAGTGTTTAAACAACTTTAAGATGTAACTATAATTACTCGACTTTTTAAGCATAGCGTTTTCCTCGATGTTATGATTCATACTATGCGGCTCATTGAGCCGCACGGGTTCTCTAGTCTATATATATAATACGCTAAGCCGATTTTTTTAAACATAACTCCTCCCTAATTTTTGAACCGATTTTGATAATTTAAGAGTCAAAAAATCACTCTAATCTGTAGTTTTGCAAAGCGGTTTTATTTTTTTTTTAATCTTTATTAGTTTGGGCAGGATCTTCCGTCAAAGTTAGGTACTCCCCATAAGATTAACATGGGGGAATCTAAATATTTAATTGGAAACTTTGTCTCCTCAACTTTGAGAGAAGGGCTGGGCTTAGAAACTTGGTAGAGGTGTCCAAAGAAAGGTCTCGGTCTGTAGATGAGCCATCAAAAGAAAAACGAAGTAAATTCCCTTAGGGCTCTGCCACAGAGGCCTTTAAAGTTCCCTTCCCAGATGTGTTTACATTTGGTCATATGGATAATACCGTATGTCACTACTTTTTAATAAAACAGTAGTTAATATTTAAATTTTATTTTAAACGACAAATATTATAGGGAGTTACTGAATTTGTCAAAATGATGTATTACCAATGGATTTTTTTCTGGTTTTTACATTGATTTTCTTCTGCACCATGTCATGTTTTGTAATGTAACATTCTGTTACCAAAACAGTAGAAAATCTTAATATCACAGTAACACTTCCATGTATGGGTTGGTTTCTGCCTTTTTGACCACTTTTGCCTATATATATCTTATATCTGTTGTACTGGTTGGTGTCTGCCTTGTTGACCACTTTTGCCTATATTTTGTCATATTATTCAAGACAGATCATTATAGGTTCATGAGATAATTTTCACACATGTTTTTGATTATTCAATACAAAATAATACAAGTGCAAAAGGGGACGTTGCCCATATGAGCCTTGTCTATATTTTGTTAAATTAATAGTAGTTTACAGCAACTGGATTAATTTTTTAAATTTTTTTAAGTAAAGTCATAAATCTGGAAAATTGCAATTTACTGCAAACTTTTCAGAGAAGTTACTTCAATGTATTCATTCAGCTTAGTGAAAACATAATATAGTGCCCTTGAATGTTATTAAAGTAACGCAAAGGGTTTTGCATGTTTACTAGTGCTACTCAGCAACAAAAACCATTTAAAATTTATCTATAAAAATTGTGTCAAAGTGCACCGAGCAGCAGCCTAAAACTTACCCAGATAGTAACATAATTAAATGCTCAAACTCGATACAACAAAGAAGTCCAGGCCAGAGCCATTTTAATGCGCTTGGATTGTGACATTAATTAATTCGGCTTATATTTATCTTAACCAACGGATTATTCATCTGCAGAAGAAGTTCATTGTGCTCTTATCGTGTCTAATAATATCCAAACACAGAAACCTTACCCAAAATACCTATATCTTGACAGATTATTTGCAGTGGCCTATTACAAACCGTGGTCCAATTAACTTGCTAATAAGCGAGATTTTTGAAAATAGCACTGCACTTCGA
Source organism: Macrosteles quadrilineatus (assembly GCF_028750875.1). NCBI lineage: Eukaryota > Metazoa > Arthropoda > Insecta > Hemiptera > Cicadellidae > Macrosteles > Macrosteles quadrilineatus. The sequence continues at coordinate 33,746,973 of NW_026542594.1, read as the reverse complement.
CTGTAAAAAAATTGGCACTTAGAGTAATTACCATTCAGGCAGCTGCTGTCAAAGGAAGGTCATGTTTCCTTTAAACTAGATCTCATCAACCTTTATAAGATTCGTTGATTAACAACAATGAATGTTTAAACATCGCTATTCACAAAATAGACGGCGTTTCCTTCTTGGAAATGCAGCATTGCTTTGTCATTTGCATTATTTGTTGCCTATGAAGCCGCACGAGCATATAAACAAGGCCCCTAACAGTTGAAGAATAAAAGCCAGGTCCACTTTTAGTATATTGCACTACACCTAACATTACGAAGAGAGATTATATTGAAAAATGTATGTAATTGATAAGGCTTAGACAACTGACATCCGTAAGTCATGCAATTCCAGATTTAACAGTAACCCAGCAAACAATTTATCAAAATTATACTAGAGGGTTATTCATATTCACAAAAGTACGTATGACGACCGACGTGACGAAGGAAAAAATTAAACTTACACAGCTATGTTATCCTGAGGTGGCCTCCGTTTGAATTGAGAACGTGTCTTCTCAACAAACAGATATTTTTCTAAAAAAGCATAGATTTAATCTACATATCTCTGATGAAATCGTGGAAGTGTGTACCACAAAAGATCCACCAATATGATTTAAAAACTACTTACAGGTTCCTCCAAAAGCATTCTTCATATATTCCTCCAAAAGAAAAGAAATGAGTTAACATAGTAACAATAACTCCTATGACGTACTGTATAAGAAATATGTTATTCATTGAAGGATAAACCATATATTGTAACTAACGCAGTAGACATTATTGTTTTTACACTTATATATTACTCATTAAACTATGCTAAATGCTCAAATTTCTTATAATTTTACTCCATTTATCGCAGTTGGGTGAATTAGCGTAAGCCTTTAAAGCAACCGTCGATTTCAATGATTCAATGATTTATTTGGCCACTAAGCAAAAGCAATAGGCTAAGTCACTTACAATACTAAGTAAATAATAAATAGTCCATCTCTTGATTTACAAATAAATGCAAAGTTCGATAAATGTAATAATAAGGAAACAAATAAAACCATGCAAAACAAAACTGTAGCAAAACCATGCAAAAAAACAGGCAAGAAAATAGCCATACAAGGCAGTCAGTGCATGAGCATTACCTATAACAAAACTGGTAGCCCTACTTTATAAAATTCAGACAGGTCATAAAAAGGGTTTTCTATCAACCAGTCCTTCATTACTGCCTTGAACCTTGAATAGGCAAGTCCCTTATGGCTACTGGTAGATGGTTGAAAAATCTATAACCTGAAACACGGGTTTCGACGGGTTTCACCTAGTAGATATTATTTAACGAGTAAGTACCCCTACATGAAAAGGTTGCATTTAAACTACTTATTTTACTCTGTGTTTTTGTAATAGATAAAACCATATCTATGATAAAACATGCTCTCTTAGTGTTCACATAAGATTAAAGGTCTTTATTACTGAAGTAGAAAACTAGAAATATTTGTACAGCTGTCACTTTTTACTCACATGTCCGTTTGAGTTCGGGTTTGTGGCATTGTGTTTTACTAATGGAGACCTTCAACGTGATAGCAAATTTGACCTATGCTGCTATTAAAGAATTTCGTCTCACTCCGCAAAAATAATAATGAGCTTATAAAGAGAAGACGTTTATGGTTTTTTATTGATATATCAAGCCTCATTACTTTATTTATATTGGTAAAATATATATTACACCGTTCCGGGACTTTACAACCACACTGTATATTAGTATAGATTTCGCTTTATATTACTTTAAAATTTAAATCCTAATAAAATTCATAATCATTATTTATAAGGAAAGTATCTTATTTGAAATTATTGTTATTATACCAAGCAAATAAATGTATAACGGGTTAAGGATTATTTTGTTTTTCATGATAAATAAAAATGTGTTTGTTTGCCAAACGTGTCTATTCTATACCATTATTAATTAAATCATAATATCATTTAACAAAAAAGTAATAACACTATACATTCCTATTTAGTGTTTTCAACGTATCGATTGGGTCGATAATAATAATTACTTTATTCCTGGCATTGAAATTTCATTTTTGGATAATTTACAAGATTTTTTCAGATAATATTACATTATTTACATGTGAGAATTAAGCTATTTAAACTATATAAGTATATGAGTTAAAAAAAAAAAAAACGTTAACTCATTTTTAGTGTTTTTCCAGAAGATTTGTTTAGGACGGAAAACAAAATGGATTTATATGTAAAGCTTCATATTGAAATATAAAGCTGCTAAAGAAACAAGTAAAACGTATTGATTTTCGGAAAGATAGATGATTTCGGAGGTTTATGTTTAGATATTCAAAGATGTTGATGGCAGAAATTAGGTGATCCGCTCACTCGGTAATTTGTAGTATTATATAATGACTTTTGTTGTATGGGTGGTGTTGTGCTAATCTTATCGTTTTGGTTTATAACAGATTTCTCTGCTATCTTGCATCTAATAATTAATTTGTAAACCTGTTAATTACACACCCTAATGAAATATGTAGCTAAAAATACAATCCAATAAATTATTAACTGATTTAGTGATGATAAAATTTCTCGATAAGGTCGAATTAACATAAAACTTAGAAGGGATTTGTTTCCAAAATGCCTATATATCCATTGTTATGTATTTTTCTTACAATATTTACATCCAAAATAAATAAAAAATATATATTACAAACCACCATATTTACAAAGGGTAAAAAAAACCCTTAAAACCATAAAAAAACCATGTAATTTGTTGTAATTTGTTGTAGATAAATGTATTATTATCTAGTGTGTAGAGTCACTAGGTATTAAAGACAGTTTTATGAAACATTGTACACTGTTTATTATCGTATTCAAATGATTTAAAAACTATTGTCAAAATTTAGATTTGTTTTAATATGGTGGCCATTTTATATTTAGTACAAAAATTAGTTATAACAGATGTTTATAGAAATAAAATGTCTTAATTAATTACTATACTACGTATGGGGGGGGGAGGTAGGGTCATGTTCATGAATTATTATTTAAAACCAAGGAAAATATTTTGATATTAATATTGAAAGAGGTAGCTATCATTAATGCTGATTTATGCGTACACTGGATTAGGTTTAGATAAACGTAAATGGATGTAATTAGCTTTCAATTTAGGTATTTAATTAATCGTGTTTAAATCTAGCAATTTAATGTATAACCAATTTAACTTGCAATTATCAAATACACTATATCACTAACACTATCATACAAACAAATTAAAATGCTATTTTTTTTCAAAAATAACACTGATTTAAGAAGGATTAAAACGACCAGGAAAATAATCACTACTGTAACATCTACGATAAATGGAGGATAAAGATATTAGTCAAATCAATCCTGGATATGAAAGAGTTACGTAACAATGGACCCATGAAAAGCTACGCAACAATGAACCCATGGAAGCAGTGGTGTGAAGATGATGGGAAAAGTAATATCTGCCAATCCTCGCTGGCCATCACAACGTTGTAATGTTTAAACCCCACTCACTGTTCCACTGCGTTGGTTACATGGATTTCAACACAACAAACCAGACAGATGTTGTGATTGGGAGGAAAGTATTTTGTCTTCATTCCGTGCTATGTAATATAATAGGATGAATAAGGATATAAGCATGAATGAGCTGTAGTGTTAGACACCTGCTAGAAGTAATGGAGGAAAGTGATTGGTGAATGTACTGTGGCGAATGGTCGATGGACTTTTTTTGGTGATATTTAACTAAATCGTTTAATTTAACTGCTCCTCCATAGAGTAGATCTCATTTATATGTTTCATGTTTTAGGATCATATCTCGTTGTCTTTTATCGCTGTAAAACTATACAATACACACAACTAAACCTCAATTTTATAGAAATATAACTTTTATATATACGTATTATGTACACGACAAATTCTTAGTTTAATTATTCACTTCCAGTTAAACGACTTCTTAACGTACAATCTATTGACGAGATCGATTTATATAATTGATAGAAAAAGGACAAAATTTGACCAGCTCGATTTAAAACTAACTACTTTTAGCTCTAGACGATTAAGATAGTGTTTTTAACGATTGGCAGGATTGATTAGGTCAGCCTATTACAAATTAAATGGAAAATTAGATCGATGAAATAAGACAAAAGCATAGTTATTGTGTAACTGCATTGTTACCAACGGATCTGAACAATCTGCCGGGAAATGTTAAGTAGGGAGCGTAGGGAAATCACGGGGTAAATGTCAGTAATACCAACAGCACAATGATAAACTACCACACCCACGTTGTATATCAAACCCAGCAGTATTTTGTGGCAATGAAATATACATTTTTTGGCTACCTTGTACTGTTTATAGTACAGAAATCTGCTAATTGCTGCATATTTATACTTTGCCGTACGGTTTATACTTTGCCGCACATCAGGATTCCAACGAAACAACACAAAACAGCGTGGTACTATTATGCACGTAATCCGTGTACGCTTGGAAATAGGTTGGCAACACTTAAAGATAATAATACTATGAGCAGCTGATTGACTATTATAACAACTACGATTTAACCTGCCATTTCGTGTTTATAGTTTCGGTATTTCTGAACTAACTGGACTTTTCTTTTAAACGTTTTTAAAACATTGCTACGATCCTTATAAACAAGAAAATACCTTTAAAGCACTTTTTTAGGCACGGAAACCACTTCAAATTACAAAAACATACGGTACTATATTCTCAAAATGTGGAGCACATTTCTTGCCGAGGAAAAATAGCGGAGTGATACGGACCGGGTACTACTTTCTCTAGGGCACCTATTTGTGTTGCCAGCTGAACCTAAAAACGTGTTGTATAGTGTTTGTAAGACTAATTATTTATATGCTTTATAGTGACTGTAGTAAAAATATAATGTGTAACACGAGTGCAAAAGGCCTTTGCTGCACTCGAGATCATTCCGCACGAGCCGCGTGCAGCAAAGTGCCACTTTACCCACTAGTTACACAAATAACTATTACAACGCTGTTATGAAGTAAGGAAATTGTATGTATTTGTCAGTTATGCATTTTATGTTATTCGATGTATTAACTTTAGCGCAAACCCTATAAATTGCCACTTATCTGTTTTACTCTATTTATCTTTAAATGTCCACTCTAAAGATAGTTCTACCGAACATATAAACATCTACAGAAACATTCGTTGCTTAAAACAAAATAGTTTAAGTAAAAATTATTATTGTCAAATTATTCTTTTTTAAACGTCTTGGTGAAAAAGAAATAATCATTTACGTGTGGAATTTCGTACACAGTAACAATTTATTTTCAATACTCCATATCCGCAACTACCTAAAAAACCAGTTTATGGCTACAATCACTTGCAGTGTTGGAAAAGCCTGTAAATTAATAATGTCAGTTAATCTTGCTAAGAGTAATGTAAAACCAACAAAAAAGTAATTAATTAGTAAACTGGTTTATCTTATTTTTTATTTTTAAGGTGATTATTTTAAACACAGGTGTAAAATAAATAGTGTAACCGATGTTTTAATCTGCGTATTGAAGTATGTTGTTTTGCGTTCTCATAATACCACAATTGAATTGCCTTTATAATATCGGCATTTAGTGCAGTAAAAATAAGAGAAAATTTCCATAAACCTAAAAAAAATTAGCACAACCGGGGAATTTAGTACAGATGTTGGGTGTACCTTCCTTTTGAACATACTAAAAGTCCCCTAAAATTGAAGCTGTGCTACGGCCGCCATATTGGAAAATGGGGGCATATTTCTGTATTTTTCGCTATAGTGACTTTATTATTAGAGATACAGGAAAAAGCTAAATGTACAAAATGTAGGTCATCTAACAATACACATTTTTGTATTTACTATCTTTCTCTAAACCCAACGGTTTTTGAGTTATTTGTTATTAAGTATAGATAGTTTTTTCTATTTATCAAAAATAGGTGAAACACATGGAAATTGTCAAGGTTACTGTACGGAGTCAAGGATTACTGTCAAGGATTATGATAATTTATCCTATTTAGTTAAATAGTGTGATACTATAAAATCTTAAAATTTAAGCTTATTTTATGAGTAAAACAACTCCGCCACAGCAAACCTGCAGACTCAGCAAATTTCCTTTTGATTGGATGTTTTATTAATTGTATTGAAATAAAATCAGATTCAACAGGTACCTAGGTTTGCTGCTACAGGTAGGTTATTAAAGTGTGTTTTTTTAGTAAAATATCAATAACTTAGTATAAAATAATTAATTTTACAAGTTTGATCATAATAAATCTATAAACAAACAAACTGCAACAGTTAACTAATTCATAATAATAGCATGGTAGCTTAAGAATTACAATTTTACAAATTTAAATATACAAATTTTGGTTGTGTTTACTAAAAATATGGCGATTATTCGTCACGATTCGAATACTAACCGAAGGGGTTTTCAAGAGGAAATGAAGCAAGTAATTTAAGTACTGTAATATTAACTCGTACCAAGTATCGGAAATATTGTATGGAGTGAGGAAATCAACCATATTTTGTAAACTACGCAATAGTCATATTAATATTTTATACTCATTTGTACCCATTTAATAAATTAACATTTTAATATTTTGATGGCACTACCACTATCACTCTGATATCAACTAAGTGGGATGAATAATTGTCGTAAACCTTGAAAGTAACCGTCGATTGCGATGGGTTTCACCGATTTTTGATAAATAAAACTAACTATACCATGCTTAATTAGTCACCAACATGAACTAGACACGAAAAACACCCTTCCAAATTTACAATGGGATGTCAAGTATAGTTAGTTAGTGTGGTGGTGCCATCAAAATACTAAAATGTTAACTATTAAATGGATAAAAAATAAGATAAAATATTAATATGACTATTGCGTACTTTACAAAATATGGTCGATTACCTTACTGCATACAATATTTTCGGTGCGTGATACGAATTAATATTACTTAAATAATAGGCTCCATCTCCTTTTGAAAACCCATTTGGTTAATATTCTAATCGTGACGAATAATCGCCATCTTTTTTGTAATCACAACCAAAATTTGTATATTCAAATTTTATTGTAAATTTAAAACTCCCATGCTATTCTTATGAATTAGTTAACTGTTGCAGTTTGCTTGTTTATAGATATATTTTGATAAAACTTGGAAAATTAGTTATTTTATAGTAAGGTATTGATATTAAAAATATAAAAAAATATAAAAAAAACACTATAATAACCTTCCTGTAGCAGCAAACCTAGGTACCTGTTGAACCTAATTTTCTTTATATACATTTTTTTAATAAAACATCCAATCAAATGGAAATTTGCTGAGTCTGCAGGTTGGCTGTGGCGGAGTTGTTTTACTCATAAAATAAGCTTAAATTTTTCGATTTTATAGTATCACACTATTTAACTAAATAGGATAAATTATCATAATCCTTGAAAGTAACGGTCAATTTCCATGTGTTTCGCCTTTTTTGATATATAAAAGGCAAAGCCCTCACTGACTCACTGACTGACTGACTCACTCACTCACTCATCACTAATTCTCCCACTTCCCATTTACCTAGGAGGCTGAAATTCGGTCCACCGATTCTTTGGGCATTGAATAGGAAAACTAGATAGTTTTTATTCTGATTGGGCTTCCGGGCTCCGCCCCAGAGGCTCTGGAGTTTCCCATGTTAACCTTATGATTTTTCATATTTAAAAGGAATTAATGGATCTTAACAGCTGTTTCATTTCAATTAAACAAGTTGGTTCTGTTCTATGATGTTCAATAGCATTAAAGTTACAAGGATTACCAACAGGGTGCAGCACTATTTTTTGTTAATTTATGACAACAGCTAATTTGCAACCAAAAGGTGAGTGAGCATAGCGAACGAGCTAACCTGAAGGCAAGTAAGCGCAGCGAACGAGCTCCAACCTAAAGCTTCAACCAGGACGTGATTGAGCCATGCGAATTCTTATGAAGTTATACGGGGCAAAGCCCGCGGGTACAGCTAGTTTTTGATAAATAGAAAAAACTAAATATACTTAATAACAAATAACTCAAAAACCGTTGGGTTTAGAGAAAGATGGTAAATACAAAAAATGTGTATTTTTAGATGACCTACATTTTGTATTTTTAGCTTTTTCCTGTATCTCTAATAATAAAGTCACTATAGCGAAAAATACAGAAATATGCCGCCATTTTCCAATATGGCGGCCGTAGCACAGCTTCAATTTTAGGGGACTTTTAGTATGTTCAAAAGGAAGGTACACCCAACATCTGTACCAAATTCCCCAGTTGTGCTAATTTTTTTTGGGTCAAAACATATTTTTACTGTACTAATTACACTAAATCAAAGTTTTGTTTTATTTACGAAAATATATCATGCATTTAGTTTAGTTCACTGCGTATCAAAAGCAGCCATAAGCATTAAAAACTGGCAAAACGTATAAACACATTTATCAAGCATTGATAACTTTTAAAACGCTGTGTTTTGTATTGGCCAGTAATCTATTGATGTGTTTGCACGCCCGTAATTTAAAACATAGATTTTATACACTGACAACATATTATAGGCAACTTTACTGATTAATTTGCCAATGTAATTTGACTTATTTTTCTTGCATTCCTTTTTTTATGTAAACGTTTGTACATGTAGGCTTAAATGTAGGTAAATTTTTATTAGGTTGTTTTTTCCATATGTGAAATTAATAATTTGTTCACAAACATAAGAGGAGCAATAATAATAATAGTAATGGATATAATCAGTTTAATAATTAATAATATCAATATCAATAAAAGTTATCATAAATGATCATAATATATAATATCAATGTATAATTAATTGATAAGTGATTAAATACTTAAAAGAAGAATAATTGAATTTTTCAATCAATTCTTATAATTGAATCTTATAAAACATTTATAGCGGTGTATCTAAAAACCCTTTATGAGTATATATGGAGTCTATGTATAATCAATTAAACTTTAATTAACTGTAAATAGGTAATGTTAAGTCCCAGACTTAGGAAATAATTGTCTCTGTTACAGTGAGCTCAAAGATCATAAATTACCTGACAGATGTTTCCCTCCGTGATTTGTTGTCTGTAGCTCTACTGTCTTCTTATTCTGTCCTGGGATATGTGTTATTGTTGATCTTTTACTAGAAATATCTCTACAAATATCTATATATTAATTTGAAACGGTTTTTCTTTTTGTGACAGCTAATTTGAGAGAACGGCTGGGCGTAGAAACTCGGTAGAGGTGTCTAAAGAAAGGGCTTGGTCTGTAGATGAGCCATCAAAAGAGAAATGTGGTAAATTCCCTTGGGGCTCCGCCCCAGGGGCTTTTAAATTTCCATCCCATGTTATTCTTATGGGGGGGAAACGGGTTTTTGTCATAGCTAATTTCAAAGAACGGCTGGGCGTAGAAACTTGGTAGGGGTCTCTAAAGAAAGGTCTTGGTCTGTAGATGAGCAATCAAAAGTGAAACGAGGTAAATTCCCTTGGGGCTCTGCCCCAGAGGCCTTTAAATTCCCCTCAGCAGATTTGTTTACATTATGACCATATGTATAATTTTACACTACTTTTGAATGAAACAGCTGTTAATAACTAAATTGTGATTTACTGAATTTGTCAAAATGAAGTAATGTATTTGCAATGGGTTTTTTCTGATTTTTGATATCAATTTTCTTCTGCATCGTGTCATGTTTTGCAATATTATGTTCTATTGCCAAATCAGTGGAAAATCCCAATATCACAGTAACTCTTAAAATTATTTATTATGGAGTTAACTTATGTCTATTGTATGGGTTGGTTTCTGCCTTTTTTACCACTTCTTGGAGATTGTACGTATAGGCGTGTTGCACGTAGATGATATTCTTTGGCGTATTGCATCTGTAGACGATACTTGGGTTGGTGTAATAATTAGAAAAAAGCGAGAAATCCTGGACAATTTGATATAGGCCTACTAAAAATAAAACTGAATTAACACTGTGCTACATTTCTTGAGCAATCATTGAAAGAGCCGATTTGCAAACAATGGAAACATAAGAAAGTCATAGAACACAACCAAGTAGAAGAAATATAAATAATTTTTTTTTCTTCATTTATTATCATTATTATAGAGAACCTAATACCGCTATGAGTGGGAAATATTTGTAGAAAACAAAAAAAAAACTAGATCAGCTTATGAAAAAAGATAAGATATTTACAAACAATTTTGATTATATCTAACTGTTGTGTACATCGAGAGTATTTCGATAATTTTTGAGTCGACTTTTATAAAGTGATCGAAAATTATGACCGTTATTCATTTTAAAATAACGTCTGTAATGCTTCGCAATTGCTCGAATTCGAGCAACAGGTACACTAGTCAATGTTAATAATAAAAAAGCTTTATTAAGAACAACAACTGGCCAGCAATTAAAATACAACAATTCTGTAACAATAAACATGTTTTATGAGTGTTTTTATGACTCTAAGAATGTTAATAAAACAATAGCCTATAACTCCCTGTAAATGGTGGTTTTAATATTACAGTATTAGTGTAAAGGGAAAAAAGTTAAATACCCCCGCCACAGCAAACCTGCAGACTTAGCGATTTTCCATTTGCCTCATTGGATTTACACAAAAATGTCCCCTTAAAAATATCACATTTATTCCCTATTAAAATAGAATAATTAGTGAGTACAGTCATAGATAAAACATACTCCCTTAGTAGATTTCTCATCCTTATGGAACAGCTGAAGACAATTTTATTGTTAGTTCATGTACGGTTTATGTAGAGGTCGTGTTTTGTTTACAATTTGTTTCCCGTTATTACAGCCATTTAAAACGTCGTTTAACCAAATAATACGATCTAATCATAAACAATAACTTGTCCCCTAGTTATATAACCAAACAGTAAAGCACAAATCAAGAAATTAACCCTAAAATAATGGAAACCAAGTTTCATCGACACTAGCGCCTTTGTGTCACGTACATGAACTAGACACGAAAAACGTGCTTCAAAATTTACAATGGGATGAGAAGTCTACTTGTGTTGGTTAGTCTATGGTACAGTAGTTTTTTTTGAATTTTCTCCGTAACCTTCAGGCGCATAATAACGTCCAGTATACTAAGTTATTTTTTTAAGCTCTATAAAATAGTTTGAAAAGAAATTGCTATATTTTATGTTTTTTTGTAAAAAATGGGAAAACCTTTTTTACTTCATAAAACCCCCCATAAATCCCCCGTTTCCTAAGTCCGATCATGCTGGAATAAATGTAGGTTTACAAAATATTAATAAAAAAATTATATACGGCTTACAGTTTAATAACTATGTGTTTAGGATAGCAAATAGTTTAGTTGATAAAAGTAGGGGCCATCAGTAGTCTTGGTCATTAGTAACTTGTGTCGTTCGAGAAGTTGACGAAATGGTGCTAACAAACTTTGATGGGCACTTATAGTTTGATAAGCACTATCTCCTATTACAAACTCAGTTTACGGATTTCGGTAATCTAACACGATTATAAAATAACGATTAAAATTAGAACAATCTTAGGGCATGATGAAAGCTATTAGTGAAGCCACAACAAACTTACGTCTAAATGTGATAACAGGTGTATTAATAACCATACAAGTAATCTTTAAGAAGCAATAAAATAATAATAATTGTATAGTGATGCGAATATACCTTTCCTTTTACACTGGGGATGTACATGAATACTTTTCCCTCATCATATCCCACGCCCTTAATATTTAATCAACATTCACGTACAAAGCCAGCACTTTGTTGTTACTAAAGGAACTACTAAATATCATTGACTTGTTACTCTGCAGAAAGTGGAAATACGAGTTAATTTTCTTATTCAATCAACTTACCGATAATTTTTATTGAGTGCTCCTTGGAATCAACTGCGATAAGTGTATCCGGTTTTGGACTAAATAAAAGCATAACAAATTGGTAGGTAATAAGCTGTTTGAGGGTGTTCTAAGGTAATTTGCTATTATTCAGAGTCTTACAATGTTGTCAGTCTCAGATGAGAAGGCGGTTTTGTTGAAAGTTAACATCGATCAGCGATATTATTTTCTTTTTACGTTTGCAATTATCTGTTGTCTTGAAAATAAAAAATGGCAATTAAAAGGCCTCCCAAACATAATCATGATAATGATCTCCCAAAAAGGATATTACGCTATATATGCAGAAATTTTCATAAAAGTTTCCATACAATACGAATACACCGAAATTACATAGAATTGCAATGAACCCAATATTACCAAACATTAAAACATCAGGATCGGTTTAAAAAAATGCAATAAAAATGTAAAACCTCGAATGTTGTAACAAATATTGCTTTTGACATATTTTGGAAATTGTTTTTTTTGTCGATTGTAAAATTTTAAGGTTTTGTGCTACATTTTATGCCTTTTTATAAAAAAGATATTAGAATACTTGTTTTACGAAGAACCCTTAAGTAAAGTTAACAGGTCAAAGGGACATAAAATCTATTTATAATTCTTTACGAACACAAAGTATTATGCAGCATTTTATTGCACAATTGTGTTCCATACACGCCACATTCGTTTAAAATACTGCATCCATACAGCCATTCCACAAAAGAATGTCGATTCCAATTTAGGTTTTGTAACAGTACCGACGCTTGCTGTTGTGTCTAAAGTAATGCATATAGTAATAAATAATGTACGTTAAAGTAGTGCCTGAAAAAAAAACTTTAAAATCCTAGAACACAAATATGTATTAATTAATCGATAGTAATTACATTTTTAGTGTATTGTAAAATACAGTGTGGTCCAAAAAGAACTAACACATTTTAACATAAATTTGTATTTTCAACAGGTAACATTTACGTATGTATAGATAGAAAAACTCAAAAAGTTGTTGGTGATATTCAATAAATTTTGATATGGCTACCGTTTATGGCTCTGCTGGCGTAAAATTGAAATTCAACCTCAGCCAACGTTACCATTAAGTAAAGGTGTGTGATGTGCTGAACTTTTATTTAACGCCAGCAAACCCTTAAACGGTGGCCATGTTGAGATTAATTGAATATCAGCAAAAACGTTTTGAGTTTTTCTATCTGTAACATACAGTATGTAAATGTTACCATGTAGTAACAATTTTTAAATATACGAATTTATGTTAAAATGTGTCAGTTCTTTTTGGAAACCTCTGTATATTGAGATTCATGTTTATGGATCTGTTATGCAAGTGAATCTAATACATAAAACGCCTTATCGCAGATAAAGTTAGCATATTGATCATGCTTTTCATGAAGACAGTAAACCAAATTGAATGAGCTCATCAGACGCACTAATTTTAAAGATTAATAAGGTACAATATTATTATTCTAAGAAGATTTGTTTTACATTTTTGAAATAACCTCTCCTTTTCTCTATTTTTGTGTTATTTATTATTTTAATCTTATACTAATTAAATAACAATAACTAACAGCTGTTTTGGCTAATACAATGTTTTTATTCTGGATTTACGTAATTTATGCTATGTTATGCTATATTAACAATGTTATTAACTCAGGGGCGGGGTTTTGTGCACACTTTGACGTTGAAAGAAATAATTTAAGCGTATAAAATATTCAATAGTTTAATAGTTAAATAATGATTTTAAAACAGAGATTAAGTTAAATTTTGTGATGAATTCGGTTTTTATTGGATCCTTGTTCAAAGTAGTTAAAAATGGATGCAGAAGGAATCTAAGCTCATCAGACCTAATTGGAATTCGGAACGTTCTCACCAATCTTCAATTATCTTCTTATAATTTGCCTTCAAACATCAACTTTTCTTTCTTCGACTTGGATGTTAATTCAATGATAGCACTTGATTTGATAATAAAATTTAATAGTTATTATTTATTTTTACACAATTTTCTATTCTTGATCTGTCCTCTTGTAATCTGCTATCAGATTTGCCGCAACAGGGAAGGAAACTACTTTTAAGGTATAATGTTAATAGTATAGTATAAAATAAATAGGCCTTCATTTGCCAAAATTGATAAAAATATATCCATAAACAAGCAAACTAAAACAGTTTACTTTCTCTCCAGAAGAATAACATAGTAGTTTTAAATGTATATATTTTAATGTTCTTCATGAACTTAATTGCACAACAACGCTTCAAAATCTTAACTTAATCGTCTTTGGTAAGCTGTACATGACGACTGTAATTGAAGTTGGACGATTTCATGTTGTAATAAATATAATATAAAATTAAATAATAATAATGAAATGTAAGTAAATATAATGTTAATTATTAATAACATCAATATAATTAATATTAAATATGGAAAAAAAACATTTGTTTGGACAGTTTTAAACTCCTGGGTTATAACATCACTTCATCACCTTCCCATCAACCGAAAATTATTTTACACCACACTACACTATTTTGACGAAGTTCCCACGGAAGGATTTAGTCCCCAGAAAACAGCTTTTTGCCGTCAGCTTAATCAAATGGGGTTTCATTACTTACTACTGCACTGTAATGAGTTTTACCGGACACCAACCAGCTGATTATACTGTATTTGGCAATGAGTGAGAGTGGTTAGCTTATAAACAAAACGTAACCTCTAGAGGTTATGTATAGTGATTGTTAGTCTTTTAGTCGGTGATAATATATAAAGATTTGTACGGATTTAGTAGTATGGCGTAAAATATCGTACGTCACTCGTCCAAAATGCGTTTACCAGACTCGTATGGTAATCCCGTACTCGACGAACCACACTCGTCCAGTAAACACCTATTTTCAGGACTAGTAAAGTAATATACTATTGTTCAATTTTGACCGAATTATGTTTTTCTATAGCTTTGGAAACATCTATATGAAAAAGTGAATCGGTCCCGCGTCTTACCGTGCCACCTTCTGAAATAGTTTCTTCCTTCTAGGAAAATCCGCTAAAAACTAATAAAAAGATTTTTATCACATTATTCTTTTGCCAAAGACTACTTATATTGTTTGATCACTATTTTTTTTATCACTAGTCCCGGGTCTTACCGTGTCACCTTCTGTAATAGTTTCTTCCTTCTAGGAAAATCCGCTAAAAACTAATAAAAAAATATAACATTATTCTTTTGCCAAAGACTACTTTTATTGTTTGAAATACTACTACTTGTCTACCCTTGAAATAGTATGAATGTTTCCAGTACTTTGTTTGTACTTTTTAATGTTTTTTTTTTTATCCTTTTATGAGTTATTTTCACCACACCACACGGTTTATCCAGAACCAGAAAGGATTTAGTCCGGAAAACAGCTGTTTGCCGCCTGCTCAAACAAATGGGATTTCATTACGTACTATTAGTTCAGCCACTGTAAAGTAATGAGTTTTACATCATACTACACAGATACCTTTTCATCCGTATTGATAGGCTGGAAAGTTTCCCTTTACGCACGGAAAAATAACGCAATGTACTTTTACCATGCCATTAGTCAGCTGATTAAATAAACAGCTAATTGCAACGGCCTATTTTATTTTCTAAAATATTACAATTTATGCTATGTCCTAAATAAATTACGGAAAGTAAATAAAGATACGTCGTATAACACTTAAAACATATTTTTACGCTTATACTGTTACTTACAAGACGGTAAATATACAAAAAAGGTGGTAAGTGGTGATCGATTTCGATTGGACACTCCAGAAATTACCTCCTCCGAATTACCGGACACCAGCTGATTATGATTAACCTATTTGTAGTTATAAAACACCCCAGAAATTTCATTAACAGGAACATAAATAATTATTTATTTATTTATTTTATTTCCCAACGGCATAGCCACTTTACCATGAAAAACATTTACAACTTGAAATTACAGGAAAAAAATAGTAAAAGTTGTACAAATAGTGAACAATAACAATAGTAGTAACAATATCAATAGTAACAAAAATATTAACAATACAAATATTTACAATTTATAAATAGAAAGTTGGATGGCAACAAGTAGTGCATGAGTGAGATCAAAGAAGAGTGTAAAGTTATTTCACAATAAATATCAATATTGACAAAAATACAGGAACAAACATAAATAATCAGTTTTACAAATTTTTCATACATCAGAGACAAGATGAACAAGTGCTGGTGAAGATCTGTGTCTGGAAGTAGGCCTTGTTTACGCTCGTACAGGTTCAAGGAGTGAAGATTTCCGTAGCACATCTTCTGATATGAGAAATTGTGTCACAGAACAGGTCACAGTCCAGAGCAACACGGTTTCCTAGCCTGGAAAGACGAGCTAATGGGCTGTGGAAGTCGAAAGACGTGTTGTAGTGTCTTCGGACGAAGAGTTCCCTAGTCCTAGTGCCAGACGGTACTTTGGAGTCAATTTTTGACAGGATGTCCGGAAAAAATAGAAGACCTCTGATTATTTTCAGTAGGAGCATGAAGTCGGCCAAGTCTCGGCGCACCGCAAGAGATACAAGCTGCAGTTCAGAAGAGAGAGAAACGACAGGGACGTCCGCGTAGTTAAAGCCATTGCAAACTTTTACTAAGCGGATGAAACGTCTCTGCAATGCTTCAAGCCTGTCTTTTTCACCAATAGCATAGGGTGACCACACGGGGCTGGCGTACTCCACAATCTGTCTCACCATAGCACAGTACAGCGTTCTTAGAGCATCAGGGTTGTTAATCCTACGGGCAGATCTTGAGATGAAGCCCAACATTTTGTTGCCCTGTTTACAAATCCCATCAACGTGGTCGGAGAAGCCCATGTCGTGACGGAAGAAAACACCCAGATCCTTTATACCAGTAACTCTTGGGATATCAACATCTAAGATTGAGTAAGATGTCATGAGGGGATTCTTGCTGCGATGAAAGGACATACTTGAACACTTTTCAGCGTTAATCTGCATGTTGTTACTGATGCACCATCGACTGATTCTGTCCAGGCTTTTTTGCATCATGTGGCAGTCTTCTACTGAGGAAATCTCGGCGAATACTTTAAGATCGTCGGCAAACAATAGAGCATTGGTTTCCACAGTGTCTACCAGATCATTGATGAAAATGTTAAATAGCCATGGGCCTAATATGGATTCCTAAGGGACGCCAGAAGATTGAGTAAACTCTCCAGATTTTACAGACCCGATTTTGACAACCAGAGAGCGATTGGACGAGTAGTCAGTAATCCAGGAAAGCAGGGGATCCGTACCTCCTTACCCTCTTAATTTGGACACTAAAATGTTATGATCAACTTGGTCAAATGCTTTGGCCATGTCTATGTAGATCGTATCAACTTGATTATTGTTGCGGAAGGCAGAGAGTACAGATTCTTGAAACAGTAGCAAGTTGGATACTGTTGATTTCCCAGGTACGAAGCTATGCTGAGCAGGGTGAATGATTCGTGAAAATGGTATTTGAGTCTATCAGCCACAATGCTTTCAAATATTTTTCCAAACAGCGGACAGGATAGTAATCGGGCGGTAATTTTTTACATCACTTGGGTCTCCTTTTTTGGGGATTGGTATAATATAACCACTCTTTAGGGCATATGGAAAAACTCCTTTTAAAAGGGATTCATTAAAGAGCATCTGAAGAGGTCTGTGAAGTAAGTCAGAACAGTGATAGAAGACAGATGGAGGGATGTTATCAAGTTCAGCTCCTTTGTTAACATCAAGATTTTGGAGTTTTTGCTTTACGTCGTTTTCAGTCACCCTGGTGGAACCAAGACAGTCGAAGACAGTAAATTTAAAGTCGGGTATAATCGTGGATGCTGGGAAGAATACTGAGCTGAAATAAGATGAGAAGAGATTGCATTTGTCCTCAGCACCTCTTGCCTGTCTGCCGTCTTCTTAGCATTGATATAACCCCAAAAGACCCGGGAATGGAGGAGATGTTATTCACAACATTTGGAAAATATTCCTGGTAGCATGCTGTTGATATGTTTCGACACATATCTCTCAGACGAGCGAACTGGTGATAGTGAGCAGGGTTAAGGCTGTCTTTGAATCTTTTGTGTGAAATTTTTTATTGATGACCAAACTTTTGAGGTCCCTGGAAAACCACCTGGGGAAGCGAGATACTCCACAACTGGTTATAGGTGAGGCCTATTATCAACGTAACAACATTTAGTTATAAAATCAAATAAAATTTACTTGCACAGAAATAACTTTATAGTAGCATCAAAGTTCCTAACCTAAAAAAGCTTATTCCGTACACTAAACGCGCTTGTTTATACAAATAGTACTAAACTTATGAATCATGTTATCCTATACGATTTTCCAGTCACCAATTCTAATTTTTCCCACCTAAATATACTTGCAAGGATAAGAAACAAACAAAGTTCGACAATAAATTGTCTAATATTCTAAGGCAGTGAGCGCTATTCTAATATTTTAAAAGATCCCATAGCCACATAGATTTTTAGAGAAGTTACGGTTAGTGATGTTTACGTCCGTCTGTGGCAACTTATTAGACACTTTAGTCAGTTTTTTGTTTGTTTTTTTTTATGATAGGATAGTTCAGGGCATTAATGGCGAACAATATCGCACATCACTCGTCCATAATGTGTTTACCGGACTAGTAACGTAATATGGTATTGTTAATATGTGGTATTATTGTTATATTTAATATATCAATGTAACCTCGTGTGTTGGTTATTGGTAGAGTTAAATCACATACGTAGGTTTGCTGGTACATTTAAATATTCTTGTGCCTACTCACACTATTAGTTTAATGCATAGTTTATAAACGATACTGTCAATATAAATTATGTAAATAAGTGATACCGGTAAAAAGAACTAAATGTAAACTAAAACCAACTGTTACCAAAATGCCTGTTTGATTCCGGGTCAGTAATTTGCTTAGAGAAAGCTTCATGCAGCTTACATTATAATCCTCTAATTTTCACTCTAGCCTTTGGCAGATAACTAAATAGGGGATATTTTCAAATCAACTACAATGTTTCAAAGAAGAACCAAATAGGCCTACATCTTTCCTGTGAGTAGGTAGCAATTACCTACGTAAAATGTACCATGATTTACGCCACCTCTATGCTTTTGCTTCCTTAAGAAGCGTTATAATCACTAAAATATAAGATGTAAAACACGTTAAGGTTCCCAGTTGAAACATTTTCAAACACACAAAAGTTATAAAATGCTCACAATGTTTAACCAAAGACGGTAAAAACAAATTTTTTCACGTCTGGATTGAAGTTAAAACTTAAGTTATGTAGATGATTACATCCACACAGTATACACCGCAGACCAAATAAAACCTATTCCGGCCTGCCACGCTACGACGGTCATGGATAACACGCTTTTGTTCAGCTACCAATCAAGCTGTGGTGATTGATGGGGAATGTTGGGATCTATATCACGCAGTTTGTATTTATATTTTAACAACTGCAAGATATATCACAAATAATTCATTGATAATAGATTATTATACATTTCTTTACTTATTATTATTATACTTAGTTAAAGTAAGATATTTTCATTTAATTCATTTTTATCAGTTTTATTTAGATTTAAAATAGAAAACAAAATTAATTAAGTTTATAACTAGACTGCAAAACGCAGGATTCATAATGCAGTGTTTTACATGCTAGTTGAATCTACAAGTAATATATACCATGTTTGTTTTAATGGTAATTTTCCCATAAAAGCCCATAAAATAACTGAAAAATCAAAATTTCTCAAAAATAACCCGAACGATTTTCATAAAATTTTGTATGACCTTTAAATTTTGAACAAACTGGTAGAACTCCCATTCCTGTAAAAATTACGGTTCAAAAGTTATTGTAAATTATGTAATTTTCCCATAAAATAAGAAAATAATCGTATTTTTTTAAGATGGGTTTAGTGATGTTGGTATGTGATGGTCCTTAATTATTAACAACGTAGTGCAACCCTCCATTGCTGTAAAAATTAGGGTTCAACCGCTATTGTAACTTATGTTATCTTCGCGTTTGCAGTATTACAGGAGTTCCAATAATTAATTCATTATGGTGCATACTCGAGCACAGCTGTCATCTCAAAGCAGTATAAAACCATAGATAAAACATTAAAACCAAGTAAAAATATTCTTTGTTATGTTGTTGAAAATGTTTTACATGTCAACAATACATATGAAGACCAAATTTCTTCTATTTGGTCACACTTGAAATCTTTGCAATGTAATTATCCAGATATCAATTTAGTCCAGTGCAATTAGACAAAAAAAATGGCCAAAAAAATGGACAAAATTGACAACAGGCTGAAAATTTGTGAAAGCGTTCAGAACAATGTTCTGAGTGGCCCACAAAAGTCCCAAGAAATCCCAGTTGGGGAACGGCTGCCATCTTGAAAAAACTGCTGCCATGTTGGAAATTAAGACTTTTTGCTGTATCTTTTGAAGTTTTTGTCAGAAAGGCATTATTTATGTATCAAATTAAGCGTTTTGAACTCATGTATGAAGGTAATATATAATTAAAGAGTTTAATGCGCTCCAAGCACAAATGTTATTTATATTAACCTAAAAATATATCTACAATAATAATATAAATTTACAAAATATTTACGAAATGAAGCTTTTTTCTTTTGTTCTTAATGGACTTGTTAAAATTCTTTGGAATTGGTTAAATATAATGTTGTAATTTGTTCATTCCGATCTAAAAAATAGAATCATCTATATATCGTTGCTATAATTGATTACCTATTTTAATATCGCATATAAACTTATAATGTAACTACCTGCTGTTAAATGTTATTGTCGGTGATGTCATCTTCGTTGCAACTAGCGCGGTCGCACATCCGTGTCCAGTGCAGTATCCCATGCATCATGGTGCAATTAAGACCATAACGGTAGTTGTACTGAATTAATAGCATCCATGAATCCATTCCAACCTGGACTTGGTTTGTCACTCAGTTGAGTAGTTAATGAGCCATAGGGTGTCAGCAAGACAAACATCCACAACTATTTTAGGTTGGGAAAGGGTTATACTGACATCTCCCAACACTACTAAAGATGTCCCAGGCTTAGGCGGACGCTGGTAAGGTGGCACTGGCTAAAAGCCATGAGGTGGAAGGATACTTTTTGCTTTTGGGATTGTAGATCGTGGCACATGGGCACTTTCATTGACACATTTTGCTGGTGTTTTGCACTCAATGCCACCCATGGCGTGAAGAGTTCCATGTCCATTAAGTGTTTTAACGTTGTAATCCGCGTTGTCGAAAACATACTGAACGTAAGCTCCATCATCTGTTGAAGGTAAGACATTTTTAGCTATCGAAGTCTCAATATTGACGACCTTCTTGTATGTCGAGCAAGCTCCGAGCTACGATAATGTCTTACAGCAACTTCAAGCCATACCGTCTGTGAAGGTCGAGCAGAGGGGCGATATGAAAGATCGTGGTCGAGCTGCAGCAATAATTGCATGAGCTATATTAGTTGTCTTCCTCTTTAAAGCGTTATCATAGTTAGATGGATATTATATTTATATTTAACCAATTCTACAGACTAAGCATTGTGGGTTGCAAGAAATTTCAGCTTTAACAAGTCCATTGCGAAAAAAAGAGAAAAAGCTTAGTTTTGTAAATATTTTGTATATTTATATCAATTATTTAAACTAAATTAAAACATATCCATATTGCAGTTCAAGTAAATGGTATCTTTTTCAATCCCCTACATGTTTCGCCATGTTAGCATTTTCAAGTGGTACACAGAAACATTGAAACATTATAATAACCGAATTGGACTCGTCAAGCTGTTGACATTTACATTTAACCATAAAACGAGCTGTTGGCCCGTCCTACGTACGGGAATCGAGTAGTCAATTAAAACGGAATAGTTCAGAACATCTAGTTTACACGCACAGTGACAAATTCTGGCAGTTTTAATGGGGGCCAACTGCCCCCAAAACAACCTAATTAACAATTAATTGTTATTTTTTAGTTGTTGACCTTATTAACAAATGTCACGTGACTACCTATTTCTTCCATCCGATTATAGACCTAAAATATAGCGATATGCATTTTAAATTCGATAATTTTACCATAAAATTGCAGTTGCGTCGATTTGAAAAGACTTGAAGTGAGATTGGAGACCTATTCACACATACTGGTATTGAGTAGAGTTGCTACTATTGCATATACCACTTATATATGCACTTACCGCACCTTTACCTCCGTGACCACAGACTGACACCTTATGAGGATTCTGGCCACCCATTCTCTTCCATCCCCTGTCTCTTCTAATTTAGATCCCGGTCTAATATTAGAGGATGTATTTCATAACTTGGTCTTTCCACTTAATTCTTGGTCTTCCAAGTGGTCTTTTATCTTGTGGTACTGTAGAATATACTTTTAAAAGTTGATTTATCTCCTATCCACCACGCATAGCCTGCCCATCCACACCTTTTACTTATGGAATGCACCCCTATATCTGGGTGTTTACACATTTCTATCTTAGCTCTCTGTTTGTTTTTATCTCGACCTCCGTTATCTTGACTGGTCTGTATATTTTGTCTGCACTTTTCAATACTACGGGGAGACTAATGGTATGGTATGAGTCGACTTTGGTTTCTACTGCACCTTGCAGCTCATTGGACAGTTTTATAGATACCTTACTACACCAATTGACGCTTTCATTAATAACCAAAATTATAGTATGACTCACATACATTCGGACATACAGAAAAAGAAGTATCAACACGTAAACCACTTATATCTTAAACGATTAAGCAATAAATTTCTTAAAAAAGATTTCCCAAATATGAGATGAAAACTTACTTACACAATTTGCATTTACAACAAAACTTGATAAAACTGTTTGAGATGTATAGATCAAAATAAAACATTTCCTGATAAAGCAGATCCTTCACGGTAGAAAAAAAACTAAATTTTAAAGTGAAATAGTATTTAGGCCAACACCGAAGAACAATATTTTTGTATACAAACAACTTGTAATATAAACATTTCAATGACAGTTTATAATCAGCTGTTAGTTTAACCAGCACTGAAAATACTTTGAATAGCTAGCGTCGGCTGCTAGACTTTTTAAAAATTGAAACTTAATTTCTAAAAAACTGAAACCCTTAATTAAAATTATGGCTTCGACATTCCCTAGTTCGCAAAATTATCTTTCTTTCAACACAAAAATCATGAAAATCGGTCAAGTGGTTGATTCAGAATCGTGAAATAAAAAAAAAACCAGTATCGTTTTAATATTATAGACTGTACATTTATTTATTTGTTTATTTGTTTACGGTATACACACATACACATTTGACACGTACGAACAAAACATTTTTATGTAGGCCTACAACACTTATTGCAACCCGATAACGGCACTGACTGAGACAGAACTGGCAGGAAAACTAAGAAGTCGAGGCTCCTCTGTTTACTTGCTTGTGTTCAGAGCTATGGGAGATGATTGTATTGAATACTGCATGGGAATTGAAATTTAATTTTTCATTTAAAATATTTTGCTATTTTGTTTTGTTTCTTCGTTATTGTAACTACTGTATATTTCAAACTGTTCCAGAGAATCTAGCTTATTCCCTTTGTTGCAAATGTGTAAAATTTGTAAGCTGTTTTCTATTTTCTCTACAGAATGATTAGTATCTATAAGGTGTTGGGCAAACGTTGATTTTTGTTTATTAGTTTTGGGGTCGGGGCAGTGTTCCTTGAAGCGCTGAGTAAAAGTTCTGCCAGTTTGTCCCATATAAAAATATTTATTTTATATACCCCGGATTTTTCTAATTCATTCTTATCTCTTGTATTACGGGATAGTGCCTGTTTAGTTTTATTTGTGGTTCTGAAGACACGGAACATCTGACCTTATAGTATCTACTATAGTACTATAGTAAGGAACCTCATACTCAATCAGCCAATGCTACGTCACGCATATAATATCTAGGTTCTCTTGGGAGGATAAGCGTTCAATTTCCTGCAATTTATTTTTGAAACATTGCATTTTAATAGCACAATTTTTTTAAGATGTCCTAAAAGGTTCCAGCAACTCGTTACTCTGACCTAACCTACAGCGGTTTGAGTTGGTAGCCTCGAGTTTAAAGGAACACTGGTTATAGGCCTAGACTTAGATGACAGAAAATGTCCGATTATCGTACCACTGGGCCAGAAATCCTCATTGTAGATACCACTCCAGAGGTGTTCAGGGACACCGATTTTAAATGAACTGTAAGAAGGGTGTTTGGAGTTAAATTTCTCTACAGTGAATTTACCTGTCTTGGAGTTATTTAGATAACCTTCGATATCGTCCTTCGTTACCGCAGGATCCAGCCTAGACACAAATAGGAATTTAGGGTTTTCAATGGCACTTAAAGTAGTATTAGTGGTAGATTTACCAGTCAAGATAGTGCGATTTTGAAGTTTTTAGGCTTCTTAACCTCAACAGGGGGGTCTAACTTTGGTCGCAGAAGGCGTACTGGCAAATGTTTGGTTATGAGAGTTCTCTACTTTCCTAGCATGGTTCTTACAGGGGTTCCTAACAACGCCATTATTACGAAACTCTTGATTAACAACCTCATCAAGCAACTTACCATCGGGGTTTACATTGATCGGCCTATGCCTAGTAATCGTACTGTCACCTGTATCGTCAGCAAGACAAGTTGCAGGTTTATTGTTACCTACTTTAACAGAGTTGTTATTGATAGTAGTCACACATTCTACCGAAGGTGCATCCGTCACATCAATATTGGAGTTAGAGCATGGCTGTTTGCTTGGGCTTACAATGACAGGGTTAACCTCAAAAGGTGAAGCAGATTTCCTATTTATAGTTCCTGAAGTCTCAAGAACCAAGTCAATACTATTTTTGATTATTTTGCTGTCAGAGACTGTAAAGATAGAAGAAAACTTCACCATGTATTCTCTATCATTGGAACCTCTATCTACTATAGTCCCGTACCGCTTCAAATCAGTTATCCATACATTAACCCCCTTTTCCAATATGTCGAGATTTCTAGCTCTGTGCCTACGATAATAGTAAATTTTGTTCTTTTGATTATGTTTGTCTTGGTCATTTCGATACTGATCTAGATGAGGCCAACGAGGTTGAAGCTGCTCTGGAACTGACGGAAGAGTTGTGCGTATTTTCCGTCCAAAAATCAATTCTGCAGGTGATACACCACATGCAAGAGGAGAAGTGCGATGTGCTAAAAGACCAAGAAATGGATCTTTATTTCTCTTTAATATCCCTTTACATGTCTCAACCGCTCTCTCAGCTTGCCCATTAGACTAAGGGAAGTGAGGGCTTGAGGTCTCTATAGCGAAACCCAATTCTTTTGCAAACGCTCTCATATCTGAAGAGACTAAAGCAGTTCCATTATCAGACCTTACAACACGTGGAATCCCATGTCTGGAAAATATTGACAAATAAGCTTGTTTTATAGCAACCGTATTTATACTGGCTAATGACAACAATTCAATATATTTTGAAAAATAGTCTTGCATGCAAATATATACTTTTCGATTATACACGAATAAATCTGTCCTAACAACTTCCCAGGGTTGATTAGGAACCACAGACGTGATCAATGGTTCGGCAGGATTAACCCGATTCTCCAAGCAACTAGAGCAGTTCTCAACCATTCTCTTTATATCCACCGATAGTCCAGGCCACCAAACTGTGTCTTTTGAACGAGCCAGACACTTATTTACTCCTAGATGTCCACTATGTATTTGGGATAAAATCTCATTTCTTAAAGGTTTTGGAATGAATATCCTTAATCCTTTTAAAATCAGTCCATTAACAAAAGACAAATTCCCTCATTCTCAAAAAAATTCTGTATTCTTTAAGTCCGTCCACTCACCTGATTCTATTGCTTTCCTCAACATGTTACATATAACATCTTCTTTCACACTTTGACGAATTATTTCTAATCTACTGTCTGAGCAAGGTAATGTAGACACAACTGAATTAACAAACACCTCAACATCTTCATCTAGTATATCACTTTCCGCAGTTGAAACAGTCTGCAATGGTGCCCTAGACAGTGCATCAGGAACAAAGAAGCTTTTTCCTGTTTCATATCTCATTTTATAATCAAAGGGCATGAGTCTCATTCTGAATCTCTGCAACCGAGGTGTTAGGTCACACAAAGACTTTTGTCCTAAAATTTTGATAAGGGGCTTGTGATCAGTAACCACTTCAAATTTCTTTCCCAAAATGAAAGAACAGAATTTCTCACAAGCCCAAGTTAGGGAAAGAGCCTCCTTTTCAATTTGAGCATACCGAGATTCTGTGTTAGTCATAGTTCTTGATTTGCCTAGATTTAGCCTCATCGCTCATTTTAGTATTTAGAACAGAGTTTAATATATCTTTCAGTAATTCTGGTGTCAATTCCATTTTAAAATATTCTTCTTCAGTTTAAACGCTGCCACTATGTAAAGATAGAATAAAACGAATTCTTCTAAGAACTTTTATTGAACATTTAACTAACTTATATTAACAACTCACTTAAAAACAAGTCAACAACATAGTAGCCCCTGGTAACCATAACTATAACAAGTTTCTGAAACTTTTCATGCAAAGTTACGAATGATGCGTTAAGGCCAGGAGATGGCAAGAGAAGTGAGCACACACGACAAAACCAATTTACACCTTGCATGGGGTATAACACGTTTTAAATCTTCATACTCACTTTCAGAAATGTTAAGGCAATTAGTATGAAACCAAGTACTACAAGATCATCCACATTGGATCGAAAATTGCTTTCTAGTAACGTTTTTATTGCAACAACCACACATGCTGTCTGCTACTTGCGGCGATGACACTCTCACCCAAGTAGGAAAGCTAAGCGATTGTATTTCAAAGGTAACATAAGTTGCAAGGATTCAAAATTATTTTGGAAATTCTTGCAAACTGGAGGTATGGTGAAAAGTAATAAAAAATAAATGCCCGATTTCGCCTGATGATCTAAATAAATATTTTGTCAGCATGGGCTCTAGAAACAAGGCTTCTCAAGGTAAAATTGATTATTATAGACTAAAAATTTGCGATATCGTTTATACAGAATTTATTTTTAAATCTGTAAATGATAACAATATAAAGAAATGTATGAATGATTTTAAAACAAGTGCATATGAAACTGATAGAATTTACATTCAAATGTTAAAGGCATTTATATAGATATATGTGTATATATAAATGACACACACACACACACACACACATTTATACAAATTTGAACGAATGGTGTTTTTGGCCTCTGTGGACTTTAAAATGAAATAGTAAATCATTCCCGGGTCTAGGTCTTACCGTGCCACCTACGGTAATAGCCACTTCCTTATAGGGAAATTCGTTAAAAACTCCCCCACCTCGGAGCAAGGGTTGTAAATAGGGATCATCATGTCACCAAGCTTACCTCGTAACCTTACGAACAGACGACCCTACGAGCGTAAAACATGGTTATACTTTTAGTTACACTAACTGCTTAGTAAGCTTAAATCCCATATATGTTATATATGTGTAATATATATATATAACCTGACAAAGTCCTAACTTAATCTAAGCATATAAATGGGTTTGTCGCTTTGCTAATTCAAAAATCCCTACTATGATATTATGCAATTTTTTCTTTTTTTAAACATTTAATCTTAATCATAAAACACTTATTTTATCCTGCATAACTCATCTGTGCCAGTCCAATCATTGTTGATAATTAAATCAAATCGGCAGTCTCCACCATGTAAACTTGTGTGGTGGTTTTTTTACGTTAAATGTGAAAAATACAAAATGACTACTATGTTCAGTATACTCGTTTGGCAAATGTGAGAATACTCAGGAACTGATTGAACTGACACCATGAATGAGTTACAAAATTGTATTTGACCACTCACTCTAATTTATAACCCTTTAAAACACAATATATATATATATATATAGGGTGTCCGGTCATAAGTGTTAAATAAAATTTTGCGTCAATCTACATGGTAATTGCGACATAATGACGCACTTTTGAGGTTCCCAACTTCAACCGTTAGAGAATAACAAATAAATTAAGATTTTTCAAAAAATATTCTAGTTGTTATGAAAAAGGTTAAATTATTCTGTTAAAAATGCACTTATTGTTAATTTAAATGTCATTTTCAGAATCCTCACAAAATTGTAAATAGATATAACACATAACAGTTGGGGTATGGAAAATATTCTATTTGAATTTCTTCGTTAAACAAATTATTTTTAATATCGACGAAAATTTAAATAACATTCAGCAATTTAATTCTCGGTTGCCGAGTTCCGCTGAGTTGATAAAATATTACTAAAAACTTCCTTATTTAAAGGGCTTTACAATGGTGTATAATAGCTTTTACCTAATTTCAAATTTCCTAATGTAATTCAACCATTATTGTGAAGAAACATGGTAGGGCAAAGGAAAGCTATTGCGTAGAATAATACATTTAAGGGCAGGCAAAAAATAATTTGTATTTTTTTCTCGCATGCAACGCTTTGTTTATAACTATCAAGCTAAAAAAAGAAACATAGAGTTGTAAAATGTGTTTGTGATAAAGTTAAGCGTATATTTTTCATATTTCACATAAGATTTCATTTAACTCTTGGAATTTCTATTTCGTTGAATGGACTTAGTCAATAGAGTCAGGTATTTTACTGATAACAATACTTTATCTAAGCGATAAGAAAACAAAGCGTAGTCATATAAAAAAAATCTATCAGTCACATGTGGACAGTGATTGGTCAACTATGTCTTTTTCGATTAGGGAGTATGTTGAAATGCATTTAATTTATGGTTTGTGTAACGGTAATGCGTCGGCTGCTCAGAGAGAGTACCAGGATCGGTATTCTGATCGCACCACCCCTAGTACTCAGGTGTTTACTAGAGTGCATCAACGTTTGTTGGAAACCGGATGGGTTGAGAAGAAGAAGAAAGAAGTAGGACCTGTGCATGATGTTGCAGCTGAAGAGGGTGTAATTCAGAGAGTTATGGATAATCATACTACTAGTGTTAGGCAGCTTGCCCTTGAAACTAGTATGTCCCAGTGCAAAGTACAGGGGAGGATGTAACCCTCTCTAACTGTTGAAGTTGGGAACCTCAAATGTGCGACATTCTGTCACCATTACCATGTTGTTAGCAGAATGCCTCGATAAATACAATAATTACAAAAACAAAACCATAATCGTAGGAGATTTTAATATAGATTTGGCCACTAAATCGTTTACAGCCTCTCAATATATCACTACAATGGACTCCTTTGGACTGACCAACAGAGTTAAATCCTTTACTAGAGAATTCAAAAGCTCCAGAACTCTTATTGATCACGTGTTTACAAACAGTGAGGATGAGAATTTCAGATGTTCCGTGATAGTGTCAGCCCTCTCAGATCACCACGCCCAACTTGCTACATTAATAATTCCAAACACAAAAACATCGTCAGCGCCCAGATCAATATTTTGTAGAAAGTTTACACACTCAGCTAAAGAATATTTTGAGATTTTGTTAAAGGAAGAAAATTGGGAATCAGTATACTCCCTAGATGATGTAAATGATAAATATTCAGCTTTCGGGACAACGTTAATTTACTTTTTTAACACCGCGTTTCCCAAGAGAGCCTTGAAAAACAAAATAGCAAAAGATAGGAGGAAAATAGTTCTTGGACCTGATACAATTGAGTTAGGAAGAACTGTTCGCGAACTTTATATAAAAATAAGGATCTTAACTCAACACATTATATGAGACAATACTACTTTCACATGAAACAAAAATATAGATGCCAAATTAGACAGATAAAATCATCCCAGATACTAAAAAAAATTAACGGCTCCGACAACAAATCTAAAGCAATATGGCAAACAATAAAGAAAAATAAAAAATGTAAGGACAATGAAATGAAACCGATTAAGATTATCAATGACATTGGTCAAGTGGTAAGCGACCCCACCGCTGTTGCTGAGATGTTTAATACATTTTTCTTGAACGTTGGAAACAAGTCCAAAGGAGTCCACAGCTTAAACACTATAAGCTCAGTAAGAGACTCGATTTTCCTCTACAAAACAGATGAAATTGAGATCTTAAGAATAATTCATGAGATGAAAAATAAGAAGCCTTCTGGGGTAGACGAAATTTCTCCCAATATAATTAAAGAAATTGACCATATAATAGCAAAGCCCCTAGCCAACGTGGTCAACAGTTCTTTTGAAGCAGGAACCTTCCATGACCTATTAAAGACCTCCGTTGTTAAACCACTGTATAAAAAAGGCATACCAACCACTTGCGATAACTACAGACCTATCACTACCTACACCTTTCGAAAATATTTGAAAAAGTAGTAATAACAAGATTAGTAAAATTTTTAGAAAGAAATAATATTATGTTTAAGAACCAATTTGGATTCGTAAAAGGGAAATCAACCACCAATGCAATGTTTACACTTATAACAAAAGTAGTACGGGCTCTTGACTCAGGAGAAAATGCTTTAGGGTTTTTCTTTGACCTGAGCAAGGCATTTGATACTGTAAATCACGATATGCTCATCAATAAACTAGAATCTATTGGTGTTAGGGGGCTGGCACAGGAGTGGTTCTCCTCATACTTTAGAAAGAGGGAGCAATTCGTTGAGGTCAGAGGTGTTGACAGTTCTCGGTGTGCTCGACCCTTTGTCTCCTCTCGGGACACCGTCACTTGTGGGGTTCCCCAGGGATCTGTCCTCGGACCTGTGCTGTTTCTGATCTATATCAATGAACTGCCTTCAAGTGTTGAGGCTGGAGAGATCTGTCTTTTTGCGGATGACACGTCTTTAGCTCTGTCTGGCTCAACTTCCGAGGAATTAGAATTAAAATCTTTTATTGAGGCAAATAACGTAAAGCAGTGGTTTGACTCCAATTTATTAAATCTCAACCCCAACAAAACTGAATTGCTCCGTTTTTCAATCCAAGGCAATCCACACACAACTATCCTTTTAGACAACGTGGAAATTGAGTCAACAGAAGGCGTCAAGTTCCTTGGTTTAATATTAGACAAACACCTTCGTTTTTATGACCATATCGACAGTGTGTGTACGAGAGTTGGTTCCGGCATCTTTCTTTTAAAACAATTGTCAATTTTTTCTGATCAGAACGTCCTTATGACCGCCTATTATGGGGTCATTTTCCCTCATTTAGTATACGCAGTGCCGGAATGGGGATATGAGAATGGAAGGACCAGATTTCTATTTCGACTTCAAAAGAGAACAATTCGAACCATCTTTAAAATCAGCTCACGAACTTCATGCAAAGATTTTTTCCAGTCTTCAAATATTTTAACTTTTCCATGCATATACATCCTTGAAACACTCTCTTTTCTGAAAAAGAACATTTCCATTTTTTCAAGTTCCAGATCATGTCCATATTCTTTGCGAAACAGTCTTAATCTTCAGATACCAAAACATTCAACCACCTTTTTCATAAAACATCTTTATTATAACGGTATACTGCTTTTCAATGCACTGCCAACACATCTAAAAATTGAGTCAAACCCTGTTGTTTTTAAAAAATCACTTCGAAAATTACTGGTGAGTAGTGGCGAACCCAGAAAGAGTCCTCACTTTAGGCACGTTTTCCCCATAAGAATAACATGGTGAGCTTTTTTTGACCACTTTTTAAAAAATCCAGCTCTCGGCCAATACAAGCCTATATTAATGTTCAATACCATTGTACAACTTCATTACAATTTCAAATCCACATGCATTCACATGTATATTCTCAAAATCATCAACTTGACAGTGCGAGGTTTGTACGCGAACTCGGGCGAGCTTCCGGCTCATGGCGCGCTCCCTTGGACATCCTTAGTGGAAATCCACGAGTTCTGGCTACTTGGGAACCCAAGCCATTTGACATACAATAAATCACCCTTCCTCCTAATTACCTTCTCTACCAAATACATGTCTTTATACTTGGTCTTTAACAACTCCTCTGTATAGAAGCCTCCCCTGATTATATTACCATTTTCATCTTTCAAGATATAAGTCACAGGCTTAGTATTCTTAACTTCTGCTATTGTAAATAGCTCACCTGTCCAATTTGGAGTATATCCTTTACTAAAAACATGTTTATACTTGGAAATCCTCACACTATCACCCACCTTATATATCTTGGCTTTTTAACTTGCACTACTTTAGAAGTCAACCTCTCATGCACATGTTTACTATTCTTAATATTCACTTGGTTAGGCTTCATACCTATAGATCTATGCACCTTATTATTATATTTTCGAATTAACTTTGGAAGTAAATCCAACCATTTATAACTTCCCTGAGCACTAAATTCCCTATATAACCAATTTTTTAAGTTCTCTGAAACCTCTCCACAATTGCAGCCTTAGTTGTAGAAAAAGTGTGATAGTGATTAATATTTAAGTTTTTCATTAGTTTGCTAAAATATTGATTAAAAAATTCTTTTCCATTGTCAGATTGAATGTTTTTAACTCCCTTTGGTAGAATGGTTTTAATGACTTCTGTAACCACTAACCCTTTCTTATTCTTTAGTGGAGCAGCATAAGCTTTTTTAGAAAATGTATCTATTAAAGTTAAAATATATTTATTGCCAGAATTTTCTCTAGCACAGTTTTGCATATCAATTAAATCTATTTGTATGGTTTCGTTTATACCCAATACTTTAAAAGACCTTCTAATGAAATTCTTTCTTGCAGGCTTATGAAGTTCGTATGCAATTTTATTCATTTTTTATAACATCATCCTTTCCTGTAACTCTAAATACATCACCATTAGCCCCAATCAATAGATTATCTTCCATTCTTTTAAATACATAGTTTTCTGGTATATATGGTCTATTATCTATATACTTAAATCCACTCAAAGATGTGGGGTCAGCAACTAATAAATCAGGATTGTATTCCATCAAATTAAAATTTTGTTCTCCATACACAAATTTCGATCCATCGTAATGCATAGCTTGTGACATTAGACAAATATCATCCAAATGTTCCCCCTCTGGTAGATTCCTTATAAATTGTTTTTTGGCATCCCAACATTTTTCTTTTTTATCAAAAGTTATAGTCTGTTCTTTTATAACACAGTCAGTTTCATCAATGGCAGGTTTAACACGTACTAACCTTTTATTATAAAAACTCCAATAGCCTACTTCCATTTTTGGAACTTGTGAAACATTCACAGCATCTTTACTATCTGTACCTTCTATCAAATTGCTAAGTTTCTGTTTCTTAGCATTCCAAACACCATTCTCTGATTCTAAAAATTCATAATTATTATCATCTTG
Organism: Macrosteles quadrilineatus; assembly: GCF_028750875.1. Taxonomy (NCBI): domain Eukaryota; kingdom Metazoa; phylum Arthropoda; class Insecta; order Hemiptera; family Cicadellidae; genus Macrosteles; species Macrosteles quadrilineatus. The sequence continues at coordinate 33,713,787 of NW_026542594.1, read as the reverse complement.
TACAAATTTACCATCTTCTTTTCGTATTAAAGTCTGTTGTAAAGTGGGCACATCATTTAAACTTTCACCCTTTTCTACATTAGTAATTTTCCGTTTCTTAGCATTCCAAACACCATTCTCTGATTCTAAAAATTCATAATTATTATTGTCTTGTACAAATGTACCACCATCTGTTCGTATTAAAGTCTGTTGTAAAGTGGGCACATCATCTAAACTTTCACCCTTTTCCACATTAGTAATTTTCTGTTTTTTAGCATTCCAATTTTTATTCTTAGATTCTAAAAACTCATATTTAGTTTTACCTTGTAAAAAGACATCACCTTTTCTAGTCAATGTCTGTCTCAAAGTTGATACATCATCTACAAACTCCCCATCTTTAACATTACCAATTTTACGGTTTAAACCATTCCAACTATCGTCTTGTAAATTTAAAGTAGGTTCACTACTAGCCCTGGGTTCTGCAGGCTTATTATATTGATTATATAAACGATAAAATTTATCTATAAACATATTTTTATTTAATATATAATTCCACTTTCTCTCAATTCCTCAATAATGGAATCTATTTCATTATCCACTCCTGAGTTACCGGCTTGGCGACTTAGCCAAAGAAGTCTTAACCTATCTACAAGCTCATTAGGATCATCCCAATAAATATAGTCTATTTTATTACCAGTCACTTGTCTCAAACCTTCACCAACAGATTTAAAAAGAGGTTTAATTATATTAAGATATTTAGTATGTCTATTACTTGAAATTGGTGCACCATCTTTGTAACTCTTTAAATGTCCATTTGTAGCTTCCAAAATCTCTTTATAATTTTGCAAATCAGCTTGAGTATAGTTCTCAGGTTCTTTTAAAGTTAACAACTGCCACAAACCTTTTGTCCCCTAGTAGGTTTTATTTGCAACTGTAACATCATCATTGGCAATATCAACTTCCTTATTTCCAATAAAAAATTTATTTGCTTCTCGTCTAATACCATATGTAGTGTATGTCATACTACTTTTACTGAGGTAATTTCCTAAATAGTCTGATGCTAAAAGACCAAAATCTAATTTCTGTGGAGTGGATTGCTGTAATCTTGGTATCATTGATATTCTAGATGGAGTCATTGGGAGTATCTCCATTTGAGGCCTCTCTGTTTTACCAATAGATGTGATTTTTTTTAATTCTTGTAATGGCTCTATTAAAGGTTGGAATGTTTGAAACCTCTCTTCAGCCTCTAGAAACCTGCCACGTTTTAAAGCTCTATATTTTTCTCGTATTTGATTTGCAGAGTCAACCAATTCTTGTTGAATGTTTTTCATCTTTTATTTACATTTTATTTATCTCATTTGACAAAGGATTGTACTCAAACACTTTATCATGTATTATCAAACAATATGCAGATGTATTTGCTGGTACATTTTCTGCAGTTTCAATCTCTAATTTAATATCAACAATTCCTTCCTTCACAGTTTCGTTCTGTCTAGAACAGTCTATTACAATTAGTGGATATTTCTTCATAAACTCAGCCCTACTAATCATAGGATCTGGGATAGTATTATAGTAAGTCTCTCTAAACCTCATAAACATCTCATAAGCTTTAGAGACATCTCCATTTTCAAAGTCGAGATTTAAATCACTATAAGGATAATATTCAGAGTTTAGAAATACTTTGAGATTTTTTAATTTACAGTGATCAAATTCATCAGTTCTTTTTCGTGCACTATTATCCCTAGCTGTTTGGAAACCAAATATAATATACCTAGGCTTCTCTAAACTTGAAGACGTCTTTACTGACCATGTATGTCTTGTGGTATTGGGATATGATAGAAGTTCATGTAACTCTAAACTTCTAAATGCAATTTGCAAATTTTTATTTTGCAATAACATCTTTTGTAATTGTAACTTCTCTCCATCTGATGGTATCACGTGTGGCATTACCCATTGAATTGAGTTAAGTGTAATTTTGGGAATCGTATCAGCAGTGCCACTGGCTGGAGCACTAGTGGTTGTTAATATACAATTCAAATCATTTTTGGATCTTTTCAACACCAATTCTTGTTTGACATTTACTAATACCTTATTAAAATCTTCAAATACACCCATTAACAGCTCTAATGGCAAACAAGTACTAAACTTGCCACCTTTATGGAACTCTTTTAAATTCGTGTCAGAATCAAATGCTACATTTGACAATTTAGTAGTTTTATTGTAAGAGCTCAATATTTTCATAAGACTAGAAATTCCTGGGTTCCTTACAATGTCTATTTCTTTACCTGCAACTTCGTATCTAATTTCATCAAATAAGAACGCAAATGCATTATTTATAAAATGGCCTTTATCATGATTTTCAATTTCTCCCTTAATATACAGATAACTCCTACATGGCAGAGTTAGCAAATCTTGATTATTAATACATATTCGAATTTCATCAGAATTATTTATTGCCAAAGTGTTGTGGGGAACATAGGAGTGATTTGTAATTTTAACCACACTATCGTCGAATTGGGATTTCCCTGTAACATCTAGAAAATCTTCCATTTTTATTAATAGAAAATTTTAACTTTAGTCCTATTGACTTTAGGAACCTAGCATTTTGTACACTTATAGATAGCTGCCCACTCTTATAAATTCTCATATCTTTTTTATATGACAAGTAATTGTAGTTTCTTCTCCGTTGAAGTCAATTGCCTTGTCGTGCTGATCGGCAAATGTAATACTGACAACATCTAAACTTCTCTTATTTACAGGAAAATATATAATATTTCTTGGAACTTCAATAATTTTGTAGCCAGGAGGAGCTTCTGGATAAAAGCTATGTATGGTGTGTGATTTGTTGCCATTTAAATAGGACCCGTTTGCAATATTACATTTTACTCTAATCACATTTACATTATTAATGTTTATTTTATTTGTAGATTCAAACTGAACACCAGGAGTAGAAACACCTTTAAATCCCAATAAAACAGACCCTAAACATGGTTTTGTAAAATCAAACACGTGGCTAGAAAGTAGTGTCGCTTTCATAGTTTTATTATTAGCTGTAAGGAAAAAGTCTGGGATTTGCTTTTGAACTTCCTTTGCAAGCTCAACCACCTCATATAGTCCTTCGGAAATTTCTATTGTAACTGGAGCATTGTGGTCATAATAGAAAACATCATCACCTTCTCCAATGGTTAATTTGTTGCCTTTAAGTTGATTTAATTTTGGAATAAGCCCTTTAAATAAAAGTTTGGTTTTAGTATTAATTAATGCTTCTCCATTTTTATCTATTATAACTTTAAGTTTACCATTTAATAACTGGTTTAAATCATCGACAGAGATCTCTCCTTTTGGTAATGTTATTTTCTCTACTTTGTAATATGTTAAAGTATTTAGAGGTTTTTTAACATTAAATATAGAATTATAACTTTGAAAATCTACTAATCCAATTACATAATCATCATTTAATTCTATGGGAGGAAAGAACACTGACTTTAGCTCTGACTCTGTACCCGAAAATGTTATAGTAAATGAATCCATTTTTATAAACAAAAATTGTTTATGAATGATAAACATAAAATTCCACAAATAGAACTATTTAAATCTTGTATTTGATCAGTTGTATAGAATATTTTATATCCCTCAAAATATTTAATTACTTCTTTTGGAGGTTGGATTCCAAATGGGTCAAAATAAATTACAATATCTTTATTTTTACGATATGCTGTCCAATGTGTGCCAGATAAACTGTCTAAATTAACTATTCCGCACTCTTTTACTCTTGGTGTTAGATTTTTTAGCTCGTTTTTTAGGTACACCCCCCTGAAGTGAGGCACGTCTTTTGCGGCCTCTAACAGCTGGTAGTTGTCCATCTTTTTTATTAAATTTTAATCCCATTCCCATTTTTGCTTTTGCCTTTCAATATTTTGTCACGGCATAAGCAGCAGCTCTTTCAGCAAGACTTACGTCCTTGGCCGTCACTCTAGTTCAAGCTAAGTCTGCTAATCTCATGTCTGCTTTGTTCCGAGCAGCGGTATCGGGATTATTCATGTAGAATATGTCATGCTCTTTACAATAAGAGTTTATTTTTTGGAGGTACATTTTTAGCTAAATTCTCACGTATATTCGTCCCAGGTCCACAGTATTGATATGATGGTATGTGAAGTGGAAATGGAAGGTTATTTATAAGAGTATTCAATAACCCTCGACCCCTGTAAGGCTTTAGGAATAAACCTTTGCCCTTTTTACATGTTTTCTTATTATCATTTTTTACCATTTTTATTATATAAAAAATGTCTTTTATTCAACAAAAAACACAAATTTAAAATAGTACATACTAAGGAAAATATACCAAAGAAGTTGGGTCTATTTCCTACCAATATTCGATGTGTCATTTGTGGTCCAAGTGGAAGTGGGAAGACGGTTGTAATTTATAACTTAATTGTAAGAAAGGAAGGATTAAAATTTACAAACTTATATTTAATATCTAAATCTTTAGAACAAGAAAAATATAAAAAAATAATTGAAATATTTAGTTTGTGTGATGAAGTGAAATTACACACGTTTACTGACTGTGAAATCACACCAAATGATGTAAAATCACAGTCAGTTGTTGTATTTGATGACATAAATAGTCCAAATATTACACAATTTTTCTCAATGGGTCGACATAAAAATATTAACTGTTTTTACTTGTGTCAATCTTACAGCAAAGTACACAAACATTTACGTGATAATGTAAATTTCCTAATATTATTCAAACAAGATGATTTAAATTTAAAACATGTATATCACAATCATGTTGGTAATGACTTTTCATTTGACCAATTTAAAAATCTCTGTCATCAATGTTGGGATAAAACTAAATATGGCTTTTTCGTAATAGACAAAGAAAGGTCAAAGAATAATGGCAAATATAGATATATGTTTGACCAATTCTATCAAGAGGATGGTAAGGGTAAATAAATAAAAGACTGGAGTTTTTTAACATTTGTATTTATTATATATCTACACATACAATTTATGTTTGATCAATTTTATAATGACCAAGGGCAAGAGTGTTGATGCCATCTTGTAGAATAAACCTCTTGTCATCGTCAAAGGATAGTACTTTCTTGTGCATGGTTAAGGTTTGAAGATGATGATTTATAGATTTAATTCTTGTCACATTCTCATAGTAGTCTTGCCCAGTTGCAAGGCAGTTCAAATAATGTTGATGTCTGAGGAGATGTTTAACAGTGGCACCATCAGCTCCTTTAGCTTTCTTCACCTCTAAAGCTTGCTTGTCTTCTTCATATAACCATTTTAGAGGAATGTAAGAATATAACTTTGGTCTTAAACCACAATATTCATACATAATATGACCACCTAATTCATCTTTAAACTTTCCAGTGACTTTTTTTATTTTTATCAGAGTATAAGAAATGGTCTTTACTATATCCAGAGGTATCAAAATAGTGTAAGTCACATTCTATTTCCTTGTAAAAGTCCTCTGTAACTATAGCATACATTAATGAATCTGTATCTGTCATTAGAAATCTTTTATTCTTAAATTTTGACATATAATTATAGTGGAAATCATACATTATTACTTTACTAATATCCAAAATGGTCATTCCCAAATATATTGGTTTATTAAACTTTACAACTAATTTATTTAAATGTATAGCATGTAAATTGTTATCAAACTTTTTGCTACAGTCAAACCTTGGATTAGTGACATATTTTGTTAATAGTGACTCATCCTTGAGATATATATCACGAAACTTGCGTTGATTCATGATTGTTCGACCAAAGAGACTATTATTTAACAATTTATAAAAGTCTTTTTCGAAATCAGTTTTAGCACATTTGCGTTTTTCAATATTAAAATTAATATAGGGCGCAAGCCATTTAGACTGTCTAAATTTTAAAATTCTATGGTATTTTGTAACAATCAAACCCAATTCCTCATATTTTTGTAATTATAATGTAAAATATATTTAGTTTTGTCATTTAAATTTGGCATTAATTTGCCATTCATTTTCTCAGGTGCTAATGGGTAGTCATTATGTAAATCATGTAAGCTTTTATCATATTTTAAATCAACTTCTAAAATGTATCCAAACTCATCATTTTGATTGTATTTGTAGTCTATCTCATTAGTCCAACGAAATCCATCCACAGGTAGTGGCTCACACATTGCTGTGGAGTATAGCGAGTTACAATCTAAATATATTAAATACACACTTTCTTGATTGGGGTCATAGTGTTCACCCATATATCTATTATTGGCTTTAGCATAACGTGTGGAAATCATACTGACTCCTCCTCTGATTGCACTTTCTATGAACAAATGCATGTCAATATCTTGAAATAATTGTAATTTTATACCGGTCATTCTAAGACAGGCCTCCCATGTTAGTCCAGGGAGTGAATACATATGTACGGGGTCAAGTTTGTAATCTTTTAAACACAGGTCTCTAAATGTCTCAAAGACATCAGCCAGTAGCAATACGTCTGTTTTAAGATATAAATCATGATATTCTTGTAAATTATTTATATTAAAATGGGTCCAGACATTTTTAGCATGTTCATATTCATTGGGAGAGATATGTTCTTTAGTTAGAGTACTGTAAAATGCTTCTTTTGGGGGTAGAGACTCTGCGAACTTATCTGGTCCCTTCATATATTCATAGGGATATACACCTTTACGTTGTAGTAGTGGATTGTCTATAAATCTAAATGTATTTAAATTGGAAGCTAATTTGTATAATGGAAGGGACAAAAAGTTATAGGAATCTAAAAATACTAAATCATCAATAGAGAATGAAATGTACTTTTCCATATCCTTGGCTATGCAATTTAATTTACGATTAAACTGTGCAAACTTTCCCAAGTGTTGCATTATTAAATGTCCGTCATAATGTTTCAAGTTATAGAAGAATACTGGGATTTTCTTTGTTACTTTATAGTTTAAATTGCAATCATTGTGGGCAGCTCCACGGTATTGGCCAGATGAATGGCAATGATCTTTCACCCTATCAAAATATAGGGGCTTTTCACAAATATGACAATGTGTCGAGTTTTGGAAAGACGCCTCTTGCTCTGGAGTCATTACCAGGGGAATATATATCGCCATTTGACTTTTAATATAATCATAAGTCTCAAATAATCTTTTAAAAAACACATCCATAACATTTTCACCACTGTACAACTCTTCAGAAATAATCTTAGACTCTTTCACTACAACAAATGCAAATCCAGATGGAGTATGGTTGTTAGAGTTTATAAAGCATTCAAAATCTGCATAAATCACATATGGGGCTTTAAGTTGATATTTATAGTTTTTAAATTGTAATGTATCTTGTTTAGACATTTCCACTCGTTGAGCATCAAAGTTTTTACAATATATTGTGTGACGTTCTAATATATCATTAGTGTAAAAATGTTGCGAACACAACTTATCAAAATCACGAATTAAACAGTAATGTGATTTACGACCTTCTTGTAATAACAATAGATCTACATGAATATTACTATTTAGTTTGGTTGTTCTTAATGGATATATAAATTTATCATATTCAACCCCAAATACATTAATACTTATATCATTCTGTGTTTCAAATTTATCTATATCAGATATTTTCACAGGATTCTTTATGTTTGTCATATTCAACTGACTTTCATAGGGTACATAATTAGAAACCCTTTCAGCATGTTCATTAGAGTTCCTTGGATGTAAAGCTGCTAAAATCGACTAAAGGAAGCATTTATTGTCAGCATTTTTAATATTTAAAACTGCATGTTTTTATTGAATACTTTTTGGTGTGGGAATATATGACTTTGGAGTTAGGGGCTTATATTTATAAACATGCAGCTGCCAATATTTAGTATGGTCATATATCCATCCACTGCCTTGGGCTTGATATTTGTGTATGGAAGCGTCAATCTTTAAAAGTGCATTTTCAATTTGAGGCTTTAAATCTCTCTTCTCAATAGTTAAGGTAGTAAGGCCTCTAAAATCTGCAATACATTCTTTTTCATTAACTAATTTTCCATTTTGATCCATTGAATATTTTATAAATTTGATTCTCCTAACTAAAGTCCATTTTATTGGCAGAGGACAAGACTTCAGAGTACTTTCAAGGTCAGCTCTAATCGATTCACCAACAAATTTTATCATTGTGTATGGACATTTTATGCAAGAATTGGTGTGTCTTTTAAAATGTCCAACAACATTTCTTTTACAAAAATTACAACTCTTGTGTCTTTGTAATATATGCGACTTTAGAGCCACATTATTATCACAGATTAAATCACAAACCTTGCACAGTTTCACCTTCATTTGATGTATTACCTTGTAGTGGCGAATCAGGTTACTTTTGGTGGAGAGCGACACGGAGCAGTGTTGACAGGTGGGCCTCCTGGTCCAGAATGAAATATCACCCGAATTTCACTTCTATTTATAGACTTTTCGAAAATTTCAAAATTTTTTAACCAGAAATTGTGAAATTTTCAAAATTTTTAGCTAGAAATTAAACACTTTTAAAAAATTTAACTAGAAATTATTTCAACGGGAGGTCACCCACCCAAGGCTTAATCAAGAGCTACCACTAGAGACGAGAAAACCGACCATGAGTCGGGAGCGAGAAGCCTGACCATAGGTCGGGAGCACGCCATGAGCCGGGAGCGCGCACGAGTTCGCGTACAAACCTCGCACTGTCAAGTTGATGATTTTGAGAATATACATGTGAATGGATATGGATTTGAAATAGTAATGGAGTTGTACAATGGTATTGAACATTTATATAGGCTTGTATAGGCCAAGAGCTGGATTTTTAAAAAAGGGGTCAAAAAAAGCTCACCATGTTATTCTTATGGGGAAAACGTGCCTAAAGTGACTTATCTTTCTGGGTTCACCACTACTCTACATTTACACTTGTAAGGGTCAATAAATATAAGAAATAGCTTTTTTAGCTTAATATCGAATATATTTGTGGGGAATAAGTAAGAAATAAGGTTTGACAATTATATAGGGATATTTAGGCAAAGATCAGGATTTTTGGTTTTAGTGGCCAAAAAATTATCCCATGTTATTTCTTATGGGAAAACGTGCCCCAAGTGGGGTAAAACCGGTAGTTCGCCACTACTCTGGTGTCCAAGTGTTACTACCGTGTCCGTGATTTTATTGCTGATGGGTAGTCATGGGCATATGGTATTCTTGGTTCATGAATTGATTACATGTAAATATACATGTAAATCTGGCCAAATAAATGACTTATGACTTATGACCTGTGCATGATGATGTTGCAGCTGAAGAGGGTGTAATTCAGAGAGTTATGGATATTCCTACTGCTAGTCTTAGGCAGCTTGCCCTTGAAACTAGTAGGTATGTCCCAGTGGAAAGTACATAAAGTGTTAAGGACAATAACTTCCATCCGTATCATTTTGCAAAGGTCCAAGGATTGGAGCCTCGTGACTTCGAATCCAGAAAGGAGTTCTGCCGCTGGCTTCTCCAACGTGATATTGTTGAATATCACTTCCTTAAAAAAGTACTATGGACTGACGAATCCCTTTTTACCAGAGAAGGTGTGATAAATATTTACAACATGCATAACCCAAAAGCCTCCAGAGAAGCTTCTTTTTAAAAAAGGGTTGGGATCAACGCGTGGGCAGGTGTGATTGGAGATAGGTTAATTGGTCCTCATATCTTCGAAGGAAATCTGAATGGTGATTTATATCTAGATTTTCTTCAGCACTTCCTACCTCAGTTGTTGGATGAGATTGATCCTCGACAAAGAGCTGAAATCATACTTCATCAGGATCGTGCTCCACCACATTTTACCAAATCCCCTAAATCCCCTAAATATTAAAAATCAAGTTGGAGGGTTTTTTAGGGTATATCATAAATAAAAATGCAAATTACAATATAAGAAAGTATATATTTTACACATATTCAATATAAAGCATTACAACATCATATGGAGACCTGAATAAATGTAGTAAAAGAAAATTCACACACAGATAAATGTAAAAAAATTATAAAATGTAAAAGTTACTTAGCCAAAACAAAGTATATAAAGGCCAATTTATATTTACGTAATATAAATATAAAGGCGGGTTTCAATAAAAAAATGTTCCAATATGCCAAAACTTTATCCTAAATTGTAATGACATAAGAAAAAACTATCAATATCGAGCCAAAAATATGACAAAACCTATTTATAATGTCATATTATTTATAAAAATGCATAAACGCAATTAAAATTAAGTTTCTGGAGGATTTTTTAGTTAATTTATTATTTATGGATAGATATATTTGGAACGCTGACCTGCATGGTGTTACATTTGAGTAACGCACTTTGAAAAATCAAAATACATTCTAGTTTACTGATTTTATGACTCCAAACTATTACAAGGGACGCTATTATAACAGTACATTACAAAACAGCATATGAATCATATAATCAATAACAACATATCTTTCATTTGCATAAAAATAAAGACGGGATCTTGGGCACGAGTCTTTCACCAGGAACAGCTGTTTTCTAGGAGTTATTTGTTAGAGTGTAAACAAATGGATGGTGCTGCCACCTAGCAAAGGCCCATAGTACTAACATTTAAAGTTTCCAGATGCATAGCGCTAGTAGTATTGTTTACAAAAAATAAAATGTCTCGCTTTACAAAGATGTAACACCGTGCAGCAAAAAAGTCAAAAAGTCCGTTACATAAATGTAACACTGTGCTTGAAAGAGTTATCCCAGCGCTGTGGCTGGGGTCCCTGCGCAGGCGCGGGCGACTGATGCGCGGCATGTGCGCGACCCGGTGGTGGTGAACCACAAGATCAGCTGTTTCTGAACTTGTGTCATCTGCTAATTTGTTATGTTTACATTTTTGAACTTAACTTCGGTGAATTGGCAAGGCGATTCTGCTAGTAAGGGTTTAGTTTGATTATAAATATTAACAAATTTTATGACCCTTACACCCTTACACAACCCTTACACAAAGACTACCTATTCACATTTAGCAAACTATCAAAAATACTCGTTTGAAAACGAAATACTAAATGAGAACTTAGTTATATCAAATACATTATTTTACATGTTTAACCTTTAGGGCTATATCGCTGTTCTTTTTAATTAGCAGGAAATTATTTATTTATAATTATTTATGATTTATATCATCGATTATTTAGGTTTATAATTTATTTTTAAGATATGCTTGAATTGGTATATTTAAAGTTATAATCTAGCCCCCTTTTATTTAAATTTCTCTTCTCTCTTCTAACCTTTAGTCCTGGGAATTATAATTGAATTTTGGCATATCGAGGAGAAGATCTTGAGGGTAGATGATTCTCCGAGGTGACGTCTCGTGATATCCAGGCCTCCCCTTGTCTCCGTTGTCGTGGTGGTTGATCCTGGTCCTCGATGGCGGATGACGACCCCCTGGAACCTCTTCTCTCGGCGTGGGCTGAGTTGGTGAAGACGTTTGGCCTAGGACGGATTCAGGTGGCAGATTTTACCAATTATGATATATTAAATGGGGCCTACTCAATCCGACCCCGTCCTAAGCCTCGCAAATCTTCTTCCTGACTGATGCCATCTTACTCCTCCTGTCCCTTCCTTTTTTAGATTTCCCATAATTACGGAAATTAAATAAAGATACGTCTTATAACACTTAAAACATATATTTACGCTTATACTGTTAGTCACAAGACGGTAAATATACAAAAGATGGTAAGTAGTGATCGATTTCGATTGGACACTCCAATCATCATCAGACCCAATAGGCGAATGCCTACAATTCCCATAATTGAAATTAACCCCACCTACAGTGCCCAATCATAGATTATCCCTTTGGTACTCAATGCTGTAATTGGCTGCCACTTCGATCAGCAGTTCACTGTAGACGTCAGGTTGTGCGTCCATTGCCCGGGACCTTGAATATGATACTTGTAGACTCGTCGGTGCCATTCTACATGTCTCTTTGTATTAGAAAATTGTAAAATTGTATTTACTTCAATCATTAGCAAGTTTTAAATGGGCCTAATATGATTTATTTTTAAAATATAAGTAGGAATGAAATTTATGAATTTAATTAAAATATATATATGTTTACAATGTGCCCACTTTTCAACAGACTTTAATACGAAAAGATGGTACCTTTGTACAAGACAATAATAATAATGAATTTTTAGAATCAGAGAATAGTGTTTAAAATGCTAAGAAACATAAAATTTGTGATTGTTGGCAGGTACTTTTGGAAGCAGGCTATTGGGATGTTTATAATAAAAGGTTAGTACGTGTTAAACCTGCCATTGGTGACACTGATTGTGTTACAAAAGAACAGACTATAACTTTTGATAAAAAAGAAAAATGTTGGGATGCCAAAAAAAATTTATAAGGAATCTACCAAAGGGGGAATATTTGGATGACATTTGTCTAATGTCACAAGCTATGCATTTTGATGGATCAACATTTGTATATGCAGGAAAACAATTTAATTTGATGGAATACAATCCTGATTTATTAGTTGCCGACCCCACATCTTTGAGTGGATTTAAGTATATAGATAATAGACCATATACACCAGAAAATTATGTATTTTAAAGAAAAGAAGATAATCTATTGATTGGGGCCAATGGTAAAATATTTACAGTAAAAGTAAGTACTGATGTTATAAGAAATTAATGAAATTGCATACGAACTTCATAAGCCTGCAAGAAAGAATTTTATTCGAAGGTCTTTTAAAGTATTGGGTATAAACGAAACCGTACAAATAGATTTAATTGATATGCAAAACTATGCTAGAGAGAATTCTGGCAATAAATATATTTGAACTTTAATATATAAATTTTCTAAAAAAGCTTATGCTGCTCCACTAAAGAATAAGACAGGGTTGATGGTTACAGAAGCCATTAAGACCATTCCACCAAAGGGGGTTAAACATTCAATTTGACAATGGAAAAGAATTTTTTAATCAATATTTTAGCAAACTAATGAAAAAACTAAATATTAATCACTATCACACTTTTTCTACAATTAAGGCTGCAATTGTGGAGAGGTTCCAGAGCACTTTAAAGAATTGGTTATACAGGGAATTTAGTGCTCAGGGAAGTTATAAATGGTTAGATTAACTTCCAAAGTTAATTATAAAATATAATAATAAGGTACATAGATCTAGAGGAATGAAGCCTAACCAAGTGAGTGTTAAGAAATAGTAAATATGTGCATGAGAGGTTGACTTCTAAAGTGCAAATTAAAAAAGTGGGTGATAGTGTAAGGATTTCCAAGTTTAAACATGTGTTTAGTAAAGGGTATACCCCAAATTGGACAGGGGAGCTATTTACAATAGCAGAAGTAAAGAATACAAAGCCTGTAACTTATATCTTGAAAGATGAAAATGGTTATATAATCAGGGGAGGGTTCGATTTCGAGCTATCCAGGCATCAAAAGTAAATAAAGCCGCTGGTTTCGACCGCATACCGTATGAGTTTTTTAAATTTTGACCAATAAGGCTAACAGATATTTTATTTCAATTATTTAACAAAATTTTACATACAGGAGAGTTTCCAGAAAGTTTTAAGAAGTCAATTGTCTATCCACTACATAAAAAAGGGGATATTGGAGATGTGTCTAATTATCGAGGTATTTGTTTTATGGATGCTGTGGCTAAGTTGTTTATGGGTGTAATATTAAACCGGTTAGAATTGTGGGTTACAGATAAAAATATTTTGTGTGAATACCAAGCAGGTTTTCGTAAAGGCTATTCTACAGTAGATAACGTTTTCTCTCTTTCTAATATGATTAATCTAAGGCTCTCAGTCAAAAAAGGCAAATTATACTGTTTTTTTTTTAGTAGATTTTTCTGCCGCCTTTGACCGGATTGACAGAAACTCGTTGTTTTATAAACTTTATACAATTGGAATTTCTTCAAAGATAATAAGATTATTAAAAAGTTGCTATAATGGTACGTCAGCAGATGTATGGTGTAAGGAAGGTGTGTCAGAGTGCTTTGAGACAACAAAAGGCCTGAGGCAAGGATGTTTAGGGAATCCTTTGTTATTCTCATTGTTTTTAAATGACCTACATAATGTTCTAGGGGGTGGGTGCATCTTTGGAAACTTCAAAGTGAAAGTTCTGTTATACGCGGATGATATTGTTTTGGTGTCACCTTCGGCGGCGGGTTTACAATTAATGATAAATGATCTGCAAAAATATTGTGAGGATTGGAATTTGTTAGTAAATCTTGACAAATCCAAGGTTATAGTGTTTAGGAATGGTGGCGGCAGGGCGGCTTACGAGCAAACGAGCGGTGGCGTTATAAAGAAAATTTAATAGAGTGTGTAAACATTTACAAGTATCTTCGGGTGGTTTTCTCATCAAAGTTTTCTTTCCAAAAACACTTTGAACAAAAGCTTACGTCCTCAAAAATGCAGTAAATTCGTTATGGTCAAAGGTTTTTACAAATAAAGACATTTCAGTATTGTTAAAATTTAAGTATTTTACTCCGTAGTAAGATCAATAATGTGTTATGCCGCACAAGTTTGGGGTTTTAAACTGTATGTATTTAATCATACACTATCTGCATCTCTTGTCAATTGTTTAAATAATAATCATCAAAACCTTTCAATTAAAAAGTTACAAAACGTTTTTTACATTTAGAAAAGTTATATATTCATATACCTTAAAATGATAAGGTTGTTATAACACAAACTTCACTTGAATTGTTCCTTCAGTTTTAAAACAAATGTAATTGAGCAGTAAGTAACGAAATTACAAAACCTTTTTTGATTTCATTCAGTACAAGCAATTAAACTTTTGTTCCACAACGGACTTCTCCTAAATTCATCCGTCTTCTTTTTGCGTTGTTTCTCGTTTTAACTTTCCTTATTACCTGTTTGTAGATAATTTAAATACACATCAATTATAAAGGCTTAATGTTGATTATACGTGATTAAGTTAGAATAGAGATGGTTATCCTAAGGTAAGATTTTAAGACATCTGTTATGGAGACAGTTTTTCTCTGAAACACATAACACCAAAGAAAGCCCACCATCCTGAAATTGAAATCCTGAAAACCTAAGGTGCATGTCATTATCCGTCATTCTGATAACATTTGGGGAAGTAAGGTTCTCAAAGAAGCATTGTTCACATGTTGTTTCAGCGTAGTAGGGTCTGGCTCTTTTAAAACTCGTCCCCTGGATATTACTCTATCGTTATTTTGTTTCTTTCTCCCTCGATACATAGTATCTTAACAAAGTATATAATGTAAGTATTGTTTAAGTCAAAAACTTTCATTCGCCTTTTAGGAGGATTTATCCGTTTCGGGTGCCCTTGAACCCAAAGAAGTGGTTTTCAAAGTGATGTGTGAGTGTGTGTGTGTGCGTGTGTGTGTAGATGTGTACATAGCTACTAACAGACTACACCTTTAGTCCGATTTGGATGAAATTTGTTTTTTGGGTACTAATACTTTTTATCTCCAAGAGTTTTTATAAGGTTTTTTTTATTTTTATTTTATTTTATACTTCTTAAAAAAACTATAGAATTACGAGAAAATTGTATATACAAAAACAGCTCGAACGATTTTTATTAGGATTTAGTATTTTGTAGCCGGTTTATTTCTAAACAAAATGGTACATTCCCGATTGCCCGGTTCAAAAGGGATTTCAACTTATGTAATTTGCTCATTAAACCCATCAAATAAAAAAAAAAAAAACTGTTACTAAAAAAACTGCTCCAATGACTTTAAATCAAATTTCGTATGTTATTGTCCTTTTAAATCTAATAAAATTTTTTAAATAAATACCATTTAAAATACCACGTTTTTAAACGCACTAAAAAGTATAAAATAATGTTAAAAAATGTTGAGAGAATAAACACTCATAATATTTAAAACGAAAAACGTGGGCGCATGTAATAGATAATAATAGTCCAATTGCTGAAGATCATAGTTATAAATTATCTGTTGCATGCGCCCCACGTTTTTTTGTTTTTAATCTTTCAAGTATTTATTCTCCCCACATATTTATAAATTATTTTCTACTGTTTAGTGCGTTTAAAAACGTTGTATTTTAAAAAGTTTGTTTATTTATAAATTATTTTCTACTTTTTAATGTTTAATGTGTGAATGTGTTAAATCTATTTTGTATGGCCTATTAATACATAACCAAAACCATTTTAACTGTAATCAGATATGTTGTTGCTACTTTTCCCATAATCATACAAATTTAGAATCTCTCGGGAGCAGAACCTGTACCTCTTAACCTCTGCTCTTTGAACTAACTGTCAAATTAAAGTTAACGTATTCACAGCTGACTTCAATTGATTTATTTAGATTTTCCAAAATGTAAGCTATGAAACTTTGGAAGCCCATGGAAAATATTATAATAAAATCATTTAATATTGCATTTTCATCAATTTTTAAGCTATGTTTTACGTTGCAAGTCTCTAGCTAATCGGGAAGATAGTTTAAAATCGATTGCTAATTTTGTACCAAACGGACAAGAAAGCGAGCTAATAAAAACGTTTTAAAATAATGTACAACCCCCATTTATGTAAGGATTGTGTTACAAAAACTATTGCAGCTTTTGTGATTTTTTCCATCAATTAGCATAGATAATCCTACCGCCTACCCATAATAAGGGATGTTGACAAGCTAATGGGAGAAAGTATGTGTCAGATCCAAATAAATGGCCCAAACGATTTTGATAAAAATTTAATTTGTTACGGTCCTTATACATTCAAACACAATTGTATAACCACCATTGCTGTAAACACTACTGTTCAAAAGCTATTGCAACTTTTGTGATATTTCGCATAAACATCATAGATACTCCCACTGCTTACACCTGATAAAGGTTGATGAAAATGCAATGGGAGAAAGAATGTGTGCTACACACGTCTGCTTATTATTTGCCAATTTACTTTCAATTGCTTGCTAGGACTATTATGCTCTTTGTGAGTGGTGTGGTCGTGCCGGTTCGAATGATGTAGTAGGCTTTAACTTAAAAAAGAAAAATAATTAATTTAGCTAATTTGATTTTTGAGATGGACTGACCAAGTATTGAACGACATCAGGACAATGGGTGCAAATGTCAACTTGGCAGAAGACAGAGAAGGGTGGAAAAGGCTGGTACACGAGGCGAAGAATCAACTGAGATTTGTGGAGCTACGGCAGTAAGTAAGTAAGTAAGTAATTAGATTTTTGCTCTGAAATATGCTATTATGATATATTCTGGTAGTGGCCAAAGATAGATCCCAAACGATTTCACTGAATTTTAAGTGTGGTAAAATAAGATTAAAGGATTAAATTTAGAATAAAGGTTCAATTTGAATTATATATTTCTCGATGGATTAAACTTGGAGTTAGACCTATTAGGCTAGGCTGGTTTATAAAATATTCAATTATAATTTGTCCTTGGTTATTACAAAAATGGATGATGGTTACATACTTGGTGTCTATTTTCTTTACCCTTGTACCGCAAGAAATTAATAAGAAAAATGGGGGTTGGTTTGAATTTGGGTATGCCACATCTTCTGGTCAGTTGTCCCCTATTAATGTTTGGTCCCAAGCGATTTAATTCTTAGGCCAAGCTTTGAAATTAATTTAATTTAGGCACAATTCCCTGTAAAAGAAGTTAACACTATGAAGAGCAGGCAAAATCTGGGGAGAGGCAATGGTTGAAGGTCTGGAAGTCACATGTCCATAGCTGAAAAGTACAGCTCATGATTATCACATAGCTATTGTTACAGTAATTTTGATTTTGTTTGGACTAATTTTGAAAAGTAATACTATATTAAAGATTGGTATATTGGAATTTTCTTACATTGATATATTATTCTAAGTAGGAATTGACATCAATAACAAAAAAGAGAGGATGATATTTCTGTGGGGTGATGGGATATTATTTAATATTGAATAAACTGTATGAAATAACACGCATTAACAAGGAGAAACATTTTTAATAGCTTATAACACATTATTAGAGGCATTAACAAACATTAGAGGAGAAAGCATACAAAAGTATAGAGAAACTAATATTATTGATGAATGAATGACATGTAAGCAAATGTTACACGTGTCAGATTGCTGATCCCGTTCATTTATCCTTTATTCACAGCAAAATACTAATGAAAACCACACATTTCATGGGGTGGATCTCTAATTTTGTTTTAAGCCAGCAATAGCTATTATCTATAACATTAGTTAAATATTATACCCTTTAATTAAGACATAGGCCTATCATTGTCAATATAATTGTGCTCCTACAAATATACACAGATAATCAACTTTAAAAATACATCAGTATTAGGTCGTCATTTTCTATTTTGATTTCATACATGCAGTGGTTTTGTGGAGTGTTTGTGTGTATTAATGAAAAAAGCGAGAAAAATGATTAAGCCATGTTAAGAAGAAGGACAGAATGGAATCATGTTTATTTGTACAATATAATGAATTATTTTAAAATATCAGCTGTTGTAATTAATTTTAAACAGTCTAAAGAGAAATTTAAGTAAAAGAACTGAACAGTTTTGTTGACAAAAAATTCTGTCAAGAACAGCAACACACTGGCAAGAAAGCCCAAAATACGAAGACCTGAAACTCTAAAACACTTATCAATTTATACCGCCGAAATATGAAAGTTTTATTGTTAAATTCAAAGAATTTTCCTAATACTATCACGTACAATTTTTCTGCCCTGCAAAATTGCCTAGCAGCAATATTTTAGTAAAGGAAATTTTTTTTTTTATATAAAGACCGTTCGTCATTTAAAAAAACTAAAAAAGGACATATTATCCTTTTCTGGCAGAGATGGATGGCTGCTGCATCAGTTATACATATAATTAGTTTATATTTTTCAATAAAAATCCAAGACATTGTCAACGTCATTGGCATTTTTCCACGATGCATTATTCATACGATTTGACTCTTGTAATTGCTGTATCAACATAAGTTGTGTAAAACATAATTAAACCCTATCTCTATATTTATCTTTAAAATTTATTTAATTCACGCTTGCTGGTCTACCTTTCAAATCAGTTTGAATAAGATTTGTTATATTATATTGTTTCGGTTTCTTATAACAATTTTTTTTTACTATTACACAGTAACATAAAAAAGTGTCATATTACGATTTATTTATTTCTGTGCACTATATAAAATAACATGTTTATTAGTTTTTATAATTGAGAAGCAGTAGCAATATCCAACAATGTAAGTGAAGAACCACACTTACATTGTTCAAGTATCATTGTCCAATTCAAGTACATTGCAAGTATTAGAATTTATATATGTTAATAACATGTACTAATTTAGTGTAAAGGATATGAGAAAAAAAAACAAGGCAAAATTTACAATTAACGTTGTCATTATTGATTAATATTATGAGCTACAATAGGAGATATGTGCTTTGTTTAGCATGAGCAAGTAGTTTTATTGATTGAAGTAAGACCCATCATTATATTGGTCATTAGTAACTCGTGCCCTCCGAGAGGTTGACGGAATGGTGCTTACAACCTTTGATGGGTATTTATAGTTTGATAAGCATGCTCTCAGTTTACGAACTCATTCAATAGATATTCAACTAACTACAATTATCAATAATACAAAACTATTTTTTGAAGGTGCACTTAGAGCATAGGTGTGCGGTGTAGCCAAATATAAGAGAGGAAAAATTGAGGGGTTTGGCACAAAAGAGGTTTGTTTACATGTGGTAAAATGATGGGAAATACAGATGGACTGTTAGAAAAAAAGACATTTAATTTAATACAAAAAACAAAGACAACTTGACTGAACGATAAGGAAAGCCACTAATCATCCCATGAAAAACGTGCGACTATAATATTGTGTTAATAGATTCTACTTAAAAGCTAAGTAAAATTGATCGGAGCGAAGCTCTTATGCTACACTCCTGCTTTTGTTTTACAAATACTCCTCCTGAACGGCTGAAGCGATCTGCATGAAATTTAGCAAGGTGATAGTAACCAACCATGGAAAGGTACAAATCTGAAATGGTACAAATCCGACAACAGGTATTTTCCCTACGCGAATTTAAACTTTTAGAAATTTAACATTGGTCTTATGGGTTTATTGGTCACCATGACATTATTTGCGAGATAACATTAAAATGGTAAAGAAGAGTCGCAACATATGTTAGTCAATGAATCATCTAAAATAGCACATTACTAATACCGTACAAAGAACAAGGGAAGAACAATTGGATTAATATGAGCATAATTTACAAACAAATTAATATCCAAAAATTAGGGTAGCTGGAATTAGGCTGGTAAACTGTAGTTAGACTTTAGATACTCCAAATAGCAATTCCTATTATGTGAACCAAATATAGGCCTACCATTGAGTTTAGATACTGCAAGTAGACTTTTCATTGACGTGAACCGGACGGACCATTGACTTTGGATTCTGCAAATAGGCACTCCATTTATGTGAATCAAATGAACCATTGACTTGGGCAAGTAGACAAAACAAAAGTGCCATTGAGTTTGGATACTGCAAGCAAACAATTCCCTTACGCGAACCAGACGTATCATTGACTTTGAATACTGCAAATGGACATTCCATTTAAGTGGACCAGAAGTAAGCCTATTACTGACTTTGGATACTGCAAATAGGCATTCCATTTATGTGAACCAAATATAACAAAGAAATTGGATACTGCAAGTATATATTTAATTTACGAGAAACCGATGTAGCATTGACTTTAGAAAAGTATTGGATTAATATGCTAGCTCCGCTCAATATTGCAAGCAGAAAACTAACTGCATTGCACGTACATACCTAGTTTTATAACTAATCAAAAACCTGAAGAAATATAATTAAATAAACAATTTCGTGATACAGTATTACAAATGAATGATTATACATCCACATGTGATGAACTGTTATTTTAGGCTCCTCTTTTAACCTGTTTTTTTTTTTTTACTGGTCATGTTGGAGGATTTGTATATATTCACCCATCCAACTATTTAATACACATTCATATGCACTAAGATGTTATTTCTTCGTAACTGAAAGTATTACGGACTGTTATTGATTTGTATTTCTGAAAAAAGCTTGAATACAACTTAAGTTACTGATAAAATCACATTACCAATAATCGTTTAATTGCTTCTTGGAATCATCAATAGAACCAACAATCAACCGAATCTACAAGATTCGGTAAAGAAACTGTAAGAGACCACCATTACTTGGTCATCAGCCGTTGGTGAGAGGTCTGAAGTCATTTGTCATTGCTCAGTGGCTTAGGACGTTGTCAGTCTCAGATGTGGAGGCGGTATTGTTTAAAGTTAACATTATTCAGTAGCTTTGTCTCTTTATGTTAGAAATTATTGCTGCATTGAAAAATTGAAAACAGACCATTAAAAATCTACCAAACATTTTTATGAAGCAATCTTTAGTCAGAAGATTGCAAAACGTATGAGATATAGATTTAACTTCTTAACTTTAACTTCTTTAACTTCTTATGAGACACTCTTAAACTCTTAAAAACATCTTAAAAAATAAAGAACAGTGCCAAAAGAAGAAGTTAAAGTTAAGAAGTTAAATCTATATCTCATAGTAAAAAAGTTGGCTATTGGATCACTTTGGGCGAGACACCCTGTATAATAAGATTAAAGTTGAATTACAATGTTTAACATAATATAATAAATTATCACATTAACATGATATTATACTCGTGTATATTTTCCTGGATCAATGCACTGTTACAGCCTTATAAAGAAGGAATGCTCTGAATATTGCATTATCTATTTAAATCGTTATATATTTACAACTGAAATAAAGAATAATTTAAATTATAATCGAGGCAATATTGTATTTTGTGTTAATTATACCTGTATTATTAGTCAAAGATTATATAAAAGAAAATTTTACTGTAATTGTTTTTTTTCATAATAGTTGCTCTTTTAAATAAGTTGATTGTAACGTTTTAAGACGTCAGCCTACATAAAAAACGCTCTTTTATGATAACATATTATAGATTGGGCTAAAGAAAATTTATATTGAAAAGCAACTAATAAACCAATAAAGTTTTACTCTAAACACAAGTTGTAATGAAGTATTTAATTGCTCAATGATGTACCGTATGCCAAATTTGTTTAAACTAATGCACCCTTAAAGCCCTTCCACAAAAGAATAACGAATCCAATTTAAGTTTTGTAACGGTAACCTACACTTGCTATTTTATTGTGTTAGAAGAAATGTAATATAAAAATAAATTATGTATATTTCTGGAGTATCCCTTTAGATCCAGATCCGGCATGCGAGTACGTCTCATCGCAGATGAGGTTGGCATATTTGACGAGCCTTTTCATGAAGAGAGATTTAAATCCAATTTGGGTGAGCTCATCAGACGCGCTGGAGTTGAAGATTGGTCAGGTAGATGCGACTATTATTTTGTTCTAAGTCTAACGGTTTTAAACAGTCTTCATAATGGACACACTGGAAGTATAAAATATACAAGAAGAAGAAATAACAGATCATATCCTCAAAGAAAAATTACAATTCAAATCCCACTGTCACTTCTAAACTTGTATAACACAAAGAGCAGCTGGCCTTGCTCATAGTGAAGGTAACAGAAGAGAAAGGGGTTTACTCTACTGCCATCGCGGGTCCGATTAGTTGCCATCATGATAGCACTATCGTATTTCGTTCTATTTTATACCCATGTCTTCGTTAAAGATTCGTGTTTTACGTATCAATATTATTATTTTGACGAGTTGCTCGCTTTGATAATTCTGAGCTTGCAACGAATATAGTCAGCACCATAGCTGTTGATGGAAACTTTTGGACTACAGACATAGGTAAGATAGCCTAATTAGTCATAAAACGAGTCCAAGCCCCTTTTCACACCAGTACGGTGCAGACCCATCCCATTCATTGTTCCTGTGATGTTTTCCCAAGCTCGTCTGGTCGTCAGTTAGCCCAAGTATATAAGGTTACGAGGTAAGCTTGACGACTTCATGATCCCTCTTTACGGTCCTTTGCTCAGAGGTAATGCTAGACTTTTTATACTGGTGTCCTTTAAGTTTGTGGACCTCAACTAAATTAAGATACTCCCCTCATAGACCCTTTTTGTGAAACCTCACTACACAACAAACTAGACGCCGGTACAACTAGAAGGTGACCCTTCATAATAAGATGGACTAGTTGTTACTCACATCATTTTAGTTGTTGCTTTGACGAATTTTCTTTTTGTACTATTCATTTATGAAAATCATGCAAGTACCAAAAAGTTCGTCTAAATAGATTTAAATGGTCTTAATGGTCCAACTCGTGTTCCTATTTAAATTATGTCACTAAAACATCAAACCACTAATGATGAAATTGACTATTCTAAAATAATCGCAAACCGTTACGTATTTTTAATGAACCTCTTCATTCATTATATTATTTATAAATATTTGAATCAGTAAAATTTTTTAGAAATTTATCTATCGTAATTACTTAAACACAAAAATATTATATTTTTACTATTTATTCTATTAATACTGTTCTAGCTGTTTGTAAAGAGTTTTTAATATATTATATTATATTACATATCCTTATATATCCTGTATTTTATACCATTATAGTCCTGTATGGTAAAAAAGCTATCCCAAATTTGGTTATGAATATCTGAAAAACGTGTTCTTTTGGTAAATGTTAAAATATTACCTGGGTATATTCAAATAAATTTAGTTTGCTAAATTTCGTTTGTATGCATAAAACACGGGACTATCTACATTATTATGACTTCACCATCCATATGAATGACATGGGTGACATCGCTTATTCTAAAATAATGGTTACCACCTCAACCCCTTTACCGAAATATTTCTGTACTTAAATTAATTTTCAGTAGTTGGATTCAGCTTATGTGCTAAGTTAGGATTTGTAGAAAATCCCGTAAAAAGTATTAACACTGCTCATGCAAATACTTGTTTTTATTTATTGGTTAGATGCAATTTAGTTCCGGGTTTGTTCTGCTGGTCCTTTTCAGCATGTCCTCAAAAATGTGGGTCATTGAATTCGCGTTAACATTTAAAAGAATTGAGGTAAACAATCAATGTTTACAATCATTTCTGCTGCATAGTTATATAGATGCAACAATGGTTGGTTTCTGGTTAATTGTGTACAATGTATTCCGGCTAGTGGGCTTCAATCATGTGTATTGTGTTTTATTATAAGTCCAATAATTACGTACAAATATAAACTATCCGCAACCAGTAATTACAAGTGAAACAGTAGTAGTATTAATGTTTTATGTAATTGTCCATAAAGATCTACAAAAACACACCGTAGTATTTTTCAGTTCGTCTGTACTGATATCCTTTTAAAATACGCTCGTTTGTACGAATATACAAATACTTCCATTATAGTAGCATTCCATTATAAAACTTCCATTACAAACCTGCATCAATTATAGCTTAAGGTGTTTTAAAAAGTGTCCTTGTTATTTATAAACTGTTAACGCTTTTGAGATACAATGAATTGCGTTTGTCAAATGGACTCATCATCATTGACCTCAACTAATTAATATCTAAAAGTTGTATGACAAAACAACATGTATAATTAAACCTCAAACAATAAAAATTGCACCACCTTTACTCTATTAATTAGTTATTTGTGTAACTAGTGGGCAAAGTGGTACTTTGCTGCACACAAGAGCAATGTTTACGCACGAGCCGCAGGTGAGTGCGGAATGATCTCGAGTGCAGCAAAAGCCTTTTGCACTCGTGTTACACATTATATTTTTACTACAGTCACTATAAAGCCACTATAAATAATTAGTCTTTCAAACACTATACAACACGTTTTTAGGTTCAGTTGGCAACACAAATAGGTGCCCTAGAGAAAGTAGTACCTTGTCCTTTTAACACTCCGCTATTTCTCCTCGGCAAGAAATGTGCTCCGCGTTTTGAGAATATAGTTCCGTATGTTTTTTGTAATTTGAAGTGGTTTCTGCGCCTAAAAAAAATTCTTTGAAGGTATTTTCTTGTTTATTAAGATCGTAGGAATGTTTTAAAAACGTTTAAAAGAAAAATCCAGAAAGTTCAGAAATACCGAAACTATAAACACGAAATGACAGGTTAAATCGTAGTTATAATAGTCAATCAGCTGCTCATAGTATTATTATCTTTAAGTGTTGTTAACCTATTTCCAAGCGTACACGGATTACGTGCATAATAGAACCACGCTGTTTTGTGTTTTTTTGTTGGAATCCTGATGTGCGACAAAGTATAAACCGTACGACAAAGTATAAACCGCACGGCAAAGTATAAATATGCAGCAATTGGCAGCTTTCTGTACTATAAACAGTACAAGGAAGCCAACTTTGTCGGGTGACTGTAGGAAAAATTAGTTTTTCTTCAATGTAAAACAATAATATGTTCTTTATTAAATGTTAAAAATCTGAATACGGAATAGCTAAATAAATTAAGTTTGCTAGATATAACGAGGATATACACAATAAACAAGTAATCTATATGTATTATCTTACCCTCTGTTTTTGATAATTTGATTTTAAATACACTTTTGTAAGACATAAATGTAACACTCACTTTATATTTTAATTCTTTATTCTTACATTGTTTTTCTTGTACCATTTGTTTTGGTTCTTTTAACATATGTTTATATTTCTTCTTTTTACAGTATAATATGAAAGTGCATAGGGTTGATTATATCAATTGGGATTATATCAATTGGGTCTTAACATACCGCCCGCCAAAAGAAACATTTTCTTTTCAATAAGGAACATTTAGAAAACTATGTGATTAAGTAGTTACAGCATTTGCTTGAGCTGAAACTGATGACTTGCTCTGCTTCTGTAGATAAATTCACTTTCTTTTTTATTCCAAGTATGATGTTTAGATGTATTGTGTCGCTTGGGTCTGTGAGAAAAAGGTGGGCCAGTGCTAATGCGAGGTTTAGCATTATAGATCCGACGGTAGTGACTGGACATATTATGATACATAATAGTTTGAGCTACACCATTTTTTGGATAGACTTCATAGTTGTTCGTTCTTTTCATAGCTTTGATTGACGACTTCATGTTCCCATACGACTCTCCAATCTTGGGATCTTCGTTTTTAAAAGGGAGCGGAACTATGTATCTTCCTTCCTGATTCCGTTTTACAGCATTACAATAGATCATCTCACATTTTTCTTCTTCAGGAACTTTCTTTAGGAACTTGCAGATCCTACTTTTGACGTACCAAGAAAAATTGAATTTTTGTTGGGTGCAGACGTGTACCCTGAGGTAATAGATGGCGGGCGGATGCCTGCTCCCAAAGGTTACCCCGTTCCTTACCACAGTAGTTTCGGATATATTTTGATGGGTCCAATAGATCTTAATAGCAAAAACGTCTAAGTTGATCATCTAGAGAATGTTCAATGGTTGCAACATTGGAAACAATAGATGAAACCTGGTCATATGGCTGTATTTTGCTATTAAGATCAATTGGACCCATCAAAATATATCCGAAACTACTGTGGTAAGGAACGGGGTAACCTTTGGGAGCAGGCATCCGCCCGCCATCTATTACCTCAACCCTGAGGTAATAGATGGCAGACGTGTACCCACACGTCTGCACCCAACAAAAATTCAATTTTTCCTGGTACGTCAAAAGTACGATCTGCAAGTTCTAAATGTTTGTATTCGTCTTTGATACATTCTGGAAGGGAGGTAGAAGGCATTTGAGATCTAATTTTCTTCAGAATCACAGCATTAGTCTGAAGGCGAAATTCAGAATCAAAACGAGGTTTCAGAGTGCACAATACAACTCCTTTAGTAGATAAAACAGTAGATTCTGCAATACCAGATACTTGTTCGTTGAATTTCTTTCGGGGAAGGCAAAGGCGCTGACAAACAATCTTTAGTTATAAAGGAAGTCTGAGATCCAGAATCAATCAAAGTTCTAACTGGTTGGAATTGACCTGATCTATCCTTTATATGAATTAAAGCAGTTCCTAACAAAACTAAAGAAGGCCTAACACTGCTGCATGTATACAAGGGACTTGACTTAAGTTTTTCAGCTGGTTGAATGGAATTTTCATTAGGACCTACTTTATTATTCTGCCTTACCCTAACCTGAGCCTTGTTGGTCAGGCCAATATCATCATTATGTAGTAAACTGTTGTGTCTTGCTCCACATTTAAAACAGCTAGTTTTTCATTTAGTTTATGCGAGGTCCGCAAACAATTTAAACAAGCATTTTGTGTTTTAATCCAATCCCTACGCTGAGCAGGAGTTTGTCGTCCAAAACGTTCACATTTATAAATTGTGTGGGCTTCCTTGCAAAATAAGCACTTTACTGCATTGAGATTAGATACACAGGCTCTTTGATGAAAATAAGGCTTATTATTAATGTATTGCTTATACGGTTTATTTGTAGAAACTTCTGTCACAGAAGTTTGAACAGTTTCAAGAGCTTTACACTCTTCATCTAGAAAACTCAAAAATTGGTCAAAAGTAGGCAATTCAATGTCAGAATGTTTAAGTTCAAAATCAGTGCGCATCTTATGATCGATTTTGCAAACAACACTGTGAAGCAAGAGAAAGCTCCATTGCTCAACAGGTAGGCCTAGTGTTTTTAAAGCACTTGTATTTTCAGACAAGGTATCAATGAAGTTTCTCAATAGCTTTGGAGATTTTGATGTTACTGGAGATATGTTTTGTATTTCATCCAAGTAACATGTAGCAAGTTTACGCTTATTTTGGAATCTAGATACAAAACTTTTCCAAATAATGGTATAATTGACATCAGTTATGGGGAGATTCTTTGCTAACCTCAATGCATCATTTGTACATGAACAATAAGGTACATGAACCGTTCAATGAAAAAGTTCTGCAAGAGCAACTCAACCTAAAGGAAACTGAACTAATTCAGTTAAAAGACAAACTAGACCTAGGGTTGAAGGGACCAAGCGAAACAGACAAAAATTGCGGCTGGAATGTGGTGGTTAGGAGGGGTAAAGTAAATAGGGCTCCCTTAGTCTCAAAGAAATTTGAGAATAATGGAAGCAAAGCAAAGGTTCCGGGACCTGACCGGTCGCTGTCGGTTTCAAACTCGTTTGAGGCTTTGACAGGGACGGGGCAGGCTGCGGAAAAAGTTGATAGTAGGCCAGATAGGGACCCTAAAAATAAGAACTCTAGTGTTAATCTAACTAAAGGTCTCGGGCCTAGGCCTAAACAGCTGAATAAGGTTTCTGGGGAAAAACCTATCAAGCCAAGGCTGCTGATTTTTGGTGACAGTCATGCAAGAGGGTGCGGAAGTAGGCTAAAACAGATAAGCCGATACAGAGTACAAAATACTGTGCTTCCAGGTGCGCCCCCCCTAGGCAAAGTCCTTATCGATCTGAAAGACGAGCTGGCTAACAGGCCTATTGGGAAGAAGGTTATGTTTGTCGTAGTAGGTGGTACGAATGATGTTTCTGTCCAATAAATTGAAACAGTTGTAAACAATTTGAAAGAACTAGAACAAAAAGGTATTGACCCAAAACAGATTTTGATTGTTGAAACACCTCTTCGGATGGATCCAACAACAATAACCTACTGACCAACACTGATTTGGAAACTGATTTGGATGACTTGATTTGTCATTGAGACAAAAAATGAACTAATAAAGAAACAGAACAAAAAAATCTTTGATTTCTGCTTAGAAAAAAACTTTCCGTTCATAGGGTTAAATAGTTTGCTTGATAGGAGCTGCTATACGGAGCAGGGGCTGCACCTAAACGATAAAGGGAATTATCTATTGTGCAATTTAGTTGTACTGTTCATTGAAACAGTAGGCTGTGACAAGTCCTCAAAAAACTTGGAAACCAGCCTAAACCAAGAAAAAACATAAATATTAACTCAACTAGGCCAAAGGATTGTGACAACATTAAGATTACACATCTTAATGTCAGAAGTATAATTAATAAAATTGAAATTATTGAACAGATTTTGCTCTCAGAAAAGCCAGATTTATTTTTAATCAACGAGCATGGATTAGACCAGGTGAGCCTAAGCGCACTAAACATATCAAATTATGAATTTCTAGCTGGATATGGTAGAACAGATAGGGGCCTAGGTGGAGTAGCTATTTTTAAAAACATACACTGTGATATTATAGAAAATATTAAACCAACAACAATTTGCAATAACCTTATCAAAGAAACAGTTTTTGAATGTTCCGAAATAAATTTTACCATAAATAAAGAACTTTTTACTGTTGCATCAATTTCCATACCAGAATAACCTAGATGAATATTTCAACAAACTAAATGAATATTTAATGCATTTGGATACAAAAGACAGGCATATAATTGTAGGATCAGACTTCAATATAGATTTATTAAAGAAAGACAATAGTTATCATAGATTCATTAATGAAATAGAAAGTTTTAACTTGAGACCAAATATAACAGAGCCTACCAGGATTACAGAGACCTCTAGCACTTGTATTGACAATTTCCTCAAAAATTTTATACCATCACATGCTTCAACAATTGAACCTCATATTTCCGATCACCGTGCCATTTCTATTCAAATAAATGTAAATACAGATAATTCTAATAGACACTATACAAATCAAACCTCGATAGAAAAAGAGAAACATAACCACAGAAAATCTTAGAGAATTAAAATTTAGACTTAAATATGAAAACTGGAATTCCGTGTACGTGGCAAATGATGTCAACGAGATGTATAATAGCTTTATTGACACGTTAAAGTATCACTTTGATATTAGCTGTCCATTAGTTAAAAATAAAATAAAAACAGGAAATATGAAAAGGTCCAAATGGATGACAGCGGACATTCAAAGGTCAAAGGAGGATATGTTCCAGCAATACTCAATATGGAAGCTCACAAAATCAGCCCATGATAAGAAAAAATACATTGAACTTAAAGACAATTAGGAGAAAAATCCAAATAGGAAAGTTAAATTGGGCTCAAGAGAGTATAACCACATCAAGAAATAAATCAAAGGCCTCTTGGAATGTTATTAATAGCTTAAGAACACAAAAGAAAGATAATAGCACCAATATAAGCTTGAAAATAAATGACAGAACCATAGAGGATCCTTGCTAAGTCGCAGAAACATTTAACACATATTTTGCAAACGTATCAAACCTTGTAAATGTCAACCACCTAGGCTTCCAATTTTCAGGTTTTCCTAGCAATGATAATACAGACTGCAAAATGACCGATTTTTCTCAGATCACACCTCAAAAACTAGATGATATCCTCTCCAAAATGGAATCTAAAAAATCTAGCGGAATCGATGACATCAGCATGCACACACTGAAATTTTGCAAATCTGAGATTTTACCGCCGTTGACTCACAAATTTTTCCTTAAAAACTGGGTTTTTCCCCGAAAACTGCAAAGTAGCTTAAGTCAAACCTCTTTTCAAAAAGGCGGACAGAACCGATCCGGGCAACTATCGTCCAGTCTCGCTTCTTCCGTCAGTCTCAAAATTAATCGAAAAAGTTGTTTCGGAGCAACTTACTGAATTCATTGAAGTGAACAATATTGTCCGTAATAGACAGTATGGTTTCAGAAAAAACTGATCCACAAAATTGGCTCTCATTGATTTTGTTAATGATTGTATCGATGCAGTTGAGGCTGGGGAGACAGTGGTGGGTTGCTTCGCCGACTTGTCAAAAGCATTCGACTGTGTCGATCATATCATTCTTTTGGAAAAATTGGCTTCAACTGGCATCTCCGGAATTGTTTTCAAATGGATTGAGTCGTACATGACAAACCGACACCAAATTACTGAAATTAGAGGAAAATCAAATCACAAAATTAAAAATGTCATGTCGACTCCTCAAAAAATCACAAGCGGAGTTCCGCAAGGATCCGTCTTAGGACCTCTCCTATTCTTGGTTTACATTAATGACATCACCAACGCGATTCCAGAGTCTGATGTCTACCTCTTTGCCGATGATACAACATTGGTCATGAAGGGTAAGGATGTTGAGACTCTGGAGGGCGAAGCAAATGAAAAAATTTCAGATTCTTCTAAATTTTTTGAAGCAAACAAACTCAGTTTAAATTCCCAGAAAACGAACTATTTGTGTTTTCAAACAGCACAAAAAGAAAATTCCAAAAATAATAGGACTCCGAACCTATTTATAGGAGAGAACCAAATTGAACAATCAAAAACGGCTGACTTCTTAGGGGTGAGGCTGGATGATAGACTCGGATGGGGCGAGCACATTTATGGATTAGAGAGATCGCTTGCTTGAGGACTATTCATTCTACGTAGGATGAGGTCATACGGCAGCGATGATCTGTCCAGGCTCGTCTATCACGGACTGTTCGAGCAGTACATTTCATATTCCATCATTTTGTGGGGTTCTTCCACCAAAAAGAATTTGGAAACAGTTTT
This sequence comes from Macrosteles quadrilineatus, assembly GCF_028750875.1. Taxonomy (NCBI): domain Eukaryota; kingdom Metazoa; phylum Arthropoda; class Insecta; order Hemiptera; family Cicadellidae; genus Macrosteles; species Macrosteles quadrilineatus. Next base: position 33,682,454 of record NW_026542594.1, on the reverse strand, counting down.
TGTCTGGCAAAAAAAAGCAATAAGAACCATCCTAGGCATGCCACCAGATGCCAGCTGCAGAGATGCATTCATCCAGCTTGGACTCTTGACTGTCCCATGCATATTCATCTACGAAGCAGTAGTATACATAAAATCACAACACATTCAACCTCATTTCATAGATCACAAATACAACACTAGAAACAAAGGAACTCATGCTCAACAACACAGACTAAAATTGTTTGAACAAAAACCTTACTATTCCGGTTTAAAACTTTTCCAAGCACTGCCAAAACAACTTCAAAACATTCAAAAACTCTCAAAATTCAAAACAGAAATCAAGTCTTTCCTCACAAAAAATGGTTTTTATGATGTGGAAGATTTTCTAAATTTTAAAAAACAGAGCCCTTTGGCCTAGGATGTGATTTTATTATAAGTTATTTTTTATTATTAGCCTATTACTGTATACCTATTGACCTGTCCAATTCCTGCCCTGGACTACGGACGGAAACTACAAGTATTCAAGTAATTAAGTAAGTAAATGTTTGACAATGATTTATTTTCATGCACTAGTTGTCTAAATAAATCATAAAAGGTAGGCCATTCTTTGAATTTGCCAGAAAATGTAGGCAAACTAATTCTAGGTAACTTTGCTTGGCTTTGTACGGGCAAATGGTTCGTTTCAGATCTAGAACTAGGTGGTTGTACTTGTTCAATTTCGGGAGGGACAATCTTTGACATAATAGTTAAAATGTAGTAATATTTGTCACTAACACTATCAGAAAGCTCTTCTACTTTACTATAATCTGATTCATCTAATTGACTTTTCAAAGCAATTATTTCTGATTGGAGTGTGTTAAATTCCTCAAATAACTCATGAATGGATTCACTACGAATTTTAAAGGATTCACAATCTTCAGACTCGGTGGTTATTCCTAAGCTTAAGCCTAGATTATAAACTTTCTATTTTCTTTAAAGCACAATTTCTACGAAACTGGACCGCATCAAGTTGGCTTTTAAGTTTCTTAACTACTTCATCCGTCATGTTACTAGAAGTGGGTTAGAAGAAACTAGCTTGAATTGTTGTAGTCTAACAATGGGACCAAGTGTGGCTGTACACACAAGGTAAAGTAATTGAAAAGGGCCAAAAGTACAAAAAATTAATAAGATATGTAAATTCAGGTCCAATATCCCAAAACTTGGACTGTGATTGTGTAACTTTCTGATTCCTGGATGGGAAAACAGCACAATGTGAATCTGTTGATTCCTTGGTGGAAAACAGTAATCTTCAAACTGTAGAAATTGATAAAAATGGACTTACAATAGATGCTGTGCACAATTAATGTGGCTGCGAAGGACCATAATGTTTTTGATAATTTGATTTTAAATACACTTTTATTAGACATAAATGTAACACTCACTTCATATTTTAATTCTTTATTCTTACATTGTTTTTCTTGTACCATTTGTTTTGGTTCTTTTAACATATGTTTCTATTTCTTCTTTTTACAGTATAATATGAAAGTGCATAGGGTTGATTATATCAATTGGGATTATATCAATTGGGTCTTAACACCCTCCTTAAGGATAAGATAGGTGACAATTACTCTAACGTTTAAAATATTACGGCAACCAATGAAGTTAAAATCACGAAACCTAATAACACAGTAAATATTACTAGTTTGCTTAAATGTTTTATTTCACGTACACAAATTTAAACAGTGTTTCTAAAACAGAATCCACTTCTAAAATCTTAGATTCTGTTGGTCTGACACAAAAACCTGCAATCTATAATAATTACTTAGCTACTAACAGTTAGCATTCGTCAATCATTTACTAGATATAGAGCAGTTACTACAAGTATTTTGGAATGATTGTGATGTGTTTTTCTGCATCATTGGAGACGTTTCCCAAATTCCTTGTTGCTGATCACGTATTTCAGTTGATAGATAGATAGATAGAAAGTAGGCTAAGAAGAACGCTTCAATCAACAATCTATTTGCTCTTTTTTGTCCTCAAATTACAAACCAAAGTAGTTCTTCGTAAAAAAAAATATATTTATCACGTAAGGTGTTCACTAGTGATATAAGACAAACCGTTGATCGTACAGTGATTAAATTACGTTTCCCCCCATCAAACCAAGGAATTAATTTCAAATATATTTTATGTTTTTTTTTTATATATATAGGATTTACCAAAACAAGAGTGCTTCAGAAATATAAGTTATTTTACATTAGTAGAAAAGATAATTGTGAATGTTCGTGAATACATGTTGGCTATTTATTTCAATATAATCTACATTTGAACATTTTACTGCTATTACATTTTGCACAAGAATAATTTTCTTCCGTATTTTGTAGCCTTCAACACTTAATCATAATTTTACAAGGCTTGCTTTCAAAGAAGAGTTCTTTATAAATGCGATATTCACGGTAATACATTGAACTAGTAGAATCTGGAACAGGGATTTTGGTCCGGCTTAATGTAAGCCCCTGCTGACTCCAACAAGGTTAAGTTATTTTATCCACACCGCGTAGACTATCTCTTTGGATTTGTTCCAAAGATAGAATCCTACTAACGTATTTAAAAAGAAATTCAATTTTACAGTCCCTACAAGCAAAAATGTTTAGGCAAGGAAAGGCAACTAAACATGCAATGCAGAAACTGGAGAAACAGTGATCTCTTAAATACAGGTTACAATTTATTTACTTTATATGAAATTGATTTTCTCAGAAGTATGTTGATTTTCCTCATCATATAAACGTGGACCTTCTCACCATTTAATTGACCAATATTTTAAATTTAATTATTTAGTTTTATATGTAATGTATTTACGCGTACATCGGACTCTACATTAGGCGTTCACATAATAGTTTCAGTTAAATGTACCACAGGTATATTTTCCGTTATATCTGTGACACTATTACATCAAATGCAATACATTTTATTAATCTGGAGGTTTTGGTCGTTTTAGGGGTTGAAACATCGTAATAAGACTGTTACAATCTTCCCTTGAGACATTTTTGTCCACAACAGCGTCAATGTCAATCTTATATCAAGCGAAAGATGCATTTTAAAAATTTTATGATAAGTTACGAATTTTATCATTAGTTTATTGTTCCCTACAATAATTATGAGCAATGTGCTTAGTGACAGCGATACGCTAAAGCTATGACGGTTTACATTCCTATAAGCCATAGGTTGGTTCCACTTTCATTGGATCACTTTCAAAACTATTTTGGTACAGGTCATTTTCACAGCTGCATACTCGAGACCAACGTTTGTAATAGCATTGGTTACGTCAGCAAGCAATTTACAGTAGCGGGAGAGCCACTTAATGAAGCGACCGACGCCCGTCGAGTGCTTATTAAAAAGTAACAACACCGACTGCAGCCGAGTTTTGCTCAGCAATCACTTAAAAGCCAGGTGCTCATCAGTCTAAATTAATGGTATGCTTTCTTTGTTGGAGCCTATCTCATGGTTATTATCTGCATGTTCTTTACTGTATATCAGCAATAGCATAAAGAGAAACTTATAAACTGATATTATTGAAAGAAACCCTAATATTACCTTACGTTCTCCATTTCCCATAAGTTTTTCTATTTAAGCAAGGTGTTCATTACTGAGTTTTGTCTTGCTTATAATAGGTATATATTTAATTAGTTAATAAGCCTGAAATCAGAAAGGTTTGATAACACAGTAATTAACTTACAATTCTCCCGTTGCTTCACTCGCATCTGTGTGGGTAAGTGACGTTGTTGTTGTAGGATTAGCAGATTGGTCAACAATGACTAGAAGCTGATAGTAGCATATTTGATCAAGTTGCTTTTGTTGTTTCAGCAAACGATTTATTATAAATGGAATTTTCGTCATACTGCAGCAAAAAACAGCCGTTTATAATGCATGCGTTGCTGGTCTAAAGTAGCATAGGGAATAAAAATAATTTCTAGTCTCTAGGGAGTAAAAATGTTCTGTTGTAAACAGTTATAAATTTCGACTGTGGCAATCGTATCATTCGAAATTATTTATTGATTGATTTATTAGGTAAGGTTTTAGTCTATTGTTGTCGATCGCTCGACATATCGATGGTATAATGTACTGTAACACAGTCGTAATGGACGCAATGATTGACTAAACAGCTGTCTAGTTGCATTAGCAGAATTGAAAACAAGCTGAAAGTCACCTTTATGTAAAGATAACCTCTCAATTATCTTTACATAAAAATTATTTCGTTTTCTAGCTTTGTTTGTTAATTAATGATGCAATATGACGGAAAATGTAGTTCATTACACGGGCAAAATGTGAATTTTTAACCCTCGTTCATTTTCCGACATCGGCTTCGCCTCCATCGTAAAACTTGACCTCGGGTCAAAAAGAGTCACTTTAGGCCCTAGTGATGAAATACACTATTAATTTCTAATTGTCCATGGTAATTTGTACAAAGGGGAATGCATTAAATTCCGTTTGCATCTGTGTAAGTTTTTTTATGAATTTTGTTGACAACATTGATAATATATTAGATTATATATATTTATAATAAATATACGATTAAGTTTGTCAACCTCTAACACTACAATATTTAAGTAAATCAAGTTCAAAATTGTAGTTAAAGTTCAACATTAACTTAGAAGTATATTTTCTCCCACATTTAGCCGTGCTCCAAGATGTGGTGAGAGGGCTGTGTATTTTTCCGACTGTAGTTATTTAAATAACTTCTTGATTAGTATTGCATATGTTATAGTTTTTATATAAGTAAAATTAAAATACCGTACGTCTACTAATACTTCAAACACATTTTTACACTTATACTGCTTACTCACAAGGTAAATAAATTTTAAACATAGTAAGTTGTGATCAATTTCAATTGGATAGTCCAATCATCCCCATACCCAATGAGAGAATGCAATCTATCTATATCTATATACTTATTTAATACGCAAGCAGATTTTTTGTGACAATTACTCCTCCGAAACTACTAAACCGATTGACATGTTTTTGGTGTCATTGGAAAGAGCGTAACGTGAAGTTGTGCAGGAGACTTTTTTTATAGGGAAATAATTAGAGAGTGAGGCCCTGGGGCCCTTTAAAGTTTTGTATTTCTCCAAAAGATTAACATGGGAAACAAACATTGTTATGAAACTCCAGCTGTTGTCATAAATGCTGTTCTGCTATTTAATTTAATTTGTTTACAAGGAGAATTGTTTCTTGGTGCCATGTGGTCAATGAGTTATACTTTTGCATATATTTTGACTTTTGCACTTTATAAAATGATGGTACTGTAATACATTAAGAGATATTCATTTAAATCATCAATAGGTACGATTGAGCCTTTGCCTATATTTTTCCTGGTAAGTGTGTTGTAACTGTTCCTTATAGTATATTATAGTATCTTAAAGTAAAACCAAATGATTCTTTTCTGCATTCTCACCCCGTAGCGAAGCACGGGCAGAGCAACTAGTACTTATTTAATACGCAAGCAGGATTTTTGTGACAATTACTCCTCCGAAACTACTGAACCGATTGACATGTTTTTGGTCTCATTGGAAAGAGCGTAACGTGAAGTTGTGCAGGAAACTTTCTTTTTAGGGAAATAATCAGAGAGTGAGGCCCTGGAGCCCTTTAAAGTTTCGTATTTCTCCATAAGATTAACATGGGAAACAAAAATTGTTATGAAACTCCAGCTGTTGTCAGAAATTTAAAGTGAGAAGAAGAACATATATTGTAAACCGTTAATAAGTTTTCTAATTTAACAGTTTGCTACAAAAATTTACTGATTTGGTTGAAATGAAATGTTTACTACTTGAATTTGGGTTGGCGTAAATATTACAATGGAAAAAAGTGAGAGAGCCTGGATAAATTGATATCTTGAAAAGAAAACTGAATTAACATTGTGCTGCATTTCTTATTAATCATTGAAAGAGCCCATTTGCAAACTATGGAACCATAGGAAAGTCATAGAACACCATCAAGGAGAAGAAACAGAAATGTTTTTTTTTTATAATGTTATTATGTATACTAAGTTTGCTATTTAACAGTTTGCTACAAACATTTACTGACTTCGTTGAAATGAAATGTTGAAATGCGAGAGAGCCTGGATTAATGGATATCTTAAAAAGAAAACTGAATTAACAACTGTGCACTGCATATTCTGATTAATCATTGAAAGAGCCCATTTGCAAACTATGGAAACATAGGAAAGTCATAGAACACCACCAAGGAGAAGAAATAGATATGTTTTTTTTTATCTATCATATTATAATGGGCAACCTAATGCGGCTATGAGTAAGGCTATGTAGAAAACACAAAAAAACAAGATCAGCCTTAAAAAAAAAAATGATAAGATATTTACAAGAAATTGTGATTATATCAATCTGTTATGTACCTACATCATGAGTATTTCCAAAATCTTTGAGTCGAATCTTTCAAAGTCATCAAAAATTATGACTGTTATTCGTTTAAAAATAACGCCTTTAATACTTAGCAATTGCTCGAATACGAGCAACAGGGACACTAGTTATATAAAAAGTTTCAACGCAGTAACTCTCCCTTTCTACTAAATATGTAAACTCATTAGCTGTAGTTTAACAGAGAAGGGTGTATTTAGACTATGGACCCACGCAAGGCACCATTAGCCCTTTACCTAATTGTTGAGGTTGCCATTTAACAGGCAAGGGCATTTGCACTGCTATTGCCTTAATGGTATGTTTAGTTTAAATATGATAGATATTGGTATGATAGAGCTTGTAAGTAATAATTATGTACGTGATTTGTGTATTTATGTCAATTTAATCTTCTTTATGTGATTAACCCCTTTTGGACAGCATTGCTTAATGAATGTGTAACTAATGAATAAGTGATATGAAAGGATCCGTACTAAGCCTTCCATTCTAATGTACTCACATTTACAGTATACTTTTGAATTTTGGTTTCTAATTACAAATTGTGTACCAAGTCCTTACTGTAGAATGAGCCACATTAAGTTACTTTGTTCGAAATTAATTACACCTATCATAGAGTAGCCAAGTAGATCAAGTTGCCAAGGCTATTTATAAAAATCTGAACCAGTATAGACGACTCAGGTTTCAACCCTCTTTTGATTAAAGAAAATACCCCTCCTGCAGCAAACCTGCTGACTAAGCGAATTTCCAGTTGCCTGGATTGGTTTTCAATTAATCTATTAAATTTACATTAATGTTTAACGAGTACCTAGGTCAGCTACTACAGGTGAACTAATAATATGTGTTTTTTATTAAAATATCAAGAGCTTAGTATGAAATAAATAAATCCGCCAAGTTTGATTAAAACATATCCATATACAAGCCAACTAGAACACATTATAATATTATCCATAATAATAACACGTGAATTTTAAGTTAAAATTTTTTTTGAATTTTCTCCGTAACCAATCTCCGTACAAAACACTTTGATATACTAAATTATTAGTTTTTTTAAGCTTATTATAAAGGTTTGGAGAAAAATTGATAAATTTTGTGTTTTAGGTGTAAAAAATTTGAAAACCCTATTTTACCACATAAAAATACCCGTTAAACCCCATTCTCATGGTCCGATCATGCTGGTTCGCAAACTCATTCAAGTTTATTCCGCCCTACACGTTAAAACCAAATTTCATCAAAATCGGACAAAAATTACTCAAGTTATCGTCCGGATGAACACACACATATATATACTAGCAGAGTACCCGTACTTCGTACGGGTTTGGCATATAAGTTGGCAAAATGCTTATTGCAGTTATACTCTAACTTAGCGTTTGCATATATAAACATTTGAACAAATTGTGTTTTTGGCCACTGGGGACATCAAAATGAAAAAGTAAATCGATCCCGGGCCTAGGTCTTACTATGAGACCTACGGTAATAGCTACTTCCCTATAGAAAAACTCGCTAAAAACTGATTTCTTCCCTTGTATTCCCTGTGATTGATTATTCTATTGTGTCATACTGTGAATTTAATAATGAAATGACTAATGAGTTACAAAATGCACAGAATGCTTGTATTCGATACATATTTTGAATGAGGTATGACGAACACGTTACACCTTATTATAAGCGATTGGGTTGGCTCAAAGTAAAAGAAAGAAGATGGTTAATAGTTTTGAGTTTAGAATTTAAAATAATTGAATACTCTAAGCCTGAATACTTAAACGAGTACTATCGAGCTTTACATAATGTACATCAAAGGACGACTAGATTTGGACAGGAAATCATACAATTTCCCATTCATAGGACCCAAACATACACGGATTCCTTTGTTGTTACGTCAATTAGACTTTTGAATGGACTAGACAATAGTATCACAAGTTTAGAATGAAACAGTTTTACAAAAAAGGTAAAAATGTTACTGTTGAATCGATACTAGTTAAGATCAAAACAATCTGTAAAGAATAATAATATCTGAAACTATATTTTTGTTAAGTGTTGTATTTAAAAAAAAATAAAGGGTAAACTGTAAACTTTTTTTAAATAAGAATATAGTACAATAGGTTATATTTGTGTTTTCTATATATAGTGGTTAAACCAAAACAGTTTGTAATCTGAAAAACATTGTACAATTGTGGAGCGTGTCCTGGGCAAGAGTGGACCTTCGGTCTAAGCCAGGGCAGGATAAATAAATAAATTATCAATCATCAAATTATCCTCCTCCTCCTTTCTCTAATCATCCTCCTTATCTGACCCTCCTCCTCTATCTCCTCCTCCATTAAGAATAAGAATAAGAAAAATGCTTTATTTTTCACAAAAACATTGACTATATCACATAAAAGCATAAATCAACAATGGTTATAAAACCGTCTGTTGTGGTTGGCACAAAACAATATTCTTTTAGTAAAAATAATAACAATCTCTAAAGTATAAAAATAAAAAGCTACTTAAAAACACGTCAAAATTTAAGTACTCTGAGCATGAGGATGAGAGACAGACAATTTGTTACATACAGTCAACTAAACACAATTAATATGAAATACATAAAACAAGGAATGAACATAAGTAAAAAAAAAAAAAACTATAACTAATTATACAATGCTCTAGTCAAAGTTAAATATGTTTATCAATGCCCATCGATATTTCCAAGCGGCTTTCAAATATTAAGCAAGTATCCGCCAATTCATCCCATTTAAATATAATTCATAATCCATTTGACTTAAAGTTTGTTCCCCAAAAAACTGTTTTCTTAAATGCTGAAAGACAGGACATTTTGCTATGAAGTGAAATGTTGTTTCATTTTCCTGAAGGTTGCATAACGAACATAAATAATTTCGTTGTAACCAAGGCTTATAGTTTAAATCGATAAGTTCGGCTCTAGCTTTTATGGCCCAAGAGATAACGTCAACATTGTTATCACAGAGTGGACTCCTGTCGCCAAGGTCAAGGTCAAGGGACAGCAACTGACTGTGGTACAAAGACGCCCTTCCTACACAATCTCCCCACCATACGGCTTTTAAGTGTTCATTTACACTTGTCAATTCCTGTCCTATAACTGTAAGACCCACGTAATCCAAATTCAAATTGATATTTAACTCACATTTTTTAGCCATTGATTTCCATTCGCGGCTCCAATTATTTTTTTTTTTATGATTAGTTTAGCTAGAATGTAAGGTAGGCGATAGTTAGATAATTAAAGAACTTTTTGGATGTAATTAATGTGTGAAGACACAGTATAAAAGAATAATTTTTCGATATTTGTTTCTAAATACAGGACATAATTCGGGGTATTATATGGTAGTCTAAACAGCTTCTTAATAAACATTTTTAACACAGATTCGACATGCTCGTTTTCCTCGAAGCCCCAGACTTCAGCGCCGTAACAAATAATGGACTTAATAACTGAATTGAAACATTTGATTTTGCTAGCAACAGGAATATCACGATTTGTCATCAACCCGTCCCAAACAGAATGCAAGGCAAATTTTGCTACTCCTGACTTTTCTTTTAAGTGATCATTCCACGATAATTTACTAGTGAATGTGACTCCCAAATATTTATAGCTTTTAACTATCTCGATTTTTTCGCCATTGTACCACCAGTTATCACCTCCTCGCAGCTTCCCACCATTTCTAAAAACCATTACTTTGGATTTATCCAAGTTCACTTTAAGGTTCCATGTGTCGCAGTACCTCTCCAAATTGTTGATCATATGTTGTAAAACTGTAGCTGTTGGGGCGAGTAATACGATGTCGTCTGCATACATCAACATATTTATTTTGTTTCCATCAAAATTGCAACCACCCCCCCCCCACTTCTGGTAGGTCATTAACAAATAGATTAAACATACTAGGACTACATATACAACCTTGCCTCAGACCTATCGAGGTGTCAAAACTTTCAGTAACACCGTCTTTACACCAAACCCCCGTTGATATGCCTGAGTAATAATCTCGTAGAATCGCTGTCATTTTTATCGAGACCCCAAGACACGACAATTTGAAAATTAAAGCCCCTCGGTCGATAGTATCAAAAGCAGATCTACAAAAAAAGTGTATAATTACCCCCCCCCCCCCTTTAACTGATAGTCGTAATTTGATCATACACCCTAGATTAAAAATGTTGTCTATTGTTGAGTACCCTCGCCTAAACCCCGCTTGAAACTCTGTAATTTTCTGATTAATATCACTCCAGTCTCGAGTCTATTATTTATCAAAGCTACAAATAATTTCCCTACACAATCTATGAAAGACAACCCTCTATAATTCTGAGTGGAATTTATATTCCCTTTTTTGAAGAGCGGAAAAATTATCGACTTTTTGAAACTCTCCGGCACTGAACCACTGTTGAATATATTGTTATAAATAATCAATAAATTCAACAATAATACATCCGGCGCGTGCTTAAAAAATTTATAGGGTATTCGGTCAGGGCCTGGTGCTTTATTTTACTTGACGTTTATCAAAACATTCTTTAGTTCTGATAAGGTAAACGCATTATCTAAACTATCATCAATAATAAGAGGCGCCGCGTAACTCACATGACCTGCCAGGAGTTTAGCAAATTCCGGAAATGATTCACCCATTCATTTGGAGTGATATTACCTATTATTACCTATTGGATAAATCCAATCTTTTTTTAAAAGTTTTGACGGCGGACCAAAATGTTTTGCTATCAGAGCTTTGACTTATATCACTTACAATGCTTTCATAGTATGAACGTTTTTTAACCAGACACACTGCTTTATAATTCTTGCTCTCTGCAATCTACTTATACTTAACACAATCTGAGTTGGTTTTCCTATACAAATTTAATAAACGGAACACACGCTTCCTCACAGAATAACACTCTAAATCAAACCAAGGCTGATTATTTCTCCTACTAACATTTTTTCTATTGAAGTGTGCTTAGATACCGATTGGCGAATGCAATTAGCAATGTTATCAATGTTTGTTTGATTATCGTTAGCAATAGTGAGCGCTTCAATATTTTCGCTAACTTGCTCACAGTAAAGGACATTATCATTGTTAGACCATCTTAGTTTAGGTAGAAGCTGCAAGGTGGTGACGCTGTCCCCCTCCCCGCCCACACTGCCAGGCTTACCACTACACAGATTTAACTCCTCCTCCATTAATAAAATACAATGCCACAAATCATAACTCAAACTGACAATGCAAACCAAAAATGTTTTTGGTTTTATAAATATATTTTTATTATCATTCTGAGGAAATAAGGCTTTTTCATCAGGAAACTAGAACATGGTCTAATGAACCCCCTAAGTCCAAAACTAACCAAACTCTGAGCCGTCACCAGTTAATAAGTAATAATAAGGAAACTAGAACATGGTCTAATGAACCCCCTAAGTCCAAAACTAACCAAACTCTGAGCCGTCACCAGTTAATAAGTAAGAATAAGGAAACTAGAACATGGTCTAATGAACCCCCTAAGTCCAAAACTAACCAAACTCTGAGCCGTCACCAGTTAATAAGTAATAATAAATTAATTAAATTTATATAATTATTCAATTAAAAAATGTGCCACCATTTTGTATCCTACAAGGGTTAGGGAGCTGACATTTTCTCTAGATTTTTTTTAAAAATCTACTCTATAAGTTGTGTAAAGTTTCAAAATATTCGGTCTATAAAGGGGCAGAAATATAAAGTCAAACGTTTAAACCTTTTCTTGGGACTATTTGACTGCCTACTTACAAGTAAAAAATAGCAGCTCTACACTTTATGTGGGGAATACTGTAACTGTCTGTTGTGAAAAATTGAATTTTTTATGTTTGAAACCCCCTAATTTTTTAGTGTTCCCATGATCAGATTTTTATGGATTTTTGTTTATATATTGCCCTGTATTTTATGATTTCAAAATATGGCTTCAATTTTCTTAAAGCAATTTTTCCAACCACAAAGTGTATTTTTTCCGGACTATTAAGATTATTTTTTCGATAGGTTTTCGTTAACAAACCAACAATAAAGCTGACCTCAAGATTTGATAAGAGGAAAATTCTAACTTAATAGTAACAAATCACGGGAGAATCATCCGTCACGTTAGCTCCAGGTTTACCTTTGAGCTCACCCCCTCTCGGAGACAATTATTTTAGGTGTCTGGAGAGAAATAAAACCAGTGTCAACCGTTGAGTTGGGAGAAAAAGCCCGAGGTAGATTTAATTGAAATTTTAGTGGGCAGAACTATAGGTCAATTAAGAGTTATCAAAGTAAATAAAATTAAATTATTCATAATTTGTGACTCATATCATACATGTATATTAAGATCAATGCAAATGGCACATTTATCCTTAGAAACATTATTTCTCTTTCTTCTACTTGATGACTTTCCGATGTTTCCATAGTTTGCCAATTGGCTCTTTCAATGTTTAATCCAGAAATGCAGCACAGTGTTGATTCAGTTTTCTATTTCCTATATCAAATTGCCCAGGATTTCTCGGTTTTTTTCATTGTAATATTATTTACGCCATTTAAAATATTCGACTCAAAGATTATTTAAATACTCAAGATGTACATAACAGATCTATATAATCAACATTTCTTGTAAATATCTTATCATTTTTCAAAAGCTGATCTTGTTTTTTACTGTTTTCTACAAATACTCATAGTCGCAGTAGGTTGTCCATAATAACGATTATAAATAAAAAAAAAACATTATTCCTATTTCTTCTCCTTTGTGATGTTCTATGACTTTCTTATGTTTCCATAGTTTACGAATCGGCCTTAAATATTTCATTTCAACCAAGTCAGTAAACGTTAGTAGCAAACTGGTAAATTAGCAAACTTGTTGACTGTTGACAATTCACATAATGATCTTCTTCTCACTTTTAATTTCTGACAACAGCTAGAGTTTTATAACAATGTTTGTTTCCCATGTTAATCTTATGGAGAAATACGAAACTTTAAAGTGTCCCAGAGCCTCACTCTCTAATAATTTCTCTAAAAATAATTTTCCTGCTCAATTTCACTTTACGCTCTTTCCAATGGCACCAAAAACATGTTAATCGGTTCAGTAGTTTCGGGGGAGTAATTGTCACAAAAAACCCTGTTTGCGTATTAAATAAGTACTAGTGTACATGTTGCTCGAAATCGAGCAATTGTAAAGAAGTAAAGTAGTTATTTAAAAACAAATAACTTATTTAAAAACTAATAAAAGTCATAATTTCCGATGAGTTTAACAGACTCGACTCGTAGTTTACGTATCTAACAGTTCCATATAATCAACATTTCTTGTAAATATTTTATCTTTATTTTACATCTTTATACATCTTTATTTTAATAGCACCTAATAACCATTAACTTCCTGATTTTCTGCATAACCTCTCTGTCACAATTTTACAATTAACATATGTTCTTCTTCTCACTTTTAATTTCTGACAACAGCTGGAGTTTCATAAAAATGTTTGTTTCCCATGTTAATCTTATGGAGAAATACAAAACGTTAATGGGCCCCAGGGCCTCACTCTCTAATTATTTACCTAAAAAGAAAGTTTCCTGCACAACTTCACGTTACGCTCTTTCCAATGACACCAAAAACATGTCAATCGGTTCAGTAGTTCCGGTGGAGTTATTGTCCCAAAAAATCTGCTTGCGTATTAAATAAGTATTAATACATAGATAGATAGATAATACGCATAAAAATATCCGATACCCAACCCAACAGAATCTTAAATAGTTTGTAGGCTACCAATATTTTATAATGTCTGTTGACTAAGTAAACTTGCACCGAGTCGGCTAATGCAAAAAACAGTGGTAGTGCTTATAACAAATTTAAACATGTTATGATATCGACCGATTACTATGAACGTCATTATATGTGAAATGATTGTGTAACAGTATTATAATGTGAGGGTTTGGCTGGTTCCTCAAGTAGGCATAAGCAACGAACTCTGATAGCCAAAGTAAGTTTGAATCCATTAGACAAATGGTAATTCAAAGAACTCAATTTTTGGTAATTTAAGCTTTGGCTATGACACTAATAAAGCTCAGGGTCAGTTCCTAGCAAGGGTTGGACTTTCCATTTATTTTTACATGGGGAACTTTATGTGGCTGCAAGTCAGGAAAATTCCTTATGAGGGCTTTATATATTTTTTAACACTAATGAACAAGGTCAGTTCCCGAAAAGTTATAAAATATTTATAAAAGCCAGAATATTGTTTGAAAAAGGGCTTTTATTTAAAGTGAGGACATTTTAAGAAAGTACTAAATTTAATAAATAATCATTATGACAAAATAGTTTTCATGATTCTTGATAAATAGCTTATCGATATGTAAAATTTTATTTTTACCTAATAAATTGCAAAAATCTGTAAGACATGTACTAATTAGTAATTTTAAAAGCTACTACAGTGTTAACTCTACACTATATTAAACTTAACTAATAGTATAGATGTTATTGATGTCCTGACAGTGTATCGTTTGTGAGCTGTTGCAAGGCTCCGCACTCCGCAGCGTGTTGTAGCTGAAACAGCCCGAGGGATCAATCAACGTTTATTGCTACGTTCTGTGTAAATTTGGAGGATGTGTCTTATGATTATCCCATAGCCTCAACAGTTCTCTCGAGGATTTCTTTTGGAACCCTGAGATCTCAATATTCCTTTAAATGTCTTAAAAACTTTGATATTTCTCCAGTTCAACAGTTTTGATATTTGATATATTTAGAGGATAAAGAAATGATAATATATATATATATATATATATATATATATATATATATATTCACATGCATAATTAATTATAAGCACAGTGCTTACAAAATATCCGTTATCAATCTATATATTAATTTGAAACTGTTTTTCTTTGTCACAGCTATTTTGAGAGAACGGCTGGGTGTAGAAACTTGGTAGGGGTATCTAAAGAAAGGTCTTGGTCTGTAGATAAGCCATCAAAAGAGAAACGTAGTAAATTCCCTTGGGGCTCTGCCCCAGTGGCCTTTAAATTCCCATCCCATGTTATTCTTATGGAGAAAAAACGGGGTTTTGTCACAGCTAATTACAGAGAACGGCTGGGCGTAGAAACTCGGTAGGGGTCTCTAAAGAAAGGTCTTAGTCTGTAGATGAGCCACCAAAAGAGAAACAAGGTAAATTCCCTTTGGGATCTTCCCCAGAGGCCTTTAAAGTTCCCTCTTCAGATTTGTTTACATTACGACCATATGCATACATTTACACTACTTTTGAATGAAACAGCTGTTAAAATTTAAATTGTGATTTACTAAATTTGTCAAAATGAAGTATTTGCAATGGGTTTTTTCTGATTTTAAAATCGATTTTCTTCTGAATCGTGCCATGTTTTGCAATATAATGTTCTATTAACAAATCAGTGGAAAATCCTAATATCACAGTAACTCTTAAAATTATTTCTTATGGAGTTAACTTATATCTATTGTATGGGTTGGTTTCTGCCTTTTTTACCACTTCTTTTCTTGGAGATTGCACGTAGACGATATTCTTTGGCATATTGCATCTGTAGTAGACGATACTTGGTTGGTATAATTGTTAAAATTACAATGGAAAAAAGTGAGAAATACTGGACAATTTGATATACTAAAAATAAAACTAAATTAACACTGTGCTACATTTCTTGAGCAATAACTGAAAGAGCCGATTTGCAAACAATGGAAACAGGAAAGTCATAGAACACAACCAAGTACAGTAGAAGAAATAGAAATAAGGTTTTTTTTCTCATTTATAATCGTTATTATAGTCAACCTAATGCGGCTATGAGTGGAAAAAATTTGTAGAAAACACAAAAAAACAAGGTCAGCTTTTGAAAAAAGATAAGATATTTACAAATAATTTTGATTATATCTAACTGCTGTGTACATCTTGAGTATTTCCACAATCTTTGAGTCGACTCTTATAAAGTCAACGGAAATTATGTTTTAAAATAACGCCTGTAATGCTTTGCAATTGCTCGAATTCGAGCAACAGGTACACTAGTTTAATATGAATTGTAAATTACTATATCCTTATATATAATGTGAAGGCGATTTCTACGAAACACTACTCCTCCGTTAATGATGGACGAATTTTTACAAACGACGTGTCAAAATAAAGTATTTTTTTCTGTAGACACCCCCTTTTTCCAATTCCAGTAATAAAAATCCTCGGGCTTTTTCCCACAAGCCATCAAAGTTTGAGTTTCTTCCATAAGATTAACATGGGGGAATCTAAATATTTAATTGGAAACTTTGTCCCCACTAATTTGAGAGAACGGCTGGGCGTAGAAACTTGGTAGAGGTGTCCAAAGAAAGGTTTTGGTCTGTAGATAAGTTATCTAAAGAAAAACTAAGCAAAATCCCTTAGGGCTCTGCCCCAGAAGCCTTTAAAGATCCCTCCACAGAGTTGTTTACATTCTGGCCATGTGGATAATACTGTTTAATGGAACAGCTGTTCATTTTTAAATTGTATTTCAAACAACACACATTTATTGGGAGTTACTGAATTCTACCAAATAATTATTTGCAATGTTATTTTCTGATTTTAAAATTTCTTTTCTTCTTTATCATGTCATGTTTTGCAATATAACGTTCCATTACGAAATCAGTGGAAAATCCTTTCATCACAGCAATTCTTAAATTATTTGTTATTGAACTAGACATCCCATCTATATGGATCATCTGTCGCCAATTTTTTACTAAAAAAGAATGTAGTTGTGTGAGCCAGTCACAGATTGCGCTAGTGTCTAAAACTGTATTTTGTACCTTATTTTTCGTTACTGACATAGTTGCTGGGTCACAACAGTTGCTATAGCTCATAATAAGTCATTCCATCAGTTTGACTTCGTAAAAAGCATCATGTAATCGGCAGAAATCAGTAATTTAGATCAGCGCAATCTGTAGGTGGCTCACATAAACTAAGACAAATGTTAATTTAAACCTGGCAACAACTTTAACATGGGGATGGAATGTCTAGTTGTATCTATTTTAGGGTTTGGTGTATGCCTTTTTCACCACTTTTGCCTACATTTGATCATATTCTTCTACACATATCAAATATTTATGTAGAAATATCTGCTCTTATCGTGTCTAATAAAATCCAAACATAGAAACCTTGCCTAAAATTGTACCTATCTTGACAAATTATTTGCACCTGCCTATATTACGAACTTTGGCGCACTGGGTTGGTAACATTATTTAAAAATAACACGACATTTTGACTGTATAATATGGTACAAAGAGAAAATACTAATTAAGCAGCTAATGTCTTGACAGAAAGGTCATATTCCTTTTAAACTAGATCACATAATCCTTAATAAGATACGTTGATTAACAATATGTAAACGTCAATATATACGTAACAGCCAATTTACAGTATTTTTGCTTTTTGGAAATGTCCCATTGCTATGTCACTTGCATTATTTGTTGCCAATGAAGCCGCAAGACCATATGAACTAGGAGGCCCCTAACAGTTCAAGAATAAAAGCCAACTTCACTTCAAGTATTCCACTACACCTAACATTCAGTAGAGAGATTATACTGACAACTTTTTGTTATTGATAAGGCTGAGACAACTAACTGACATCCCCCATGTCAAGGAATTCCAGCTTTAACAGTAGCCCCACAATCAATTTCTCAAAACTATGCTAGAAGGTTCATTCATTGGCACAGAAGTACGATAAGAACTGACGCGACGTGACGAAAGGAAAAATCAAACTTACACTGTAACGGATAACCTCCCTTTGAAGTTAGAATATGTCTTCCCAAATAATATTTTCTTTTGAAATAAAATCATATTACACTGATGAAATCACGGAAGTGTTTAACTACAAAAGATCCACCAATACGATTTTAATACTATTTAAAGGTTCTTCCAAAGGAAGAGATACCATATAACATACTACTTATAACTCCGATGACGTACGGTATGGGGAATATTTTATTCATTGAATGATCAACCAAATTTGGCAACTAACGCAATTAATATCATTATTGTTTTTACACTTATTACTCTTTAAACAATGCTAAATGCTCAAAATATGTATATTTCACCCAATTTATCGCAGTTAGATGAATTAACGTAAGCATTGAAAGTAACCGTCGATTTCGACTGGTTTCACCTAGTTATGATATAATCAACGAAAACAAATTAAATACAGTACTCCATACAATAATACTGTAAAAGTATAGCTAGAAATATCATTTTGAACAAAATTAGGTTAACAATACAAGGAAATTGCAGTTTGCTCTTCACAGAAATTTAACAAAAGGGAACGGTCACGTAAGAGTCCATGTTTATTTTGAAAACTATAAATTATTATCTACATGATTCCAGCATTAATTTAAAAGAGAAATAAACAATATTTCAGTGAACGTAGTTTTTCAACCGTCCCAAAATCAGGTAGGCGTATTTATGTTAATACATCCCCAATTTTACTAATACAATCCTACATAAAATACAAGTAAGGTTTGATTACTTGTTACTTCGATCTGGGAATTGGCACACACAAAAACGTTTATACTTACGGAATAACTAAGTTCTGTGTCAAAAATAAGTTCTAGACTAGTGGTATAGCCAGGAAAAATCTATTTTCGCCATAATATCAGTACAAACTTTTGAAATTTTAACATGGGCCTTATGGGAAAACATTCCGCCATTCTTATCATTTTGTTTACATTTTAAGACCTACAATTTTGTCAACTTGAGACGCCGAGAAAGAGAACGACTCTACTTTGCTCCAGTTCATTCATAGAGTAAATCGTTTGATGTATGAGAATTTGTATTACATTATAAAACTTTCCAGAGTAATGAGTTTCTAATCCATTAAAAAAATATTCTTCTTAACTAATCCTTATATTCTTGCTCCGTTTTAAACCTAATTGCCAAAGGTCTAAGCCTTAATTTTTGTATTAAGTACTGGGTACATCATTAGGTAACTTGGTTAGGTTGCTTTTTTATAAACACAGAGGATACGCGTCCGGTAACCGGACGTGGATTAGGCGTCCCGCAGTGACATCGCCGGGTTTTTTGGGGCCCGGAACGCCATTACCACAACGATACTATTTACAGCCATTGGTGTTCGTAAAGTAGTGGATAGAGTACTCGGCTTATATGCAAGAGGTCCCTGGTTCGAATCCCGTTAAAAGCTTTCACTGTTTGTCAAAGATTTTGCTTTGAATGCCATTTCTTCTTAACTGTACATCTTTGTTAGAATTTTTGGCATGTAAAATTTTATTTTATGAACAGAATTTAACCTTCATTCGATATTTTCATCATCAGTTAGTTTGGTTGGTTAGGTTAGGTTATGACAGTAACTGCCGGACGCCTAATCCACGTCCGGTTACCGGACGCGTATCCTCTGCGTTTTATAAATGGACAATTTCATGAATCACTAATACCCTATATCTAGGTGTGTTCAGTACACAATGACACTCTCAAAAAAGTACTAATCCCAACCCAAATAAAATTAGGTAGCTTTAGGCCTACAGAGGAAGAGTGTTTATATTACTTCTCTGTGGTTTTAGTTATGTATGCCTTAAGATGGCTACAAGTTCAGCACTAGATACCAAATATACTTACCAATATACTTATAGCCTAGCCTATCATTTGTCAGTGTCAATTAATAGTGCAATTATATCGAGGACAACCAAACTTGGATTAACAACCATTTTTTATACCTAAGTTTCCTTTTTGGTACTCACCAACAAGGATCAACCCGGCAAACGTTTACCCCTCAAGTTGAGCTAGGTGCCTATGTGGCTTAGCTACCTAACTATTTTATGCATATGTCATGGCCTTTCTAAGAGGAGGCTAAGCTCAGGCTCTACGATTATCTATGTACAATTTGTAAGATTATGCCTACTTAAAATAGGTTATTCTTATACGTTTTCAAACTGAGCTAAGTTTGGCAAATTGATATGATATACGTTAAGTTAGGGCAAAGTTTAAAATAGTGGCGCAGCATGCGTCGCCTGTCAAAAAATGTTGCAAACCGACAAATGTCACAGCTCACAGCTCGAATTTCCTCTGGAGGCTATCTATCTTCAAGCATTATAGCCTATATTATCTGTACAAAGGAGCGTGATGATTTTAAAAATTGTCAAGGGATTTTTCTTCCAAACTTCTCACCAGCAAAGTTTTATAATGTTCTTATTGCAGCGTGTCGCCAGTCGACAAATGTCGCAAAACGGCATTTGTCAAAGCTTATCTTTAAGCATTATTTTATTTAATTATTGAACACCAACGGCAACCATTATTTTAAATTAAGTAAGTTACGGATAGGAAAAAATTTGAAAATTTAGCTGTCATTTACAGAGGTGCTGAAAACAATCATTAACACTAATAATTAATACAAGGCAAAAACAATGGATATTGATGTTACAAAAAATATATAACAATTTTAGCCTATATTATCTGTACACAAGATTGTGATGATTTTGAAAAAAGTGTCTACTTAGGAATGTTTCTCCCAAACTACCTGTGAAGAAAAAATGTTGGCGTAGCAGCGTGTCACCTGTCGACAAAAATGATGCAAAATGGCAAATATCAAAACTTGAATTTGCTCTGGAAGCTATACAGGGTGATTGATATAAGTGTGCCAGCCGTTTTATTCGAAAACTATAAGAGATATCAAAAAAAGTTAAATGGTAAGTCCCTTGGATTTTTTATTATAAAAATTATAATTAAGTCAAAAAAATTATTTTAGCCGCCATTTTTCCAATATGGCCACCAACTTTGATTTTTCTTATGGAACACCCTGTATTTTATGATGTATTCTGGTAGAAAAAGTAATTTTAAGACGATTTTATTCTTGTGATTTTTTTCATAAACCTAACCGTTTCAAAGATAATAATGGTTAAAGTTTTGAAATTTCTGCATGAGAAAGAGTTTTGATAAAGGCCTAAGCAAGCATTCCAGCTGTTTTGTTCGAAAACCATTAAAAATTTCACAACTTAAACCATTATTATCTTTGAAACGGTTAGGTTTATGAAAAAAATCACAAGAATAAAATCGTCTTAAAATTACTTTTTCTACCAGAATACATCATAAAATACCATCCCAAATATAATTATGCAGTGATCCTGTCATTTTTTACATTTTTAGAATGCCAATGCCTCTTTTTTAACGTTTAGTGGAATTACTTAGCCCACTAATAATAAAGAAGGACACCAACCGGAGGTTAGCTCCGAGTGCTGAGGAAAAATAACAATACACTGAGGTAAGTCAATAAAACTAATAGAAACGTGAAACTGAAGCCTACACGAAATCTGTTTTTTGGATTTCATGTAAACCAGTTTCAAGAAACGAATGAAATTAAAGTTTCATGCAACGCAGTGTGCACTGCCCTGTGTTAAACTAATCCATGTGTTACGAGCAACTAAAGTTTCTCATTTAATGAAATCTGTTTCCTGAAACGGATTTCTCCAGTGTGCACCCTGCCTTACACTTGCTTCCTAAGCAAGCACTGCATAAGATCCGCCAATCCACCCAGAAATGATAAGTGCCCTTCAGCTTAACATGCAAAGGAGCAGGACAGCTGACGGTCTGCTGTACCAATTCGCAACCGAGCAAGGCACCGATATGTTGCTGCTGAGTGAGCAATATCAGAACCGACGCTCTCCTCAGTGGTTTCCTGATGTTTCTGGGACGGCGGCCATCTGGGTCCTTGACCACGGGAAGGTATATTAGATTCCGGTGCGGGAAACGGTTTCGTGTGGGTGCGAAGCAGAGGTTTATCTTTCTTCTCCTACCACCTTACTCCTAACCAGCCCATAGCAGAGTACCACCAGATGGTCGATTCTCTAGAGGACGGGATCCTGAACGTCGATGGTGGGGTGATTGTTTGCGGAGTTTTCAACGCTAGGGCGGTGGAATGGGGTTCACCCCAAACAAACACAAGGGGACGATATGTTTTAGAGATGGCAGCCAGGCTGGGTCTTCATGTTCTGAAAGTGGGCAATGTCCCACTTTCCGTCACCCTGGATATGGAGAGACCATCCCTGACATCTCACTGGCATCTGAAGGCCTAGCCAATCGGATTTCTGACTGGAGAGTCTCCGAGGACTACTCTGCAAGTGATCACCAGGCAATTGTTTTCGGGGTACTTCCCGAGCGTAGGCGTCCATATGCCAACTCGGCCAACCCGCTTCGACGTTAGAACCTCGGTCGTCTTTGCCGAGACACCTTTCGGGGATGTATCGGGGATCAAACTGTTGGGGACATCGGAAGTGCCGAATTTCGTGCCACGTCGACAATGCGTCTCATTTCATTGGCGTGCGACTGTTCCATGCCCAGGATTTCTGCCCGTTGTGGGAAGAAGCCAGTTTACTGGTGGACACCCGAGATTGCCGAACTCCGGCGAAGATGCCTTAGCCTCCGACAAGCAGCGCAGCGTGCCAGAAACCGGCCTGAAGCTAATGCCAGACCGGCAGAGCACAAGGTAGCCAGGTGAGGTCTTCGCAGTGCAATCAACCGGAGTAAGGTCAGGTGCTGGAAGCAACTGTGTCAGGACGTCGACAACAACCCCTGGGGGACGGGTTACAAGATAGTAACCCCAAAGCTAGGGACTCGTTCACCACCTGTGGTCATGGATCCTACTGCCATGGCTGCTGTCGTTGACTCGTTGTTTCCAAAGCACCCAGTGCGACCAACTTGAGAATTCAGGAATCTTGGCACGTTCCCATCCTTTCGGGAAGAGGAACTTACCTCCGCTGTCCGATCCCTCAGGAATCGAAGAGCACCCGGTCCTGATGGCATTCCTGCGGAAATCCTCAAGCTCGTCGTTGAGTACAATCCAAAGCTTATGTTGGATATGTTCAACTCCTGTTTGGTGGACGGCGTTTTCCCGACGGCGTGGAAGGTGGCTCGCCTTGTCCTGATCCTCAAGGCGAAGAGTGCACCGGGAACCCCCTCCTCATACCGCCCACTGCGTATGCTTGACACTGTTGGCAAAGTGATGGAGAAGTGATTCCATTCGTGTCAGACTGACCGAGGCTATCGTCTCTGTGGGTGATTTGTCCCCGCAGCAGCATGGTTTTCGTTCTGGTCACTCGACCATTGACGCCATCCAAGAGGTAGTTGTGGCAGTGCGGAGTGCGGAGAACCACAGTCATTGGTCACGCCGCTTAGTTCTCCTCGTCACTCTTGACGTGAAGAATGAGTTCAAGTCCGCCAGGTGGAGTGACATGATACAGGCGGTCGAGCACACATTCCGCGTCTCTCCTTACATATTGCGAATGATTGAGTCCTACCTTTCAGACCGCGTCCTGCTTTTTGACACCACCGAAGGTCAGTGTCGGATCTCTGTCACTTCTGTGGCTGCACAGGGATCGATCCTTGGACCTGATCTCTGGAACGTGTCTTACGACAGTCTGCTTAGACTTAAATGCCAGACGAGACCCGCCTCGTTGGCTACGCCGACGACGTCGCTGCTCTGGTTGCAGGCAGAACCGTTGAAGAAGCAGAGCTTAAACTTGGTATAGTGATGCTCCGTGTCAACGAGTGGATGCGGGACCACGGCTTATCGTTGGCGGTTGAAAAAACAGAGATCATGATCCTAACCAAGAAAAGAATTCCCACCGTCCTTCCTTTGCAAGTAGGCCATGCCCAATTGGAGACCAAGCCGTATGCAAAATACCTTGGTGTTACGATTGACGGCAAAATGACTTTCGGCGAGCAGATAAAGCGAACCGTTGCCCTTAGTAGGGTTATGCCAAATGTCGGCGGACCCCGCTCCTACAAACGCCGCCTACTGATGTCTGCCGTCCAATCAGTACTCTTGTACGGTGCTGAAATCTGGGCCCACGTGCTGGAGAGGCGTGTCTTCCGTAACTGGCTCTCCCGTGTTCAGCGTCGAGGTGCCTTGCGAGTTGCTTCCGCTTACCGCGCGGTTTCCGAGCCTGCAGTCATGGTGATTGCCAGTGTCATCCCCGTCTTTCATCTCGCGAGGGAGCGACAGGCGATCTACCGCAGGAGACCTGAAGTAGATAGAGAGACTGCTGGCAGAGAAGAACGCAACCGCAGTTTCGACCGCTGGCAGCGTGAATGGGAAGCCGAGTCTCGGGGACGTTGGACCGCCAGGCTCATTCCTAGCATCCGACCATGGGTGGAACGGGAGCATGGTGAGGTTGGGTACTACTTGACTCAATTTTTTTTCGGGTCACGGGTACTTTCGGGCCTTTTTGAACAGAATGGGGAAGGCTGCCAGCCCAGACTGTATGTACTGTCCTGGCATTGCAGACACGGCTAACCATACCTTCTTCTTCTGCGACAGGTGGCATGTCCGCCGAGCCTCCTTGATCTCCGAGATCGGCGTCGATATTACTCCCGACAACATCGTTGGAGCTATGCTCCAGGGGGAAGGAAACTGGAAGTGTAAAACAGTTCGTCGAGGCCATAATTTGGGATAAGAAGGTCGACCTCGATCGGCCTTAGTTTTCTGAGGAAACCAGAAGGAAAGCCCTAGGGGCGTAGTATAAAAGGCCTAGCACGAAGTAATGTGCGAAACAGTTCCAGGCTAGTGTCCTAGGAGACGAGGAGGTTTTTAGCCGGTAGTCCGGGGACAATGAGCCCACGGGAGTCCGGCACTACTGAGTGGCCATTGAGCACCTCAGTGTGCGTAAATACATTTTTACCTCCCCCCCCATGAAAAAAAAATTCTTACTCCTGCTTTAGAGGCTAATCCATCAAAATACTTCAGCATTGTACATACTTTAGTGTAGGCCTACATTAGATGATAAAATGTCAAGAGATTAATTTTGGTCTTAAAATAGCCAACACCTAAGTTAACAGTGGTGTACGGTACCTTAAAAATATGGTGTACCTATAAAATGTGTAAGTACCTAAATTAAATCATTTGCTTGTAAATATTGTTTAAAGAAAAAGTGTAATATAACCAAACCTAATAAAAATTTGATTATAATGTGTCTCCTTACTGAGTTCTTCTTGCTAAATCAAATACCCCCGCTGCAGCAAACCTGCCGACTAAGCGAATTTCCATTTGCCTGGATTGATTTTCAATTAATCTATTATATTGACATTTATGTTTAACGAGTACCTAGGTTAGCTGCTACAGGGAAACTAATAAAGTGTGTTTTTTTATTAAAATATCTATAGCTTAGTATGAAATAAATAAATCTGCCAAGTTTGATCAAAATATATCCATAAAAAAGCCAACTACAAAGTTTTACAATATTCTACATAAGAATAAGATGGGAATATTAAATTAAATTTTTTTTTGGAATTTTCACCGTAACCATTCACGGTAAAAAAATTTTGATTTACTAAATTATTTGTTTTTTAAGCTCTTTAAAAAGGTCTGGGGAAAAATTGATAAATTTTGTGTTTTAAGGGTAAAAAATTAGAAACCCCCATTTTTACCCCATAAAACCTCCCCGTAACCCCGTTCCCATGGTCCGATCATGCTGGTTCGCGAACTCATTCAAGTTTATCCCGCTTTACACCTTCAAACCAAATTTTAAAAACCAAAATCGGACAAAAATTACTCAAGTTATTTTCCGGACGAACAATATAATATACATATAAAAAATTTGAACTAATGGTGTTTTTGGCCTCTGGGGACAGCAAAATGAAAAAGTAAATCGGTCCCGGGCCTAGGTCTTACCATGAGACCTACGGTAATAGCTACTTCCCTATAGGGAAATTCACTATAAATGTAATCGTTTTCAGTCGGAAAGAGTCCTGGGTTTCCGGGAAATTGTAACTTATTACAATTTAAAAATTAAGGGTAAATTAAAGGTTCCGGTTGTAGTTCCGGAGCGGTCCCAAGTTCTTGCAGTGACTAATATTTCAAAGACAGGAAGGTGAAAAGATTTTCTTACTGCTGATGGCCTTTTTCGAATTCAGCGTGATATATACTGGGCATTTTCTATAGTTTGGGCCGTTTAGGGGAACCAAACAAGTTGTTAAAAACTCTTTTTTCTCATCATTTCAATAAACTATGATATTGTTATTTTAATAGAAATTAAATTGATGTCAATATTAAAAAGATATGACGCAAAATAATATTTTTGGGATGGATTTACATTGACCAAAGAACAAAATTCCCCGAGCAAAGCTCGGTCCCCAGGTACTCCTATAAGCCCCTTAATCCTTAATCCTTAATCCTGTTATATGTTATAAGAGGTTTCCCTTATAACTTATAAATCCCCTTAAAAATAAGGGAGTTTATAAAAGATTACAAAACTCCCTGAAGGAAAATTAGATTAATAAGCTTTTGGCTTGAATTTCGTTTATTGCCAAAGAATGGTGATTACGATTGGATTAAAATGTATGGATCAAATTACTGCAGTATAAATGAATCGTTTCAATCAGTTATCCTGGAAAATACTTAACTGATTATAATCGTAACAAGGCTATCATTCTGTGGTAATTTTTCCTTTTTATATCTTTATAAAAGAAAAGTTTTGACATGTAGGCGTCGTAGTCTGATGCTTTGTAATCAATTGTTGTAATCAACACAAAACTCTTGTCAAATCGATACCAGCCAAATCAACTATGTTTTCTAGTGTTTTTTTCTGCCAGCCCTTCTGATTGTATTTGTTTGTCCTTTCAGCTTAGCATTGAGCTTGTCCTTTTAACTATTATCCGGATTGCATGTACGCCTCGTAATTCAGAATACTCATGACAGTATTATAATATGACAATTATTAATATCATTGGATATTATTCAAAATAGCAAGAACCAAGCTGATTTTTTGTTGGATAATCTGTGGTACTGTTGTTACACTATTCATGTATGCATTTTAAATCATATTTTGAGCAAACACTTCCTACTAATATTATAAGTGAGAAGGTTGGAATGTATGGATGGATGTTTGTGACAAGTAATCGCGAAAAATACTAAACCGATAAGGTTTGGTATCTATATAATCTATATAATTAATACGTCACATGAAACTGTCGGTTGAACTCCTCCGCCATTTCTTAACCGATTTTATCAATTGACGTCTCATTGGAAAGAGCGTGTCACGTAGATTTGCAAACTGGCCTTATATTTTTGAAAAAGTCCCTTGGGCTCTGCCTCAGTGGTTCCCATGCTATCCTTATGAAGAACATAATTGTTTACATTTTGATCAGCTGTATAATTTAATCGCTGTTATTTTTTTTATTCAATGAAACGTATTAGGTACATTTACTGATTTTGTTTTTGTCTATTTTAATTTACATTCATACATATTAAAATGTAAAAAATCGAGAAAGCCTGGACAATTTGATATATTTTACCAATTAAGATAAATTAATTGACATAGTAGGGCCTACTGTATTTCTTGAGAAATCATTGAAAGAACCGATTTGTGGAAAAATAGCATAGAACGCCACTAAGTAGAAGAAATAGAGATTAAAAAAAAATTACCATCGTTATCAACCTATATAATGATTAATGAAGAACACCTACAGCTACAATATGAATATTCCCACAAACAATGAACAAGGATGTTAGCCGAAGTGCTACTATTTTGTAGGAAACATGGACTTAACTTTATGATGTTTGGCAAAGGAAACCCCTGCAAAGTTCTAATTAAACTGGTATGGCAAGGAGATTAATGATTAAATATATGTTTTCATGAAAATCAAATGATTTTAAAATAAGGATTCGCATTATTCACATAAGGGAAACAAAAAAAAACCATCTGAACGACATTAGGCCTTTCAATTCTACATTTTTCAGGTAAATATAATTTACGATATAACAGTAACTAGCCAAATGAGTGCCAATTGGTGCAAATGAAATTGCAACAGAGAGGTTATGCAGAAAATCAGGTAGTTCTTAGCCATGTAAACAAAATGTTATCGCTATAAAAAATTTACTGAAATTTGTAAATGTACTGGCGACCATGGGTGGTACCATGCAGACTACGTTATCATTGACTAACATCAACACGGACAACCTAATACTGCTATAAGTGGGAAAAATTCGAAAAACCAGATCAGCTTTTGAAAAATTAATTATAATATTTACAAGAAATTTTGATTATATGGAACTGTTAGGTACGTAATCTATGAGTGGAGTCTTTTTAAACTCATCCGAAATTATGACTTTCATTAGTTTTTAAATAAGTTATTTGTTTTTAAATAGGTACTGTAACTACTTTACTTCTTTGCAATTGCTCGATTTCGAGCAACATATACACTAGTTTTTATAATTTGGCATGATGATAAAATTTTGTATGATGATAGCTCACATTCCGGATTAACATTATATAGACAAATTCTTATCTCAAAAATCCTTTCGGGCTCCGCCCCAGAGGCTCTGGAGTTTCCCATGTTAACCTTATGAGTATTTATATTTAAAAGGAATTAAAGCATTTTGTCAGCTGTTTCAACTGCACAAGTTGGTTCTATGATATTAATAATAGCATTAAAAATGTTTAATGTTTACCAACAGGGTGAAGCACTATTAATTTTTGCATTTATGACTACAGCTAATTTGAACCAAATAGCAAAAAAAAGCTGTGATAACATAATGAGAATTTTACTTTTTTCTGTGGTTTAGGTGCAGTGGTAGAACATTATGGCTATGGTAGATGTTATGGTTATGTTATGGGTGTGTTATACTATAGCATACCCTATAAATTAAAAGAACCAAATCTTCTTAAACCGTGTCCTCTCCCTCAACTGCAATAAGAATTCTATACTTATATGCCAACCCCGTACGAAGGACGGGTATTTTGCTAGTTACAAATATTATTTCCATCACGTTCTAGAGAATGGTAAAAGACAAATTGAACATTGTGAGTTGATTTGATAAAGGGTACCAGCTCCATTCCGAACTAACAGTTTATTCCACAGAGCAACAAAGGGTAACCACAACACGCTAGGCCTACGTACAGTAATCAGCTGTAATGTTCACTCAATCACTTGATCAAACAACAGCTCACACAACCTTCTTAATTAGCTGTGGAACATATCATGACGGCAGGTCGATCTGATGTTAAACTACTCAACCAATTATCGCTTCAATGTAATTCTATCACAACAATGGTTTGCACATATACCGCATTTCTCACTTAAGCATTTAAGATTGCACACTCTCTGTTTAGTATTATGGATAGCCAACGGATTGGTAATGTGATTTCCATTAATTAAATTTGACGCCGAAAGCTATAAATAAGGTTTCAAGGCAGCCAGTGAACTGATCCGTCTAGAAAACTATTTTAACTAATATCTCTTATCGTGTATGATAGTGGTATTTTTTTTTAATTTTACACTTTCTTTAACAAAACACTGTTTTACTATGGCTCCTTTTATTTACTTCATAAACGACATAAACAATAAATGTCTGCTTCTACTCTTTACTGTCTAATGTACCATTGAATCTTCATAGTTCATTCTTGATAGTTCATAGTATTAGACATCAAGCATACGGCATAAAGTGTTTAGATTAAATTGAACGGATTTGTTTTAAGCAGAAACTGTTTGAATAGTAGATGAGATCCTAAGTTTAGAAAGTGTTTAGTAATTTCCTCTTAAGTAGGCGTATACATTTATCAATACCCTCACGTTTTACGATAGTGGTGGCAATCTATGGGCCTTGGAGCTACGCCTGAAATGGTTTATCTCCACCTCAAATCTTACCACAGCCACCTCTAATACAATCTTACTCATCCAAGCTGCTACTCAAAACTGTGTTGGGGGCTTGTGTTCTCTAGAGCATAGTGTAGCAAGGGACCTCCAGGAACGGTTTAATGTGTTAACTATCCCCAGGAATAAGATCAATACCCCTGTCCACCGGGGCCCGTCCTCCGCTTGCCCAGCACCAAATACCTGACGTGCCGGGGAACGCCAGACACAATGCAGAGCCCAAACTCTGCATCCAAACGCACTTCCTGACCAAGGGCCTAAGTGACCTCAGGACTCAATGAGAATACTCATCAGTAGTGACAATAGGAGAATATGACGTCACTTGGGTTATGTTTTCCCATAAGAAATAACATGGGATCATTTTTTGGCCACTAAAACCAAAAATCCTGATCCCATGTTATTCTTATGGGAAAAAACATGGGGATCATTTTTTGGCCACTAAAACCAAAAATCCTGATCTTTGCCTAAATATCCCTATATAATTGTCAAACCTTATTTCTTACTTATTCCCTATAAATATATTCTATATTAAGCTAAAAAAATATTTCTTATATTTATTTACCCTTACAAGTGTAAATGTAGAGTAGTGACAATAGGAGAATATGACGTCACTTGGGGCATGTTTTTCCCATGTTATTCTTATAGGGATCATTTTTTGGTCACTTTTTAAAAATCCTGCTCTCAGCCTGTACACCCCTATATAAATGTTCAATACCATTGTACAACTCCATTACTATTTCAAATCCACATCCATTCACATGTATATTCTCAAAATCATCAACTTGACAGTGTGAGGTTTGTGCGCGAACTCGGGCGCGCTCCCGGCTCATGGCGCGCGCTCCCTTGGACATCCTTAGTGGATATCCATGAATTCTGACTACTTGGGAACCCAAGCCATTTGACATACAATAAATCACCCTTTCTCCTAATTACATTTTCTACTAAATACATGTCGTTATACTTGGTCTTTAACAACTCCTCTGTATAGAATCCTCCTCTGATTATAATACCATTTTCATCTTTCAAGATATAAGTCACAGGCTTTGTATTCTTAACTTCTGCTATTGTAAATAGCTCCCCTGTCCAATTCGGGGTATATCTTTTACTAAAAACATGTTTATACTTTGAAATTCTCACGCTATCACCTACCTTATATATTGGCTTTTCAACTTGTACTACTTTAGAAGTCAACCTCTCATGCACATATTTACTATTCTTAATATTCACTTGGTTAGGCTTCATACCTTTAGATCTATGCACCTTATTATTATATTTTCGAATTAACTTTGGAAGTAAATCCAACCATTTATAACTCCCCTGAGCACTAAATTCCCTATATAACCAATTCTTTTTCCTACAGTTACCTAACAATGTACATGTTCTCTCACTGATTTGAGAAAGCAAAGTGGCCAATTCGCTCATCAGTGAGACAATGTTAACATTGTCTCACTCTAATTACTTTGTCTCACTCCAGATTTGCAACGTGAAGGCACGAAATAGTGAGCGCGTAACACGCAGGCAACGTCATATGCGCGCTAAATGCGTTGGCAGCACTGGCTGTAAATCAGCTGGTCAGCTGTTGTACTGTTGTATTTGTCTCTTCACATTAAATGTTTTATTAAAAGTTCACTTCTGTGTAAAATAGGTCATGTTTCTTCACAAATTTATTTGTTCTATGGTAACAGTAGGAAAAGTATAATGTGCAACTCGAGTTCAAAGTACAATTGCCTCACTCGAGAAACCATTCCTCACGAGCCGTAGCTCGTGAGTAAGGATTTCTCTCGAGTGAGTCAATTGCTCACTTTTCTCACTAGTTGCACAAATAACTATTCCATTGTCAGATTGAATGTTTTTAACCCCCTTTGGTGGAATGGTTTTAATGGCTTCTGTAACTACCAACCCTGTCTTATTTTTTAGCGGAGCAGCATAAGCTTTTTTAGAAAATGTAAATCTATAATTGCAATTATTATTTAGCCTTTCAGTAGTGGTAATATGATGGTATGACCCCACTTTAGGCGTTTTTCCCCATAAGAATAACATGGGGATAATTTTTTGGCCAGCAATTCCAAAAATCCTGATCTTTGCCCTCATATCCCTATATAATTGTCAAACCTTATTTCTTACTTATTCCCCATAAATATATTCGATATCAAGCTAAAACAGCTATTTCTTACATTTATTGACCATTACAGGTGTAAATGTAAAGTAGTGGCGAACTAGCAAAGAGACCCCACTTTAAGCACGTTGTCTATTATGAAAAAGCCATATTTAGTTTTATCCAAACTTTAGAGGAAGAGATCGCTAAATTGGTTAAATGAAACGTCATTACCAACATGATTGTGATACACATGTTTTAAAACTTAAATCGTCTTGTTTGGATAATATTAGGAAATTTACATTATCACATAAATGTTTGTGTACTTTGCTGCAAGATTTACACAAGTAAAAACAGTCAATATTTTTATGTCGACCTTTTGAAAAAAATGGTGTAATATTTGGACTATTCATATAATCAAATACAACAACTAACTGTGACTGTGATGTAAATTCGTGTGTACTTTATCACACACATTTCACACAACTTTTATAAATTTCACACAAATTTTACACAATTTGTGAAACTATGACAAAACTTTCACATGAATTGTGAATTTCACTGTGACTGTGATGTGAATTCGTGTGTACTTTCTCACACATATTTCACAAAATTTTTATAAATTTGACACAATTTTCACACAATTTGACACAATTTTACACGATTTGACACAACTTATGTAAAATGTGTGTCAAATCGTGTAAAATTGTGTCAAATTGTGTGAAAATTGTGTCAAATTTATAAACATTTTGTGAAATATGTGTGAGAAAGTACACACGAATTCACATCACAGTCACAGTGAAATTCACAATTCATGTGAAATTTTTGTCATAGTTTCACAAATTGTGTAAAATTTGTGTGAAATTTATAAAAGTTGTGTGAAATGTGTGTGATAAAGTACACACGAATTTACATCACAGTCACAGTGACAAACAGTGGTAAAAAAATCTGGCAATGGATATATTTTAACTTTAATAGATACATTTTCTAAAAAAGCTTATGCTGCTCCGCTAAAAAATAAGACAGGGTTGGTAGTTACAGAAGCCATTAAAACCATTCTACCAAAGGGGGTTAAAAACATTCAATCTGACAATGGAAAAGAATTTTTTAATCAATATTTTAGCAAACTAATGAAAAAGTTAAATATTAATCACTATCACACATTTTTACAACTAAGGCTGCAATTAATTGTAGAGAGGTTTCAGAGAACTTTAAAGAATTGGTTATATAGGGAATTTAGTGCTCAGGGGAGTTATAAATGGTTGGATTTACTTCCAAAGTTAATTCGAAAATATAATAATAAGGTGCATAGATCTAAAGGTATGAAGCCTAACCAAGTGAATATTAAGAATAGTAAATATGTGCATGAGAGGTTGACTTCTAAAGTAGTACAAGTTGAAAAGCCAATATATAAGGTAGGTGATAGCGTGAGAATTTCAAAGTATAAACATGTTTTTAGTAAAAGATATACCCCGAATTGGACAGGGGAGCTATTTACAATAGCAGAAGTTAAGAATACAAAGCCTGTGACTTATATCTTGAAAGATGAAAATGGTATTATAATCAGAGGAGGATTCTATACAGAGGAGTTGTTAAAGACCAAGTATAACGACATGTATTTAGTAGAAAATGTAATTAGGAGAAAGGGTGATTTATTGTATGTCAAATGGCTTGGGTTCCCAAGTAGTCAGAATTCATGGATTACCGCTAAGGATGTCCAAGGCAGCGCGCCATGAGCCGGGAGCGCGCCCGAGTTCGCGCACAAACCTCGCACTGTCAAGTTGATGATTTTGAGAATATACATGTGAATAGATGTGGATTTGAAATAGTAATGGAGTTGTACAATGGTATTGAACATTTATATAGGGGTGTACAGGCTGAGAGCAGGATTTTTAAAAAAGTGGCCAAAAAATGATTCCCATAAGAATAACATGGGAAAAACGTGCCCCAAGTGACGTCATACTCTCCTATTGTCACTACTCTACATTTACACTTGTAAGGGTCAATAAATATAATAAATAGCTTTTTTAGCTTAACATAGAATATATTTATAGGGAATAAGTAAGAAATAAGGTTTGACAATTATATAGGGATATTTAGGCAAAGATCAGGATTTTTGGTTTTAGTGGCCAAAAAATGATCCCCATGTTTTTTCCCATAAGAATAACATGGGATCAGGATTTTTGGTTTTAGTGGCCAAAAAATGATCCCATGTTATTTCTTATGGGAAAACGTGCCCCAAGTGACGTCATATTCTCCTATTGTCACTACTCTCATCGGCAGCGCATATCACCGCATCAACCCCTGCAACAAAACAGGGTCACTGCCAGTGACAGCGTCGGTTATCTTTTTACCAAACGATCTTTTTATTATCTTTTTGTTATCTTTTTACTATATTTTTTACATCTTTTTTATATAACGTAGTATTTCTTATATAACGTTCCACTTTCTGAGGCTGCTCAAGTCTGATTCCGTTGTGCGGTATTAGATATGTGACATCACTTCACGATTTAATTGACTTCGTATTCCCCGTTTGTTACCTGAACCATACAGATAGAATCGCAGGCCGGGCTATTCTTTCAACCATGAACGCCAATGTCCAGCAGATCAACAACACCGTTCTCAATCTGACGGTCGGTTTCGTTCATGAATTGAGAAGTGCTGATTCTGTGGACAAGGAGAACGATGACGGTATGGATGTGGACGTTCACTTGTTGAACCAGGCTACTGGCAAGGGCGTGCCAGACCATGTCCTGCGACTAAAGATTGGCTCCGTGTGTCTCGTCATGAGGAACCTGAACATTGACAGCGGACTCGTAAACGGCACTAAAGTGATCGTGACCGCTATTAGACCTCGTCTGATCACAGTGCGACTCCCTGGACAACATGATCCGATTTGTATTCCTCGGATTCAATTCGTTTTCCCGTTTGTCGAGGGGTCACCGCTTCGCGTCCGCCGTCTCCAGTTTCCTCTCATGCTGGCATACTCCATGACTGGCCACAAAAGCCAGGGCCAGACGATTGATCGCGTTGGAGTCGATCTTCGCAGTGACTGTTTCACGCATGGTCAACTGTACGTCCTTCTCAGTAGAGTCAGACATCCTGACGACATCGTTGTTCTGGTCACAACGAACAAAAGCTACAAACAAAACGCTACGAACAAAAGCCTGACAGGGTCCACGAAGGAGTAGCCTATGCAAAGAACGTTGTATACGACGAGCTCCTTCGTTAATTCCTACTTTGACTGAAGCAGTAGGCTAGGGGATCTGCTTAAACAAAACTCCCCGTCGTGATTTGACATCCATGGCAGTACAACAGGGGGGCTGCCTTAACAAAAGCCCCCGACCTTAAGTTTATTTTTGTGTGTTTTGTGTGGTTTTGTGTGGTTTTATGTGTTTAGTGTGTATTGTGTTACCGTTTGTGGTTCCGACGTTTCCCGGCCTCCCCGTGGCGGAACTGGATATGCCGTACAGTTTGTGGCTAACTGACAGGGAAACAAACATTACATAATTGATTTTCATGAATATTCATAGATATTTACTACCATCTTTTTATTTGAAATATTACTACTATAATCATTGTAAATATGGTTCCGACGTTTCCTGGCCTCCTCGTGGCGGAACTGGATATGCCATAAAGTTAATGGCTAACCGACAGGGAAGCAAACATTATTTGATCTATTTTCATAAATATATACATGAATATCTACTATAATCTATTTAATTCATATAATACTTTACTATTATCAACTTATTCACTTATCAATATACATACTTATCAGTCTACTTATCTATATGAATATCTACTATAATCTATTCAATTCATATAATACTTAACTATTATCAACTTATTCACTTATCAATC
The DNA here is from genome assembly GCF_028750875.1 of Macrosteles quadrilineatus. Classification (NCBI taxonomy): domain Eukaryota; kingdom Metazoa; phylum Arthropoda; class Insecta; order Hemiptera; family Cicadellidae; genus Macrosteles; species Macrosteles quadrilineatus. The sequence goes on along the minus strand of NW_026542594.1, from coordinate 33,646,528 downwards.
TACATACTTATCAATCTACTTAACTTACACAAAAGTTTAATAACTTGTACATTTGTAAATAATTGTAAATATGGTTCCAACGTTTCCTGGCCTCCTCGTGGCGGAACTGGATTTGCCATACAGTTTATGGCTAACTGACAGGAAAGCAAACATTACTTGATCTATTTTCATAAATATATACACGAATATTTACCATAAATCTACTTCATACAATACTTTACTGTTATCAACTTATTAACTTATCAATCTAATATATTCTTGGAATCGTTATTACTTTAATATTGATTTTCGCTATTACGATCCCAATTATCCTTATTTTATCACTTCGTTTGACCAATAACTCACTTGTACCTTACCTTCCTTACCATCTTATAATCGTACAGCATTTAAAAAAGTTATTTTCATTTATTTTGTTATTAGAGGGGGCTTTGAATTGGAGATCGGACTTAACTTACCTACCTCATCTGATATATTCATAAAATTGCTTGAATATCGACAATTTCACTTCCTGCTTTGTTACAACTAAACTCTTGTCTGCTAATTTTTTTTTATCAACTTTAAAAAAGATTGTTTATAAGGAGTTCTTTAAGGTGGAGCTTGAAATTAACTTACCAACCTCATCTAATGTATTCGTGAAATTGTTTAATATGAAGTAATATTGACTGTTTTTTGCCTGCTTTGCTACAACTTTATTACAACTCCAAACTACTGATGACGACTAACAGCTAGGGGGCCTGGGGGCTCCGCCCCCAGCGAGCCAAAGGCGAGTTTCTTATATAACGTTCCACTTTCTGCTTTGTTCCAACTAGACTCTTATCTACTATTTTTTTAAAAATAATTACGACTAATAGTAAGGGGGCCCGGGGGTGGAGCCCCCAGCGAGGTAAGTGTGAGTAACATTATTTAACACTATATCATCATTATAAAGATTCATTTAAAGAATACAAGAAAAAGGGAGCCTACATTTATCATAGTTTTAAAACAGAAATCAATCATAAGATTAGGTACACACAATTTCACTTGCTTGCATAAACAGTTAAAAAGGTTACAGCAGATAAATAGTTGTTAAAGTACAATATACAATATTTTACTTTTCAAATCAAAGTCAAAATAACTATTGATTAACCTATTCCCAAACTTTTTAAAGTTAGTAATATTATTGGACAGACATCTTTGTTCCATTACTCCATTTCTCTTGATACATTTTATGGAAGTGCAGATTTACAATAATAAAACCACCAATACTGGTACTGTAGAAAAATTCTAAATACTGATCGCCGATTCGTGTCCATGCAACGTAGAATATTATGTTACATTATACATACTCGGCCTACAATTTACAATTCTGTTTGAGAATGTCTTCACTGAACAGTACAGTTCTTCTCAAACAGGATCTTGGGGTGTTTGAGCGATGTGTAACCTATGTAACATAACACTTGGGTGATAAACAGTACAATAGGAGATTCACACACAACATAGGGTAGCTAATCGTTTCTACACACAAAGATGAAATGTGTACGCTATTTTATGATTGTATAGTACGGTTAAAATATGTATATAAAACGTTTATGGAACAAACAAACTCAATCATATTATTGCAAATTACCCCCACTACAGCAAACCTGCAAACAAAGCTAATTTTCATTTTCCTGATTTGATTTTACTTGTATTTAAATAACATTAGCTTTAATGAATATCTAGTTTTGCTGCTACGGGTAGGGTAATAAATTGCGTTTTTAGTAAAATACTAGCTGGCCTGACAGACGTTGTCCTGTCCTAATGTGGTTATATGTCAAATACTGATTCATTTTCAAGATGAGCTCGTTCGCATCGCTCAATCACGTCCTGGTTGAAGTTCATTTGCTACGATTACTCACCTTTAGATTGGAGCTCATTCGCTGCGCTCACTTGCCTTCAGGTTAGCTCGTTCGCTACGCTAACTCGCCTCCAGGTTGAAGTTCGTTCACTACGCTCACTCACCTTTTGGTTGCAAATTAGCTGTTGTCATAAATGTATGGTGGTAAACCTATTAACTTTTTAATGCTATTGAACATCACAGAATCAAATTGTTTATTTGAACCAGCTGTTAAGATTCTTTAATTCCATTTAAATATGAGTACTCATAAGGTTAACAAGGGAAACTCCAGAGCCACTGAGGCGGAGCCCTTTTGACGGATCTGCACCAAACTTCACAAAAATCATCCTTGAATAACGCTTAATAATGCCTGAAAGTTGCATTACAATCTGTAGAGTGGTTTCGGAATCTATAACGTATACACATAAATAGTTCCTCTTTTATAGATATAGATTAGTAGCTTAGTATAATAAATAAACTTGTCCACGTTCCCTCAGAATATGTGGACCAACGAGAAAACTACAAAAGTTTACTTTTAAGCTCTTAAAAATAGTTTATAGAGAATAAATTAGAAAATGTTATGCTTTAGGGGTTAAAAATGGGAAAAACGATCTTTAATCCCACAAAACCCCCCATTAAACCATGTTCCAATCATGCTGGTTCGCGAACTCATTCAAGGTTATTTCGCCCTAAACATACAAGCCAAATCTCGAAAAAGTTTTACAAAAATTACTTAACCTATTACGTTTAAGGACACACACACACACACACACACACACACACACACACACACACACACACACACACACACACACACATACACACTGCTGCACTCACTCCGACACCAACAGGCGGCTGGTAGCCCTAGGGCCGTCAATGCTCTGTCCCTGTGGCGCAGAATCTGGAACAGCTCACATACGTGCTTGCATACAACCTTTCTTTCACTCTATCATAATAGATGATTCATAATATAATGATGAAATTAAATTAAATTAGGGGGTATTTTCCAATGGAACTAACTGAACTTGTTTCTGGCCTGTTCTTATAATTAATTACTTAATACTACATTTACATACTATATCATTTGCTAATACAATGTATTACGTAACCTCCATATTCCTGCGAGTATTGGGTCAGGGGTGAGAAATAGGTATCGAACTTGCTATTAAATAATTAACCTTAGCAGGAAAACCAGAAAATGCACCCTCGTCTCTGCACTTCTCATAAAAACTATGACAGAAACTGTTTGCACTGTAGGAGGCTGTTAGATTGCCCGAAGAAAAGCTTTAAGTAACATTTTGCACTGACATAGTATTTTTTGGTAATCCTAAATGTTGTTGCTACTGTCTTTCATTTCATAAATCTTCGTATAGTAGCATGCAAATATGTGGAACTTAATATCAGGGAATCGTCTTTTGGAAATTAAGTATTTTTGGAAGTCAAAAAGTATTTACCTCCATGGCTGGTTTTTGACTGGATTGAAGGTTTCAATAGGAGAATAGATTGCTGTGTTGAGCAATAGGGATCCATTGGGGTTTCTTTTATTAATTAAATTGCCTTTGAATTAAGATTTAATGCATTAGTTTAAGGGTATAAAGATTCGGATATGATGAATGACATAGGATAGATATTCAAGTTTTGAGGTTTAATTGAAAACCCTCAGAATTCACATACAAATGAATAAAAATTTCATTATAAATCCCCAATTAGTTTTACTATTAGTATAAAAATAAATTTTCAAAGGGGCAATATTGCCCAGTAATTTGTTAAATAGACACGCTGAGTATGCACATTTATTTATGGGATATATATGAACAGGGTGGGGCAGGGAAGTATCCCTAATTTTGAAGGTACATTAAAAGACAACCAAAAATGTTAGAACCAAACTTTATATTTGGATTAAAAGGTTACATCTGGGAAATTATTTTAATATAACTTTACTTGGTTTAAAACAACATGTCCTGCATGTGGTCTCCCTAATCGTAAATACACAGCTGTAATCTGGTTCTGGAGTTCATCATAACTCTGTGAAGCATTTTTTATGGGATGCGGCCAACTTCAAGGTGAATTGCATCCTTCAAGGCATCTAGGGTCTTCCCTTGAACTACCCTAGCCTTAGCATTACTCCAATAGAGCATATTCTACTTATTTACAGCTTTGGAAATATGGAGGTGTGCCTCGTCACCAAACAAAATCCGAGCAGCATAAGGCAGTCCCACAATTAAGATTTCACATGCCTGCATTTGTTGTTGCCAGTCTCGTTGTGTGAGTTTTTGAGAAACAACCATCTTTTATGTATGGAGGCGTAGGTCCTCATGGATAATACGAGGCACAGTACGATTAGACATCGCCAGCGCGGATGCATGCTTACAAGCAGAACGTTGAGGAGACTGCAAAATCGATCTTCAGCATGTTTTTAGGAGTCCGGACGGTTATTTGAGCTCCAAATATCCTTCGCAATACACCACCACATACATGGATGTCCTTCACACACACCAAAATGTAACAACTTTGCGGCAGGCTATCCGATAACAAGTTCGCAGCGCACGCTAGCTGCACAACAAAAATTACTGATATAAAAAATACAATTCGAGTGCAAAAGCACATTGCTCACTCAAACAAGCCATGTCTTCTACTGACAGTGATATTCTTAGAAATTCCCAAAACAAAAGCTTCATTTGAGCCTAACCCCATTCCTCCAGCACACCCCCACTACTCACAGTGCCATCTTCAAAGTAGGGATATTTCCCTGCCCCACCCTACTTTCATAACAACACGTTACTTTGCGGAGTTTAATTTAAAATTGTATAACTATCCTTCCAAAAGACATATTAGGGCACATGGGAAACACTTTGGATATTATACAGGGTGAATTAAAACTCACAACAAATATTAGAAGACCCCCCCTTCTAATATTTTTCTACGTGGATATTCAGAGATATCCTTTTGGTGGTCGTTCAATCTTAGCAGGAAGTCTCGATCCCGTGACGGCAGGAAAAATGGAAAAATAAGATTCCCAAAATGTTAACACAAAATTAGATAGAACATAAAATGTTCTCCATAATAAAAGGATTAGAAGCCATTTACTGCTGATTTGTGTTTACTTCAGTACAGCTGATCGTGATTTATCACTAAGCCAGTAAGCAATTTAACATTTGGATTATGTACTCATTTGCTAGTCAGCTAAAATGTACTGTAATCTGTATAAAACCAGGGATAACGTTACCTATAATAATTAAGACTTTTTAGTTACGCCTTAGAAAGTTTAAAGAAATCGTTTTACTGTGCAATTTGCAAACTTGTGTAGATAAGTTAAGCGTATGATAAGTACTGTAGTAGAATCATAGGAGATAGCTTTTAAATCAAAGGAATTAAACTTAGAATGGCTGAAAAATTAAGCCTTTCCTTCTAATTTGAAGGTTATTGTTGTGTTGAGGGAATGTTTAACATGAAATAACCACATTGACTAAATAATAAACGATTCAAGATAAAATGAAAAACTTTTTCTTTGTTTTGGTTTTAAAATATGGGTTAAAGATTAATTCTACAATTATTTTGTAGATTTACTAACATTTATATTAGAGAAACTCACACTAGGCTAATAGTAGTTTTTTAAATAATGATCAGAAACAAATCTAGGGTTAAGTTTGGTCAATAGGGTGCCTTTTTTACACTGATTTTGTTAAACCTTTACAAAAGGAGCATAAAGTTAGAAATGATAACTGGGTTAGGGTGCTAATTTAGCGATTTTGACCAAGAACTGAGCTTATCCCAACACACCTTTATTTACATTTTCATATTTGACGAACACAATAAAAGTTAATTAATACTAAGTAATACTCTAATACTTGCCTATAACAAACTGTTAAATTGTAACTGCCTTCAATTTTTTGTTTAAATTGAAAAAATAGTTTTAGGCGCCATTTTTCTAATATTGGCCACCAACATTAATTTTTCTTATAGAAGACCCTATATTTTATGATTGAATTTAGAAAGTAAATGCAATTTTAAAACGTGTTTATTCTTGGTATTTTTTCTCTAAAGCTACTCGTTTAGAAGTAACAGCGTGTTACAATTAAGAAAAAATGACTTGCAGTGTACATTCTGCATCGTGTAGCTCCTAACCGAGTACCGCTACGTTTAGAGCGAAAATGTAAGGAGTAAAAAAGTCTTAAATTGCATTTAGATTCTAAAAAAACCCACAACATAGGTAACAAATATTAATTCCATTATTTCAAAAATGGCCATTTTCCAAAATTTCGGCGAAATTTAAAAATAGGAAAACTGTGTTATATGTGTATATGTATTATTAGAATCTAGATGCAATTTTAAGAATTTTTTACTCATTGTGTTTTCGCTCTAAACGTATTCTTTTAGGAGCTACATGATGCAGAATGTACATCGCAAGTCATTTTTTCTTAGTTATAACACGCTGTAACTCCTAAACGAGTAACTTTAGAGAAAAATCCCAAGGATAAAAACGTTTTTAATTGCATTTACTTTCTAAAAAACATAAAACATAGGGTATTCCATAAGAAAAATCAAAGTTGGCAGCCATATTGGAAAAATGACGTCTAAAATTATTTTTACAACTTAACAACAATTTTTTTAAATAATAAATCCAAGGCAGCTAGAATTTAACACTTAGAATTATCACGCAAAAAACCATACTTAACTTATTATAAAGTTAAGTACTTCCGCCGCAGCAAACCTGCAGACTAAGCGATTTTCCATTTGCCTGACTGATAGGATTTACAATTGAGTTTTTTTTTTATCCATGTGTGTAGCCCCTGAGCTGTTGGACATAATGTAAGTTGAAGCTGACGATGGTGTTTTAACACCGAAACATGTCCTGAATAGACATATTTCATTGAGCTGTGACGGGAATTACGTAAGTAATTTAGTCTTACATTACAATTGAATCTATTTAAATTACATTAGGTTAATCTAGATTTGCTGCTACAGGAAGGGTAATATTGTTTGTGTGTGTTTTTTTTTTTTTTTTATAGTAATAGTTTAGTATAAAATAAATAATTTTTCCAGGTCATCAGTAGGCCCTATATATTTAATAACAAGCAAACAACAACAGTTTACTTATTCCCCATAAGAATAACATGGAATTTTAGATCTACATTTTTTTTATTTTATCCTCAACCATTAACCATACAAAAAACTTGATCATTTGTTTTTAAACTCTTTAAAATGGTTTGAAGCGAAATTGGGATATGAGGCCAAAAATGAGAAACCCCAATTTAAGACGATTTTTTTTGTTTTTTTTTTCATAAACCTAACCGTTTGAATGATAATAATGGTTAAAGTTTTGAAATTTCGGCAGAAGAAAGAGTTTCGATAAAGGCCTAAGCAAAAAGCAAGCATGCCAACTGTGTTATTCGAAAATTATTCGAAATTTCATAACTTTAACCATTATTATCTTTGAAACGGTTAGTATTGTGTCTAAATTAAATAAACTTTAAACATTGAGAAATATATTTGAACATTGTAAAATGTACAAACACTGAAACTAAAAACATTAAATTGTAGAACTGACTCACAACAGAAAACAATAAATACTTAACCAATCAGCTGGTATTAAAATATAGGAAAATAGAATATTATTAATTGATACAAGATTGAATATACAGGGTTACTAAAAAGTGTGGAGACCCCCTGTTATTTTTTTAATGGCCCATACTAGAAAAACTAAACTCGGCACACCTTTATGGCGTGTTATGAAGTACTTTTTGGCTATAACCACCACTTGGTGTACATCCCCAAAATGGGGGATTTTGGGGGAAACTCAAAAATTTCAAATCCAAAGACCCATCGAGTGACCCCTCATTTTGAAGGTCCTAGTAAAAGAAAACCAAAAACGCAAACTAGAGGTCTTTATCTAAACTTGATCAACAAATAATACTTCTAACCACTGGGACAATTGGCGTTCCCCACTGAGCATTGTTCACCTTAGTGATTATACCGGTATCCTCTAGTCGATTGAGTTCGTCTTCTACTTTTCCTGTAAGTGAGTATGGAACTTGTCTGGGTTTGATGAAAATGGGCTTGCAACCTTCTTGGAGGGATAAATGAACCTTTTCATTTGGAATACATCCAATTTCCTTTTTGAAAACATCAGAGAATTCTGTAAGGAGTTTAGAAAGATCACACGAGTTTTCTTGAATAGTTCGGATATCCCCAATTTTTAAGTTAATCTCCCTAAGCCACTCTCTTCCGAAAATAGGTTCAACATTTTGTCCAATAACATACAGCTTACCAAAGTATGCTTTGTCTTTGAAGTTAAACTCGACATACACTACCCCCTTTGGTTTGATAAGTTCGCCCGTGTAAGTTCTTAGTTGTACATGAGTTTGAAATAGCTTTTTACTCAAATTTAGTTTCTTATAATCCTTGTATGATATTGACGATAAAGCTGCTCCTGTGTCCAATTCCATTTGAATTGGCTTTCCTTCTAGTGTAACTTCAACCATGAACTTGTCAGAACCATTCATTTGTATCTTATATGTGTCGTACGTTGCGTGGTCAATATCATTTACATTTTCACTGTCCTCGATCTGGTTGATATGCCTAGCTCTGTTCTTTGCCATGCAGACCCTGGCTAAGTGACCAACCTTATTACAAGAATTGCAGAATTCATCCTTGTACCTGCAACTGTCAGCTTTGTGGAATTTATCCCCGCATCGATAGCACCGTCCATGTAGTTGGTCAAATGTAGAGCGAACTGTATGATATCTTTCGGTCTTCTTGGTTGGGCCTTTGCTTGCATATTGTTGTTGTTCCGGCATCTTTCTTTCAGTACTTCCTGTTAGCTTAAGAACAGCAGCTGTTGTAGGATTTGATATAATGCTGCTCTCAAGTCTTGAGGATTCGAAGGAAATTGCAGCTTGTACTGATTCTTTGAAAGTACTTGTTTCTTTCTGTAGTAACTGCCCTCTTACATCATTATCTTTAAGTCCTCTAACAAACTGCATTCTTATTCTTAGTAACATGTCTGATACCGATTTCCCACATTCACATTGAAAACGACAATCCTTTGCTAGTCTCTTCAGTTCCATTGAAAAAACCATCGTTGATTCGTCTTGCTGAACATGGCACAAAAATTTGTGTTGAAGAGATATAACACTAGGTAACGGTTCCAAATAATACTTCAACACTGTTACCACATTTTTGTAATTCATCTTGTATGGATCATCTGGAGAAACAAGGTCTTGAAGCTGTTCATGTAGTTTTGGTGGAAGCACTGCAAGTAATGTGCAAAGTTTGGTTTTATCGTCAGAAATTTCCTTCAAGGAAATAAAATTTTCAAATCTTTTAACGAAGTTTGTAAATGATTCTCCTTCATCGAATGGAACAAAAGCAATATTTGATGTAACAGAAGGGTGTAGACCTACTGAAGACTGATTAGTAACTGTGGTTGCGGATTGCAGTTTGTTTTTTAACACCACTTCGGTTGTAATGTACAGCTCTTCAATTTCGCTTCTGCCAGTTGCTAATTGCTCAATATCTTCTTCATCAACTAAAGATTCAAGTTCAGATTGAGCATTTTCGAATCTGTTCCAATATGTCTGTAATGAAGACAACCGCACTGTGACTTCATCACTACTCATGTCTTCTCTAACTGTTTTATTTTGTACAATTGCATTGTAAGCTTTCCTAATTTGAATTTTGACTGCAGTTAATACCTTTTTAAGCTTAAGTATTTCACTCATCCTCGTCGCCAATATTGTGTCTAAATTAAATAAACTTTAAACATTGAGAAATATATTTGAACATTGTAAAATGTACAAACACTGAAACTAAAAACATTAAATTGTAGAACTGACTCACAACAGAAAACAATAAATTCTTAACCAATCAGCTGGTATTAAAATATAGGAAAATTGAATATTATTAATTGATACAAGATTGAATATATATCAGTTAGGTTTATGAAAAAAAAACGCAAGAGTAAAATCGTCTTAAAATTACATTTTCTACTGGAATGCATCATAAGATACAAAGTGTTCCCTAAGAAAAATCAAAGTTAGAGGCCATATTGGAAAAATTGCGGCTAAAATATATTTTTTCGACTTAATTGAAATTTTTAAAATAAAAAATACAAGGCACTTACCATTTAACGTTTTTTAGCGAATTTCCCATATAGGGAATAAGCTATTACCGTAGTACTCATGGTAAGACCTGACCCGGGACCGATTTACTTTTTGGTTTTGAGGTCCCTAGAGGCCAAAAACACCATCCGTTCAAATTCATATATATATATTTATATATAGGCCTATATATATACATCCCACTATCTATATGGCTGCAATCAGAATTTAGGTTTTGTGGCTGCCCCCAGAACCAAAAGAGTATATTTGAGTTTTATAGCGTATATTAACTGTAAATTACACAACTTATACAATTGTGAATCAATATTATTAATTTGTTGTTTATAAATAGGCGTATCAAAAAGCATGTAAATTGGCCACCATCAGTTTACATTTCATATGGCGCTCCCATGTATATCTGGCCTCCATATGATTGTCAGCAGTATACATCATAAGTATTTTGCGTTGATACGGCTGCCTACACTGTTGCCAATTCTACTTAGGTTACTCATATTTTTTAACAGGAAATACACATCCTGTCTTGGGCTCTGAGCTTCTCATACAGCCACATTATGTTTGACAGAATTAAAGTTTCGGTTTTAACAATCATACTTAAAACGTGATACTAGTTATTCAGATGGCAATTATTTGAGCCAAATATAGTCATTTTTCAGAATTTGAATGAAAGGATTGATTATTTCATTTCTTTGAAAACTAATACATCAAAACTTAAGTCCTGATTTTAAAATGTTACATTTTCTGAGTAAGTGTGAAATTAAAAATGTCTTTTTAAGAGAGGTGATTCAAAAAATCCTCTTTACCGCTTATTAACTGAACAATTAACAAACCAAATACTTAACATAATCAATATTAGAAGATTGCATAAAGGTCAGAAGTATTTTTAAAACACACTCATTGTTCAGTATTCAATAATGGAGCTGATCTGCCATTACGAAGTTTAAAGATCTCTTGTGTGAAGCTATACCTATAGAGGCGTGTTGAGATCTTTAAAGTAGTAGTACCCTGGTTCACTGTAAAATGCCTGGGCAAGTGTTGGCCACGTGTGAACAGGTTCTCGTTCAACTTGCCTGGCCTACGACAATTCCAAAACCACGTGATGCCAATTGGCAAAGACAATTGTCTCGCCAACTGGCATCGTGTAAACCCGGCTAAAGATTTCAAAATTTAAAGCTGTGAGGCAGCGGGGGTCTTTTGTTCTAGTCTAAATAAAATTCCCAGACAATCCTAACAATTCCAAGAATCACAATTCGATTCGAGCGTTAAGGTGCACCACTCAGTATTTCTTTACGTGCCAACGTGAAATCTTTGTTTAAACTTTTTCAATTGCTAGAGGTAATGAATGCGTAACCGAATCTAGTCGACAAAAGCGGTCGGTAGATTAGGTAATCGCTAAAAAATTATCACCACAAACTGCCGGTGTTAGTACCCGAAAAACATTAATCAGCTTTCCTATTCAGGTTGTTGAGAGCATTCCACAAATTTTAGAATCCATGGTAACACTAGAATTTTCCATTATTTTACAAAAGCAATGATTGGCTCGTTCTAAGCTTTTATAATTTGTTGACTTCATTTTTATTTACAACATAATATTGCAATATAACTTGGACTGTATTTGTCTTACGATATAAATTTAGTAATTTAGCAACGACTGTTTTTTTAATGGCCATTTTAGTTCAGTTCCTGGAATTGAAAAGTTTTCTATAACAGAATTGTTTACTTTCATAACAGCATAGTTTTCTCATAACAAAACGGGTAACTGACCGACGAGGTTCAAGGGTTGAGAGGAAAAAGAAAATGATTCGAGCTTAAATTAATCAGCTGTTTAGGCTAATTTAATTGTAGATCGGTGCACTGGTACAATGTTTCGTTGCATCACTGTCAGTGGCAATGACATAAACGAAAACATAACCTCTCTTAGGAGTTATGAGTAGTAATTTTGAATTATTAAAACACTGTCGTAGGTAAATTAGTGTGTACGCAACTCGCGTAAATAGTGTTAATGACACTCGTAGAAGTTCTTAAGGCACCTGCTAACTTTATGCAATCGTTGCGTAAACTATTATAAACACCCGCTTCCTTGCAGATATGCACTCAAAATCTAACCAAGGCTGTTTATTTTTCATTGTGCTCACACAGTAATTTATTTCTTGGAGCACAGTCGATAGGCCTAATCATTTGCGCTGTATTGTTGAAATCTGAAATCTGTTTGGCTTTCGCATTCTAATTTTTTGTCCTGGTGCATCATTAATTAACAAAATAAGCTAGAAAACTATAGTTATTTGTGCAACTAGGGAGCAAACGAAGTTTGCACTTGTGTTACACATTATATTTTCCCTACAGTTATACTAGTTATAATTATAAATCATATGAATAATTAGTCTTTCTAAACATTGTACAACACGTTTTTAAGGTTTGTTGAATTCAAACACTAAACAGAAAGGGAAACGCTGCACCAGCTGATCGTAGTCGTAATATATTCAGTTATTGCCTAATTATCTTTCAAGCATACACAGATTACGTGCATAATCAACGCACGCTCTGTTTTGTTTAGTTTGGTTGGAATACTGTTGTGCGCCAAAGTAAAGACTGTGCACCGGAGTAAGGCTTTCTGTACTAGGTGTTGAGCGTTGCTATATTAGGTGGACGAACATTTTTTTCTAGAAGCTTTTTATAACTCTACATATAAAAAATAATCTTATGAGCAAAGAGGATAACCGACATTGGCATCAATTTTTATAATTTGTACAAGAAAGCCCACTTTGTCTGGTGACTGTAGGAAATAGTATATTTTTTACCTAGAGCCGAAAAGTTAAGCTAAAAACTACCAAAATCTTAAACTTGCCTGTAATGCAAATTTTAGTAAAGTTCAACCCTATTTTCTTAAAAAATAAACTTTTAACTGTCAGAAAACCAACCAAATAGTATTTTCGGCCTCACAAAGAAAAGAAACAATAGAACTAAACATCCTAGTTGAAAGTGAAAAAATTAATAATTAATATTAAGCATACTAAATTTTTAGGACTTTACGTAGACACACATCTTAAATGGGATCATCATACACAAAAAGTTTCTTCAGGGTTATATGTTTTGAGGCCTGTGTCACTATTATGTAGCCTGGACACTCTATAATATATTTTGCGCATATACATTCCAATTTGTCTTATGGTCTGGCAATCTATGGAGGAACGTCCAAACAAAATTTAGATGCAGTTCTGAAACGACAAAAAAGGCTATAAATAAGAATCATGCTATACTTAGACAAACGAATAATTAGCTACAAAATTAATTTATAATACATGTATCTATATCGTATTAAAGTTTGATAATTTTCTGGAATTTGGTTTTCAATGTATAAATTTTCATAGTCACAAGATAGTTCCTGAAACTTGTTTAACAACTCTCCTTTATATTCTGACTGTCATATTAATTTTTACGAAAGAGTTAAAAAATATTAATTTTAGATGAATACAAAGAATAAAACGAAGAATATACCCTCCGTGTTTTTCTCATTAGTTTAGTAACTTTTCTGTATAGCTCTAAACTTGAGTATCTAAACCTTCAGTACCCAATAGTCAATGATCTAAACTGAATTACAATTGAGGTAGTAGGAAGAACCTGCCCGCATAACTCAACGCGGTGCGGTGGGTAGCCGCTATAGTACAGTTTTTGTACTATAGCTATTTTGTACTATAAAGGAGTACAAAGCTAAATATTTAAAAATGTATGATTCAAAAATGCAATCCTTTTGCTACAAATTACACCTTTTTTAACACCTGACCAAAAAATAAAAAAAATGGCTGACGAATTTTTTCATGTCATATTTTAAAACTCATTTAAAAGTACAGATTTATTTTAATATTCAAAATAGAAAATATTAACTCTTAAGCTTTTTATTAGAAGCAACAGTGTCCTAGACTTATTGACATCTCTCACACGAAATTTCAACGATTTACCTTTAATCTAAGTAGGTTAAATGTCAAGTTATTTTGAAGCGGAACTTTGAGTTTTGGTGCCGTTTTCATCGGCACCTAGCGTTTCTATCCTTAAGTAAGATGGCGGACCTGGCTTCAGCTGCTTGAATGTTAGGTAGGCGTGCTCCATCTATTGGTCTTATGTGATCGATGACTGCAGTGTAACTGTTAGTATGACGGGTTTATTTGCAGGGTGGGCGCACGACCTTACTTGACCCCCCAGGGACCGCCCTTGGGTAAAAAATGTAATTGCTTAAATTGGGTACGTTGTGAGATTCTTTGGATCTATTGGCCTCAGAGTGGTTTGGAAGAAAGTAATTCTACATTTTTATATACCGGAAAGCTTATCTTTTAAAGTCACGTTATAGAGTAAAGTATTTTTAAACACTCGTAAGATACAGTCACACCGTAATGATCGCCTAGGAAACCCCACGTCTAAAAGTAGTTGGACAAATTTAGTTAAATAAGTAGCACAGTTAAGCATTCATTGTAAACTGAATAATGTGAAACTTTTGCACTACTATTCTCTTCGCGTTGCAAAACAGGTCGTATAGTCCTAAAGAAATAAAAACCAGATGGTCAGACTACAATTATTTCCGGCAGCCACACTCAGTCAAAAACCTACAAGCAGTATTCACTTTCCATGGTACAGTGTTGCCAGATTTAGGCTGTCATTCTACGCCATGTTCTGATTCGAACATACTCTTAGGCTACGGCCACACGGGCGTTTTTTCACGCAAGAACGCAGCGTGAAAAAACGCAAGAAATATGAGCAGCATTAAATGTAATGAGGTATGCCACACGCAGAGTGTTTTCCCGCAGTAGCGGGCGCCTATTTGTTTCAATGCTACTCTAATTTTTCGCGTGTTTTCACGCTGCGTTTGTGCGTGAAAAAAACGCCCGTCTGGCCGCAGCCTTAGTGTATATTATCAAAGCATCAGCGAACCTTGTGGCAAAGTGGTGAACTACATTTGTACATACTCCTATCAAAAATGCGTCATTTGACTGCCACCTCAAACTTTGGGAATTCATTTGTACCCATGTCTAGAGTTGATTTAACATGCGACGTGCATACGACGGCCGTATACGGCAGTCATATGCACCGTCAGCCACTTACAATGCGGTTCATCCCATTATCGGCATCCGCATGCTGCCTAAGATATATATAAATATTTACATGTATATTTATATATATACATATATATTTATATATATATTTACATATATATATATATATATTTACATATATATTTATATATATATACATGTGTCCGTTAATACGATAACTCGAGCAAAAATGATACGAGTTTCATTAAATTTGGTATAAACGTGTAAACCTACATTTATTCGAACGAGTTCGCGAACCAGCATGATCGGACTATGGGAACGGGGGTTTATGGGGGATTTTATGGGGGGTTTTATGGGGTATAAATTGGTCACAGTTTCTTTCCAAACCATCTTGTAGAGCATAAAAAAACAAATAGTAAATTGAAGCGTTATTGTGCACCTAATGGTTACGGAGAAAATTCTAAAAATTGTAAATTTAAAATTCCCATGTTATTCTTATGGAGAATAAATCAACTGTTAGTTGTAGTTTGCTTGTTTATGAACATATTGATAAAATTTGAAAAATACATTAATTTCTTACCAAATTATTAACATTTTACAACAAAAACACTTTTTTACCCTCCCTGTTGCAGCAAACCTAAGTACTCGTTAAACTAATTCTTTTTAAATAGGGAATAAATGTGATATATTTAAGGAGGCATGTTAGTGTAAATCCAATCAGGCAAATGGAAATTCGCTTAGTCTGCAGGTTTGCTGTGGCGGGGGTATTTTTTATATCTATTATAGTTTTCTAATAAAACAGCTGCCACACTTATATCAATCACCCTGTATATTCTTATATATTACAGTATTAACAAATAGTGTTTTTGTGAAAAATCATATCTGTCCTGTGTCTAAGTCTTACAGTGCCACTTTTGACTACTATGCCACCTAGGGTAATAGCTACTTCCCTATAGGTAAATTCGCTAAAAAGATTAATTCATACGACTCATTTATCTTTTTATGTAGCCTACTAAACAGTCCAGTTAAATATCAAATCATATAGTATCCCCTATACGTTTCGTGGATAGGTCAAAACACTGTGTGGTCGCTAGTTCAAGGCTATGTGAGCCCACTAACCTGTTAACATTAACGAAAAACCAATTAGTACCTATATTTAGATAACAAAACTATTACGGTGGTTAAAATGATCAGGAAATTTACAGCATACACAAACCTTGGTGTTGCGAGAGGGGAGAGTGAAGGATTAAGACTTTTACGAAGGCTGTAAAATGGATGTACACTTTTTCTGAGAGGCGATTAACTACTAATCAATCATTTATGCAAGGGACGATGACAACTATTTCAATATCTTCACGTTTAATTGAAAGCTTGATTAAACCTTTGCGTAGTAAAATCCCTCAATTTTGGAAAGAGTTAATTTTGGATTTAGTTTGGTAGATGAACAGATTATGACATGAAAAGAAATTGGGCTCCAAACAACCGGTTTGAGAACCTTTTAAATTTGCACGTTTGAGGTGACGGATAGTATATTTATCAAAATAAACCCATAAATACGATTGTTAAATAGATATAAGAATAAATATCGTGGTGTGATAAGCTTATAACGAGCCACTATTAATATATTACAGTATATATTTAATACTTATCCGTAGATAATATTGTATTACAGGATAGTACATCCATTTTAAATCAATGGTACAACTCCCAACTCAATAAAGGGTCTGTTTTGAAAGGTATTAAATACCCATATGTGACTCCATTACAAATTAAAAAGTTATCATGGTCAAAGCAATATTGATAATTCCAATCCATTACCATTTACAACAGTAGCAGAGAGCCCGACACGCATAGCCACCTCTCTCCCATGAGACGTTGTTGTTACCGAAAACACATCGTCAACAGTGAGTAATGGAATTAGGACACGATATATGTTGAATAATACATGTTTTGGAGTAAGTTGATGGTATTTTACATACAACGACGTGAAAATGAGTGTAAGACAATTAATGTCATGCCGCGACAATGAATATGTAGTTGTTGAATGCTTAGTTGGTAAACCTCGAGGGTAGAGGAAATGCTGCGGCATTATAATTCAGGTCGGTTCTGATAAATTGAAACACAGGATTATATTTCAGTGTATCATAGCACTAAAAGGACACTAAATCACTTGGGTTTAATTTGCTTTACAAACCAAACGTTATTAAACCAAAAATGTAGTTTTTCTTATACTTTGGAAAGGTTTTAATTTAGGTGTTCACTTAATAGGGCTGCTGATATATTAAATATTTAAGTAAATAAGTACAACTGAGCACCCTGAATATTATATTTTATAAAAAGAAGTGACATGTTTCGGACATTAGTCCATTTTCAAACTTCAAAATACATTAAACACTTAACCATTGTTTATATGGTTTGTTTGTAAATAAATATGATTTATATATACAGATGGTTTATAGAACTAGATAGGATTTGGAAAAACTTTTTTGTTACTGATTATTTAATTTTAAAATTTGGTCAAAGATTGGGTTTCTTGAAGGAATTTGGCTATTTCAAATATGATTTGGATTTTCTAGATTTTCTTCGTATATGAAATATTCTTCAGTTGAATCCATTCGATTTCCTTTGTTTAAAACTTTTAGAATTTTCATGTTGTTTTTTAAATTTGTGTAATTGTGGTTGGTCGATAAAAGGTGTTCAGCAAAGTTTGATTTCATGGATGTTCTGTTGTTACTTATTAAGAGCTTGAATGTGTTCTTTGAATCTAGATTTAAAAGAGCGTCCTGTCTGACCAATGTAGAAGTGTTCACAATCAGTGCAGTTAATTTTGTAAATGCCAGATTTGTCATAGATGTCTTGATGTTCTTTATTTGTATTAATGTTATTTGCTATCATATTGAAAGCGTTATTTTTTGTTTTAAAGCCAATTTTGTATTCAGAATTTTGAAAAGTTTTTCTTGTAGTCCTTTTAAGAGTTGTATTGAATGGGATACTAATGAATTTCCATGCTAAATCGTCTTTTGAACATTCCAATGACAAAGAAAAATTACGAGATAGAATTAAACAAAATTAAATACTTGGTATCAAGGAATGGATATAAGCAAAACATTATCTACAATATGATTAGAAACATCAAAAGAAAGAAAAATCAAAATCAAGAAAACAAAGAAAGAAAGAAGAAAGAGAAATTCATTAGTATCCCATTGTCTGTACATTGCTCAGAATTATATATTTTTAGGTTATTTTTACGTTTTATACATTAAAGAAGCAGAAACAAGTCTTATCTCTATTTCGGTCTGTCTGTCTGTCTGTAACACTCAAGATGGCATTTTACGCAATCTTCTCCATGAAAACGAGAGTACCTATCAAGATCCAAGACATTTTATTGTATTCACTGGATTGGCGAGAGTGTCTTTAGTAATTAAAATATGACCTCAATACTTTGTAAATAAAATTACGGACGTTCAAAAATGCAGTTTTATGCGATTTTTGTCAAATTTTCGTACAATTTTTATCACATAATCATCTATGAAATAACGAACATCTGTTCGGATCAAGATTATTTTTTCTAGCTATCACTGATATGTTTACAAATGTTGTTTACAAATATCGCAACCATTTCCGATTACGTTTTGAAAGCAAATCCCGACCAAGTGAGATTAAAAACGTTTTTCTTACATAACGGATTTAATTAATCGCAAGTGCAATATTATAGTATAACCGTAAATGAAATTAAATAACTAGGCATCATCCAGGTCAGGAACCAGCAATTATTTGTGTATAAAATTGTTCTTGAGTTTTGATAACCAGAAAAAAGACCTTGAATCAGTGTTGTATTGGGCTGGGACAATGAATGATCGTCGCCAATAGCTTACAAACAAGGTCTCCACTCATTGACGGCGCTTCAATGGCGATTGTGTAAAGTGTAAAGTAAAAAAATCACAACTGCAGTGGGTGATTGTAACAGAGGTTTACGGATTATGCTAAACTCGCTTTTCCAATGTGTCACTTTCTGTTTTTACTCACCGTGTGATGCAATCGCTGGACCATACAGCCAATAGGCCCATAGCCCATCTCTTGGGTACGTGCGCCTACCTATTTATTCATAACAACCTTTTTCGACGACGATCCTTGATACCGGTACTTTTCCATAGAATACATGGCCTACCTACTTAAGAAATAAAATTACAAATGTCCAAAAACCTAACATTGTGTGATTTTTGTCACATTCAACTGACTATAAGCACAGACAATATAAGCCCCGTGCGTAGAACGGACACACAGCTAGTGTTCAATACAAAAACTGCTTTAGTCGTGGTTTTAATCAACTTACAATAACGTTTTATCATGGGAATTTTACAACATGATTTAATTGTTCGGTTTGTGATCGCTACAAACATTAACTCAATTTTTATTGAAAATTGATGGTGCTCCACCCTTCGATTTATATAGAGAGGAAGTTCAATCGAAAAGTATATAAATGATGATGGTAGCTCATTTGTTCTCGCTCCTTCTAAAAACGGTCTCCAACAAATCCGTCGGTTTGGTGGATCTTTGACACTTACTACTAACTTTATTTTCTTGCTAATATTATTTTATCACAATAACATTAAAATTATTAGAGAAGGGATTTTCAAAAAAAATATATAAAGGGACACTTAATTGCTTAACAAGAGTTATAATTAAACTTAATTTTTAATTGTTTTGGAAAAACTTTAAATAAACTATAAAGTAAACTATAGAGTTAATGATACATTTTGAGTATACCAAATCCTTGACGTGTGCACACAATTCTCTGACTATTTATTTTATACAATATATTTTAAACATTTAAAATATATATATTAATACTAGCTGACCCGGCGAACTTCGTATCGCCTAAGTTATAGGTTTCCCCTAAGACAGACCGATGGAAAGAAAGTACCGTTACGTTTAATTTTCAAGATGATCTCGTTCGCATCGCTCAATCACGTCCTGGTTGAAGTTCGTTCGCTACGCTCACTCACCTTTGGGTTGAAGTTCGTTCGCTTCGCTCACTCACCTTTGGGTTAGAGCTCGTTCGCTACGCTCACTCACCTTTAGGTTGGAGCTCGTTCGCTGCGCTCACTTGCCTTCAGGTTAGCTCGTTCGCTACGCTAACTCGCCTCCAGGTTGAAGTTCGTTCGCTACGCTCACTCACCTTTTGGTTGCAAATTAGCTGTTGTCATAAATGTAAAAGAAATAATAGTGCTGCACCCTGTTGGTAATCCTTGTAACTTTAATGCTATTGAACATCATAGAACAGAACCAACTTGTTTAATTGAAACAGCTGTTAAGATTCATTAATTCCATTTCTCATAAGGTTAACATGGGAAACTCCAGAGCCACTGGGGCGGAGCCCTTTTAAGAATTTCGAAACGGGAAATAGTTTACGTCCGATTCGCATACCTACAGAATTTACACACCAAATTTCATAACGATCGGTGAAGTTGTTCCGGAGGAGTTTGCAGACAAACACTGTGACACGAGAATTTTATATATTAGATGAAAAATAGGGCTACTATATATATAAATAAAGATTAAACATTAATAAACTTAGTACCCAAGTAAAATTATTTATTAAAATATTAACTGACTATAGTTTCGGCTCTAAGCCCATTTTCAAAGTAAACAGAAATCAAAATAAGATATGTAAATAAATAAATAACATATGATATTATAAAACTTTTCTAACTTGTAACATAATTTTGTCTTTATTGATTAATTTATATACTATATGATGTGTTGTACTTATTTTCATTAATATTTTCTCAATTTTGCTATTGTTTCATATATTGGATTACTCAATTTTGGAATCATTGTATTTAAAATATTTGATTTGTTATTTTTGTAATTCATATAAATATTAATTTCTTCTTTTACATTCAATTTTTCTCTGTCTTTTTCAATTTCTAATATTGTTAAGTTTTCTTCTATCTTAGTAAACTTATGTTTGGATTTTAGTAAATGATCTGCAAAATTTGATTTCATTGATGTTTTGTTCTTCGATTTATATGCCTGTATATGTTCGTTGAATCTAACTTTAAAATTTCGATAGGTTTGTCCAATGTAGTAGTTGTCACAGTCAGAACATTTAATTTTGTAGATACCAGATGCATTGTATGTGTTTGCTGTAGGCCTATTGTTTGTTATAGGATTGTTGGTTTTATTGTGTATGATTTTAAAAATGTTATTTTTTGTTCTGTAGCTTAATTTTACTGGGGTATGTTTGAATGTTTTCCTGATTGCTTTGTTAAAATTGTTGTTGTATGGGACGCACATGAATTTCTTTTCTTCTTTGTGTTTCGAATTGTTTTCTAAGTTTGATTTTAATTCATTTCTTTTCTTAATTTTCTTTTTGATCATATTATCAATCATTTTGCTTCTATATCCATTTTTTTCAGCTAGATATTTTATAGTGTCGACTTCTTTCTTGTACTTTTCTTTATTTAAAGGAACGTTGACTAATCTGTGTATTAATGAATGAAAAGTTACAATTTTGTGTGTCCATGGATGATTCTATAGTCAGTTAATATTTTAATAAATAATTTTACTTGGGTACTAAGTTTATTAATGTTTAATCTTTATATATATATATATATATATATATATATATATTATACTATATTTTATACTATACATGTTTCATAACCATTGTAAAATATAATAGGTTTAGTTTTACTACTCATTGATAATCTACACGAGTGGCGCACAACACAGCACCAAGCATGGACATATTTATTAAATACTAGAGGTCGTCCAGTGGTCAAAAACTCGACCAAATATACACGTAAAGTACAGACTTCTCTATTTTCACCCTGCGCTATAAATAAAACATGTGATTGGAATTTCTTCCATTTGTTTTAATTTTCTGTTTATTTTTTGTTGTTATTTTGTCACCGCATGGCAACCTCATAAGGTCCATGTTAATCTTTTTTATCATTTTAAATTCATTTTGTGCTAGTTTTTGAGCCTATTTTTATTTATAAAGGGATATTGCACATCTACAGGAAAATATCTTCCTAACAGTATGCGTAGATGTTACTTGAGATGCACACGAGCTGAAAAAAAAGGTTTTCAAGAAACATGCTTGCCTGTGTTTATAGGATATCGATCTAGAGATAACAAAGTGTAAGCGTTAGGCCGGTTTTATGCACCGTGACAGTCGTGTGTCGCGTGTCGACTCAAGTTCTATTGAGTTAAATGGGAGCATTTATGCACCGCGACAGCGACCAACTGCCGCGCGAGCGACTCGGAGATCTCTAAATACCCGCGACAGGTTTTAGAATCGCAGCTTCAAAAAATGTGTCGCGCGCGGTTCAAGTTCTATTGGATCAAATGGGCACGTTTATGCACCGCGACAGTAGTATTTTTCATACTCCACGTGGTATATTCTCCATATATTTATATTGATTAATGTTAATAATTAGTATATAAATGAGCTCTTTACCCTTTATTTGTAATATAAATTGCATCATTAATTATCTAATGACATTTTTAAGAGGGTTGACCCAATTCCAACTGTAAATTGTATGTGTTGTTTCAATAACTGGGGTTTTGTCATTAACGTGTACAACACTACAGGGTCTATATTTAAAGAACTTAATAATCACTTCTACATCACAAACACAACACACAACATTGGATTAAGAACAGACTGATTTCTTTAATTCCCCCACCACCGGATGTGAGTTTACGCGACAAAAAAGTGTCGCTGTCGCGTGACATTTTGGTCAGCCGTAAGACGTGGCGCGACTCGCGACTCGCGACTGTCGCGGTGCATAAAACCAGCCTTACACATCAGACATTCTCATCGAAGATACTTCCTTTTTAACGATTAGGTAACATTTCATAAAACAAACTTTCTTACTTATATATAACAAATTAGAACAGATTTTTCCCAGAGATTTGTCAGACACTTGACATTAGATACTCCGCTACAGTTGGAACCATACCATTATTATAGAATTGTACAAATTCTTTTCCTTGACAAAATCATTTTATATCGCACACATGTTTTACTGTAACCTACGAAACTGTTTCCATAGTGTTCATCTCTTTGACTCCTACTATTCTAGTACATATATTCAAACGCCGGGTTAATGAGTAATTTTACTTGGCATTGGCAGGGTGGGCATGGAAGAGGCTGAACTTTTCATCACAGCTGATTATAGACACTGACACTCCAGATACATGTGACGTGATTGCTGTACTCGGAAGAATCGCTCTCCACCTGACCACGCCTTCTTTGACAGCGGTTTACTTTTAGCTAATTTCCCATATAATTTCAATATATATGTCCATTAGCGCGATAACTCGAGCAAAAATGGTCTAACTTTGATGCAATTTGGTACAAACGTGTAAAAATACGTTTATTCGAACGAGTTGGTGAAGCAGGATGATCGGACTATGGGAACGGGGGTTTATGGGGGGGGGGTTTATGAGGTAGTAATTTGATTTTCCCATTTTTTACTCTAGACATATAAGATTCACGGTTTATTTCCAAACCAATTTGTAGATTTTAAAAAAACTAATCTTGTACATTGAAGCGTTGTTGTATGCCTTACGGAGATAATTAAAAAAATTAAATTAAAAATTTCCATATTATTCTTATTGAGAACAAATCAACTGTTGTAGTTTGCTTGTTTATCGAAATTTGGCAATCTTGTTTATTTCATACTAAGCTATCAATATTTCAATAAATAACACACCTATAAAAACTATACCTTCCCTGTAGCAGCAAACCTAAGAAGGTACTCATTATAATTAATTTTATTTAAATAGGAAATAGATCCGACAATTGTAATGGAATATTTTTGTGGAAATCCAGCCAGATAAATGGAAATTTGCTTACACTGCAGGTTTTGCTGTGGCGGGTATTTATTATTTACTTTATTCTTTAATTTTGTTCGTAGTTTGAATTTTCACCATTATTATTGTAATTCCATATAGCACAAATGCCATTAATATTTTACCTCCTTCATCTCTTTTTTAACATTTATGGATACAAACTCTCTTTTGTATACAAAACCTTTGTGTTAGCAAAGATTTTATATTTTATTTAGTATATTAGTGTTTTATATAAATATCACATTTATGTACCTATTGTTTTCATCGTATAAGCACTGTAAATTTTTCTTTCCATGCTTTTGGAACAAAGAGTAATTAATAATTCTGACAAAACCACCATTTCTCAAATTTATATGACGTCAATATTTTATATACATGATAAAACGGAACTTAAATGATCTATTTTTATAATAAGTTTAATATTTAAATAAAGTTTATAAAATTCTTAAACGTCTGTAAATGCAAGGCTGCAGCTAGTTTAGACATAGCATCAAGGAACATTAACTGAATTTTGTAAAAAATTCTTTTCGTATATTATTATAAACTAGTTATTGTGTAAAAAGTGAATGCTTTACTTCCCGAAGTGTTTCAACACACACACACACCACGTGCAGCTAACATTCACTTGACTCATTTAACGACGTCCTTCACTTTACTTTCCTAAATACTACTTCATCACTTGAGAGGTTGTGAACAGCTTCCGAAAATCATCGCTAACTTCCAATAGAACTTTTATGATTTCATGGTGAATTTGAAAAAATATAGAACTTAAGTATTACGGAACTAAAGATTACTGAACTAAAGTAAATTCTCTCATAGATTTTATAAGATAAATTAAGAAATTATTTTGCTATTTACATATTTAGGGTTAGGTACTAAGATATAAAATATACAAAATTAAAAAGTTAAATAACAAATCTAATTTAAGTTGTAATTATTACATTGATCAAACTTTTAAATCTTCGAAATGTTGAACGTAAAAACAGGTCTAACTTTTAGGGGAATTTTCAATTTAAAAAAATCTAACCCCCCAAAAATTACCAGGACTGCACCAAGTTGGCTTTTAATTTGTATTTTTAATTCTGAGATCTACACCTGTTAGTTAATTTGATTGAAATAATATCTTAAAAATCGCCAATATTACGTTTTTAACGATCGTGGTTCTTATTAAAGTTGTTCGCACTTACTACATAGATAGGAAACTGATATCTTGTTAAAATGAAAACAGCTTCTCGCAGAGAAAGATTGACCTTTGGAATTAATACCATCACCGCAGCAAACTAGCAGAATAAGCGATTTTCAAATTTCTGATTGAATTTTGACTAAAATATTTCAATAAACAAGACATTTATTCCCCATTATAATTATATTTTAACGAGTACTTAGGTTTGCTGCAAGGGAAAAGGAAAGTTGTGTTTTTTATGAAATATTCGTAGTACAATATAAAATTAACAAATTTGCCAAATTTGATTAACATCCATCAATAAACAAGCAAACTAGGGCCTATTTTTTCCATTAGAATAAAACATGGGACTCTTTAATGTACAGTTTATTGACATTTTGTACCTTTTACTGTACAACAACGAACGCTTCATTAAACAAAATTGCAAATACAATGGTTGTAATAAAAATTGTGGATTTCCATGTTAAGGGATAACATTAGAAAAAAACAAAAAAAATCAAATATATGTTTTTGCAAATTTCTCACTTAAAAATATGATAATGTCCAATTTTTATTACATTAATCTTGTAGAGCTTAAAAATATTTTTCCTACAGTTACCTGACAAAGCGGGCTTTCTTGAACTGATTATAGGACGCAAAGTAGCTAATTCTTGCATTTACTTACTTCGACACACACATTTTACTTTGTCTCACTCATTTTACTCTGCCGCACTCCAGTATTTCAACCAAACAACCCAAAATATTGTGCTTGTATTAGGCACGTACTACGGGTATGCTTGAAAACACGATTGCAACACTGCAAAATCGATCAGCTAGTGCAGTGTTTATTTGTCATTCCATTTGACCATTGATAAAACGTCTTCACTTAACTTATAAACCTAGTTGTTGCGTATTAACCTAAACAATATAAACCAAAACTAACACTTGTATTCATTATGTTTGTGGAACAATTTATTTTGGTTTGAACTGATTTACTTTGCATAGTAAAAGTTAATACATACAATCGCCTAGTATTAAGGCTTTACAGTAACTGTAGGAAAAATACAAAGTTACACAAATAACTGGTGTACCCTGTGTTATTGCACCATTTAAGGTGAGAGAGAAAATGCCAACATAAAACTGTAGATGGAAAACCCGTTGTAGTTTACTTGTTAATGGGTTGTTGATCAAAGTAGGCAAATTTATTAATTCCATTCCTTATGTTTGGTTGAAAACACTTTTTACCTTGCTCGCAGCAGCAAACCTAAGCACTTGTTAAATATCCTTAATGTAATTTATAAGGGGAATAAATATGCACTTTATGGAAATATGTAATTCCAATCAGACAAATTGAAATTCGTCTAGTCTCCACTGTTGCTGTGGCAGGGGTATTTTTTATTATTCATAATAAACATATATGATTAAAAACAACGGAGAGTTGATGAATATTTAATAAATATTTCATTAAATCAAACTTTACATTCGTCATCAATAATTATCACAGGTTGATTGGTAGCTAAACAAAAGCATATTATTCTGAACTACTATAGCGTTGCATACCGGGATATCTATTGTCTAGACTGCATGACATTCATATGATGTATGTCATATATAGAGTCTTATATATGTTCATAAATTGTGTGAGTTATATAATTATGTTCAATGCAAAGCTGCAATATTTGTATAATATATTTCAAGGTTTATCTACACCTTGCAATATATTTTTTGCAATACTACTCTTTACTACAATACAGCAAACTAACACGAATGAATATGTCAGATAACTGCGTTGCGTTGCGTTGAAATAAAATATAACTTCTTGTAAAAAATAAGTAACAGCTTTAGTAGACTGTAAAATTGTGTATATTAAGAAAAGCTATGAATAGAACAGATGTCAATTAAAATCATTCCAAATACAAATGTCAACATAGAGGAAACAAGTAATTATGGGAGTATGGCAAAGAGTATCAAACACCATAGTCACACTTACTGTAAAAGTCAACTCTAATTTGGAATATCAGGGAACAGTTGCAAAACTTAGCAGAAGAGATAAGCTGATTCTTTTATATTGCACTATACTAGTTTACTGTCTTAATTTGTTTGTGCTTGAAACAAAACTACTTACAAGAAGTAAGCCCGTTAAGTGCAGACTATTTTGTAGTTGTTAACTGCTTCCTACTTACTGAAAAAGATGCTTGTCTATCTATTGGGGTATTACTGTATTTCAAACTGTAACCACTTCCAATTTTGATGGGCTATTTTTAGCTTTTGTTAGAGATTTAAAAACGTGTAGGCTGTAAGAGGCTATTATAGGTTAAGGTTTATATATATTTATCCATCCCAACGGGAAACCTATTACATTTCTTATGATACAATATTTAATGGAAAGATGTACTAATTAACTAATAAATATATCAACATGCAAATGGTGCTATATGGTACAAATGTAGTTACAGTGTGATACTAATACAAAGACAAAGTAAAAATTTATGATTCTTAGGAAAAAATAGTGTGAAACATATAACAACAAAAATATACAAGTAAACTGTGTAAATGCAACAACAATAGCAAATAATAAATAGTTTAAATGTATTTTAAAAATTTAAATCTATAACATTGTAAACATAATAAGTACAAAGTTGACCCTAATTATACAAGTAATATAAAATAACAAATGAAGCAAATTCATTTATTCCAAACTAAGCTATTAAAATTTCAAAAATCCATTTAGTTACACTCCTGCAGCAACCCTACGTAATTATGAACCTACGTCTTAATGTTACAGGAATATAGAATAAATCAGACAATTTTAAGGAAACATATTAGTGATAATCCAACCAGAAAAATGAAATTTCGCTTAGGGTGCAGATTTGCTGTGGAGGGGGTATTTTTAAACGTTAACCAATTTTCGGTGAATAATATGCTCAGTTAAACTAATGATTGCAGCATAAGGTGTTACATTAACAACGAACGATATCTTTGAGTTTCTATGAAATGATCAAAGTAAAATTATTTTTGATAGAGATTGTTACCTTTATAATGAAGTGGTATTTACAATATAGTATGACCTACTTTCTTCTACCCTGAACAATGTGTTTGCCACAAAAGATGATGGAAATATCTTGTCAAAGATGTTAAAACATTCTTAAAATTCTATAATATTTTTCAATGGATCATGGAATAATTAGTAAAATTCAGTGAGGTTTGTAATTTAACACCTCAATAAATACCTGTACTTTGCTATGGAAACTTTCGAATTGGTTTAAATGTTTTATAAATTAGTGTTTAAGTGCCAGATTATCAAAAAAGAATTTACATTAAATAAACAATAGCTCACAGAACCCACCAACGATAACGGCTTTGACATTTCATAGTAGTATGCAATGGATATAGTCATTATATAAAATATATTATATATAAATAGTCATTAGGTATATAAAACCCTAGCAGAATTTTTTAACAAGAAAATATAGAAAAAAGGGACGAATTAATTGAAGAGAGGTCCATTGAGGAACAAAAGTGTATTGCTTGTACGAAGATATGAAACAAGATTTTTTTTAATTTTCTCTACTGCTCCTCTATACAATTGATTTTAAAAAAAACCAAGATTACTTAAGATTAAGTTTTAATTTAACAAGCTTGCCGTTTTAACAAAAAGTTATTTTATTTTCAGTACAATTACATTGTCATTTTACTTCAAAAAATTGTAATTTTCTTTTTATTTAAAAGTAAGTATATTTTGAATAGTCATTATTAGGAGAAATTACATACAAATGTTGGATTATAAGGTTGCACGTGATCAAAATTATAACACTTATGATATTTGGCATAAAAATCCAGTTGTATGATTTTATGTGTCCATGATATGCAAAAATCTATTTAACTTAAGTGCATAACTTTATTTCTAGAGATGGTTGAAGACCACTCGTTGATCACTTGTTTTAAAGAACCACACATCTGTCTCCATCATTTTAAATTAAAACTAAGTATGGTAAAATGGAATATTGTCTAATGTGTATATTTATACAGTCTTGAAGCTGTCACTCATCCTCAAAACTAAAATTTTATTGTTTTATCTAAAGGGTAATACCTATAGCACTATATATGGTTGAAAAATTACTAAAAATAAGTAGACATGAGATATTTTATCTCGTTAGTTGACTCTTTACTGCAACTTTTATTTGAATAGGACGAACTCCAATCTCCAATAAATGCAAATTAAAATTTAAATATTCCACTCCTAATAAGAGCTAGTTTAGTGGCCTTAACTTTGAGAGTTTTCCTCTCATTAAATTGCCCTCATTCATTACTTGCATCGGCAGAATTATTGGTTGAAAAAGTTTATGAGGTATTTTCACAAGTAATCTAAACTAAAAAAAGTAATTTAAAGTAATCTTAAAGTAATTTCAAAAGTAATCTAAAGTAGCTAAAGGTTTTAGCTACATGCTGTTTAATTGATCATATTCTTAAAGGCAAACTAGCACAACACGCGGTGGCTTTGCTCATGACAATTTTAAATGAAAATCTAAATGTTGTATCTGAAAAAGATAATATAAAAAACATTACTGATATGGTATGGCAGTTAAATATATTGTTATATGCTACCGATAGGTAAAAATGTGTGACTACTGTAATTGAACCAAGAGATAATTTCTTTATCTTTTCCCACAACATTGACTGTCCCTCCAACAGTCCAACAAGCGATTCGGACTACTCACATCACATTAGATAATAATTTTAACAAGAAAACTATTTCCACTGTAACTACTTTTATTTGGAACTACACGCTTGAATCTATTTGACAGTATGATAATTCTTTCAAAAACTGTACACGTTAAGTGACATGATTACTACTATGATATATTTATGTGACATAGTGTTTCCGGTGCATATACAAATATTTCTTGAATACTTTTAAACTGCTTTTTTTGCTACTTGCGTTACTTTTAAATGCTAACGTCGAAGAGCTGGAAAACCTGGCACGATGTTTCCTTTAGTTCTTATAACTCTCAATGTCCTAAACAGTTGCAGGTCTATAGTATCTATGCTTTCACCAAACGTCACACATAAAAGTCCCTTTTCTCAAACCTCAAGTACAGTAAAAGTATTAGAACTTAATACCTTTAGATTTTAAATTTGTAAACATTTCTCATCAAAAACATAAATACCCCCGCCGTAGCAAACCTGCAGACTTAGCGAATTTCCATTTGCCTGATTGGATTTAAACTAAAATGTCTCCTTAAAAATATCACATTTATTCCCTACTTAAAAAGAATTAGTTTAATGAGTACTTAGGTTTGCTGCAACAGGGAGGGTAAAAAAGTTTTTTTTATGTAAAATGTTAAAAGGTACTGCGGTTTAGTAAGAAATTCATGTATTTTCCAAATTTGATCAAAATATGTTCAAAACAAGCAAACTACAACAGTTGACTTATTCTCCATATGAATAACATGGGAATTTTAAAATTACAATTTTTTTTAATTTTATCCGTAACAATTAGGCGCATAATAACGCTTCAACATACTAAATTATTTGTTTTTTTTAAGCTCTACAAAATGGTATAAAAAGAAATTTTGTGTTTTTAGGGTCAAAAATGGGAAAAACCCATTTTACCCTATAAACCCCCCCCCCATAAACATCCGTTCTAATAGTCCGATCATGCTGGTTCGCGAACTCATTAAAGTTTATCCCGCCTTACACCTTCAAACAAAATTTTATCAAAATCGGACAAAAATTACTCAAGTTATGGTGCGGATGGACACACACACACACACACACACATATATATATATAAATTTGAACGAATGGTGTTTATGGCCTCTGGGGACATCAAAACGAAAAAGTAAATCGGTCCCGGGCTTAGGTCTTACCATGAGGTAATAGCTACTACCCTATAGGGAAATTCGCTAAAACATTTGTAATTATCTCAAACCACTAATACTTAACATAATCCCCTAAAAACGTGCTTCTGGATTGCAGCAACATACTCATCTGCGATTGCATGAGTGAGCCATTTTTATTAGCCTATATGTAGGGGAGGGCGGTACCTGTATATTGTCATATTTACTGATTTTCAGGACTGAATTGTTCACTACTTCCAAAGGGGTTTGTTTGAGAGATTTTGTGTAATGATTCTTGCAAATGGCAATAATTAAAAATAAAATCTGTTATATAAAGACTTTTGGACCTAGTAAACCCCACTAAAGGGGGATACACTATGATTTAAAAACAGCCGCATGAAATAAAAATTACAAGTTTTATTCAATACTAAGGAAAATCTGTCTCATAATGAAAACCCCTACTAACTACTGATTATTAAATCAGACTGGTATTTAGCCGACTATCCCTATATTTGTAGGAAATATTGTGAACCGTCAATTTTTAAATAGACTTACTGAACTTCTGACCTTCCTTCCTGACCACTCATAAAACGAACAATCATAAATTGATCAGATAATGCAGGTGCCATCCTTTACACTAGATATAACGTGATCGCATATTATTGGTCCTTAGACACTAAAGTTCTTACACATTAAATATATTTACTGTTATTTAGATGCAGTGAGACACATATTTTAGAAACCACAACAAATAGCCTATTATAAATCTCTTTATTTTCAAATTCAACGATTACAAAAAGTGTTGTGCAGTAAAACTACAAAAGTAGTGCATATAATTTTGGATTCAACTTAAATCTATAAATTTCCACAACACATGATAACACTAATCATCATCACCATCATCATTATATTAAAACATGACAGGGGTTTTTCCACGATTCTAAATCAATCACTCGATGAATTTTCATGGTTTTTTTGTTGAAAGAAAGATAATTTTAAGAATTATCTATGTTGAAGCCATAATTTTAGTTTAGAGTTTCAGTTTTTTTATACATTAAGATATAATTTTTAAAAAGTCTAGCAGCCGAAGCTTACATTCAAGACTTGCTTTTGGTATAATACCATTTACATAATGTAACAGCTGTAACAATCAGCTTTTATGACACAAATTCAGCATTTGGATAAAAATGAAATGACATACGTAGGGTTGAGTTATTTATATTATGTGTAATGCTATAATTATTAATACGTTCATTTATTTGGTAAGAGGACGACAGATTATTCAAATATACATTGTAAAATGCTTGATAATATAATTTATTTTTAGAGCATTCTTTAAAATCTTGGGTTTGTTTTAGTGCGATATAATTAATTTGAACTAACAGCTGGATGGATATTTAGTCCATGATTGTGCATTGGTTATACGAAATAATTAAAATAAGTAGAGACATTAAACACAATTTTATCATAGACCTAGGACACTGCAAGTAGACTTATATCATTTTGTAAAACCGAAAACGTTGTTTAGCGTGTGTTCATGTGTGGTTACGTGTGCGTTTGCTGATGTAGACAACACGTGTTAGACATCACTTTTATTTCGACTAAAAAACCTTATAGTTTGAATAAATGAATATGGGAAATTAGGATGTACATAGATTTAATGAGGGTGGGTAATTATAACGGATGTTTGAACGGATAGCGGTACAGATAATAAACATAGGAATATGAAATAATGAAATAATGACTTTATTCCCCAAATACAAGTTTTTTAAAATTACAAAACAAATTCACCTTGGAACTATGTTGTCACAGTCTCCAGTATTTGTGACAACATGAAAGAAAAAACACAGTTATTTACAAGTAATAAAAAATTGTATGAGTCCAGTCCTTGTTGAAAGAAGTGATTAATATTACGTCACTAGCTTTCTAGCGTGTTTACTTCCTAATTCCTTTTACAGGTGAAAAGCTTTTTTTTTTTCAAATGAATGTTAGTTTAACTAAACAGCTGTTTTTAAAACAAACTATCTGTCATTAGTTTTACTTTTCGTTGTTTACTTAGTTATTTAGCAATTAATGCAGTGAAATTTATGTAAAGTATTCTAGGTATGGATGATTTATTTAATAATGTTAGAACTATGTCGACATACCAATTTTTGCTGGTAAAGCAAATATCAATTGGTGTGACAGGTCTCTAGAAAACTGTCTAAAAAGCAGCAGGACGTTAGTAGAAAGCAAATTGGATTCATACCATACCATATTAGACCAGTAGTACTGTGTGGTTCAGAAACTTGGGCCCTGACCAAAGAACCAAAAAAACCTTATTGCTGGGTTTGAGAATAGATTGCAGAGAAAATATACGGACCATTTCAAGATAACGGCGGCTGAGATACAAAGAACAAAGATCTAAGAGAAATGAGTCAACACCCAGATATATGGGTGCTTTCCAGAAGTAAAAGGCTGGGATGGACAGGCTATGCGTGGAGGAGAGGTGATATATAAACTTTAAAAAATGCATTCCAAGGAGTGCCACAAGTAAGACGACCACTTGGAGGATCAAGCAATGAAAGACTTCTCCAGACTGGGATCAACATTAGATAGAGGCAAGGGATAGAAGAGATTGGGAGGCCAAAATCTCCTTAAAGTTTCAGTGGCCACTGAGGTCAAATAAGGTACTATGTGATAGTATGCAATGGAAGGTGGTGTAGCTACTGTACTTTAAGCCAACAACCAGTGTGTGTTCAGTGTGTGAATCGACCTTCATGGCTTTTCAAATCAACACAGTCACAGTTTTATTGTAATATTATTAAATTAAATGCAAATCGTATAGGCCTATAAGCGGATAATAGAATAACTACTAACTACTAATAGAATAACTAACTAATAGATGGTCACGAGAGTTTTTGTTTACAAGATGATTTACTAGATGTTCTGAATTATATTCCATTTTAATCGACTTCTTGATTCCCGTACATAGGTTGGGCCAACAGCTAGTAACAATTTAAATATAACCAACTGTTCCCCTAGTTTAACAGTATAAAATGAAATTATTTGTCTGTTTGAATGTAAAAGAAATTGTTCATCGAATGACATTTCATTTCATTTCATTTCAATATCTTTATTCAACAATTGTACATTGTAAATTGAATAGTGTCAGATTCCTAACCTAGTAAATAAAGTTATAAGCTAAAATTACAATTTATATAATACTAAGAAACTACCAATAAAATCAGGTTAATTGGGGAAACACCTCTTTAATGGAGTAGGGAGCGATTTCTATGAGATAATTTTTTAATTTGTTTTTAAATTTGATTGAGTTGCCAATGGGTTTTAAATGATTTGGAAGAAACCGTAAAAATCTTCTTCCGGCACAGGTGGGCTTTTTATTTGAAAATAAAAGATGGTTGCGACTATTTTCTCTTAGGGCTTTTCCTCTTGTATTGTAGCATAATTGTGCGTTATCTGATATACTTTCTTTCGCTATGAGAGCAGTTTCAAAAATGTATTGGGCAAACACAGTTAATATTTTAAAATTTTTGAAATGAATTTTAACACATTCATCATTTTTTAGTCCCATCATTGTTCTTAATGCCCTTTGCTGTAATTTTAAGATTCGATTAAGATTTTTCTTAGTTGTAGCTCCATATAAAGATATACCGTATGCAATGTGGCTATGGACAAGAGAATGATATATTTTTTCAAAGTATTGATATTACATAGATATTACATCTTTTTCAAAGCAAATATCCCTGAATTTATCTTTGAGCAAACATGATCGACGTGGTCCTGCCAGGATAGATGTTTATCAACTTTTAAACCTAAAAAATCTATTTTTTCAACTTGTTTGATTTCATCGGAATCCAATATAATCAACGGTTCTATTTTGTTTTTACATTGCTTAGTTGAAAATGATATAAAATTAGTTTTACTTTTATTTATTTTGAGATTGTTGGATAGTAAGTAATTTTTAATATTTGCAAGTTCTATAAAGGTATCTATTTCGATATGTTCTACTGTTTTTCCTGTAATTTTTAAGTTAATGTCATCAGCATATAAACACATATTTCCACAAGGTACACACGACAGAACATTTGGAATCTTATCAATGTAGTAAAGGAATAAAACAGGGCCTAGTATTGAACCCTGAGGGACACCAAAGTGATTAAGTTTTATTTCTGATCTGTTTTTTACCAGCCAATTATTTTTATTAGACATGATTTCAACGTATTGCTTTCTTTCTGATAAATATGATTTGAACCACGCCAAAATGTGACCTCTTACTCCCATATCTTCTAGTTTGAGTATTAGAGTTTGGTGACATACCCTATCAAAAGCCTTCGTAAGGTCCATTGATATTCCTATAACATTTTCGTGGCTATCAATTGAATTTATTATACTCTCAAAAAAACTTGAAGCAGCTGTAATTGTTGATCTGCCTGAGCGAAAACCATGTTGGCCACTAAATAGAAGGTTGTTATTTTCTATAAAAGACACTAGCCTAATTTTCATTGCCTTTTCAAATAATTTTGAAATAATTGGCAAAAGTGATATTGGTCGATAGTTTTCTACGCACTGAGGGTCCCCCTTTTTGAAAATAGGCACAACCTTAGCAACTTTTAATAATTTTGGAAAATGACCGGATATAAAAGATGAATTAATTAAACGAGTAAAAATTGGAACTAGTTCTTGTTTTGTATATTTTATTACTTTAACGGAATTTCGTCGTGCCCACGTGAAGGTTTGTTACTTAAAGAGTTTATCAGTTTTTCTACTTCCTCACATGAAACAGGTTCACATCGAAATAATGTTTTAGATTTGACACAATTTGTTAGTACTGGCTGGTGATTATCTAACAACTTATTACAGTTTACAGAACCATTCTTTCCAGATAAACTTACAAAGTAGTCATTTAGTACATTAGATATTGCCCTGGGATCTGCAATAGTTGTTCCTTTGTACGCAATGGTCATGTCATTCACTAAGTTATTTTCTTTGTTACCTACTTCTTTATTTATAATATTCCAGGTTGTTTTCATAACATTATCCGAGTTATTTATTTTTTTATCGTAGTGTAATCTTTTAGTTTTGTTTGCCGATTTTTTAAAAGTCTTCATTTTTGTTTTACAGAGGTTAGACAAGTTTTCGTCTTTTAATAATCTAGCTAATTTTGATGATTCCGCGATTTCGTTGAATTCCTCCTTTAATGAATAAGTATACCACTCTTTACTGTTAGTTTGTTTCTTTATTACTTGTTTTGGAAATGCTGTAATAAAATGTGATTTGAAAATTTTATAAAATGTTTCGTATTTTTGTTCACAATTTGCATTAAAAACTTCAAACCAGGACTCGTTTTGTAATGATATTTTGAAATTAATTAGATTTTCATCAGATAGGTTATAGTCTAAATACTTCAGTGACTCGTTTTTCCATGTTTTTTTTGACATGCCAACTTTACTGCGGTAGATATCTGATCAAATTTCTTGAAAACATATCTTATTGTACATCTAGAGTCTTAAGCAGAACCTCCATGCCAATTCCTGAGTTTTTACTGTTTATAGTTAAGCTATAGTCAAATGAGTGAGTGGTATTTGCCTTTTATATGTATAGAAGCTCCCGCCCTTGTATTATATCCATGTCAACCTGGGGATGCGGAATACTATCCCCCGGAAAACTACCCCCCCAGGTGAAACGTGACGTCACAAAATCTGCTAACTAACCAAAATGGAAGCCGTGTCCGCGACTGGAATACTACCCCCCCTAGACAAATCATGCTATGTAATTTTAATTTTAATTCGAGTAATTCCGTTGGATAATAGAAAAGGCATATGGTGAATATAAAACAGATTTTCGAAATGTTACAGCAAGTTTGGTTGGTTAGGTTAGGTTAGATTAGAACTGTTTTGCAACTAAATTTGAGTGTCCGTGACTGGAAAACTACCCCCCCCCCCCGGTCTCTGACGTCAATATGACGTAGGAACCTGCTTGGGGGGGTAGTTTTCCGGGGGGCAGTCATCCGGCGACCCGTCAACCTCTTCTAAATCAATCACATGTCATCCCCATGTGGTAAGCTCTTTGTTTCACTGTTTATATGCATATAGATTAGTATATTGTATTTTCCATATCCATATTTGCAACAGGTATATTAAAACATATTATCGAACGATCTGGCCAGAGAACTTAACTGCAACACATTTACGAAAGTGGCTTTAACATGTAACATTACTTTGTGATGAAAGGCCTCTAATACACGTCTATTGTGTGTATAAACTCAGAGTAACTTATTATCAGCCATTACACCATCTATAACAGGTAAATGAACACAGTCTTAAGCATAGCCAAATTTTCAACATTAATAAGTCCACAAAAGGGTTATTGGATCAAAGTTATAGTAATAATTAACCAAAGCTATATCACTACACAGAGCTATCTTGTTTGACATTTTGAGGACAGTTAATGTCGGCGCATCATCTTGATCATGTCGTTTTTAAATGTGCTGTATTTACAAAAAATAAAAATGTCAACGTCAAGATATCTTATGCTATGGCCTTGGCAGGGCAAGAATTTCGTGTTGTGTCGCAGGGTAAGATGTTACGATGTGAGGCGTTTTGCTATACCTCTTGAAAATAACCCAAATATTTATAGACTGTCACCCATGGTTTAGTGAATTTATGAATAAAGTTTTCAAAATAGCTTTTAAATTTTGAGAATATATTATAGCTTTTATCAAAAAAGAAACTAATTTATCTATATAAATAAAATTAGAGTTTTGTCTGTACATTGCTTAGAATAATGAACTTTTTGGTTATTTTTACATTTCATAGGTCAGAGAAACCGAATCAAACCTTATCTCAATTTCTGTCTGTCTGTCTGTCTGTCTGTCTGTCTGTCTATCTGTCATTCTCTTGGTAACGCTAAAATACGCACTTTATTACAACTACTCCTCAATAACTATAGCACTGTCCCGCCTGAAACTTATTTTCCAAATACTATACATATATGAGATGGTTTTAGACGTATTTCATCGAATATGAGACAGTTAGATATTTAACAGTAAACCCTTGAAAATCAAGTTTTTGTCGATTTTTGACGTGGAATTTCTGGAAGCCCATGTTAACCTTATGAGAAATGAAATTATTGAATCTTAACAGCTGTTTCAATTAAACAAGTTGGTTCTGTTCTGTGATGTTCAATAGCATTAAAGTTACAAGGATTACCAACAGGGTGCAGCACTAGCACTATTATTTCTTTTACATTTATGACAACAGCTAATTTGCAACCTGGAGGCGAGTGAGCGTAGCGAACGAGCTAACCTGAAGGCAAGTGAGCGTAGCGAACGAGCTAACCTGAAGGAAAGTGAGCGCAGCGAACGAGCTCCAACATACAGGTGAGTGAGCGTAGCGAACGAACTTCAACCAGGACGTGATTGAGCCATGCAAACGAGATCAGATAGTAAAAATAAAAGTAAGCCTACCGTTATAGGATCGACCGGCAGACACAGAGGTAATTTAACCTTTTATTGATTGTCATACCGATCCGGAACAACAAAAAACAACATAAAATGAAGCTATGTATAATAGTTTGGCCAGCATATCTTAAAATATGCAAACCAACTGCTGTTCGTTATATAAGAAGGTTTCAACTGAATATTATAAGATCCCCGTGCGTAGAACGGGTACACAGCTAGTTTTGGAATAAGATTAGTTTGCTTATATTATAATTGATTTTCATGCTTAAATCTGATGTACAGTATAGCTATTTCCAGACCTGTTTATCGTCGTGGAGAACGATCAGCCGAGAATATTGCTGCTGTGAGTGATAGTGTGAACGAATAGACAAAATTTTTAATTTGTCGATACTTAGGGATTTAATGCCTTTTGCATGGCTCCCTAATGCTCCTTTGTATGGGAATATGCACTTACGTCCTTAAAGATTCAATGAAAAACAATGAAACCCAAGGATCGTGGACAGCGAAGAATTAATGCAGAATATGTGTTAAAACAAGAGGAAGAGGGTGTTTATTTAAGAAAGATTGTTCTCAATTGATGAGGTCTCTCAGAATATGTTAATTAACAGAACTGCTGAATATGGGGCAGTGAAAAATAATCAAGTCATATACGCAAAACCATTGCATGAGCTAAAAGCAAACGTTCGCCTGGATACAGATACTTCCCGAGACTTGTCAACAAGTAAAATAAAACTACAATGAGAATATAGTGAACCCCCATAAAACAATAGCAACAATAGTTGGGCATGGTTTTTGGGTCTTGTGGAGGCCAAGAATTTCCAATTTTCTTGATATAGTTTTCCAAAACTATAATAT
The DNA here is from genome assembly GCF_028750875.1 of Macrosteles quadrilineatus. Taxonomy (NCBI): domain Eukaryota; kingdom Metazoa; phylum Arthropoda; class Insecta; order Hemiptera; family Cicadellidae; genus Macrosteles; species Macrosteles quadrilineatus. Next base: position 33,607,327 of record NW_026542594.1, on the reverse strand, counting down.
ATTGTATCAGCAATCTGAAACATACTTTCTTCCATAAGCTTGTCAACAACCTTTATCATGGGTAAGCGGTAGGATTTACTATGATAATGTTGTAAAAAAAAATCACAAAAGTTGCAATAACTTTTGAACCGTAATTGTCAATGTAATGGTGGTTAATTTTATGGGATTTTTAATTGGAAAATAACATAAGCTACAACGAGCTGTTGGCCCGACCTACGCACGGAAATCGAGTAGTCCACTGAAACTGTATATAGTTATATTAACATTTCTATTCCTAATCCAAGCATATAGTTTAAACATTTCAAAATGTATTGTAAAGAAAAAGCTTTCAAGATGAATTAAAACAATATGTAATCATTGTTATTTTCCCAACCTTTCCTCAAAAAACGGAGTAGTAAAATACTTTTCATAAGCTTTCTTTTGAAGACTCTTGAGCTTCGGTTCATATACAGCAATGGTTATAGAATCTTACTTATTTCCTATAATCAATGACTAAATCACGGAGTAAATAAACATGCTTCATAGTTCTACAGAATATTTTTTATATTCAAACAGCTGTTAGTAATAACAAATTGATTACACTAAAACAAACTTAAGAAGTTACAGATTGCTCTAAAAAATAAATTAGAACATCAAGTATTTTACTATGTGTATATTTAAATAATCTGTTATCCTCTTATCGAATAAATAAACTTATCAATGATTATAACAATACACATAGTATAAATAAATCAACCCTACCTACGTATTTCATTTTATTTTTATCCAAATGCTGAATTTGTGTCACAAACGCTGAATGTTTACTGAAAGCAGTGGATGTAAACTAGGAAATAGAAATTTTAAGGTAGAAAAAATAGGAAAATGGTTAAAATAAGATACCTCACATGTTTGGGTTGACTTCTCTGTAGATGGCCATCTTGCTGCTGATTTTTCCTTCACTACTTCTTCTTCTTGTAGTAGGGATAGGCGGGAAATTTAAATGTTTAAATGAAACCTGAATGAGGGTGGTCATGGTTGGTGATGTTGCAACAGGAATGAAAAAGGATAAATTAAAATGTCTCTGGGATTTCAGAAATTAAATTAAATTAAATTAAGTCTGGCTCTAACATTTCCGCCCACCAAAAAGGGCTAGTCCTTTTTCACAAATTAAAACTTAAAATTGTCCAAAATATAAAAACGCAGTTAAGTAATAGTTCAAAATCGAAAATTAAAGATGTTTGTTTCTTCTAAAAACACAAAATAAAATATCTTCTCAATCTTCTTGAACAACATAAGTTATTCTAGCGGTAGAGGACACAGTTGAACCACTGGCCTCTGAAGCTGTCCGGTTGGAGTTTTGAGGGAGACGACCCGGACGATGCCGTCTTTACCAGGATGCGTTGCAATGACTCGAGCAGCGGTCCATTTCAAAGGAGGTAAATTTTTGTCTTTAATTAAGACGAGATCGTCAATCTTCAGGTTAGGTTGTTTTAGATTCCACTTGTACCTCTGCTGAAGTTGGTGCAAGTATTCTCGACTCCAGGTATTCCAAAATGATTTTTGGGCTTGTTGGATCAATTGCCATCTGGATAGCCGATTAGAAGGAGTGGTGGAGAAGTCTGCCTGTGGTAGAGCAACTAGCGGCTCGCCTATAAGAAAGTGGCCTGGAGTGAGGATTTGAAATTCATTTGGATCTGGTGAGAGACTGCATAGTGGCCTTGAGTTAAGAATCGCTTCGATTTTGGTTAGAAGTGTTGAAAACTCTTCGAAAGTATAAATTTGATTTCCAATAACCCTCTTAAGATGGTGCTTGGTGGATTTGATTCCGCTTTCCCATAAGCCACCAAAGTGAGGGGCTGCGGGTGGATTAAAGTGCCAACTAATGCCAAGGTTAGCAACCTTTGACTGAATCACGTCAGATGAGGGAGGCTTGTAGAGTAAGTTACAAAGATCTTGAAGTTCCCTGTCGGCTCCAACGAAGTTTGTTCCTTGGTCCGAGTAGATGTTCGCACAGAGACCTCTACGTGACACAAATCTATCTAGACATGCCAAAAAGGCTTCAGTGGAGAGTGATGATACCAGCTCAAGGTGAATAGCTTTCGTGCTGAAGCAGACAAACAAACAGACGTAACTCTTTAATATTTGAGGTTTGCGTAGCCTATCCGTTTTTGTCATGAATGGCCCACCAAAGTCCACGCCTACATTAAGAAAAGGCCGTATTGGTTTGAGTCGTGATTCCGGCAAATTGCCCATGTACGGATGAGGTGAATTAGCCTTAAACTTAGTACAAACAAGGCACTTAGATATGCGATGCCTGATTACATGTCGGGCAGAAATTATCCAAAACTGTCTGGAGAGAAGTGACTGGAGAGTCCTTGGACCAATATGCAGATACTTTACATGAAAGTAATCAATGAGGAGATGCGTCAAAGGTGAGTTTTTCGGAAGCAGCATGGGATGTTTGGCATCATAGCCTAGCTGAGCATTCTTCAAACGACCACCTACTCTTAGAATTCCATTAGAATCAAGAAATGGATCTAGCCGCTGAAACATAGGACTAGTTTGTTGTGAATAAATCTTCTTGATTTGATCTTGAAAGTGATGAGACTGCGTGGTTTTCACTAGTGAATTAAGAGAGGCTGTGCGTTCTGCCGCTGAAAGATAGGTTAGGAAAGTTTTTTCTTTACTCTTCTGACAATTATTTATAAATCGTAAAACCCATCCAAAGCATGACTGTAGCTTTCTAAAATCAGAGCTATTTTCAATCAATTCAATAATATGATTTGTAGGTTGTTTAGCAGCGACTAATACAGATGACGTATTAGGTCGAAACTCGAGTAAAGACTCTTCTGAAGATAATGCAGGTAACGGTTGAGTAGGCCATGAAGATTGGTCTTCTTGTAGCCAGTCCGGTCCTTGCCACCATAAGGAAGTGTCCAAAATCTCATTAGGAAGCAGTCCTCTTGAAGCGTAGTCCGCAGGATTTGAAGATGTTGGAGTATGTCGCCACTTCGCAGGTACGATGAGAGACTGAATTTCTGCTACACGATTAGCTACAAATGTCTTTAACTGATGTGGAGGAGAGCGAATCCAATGAAGAACTACAACTGAATCAGTCCAGGCAAACGCAGGAATTATTCCAAGTTTAGAGTTGAATATGTCGTGACAGTAGATCATAGTTTTGATTAATAAAGCTGCACCGCACAGTTCTAAGCGGGGAATTGATAATTTCTTTAAAGGCGCAACCTTAGATTTAGCCATTATCAAGTTTGAATGAACTAGGCCATTATTGTCAACGATGCGAAGGTAGACGGCACAGCCGTAGCCTACTTCTGAGGCATCACAGAATCCGTGGAGTTGAGCTTCGTTATTTCCTGGCGACAGAACTGGTCGGGGAATATTGAGTCGGCTGAGCTGTGGGAGGTTTTCAAAGTACTTGACAGATTGATTAATAATATCAGTTGGAAGGGTCTGGTCCCAATCTAGGCCTAATGTCCAAATCTTCTGAATTAAACATTTAGCCCATAATACCACAGGAGTGATTAGACCAAGAGGATCATAAACTTTTGATACTTGAGATAGCAGACTTCGCTTTGTTGTGGGTAACTGTTCTACATGTACCTCGTAGGAAAACACATCAGAAATAGGATTCCATTTTAGGCCTAACACCTTTATAGAGGGGTTTTCCAACTTGTCATCACGAAAAATCAGTTCCTGGTGATGGGATGGAACATCCTGCAAAAGTTCCTGAGAGTTACTGGACCATTTCCGCAATTGGAACCCGCCTGATTCTAAAAGGCTAATAAGTTCAGTTTTAACCTTTTTTGTTTTCTCTAGGGAATCCCCTCCAGTGAGAATATCATCTACGAACGTGGAGTTCAGGACGACATCACTTGCCAATGGGTATTGTTCAGAACGTTCAGAGGCAAGCTGACGTAGCGTGCGTAGCGCTAAAAAAGGACTACTACAGACTCCATAACTTACAGTGTTGAGAAGATAGGTCGAGATTTCGTTTTCAGGATTATCTCGCCATAAGATTGCTTGATAGGTTCTGTGCTCTGGATTTACAAGGATTTGACGATACATTTTTTCGATGTCTGTAGTGAAGACATAAGAATGAAGACGGAATAAAGACAAGATTTTACAAATATCAGTTTGTAGCTTGGGGCCTATTAGTAATTCATCATTTAGTGATTTGCCCGATGTAGTCGGAGCTGATGCGTTAAATACAACACGCAACTTAGAGGCAGATGCATTTTTCTTGAAGATGCCATGGTGCGGGATGTAGTAGGCCTCTTTCATAGGATTTGTAACTTTAGTCATATGGCCTAGAGTTTCATACTCTGTTATAAATGCAGAATAGGCTGACTGAAATTCAGGGTTTCGCTTGAATTTCCCTTCTAAGGACAACAAGCAGTTTTTTGCTCGGTTATAAGAGTTGCCAAAGTCTGGTGAATCATTTTTGAATGGCAGATTGACAATGAAACGACCAGATGAGTCTCGTTCAGTTGTTGAAGTAAATATAGATTCACAATGATCATCCTCAGGACTAACCAGACACTTAGTCATTGGGGGTTCTTCTACTTCCCAGAACCTTTTTAAATTGAATTCCAGTGATTCATGATCTAAGAGTGCTAAGTTAGCAGAGACAGTTTGAAACTGGGAAACTGGGACAGAAGTTTCTCCAATAAGTAACCATCCGAAAATGGTATGGAATGCTGTTGGGATTCCGTGAGGAGAATCAAGCCGCCCACCATCAAAGAGTTGTGGGAATAGATCTGCACCTATAAGGAAGTCAATCTTGCTTGGTAGATAAAATTCAGGATCTGCCAAGTCCCAGCCCTGGTAAAACAATCTTACTTTCTCATGAAGTGTGGTTGAAGGACGTTGAGAAGTAATACGATTTAATACTATAGCATTAGCTTCAAGAATGGGGGTGTCTTGGTGTGAAGGCTTCAGAACACATAAAACTATGCCTTTGTTACTCAATACTGAAGTTTCAGATAGGCCTAAAATAGGTTGAATGTGCCGGCGTCGCGGCAGTCCAAGTCGCTGTGCACATGCCTCAGTGATGAATGAACTTTGGCTTCCTGCGTCAACAAGAGCTCTGGCCGATTGAAAATTGCCTGTGGATTCCTGAAGGCGAATAACTGCAGTACCTAAAAGAACTGTTGTAGATTCAAAGCAATCCTTTTTGGAATTAGAAGCGATATTAGGCCTAGTACATGTTAGCGCGGAAGTAGGCTGTGGCAGAGATGACATTTCCTTAATATCTTCATTACGATCAGATGATGGAGTGTTGTTAGGCTTTGCAGCTGAAGGATTGTTTTCACCTGGATTAACATGAAGTGTAGTGTGGTGATGCCGTTTACACTTAAAGCATGTACGATTGGATCTGCATTTACTTAACATATGAGAATCAGTAAGATAGTTAAAGCAAGCTTCTTTAGATTTAATAAACTCCCATCGTTTGGTCGGAGACAACTGCAAATAAGATGGACAAGAATATACTTTGTGTTCTTTATTACAATATAGGCAGCTTGATGAAAGCTTGTCTTGATTGTTCGTACTGACATGAAACGATCGTTTGCCTGAAACAACAGTAGCTGGTGATTTGACAGTGTACGGTTTTGAAGTTGATTTGGGTAGGCCAAACTTGGAATTAGAGCGGGAATCCCCAGCGGCTTCCAAGGATTTGCAATGATCTTTCAGAAAATCAATAAAATCAGTGAATGAAGGGTACTCTTTGTTGGAATGTTTTCTTTCAAACAGTTGTCTAGTATGTTTGTCAAGGCTTTTTAAAGCAATGTGCAATATGATAAACTCTCCCATATTCCCAGGTATTTGCATGTTTTTTAAGGCTAAAGTATTTTCATTGAGTGTGTCAAGTAAGTTGCGCAAAGGTTTCAGAGACTCAAAATGAATTGGGCTTATGCTTAGAATTTCCTCGATGTAATGTGAGGCTAGTAACCTTTTGTTGTCATACCTTTCATTAAGCTGATCCCAAACTAGAGCATAGTTGGTTGAACACAACGGCAAACTTTTGATTAACATATTAGGCTCTCCTTTGGTACTATTAAGTAGAAAGTGGAATTTTTCTATGTCTGATAGGCTACTGTTGTTATGGACTAGAGCTAGATATATGTCTTTAAAATGTGGCCATTCTTTTAAAGTGCCATCAAAGCTAGGCAGATTTATTTTTGGGAGCTTAGCTGTTGCAGAACCAAGAGGTTTGGCTTCATTTGCAGAATTTTCATTGGTTGCTGAGGTGGAAAACAATTTTTCTTTCACCGATAAAATGTAGAAATATTTATGATCTGTGGCTTTATTAAGTTCCATCAAGGTTGGCAACTCACTAGTTTCTTTCAGTTGGACATAAGATTTAGCTATGTCGGTTTGGTAACGTTCGAAGCTGTCATGATGAGCCTGTAGCCTTTCACAGCGAACTTTAAATTCTGACATGTCATCTGGTTCTGCATTGATTGTAAGAGCATTAGCTTTAGAATAAAGGTATTCAATCTTTTGGACAATATTGTCCCTTTTATATTTAAGCACTTCAATGTCCTTCTTTACTTTGACATCAGACATGGTTAGAGTGAACCTAGGCTAACTGTGTAGGTACAAAATATATCAATGAAATATACAATTATTCCAATAAAATCAATAATATTTCCACAATGACAGTTTTGGCTTTAGATTGTTTAGCCAAATAGCAAATTGATTGTATTAGGCTAAGTTATTGAGTTTATTAGGTGAACAGGCCTAGACCTTATTTTTGTTTGATCACTTGTTGGAATAGATAATAAGTCACAAATAGCAATAAATCAATGGTGTTCACTTATTGTTAAGTGAAAAGCTTCATTTTTAATTATTTTATTAACAAGAGGAATGAAAAAGGCATAAAAACCTGGTGCAGGGATAAAAAGATAGTTTTAATCCCAGAATGAGGGATTTATCCCGGAACGAGGGATTTATCCCGCCGTAGGGAAATGTTGGTGATTCCTATCCCATAAATGAGGGATTTATCCCTCCAGCCTGTAGCAGGAAAATGTTTGCTTGGAAAATCGGTTTGATTTGATAAATACAAATTAACACTTCTTTAAATCTTGATAAAAGTCCATAAAATGCTTTAAAAACCTGATTGAACTCAATCTTGATGTTAAATAAATGTTCAGAAGCTTTATTTGCAATAATAACCTAGAACACTAGCCAGACTTAACATGAAAGGATAGGAACATGTTGATAGAATAGGAGCATGTTGAAAATTGATAATTATTAGAAAAATATGATAGGATTTTTGAAAATTAATTGATCAGGTTCGAAGGACCAATGAAAGCAGTGGATGTAAACTAGGAAATAGAAATTTTAAGGTAGAAAAAATAGGAAAATGGTTAAAATAAGATACCTCACATGTTTGGGTTGACTTCTCTGTAGATGGCCATCTTGCTGCTGATTTTTCCTTCACTACTTCTTCTTCTTGTAGTAGGGATAGGCGGGAAATTTAAATGTTTAAATGAAACCTGAATGAGGGTGGTCATGGTTGGTGATGTTGCAACAGGAATGAAAAAGGATAAATTAAAATGTCTCTGGGATTTCAGAAATTAAATTAAGTCTGGCTCTAACATTTACAGCTGTTACGTTAAGCAAATGGTATTATAGCAAAAGCTAGTCTAGAATGTTAGTGTCGGCTGCTAGACTTTTTAAAAATTGAAACCTAATTTCTAAAAAACTGAACCCTAAACTAAAATTATGGCTTCGACATTGCCTAGTTCTCAAAATTATCTTTCTTCCAACACAAAAATCGTGAAAATCCGTTAAGTGTGGTTAATAAAAAACCCTGTCACGTTTTAATATATATGATAACTTTTGAACCTTAGTTTTTACGGAAATGGAATTAGTACCATTTTGTTTAAAATCTAAAGGACTATAACATACTAAATTTTTAACAAAATCGTTCGGGCCATTTTTTAGAAAATCTTATTCTTCCGTTATTTTATGGTAAAATCCCCATTCAAAATAGAAAATTCAAAAACATGAAATAAATACCTGGAGATACCATGGATTAGTACCTACATACCAAATTTAATCAAAATCGGACTACAGTTGTGGTGTGTAGCTCTGTACACATCCACACACACGCACACAGACGTCACTCCAAAACCACTTTTTGGTGTTCAGGGGGACCCAAAATGGATGTATCAATTAAAAACTAAAACTCGAAGATGTTGACGAAAACAATACTTTCTCCATATACTATGGTTTAGGGGGAGAAAGTAAACATTTTCAGAATAACAAAATATCATTTAAATAAATGTAAAATGTTTTGTGTTCTTTCTTTATTGGAAACTTTTGATCACCCTTTCATTTTTCCACATTTGCTTACAGAGTTTTTTGTACTATTGTTGTTATCTTAGAGATCTGCAACTAAGTATAGGATTGTGAAGGACCTCTAGATTTTGCAAAAAGATTGTTATGCCAATATTATACATTGGTAATTGAATGCCATTACATTTTTGTTTACTTTTGGTAGGTTATACGAAAGTAATATATCTTTACCTGAAAGCACAAAAATACGTCAAATAACACTTATAACAATATATTTACACACTTATACTGTTTACTCACAAGACGGTAAATACATATAAAATATGGATGGTAAGTGGTGATCGATTATGATTGGACAATCCAAACATCATCAGACCCAATGGACGAAATTCACCTGAGTTCTCTTGCCTATTAGGTCTGATGATGATGATTGGAGTGTCCAATCGAAATCGACCACCACTTACCATCTTTTATATGTATTTACCATCTTGTGAGTTAACAGTATAACTGTAAATATATTACTATAAATGTTATTTTAAGTATTTTTTTTGTGCCTTCAGGTAATTTCATAACACGTGCGATGCTGATCAAGAAGTTATATATTTTTACAGCATTATCAACTGCGGAAAAATTATTATCTGGGTAAAACAATTACGATGGTCTCTGGTTGAATGTACACAATTTAAACCACTACTAATGTGTTTAATCGTGTGTGCTGTGGTTTATCATGCATCATATAATGACAATTAGCTGTAAACTAACGGCAAACAGTTATTACGCCACCGACTTGATCGTGGTTAAAATGGTTTGGAATGGGTTCTAACATTTTTATTCTAACTCAGAACGGTTACCTATTATACATATACAATAACGAGTTGTCTTATTATGATACAGTAGCATTATTTATCACCCATGTTTTAATACACCTTATTTTGTTTATTAAAATTTGTATGTATGTTTGGGGCGTAAAGAGGGTAATATATGACTCACCAATAATCCAAGGGTGAAGAGTAACAAGAAACACTAGAGAGTAGAGATGGCACATGGGCGGAAGCCGTGAGTGGATGGCGGAAGACGACGTCTTGGGAAGAGGGTAGCCAACTTGTAGGTTGAGTAGAGATGAGGGAAGTGTGCACACTTTTGGGGAACACTTGTGGGGAATCCAGTAATCCTAATCCACTAAAGTTGGCACTTGACGCAGGCACTCGCGACGAAGACGCGGCGGACGTAACTGCTTAGCGGCGGCAGCGATAACGTACTAAATAACTTATTTAAGAAAAACACCTTTTACAGAGTTTGACGTCGAGAAAGTTTTATTAATTGTTCGTGACAAACGATAGAAGAGCGTTAGAGAGTCCGAAAAGCGGTTTTAGAGGTAAAAGTTTATAAATAGAGAAAGACTAACGAAATACGGCGCAATGCACGTATTCAGTCGAGGAGAGTTACATTTCAACTGAACATTATTTTTGGAGGGGGAAGGGACGCTACCTCAATGTTTCTTAGAGGGGTACCGCAAATTTATCCATGTCCATATCACGCCACATTTTTTAACCAATAGGATTCGTCCTGCATCGGGCAACACAGCCGAGATAGTGTGTGTGTTTTATGTAGGCTTGTGTGAGTGAGACTCGTAACATTTGATACAACAATACTTAATGAAATTGAAATGAGATTTAAAAATACAGATTTGGTTTGGAAATAAGCTATCACTAATTGAACAATAATTATGATGATAAATATAGTAATAAATAATTAAATACAGAACAATGTTATTCTACTAAAAGGCAAAAATGTGGTTCGGATTCCACTATAAACTGTAGGTCCCTTGGTTGCCATTAGCTGTATGGGCTATTAATTAACAGCTGTGTCTAAGGATTATGTCGGCCTTAGTCAACAAGACTACAAGATCGTGCCACTCATCCTACACCTAGGAGGATTAAACATTAAGGAGAGGGCACGCGAATAGGAATACACGTGTTGCGGTGAAGCCAGCTTTAGCAGAACACTAGAGGGGCACGCGGAGCCGTTGAGTGGCAAAAAGCCTGGGCTATAACATGGGAGAGATAGGGAAAAACGCGACGCGCGCTGTTTCGAATTAAAATTGTCGCTAAACTAAAACACCTGTGTTATTCAGCGATGGCATTCTTAAAGTAAATTAAATTTCCTATCGAATGGTGTAAATCATTTCTATGAAAACTATTATTTATTATTTATTATTGAAGATCAAAGTTGAAAGAATTGACCTGGACTTTAAACATATGATTACTATAATTACGTTTTTGAAAAAAATATGATGTATCTACACAAATTAACAATTTATTCGTGTTCCTTAAGAGTTTCTCGAAATAAAAAATATATATTTACCTATATTTAAAAGTGGTATTTAGAAAAATAATTACAATAAAGTTTTATTTTTATTTTTCCAGTTTATAAAACAATCTTACTAATAATAGGTTAAAATGCAAATTTTAATTCGGGTGGTGAAATACATTTTAAATTTGTATTTTTCATAGTTTTCTCGATTTGTTAATATCATATTTTACTAGTTTTAAGTCATTTATGTGCTAGGCAGGTGATTTTAAATAGCCAAAGTTAAGAAAAAATGCAAAGCCGCTCTAACTTTTTTTTACACCAACAGCCGTTACAATTAAATTACAATCATAAAAAGTAAAACAATTTCTTGGCAATCAAATTCTTGATTTTTTAATATCATATTGAACTATATTTGATCTGTTTGCCCAAAGAAACTTCGAGTAAAAAGGGTAAATGTTCAACAATCATCGCGTCTTCTGATGCCAAAGTGCGTTTATCATTCTTTTAAAGGATTAAAACATATTTTATTTCTCTTTAAGAAAATGTTCAAATACACATACAGTACTACTCATGATTTGAGTTTTAATTTATGAACAGTAAAATCCATTGGTGATATGGCGGGATTTGAACCCGGGCCCCATGAACCGGAGTCCCGCGCTCTGGTTAGAGTATTATAAATAATACACAATACAAGTATGGCAAAAAATAAAAACAAGGACAAACAAATTTTAAAATACAAGTCGTCCTTGTGTAAATTACCCACCTTTGAACTTACTATTGGTAAATAAATATGACTTTCCTCTTAATAGGTTCCTAATATTACTGTTAGAATTTAACTTTTTAATTTTCGTAGCATGATGAAGTCTAATTTTTAAATAGTCAATTGATATTTCTGTTACCAAATCTTCCAGTAACGCATACAACGCAGTATGAGAGGGGACGGGAGAGTAGCGCTGCCTCCCCCCCTCCCCAGTACGCTGGCTTCAACGAAACTACAGCGTGTCCTCTCCTTAATGTTTAATCCTCCTAGTCCTACACTCATCTCCATTCATACTTGGCTTAAAATACCTACTTTGAATGGTCGCCATTTCATAGAAAAGTATTAAAGTATTAAAGTATTATAAGTGAGAAAGTTTGGATGAATGTATGGATGGATGTTTGTGACAAGTAAACGCGAAAGAATACTGGTCAGATCGCGCTGAAATTTGGTGTGATGATAGCTTACATTCCCGATTAACATATATACGCATTCTCATCTCAAAAATCCTTTCGGGCTCCACCCCAGTGGCTCTGGAGTTTCCCATGTTAACCTTGTGAGTATTCATATTGAAAAGAAATTAAAGAATTTTGTCAGCTGTTTCAACTACACAAGTTGATTCTATGATATTAAATAGCATTAAAAAGCTTTATCAACAGGGTGCAGCACTATTAATCTTTTTGCATTTATGACAACAACTTATACATTTCAATTATGTATTTCACATTTCACCTTCATTCATTTATCACTTTTCGTTCATCTAATCTCAATCTTTCAATATTGTATCTGTATAAGCATGTCAACCCTGTAATGTCAACCCTGTAAAAATTGTGTTACCGTAAACAAACAAATAAATAAATAAACTTATTTGAACCAACTAGCGACAAAAAGTTGTTAAAAATGAGAACTTCACCTTTTTTATATTGTTAAGGGCAGTGGTAGAACATTATGGCTATGGTAGATGTGCCATACCATAGCATACCGTAAATTAAAACAACAATTTTTTTTTCGTGTCAAAGATTCAAAGATTTATTTGCCGTAAAATATTTACAATAAATACAATAGGCTTCGTCATGCTTATAACTAGAACAGTGCAAATTCACAATGCAAGTGCTTCCCAAACTTAGGCTACATAAGAATGACAAAAAATATAAATATGAAACCTGATTTAAAAAAATATATAAATATGAAACCTGATTTGGTCCGGATGGAAGGTACAGCAGTTAGGGGTTTAATAGGGCAGAAGAGGTGTTGAGGTTGGTGTTGTAAAATTCATTAGTGTGGTAAAAAGGATGCAGAATGAGCCAAGACTTCATAACCTGAGTGAATCTTGGAAGGGGAAGGTTTCTGACGGTGACAGGCAGCTTGTTAAAAAAACGTATACCTGAAACAGGAAAAGATTTCAAAGTTTTTTCAAGCCTAGTTCTGGGATAGAACAAATTTCTATTTGACCTTGTATTATGCTCATGAACTTCACCAACAGATGTAAATAAACCATTTCTTTCCTTTATAGCAACAACACAATGAAATATGTATAGACTATATACAGTTAGGACCCCTTTCTCTATGAAAAGAGGCCTGCTATGATCAAGCCAACCAGCATTTGAAATGACTCTATTTGCTTCCTTCTGCAGTATTAAAATTTTACTAACACTTGGACAATGTCCCCATAAGATGATTCCGTAAGTGACATGGCTTTGAAAGAAGGCAAAGAAAGCCTGTCGTACAAAGCTGTTTGGAAGCTCAGTAGCAAGCCTCCTTAACAAAAATATAACTCTACTAAGCTTACTACATAGTTGATCAATATGAGTGTCCCAAGACAATTTGGGGTCAATTGTGAACCCTAACAACTTTACTGGTTCACTGATTTCAGAACTGTTGCAAAGACTGAAAAATATTTCCTGGGTCTTAGAATTATTGAGTGAGAGCTTATTATCAATAAACCATTGTGAAGCATTACTAAACAATTCTCTTGTTGTAGTTACAGCTGCCTGCCAACTGGTGTTACTAGATACAAGTGTTGTGTCATCTGCAAAGAGCAGGACACCATCCCCAACTCTGTAGTACAAGTCATTAATTGATACAATGAAAAGAAGTGGCCCCAGTATGGAGCCCTGGGGAACTCCGTGTTTTACATGAGGGTAGACATTCTACCGTCCCAGCTAACAACCTGATGACGATTGTCAAGATATGATTCAATCAATCTGAGTGCACCACCCTCTAGTCCATACTTCTCTAGTTTCTCGAGCAAGATTTTGTGCTGAACGCAATCGAATGCACGGGATAAATCACATAGAATTGCAGAAGCAGATTGCTTGGTTTCAAAAGCATTGATGATTACTTGAACAAACTCTTCGACAGCCATTAAGGTTGATTTCACTCTGCGAAAACCAAATTGGGCCGGTACTAGAAGGTGTTGCTGCTCAAAGTAATTATAGAGCTGACTGAACATAATAGATTCAAAAACTTTGGCTAGTACAGGAATCAAGGATATTGGCCTATAACTAGCTACCTCATTCAAAAGTCCTTTTTTATAAATGGGCACGGTCCTTGACATTTTAAGTACCTGAGGAAAAACTTCTCAAGGTGAAGTTATATAAAATTATCACACAATTATTAATTAAAACATATTAACATTAATTAGCATAGCTTGAAACATGTATAATTAATTTTCAATATCTGTGAAACATGTGCTTTTTATACAATCTGTAACAGGAAATTGACTTTGTATTTACACAATAATATTACACTTTGTGATGACTTGCAAAAATATGAATTATATATTTTTGACAATATAAGAGTCTTGATACCTGAAATACAATACATATTTCTTTAAATTAATATTAAAATTAAATAATTTTTAACTTACATGACAACGAGTGTGTGTTTGCTTTGGGGCCCAGACAAGAACTAGAACTGAACTATTTACTTTACCATGAATCTCATCTTTGACCAAGGATGATAACAGCTGATTTGCAGGATTACCAACAGGTTAGAGTGATTTGCTTTTCTTAACCAAACAACAAATTATTTCACACACTGTATTTTATCCTAAGTGGTCATTTAATTTATTTTGTTTTAAAATAATGAAAATTAAAATATTTACATATTAGTACAAGGTCAATGTTGCGGTCAGTACCAATCAAAACAAACATGCCTAAAGTCAATATATAGGTTAGACACATATCAAGTAGTTCAAAAAACCTACGCACATCACCATTTGGTGATCTGTACATGGCCAACACAATTAGGGAAAGGCCTTGAAACAACACACCTGAAAACTCAGCATGAAAGTCCTCACAGTACTCACCGAGATCAAGTGGTTTACAGAAAGGCTTAAGCCTATGGTCTATGTACACTGTGGAGCCGCCACTACAAGATTGTCTACAGAAGTAAGCAGCAAGCTCCATATTACCCAAAAAACTGAAAGAATCAATCTCACTATTTGTTAGCTGATGCTCACATATACACATGATATCAATGTTATTTTCAAAGCAAAGAATCTCCAGTTCATGTGTTTTGTTTCTTAAGCACTGAATATTAATTCCACAGAGTTTGAGGTTATGTAGGCTATTCACTGGTACTTTAGGCCCTTCAGATAAAAAGTTGTTATTATCTAGGACTGAGGGTTCTGTTTCCCTAAAAAAAGTCCTACTGTGAACAGTGAGACCTCTTTTAGGGACGTATTTCCTTATCAGTGTCCCTTCAGGCCAAAATTCAGCCTTCCACACTGTATAAAAATCTCCTAGTGACACACCTACCTTGAATGAAGCATATGTAGAGTATTTAGTTTCTAGTTTTTCACACTCAAGGTTATCAACACCACCTTTCTTTACAAAATTCTCAAAGGATTCTTTAGTGACATCGGGTTGAACTCTTGAGACAAATAACCACACTTTTTTCTCAACAATTTTTAGTCTTCCGATGAGTCGCCTTTACTCTTTGTACCAATCAAGGGCCTATTGCCTTCTGATGTCTTCTTTTTCACTGAAGGAGTCTTTACAGCATTTGCAAAATTTTTCATGAGGCTAGGCTGTTCACCACCTAAGCCTACCTTATTATTTTTGCGCCGGCTGTTGGGATAAGCAAAGCCTGCACTGTCAGATTTCAAAGGTTACGACTGTGAATGCTGGGGTTATTACTGGTAGATTGCTCTACTTCCTCATCCCCATTGTCTTTAGAACAGGTGTTATTCTCATTCGATTTAATCAACAAATTTGATTCTTGACTAAGCATAGGCCCAGAACAGGTTTCTGCAGAACCCTGTTTTTGAGTTTTTACAATACCATCAAGTTTGTTGTTTAGTTCAAGGTTATCACTAACCACACCTTTCACTAGAGATATTAGATTTTGTACTGTTGAATTTAAATTGATCAATTCTTCTATATTGCCAACTCTTGTCTGCAACCTTTTGAGGTTAGTGTCACAAGAACCACAGAACCACTTTGACTTTTCCCCTAAAATATTAAAGAGGTCATATTCATCTTTATTAACATTCACACAGGCAATGTGATACCATCTAGAACAAAAACCATCACAAAATAACGCATTACTATTCTTTTTTACTAGTTTAAAGCACAAACCACAATTAGGATCACATGTACCATCCGCCATTACAACTCTCATTGCAAATCAAAACTCTCATCGCCTCCTCTCCCATTGCAAACGCAAAGCACGAGTATAACTGCAATAAGCATTTTATACTTATACGCAAACCCCGTACGAAGGACGGGTTCTCCTAGTTTTGTATATTTGTAAATAAAATATTACCATAAAATATACAAATCATACATTAGTTATTTTTGTAATGTAACTACAACATCCTACTCATCCACTCATCCACTCATCCTACACTCATCTCCAATCATACGTGGGTTAAAATACCTACTTTCTATTGTCACCATTTCATTAAAAAATTATTAAAAAGGTATTTTACCCAGTCTACTTTCTTCAAGGATGCAATGGGTAGGCCTAATGTACTATATCTCGTAATTTAAATATTTCATCAACTATTAAGGATATTAGGCCTATATTTATTTATTTATTTATTCCCCAACGGATTGCACCATTTTACAATATATGAAAAATGAAATGGAATGAAATGAAAATCGTTTATTTATTCAGGCAAAGTTAGGGCCACATGGTCCTTTCTTACACTCAAAATATAACAAAAAGAATGTTACATTGGGATAACTTAATCTAATTAAAATATTTAAAATTCAAGTACCTACATATCTCAGAAAAAAAACATACAAATATAACAAATAGAAAACGCATTTACACACTCTCGCATACACGCATCAGCAAACGCGCAAAGAAACAGTAGCCCTAGGACACGCCAGCCAAGACCATCTTCTCAAAATAGAGAATTTTCAGTGCCGCCACAAACTGGGAACGTTTTCCAAGTGTCTTAATGTGCAGGGGTAGGCCGTTCCACAGACGACAAGCGGTAATATCAAAAGCCCTGCCATAAGCTGTGGTCACATGATGAGGTATACGCAATGTGATCGAAGAATAACGAGACATTCGTGAACTACCCCGAGACACTAATTTAAAATCGGATTTAAAATATTTTGGGGAGCCTGTTTTCAAAATTGAAAAAAACCAATGACAAAATGTTAATGAATCTTTGATCATTTAATTTCAGGATGTGTGCCTCAAGGTAGTAAAGCGTGATATGCTCCATACGTCGCAGACCATAGACAAATCTCAAACAATAATTCTGTGACCGCTGGAGCATACCCGCCTGAGTCGCAGTCAAGTCATTGATCAATGAGTTGCAGTAACTGAAGTGGGGTAGTACAAGTTATTTGATAAAATGTAGTTTAGTGTGTTGTGGTAAAAAATTCTGTAATCTTTTCAATGAATGTATGGAGAGTAGTTAATATTTCCTCTAACTAGAGGTAACATCAGGGTATGTTAACAATAAAAGTGATCTAGCGCGTAGACTGCGATCTTGTGTGTTGCAGTGGCCGCGAACCGGTGCGGCGACCTTGTGTAGTCAGTGGGTTAGCGGATCCGTTGTGTAATGTCAAGTGCAGCTGCAATGCGGTTATTAGTCCAAGGTGTGTGCAAGGTAACCGAAAACTGCAATTCGGGTTATGGCCGGTGAGTGGAGCCGATAGTATAAAGACTAAGTACTCCAAACTTAACATCAGTTTGAAACATGATCTTCAACGTCTTGTTTGAGTTCGAGTCCATCGCCGAGGGGAGGGAAGCTCTGGCGAAGCTTCGACGCCACTTCGATGTTGTACCTTCAAAGACGTACGAAGTGGTAGAAGACGTCACCAGCTATTCACCAGGTAAATAAGGTAGTGGAATAATAACAAATGTCTGTTAATATGTGTCTATATTTTCTCATTGAAATATTACAACATTTGGAGAGCGGTTGGTGATGCCGGTACATTTAACTTTGTATGTCCCGTTAGCCAGCGTATCTACATCCGATTGGGACAGAGTTTGTCCGAACCGTTTTGGAAGAAACACCATCCTCACTATGTTGTCCACTAATACCTCTAGAATAACGCTAATCCCGTACTGTGCGTGGCTGTGTAATCGTGCCGCTGTAATTGTGTAGCCAGCAGGGTTTGTAAGTTCGGTCATTGCGATTCTAGAGGGTCCCTCGACAACCACTAGCTTGTTCAGTTTTGTACGGAGATCAGCAGACATGGTTCTGAAACATATAATCCTGTTAGTGCTGCGATCGTGTCACTTGCCGCTGTTTTGTGTTTGGAGACCGGGGTTTATTTATCTAGTACGCTAAATTGTGATTTCACCACACTATGTTTTTGGCTGTATTACATACGGGCTGAAAGTTACGTTTTGCTAGCCAGCTGTCATCGTAATTTGGGGACCAAGCAGGTTTTTATAGGGTGGCAAAATCAGCTGTCCTCTTACTTAAAACATGAATGCATTTTATACAATCAAAATCCATAGCATTGCAATAGAATTGTGTTATTATCACCGTTGCCTAGTAACAATTTTTATTTTTGCTGATTCCTGAAATTATTTCTTAACATAACAAGTTGTAGTTGTGTTGACTATAGTCGTGAAAAGTGGTAATAGGGTGTGGTGAAAAATAGCGTTCGTACCACGGACCGAAATGGTTTTGTAGCACTCGATCGATTTCCCGACTTCGTCTCAAACTTAAAAATATCTCGAGCTGGTAAAACCTAATTTTTGGCGCTAGCTATGAAATATACTATTGTAGTATTGTCCGAATAACACTTGAGCAGTTGAAGATTAACAAACGTAGTCAAAGTAAATATGAGAAAATAACAACCTTCCTTCCCGACTTCGTCTCAAACTTAAAAATATCTCGAGCTGGTAAAACCTAATTTTTGGCCCTAGCTATGAAATATACTATTGTAGTATTGTCCGAATAACACTTGAGCAGTTGAAGATTAACAAACGTAGTGAAAGTAAATATGAGAAAATAACAACCTTCCTAAGAAACCAATACAGCCTACGATCCATCACTACGGTAAACTTGCTAGACGAATGACAGTAATAATAAATCTGATCAAGGCGTAACTACTATTTTTCCACCGACTGTCAAAACTCCAGCCAAAACCACAAAGTATTTGATGTTAAAAATACAACTAGGCAGTGAACGGTAATATTCTTTGTAAACCAGATAAACTATTTTGTCAATGTTATAGTTAAAACTCATACAACATTTGTAAACCAAGACACACCAATATCCACAGTAAAACGCTGATTTGACAAACTGTACTCTAAACTAAACAATCTGTTACAGCTGGAAGAATGGCGGCGGCTATGCGCCACGAATCACTGGTTCGATACCGTGGGGGAAAAGACCGACAGAGGGACAGGGCCCGCCTGTAAAAAAACAATGTTTGACGCTCTGCTCCATACTCAATTCCCCCCCGCTGCAGCCACGCTCAGACACGTCCGAGCCGTCAACCTCTACAGCACCACCACAAGACATACGACCTGCACCATCATCACCGATCATCATATCTGATGATGATGATGATGATGATGATAATGAACTGCCAGAGGAGTTGGATCAAATGATATCAACACTTTCATCGTCGGGGTACAGCTCATTGGATGATGATGAGATTATCGATTTATTTAAATAAACATAAATGTACTGCTGTTTACTGTTATTGTTACTTTTACAACCCAAAAGTAGTGTAGTGTAACTAGAAACCAGAAAACAAGAGGTCTGTAAACCAAATAAAGTTTAGCATGCATCATAAAATGGTCAAACTCACAAAACCCGTATACGCTTCAGCTTTTGTTTATAAAAAACGTATGTATACACAAAACCACGCTAAAACCTACAAATAAAACCGAGCCGCGCAGTAAACATGATAAAAACTGTAGGCAGTAATTGGAAAAATGCCTCTTACAACTGCCAGCACAATTTGCAAAAGACTGTGGCAGTTCATAAACAACTATCGTTAATTCTTACGAAAACCTTTTTTAAAAAATAGAGCTGAAATAAAGTAGTAATTAGTAATCAAGAGAGACAAACAACTGCTACTCACCAGCGTGTGGAAGGTTCGTTGAGTACGAGTACCAAGAGTAGAATGAGTACTCCAGTAATCCTCAACGTGTTTATATGCACACTTCGAGGTCTAGGAAGTTGATCCACTAATAGGTCGAGGACACAAAAGGGGGTTAAGGACAACCCTTAAAATGGGTCAATGACAATGTAAGATTCAGGTTAAGGACGACCATGTGTCAAGGGTACACCCCGACATAAATACCCTCAGCACTCTGTGATCAGCACTCATTCGCTCAGTGCTCAGAGTAGTAGTAACATCTGTGTGCTCGGTGTTTGTGTGTGTGACTCGGTGTGTTAAATGTTCTTTTATGATGGAGTTTATAGAATGTTCCATTTGTCATGAAGCATATTTTATATCAGTGAAAGCGTTGGCGAGACACCAGCAAATGTGTCTTGCTACTAAAGTGTATTCAAAAAAATTCAGCAAGGGTAGGAAACATACTCTATCTACATCGTCTTCTGATGAGGACGTTGCTCATCCGTCTTCTAGAGGAAAGAAGCTACGGAACAGCAGCCCACCACTTGCTGAGAGATTCGAGGAGTCTGCAGCTGTGCCTCCAACCTCTCGACTACAAACTCCAGAAACGTCTACAAACGTCCAACTACATACGACTCGACAGAGCGCCACCACATCACAGCAGTCTGGAACACCACCTCGATTAAAATGGTACATGAAAAGAGGTCTACTAAGTTGTCGGGATTTTATCATTGACAATCCCAACGCTTACTACCGTGACACGAAAGCGTTCCTGAGTGTTGCACTTCCGGTTGCTGAGAAACTGCTTCGAGAAGAGTTTAAAACATCGCCCAGTCTCAAATACAACATGGTGGTGTTGTCAGTCTTCAACCATCAACATGAAGGAACGCAAGAAGAATTCAACTTCAAAACATCTACCAGGACAGTCTACGGCGGCAGCGATGATCTCCAAGACATTCTCGCCCAAGACGGTGCCAAGCTACTCACTGAGGAGTCTGAATTCGAAGGGAAGGGGTCTGGATGGACACTGGACCATCCGTCAACGCTAACGCTTAGAGTAAGTAGGTTTACTTTTAAGAAACCCACTGGGAAAGCATACACAGTACTGCCAAAACGTATAACACAAAGGAAAGCCACAATCAATGTTCGTAATACAGACTCTAAATGTTTTAAATATAGTGTACTAGTGAAACACCTCCCGAACGTAGATGTTAATTCAGTCTTGACTGAAGAATCGTTCGTTGACTATGAGCACGTATACAACTTTGAGGGAATAAAATTTCCTGTGACAGTGTCGTCAATCGCAAAGTTTGAATTAAATAATCCCAATACCTCGGTAAATGTTTTCGAAACAGCTCCAGGCTGTGATATAACACCACTACGGGTAGTTGATGAGAAACAGGACCACATAGATTTATTATTGTATCGCGAGTCAGCCGAAAACGCTCACTATGTTTATATATCTAATTTTTCCAAACTGATACGTCCACAAGTGGCTGCCGGACACAATCAGATCGTAATTTGCAAACGGTGTTCGACGCACCGTGAGGTTCGAAAATGTAAACCGGATCCAAAGTCATGGCTCGAAGAGCACCTACGACTTTGTAAAAAATTTAAACTCGCAAACACTCGCCTACCAAAGGAAGGTGAATACCTATTAAAATACGAGGAGTTTGAAAATCAAATCCCGGTGCCGGTCATTGTTATTGCCGACTTTGAAGCTACTCTTGTACCAATAGTAGGCTCTGATCGTTCATTCGAATGTCACGAACCCAATTCCTATGCTACCTTAGTAAAGTCAACACTACCTGACGAGAAATTGCACGAAGTAGGAATCAGTACGGAGCCGCAGGTACACCGTAGTCCCAATGCTGCTCAGTCGTTTATGTTTCATATGCAACAAATTGCAGCGAGTGTCGAACAACTTTATACGCGTTTCGAACCGGTCAAACCACTAACAGCTCAAGAGACGGAGCGCTTCGAATCAACCATGGCTTGCGAGCTGTGTGATCGTGCTTTCAATGACAGCACCTGTGTCAGGGTCTTAGACCACTGTCATATATCGGGTAACATGAGACACGTGATCTGTAGTAAATGCAATTTACGTAGCTCTACCATAAACTACATCCCGGTGTATTGTCACAACATGTCGAATTACGATGGTAATTTTATCATAAAAAGCTTATCATCAGTCCCAGACTGTGAAGTAAAGGTTATCCCTTGTACAAACGATAAGTACATATCGATATCAGTCCGAGTGGGTCGTATGTGGCTGCGCTTTCTTGATTCCTTTAGACTGATGTCTTTGAGTCTGGCAAAACTGGCCGACACCTTGTCAGAAAATGAACTCGTAGAATCGTCGAAACTCGTACCCACTGAACATTTAAATCTCATCCGACGTAAAGGGGTTTATCCTTATAGTTATGTAACGTCAGCAAAAGTATTTGATGAAACAAGCTTACCAAACCGTGATGCATTTTATGACAAACTCAATAACGAACCGTGTTCGGTGGAAGATTACACATTTGCGATGGAAGTTTGGGAAAAATTAAAAATGGAAACCTTTGGAGATTTCCATGATTTTTACTTGAAACTTGACGTCTGCCTTCTTGCAGACGTTCTGACATCATTTAGGAAAACGTGTTTGGAAGCGTACAAGATCGACTGTTGTCATATGTACACCGCACCTGGACTTGCCTACAAAGCGATGCTGCGTATGACACGTGTAACCCTTGAGTTACTTACCGATCCTGATATGTTACTGATGATTGAAAGTGGCATACGAGGTGGGTTAGTCCAATGTGTGACCCGCTATGCCAAAGCAAACAACCCTCATTTAATCAATACCGCTGACTACGATCCCAATGAAAAGCAGAGCTGGCTTCTTATGCTTGATGCCATAAACTTATATGGCGCATCCCAAAGCAAATACCTTCCAACTGGACACTTTCAGTTTGTAGAGTCACCCGAAAACCTAGACTGGTCCAGTGTCTCTTCGGATAATCCAACCGGATACATACTAGAGTGTGATCTTAAAGTCCCTGATAATGTTCACGATCGTTTGCAGTACCTTCCGCCATTGCCTGAGCTAGAAGCACCCCCGGGAAGTAAGGACAAAAAGCTGCTTGCGACACTAAAAGATAAAACGAAATATGTAGCTCATTATTCCGTGTTTCAACAGGCCGTTAAACTGGGATTGATTGTAACAAAGGTCCACAGAGCAATCTCGTTTTCACAATCACCCTTTATGAAAAAGTTTGTAGACTTTAACGCGGAAATGAGAGCCAAGTCGACAAACGAGTTCTACAAAAGCATATTCAAATTGATGAATAATGCGAAATACGGAAGGTTGCTTATGAACAAGCGTAACCACCGCGACGTCAGAATTGTAACTAAAGACAGTACATTGCAAAAGCTTATTCGGAACCCTCAATTCGTGGAACATGTTATAATCGACCAAAACATCGTACTTGTGTACATGCAAAGAAAAACGGTGATCCTCAACGCTCCTATCTATGCGGGAATGTGTGTGCTTGACTTGTCCAAAGTACACATGTATCAGTTCTACTACGACGTACTTTGTAACCACT
The DNA here is from genome assembly GCF_028750875.1 of Macrosteles quadrilineatus. Classification (NCBI taxonomy): domain Eukaryota; kingdom Metazoa; phylum Arthropoda; class Insecta; order Hemiptera; family Cicadellidae; genus Macrosteles; species Macrosteles quadrilineatus. The sequence goes on along the minus strand of NW_026542594.1, from coordinate 33,583,847 downwards.
TTACAGACAAAGAGTTAAGGCTGCAGTATACAGACACAGATAGTTATCTGCTGCACTTGACCACTGATCGCGATCTTTTCCAAGTATTAAAACAGCCCACACTTGCTGCATATCTGGATATGTCAGTATATCCTGTAGGACATCCGCTCAAAGACGACACAAACAAAGGTAAAATCGGTTGTTTCAAAGACGAATCGCGTTTAGGAAAACATATTCAAGAGTACGTCGGTCTACGTTCTAAAATGTACATTTATCGCTATGGGTCGGATGAAAGTGAAATAGAGTTCACTTCTAAAAAAGCAAAGGGTATAAAATCATCCTACGTGAAACGTTACCTATCGTTTGAAGACTATAAAAGAACATTGTTCGAAGGATTTGAACCGGAAAAAGCCGAATTCAATCTAATCCAAAGCCGGCTATTCAGGATTACAACGAAAACAGTTGTTAAACGATCTCTGTCCGCTTCAGACAACAAGAGAGTAATTACTAATGACCGAATCAACACGCTTCCCTACGGGCATTATAAACTTAGGACCATCACGGAAGAACCTACCGCTGAGGAGGACAGCAATGAAAACAATGACAATGACATTATATGATTTAGCTCTTACGTCGACTTGTCTAGCTATAGATAGTACAAATAATATTGATAGTCTCGATGAATTAGAAATACTATCGATACTGCCAAATTCAATAAAACGCGATGTTTGTAAGAGACTCAAACACATTTGGATGTCCCAGAGATATTGTCTTCCATTTAGTCGCAGTCAATTTCAATACCGATACTTGAATTTCAACCAACTAGACAAGTATGAGTTTCTTATGTTGGCTCATCATCACAGTAGGGTTCACCCTGAGTTTTGGCCATCGTATTCAGATAAAGGCCATGTATTTTTTGAATACTACGAGCATATTATAGGTAACACTAGTACGTACCGTTTATGTAAAAGGTGTTTTATAAAAACGTGTGAACCCTCCGATCCACTTGACGATTATGAAGAACACTGGCAGTCCTTGAATTGGCGATTCTTTAGTACAGTACATCACTTTGGTGTCGATCCCAGTGGGTTCGTAAGAGATATTCTAAGGCAAGAAAGCAGTTGGTGCGATTATTGCGTACTATCACCATTGTTCCAGTTGTACAGTTTGGATTCATGTACAGAACATACCCATGTACACGACTGGGACAACGACAGTGATGGTGACGAATCAATTGTCGACTCTTTCGAGCGAGTTGAAATTTACAGACCTTATTAGATTTATGATCACACGGTTGACAACCTGTGGATCGATGTTTGTCTTCTCTGAGGGTTTAAATTTTTTTTATTAATTTTGTATTCTAAGTATTTTTGTAGAGATTAACTTGAATATTGTATGTTTTAAATACCCTGTCAACTTTATGTTCTGTGTAAAATATAACAGATTAACAATTGAATTTTTTCATGTGCTTTGTGTAAAATTGACTCAACATAGTCCATATATTGTAGTTGTTATGTCTTTTCTTGTTTTATCATCTAATGTTTTATTGAATATTGTAACTATGTTTTGTGTTCAACTTTGTTTTCTATGTATTTATTTAAAATTAAACGGATTAACTAGAATATTTAAATGTGTAAACTATGGTTATTTAGAGTCAAACATACTCTATACTTGTGATCGTTCAGTATTTATTTTTTAAACTTCTTTTTGCTTTTATCATCTTGTATTGAATATTGCAACTATGTTGAACTGTTGGTTCTGTCAACTTTATATGACCTTTGTATATATACATCTGAACTAATATTTTAAATAAAAAAGAAGAAAAGAATTCTCTTGTACTTTAATACACCTTACTTAGTAGGTCTTGACAACACAGGCTTACGTCTTGTGTCATAAATAATTAGATCTTGACCAGCTGTTTAAGTAAAGTAATCTTTGTTAACAAAACCAATGAGTGTTTTACCACTGTATAACTGACTCATCAAATAAATTGACATCTATTATATTGTTGTTGTACCTTAGCTAAAGGTAAAGGAGATAAATAAAGGAACAAAAGTTTACAGTAAAAATATATATTACAATAAGATACATTCAATACAGCAATTATATATTTACCATTTTGACAAATACTTCATGTTCTCTAATACAGCTTCTATAATGTTTGCTACACAGAATCGTCGAACCTCGCTATCAATCCACGGCAACATCGATGTTCTAAGTGCCGTCCGTTCATACCAAAAATCTTGAGTCTCTGCAGGCAACCTTCTTTCATTCAAGTCAGAAAGTAATCGTGGCAAATCACTTGTAATGTGGCGAACGAGTTGTTTGTCCAATGACATTGAAGCCAAGTCATTTGTAGTGTTTGAAGAAAGTAGAGCCATTACCTTATAGTGTTTGGTAAAATACCGTGTGTAACGAGAGATCAGAAACTGCACAGTTGGGTTTATTTCAAGTAGGATATTAAAGTAGCTCTCAAGGGATGGGAACAACCGTTTTAAAGAGATCCATCCATCATTTTGAAGAACCACTCTGGGAGTCTGTCGAATGATATCAGATTCACTTGAAGGTCTTGAAAGTGTAACAGAATTCAAATTGTGATTAACCGGCTTGTTTCTCAGACGATAGTTACAAAATGATACTAATCCATTTGGTCTTTGTTCTAATATGACTGTATGTAGATAGAACGGATTGAATGGAGTTTCATCGGAGTAAAACTTGTCGATAGAGTGGTGAACTGTAGAGCTTTGCAGACTCAAAAGATCTTCAAATGTCAATTCAATTGAGGTTTGATTATTTACCAAACAAATAGAGGGAGAAAAGTCTTTAATTGAATCGAGACCAACAGCTGCATGAGCCTGGTTTGCAACTTTATAAATCTGTCTAAGTAAAAGATGTGGTTCCCATGAGTTAGGCTGCTGATCAGAACGCACAGCTGCTTTGTGTGGCTGGTGTATACTATGAGAGTGACTCACCACAGATGTTGTCGGTGCTGACGGCGAAGACGTATATGACACTGAAGACGACGTTGAGGCTGGTAATGAAGATAACTTAGCTGCTGATGGTAATAGTTGTTGCGAATGTTGAGGGGGCGGCGGCGGCGGCGGCGGCAGTTGTGGCAAAATTGAGGCATGTAGATTACCTTGATGATCTTTCTGGCGAAAAACCTGGCTCGACCTAGCACGTGTGGCAGATTTTGTTGTTGACGAGTTGACTGGAGTTTTCTGAATTGACGGTTGTTCCGGCCGGTACTCTTCCACATCCTTTGAACCGTAATCCTCTTCCACTGCGTTGACATTTTGACTGCACTCGCGGGTATAGTAATTTGTTTCGACCGCACCTGCTGTTGTGTGTACGGAATCAGATACGTCTTGTAGAGTCTCACCAGTTAAAGATGCAAGAAGCTGGTCAATGTCCATAGTATTTACATCGGAGTATATTACATTATGCACTGGTAAAGCAGGCGGAGCTTTAGTACGTTTACGTTTCACTCGCGAAAGATCTTTACGCGGAACTGGTGCCGACCGCTTCACTGACGCTTCCATACTGGCTAAACCAGCAAACCAGTTCTAGGTTTTATACGGAGTGCAGGTCTGGACAGGTACGATCATCGACCTTGCGATGCAGATGGCGTCAAGGATAAATCCACTGAACTGAAAACAAGTCTAGACAGGTCGCGCGCCCGCGCGGATATTTTAAGAGAGAGATAATTTTGGTGTCGTGAGTAATACAGTGAGCTTTGCATCAATATTTGTAAGCAATTTTAAAGTTTTGACATCTGATTCATCCAACGTGTTTATCCTTCTATCATAGGTTCCTAATAATTTTGATGTTTTCTCATCTGATTCTTGCAGTTTCTTTATCTCTTCTTCTAAAGATACCAACGATTCAGATGTTTTCCCGTCTGATTCATGTAGCTTTTTGATTTTTTTATCCAAAGATACTAAAGATGCAGACGTTTTTTCATCCGAGTCTTGTAGTTTCCTGAGCTTATCATCCAAAGATACTAACGATGCAGAAGTTTTCTCGTCTGATTCATGTAGCTTTTTGATTTTTTTATCCAAAGATATCAAACGTGTAGACGTTTTCTCATCTGAGTCTTTCAGCTTCTTGAGCTTATCATCCAAAGATACTAAAGATGTAGACGTTTTTTTATCCGAGTCTTGTAGCGTCTTGAGCTTATCATCCAACTCTGTAATTAATTTAGATGATTTCTTATCCGATTCTTGTAAGTTGTTTAGTCTATCGTGATAGGATACCTGTTTTTCCTTTATGTCGCTTAGGTCGGTCTTAATAGATTCCTCTATGGAGACTATTGATTTTTTTACATCCTTAACTGCTTGATTTAGCTCTTCGAGGCTAACAGCAAATGTCTATAACTTTCCTTCTACCTCTTTCAAATCGTCTTTGTTCACATAGAAACGATTTAGATAACCTTTAGACACTTTTTGACGTGATACGTCAGGATCCACTGCAGCTCTGAACCTCTTGGTTCCATCATCACTCAACACATACGCATCGTCATGTTCATCATCAGATAAGTGACGCTTCTGTTCTTGATACAAAGAGTGTCCAAACTTGTCTATAACGTGTCTTCTGATCATAGCTTGTACAATATATGTTTATCATAACAATATCCAAACCAGAATGGTGAAACGAACATGATATTAGCCTATTTAAACCCACTAAGGGAAAACCAAGGCGTTTGACATAAATCTTGATCCCGTCAGACGTCCTAGTTAGTTTGTGTAGCTCGTTTTTACTATACCCAAGAGTTGAACCGAGATGGAAATCCCAACCACTTTACATATATTTTGTTTCCTTTACGTCTGAGTACTTTTTCAACAAGAAATGTGTTGGGATAGTTAGTTTTTTGTAGTTCAGGCTCGTAAAATGCGCCCTTTATATCGTTTCCTTCTTAGTCTTGTAAGTAGTATACAGGGGGAGATGACTGACGTACACGAACTACTTTAAAAAGCTCGGTACTCCAATTTGGAGTGTAGCCTTTTTCAAACAACGTTTTATATTTTGAGATCCTCACTTTGTCGTTTACTTTAAACTTAGCGACACTACTAGTCTTAGACATATTTAACTTTTTTACCAAAAACTGTTCATTTTGTTTGGTGACGTCTTTTGGTTTCATACCTATCGATCTGTGCACCCTAAAATTGTACTTTTTAATCAATTTAGGAAGTAATTCTAGCCACTTGTAGTTACCCTGTACGCTAAATTCTTTATACATCCAGTTCTTTATCGTTTTGTTCAGCCTTTCAACGATTGAGGCCTTTAATGGACTATACGTACTATAGTGGTTGATACCATGTTTTTTTATTAGTGTTTTAACCTCTTTATTGTAAAAGTCAGTGCCGAGATCACTTTGAATGTTGCGTGGTATCCGACCGCTTCCTTCAATCACACTTTCCAATGCTGATGCAACCGTTTTTCCAGCTTTGTTATTTAACGCCACTGCCCATGCATATTTTGATAACGCATCTATCACCATCAAAACATACTTTTTCCCTCCATTTATCCTAGCATAAGGAATCATTTCTATCAGGTCGGCTTGCCACAAATCATCTATACCGCGTACAAAAACCTTTCTTCTAACGAATTTCTTTCTGGCTTGTCTATGCAGCTCGTTGACAATTCCTCTCTTGGATGCCGACAAAGACTCCTTAGTTGATCTGTCACTCATTGTGTCAAGCTATTATTCCGTTTAATTGTAACAAACCTATTATGTATTGTATTTCTTCACTGTGAGCTGTGTGACCTGCTTCTTTCGAGAGAATTAAGGTCTTAAGTCGTTTTACCAGTAGATTGGCATTGCTTTTATACGGTTCAATGTTTTCCACAGTTATTCCACTCCCAGAGGGTGATGCCGATGTTGCCACACTGTACTTTGGTGGAAACAGCACTGAAATAACAGTTGAGTACTTTTTACCTCTGTTGCTATTTATAGGTTTTTCTGCGGAATACATTTGACGATGGGCGTTGGAATCTTGCAGTATCTCCTTATAAGACTGTAGGTCTTGTTGTGTAATGGAAGCTTTGTCGGGAACCTGCATGAAAAGAAGTTCCAGGAGTCCTGGTGTAGCCTCGTAGCTACGATCTTTTACAATTACATGCGAGTTGGTAAACTTTATCCTTAAACTGCCAATGGTCATATTACCTCTCCCATCGAGTTTAACTCCATATGTGGAGTCTATTTTGTCCTTATATGAGGGGCCGGAAAGTCGTTTAAGGTATTTTTGTATTTGACTAGGTGTAGGTGTTTGTGTAGACATATCCATTGACTTATCCGCTTCACATTCTTCATTTTGTATCTTTTCTATTAAAATGTTTTCTTTTTTTACATCTTCCGGTTCTTCCTTCTTAATGTATCTATAAGAGTCATTCAGACGTGTTTCCAAAGTCTCTTGTAGGGGTTTTACAAGCGGTTTGGCTTGGGCTTCCAACAATTGTTCTACATGCTCAGCATTGTTCCTTAGTTGTCTGTACTTCTTTCGAACGGAATCGGTCAACCTCAGCAGTTCTCGTTTGATTGCCTGCTCTCTACTCGGTGGTCGTTGGTAGGTTTTTAAGTTAAGCTTGAATTTTTTACCAACCTTCTTCCTAGGGCGTTTTCTTGTCGGGACACTAGTATATACGTCCATTCTCTTAGCCAATCTGATACTGTTATAACATGTGAAGGCAAGCAGTTGACCTTATATATCAGTAATGAACGTGTCTATATCACACCTATAACGACCTTTGTTTATTTCACAGTCCTTATTGATGGTTACAAATCCATACTTTTGCTTTTGCCAACAAGCTCTACAAAGCGTTTTAAATTTTTCAAACGTCATATCGGTGTTTACGTGATCTTTGTAGACATGATGTAAGTTGAGCTCATCCTGTTTAAACAGAATTATGAGATTTGCATTATCTCTAATTAGATGTTTTGGCAAACGGGTGTAGGTTTGTATGAGATAGAATGTGTCTACATTTCTATGTCTACCCATACTAAAGTATGCTCTCATGTTATCTTGCTTGTCACAAGCCACGTCGTCAAAAATCATTATCGAGTCCTGTTTTGCCTCTCCTGGATCCGGTACCTCTTCACTGTTGTTAAATGTGAAGTACCCAATATATGGAAGATTACTAATTATTTGTTCTAACAGCTTGTACTTTGGTTGCATTAGTGATTTACTAAACACATATATGTTGGCATATTTTAGTCCATTCGGTTCAGTCAGAAGGCTGAACATTAAGTTGGTTTTACCACAGTTTGACGGTCCACACACAATAGACCTAATGGACCGAGGAAGGAGGCTGCCATGTTTCTCAACTTCACTGTCAGTGGTGATCAGTTTGTCCACTGAGTTGTCCACAGTGAACGTGTCACGTTGCTTTTGAAATTTCATCCTTACACCACAAGCGTCACACACAAAGTGCTGCTGTGATATATAAGGATTCAGTGATATATCACTATCTCAGTATGATCAGGATCTCGAGAGGTCGAGGACTACTTAATCGCGGGATAGACTCTTTGCCTATCGAACTTCACTTGCCCGGGTATCAGTACTGTGGCCCTGGGTCAGATTTGAGGAAGCGTCTGGAGCGTGGGGATCAAGGAATTAACTTGTTGGATCGGGCATGTAAAGAACACGACATAGCTTATAGCAAGAACAAAGATCTTCCTAGTCGTCAAGCTGCAGACAGAGTTCTTGCTGACAAAGCTTGGACACGTTTTAGCTCTAAAGGTGTACCGTTTGGTGAGAAGCTCGCCTCCTGGGTCGTCGCCAGTGCAATGAATGCAAAGTTGAAGCTCGGTGCGGGTACGGTGAAGAGAGGGAGAAGAGCTCGCAAAGCCAAGTCTGGAATGGGTACAACCACTAAACGTAGAAGGACCGTTTGCAGAAAGAAGAGGAGAAGTGCTACTAAGAAACTAACCTCCAAACCTTTTACCTTTTCCGACATATTGCGACGGGCAAGAGACGCTGTACAGGGCTCAGGACTGAAATTTTATAAGGAAAGTAAAGATGGAGGTAGACGTCGTTTGAAAAAGGCCGCCACGTCTGCTCTACAAGCTATCAAGTCCATGCGAAGAGGAAAGCGTGCTGCGTTTAACCATTTGCGTCGTAGAGAACGCATTCTCGCATTACCCAAGTCAGGAGGTGTGTTGCCATTATTGCCGATTTTCGCGGGTTTGAGTGCACTGGGTAGCTTGGCAGGTGGGGCTGCTGGTGTGGCTAAAGCAATAACTGAAGCCAAAGATGCAAAGAAACGCCTGGGAGAGCTGCAGAGACATAACGAAACCATGGAAGCTATCGCTTTACGCAATGGAAAGGGTTTGTTTTTTAGACCTTACAAAAAGGGACTCGGAATTTACATGGCCCCATACCAGAAGCAACCAAAAAACTTATAAACTTCTTGCCCAAACGTGCTTTATACGATTTTGACTTGGTGTATTGGGCAAGGAAATTAAAGATTCCACACTTTAGAGGGGTATTTATGCGGGATGAACTACCACAAAGCCCGTGGAAAAATGAGTCTGCAATAGTGAACTTGGACGACAGCACTGGTCACGGCATACATTGGGTCTGCTACAAGAAGAATGGGGAGTTTGTAAGGTACTTTGACAGCTACGGAGATCTTACACCACCATTGGAACTTCACAAATATCTGAAGGGGAATTATGTCTCCTACAACAAGACTGCTTATCAGGATGTAGACAATAAGAGTGAAAACTGTGGGCATTTGTGTTTATATTTTTTGTCTACAACCTAATAAATATCTGTTATAAATAAGATGTTTTAGTCCCTTCCCGTCCAGTCATGTCTCTGACGTTTGTACTTTCGGGTAGGAGTTCTACACTCTCTGTTGACTACTTCCCGCCGGTTGAGTTGGATCCAAATTGTGAGTACGAGATTGGCCTTCTCAGCTTTGAGACTTACAACTCGATACCTAATATTGATGAAACCAATAATATGTTTCATTTTGACAATGGGAAAGTGATTAAAATCCCTACCGGCACTTATGAGGTACAGGATATTGAGAGCTTTATAAGGGAGAAGTTTAAGCTATTACCACAGTCGTCTGAGAAAAAGTATTGGATACGCCTAGGGACTAACAATAATACTTTACAGACCTCCATGAAGAGCACTGTACAGGTGGATTTCTCTCAACCAAACTCTGTAGGATCTCTTTTGGGTTTCCAAAAGGAAGTTGCAGAGCCAGAGAATGAAATTTACTCAAAGAACGTAGTAGATATCTTTAAAATAAACACAATAAGACTGGAGTGTAATATATCGAGTGGGTCCTACGTAAATAATCGACAAGCGCACACCATCTATCAGTTTTTTCCCTCTGTACCTCCCGGATATAAGCTGGTTGAAGTTCCAAACTCCGTCATTTACCTGCCGATCACCACTAAGGTCATTAGTAACATTACGCTTAAGATTGTTGATCAGGACGAAAGACTGGTGGATTTCAGAGGTGAACGTATAACAACCTGTTTACATATTAGAAGAGTCACAGGATTGAAATAGACAATGGGTTATGTTTATTTCCCACCCACACCTTCAAAGTGTGCTTCTAATCTGCAGAGAGAGAACAAAGGCTATTTATTGGACACCCGCAAGCCAAGGGTAAACAGTGTTAGTCAACCACCCAAGCGGTTAACACGTACTAATCAACGGTTTTTACGCTCGTTAGGATTTCAAGTACTTCAGTAATGGATATATTAAACATTTTGGGAAGTGTTCCATTTGATGATACAATATCACACATGGAATACCACACTCATTTCCCATATGCTTCTAGCACACTTGAGAACAACGATGAAATTAGAATACCTATACAACAACAAGATCTGTGTGTTCTCCCTTCAATGAGCTATTTGTACATCGAAGGAAAGCTTCTTACTAAAGACGACGCTAAGCCTACAAGAACTGGATTTACAACAAACGCTTTTGCCTTTTTGTTCGATGAAATTCGGTATGAAATCAATGGTGTAGAGATCGATCGCGTAAAGAATCCTGGTATAACATCTACTCTTAAAGGTTACGCTTCACTAAATGAGACCGTGTTGAAGGGATTAGGAAATTCAGGCTGGCCATCTACAGTTGACCAATTGTCATCAACACTAGAATCACATGTAGTGGATTCCGAAGGAAATTTCAGTTTTTGCATACCACTGAGTAAACTTTTAGGGTTTGCAGAAGATTACAGAAAAGTAATTGTCAACTGTCGTCATGAACTGGTTCTGATCAGATCCGCAGGGGATAAGAATGCGGTTTTGTGGACTGCTGCCAGTGCCACTGATACAACACCTGAAGACGTTAAGGTTAAACTTGAAAAACTGTGTTGGAGAGTCCCATACGTTACACTGAGTGACAAACAAAGGATCGCCTTGCTTCGCCATTTGGAACGGGGTACAAGCATTCCTGTAGAATTTAGAAGCTGGGAACTCTATGAATATCCCTCCCTACCTTTGTCTGATAAACAGTCATGGTCAGTAAAGACTGCTTCTCAACTGGAAAAACCTAGACATGTTATGGTAGCGTTCCAGAAAGAGCGCAAAAACAACATCAAAAAGTCAGCAGCATGTTTTGATCACTGTAAGATATCCAATCTTAAGCTTCATCTTAATTCCATAAATTATCCTTATGATGATTTAAAACTGAATATCAGTAAGAACCGGTACGCAATCTTATACGATATGTACACTCGTTTCCAGGAATCATACTACAATATTCCTTCACAACCACTTTTGAACGTTAGCAGTTTCATAAATCACGCTCCTGTAGTTGTAATTGATTGCTCGAAGCAGAACGAATCCCTCAGGTCTGCTCCGGTCGATATTCGTTTGGAGTTTGAAGCCAGTGAAGCTTTTCCCTCCAATACTACTGCATACTGTTTAATCATACACGACAAGTCGTTCACATACGATCCTTCCACTAATTTGGTTCGCAAAATAATGTAAGTGTGGAGGGGGAAAGGCTATATATCCCACAGCTTCCAGTTAGTTCACTCAGACGTTTTCCTACAGTTGGTGCGGGCAACACAATCATGATTGCTAAGGCAGTAATAGATTTCAGTGCTTTTGTCGGAAACAACAAGAAGGTTATAATCAAAGAGCTTACAATTTTGGACTTGGATTCAAGATGTTCTCAACATTGGATATTTAAATTGCCCAAGGACACAAGCACATCAGTATATACTGGACCTGACTGTGGAGTATGGCACACCTCGGCGTTTGAAGGACATAATAGGTGGCTGAGCAAACACTATCACGGCATCGGATTTGACACAGGGAGTGTCGAGTATGAATCTCTACTTCCTGCACTGCAGGACATTTGTTGCAGTACACAACTACTTTACGCTGCTTCAAATGAGAAGGCAAAAGTTTTAGAAGAAATACTGGATCATCAACGAGCTGTGATCAGTCTCGAGTCTTTGGGATGTCCACCACTTTCTAGTGACATTTTAATACTCCCACCCATTGATGAACAACAGGCACATCAGTGTTTGTTTCATCATTTGTATGCACCCGGTTTCTACTGCACTCAGTCCAACGCTCACATACTCGCTGATTGGTGTGTAAACAACCCTAAGCTAATAGACTTGAACGATCCTGCAGTGAGGGAGAAAACTTTTACTGACTGGAAACTCAAATCACCTTCAGCCAAACATCTTGCCGAAGGAGGCTTCATTAGGATGGTTAGTTTGAAGGATACTACCAAATGTGTCTATTGCGGGGTAAGGCTTTTCAAGTGGGAAGAAGGAGATGATCCCATCGGCGATCACAACTACAACTCACCGTTTTGTGCATTCCTTCGCTTCCGAGATCAGCAGAGATCGGAAAAGGATGAACGTGGTGATATTCCAGCAGACCAAGACGTCACTGGCCGATACATCGTATCTCCAGAAGTAACTCATGAAGATCTGTTAAATATGTGCAGAGCTTAAGATCAAAATATATGTTTTTACTCAAACTTGTCTTTAAATACACTACCCCTTATTCACTATCAGCAGACCTCTTCCAGCTCTCTTGCAACATGTCTCACAAAAAGGAACTCACCTTTTCAAATCCCCTTGACACTACGTTTTACTTCTCCAACTACGAAGATCGGAGGTGTACCAGCTTATTGGACCGATATCGTTTCAGACAAAGGATTCTTCAAGTTGAGTCAGTTTTACACCAATCGCTTTTACTCAAGATACGACATATTACCCAATGTTCTCTTGATGATCATTCTATGTGCTTAATAAATAATTATAAACATTAACACTGTTTATCACTACTCCTTCCAGCTCCCTCCCAACTCACTGCATCGAGGCTCGACCACACGAGATTGCCGTCTCCGCACCGGATCACTTTTATTGCTAACATACCCTGATGTTACCTCTAGTTAGAGGAAATATTAACTACTATGGAGGCAAAAACCTTTTTTCGTGTGTCCGTAACTGCTATGTCCCAAGTAAGTGAAGAGTTGAAAGATATACCAAGATTCTTGACATTGTCGTAGTATGGAAGTGCTTTGCCATTAACTGTGATTGGGTTTATGTAGCCAAAGTCAATTGAAGGTCGAAGTCGAGAATTGCTAATGACAATCGGTTTCGTCTTTTCGTGATTTAGTCTCAGTCCATGATTCTCAGTCCAAGTAACAATTCGGTTGACATCTTTATTGATCCTTCTGACACAGTCGTTTTCGTTGTTTGCAGTAAAATGGTCATAGATTTGTAAGTCGTTAGCGTACATGTTATGTACAATATACCATAAACTGGGAAACGCGTTTTAAACCATAGTTTGTGGTGGTTTTACAGCGTTCATCTGCTGTAAGTACCATTAGTACCTAGTGTTTAAGCCACGTGTTTTAAATTTAAATGATACTAAACCGAACTAGACCCTATATTTACATACTCCTGCAATCTATAACAATAATTATTTAGTTAGACAATATATTACTGATTTAAAAGAATTATTAATCAACGAATGTATGGGTTTACCGGATCTTTAACATAATATAATTACTCAATGCTCCAAAGTAACTCCACTACTGATAACAACGAAGGAAATATATATTGTGAGATGTAGGTTTTGGTTATATACATCATTGGGAATATTTCCGAAGTTAATTGTTGTGATTACATTAATCTATCGATGCAAAGTAGGAAATGCACAGTAAGTAACAAACTAAAGGCAGTCTTGATTCATTTGTGATACAGTACAAGACAAGATTTCTCAAGGGATCCTCCAAATTAAAGGAACAAATATAAATAAATTCTTTAATGATACGTTAATAGTTTAGTGGTGCGAGACACGTGAAGTTTTTTGAAAAGTACATTGAGCTTGTAAAATCTGAAACGAGGGGTTTGTTCTGGCTTATTGTCAAGCCCCTGCTGACTTGAACTAGGATAAGTTATTTTATTCATAAAGCGTATCCCCTTTGTAGGTAATACATATATAGGATACGGATGCAACAAATATTACTATGATACGAAGAGCTTTAGTGTAGTAACTTTATATACCCATTGTTTTTATATTTGTATACGTTTTTACTTGTGTTATTTACTATTTTTGTTTTTAACAATAAAGTCTCTGTTATTGTTAATGGTAAACGTTGATTTTTTTCCAGACAGCATAAATCGATGTCATATACTAAAGGCAAAAAGCAACCGTTTAAGAATCAATCGATCAAACTAGTAACAATATGAAGGCAATATTTCTGAACATTTCACTGCGCAATACAGGGCGGAACGAAGTTAGTGTTAAAAAAATGTATGTGTTAAACTACTAAGTATTGATGACAAAATAGCACCAATTTCAGTTTCCATACCCTCACAGGTAGGGAATAACAGACAATTTAAGATTTTTTCAAAATATTAGTACTTACTTACATAAAATAACCATAAGTGCATTAAACATTGTTTTTATTCCAAATTCATTATCATTTTCAGAATCCTCGTTAAATTTCCAATAGTAATAGTACAAACTCATTGAGATTAATTATCTGCATAAGCCCTTATTTGGCCATGGAAGTTTGAATTTGTGATTTTTTATAAAAAAGTTATAACTTTTTCCAAAGTTTTTCTATACTACACTGGACTGTAGAGAGTGTCAAATATTACAAAAAACTTCTGCAGTTAATAACCTTTAAAATGATGTATAAACATCTACTGTTCCTTTGATTTGTCGTTCTCAAATTTAAGAGTTTCTCATGAAAAACACGGAAAGGCTAATGTTTAATTTCCTTTAAAATAACATGTATTTGCTTAAATAATATGGCAATAGCTGCAATAACAGTTACATTTGAATAGGGTCTATTGTAATGTTTAGAATCCTTGTGAGATTTATTGTAAGAATATTAAGGATCTATTAGGATTAACATCCATGTAAATGTATGTTTTGTGAAAACATGTTAAATTAGTTTTATTTTTATTTTTTGAATACATTGAATATTGTTTAGAGTTACACATGGTACATTTAACTTAAGATTTTTTTTTAGCATAAGCAAATATTTCCAATGGAGTAGCCTATAAAATTATGTAGATACTACACTATACAATGCTGTCAATATGTTCACCGAAAACCGAAAATTAACCTAAGTATAATATACCAATTAATTGTATACTAATTGTAGTGCTTAGACACATGCTAATGGAAATAACTCAGTCAAGTGATATATTTCTTAACTAAAATAATTGTTGACACCTTAAAATACTTAGTTTTAGTTATTTATACAAAAACTAAAAGTTAATTCTAAAACACACAATATTCGAAACGTAAATAACTGTTCCTTACTTCCTTGACGTTATAATAGTTGCCTTCTATTTGATGCCAACTACTTGGGGTTTTTTTTTTCAAAATCTCCTCCATTTTCCCAGATACACAGCCAAGCTTTTTTGCACGTGGCACCAACAGTAACATTAAAAAACAACGTTCCTCTGACTAGCACATTTGCATTCATTATCCAGTAGTTAATTTTCTGATTATCTTCCACTAAAGATGAGTAGACCAAGTACTCTACATAACACACAAAGGAAGTCCAGTGGACTTAAGTCTGGCGACCTGGCATACCACACCATATGACCCATCATTATCATTCTTATCATTCAAGTTGTGTATTTTGCTTTAAATCAATCTCGCACATCGGTTGAATGTGCCATAGAACTAACACCGTAAACGATATTTAATTTATTCCAATAAATAAGAAGAAAACCCCCTAAATGAAAATTCATCACAAAACATAGGTTCATAAAGTGTTAATCCTAACAATTCCTCAATATTCTTATTAGGAATTTTATATGCTAAGAGACCACGATCCAAATGGTCTCGCTAATGCTAGTTGCGCTGTTAAGCAGTGCACTAATAATCACTCCCTTGGGAATTAAAAGTTGCTTACAAATACAGTAATGCTATTAATGGGAAATAACTTAGATTTTCGAAAACTTAAAAAGAAAATTAAAACCAAGGGAGATTAATAACTTCGGTACTGCACCCCATCTAGTGAAAGTTTTTTTTTTGAGCAAACCATAGTGAGTTTTTAAAGCTTTACGTTGTTAACGTTACATGTTACATGTTTTGTGGCCTGTGTATTTATTTATTTATACATTTGCCAACGGATTAACACTATAATACAGTTCGATTATAAGGACAGTTTGAATTGGTCGTAAGTACTATGGTTATTTTCTTAAATGTAAACGTTGGTTTTTGGTACTACTACTTTTCCTTAGAACCTGTGGTAGCAGGAAGAATCATTTTTATATACAAGCACATTACTATTTACAACTAGCCACTTGATGACACTATAAAAACTTTCAAATAATTGTTTTGTTTGCAATGTTAAAGCGTAGGAAATCCCCTAATTCAATTCTGTATTTGTGTGTGTATGCTGTTTGTTGGTAACGCATTAATGTCCTTATTTCTCAGTGTTTCGTGGAAAAGACAAGATGTTTTGAGCATTAACATTAAGCACCTTTGTTGATGAAAATTTCAACCCAAATAAAGTGTGCAGTAGTGAGGTTGAGGTAGTATTTTAACTACTTTTAACCAGTGTGAAAAGTAACTTTCAATTACAGGCCTACCTGAGGGCTATGCCTCATAGATCTATAAAGCAATTCCTTTTATCATTAGATATAAAATATAGACTAACACGATCGGGTGACATATAATTGTGAAGCATTCGTTTTGGCTTTGAAACTGTCAGATATTGTATTTGCGAAGGTTTATATGTTGTATTCCTATACAGTAATAGTTTTACCAGCATATCAGGAAATATTCATATGCAAACCAACTCCTGTTCTGAAAATAAGAAGGTTTCAACTTACTACAAGATTCCCGTACGTAGAACGGGCAAACAGCTAGTTTTTTATAAAATAAATATACTATTTTTAAATTTTTATTTCACTGCTCAACGAAAGTTTGCTAACAAATAAACTGCCTCAGTACAGTGCTTCGGGGATTACGTTATGGTGGGAAAGAGCAGAGTTAAATCATAGGCATTATGTTTTATCTATGGTTAAATAATCAGTATTTGATTAGAAGTATTTCCCCTGTATCGAGTAATCTTCAGTGTAATCTCTGCTCAATAATTACAACAGATTTTTTTCTCTTTGTACTGTATTTTGTAATTTACTACTTTACTGTGGACGGATCATTATAAACACGTGTACTATCTTTTGTGTGTGTTTTTGTCCTATTGTGTGTGTTATCCTTTGTTTACTTTTTCCTTGTTATTTTGTAAAAAAAACATGGTTACTTGGCCACCTATAAGGCCAATGTTAAAAGATTTTAGCTTTTGATTTAATTTTTTTACGTAATTAGATTTTTGTTGGCAGTTTTAACTGCAGATAACTTGTTTTAGGCCAGAAATACATTATTTACAACATTTGAAAAGGAAATCGTCGTAGCCGTTTTCGAGGCCGTTGAGCACGCATACATACGTACATACAAGCCAACTATGCTCATATAAGAGTATATATTTTGTTTTTATACTTCTTTAACACCATCCTGGTGAGAGTGGAGCTCTTCACACACATTACCGTGTCTAAGTGAGGTGGTAGTAGTAGGGTTAGCTGATCGATCCACAATGACATGAAGCTGATAGTAGTAGACTTGTTCAAGTCGCTTTTTTGTTCCAAAATTAATTTGTTGGTAAAAGGCTGCATGATTCACCGAAGCAAAGGATAAGGCATGTTAAAATTGTATTATTTGTGTATAATTTAAGAAAATAAAACTTCTTCTTTATAATTTATAGCTATACGCATCCGACGCTGTAGTTTAAAATGAAAATTAATTTGCTAGCATTTTAAAATAACTTACGTAAACAGTATTTTGTGTTAGCGTTTAAAAAATCACGGTATCTATAGTTTCAGGCACCTTAAAACAGAATATATTGAAAAGTGGTAGTCTATCTAGCCGTAAAAAATACAGCTATGCACAAAAATGCAGGTAATTTATACACGGGGATTTGTTGATTATAATAAATTCGCATATAAGAAATTCCTAGAGCTGAAACAACTTGGTTGGATTTCCATACCCCTTCAAGACATTTACTCAAGTAAGGAAATAAGAACTTAACTGATAATTAAATAGTTATAAGTTATAGTAGACCTCATCACACTTAATACGATAAAGATATAGAAAAAATATTAAGAACTTCGTATAAAAATCATGTTTGCTCCAAGTTGTGGTAAGAGGACAGTGTATTTTAACCCAATGTAATTAGTTTTAGTAACGGTTTGTTTTCTACACCAATGGCAGTTGTTTACGTTTTTAAATGGTGGTCAAAGCCTGGTGTTGTTACTACCCAATTAAGATTTTTTATTAAGATAGATAAATTAATTCATAGCCCAATAACAAATGGCATCTAGGTCTGGAAACGATATCGCGTTGAATCAACCTAGGTTTGAAGGCGTGTACCATAACCATTTGGCTATAATTTTGTTAAACCCAGTAACTCTTCCTTGTCTACTAATATGTTAACTCATTAGCTGTGGTGTAACAGAGGAGGTGTATTTACACTATGACCCACACACAGTCCCACCAGCCCACTGCCATTTATCTTATTGTACCGTTGACATTTCATGCAATGTCATTTGGACTTTTCACTTGAAATTTTGTGTTGTTTTTAATAACTTATATGATTTATGAAGCATAGAACTATTAAATGGTTTTTACGGTTCATTCTAATGTTAAGGACCTATAATGAATAGCATGGTAATAAATCCTTTCTAAGCTATAAAGAAACGAGTATGTACATTGACATAAGTGCGTATCTTCTAATCCTTATGTACCTGTTGTTCTTAAAACATACTTGTGGAATAAAGTTCGATCAGTTATTTGATATCAAATAAAGTGTTCTTGATAAAATGATTTGAAGTCATTTATCTGTTAAAATATAGGTTACCATGATAATACACAATCCTCAAATACGGGTATTATGAAGTGTCGGTTACTTTCTATCGATCGCAATGTTTCTTTGAGTTCATTAACCTGTAACTCTATGTAAGTGTTGAGTTATTGGAAGGGGCAGTATAATGAACGGACTTGATACAAGATTTTAACAATACTTACGTGGCTCGTAACTTGGTTATATTGTATTTGTTATAACAGAATAAGATTTATGCTTGGATCAATGTTAAATTATCTCGATTTACATTTCCCAAATTACACAAAGCGATAGCAACAGTAATCCTCCTCTCGCAGTTTCAGTAATTTAGATCTTATTCCCAAGCCAACATTAAACAATGATTATATTCGTGCTTGCAATGAATAAGCTTTAAACCACTTCTACCTAGGTCCTAATTGTATTTTGTTTCTACAACTTTTAATTACCTGTAAGATTTCAACTTATAATGTTGCAGATTTCAAGTAACACTTTAGGTTAGGTCAGTTTGGTCCAATAGATTTTTTCAAACTATGTTACCTTTGCAAATTTTATAAAAGATAAGTTTACAAAAGAAATTCCAGAGATATTTAAACATTGGTTACTAAACATTTTAACAAGAATAACATTACAAATAAAAGATAAATAAACTAAGCAAACTGTTTGGTGCACTGTCTTTCGAAGAATGCAATGCTGTAGAAACCATTTTGAAACTTTTTCATTAATATACGCCCCCCCCGTACGTTACGTATATATATATTTTTCATTATATTAGTATACGTTTTAAGTATACTTTAGGTTATTCCGACTACAGCAGTATGTTTATTTCTATTTTAGTTTAACTCACTGACTCATCAGTTGAACTTTTTCAATGCCAGTCGGTTTAACTCAAAATAAAGCCAATACTGAAAGGCAAACAACCAATAGGTTTGAATACTTTTGTTTTTAAGAAGTCTTTGTACAAAACAACACGTTAAAAATGTGCAATTTTATAGAACCATTCGTTTTTAGTTGCTGTCCCCTGTAAAATATTTATGATAAAATTAATTGTGCTTTCCATTAAGTTAGCTTCAACATTATTTGTCGAGTGATTTGTGTTAACAATATCGCTGACCTCTGGGTGTAATGAGAAGACAACGGAGCTACAGATAACAAATCACGGGGGGAATTATCTGTCAGGTAATTTATGACCTTTGAGCTCACCCTGGGCCAGGAACAATTATTTTCAATGTCTGAAGGGGAAATACACTGTAATTCAACAGTTATTCGATAAAATCCATGGATCCAATTTAAGATTAATTGGTTTGTCATGGAATGGATCAATTATACGGTAGTAAAAGGTAATTGAATTAATTGTAGCCCCTGACCTGCTTACTATAGACTGAACTAACACAAACCTCGTCTTGCAGTTCAAATAGTGTGTTTTTAAAACACTACAAATGTTTCACCATATTTTTCATTTTCAAGTAGTATACAGAAATATTATATCCGAATTGGACTCGTCAAGTTGTACAAATTTTACATTAAAAAATAAAAATGTACAAATTTTAGCGAATTTCCCAATAGGGAAGTAGCTATTACCGTAGATCTCATGGTATGACCTAGGCCCGGGACCTATTTACTTTCTTCATTTTGATGTCCCCAGCGGCCAAAAACACCATCCGTTCAAAATGTTATATACCTATGTAAATATATGTGTGTGTGTCCGTGAACACAATAACTCGAATTATTCTTGTCCGATTTTGATGAAATTTGGGAATTCGCGAACCAGCTTGATCGGACCATGGGAACAGGGTTTTATAGGGTAAAAATTGGGGTTTCTCATTTTTACCCTCAAAACAAAACATTTCCCAATTTCTCTCCAAACAATTTTAGAGAGCTTAAGAAACAAATAATTTAGTATGTTAACGTTTTTTGTATGCTTATTAGTTACGAATAAAATTCAAACGATTGTTAATTTAAAGTTCCCACGTTATTCTTAAGAAGAATATTGGAAACAGTTGTATCTTGCTTGTTTATGGAAAAATTTTGATCCAACTTGGTAAATTCTTAATTTATACTAAGCTTTTAATATTTACAAAAAATACTTCTTTGATCTCCCTGTAGCAGCAAACCTAGAGCAAACACAATGCTATTTAAATTTAATTATTTTAAAATCAAATCTAGCAAATGAAAATTTGCCTAGATTGCAGGTTTGCTGTGGTGGGGGTATTTATGTTTTAATGTAAAGTTCTACGACTTGACGATTCTGATTCAGATATAATGTTTCTGAATACCACTTGAAAATTCGATATATGGGGAAACATATATAGTGGATTAAAAACACACTAGGTATTTAAACTTCAACACGAGGTATAGTACAGAATTTATCATGCTGACAATTGGTGGAAATGTCGTAGGCTACGTATAGCTGGGACCATCATACTAAAATTCCCTGAAGCTCTCACTTGGGGAACATGCCGCCATCTCGGAAAAATTGCCGCCCTCATGGATATCGCTCCTTGTGTCACAAATATACAAAACCCATACCAAAATTTCAAGAGAAAAAACTTTAATTTTACATGATAAAACTATGTGGTTTCATAAAGCACGTGGGGACAAATTAAACCTTGATGTAGGCCAGAACTGTTACTGTATATGACATAGAACATATTATACTTTCAAAGTCAGCCACACGAGACTATATAAGTTTTACTACTGTGCCATTGTACCTTTTTATCACAATCATAGGTTACAATTAACAGTATAAAGTAATTAAATGTTGTAGCAACGAACGATCAAATTTTCCCAGTCACTAAACAGTATGCATGTACAAAATAGTAAAGTTAGGCTTCATTGTTAACATTGTTTCTGGATCAAAGTCATAAGTAATTTTATTTTAAAAACTGCCTGACAGCCAATATGTAGTTTAATTTAAAAACAAATTAAAAGCTAAATCTCTAAGCATGACAATTATCACGATGTCAAATTAAGGCAAATAAAGAAACAGTGTTGACTAGCTTTTTTTGTAAGTGTACAAAAACATGTAGATGTCACACTTGTTTTCCGTTCACGAAAAACGTGTTTTTACCTAATATCATAGTAACATAGTTACTAAATACCTATTAAATATCATTACTACTCTAATCACTTATCCATGATAATGGTTGTTGACAAGCTAATGGGAGATAGTATGTGTCAGATTGCTGATTCAATAATGTAACTAAAGTAAACATTATTTTCTGTTTAGGAATGATTGCGTCTTCTTCGTCCGACGACATCCTTGACTCACTGTACTGATTATTACGCGCCTATTCTTTGGCAACAAGTTTTCCACTAGTTGCTCTTAATTAGTAAGGAGCAACATTTAGTTGTCAACTTTTAGTTGTCAACTTTTGGTTGTAAACTTTTGGTTCTCAGCTTTTGGTTGTCAACTTTGGTGTAAACGCGGCTTTAAGGAGACATTTTAGTGTAAATCCAATTAGGCAAATGGAAATTCGTTTAGTCTGCAGGTTTACTGCGGCAGGGGTATTTAAATATCTAGCAATAAAAATAGTCTCAACAGAGTTATCTTGAGGATTCAACTTCCTGGAACACTAAAATCTTTCCAGATTAAACTTTTCCTTCAAATTCTTGAAATATTCCCAACAGTTTAGAAACATATTAATGTCATCAATTACATATCTGTCACTATGTTTACCTTATGGTACTAAGTGGGAAAATGTAAAAGCAATATAACCTATTAAAATAACTGGTTTGTATATAATGTTGTTGATATGTCTCTACAATCAGAGATGCAATGAAACATATACTGTATTTTCTACTAGCTGTTTGCCCGTTCTACGTACGGGAATCTTGTAGTATGTTGAAACCTTATATTCAGAACAGGAGTTGGTTTGCATATTTAGTGTGAATTTCTCCAGATATGCTGGCTAAACTATTACTGTATAGGAATACATATAAACCTTCACAAATACAATATATGACAGTTTCAAAGCCAAAACGAATGCTTCGTAATTAAATGTCACCGATCGTGTTAGTTAATATTTTATATCTAACGATAAAAGGAATTGCTTTATAGATCTATGAGGCATACTCGTAGCCCTAAGGTAGGCCTGTAATTGAAAGTTACTTTTCACACTGGTAGTGGGGGGGGGGGGCTGCACAACTGTATATTGTTTAGAACTACAAGGACCTCAAAGGTAGTAATTCAAGGGTGGCTACAACATACTAAATCTTACTAAAGTCGTTTCGGCCATTTCCGAAAAAATCTAATTTTCCGTCTTTTTATGGGAAAATCACCATTAAAAATCAAAATCTCAAAAAAATTCTAAAATACCTAGAGATATCATGGATTAGTACCTACATACAAATTTTTATCAAAATCTGTAGCTCTGTACATATCCAGAGTTATTAGGCAAAATTAAGATATTTAAATAAGTTAGAAAGATAGCTACCGTAACATTTACCCTATTATAATAATTAAAATAATTCAATAATACACATTTACAATATGTGTACAATAAGGGTAGGGGAATAGTTCTCCACTAGTTTTCAACAAGCTGCTTGCGGATAGCGCGTAGCAACTAGTCTTCAACATTTTGTTGTCAACTTTTTTTATCTTACCAACTCTCCGCGGGAAACCAAAATTTAGTGGAAAAGTTGTTGCTCCACTAGTTGACGACGGAAAAAGTTGCTGCATTTAGTAGAAAAAGCAACAAGTTTCCGAAACTAGTCGACAACCTGGTTGTCAATTTTGGTGTAAACGAGGCTTAAAAATATCACATTTATTCCCTACTAGCTGTACCCGCGGGCTTTGCCCCGCTTAACTTCATAAGTATTCGCATGGCTCAATCACGTCCTGGTTAAAGTTCGTTCGCTACGCTCACTCACCTTCAAGTTGGAAGTCGTTCTGTGCGCTCACTTGTTTTCAGGTTAGCTCGTTCGCTACGCTTACTCGCCTCCAGGTTGATGTTCATTCGCTACGCTCACTCACCTTTTGGTAGCAAATTAGCTGTTGTCATACATTTAAAAAAGTCATCCCTTTTATTGTTTATAATACAGTACTTTTATAAAGGTTTTTATGTTTTAATATTTAACATTGGAGAATTTAAACGTTGTTACGTGCACAGGTGTGCTGCGATTGGGGTTTAATACATTTGGACTTATTCAAAAGTAAAATAGTTTTCTGTGCTGCAATCTGTAGAAACACTGTGGCACTATTTCAAATCATGACTAATGCTAATACAGAATGTTGTAGTTATTCAAACGTACAAAACAGTTGGTGAAAGTAAACATCTGCTTTTAAATTATACTAGGGGAAACCCGTCGAAATCGACGGTTACTTTCAAGGCTTACGTTAATTCATCTAACTGCGATGAATTGGGTGAAATATACATATTTTGAGCATTTAACATTGTTCAAAGAGTAAGTGTAAAAACAATAACAATATTGCGTTAGTTGCCAAATTTGGTTGTTCATTCAATGATTAAAATATTTCCTATCCTGTACGTCATCGGAGTTATTATTAGTATGTTATATGGTATCTCTTCCTTTGGTAGAACCTTTAAATAGTATTTAAATCGTATTGGTGGATCTTTTGCAGCTAAACACTTCCGTGATTTCATCAGTGTTTGAGAAAAAATATATGTTTGTTGAGAAGACACGTTCTAACTTCAAAGGGAGGTATATCCGTTACAGTGTAAGTTTGATTTTCCTTCGTCACGTCGCGTCAGTTCATATGGTACTTCTGTGCCAATGAATGAACCCTCTAGCATAGTTTTGAGAAATTGACTGTGGGGTTACTGATAAAGCTGGAATTCCTTGACATGGGGGATGTCAGTTAGTTGTCTCTCTCGGCCTTATCAATAACATAAAGTTGTCAATATAATCTCTCTACGGAATGTTAGGTGTAGTGGAATACATGAAGTAAAGTTGGCTTTTATTCTTGAACTGTTAGGGGCCTCCTAGTTCATATGATCTTGGCGGGTTCATTGGCAATAAATAATGCAAATGACATAGCAATTGAACATTTCCAAAAAGCAAAAATACTGTAAAATGGCTGTTACGTATATATTGACGTTTACATATTGTTAATCAACGTATATGATAAATACTTTAATCCTTTAATACGTTTTTTTTATGGTGACCATTCATAGTAGGTAAGCCAAGTATGAATGGAGATGAGTGTAGGAAGAGTGGCGCGATCTTGAAGTGTTGTTAGTTACTAAGGCCGACATTCCTTAGATACAGCTGTTAATTAATAGCCCATACAGCGAATGGCAACCAAGGGATATACAGTTTATAGTTGAATTGGAACCAATTTTTTTTTTGCATTGGTATTTATGAATTAGTATAATTATCAGGATAGCACTGCGGGTAGTCGTAGTACTCACTCGTGCGGACGTTAATCCACACCAGGGAGTATCGCATCCACAGTGCATTCCTATAAATATCCACAATTCGTGACCTCCTAGTAGCTGGATTACAGGACGACGCCACCCGTCCCATTCAAAGGATTATGTGATCTAGTTTAAAAAGAATATGACCTTTCTGTCATGACAGTAGCTGCTTAAATAGTATTTTCTCTTTGTACCATATTTTACAGCCAAAATGTCGTGTTATTTTCAATAATGTTACTAATTCAGTGCACCAAAGTCCGTAATATAGGCAGGTGCAAATTATTTGTCAAGATAGGTACCATTTTAGGCAATGTTTCTAAGTTTGGATTTTATTAGACACAATAAGAGCAGATATTTCTACATAAATATTTGATATTTTGTAGAATAATATGATAAAATGTAGGCAAAAGTGGCGAAAAAGGCACATACCAACCCGTACAATAGATATAAGATAGTTCAATAAGATAGAATTTAAGAATTGCTGTGATAAAAGGATTTTCAACTGATTTCGTAATGGAACGTTATATTGCAAAACATGGCATGATAAAGAAGAAAATCAATTTTAAAATCAGAAAATAACATTGCAAATACTTATTTGGTAGAATTCAACTCCCAATAAATATGTGTTGTTTGAAATACAATTTAAAAATGAACAGCTGTTTCATTAAAAAGTATTATTCTCATGGCCAAAATGTAAACAACTCTGTGGAGGGATCTTTAAAGGCTTCTGGGGCAGAGTCCTAAGGGATTTTGCTTAGTTTTTCTTTTCATAACTCATCTACAGACCAAGACCTTTCTTTGGACACCTCTACCAAGTTTCTATGCCCAACCGTTCTCTCAAATTAGTGGGGACAAAGTTTCCAATCAAATATTTAGATTCCCCCATGTTAATCTTATGGGAGAAACTCCAACTTTGATGGCCTGTGGGGCAAAGCCCGAGGATTTTTACTACATGAATTGGTGAAAGGGGGTGTCTACACAAAAAATATTTTATTTTGGCACGTCGTTTGTAAAAATCCGTCCATTATTAACGGAGGAGTAGTGTTTTCAAGAAATCGCCTTCACGTATTATATATAAGGATTTATTTGTAAACATTCTAGATCAAAAAGTCTGACATTGGCCCACTTAAAACCCTCTGGGGCAGAGCCCTTTTGACGGATCTGCACCAAACTTTACTCGAACCATCCTTGAAAGATGCTTAATAATGCCTGAAAGTTTCATTACAATCTATCGAGCGGTTTCGGAGTCCATAACGTATATACACATATGTATATACTGTAAGAAAGGGGATTAACCCCGTACCCACGGTGCTCATCTATGCAGACACTCTGTTCACATTACACTTAGTCGACCAGTTGGTGTGAACCTAGGAGGATTAAACAAAATCCTCCTAGGTGTGAACAGAGTTGAACAGTAGCATGAGCATCGATTTACAAATTCCTTTCCCAGCTGATGTGAGCTAGGCGATGACCGGTAGGGCTGACTTCCAAGAAACATCGTTAACTTATAAGCCACACACCCTATCGGTAATCAGCCAATGAGAAGGGCTAATGAAGAAGATGGAGGGGTGACGAGTCTTGGAGCTGGAGGACCTGGAGAGGACAATCGAGGAGATCACCACGGGCCACGGGAGAAAGAAGATCGGGAGTTTGGGAGTGCGTGTATCGGTGCGTGTGCTTCTGGGACAATTAACAGTATGTAAAAAGAATAAAATATATAACTAAAGTTTTGTCAAACATACAAGTCATGTAATTTGTCAGTAACTAATTCTTTTAAATTTTCAATTGATTTTCTTTTCTTGTAAATTTAACGTTGTAAATTAATTTATCTTATTATTGTTGATTTTTGCCTTTTCTAAGTTTTCTTTTGCTGTAGTAACACTTTGTTACTTTTGTTGTTTTTCTAAATTTAAATTTTTGTTCATTACACGTTGAGTAACACCCTTAAGCAGTCTCATGTCTCATTAACCTAACACCTCTTGACTAAGCTAAGCGAGTGTGTATCATTTTAGGAAACTTAAACTTGAAGTGAGGCATGGGACTCGCATGGTGGAGGCGCCGGGTAACAATCCCGGTACCTCTCACACCCCCAAATTCCTACAACAACAACAAATACCTTACAAATTCCTTTCCCAGCTGATGTGAGCTAGGCGATGACCGGTAGGGCTGACTTCCAAGAAACATCGTTAACCTATAAGCCACACACCCTATCGGTAATCAGCCAATGAGAAGGGCTAATGAAGAAGATGGAGGGGTGACGAGTTCTGGAGCTGGAGGACCTGGAGAGGACAATCGAGGAGATCACCACGGGCCACGGGAGAAAGAAGATCGGGAGTTTGGGAGTGCGTGTATCGGTGCGTGTGCTTCTGGGACAATTAACAGTATGTAAAAAGAATAAAATATATAACTAAAGTTTTGTCAAACATACAAGTCATGTAATTTGTCAGTAACTAATTCTTTTAAATTTTCAATTGATTTTCTTTTCTTGTAAATTTAACGTTGTAAATTAATTTATCTTATTATTGTTGATTTTTGCCTTTTCTAAGTTTTCTTTTGCTGTAGTAACACTTTGTTACTTTTGTTGTTTTTCTAAATTTAAATTTTTTTCATTACACGTTGAGTAACACCCTTAAGCAGTCTCATGTCTCATTAACCTAACACCTCTTGACTAAGCTAAGCGAGTGTGTATCATTTTAGGAAATTTAAACTTGAAGTGAGGCATGGGACTCGCAATACATACATAGTTCCTCTTTTATAGATATAGATTAAATAGCATTAGCTTAAGGAGTACTCTAGGTTTGCTGCAACAGGGAGGGTAAAAAAGTTTTTTTTTTCATAGTTTAATATTAAATAAATACATTTTCCAAATGTGATCAAAATATGCGCATAAACAAGCAAACATTAAACAACAACAGCTTACTTATTCTCCATAAAAATAACATTGGAATTTAAAATTTAATTTTTTTTTTAATTTTCTCCGTAACCATTAGGCGCATAATGACGCTTCAATTTACTAAATTGCTTAAAGCTCTACAAAATGGTTAGGAAAGACATTGCTAAATTAGGGTTTTAGGGTCAAAAATGAGAAAACCCAATTTTTACCCCATAAAACCCCCCAAAAACCCCCGTTCCCATGGTCCGATCATGTAGGTTTACACGTTTATATCAAATTTTATCAAAATCGGATAATTTTTGCTCGAGTTATCGTGCTAACGGGCACACACACACACACACACACACACACATACATATATATATATATATACATATATATATATATATTTATATATATATATATATATATATATTAGATATTTATATATATATCGTTCAATATTGAGGGCTACTATTATTATTAGTAAATTAAATAAATAATAACATTTAGTACCCTTTAAGCTATTAATTTATTGAATAACTAACATGTTTCGGCTCTTAGGCCATGATCACTGTTATGAACAAATAGTAAATAGGTAAATAGAAATGTAAATAATAAATAAGTAAATTACCATATGACTTTCAGGTAAGAAATATCATGAGAAAACAAAAGCCATAAATCATCAATTGAGTATATGAAACGCAACTTAATTGGAAACCAGACAAAACCACTTCCGACGTCCGATTCATATGGATGGACTTTGCTAAAAGCGATATCCTCCCATTTGGTTTATACAGGAAAACTGAGGACAATAGGACTAATGTGTATATGACGTACCGTAGCTAAAATATGTTATGTACCAAGAAAATCATTCCCAAAGTTTTAGTGGCCGATAAGTACTTGTATATCATTGAGCATTAAGTTGAAAATGCCGAACCTACTGTCATTCAATAGGTTTTGCTGCAATCAAAGCTATGAAACGCAATATATGAACTTGACCTCGTAATAAGCCTTATATTTAGCTTAGTTAATTTATAAGGATCCAGAATTACTATTAGACTACTGTGTTTAGAAAGAATAAACTGTATACAACCAAATTAACGATTTAATGGCCATAGTATTAACATTTTACAATAGAAAACTTAAAATTAAAAATTGGATGGATGAATAAAAATTCTTACCCATACTCATATAACGAAAAAAAGTATTAATTTAAGTAATTCTTTAGCTCAAAGTTCGATAAATCAGTTTGCTAAGTGCCTGCCAACTGCCTTGAAACTTGAAAACTTTTAAACTTATCTTCCTAAGACAAACTCTTTCATGGAATTTACATTATTAATTGTAGATGACCTTTTGTAATCCAAACATTTCACCTATCTGTTTTATCATATTTACAAATT
This sequence comes from Macrosteles quadrilineatus, assembly GCF_028750875.1. NCBI lineage: Eukaryota > Metazoa > Arthropoda > Insecta > Hemiptera > Cicadellidae > Macrosteles > Macrosteles quadrilineatus. Next base: position 33,554,842 of record NW_026542594.1, on the reverse strand, counting down.
AAAAAGAAAAGGCACTGCGTTGTGTTACTATAACAACATTTATTATCATACATAATACTACGAGTCAAAATATTAATTTTACAAGTAAGAATTTATAATTTAATTATTTCATGTATAGGTAAAGATAAGATAATTAATTATAGGTAAATATAAAAAGCATCTTCAAAATTATGTTCAATATTATAACATGAATACATGAAATCAGTAACATATCATGCTTTTCATGAAACATCGGTTCAATGTAGGCCTATAATTTATTTATATTTTTCAATTCATTCAGGGTGCGTTGTTAAAAATTAAAATCGTCATTCCCTTTTCATGTTTTAACATTGAACATAATTTTGAAGATGCTTTTTCGCTGTTTATCCCAAGTTTAGAGATACAGTTTGAGTGATAAATTAAAGGTGGTAAAATACATAGCGGTATACATAGTTAGAGGTAGTGATATTAGTGTCAACAGTAGATGTAAAGGTAGATAGAGGTAGTGATAGTGGTCAAGTAGTGTCAACTGTATAATGTGGAGGTAGAGATGGTCTGAGGTAGTGATAGTAGTTTCAACATTAAATTTTTTTTAAGAGGTTGGTGGCCTCTTTTAACCTCGCATTTGCCCGTCCACATAGACTAACTGCCCGTGCGTGGAACGTATCCAGCAAAGCAAAGGGTGAGCCGGTACAGTACAAAGGTGAACTGTACTGATAAAATGTTTTCGGCAGTGACCAGGATCCGAACCCACGACATCGCTGCCTTAGGCCCGAAGTCCATGACGGTACCGACTGAGCCACCGACTCATCAATGTGGAGGTAGAGATAGTAAGAGGTAGTGTGGTAGTGATAGTAGTGTCAACAGTATAGGTGGAGGTAGAGATGGTCTGAGGTAGTGTGGTAGTGATAGTAGTGTCAACATTAGATGTGGAGGTAGAGATGGTCTGAGGTAGTGTTAGTAGTGATAGTAGTGTCAACATTAGATGTGGAGGTAGAGATGGTCTGAGGTAGTGTGGTAGTGATAGTAGTGTCAACATTAGATGTGGAGGTAGAGATGGTCTGAGGTAGTGTGGTAGTGATAGTAGTGTCAACATTAGATGTGGAGGTAGAGATGGTCTGAGGTAGTGTGGTAGTGATAGTAGTGTCAACATTAGATGTGGAGGTAGAGATGGTCTGAGGTAGTGTGGTAGTGATAGTAGTGTCAACAGTATAGGTGGAGGTAGAGATGGTCTGAGGTAGTGTGGTAGTGATAGTAGTGTCAACATTAGATGTGGAGGTAGAGATGGTCTGAGATAGTGTGGTAGTGATAGTATTGTCAACATTAGATGTGGAGGTAGAGATGGTCTGAGGTAGTGATGGTAGTGATAGTATTGTCAACAGTATATGTGGAGGTAGAGATGGTCTGAGGTAGTGTGGTAGTGATAGTAGTGTCAACATTAGATGTGGAGGTAGAGATGGTCTGAGGTAGTGTTAGTAGTGATAGTAGTGTCAACATTAGATGTGGAGGTAGAGATGGTCTGAGGTAGTGTGGTAGTGATAGTAGTGTCAACATTAGATGTGGAGGTAGAGATGGTCTGAGGTAGTGTGGTAGTGATAGTAGTGTCAACATTAGATGTGGAGGTAGAGATGGTCTGAGGTAGTGTGGTAGTGATAGTAGTGTCAACATTAGATGTGGAGGTAGAGATAGTAAGAGGTAGTGATGGTAGTGATAGTAGTGTCAACATTAGATGTGGAGGTAGAGATGGTCTGAGGTAGTGTGGTAGTGATAGTAGTGTCAACATTAGATGTGGAGGTAGAGATGGTCTGAGGTAGTGTTAGTAGTGATAGTAGTGTCAACATTAGATGTGGAGGTACAGATGGTCTGAGGTAGTGAGGTAGTGATAGTAGTGTCAACATTACATGTGGAGGTAGAGATGGTCTGAGGTAGTGTGGTAGTAATAGTAGTGTCAACAGTATATGTGGAGGTAGAGATGGTCTGAGGTAGTGTGGTAGTGATAGTAGTGTCAACATTAGATGTGGAGGTAGAGATAGTAAGAGGTAGTGATGGTAGTGATAGTAGTGTCAACAGTATATGTGGAGGTAGAGATGATCTGAGGTAGTGTGGTAGTGATAGTAGTGTCAACATTAGATGTGGAGGTAGAGATGGTCTGAGGTAGTGTTAGTAGTGATAGTGTCAACAGTATATGTGGAGGTAGAGATGGTCTGAGGTAGTGTGGTAGTGATAGTAGTGTCAACATTAGATGTGGAGGTAGAGATGGTCTGAGGTAGTGATGGTAGTGATAGTGGTGTCAACAGTACATGTGGAGTTAGAGGTAGTGATGGCAGAGATGGTAGTGTCAACGTCAACAGTAGATGTGGAGGAAGAGATCGATCGTGTACTCAGTCGTCACTCAGCTCGCGTGATCTCAGACCCCCGCCCTCATCCGTGACTGTCTGCCACTTCCACAGGGATAACTAATGAATTGGTGAATGATACATAATTTACTTCTTAATTTTATACAAAGAGGTTTTTATCTAAGACGCCTAAATGTTATGGTTTCTCCTCCCATTTTAAAGTTTTTATTATTTTTTTTATTTTTAAACCCCTACCTGTTTTCTACATTTTCTCCTTAAATGTATACCTTTACGAGATCTTCCATAGCTTCATCATCAATTTGTTTTGACAGGCCTACTTACTCAATCGAACTATTTACTCCGGTGACTCTGCAAGTAAACAGAGACACTGGCGACGTCTATGTGATCTTTTCCTCACGCGCGGGTTCGAATCCCGTACTTGTGCAATCCATATCTAAATTACTAATGTGTGACTTAGCAGATTTAAATTGCCCACCATACCATTACCATGGTATTCGGTTTGGGTTGAAGTTGATAGTCAACTTATGTAGGCTACAATGAACGAGATTTCGTTGTGCGTTATGCAATATATATTTTAAGTTAAAAGGAGAGACAATAGCGAGAAACAATGAAATAATTTTAAATTTAAGGAGTTGTTGTGGAAGTGAAGTTAAATTGCTTAGCTTCGAAAGTCAATTAAAGAAACTTGTATTCGTCTTTTAGCTGCTTCTTTATAAGATTGTCTCACAATGCCTAAACGACAACTTTAAGACGATTTAAAATAATTGTGTCGTAAAATGGTTAGTACTGGGAGACCGAGCTTTGCTCGAATTGAGTTTAAAATGTTTTAGATAAGATAATTAGCTTAATTTAAACAGATCTATTATGTAATCATAGTGAACAGATTTTAGATTATTAAAATAAAACATTATAATACTACTTTATAAATCCACTAGCAGAGTACCCGTACGGAGTTGGCGTATAAGTATAAAACGCTATTGCAGTTATACTAAAGCTTTGTGTTTGCAATGGGGGGGACACAGTTTGGTAAAATTTGGTTCTTTAAATGTATGGTATGCTATAGTATAACACACCTACCATAGCCATAATGTTCTACCATTGCTCCTAAACAATAGAAAAAAAAAACTCATCAAAAATTCGCATAATATTACAAATTATTCATTAAAATAAAAACATAAACATAACCATAAATAGCATTATGATGGTGTTCTCATTGAAATATTATTTATAAGGCTGGAAATTGCCAATATCAAAGTAGTTCATGAATTCGAGCGGAAATTGTAGGGTGGTTTCTGCTAGCTATCCAATTGAATCGAAACTGTTGTAAACCTTCCCATTGCCCGGTATCATTTGGATAATATTGTTGTGTGTCACCTTTCCAATTCCAATTTCAGCTTTAGGTGGAGCAAGGATAGCATGGTATTTCAAATCTTCGAATTTTCCGCTTGCAATATGGGCGCAAATGCTTTTTCAAGTATATCTTTCCTTCAGCGACAGGGCGATTTTATAGGATTGAGGTACAGTTTTTACTGTAAAGGAAATTCAGTCAGTTCTTCCTAACGTCCAGCAGCGATTCGCCGATGCTCCTGCTCAAGATGATCGGCATGTTGTTTATCATATTGCTCGGCTATAAGATCTGAAATTTTTTCTCTGCTTTTGTTCTTCCATGCGCAACTTGGCCGAGGTTCTGCGACATTATTTTGGTAAAATGTATAAGCTGGTTGGGACTGGCTTAGCTTCTCTCCCTTGCAGGTTCTGTGTATAATTTCACTTCGAAGGTTTTCCACGTTTCATTCTTAATCTTTAATTTGATATTGAACACATTTAACACTAATACTGTATGTACCTAATAATCTAAAGTAAATATACCTATTCCTTAAAAGGTTTAGTTCAAACATTTGACTATTAATACAACTAGACATTCCATCCCCAAATTTGTAGACAGATTTTTTTATCAAAATCGTCGTAGTGTATGTGAGCCACCTACAGATTGCACTGACCTAAATTACTAAATTCTGTCAAATACACGATCTTTTTTACCAAGACAAACTTAGGGAATGACTTATGATGAGTTGTAGCAACTGTTATGAGATAGTTAGAGATAGTTAGAGTTAGTGATGGTAGTGAAACCTGGCCAGCAACAAAAAATAAGGTATAACATAAAATTTCAGACACTAGAGCATTCTATGACTGGCTCAAACAACTACGGTACGTTCTTTTTCAATAACAAAATTTGGGGCCGCGCCACGGGCTCCTGACGACGCAAGATGGCGGCTCTCGGCTGTGTTGAGCCCTAATTTTTTTTTTTTTTTTTTTTTTAAGGGTGAGGAGGGAAAATGCTTTCACGCACAGGTAGCCAGCCTGTAGTGTGAGACTCCTGAGTCTATCACAGACTACTCACTAAAAAACCCCCTCTACTCTGTTGGACACAGACCTGGAATTGTTTGTCACATTACTTCAAGTCAGGCCAACATGTGACCTAAGCCCACAGGGCTCGCACCGTTTCTGGCATTATTTATTTTTTTGACCTACACCGCATCCCGGTCGAGGTCAAGCTTCTTGGCGCGGAGAACACCCTGGATGTAAAGTGACACACAGGTCCAATTGTCCCCACCCTCCATCATCATCGGTATGACCGTGTCCACCGACAGCAGTCCTACGAACTGTTGAGCCTCTAGGCGGGGCCTTTCCCAATGCTGGCAGTGGAAGAAAGTGTGTTCCACGTCATCGGGAATGCCTGGGCAGTATATGCAATCGGGTGACACGGCTTTGCCCATCTTGAACAAGTACGACCGGAAAAAGCCGTGACCCGTCAGAAATTGGGTGAGGTCACCTCTCCGCACCGCCGATTAACCCAAGGTTGGACCTGTTGTATCAGTCGCCTGGTCCAGAGCCCCCTTGTCTCCTGTTCCCAGCTCTCCTGCCACAGCTGGAAAGTCCGGGTGCGTTCCTCAATTCTTGCCTGGTCCTCCCCACGGCGCTGATAAATTGCCTTCCTCTCCGCCGCCAAAAGTTTGACGGGGATGACTCCAGCAACCACCAGAACGGCGGGTTCGGACACTGTTCGATAGGCAGATGCTACCCTTAGTGCTGCCTGACGCTGCACTCGGACGAGCCGCATCCTATATATCTCCTTATTGAAAGCGTCTGCCCAGACTTCCGCACCGTACAGGAGCACGGACTGGACCGCAGACATCAACAGCCTTCTGCGGCTGGACCGCGGACCTCCTACATTGGCCATTAACCGACTAAGAGAAGAAACCATTTTAGCGGCCTTGTCCGCCGTACGGGTGATCTGGTCTCGCCAGCTGAGCTTGCTGTCCACCATGACCCCAAGGTACTTTGCGGCACGAGTGGTTTGGACTTCAACGTTCCCCACCATCAAAGGCACGATGGTGTCAATCCTCTTTTTAGTCAGAATCACAATCTCAGTTTTGCTCAGAGCGAGCGAGAGACCATGTTCTGCCATCCATGCGTTAATGGTTCGCATGACTCGATTTAGTTTCAGCTGGGCAAGGTCAATGCTACGTGCAGCTATTAAAGCCGCAACGTCATCTGCATACCCTAGGACAGTTTCCTCAGGCATCTCGGATCCCCTAATAGCGGGCGCAACTAATTAAATGTTAGTTTATATCAATGATATCCGTGACAATACGCCTTTGTACTATAAACATTTCTATTACTAACACAATGACCTTCAAAATAACTTTTAATTTGTTTTCTAGCGTTAACCGTTTCTTAGAAAAAGTTAGTTTACATAATTAACAACAAAGACCTTTTGGGCGAAAAAAATTCTGAAAAGCTACAAATTAATTTACAATATATGTATCTATATCGTATTAAAGTTTGATAAAGTTCTGGCGTTTGGTTTACAATGTAAGAATTTTGAAAGTCACAAGATGAAATACAATTTAGATTAATACAAAAAATAAATCGAAGAACATTTGTATGTACTCCGTGTTTTTCTAATTAGTTTAGTATCTTTTCTGTATAGCTCAAAACTTGAGTATCTAAACTGTATTTCAAATGAGGTTGTAGGCTGAATCTGCCCGCATGACGCAAGCGGTGCGGCGGGTAGCCTCTATATTACAATTTAAATTACAACCAAACTACACCAGCTAAAATTTTTTAAAAATATGATCCAAAAGATTCAACTCTTTAGCTACAACTGTCAATTGTCTTCCTTAGCTGATCCAGAAATGCAGTATGTGATAGCCCATTCCACAATTTTCGCTGAGCAGCTGGTTGATCACATGACACCACATATATTGTAGCATTAGTCACTTTGTGTAGCTTTACAATATTTTTTGCAAAGTGGTTGAGAGGTATTAAGTCACGCACACAGCCCATAGGAGAACATATTAAAGTATCGAATTTCTTTACTTTAAAATCCTCAATCAAGTGTTCAAACGCCTCATCATACGTTGGTAGTTTTGGCTTTCCTCTATATTCTTCCTTTGTGACAAGACTGTAGACTGTGGCACCCCCTGATTCAGTCTGGCAAGTCAATCTTGTGTTGATGAAGTCTGTGTCCTTAGGCCTACCAAATATCTTACGAAACACAACCGCTACACCAGCAGACATGTTTCTGTGGTGTTGGATATCTCTTGATATGTTATTCGCAAATGCTGTGGTAGGGGCTTTTTTGTTAGCATTAATCACATCCCACATGTAAGCTTCAATGACATTAATATTATTTTTTTTATGTAAGCAGACTGTGTTTGTTCTTTAGATCCAACAACAGTTTTAATCATTGGAACAAATATTTCATTAATCATTTTTGATATTTGTAATTTTCCTTGCTTGTTAAAGTGTAGTCCATGTTGTGTATAAGACTGACGAGATAGTTCATTTATAGCCAAAAAGGTAGCATGGTTATTGGTTATACTCTGACACAAGTGCTTCAATGTCCATGTTTATGTAATATATTATATTATTTAGACCAGGAGTGTGATGTCGGTAAGGGATTGCTGACATCACTACATTAGTGTGTTTAGGGCTCTCCATCAGCCATTTAACGGTTTCACAATACCTCTTCTCTGTGCGTTCAATTACATTGTTGGATGTCCCCAGCACAATAAGTGTATCAGCTTTGGAAAATGAACTTGTAAGGCCTTTAACATCCTTTATTACATTTTCCATTGTTGCATTTGGCTTAAATAAACAGTCAATGTCATATTCATTATCCTATCTTTGTTATGTTTGACCTAAGATGTGTACCATGGCTATCAGCAAGAATTAAAATCCGTCCGTTGGTCCTTTTTACTGTTTTTTTTTTTTTTTTTTTTTTTTTTTTTACTTTTTAGCAGGGTTCTTGATGCTTAAGTTGGAGTGGTTAACTTGAGGGTCCTTGGACTTAGACAGCGCCAGTTTTAGACTATTATGGGTCACATAAGATTTTTTGAGATTCTGTAATACCTCAGATTTGTTTGTTGTAATAACAGGATCCATGTTGGTGAATTTTAGATTCTTTGATTTAGACGTTACTTCAGTCCATCCTATAGATTTAGCCGTTACAATTTCCTTACTGTTAGTTCTAGTGACAGAAACATATGATTTTCCCTCCTTTTCAATCATGAGGGAGTAGAAAAGATTTTTGTTTAGAGCTGGTAAGTTTTGTATGAAGTAAGCCAAACGTGAGCGCTTTAGTATAACTTCCTGTTCTGATAGTTTTTTATTTTGTATTTAGTTAATATTCAATGAACCAGTAGTAACAACATCCTGTACCAGTGACTCAATAATCCAACAGCAGTAGATGCCACAATCAAAAAAACTGTTAGGCTGCTGTGGTCCATTCAGTGATCTAAAACATGCTGAAGATACCTCCCCACCCAAGTAGTCGGATAACTTGTGGGCGACTTTTTTGCAGAACTGAGGTTAAAGTCACTGAGAGAATCAAAGTACAAAAATTTATTTTCATCTCTTTCTAAGATTAACACGCTCCAATGAGTTCCGCTAACTACTCCACACAAATCTACAGAATCGTTTATGGGCATGATAATTAACTTCTTGTCTTTCACATCGTGAACTACCAATTGATTAATTATCACACAAGATGTTGAAGCTAAAGTTTGATTATTTTTACATATCCAAGTAGGGCTGAAGGGTCAAATCTGATATACACGATTCTCCTAAAAATTCTGACATAATTAATGATTTATTATTGGATGCAACATCTGTTTTGGTCTCCAAAGATCGAATAGTTTAAACATCAGCCTGTGTAGGTTGAGCCAGATCACACGTGGATGTAGAAGAAGTAGCTGTCTGAGGTTCACACTGGACAGCACATTCTATCATTTGCGGTGCATATGTTTTAGGTAAATAATCGGGAATGGGAAATATCTCTTCAGTGAATTCCAATAGACGGGTGTCAGACTCGTTGGAGTGATCAAGAACACATTTAAGTTGCTTCTCGAGAGTTGCATTGTGCTCTTTAAGTCTCTTATTCTCTTCGTGTAGTACCACTACTGCAGGGGAAGTAGTGTCATGTGCATAATTAAGCTGCTTTTGTAGAAGACTCTGCTGTAGGAGTGCACAACTGTGATGGTGTTGATGTTTCAAAAGAGTATTTGTCACATGGTGATGACTGAGTAGAGGACTCTTGACTTGAAGTCTTTGGGGATAGAAGCGACCTCATTGTGACGGGATGAGGGCCTGTGTGTTTATTAACTGTTGAAAAGATTGCTGATTTATTTGTATCAGTCTTAATAGTTAAGTTGCAATTCCTTCCAAGGCAGCGCCAAGTGATTTCACCATTTTTGGCCACATAGTTTTGCCTATATTTATAATTATTAATATAATATTTGGTTTCCCATTTTTAGTTTCCTTAATTTCAAAGTCCATGGCTATTTGTAGGTTCCAATGTAACTCATAATAAATAAGCAAGCACCTTCAGATTTTTATTCTATATATTGGCAAGTAATGTTTATAATTTTAATCATTTGGTTAGAAATTATAAATCTGTCTCATATAAAATGCAGTCAAGTAAATTAATAAAACAATATGAATAAAATCTTCTATTTAAACAGACATATTAAAAGGCTAACATCAACAATGAATGTTCATAGTCCAACTGGAAGTTCCAGCATTGTCATTCACTAGAATCTCGTCCCTTATCACTCAGTATTTCCCTCTCACTCACTCCTTGTGGGCAACAACACTGTTCCAGTCAGTTGTTTCTTGGACTTAAAACCAGTTTATTGAACCAGTTGTATCTATTCATGCAGTCCTCTACAGGAAATAACTACTTTAGTCATATTTTTTTATATTTTGTAATAAATCAACTGAAAATATTGAATCAAAACAATGGTTTTTTGTCTTCTATTAAATATATTCACGTGGAACAGTGCCAAATATTAATTATAAAGTGAATAGTGTAGTTAAAATGGTGCAGTGAAAATCCATGTGATTAGTCCACAGAAAAAAATGAAGGTAAAGTTTAACTTTGAATATTTATTTTAATTTATGAAAGTTTTCTAAATTTAACGTTTTTATAAATACTAAATACTTTACCAAACTTTTCTTGTCCACCTTATGCACTAACGAATAAAGTATTCTTTAAAATATTTAAAATAAACTGGAGCACTGATTACTTGTTCTGGTTACCCCTGGTTAACAACAAATTTCCCTCGTCCTAGTCCTAGTCCAAAATTCCCCTTTTTACCTAGTACTGTAAAATCTTTCCTTTTCATAACAAAATGTTACAGTAATAATTTATTGAACTTAAATTATATTGAATAGTTCATCTGTTTCATTAAAAAATAGAATACCCATGTCCTACCATAAATAACACCAAATGACACAGCATTAGAAATAATAAACCCACCAATTAGTAAAAAAAAAACAATTAATTAATCTGATATTTTTATTGGTTTTTATTGGTCTTCTACTTATATATTTTTATGGGTAATTAATTCAGTTTTAAAAATCTTTGTACAACTAAATCTAGAGCTCTACCGGACCGATTTTATTAATTAATGGGTCACGAGGTGTTAGCTCGTCATACGTACGGGAATCGAGTTGTCAGTTAAAACTGTGTATAATTCAGAACAGCTAGTTTACACGTATAAAGACAGATTTCATTTCAGTTTTAATGTCAAAAATCATCTTGTAAACAAATGTTGCGTGACCAAATCCTATACTCTAATATGAGCAATGTTTGCTTGCACCAAGATCTCGAAAACGGCTCTGACGATTTGATTAGGTATCTGCAATCCTAAAATGCTATGGGAAGGGGGGGAAACAGGTCCACGACGTAGGAAGTTGTGAAGGAAGTCGTCAAGGCGAGCTGTCCGGAGTGTGGGAACTGTTTATAACGATTAGATTAAGGTATATGTAATCTTAAAATGCAATGGGACGGGAGGAAAACAGGTCCACGACTAGGAAGTTCTGAAGGAAGTAGTAAAGGCGAGCTGTCCGGAATGTGGGAACTGTGAATGAGGATTATATTAAGGTATCTACAATCGTAAAATGCTATGGGAAGAAAGGGAAACAGGTCCGCGACGTAGGAAGTGGTAAAGGAAGTAGTAAAGGCGAGCTGTCCGGAATGTGGGAACTGTTAATGAGGATTATATTAATGAGGTTAATGAGTTTTAGGTATATGCGATCCTAAAATGCCGTGTGAAGGGAAGGAAACAGGTCCGCGAGGTAGGAAGAATTAAAGGATCAATCAAATCAATCAAATCAATCAAATCAAATCAAAATACTTTTATTCCAAAAATTAAACAGTACAGTATTAGAACAATACATTACATGGAATTATTCCACCGGATAGACTGTTGATCTGTAATCGGGGGAAGAGTTCTTGTAAACCATTGTTAGGCAATATACAAAGTATTGAAAATTTGTTCGATACTAATACCTACAACTACTAGAAATTAAAATACCCCCGCCGCAGCAAACCTGCAGACTAAGCGAATTGCAACTTGTCTGATTACATATTTACTAAAATACTTCCATAAATAACACATATTTATTCCCAATTTAAATAACATTAGATAAGCTATAACGAGTGCTTAGGTTTGCTGCTACGGGGAAGGTAAACAGTGTTTTATGACCAAACGTCAATAGTATAGGATAAAATAAATAAGTTTGCCAAATTTGATCAACATATATCCATAAACAAGTAAACTACAACAGTTTTCATTTTCTCCATAAGAATAACATGGGAATTTTAAATTTGCATTTTTTTGAATTTTCTCCGTGACCGTTAGGCATACAACAATGCTTCAATATACTAAATTATTTCTTTTTTTAAGCTCTACAAAATGGTTGGGAAAGAAATTCTAAAATTTTATGTTTTTAGGGTCAAAAATGGGAAAAACCTATTTTTACCCCATAAAACCCCCCATTAACCCCTGTTCCCATGGTCCGATTATGCTGGATAGCGAACTCGTTCGAATAAATGTAGGTTTACACATTTGTACCAAATTTCATCAAAATCGGACCATATTTGCTCGAGTTATCGCGCTAACTGACACATATATATATAAATATATATATATATATATATATATGAATTTGAACGGATGGTGTTTTTGGCCTCTAGGGACCTCAAAACGAAAAAAAAATCGGTCCCGCGTCCAGGTCTTACCATGAGTACTACGGTAATAGCTTATTCCCTATATGGGAAATTCGCTAAAAGACAAAAACCTTTATAAATTGAATAGGTATTAGAAAGGAAACCTTAATTTGATTTGAACAAATAAGAAAGTCTATAGTAATATATTCAAAAAAAATAAAAAAGGGATCCTACTAAACTAGAAATTACTGAAAACGGTAACAAAAACATGGTTGAATTCTGACATCAGCCGTGGTGAAATCATCTTTTTCAGTTAGGTATTGTATGATTATTGTTGTACTAGCTGTAACCCGCGGGCTTTGCCCCGTTTAACTTCTTAATTTTCAAGATAATCTCGTTCGCATGGCTCAATCAGGTCCTGGTTGAAGTTTGTTCGCTACGCTCACTCGCCTTTAGGTTGGAGCTCGTTCGCTACGCTCACTCACCTTTAGGTTGGAGCTCGTTCGCTGCGCTCACTTGCCTTCAGGTTAGCTCGTTCGCTACGCTAACTCGCCTCCAGGTTGAAGTTCGTTCGCTACGCTCACTCACCTTTTGGTTGCAAATTAGCTGTTGTCATAAATGTAAAAGAAATAATAGTGCTGCACCCTGTTGGTAATCCTTGTAACTTTAATGCTATTGAACATCATAGAACAGAACCAACTTGTTTAATTGAAACAGCTGTTAAGATTCAATAATTCCATTTCTCATAAGGTTAACATGGGAAACTCCAGAGCCACTGGGGCGGTGCCCGAAAGGATTTTTGAAATAAGAATATGCCTATATGTTAATCAGGAATGTGAGCTATCATCATGCCAAATTTCAGCCCAATCTGACCAGTATTTTTCGCGTTCACTTGTCACAAACATACATCCATACATCCATCCATACATCCATCCATACATCCATACATCCAAACTTTCTCATTTATAATATTAGTAGTAGGATTAAGTCTGTTCTTTTAGTCATATAATTTATTTGTGTTTAAATATCTTTTGTCGACAGATGATTTTTGTAAACATGTTTTTGTAAACATTGGTTTAGTTTGGAAATAGAGTTTGTTGAAACAAGATGTGTGTTTACTATTCTTAAATTAGAAATAGAACATGGTGGCAGCTTAGTGGATTTTTATCGAACTGAAAGTCTAAAACCACACATAATGTCAAGTAAGGGCAGAAAAAACTAAATACTCGGAGGCAAAGGTATGAGGACAACGGTGAGGACAACACCCAAAGTGAACTCAACTACGTTTCAGAAAGGGACTCTAGAAAGACTAAAGATGAGTCACGAGGTTTTGCATTGGTACATACGAACCGAGAAAATAATGCAGTTTTGTGTACTACTACTCCGATGATCAATATCACGCTACCAACTCCGGAAACGTTCTCTTTTACTCCGAATGAGTGGCATTCCTGGAGGAATCGCTTTAAAAGGTACAGACGGGGTTGTGGTCTGGATAGCACTTCTGACGCTCGGCAAATCGATGTACTTTTGTTTACAATGAGTAGTAGAAGTGAAGATATTTTCGATTCGTTTTCCACCAAAACCTAATACTTATGACGAGGCTCTTCGGGCCTTTGATGAATACTTTGTGCCAAGACGGAATATAATTTTTGAGAGATCAAAATTTTTGAGACACAAGCAAGGGAGTGATGCATCTGAAAAATTTATAACAGATTTGCATGGCCTTGCGAAAAAATTAGCATGGGGTGAACTAAATGATGAGATGATGCTTCTCGTCCTCATTATTGGTATGCAAGATGAGGCTCTAAGTGATAGACTCCAGCTGGACTCTCAACTGACTCTGGAGAAAGCAATGAAATGAAATGAAATGAAATGAAATGAAATGAAATGAAATGAAATGAAATGAAATGAAATGAAATGAAATTAAATGAAAATCCTTCTTTATTGAGGCGAACTTAGGACCTCATGGTCCTTTCTTACAGTTAACCTCTAAAAAACTAATGATAACAACAAAATATTAACAAAAAAATAGCAATTAATACCTTGCGTTAACATTAGGAGCTAGAACGCCAAAAACGTGAACTCGCCAATACTATTTTTTTTTTTTTTTTTTTTGTAAATAAAACGTCAGTTCAAAACGGTAAACCGAATCGGACTGAAGGAGTTTGTGACCAGAAATACATCGAGGACGCAGAAAATACAAAGAAGTGCAGGAAATGTGGTTATAATTGGCACGGATCACTGGCCGAATGTCCTGCTAGGAAAGCCAAATGTGACAAATGTTCCGAGATTGGACATTTTTTCGATGCTGTCCCTACCGCGAAAAGTGGATGAGAAAAAAACAAAAACGTCGTTAAAGAAATCGAACAGCAAGTTTCAGACTGTGGAGATCTACAGGTTCCTGAGATTTTCAGCGGGAATATAGAAAACAATAACAGAGCCTGGGCCCAGGAGGTAAAAGCAAGCTGTGGAAACCAAGTGTTAGGGCTTATAAAATTTAAACTAGACACAGCCGCTGATGTAACCATGATTCCAGTAGGAGTTCTTGGTGATTTTATTAAGACTCTGCCTCTAGGAAAGTGCAAATCCCCTGTGTTCAGTGTTCAGTGCAAAGAAGAAAGAACGAATCAATATTTTGGGAACTTTAAGGCTGAAGCTTGAACATAAGGGTGTATCGGTTTATGATCATGCGTATATTTCTGAGGAGATCACTGTTCCACTTCTTAGCAGACGTTCCTGTGAAGAGCTAAACCTGGTGAAGAAGATCTTTTCTGTAGATTCATCAGATATTGACTGGGTTACTAAGTACCCTAATTTATTTCAAGGATTGGGAAATATGAAAGGAGAGTACAAGATAGAAATGAAGGAGAATGCAGTTCCTTATGCTATATCTACCCCCAGGGTTGTACCAATACCTTTAAAAAGCAAGGTGAAAGAGCAGTTAGAGAATATGCTCGAAAAAGGAGTGATTGTCCCAGTTGAACACAGGACTGATTGGTGCGCACCAATGGTAGTTCACGCAAAAAAGAGAGGTGGGGTTACGATCTGCGTGGACCTATCCAAACTCAACAACAGTGTGAAACGTCGGTTTTATCCTATTCCAAAGATTGAACTTTCATTGTCCGAGATCGCGGGAGCCAAGTACTTCAGCAAGATCGATGCGAATTCCGGTTTCTGGCAACTGAACCTTGCAGAGGAGTCACAAGATTACACAACATTTATCACCCCTTTCGGGAGGTATAAATTCTGTAAGTTACCTTTTGGAATTACATCTGCTCATGAAGAGTTTCAGCACCGTATGTCAAAAGCTTTAGAAGGGGCAAAGAACTGTTTAGTGCACATTGATGACTGTTTGATATGGGGAAGAACGAAAGAGGAACACGACGAGTGTCTTAGAGCCGTTCTAGAGAGAGTGCAAGCTAATGGAATCGCTTTGAATAAGCAGAAGTCTGAGTTCTGCAAGAAGACTGTGACATTTTTGGGGTTTGTGCTGTCTAAGGAAGGAATCAAGCCTGATCCAAGCAAGGTACAAGCAGTTGTGGACTTACCAGCCCCAAGTAATGCTAATGAAGTCCAGAGATTAATGGGCATGATAACTTTTCTGGCTAAATTTATTCCGAACTGCAGTGAGATTTTAGAGCCAATTACGAGCTTGTTAAAGACTAAAAACGATTTCTTTTGGGGACCAACTCAGGAAAAAGCTTTTGTCGCAGTAAAACAGATTTTATCATCAGAGCCATGTTTAACTGTTTACGATCCGGAAAAGCCCTCGATTCTTTCTTGTGATGCTTCAAAAAAAGGTCTTGGAGCGGTTTTACTACAAGTTGAAGGAGAAAACAAGAAACCTGTGGCATATATATCTCGGACTCTAACGCCTGCTAAAGAAAACTACAGTAACATTGAGAGAGAAGCGCCTGCGTGCACATGGGCAAGTGACCGTTTAAAATGTTTCCTGATGGGTAAAATGTACACAATTGAGAGCGACCACAAACCGCTTGTCTCAATTTTCAAAAGACAAAGTTTGGACGAGCTCTCACCGAGGCTACAGCGATTCCGAATGCGTATGATGAGATACGATTATCGCATGACCTGGACCCCAAGAAAAGACCTTGCCATAGCAGATCTGCTATCGAGAAGTCCTATTCCGGCTAATGAAGATGGCGAATTGACAGAAGAAGTGGAAGCCCTCGTCCATGAAATCAGTATGATTAGTATAAAAACAATACAGACGAAAATGTGACAAAAGTACTTCACTCACAAATGAGGGATCCAATATGTGCACAACGGTGTCCTACTATTTGCCACCAGTGTCGTTTGCCACCAGTAGGGTCAGTTCCTGGAATTCCCACCGTGGCCGTTCCTATGAGTCATAACCATGTAGATGTACCTACTTATAATTTTTTTGGATATTAAATAAATGTTTATAACTCCAGTTACAACTGTGAATTGTGAAAATTAATTTTACCATCTTATTCGGCAAAATAAAACGCACATTTTGAGTCAAAAATCACATACTCGCAAGTTAAACAGTATAGGCCTATCTATGTTAAGGTATTTTATGCTATTTGAATATTCCTTACATGGCCTAAGATTAGATAAATAATACAAAAATAACATTTGGCACAGTATACAACGCATCAATGAGATTAAATCCCGTTAAAATACTTGAAAATACGCAGTTTCAGTGTTTAGTATTCTGCGAATATACAGAGTGAAGAACTTAAATGTACCACCTTTGCAATCTCAGAAACTATTCGATTTAGAGAAAACATTATAGGGTATGAGGAATTTCAACTACTATCTTATGACATTCAAAAATATGAATTCTCTTCCTTCAAAGTCCGATATATTCAATATTTAACTTAAAAATTTCTTATCCGACACCTTGTATTTTATGACGACTTTAGACTGTAATTTTAAAAACGTTTTCAGTTTAATTTTTTCTATAAAGCTACGTAAAGGAGTTACAGCGTGTAAAATATCTATATATTAATACGCAAGCAGGTTTCTTTTCACAGTCATAACTCGATAACGGCTTGACGGATTTTAACGTTTGAGGTGTCAAATTAAAGGTATTTTCATGTAGATGCAAATACGTCTCAGATTATTTAGAAAGGGCACCACTTAAGTACACTTAAGGGCTAAAGTTTGGAAGGCGGCGCTATCTGTTGACATTTGATCAAACTCATTTCCCGTTGTTTACAAATAACATATGGACGTAGTTTGAAATAGTTTTTAAGGTTAACCAACCACAGACTGCAGGACTGAAAACTTCCAGAGCAAAGCTGGAATTTATATTTTGTTTCAATCTGTTAACTAAGTCTGGTTCATAATGAAGAGTTTTCTATCAATACTAGACAACAAAGTGTTTAAGAATAAATATTTAATAAATATTTAATTCTTTTTGTCTATGGTTAAATTGATTTACCTTCCATTGTATTTTACTGATTATCATGTAGTTACAGTTCGATTTGATGAATTGAATGTTTAAAAGTAATTATTCACAGAGCAGTTATCCGTTACATTACCATATTGTCATGTGATTTACAATGTGTATCAACATTCCAATTCCTTTATAGTGTTTTCTGCCGTTTGGTTATCTTTCTTATTTCATTTCAATTTAAAATCAAATGCCGCCAGTAGGCTACGACGAAGAATGTGAGTGGCTGGAGGGAACGCGAACATGATCGCTTGGATCAACCTCTCAATTGAACATTTGATGGGTACATTCGGTGGGCAGTACCACCGTTGTGATAGTCCAATCTCGGACAAATGAACGTTAAATGTTTACATTGTAGTGGCTTACTTATTTTTAAGCAAGAGAATGCTGCCCGAGACGGTTAAGTTTTTACTCTTTGTTTCCATAATAAAGGTTCGATTACCTCATTTTTGCAATTCACCTGAAGGTATCTTCAGATTCTTATTGGAAACGCCCAATCCGAAAATAGGACTGTGAGACTTATATCCAGAAATTATTTGTATAAAGTTTGTCAATTCAATTCTGCCTTTACCATGATCAGCTTTGAAGCTCATTAAGATCAGAAAGTTCCATAGGGGATCTACAATTTTAAGATCGGTGACATGTTTTACAACCGAGTGGGTCCTCTAATTCCTCAAGAAGATGATGATCCTGAATACACACAGATATAAGTAAGTACGAGAATGTCACTAGAACCCAAAGGAGAATTAAACACAATTCAAACAAAAAATTCAATGAAAAAATATGCGGAAAATAGGGTCATAATGCCATACCCATATGCAAATCTTTGAAGACTGTGGCAGACATTATTTAGGGACGAGAGCTCCGAGGAGTCAAGTGGGATTCTTATGTACATAATAAGAGACAGAAGAAGTGTCTTCCCTCGGTACAATGGTGCTACCTGTGTAGGTGTGGCAACAATTTTTAAAGCTGAAAACAAAGCACCACCTGGCCAATAGTTTTTTCCAACACTAATAATGTTAAAGGCGTATCCATTCTAGATCTGTCGTTAAATCCACTTGCTTAACTCTTACGTTCTCAACCGGAGACTTGGGTTGGGGCCCCTCTAATTTAAACACGCCTAAAACAGAACACATCAAAGAAATAATTTAACAATGCCAGAATAAGAGTAGCGATAGTTTGCGTCAAGAGAGGAATTGAGCTACATTAGGTCGAAAGCTCACTTTACAGTGTGTGGTTGTCATCTACGTCACAGAAAACATATTGTCTACATGCTCATAGAGTGCACCCGTCTACTATACATAAGAGATAACCAAAGCAGTACAAAGAGAGCATAAGAGAGTGAATGTAAATTTAAATATTGTAGATTACTTTTATATTTTTTACATCATAATATTTTTATATTTCTATAATCAGTGATATAAATTATTTTAGAGTGACTCTTTGATAATGGTCTTGCTTGCTGTTTATGTTTTTGTTCATTTTTTTAATACAAGCTTCAGTTTTGCTCGATTTCGAGCAACGGGTTATCTAGTTTAGATTAAAGTAGGTTTTGGTTACATTCAGCATGATATAGCTCCTAAACGAGTAAGTTTGGAGAAAAAGTGCAAAGAATAAATTATAAATGTTTTTAAATTACACCTACATTCTAAAAAAATCATAAAATATATTGAAATTATTCCTTTGAGACGTTAGGTGCATGTAACAGTTATGGTATAAACAACAGACCTAAAAACTGTGTTTTGTTATCATAAGTTATCTTGAAGTTCTTTGGAAAGAATCCTTCATATGTCGGTATTAGGTTGTGTAAAATTCTGCCTGATAACTTCTTATAAAACATTTATGTTAACCAAGTCTGTCTATCGGCTAAATTAATTTGTTGATTGAATGTGGTTTTATTTAGTACGTTATTAGTTTACATTTTAATTTAGCCGCTTTAGATATAGTTTGTATTAAAGATTCATTTAACTGTGATGTCATTCTTGTGCAAATTCATCTACTTATATATAATTCAACTTTGAAAATCTTTGTACAACTAAATCTAGAGTTCTACTGGACCGATTTATTAATTGGTGGGTCATTGGAAAGCTTAACTCATGTAGATTTGCAAATAATTATGAAAGTTTTTAGCGAATTAATAAATAAATAAATTAGACTAACACTTTGTAAAACTTGGTGAGAACAGCACTAACTATGTCGTAACACTACAAAACCACAGATAGGAATGAGCGTTTCCGTCATGTATTTCCCTACTCCTACAGAGAGTGTTGGAATTTTTACCATAAAAATGTTGCAAGAGAGGGTGATAGTGTGAACTATAGGTATTCCTTGGTCCATCGGCCGGTGCCTAGAGGGATGATGACCCACGGACTAGGGTTGGAGCTGATGACTCATCCAGCCAGGTATAAAGTGGTGGCAAATGACACAAATCCTAGAGTGGTGGCAAATGACACTGGTGGCAAATAACACATATTCGTGCACAACTCAAGTTAAAAATTTTAGACGAATGGCCTGGAAAATCAAGTTTACCTAATGAGATTCAAGAATACTTTAACGTAAAAGACGAGTTAAGTTGTATTGATGGGTTATTGCTTCGAGAAACTCGGATGATAATACCTCAGGAACTACAAGCGGAAATGCTCGAGAGGCTTCACAGTGGACATCTGGGAATCACAAAAACAAGGTGTGGGAACCATGTGGTGGCCTGGAATTTCTCAAGAAATAGAAAGAAAAATCAAATTGTGTCCAGTGTGTATTCAGAACTCAACTAATCACAGTGAACCATTGATTCCAGAACTTATGTTTGGAGGGAAAATAAGAGACAATCTTCCATCTACTTTGGTTGGAAATCCTGTGGAAAATAAAGACTTTTTTGAGAGGGAGAATAAGTACCAGTCGAAGTATAAGATGCAATTTGATAAACGACATGGAGCGAGTGGTTTAAGTGAATTAGAAGAGGGAAGCATGGTATGGATCACAGATCTACGTAGACATGGTAAAGTAGTCAGGAAATTGAACGAACCACGTTCCTACCTTGTGGACACTGACAAGAGAACCATTCGACGAAACCGGAAGTTCTTAGTTCCTGCACCATACTAAGGAGAAGATTGTATTCTTTCAAACTGTTCATCTACGGTCCTTAATTGTCCATCTAACTCACGTGATCGTCCAGACGCTAGCACAGTTACCCGTTACGGAAGGTCCATCAAGATACCGAGGCGATACCGAGCTTCATGAAGATGTAGACATCTTGAGGCGGGATGTTGTATTAAGTCTGTTCTTTTAGTCATATGATTTATTTGTGTTTAAATATCTTTTGTTGACAGATGATTTTTGTAAACATGTTTTTGTAAACATTGGTTTAGTTTGGAAATAGAGTTTGTTGAAACAAGATGTGTGTTTAATATTCTTAAATTAGAAATAGAACAATTATACTGTGTAAACGGACTGTATGTCCGCGAGAGTAAAGAAGTCCCCTGAGCTCCGGCCTATTCGTAGTTTGAAGGCGTCACGCGACAATTAGAGCCGTCATCACTCTGCTCTGCTAGTTGTTAGGCTTAATTTTTGTATGTAATATCTGTATGATTTTTACAAATCTATGTCATAATATTTTTTGCATAGTCATACAATCGAAGGAAACCCATTTTCTAGTGTTACTAAGGCAAATTATTAATAACCTTTCTACTTTATGATTTCTGTTTAGTTAAATGTAACAATACCAATAATATACAATACAATAAAATCCTTACTCATATATACAAGTAAAAATCAATGACCTAATAGAAACAGCTGACTGGATTTATATTTCCTTCAACTCTTTCAACCAACCACGAGAATTCAATTGGATTGTTGCTATGGTGATGTCATCATGTATTCAATTTGAATCATGAAAACAAATTAAAGTTATTTGTTTATATCAAAGCTTGCTTACTCCGCTCAATTGGCGGACCTGAGGCCGCATGCCTGGTATTTTTAATTACCATTCGTTCCTGCGTTATATTATAAGCCTTAATACCCCCGCCGCAGCAAACCTGCAGACTAAGCGAATTTCCATTTCCCTGAATGGATTTACACTAAAATGTCTCCTTAAAAATATCACATTTATTCCCTATTTAAAAAGAATCAGTTTAAAACATACTTAGGTTTGCTGCAACAGGGAGGGTAAAAGTGTTTTTTATGTAAAATGTTAATAGTTAGTAAGAAATAAAAACATTTTCCAAATTTGGGCAAAATTTATGTTAATAAACAAGCAAACTACAACAGTTTACTTATTCTCCATAAGAATAACATGGGAATTTTAAATTTACAATTTTTTGGAATTTTCTCCGTAACCATTAGGCACATTATAACGCTTCAATATACTAAATTATTTGTTTTTTTAAGCTCTACAAAATAGTTTAGAAAGAAATTGCAAAATTTTATGTTTTTTGGGTCAAAAATGGGAAAAACCCATTTTTACCCTATAAAATCCCCCATAAACCCCCGTTCCCATGGTCCGATTATGCTGGTTCGCGAACTCGTTCGAATAAACGTAGGTTTACACGTTTGTACCAAATTTCATCAAAATCGGATAATTTTTGCTCGAGTTATCGCGCCAACGGACACATATATATATATATATATATATATATATATGTGAATTTGAACGGATGGTGTTTTTGGCCTCTAGGGACATCAAAGCGAAAAAAAAATCGGTCCCGGGTCCAGGTCTTACCATGAGTACTACGGTAATAGCTTATTCCCTATATGGGAAATTCGCTAAAATGACACCTAGGCGAAAGTATCGGCTGAAAATGGATGTTACAGGCACACCCCTAATAATATTTGGAAGATATATCGAAAATAAAATGTTTTCATTCAAATTACACGGGACATCCATATTAATTTGGCAATGATTATGGTTCTTTTTATTTGATTGAAGTTCATTCCAATTATAACTCGATTTAAGTACTTCTAAAAAGTGTATAAATTGATGTTTTTATTTATCCATTAATAGGTTTAGATAAAAGGATAAATGAATACGACTTCGGCCAGTCGTTTGGATTGAATGTACAAGCAAGCAAAACAAAGATCTTTTGTACAAGATTGAAAATTCCGAGGGAAATTGAAATTTCCTTTTTTGCATCTTAGAGGTCAAAGAATCTTTGTATTACTTGAATTTTCCTCGTATTTATACTTTTATTGGTTGTGTAAATCAGGCACTTAAAAAAATTAATAATAAACCACATATGGGACTTGAGTATATGCTTTCGACTTTTGTATATCGTCATTGACTAAGGAAACTAACTTTGTTTCCCTTGTCTGTGATATCGTGTTACTTTTGTATAAATACTACATTAAAAAAAGTTAGATTATTTAAATTAGTGGACGGAAAATCGAAAAACATGTTCACCCTCTATGTAAATTAAACATGCATCTGATGTCCAGGCTTTAAAGTATCGGCATTCTTAATAAAGAATAACTCTTATTATTTATTAACGATAGCTATAAAATCATGCTCCATTCAACCGACCTGTGGCACTCTTTGAGTGGTAGTATTTAACTTGCACTTGATCATCCATCTTTGTAAGTGTCTCAATAACGCATCACTTACTTATGAAGGCACACATCGATGCACCATTTGTATCTATTTCATTTTCAATTTTTCGAATAGTTTTATTTTTTGTCCATTCCTATGTACCTTGTATATTGGTACAAATAAATTAATGACTGCAAAAAAATGTTATTACAAACTATATTTTGATATTTTATGTTATTCTGCTACAATTTTGTTGTAATTTCAGAGGTTTTTCTATTTATTCTTTTAAATGCAATCGGCCCCAGCGTATTTATTGATAGACTAAATGCCTTTGGATGACTAGAAACCCGAACAAATGAGATGCACAATAGCTACAGTCGAGTAGACACGCGTCGATACACAGACACCGTAGCGTAGGCGGACGTGATGGGGCTCAGTAGTTATAGTCAGTATGATGGAACCCTTCGTCTATCTGAGGCTAGCCCGACCTTAAACATTGGCTAGTTTCCCGGTAGTCGAACGGCCAGTAGAAACGTTCCATCATACAGGCTATAGCTCGGAAGCGAAGTGATTAGTTTATTTGAAGGCTTAATAAGGTGTAAAATACAGATTCTATCAACAATATACTAGATATTAAGATTCATATTCAAATTCTCATGTACATTGGTGGTACAGTGAATACTGTCAAATACATCAAATAAATAAATAAATAAATATATCCTTATATATAATACGTGAAGGCGATTTCTACAAAACACTATTCCTCCGTTAATAATGGACGGATTTTTACAAACGACGTGTCAAAATAAAGCATTTGTTGTGTAGACGCCCCCTTTTACCAATTCATGTAGTAAAAATCTTCGGGCTTTGCCCCACAGGCCATCAAAGTGGGAGTTTCTCCCATAAGATTAACATGGGGGAAACTAAATATTTAATTGGAAACTTTGTTCTCACTAATTTGAAAGAACGGCTGGGCGTAGAAACTTGGTAGAGGTGTCCAAAGAAAGGTCTTGGTCTGTAGATGAGTTATCAAAAGAAAAACTAATCAAAATCCTTTAGGACTCTGCCCCAGAAGCCTTTAAAGATCCCTCCACAGAGTTGTTTACATTTTGGCCATGTGAATAATACTGTTTAATGAAACAGCTGTTCATTTTTAAATTGTATTTCAAACAACAAAGTGAATTCAACCAAATAAGTATTTGCAATGTTATTTTCTGATTTTAAAATTGATTTTCTTCTTTATCATGTCATGTTTTGCAATATAACTTTCCATTACGAAATCAGTGGAAAATCCTTTTATCACAGCGATTCTTAAATTATTTCTTATTGAACTATTTTATATCTATTGTACACCCGTAGGCTATTGGTGTCTGCCTTTTTCACCACTTTTGTCTACATTTTATCATATTATTCTACACATATAAAATATTTATGTAGAAATATCTGCTATTATCGTGTCTAATAAAATCCAAACATATAACCTTGCCTAAAATGGTACCCATCTTGACAAATTATTTGCACCTGCCTATATTACGAACTTTGGCGCTCTGGGTAGGTAACATTATTGAAAATAACACGACATTTTGGTTGTAAAATATGGTACAAAGAGAAAATACTATCTAAGCAGCTACTGTCATGACAGAAATGTCATATTCCTTTCAAACTAGATCACATAATCCATTATAAGATACGTTGATTAACAATATGTAAACGTCAATATACGTAACAGCTAATTTTCAGTATTTTTTTCTTTTTGGAAATGTCCCATTGCTATGTCATTTGCATTATTTGTTGCCAATGAAGCCGCAAGACCATATGAACTAGGAGGCCCCTAACAGTTCAAGAATAAAAGCCAACTTCACTTCAAGAGAGAGATTATATTGACAACTTTATGTTATTGATAAGGCTCAGACAACGAACTGACATCCCCCATGTCAAGGAATTCCAGCTTTAACAGTAACCCCACAATCAATAATTTCTCAAAAATATGCTAAGGGATCATTGATTGGCACCGAAGTACGATATGAACTGACGCGACGTGACGAAGGAAAAATCAAACTTACGCTGTAATGGATATACCTCCCTTTGAAGTTAAAATATGTCTTCCCAAAAAAATATTTTCTTTTGAAATAAAATCATATTACACTGATGAAATCACGAAAGTGTTTAACTACAAAAGATCCATCAATACGATTTTAATACTATTTAAACGTTCTTCCAAAGGAAGATATACCATATAACATACTAATAATAACTCCGATGACGTACGGTATGAGTAGTTAGGGCCGGCACTTGAGGTCTAACATGGGCTCTTATGGGGAATAGAAACCTAACATAAATAAACTGCTATTTTTGTTTTTGAGTAAATTTTATATTTAATAACTGTATACCCTAGTGAAAAAAACAATAGAAAATCATTAGACATTTAAATGATATCACTACATATTGTATTGATATCATTAGATACATAGTGATGTCAATAGATGTCTAATGATATCAAGTGGTATCATTAGAGAATCTAGTGACATTAATCACTAGACATCAGTGAACTTGAAGTGATGTCTAGTGATCTCTGTTCGTCTAGTGACTTTAGTATTGATATCATTAGGTGATCCATTGATATCATTTGGTTACTTAATGATATCATTTTGTTACTTATTGATACAATTAAGGGTGTAATGATATTAGTTCAAATCAGTGTCTAGTGATCATCTGCTACTTAATTTTGCCAAACATGAAAAAAATTGTTTTTATAATAGTTTTACCTAAAATTAAGAACTCAGTTAATTTTTATTTATTTATGAACTAGGAAAAAAGTAAGATTACTATGAAAATTCAAGATTTTCTTTGGATCTTTTTCAATAATACTGGTTCTGTAAGTTTTTATTTACTACGGTACCTACATATTTTTTTAAATATTTATCTTTTAAAATTGAAAAGTAATCTCTGCTTAGAAATTGTAATATAACATCATAATTTTAGTCTGGGAGGCAGTGTAGAGTGTAGGTTGTAGCGTTGTAGCATTTTGTATTTTTCTGAATGTAGGCTATACTACACATTTCAAGAAGGGGACATATGCATTTTAAAGTTGAATATATTTTAAAAGTAAAACTCTGAGGGTTGGCAAATAATTTATTATTACTAGTAAATACAAATACAACGTAAATTTAATTTATTTCAAGAGTAATATAACACTAAAAATATGTTAAGTCTCTAACTTGGACTTGACTTGGCACGCTACATGCGCACAAACTGGAGTCAGACCAGACCGTCAGACGCAGACGACAACATTCAAATTCAACTGTCAAGTCAACTCAACGCCAGGTGGACTGGGACTCGGACTCAGGACTGGAAAGGATCCAAGGCAACCGTAGCCGTCCTCGGCGAGTTTATTTATTTCGGTATTTATTTGCAATCAGATTCAAAATTATTAGAGGGAAAAAATACAATGGTCTAATATGTGTGACAACCACCTAGTTCGTTATAGTTGAGTACGTTAGTGAAACAACTATGGAAGCTACATAAACATCAGGACTACAAGAAAGATAACCTCAAATTATTACAGTTCTGTGTCAGTTTCAATTATGTTATGAGTT
Source organism: Macrosteles quadrilineatus (assembly GCF_028750875.1). Classification (NCBI taxonomy): domain Eukaryota; kingdom Metazoa; phylum Arthropoda; class Insecta; order Hemiptera; family Cicadellidae; genus Macrosteles; species Macrosteles quadrilineatus. The sequence goes on along the minus strand of NW_026542594.1, from coordinate 33,528,432 downwards.
GTTATTTCGTGACTGAGTATTGACATAGCCTACATCTTTTCACGTTTTAATCCTTAGAGCATGTAAGTATAAAAGTGATTATAAGTTAGTACTTTAGGACATTAGGCCTAGACCTTGCAAATAATTAAATACAAGAAACCTCAAAACAGGTTTTAAGGATAGTTACAGTCAGGGCCGCCCCGAGGGTAATAGACACCCGGGGCGAGATTTAAATTTTCGCCCCCTCCCCTAACAAGGTATTTGGGGGGTTTGCGTCAATAGACCCAACGTCCAATATATCGATATCAAACGTTTTGCAAGTATTTTTTTATAAATGTAACAACTACACTGAACTAAATTATTAAAAAGATTGAATTTACGACTCACAACGGACATCACGAAAAGACTATGACATAGTGTTATATAGTCAATGACTATGAGTAGAAAAGTATGTAAGAATTTGAGCTTTGAGGTTAGAAATAAGCAAGTGTAGGTGGGGCGTGTGGGGGAATACGCAGATGTTTGTCTCAGACTCGCAGTATTGCCAACAAGTCACATGCCAGACGTAAAAGTAGTAATAGTACGAGTTGTAGGTTATATTAAATAACACGGTATTTATTTTATGAACAAAATGAAAGGTATAGATTGCCTTTTTTTAGAATAGTCATTGATTACATGTTTACGAGTTTTCTCTAAAATATTTGTTTGCCGTTTGCCGATAACGTTGTTAACTTTTAAACCTTCCAAAGCCACGGCGCCCCCCTAGCCACGGCGCCCCCCTAGCCACGGCGCCCAGGGCGGTCGCCCCGCTCGCCCCGCCCTCGGGGCGGCCACAGTTTTTACTTATGTACACCTGACCAAATGTATAGGCCTAATGTTGTATACAATCTACAATTATAGGCTAAACTTAACTTACTTAGTCTATATCAATTGTATGTTGTAGGCCCATTTTGGGGCGAATCATTAAACTGCAGAACTGCTTTAATCTAAATAACTTAGAGAAAGAATTATTCTGCTCACGAATTAGGCGTTTTTAAGAGACAAAATGAATCCATTTACATATAATTTACAAAACCTCCTTATTGTTTTAGACAAGATACCTGTGCAGTTTTGGTGGAAGTAACTGTTTGGGTGCAGTGAAGACGACTAAAAATCCTCCTGACTCCTGACTAAATTGCTGTCCAGTAGGCCTATATAAGTTGGCTGGAGGAAGGATATAAGTTATTTTATCTTTTGCGATCTGCATGAAGTCAGCTAACTTGCGTAAGTTACTTTAGCAAATTTCTCCATAGGGAATAAGTTATTACCGTAGACACGGAAAGGCCTAGGGATCAATTTACTTTTTCATTGTGTTGTCTCCAGTTGCCATAGCCTATTGTTCTTTGAGTTTTTATACAACCTATCCATGGCAGTATTAAGAATGCATATTTTTTGCTATGTAAGTTATGTGTGTGTGTGTCCGTAACTTGAGTAGTTTTGATCCAATTTTGATGAAATTTAATATGAGTGTCTAAAGATGACAATAGACTTGAATGAGTTTGTGAACCAGAAAGGTCAGGTTATGGGAACGGGTTGTAATAGTGATTATAAGTTTTTAGTCAATATGGTAAAGTAAAATTAAAATTAGATTTACTGTACCATATCGATTAAAATTAAAATTCAAAATAAAAGGGCTTAGGCTATGCTACGTTTGATCGTTGAGCAAAAATCAGAACGGTGTAGGCCAAGAATTACCTGCACCACTAGTAAATATAAATGTAGGCCTAAATAACTCTGATTACTAAAAATACATTTAGGCTAACGAATAAACTGCATTAGACCCAGTGGCCACGTCTTTTAGTTCTGGGCCAAAATTAATTTGTGTGCGTACATGGAATGGGCCACCGCTACAACAATAGGCCTTACCTGTTATTTGTTAAATGTATTTTTGGGTAAATTGTATCTAGTGACAGTTTTATTTTTATATTTATGACAAAGCTATTGTGGATGCCTGAAGATATCTTATGTGTTGACAAAAACGCATCGCAAATCAGCAGTGAATGGGATTGTCAGAAGGTAGTAGGTATACAATTAATTTTTATTTATATTTGACAATCCAGTAGTAGTAAATGAATGACCACTAGGCAAACTTTCAACTTTTGAGTTAAAATTTTGCTATAAATTGCTGCCCAAAACCCTTTTAGTATTTAATAGCGTGAATTTCTTATTCACTCTGTAATAAATGGGTTAGCCGAATTTTTGTTCTGGTGCGTTGACAATACAGTAGAATCCCGCAAACTCGGCACTCGATAACCCGGCAGTCTGGAAAACTCGGCCATCACCTGGCTAAGATAATTAGTGATTTTTTGTGTCCGAGTTAAACATTGACTCAAGCCAGGTCAAGTCATATAATTCACAACTCTGTACCAAGGTTTTGTTGTACTATATCTGATCACTTAATACTGGCTTTTTATATAAAAAAAGGCGGTTAAAAAGCTTTAAAATTGTATTGATCTTATTTTTAACCCTAGTTCCCAATAATCCGGCATTTCACAAACTTGGCACCCTTCCAATCCACATTACGCCGAGTTTGCGTGAATCTACTGTAGGCCTATATAGATTTCAAAATATTTTTGATTGGTCATTTTTTATTTTATCGGTGTATGCCTTTTCAGGACTTTTCTGTGAATGTTTTTGAGAGGAGGTCCTCCACCAACAGAAAACGAGGTGGTCCTGCGTTGTGCTGCAGTGAAAAGTTATATCTCACAAAAAATGTCATAATCACCAAAAAATCCTAACCCTAATAGGCCTAGTTAAACACTAATTATGAAAAACAAAAGTAAACTTTATTCTGATTCTTAAATCAACATATTTTATTTAGCTTTGGTTTCATTTTAAAGATATAATTTTTTTATTGAGCAAATTCCTGCTAAACTGAAATTATGGGGACAGAACTGTCATGTACCGTGTCTGTAACTAATCTTCCGAATAGTCAGGGTTTGGTGATTTTTGTTATCGAAACCCATCTGTTTGTTTTATGAATCAAAGTAAGTAGTTACTATAGGCCCTAACTGTGCAATCTTAGTCACATATTTAACTTTTTGCTACCTTTGTTACTATTTTACTGATAAAAGTTTAGAAATTGGTCTCTAGAAATTTTTTTCTGCCTATATCATCACAAGTTTATGTCTGTGTAAGAGGGTCAACATGTTATCCTACATGACACTGACCGTGGTAAGTGTTACTTAAGAGCAACATGTTATCTTCTTAACTATCTTAGGGTGAGTAAGACAATAAGTAAGTGATGTCTGACAAGATTTGATTACATCATTTGTCACCACCATGCCAAAATCATTAGACATCACTATGCAAAAGATCACTCAACATTACCTAGTGATACGTAGTGGTAATTGGGCCAACTAGACATCACTACGTTACCTAATGATCATACATTACTTAGTGATACGTAGTTGTAATTGGGCCAACTAGACATCACTACGTTACCTAATGATCATACATCACTACGTTACCTAATGATATCACTAAGTACGTAGTGATGTCTAGTTGGCCCAATTACAACTATGTATCACTACGTATTTTTTTAATGATTCTCTAATGTTTTTTTCACTAGGGTACTGACACTGTATTATATGTTAGTAGGTGTAACTGTATAAGCTATAATTTATTTTTAATGTTTATATATTTTAACTAATGTATATAACATCTATACAGGGTAGTAGTCGTAGCCCAGATCGGGCCCAAAATTGATATTGCGCATGCTCTAGGTAGGGTACTCTCAGCTGGTCTAACCACAACTGATTAGCTGTTGACATTAGTTGACCACGTGACGTCAGTAGGTGTTTGTATTAAATAAATTATTAATTTAATATGGATAAAAAGTGTTGGCTTGACCGAGGATCGAACTCGGTGTTTTTTATTGGTAGTTGTACGCGTTAGCTGGTTGAGCTACAACAGCAGTTATGGGTATAGAGTTTATAGTGGCAAATGATACCTTGTACCTATATAACATATGTAATATATACAGGGTGTGTATTGGAGGTTTGATTTTAACCTATCATTGGAGGTTCACGGGTTCGAATCTAACCTATCATTTAGAGGTCTATGAGTTGAAACCTAACCCTATACTAGAGGTTCATGGGTTCAATCCTAACTTATGCTATGGGTTTAATCCTAACCTATCAATAGAGGTTTATGCGTTTGAATCTAACCTATGTTAGAGGTTCACGGGCTCGAATCTAACCTATCATTTCTGGTATTATAGTTAGAGGTTCACGGGTTTGATCCTAACTTATGCTATGGGTTTAATCCTAACCTATCATTAGAGGTTTATGCGTTTGAATCTAACCTGTGTTAGAGGTTCACGGGTTCAATCTTGTCTTGGTTGGAGGTTTATGGGTTTAATTCTAACCAACCACAACTGTTTATTTCAGCTGATCATGTGACGTCACCTAGTTTAGAGGTTTACGGGTTCAATCCTAACCTATGCTAGAGGTTCATAGGTTCAATCCTTTGTAAAAAAAACATTTTATTTTATATATGCTTTAGTTTATAATAAATGTGAAACAAATGATAATTCATGTATCCACCACTTAAAACGACTGAAAGAAGGCTTAACCGAAACTTTACCGTAGATTATAAAAAACGGCCTTTGTAAAAGCCATCAAATGTTGGATGTAAAATTTATATTTTATAGATGTTATGTACTCTTGGGATGATGGGAGGTCTGAAATTATGTTTCTTTCTAATGGTTGGTTGTGTATGAAGCTGTGTATGAGTTAGAGGTTCACGGATTCGATCCTTACCAAACTTGTAATTTCCGGTTAGGGTGTTTTTTTTGTTGGTATGGTGTTGTATTATAGTTAACTGCTTGTATACGAACCTATGGCCCTAGAGGTTCACGGGTTCATTCCTTACCAAACACTAAATGTTTTATTTCTGGTTAGGATGTTTTTTTGTATGGTGTTGTGTTGTAGCGGGAGTAGTGGAAATTTTTGACCCTAGAGGTTTTAGGGTACAATCCTTACCAATTACTGACTGTTGTGTTAGAGTGATATTTTCAGTTTTGGAATTTTGTTGTTTTGTAGTTAAATGTGTGACTATGGAACCCTAAGGTTATGGGTTTGAATTCTAACAGTTGCTAATGGTTTTATATTTGTCACTCTGAGTTTTAGTATGTGGGAGTAGTTAACTGTTTGAATGTGATCCCAGATGGTTGTAGGCTTGAAACTGTTGAGCATTAAATTTACCGGTTGGGGTTAGCGTTGTAGGTTCATGGGTTTGATTCTAACTCGATTGAGTTCAATTCTAACCCGATTGAGTTCAATTCTAACCCAATTGAGTTTAATTCTAACACATTTGAGTTCAATTCTAGCACATTTGAGTTCAATTTTAACCCAATTGAGTTTAATACTAACACTTTTGAGTTTAATTCTATCCCAATTGAGTTTAATTTTAACATGATTGAGTTCAATTCTGTTCAACCCAACTGTTTTATACCTGGTATTTTCTGTGTAATATGTTCCACCAAATTGTGATATAACCTTAACGTTGGACCTTAGTTATGTATACAGTTCAAAACAAGTTTTTTTAGTTAACTTAGTGTCGATGAAGTTTTATTTAGTACTTATTGATGTGTTGAATAACAAGAAATAAATTGGGCAGTTTATCAAGTTTATAGTAATGAATGTAACTGATTTCAATGGCTTACCTGTATCTTTGGTACTTGAAACCGGTATAGTATTACACATCTACTGCATTGTATTAAACTTGTACAATACTGTACCTATTACATTTGTACTACACTTGTACTGTACTATATTATACTTGTACTATACTGTATTACATATGTACTGTATTGTATTATACTTGTAGTGTTCTAATATGTTATTACTTTTATAGAGTTGTATATCTGACAGCTATACTGATATGTGTTGACCTTATCACCACCGATTGCGGTTTCTGGTGTGAATTTTTGTTGACAACTACTTTTTAGGGATCAACAAACACATCTATGCAACACTTCAAGTGTTTACTGTATACCTTGTTGCTACCTACATTAAAACCTGTTCTAACCATTGTGTATTAACAGTTTTTTGTTTAGCTAACCACATTATATCAAGGTTTTGTTAACTGTTTAAATTTACTGTCTATGTCTTTTTTTTGTAACTGTGAACATGCTACTGTAACTACCTGATGAGTGTTATCTGTGTATTTCTATTTACTATGTTTCTTCACCTTGTTATATCCTAACAATGGAGAGCTTAGAATGTATGTTGACTTACGTTTCTGATTCTAATGTACTGATAATAGATTTATGTTTAGATTTTTTAGTATACAACCTCTAACGTATCTTTTTTATACTGATGTGTATTATTTCTGGTTAATAGTGTATACATATAGTCATTTCTGTATGTTGCTAATGATTATTTTCTATGGATACAGTCTACAATGCTGATTACCTATTGTTAATGTCTGTGCCTAATTGTCTAGATGAATGCTATAGTCAAAGGATAGAGTATAGATGAGAATTAGTTAAAATGGCTGTTTAAATTTACAGTAAAAAGGTTACATACCTACTAGGGATTATAGAGGAACAATTTAATTGTACTGCTTATTTTAATGAATTTAATGAATTCCTCATGATAAGGATAAATAAATATCAGAGGAGAAAAACTAAAACCGTTTTTGTATACTTTACTATGCATATACTTTACTTGAAGGAGCAGAGGAGAAGGAGGATGAAAAGGAGGAGGAGCAGGAGGAGAAAGAAGAGGATGAGAGGAAGAAGGAAGGAGGAGGAGGAGGGAAAGAAGGAGGAGTATGCTACCTAAACATACAGTCAAACTATAGCTGCAACCTTTTTAATTTAATTTCAACTGTATGTAACTGTCAAATCTTAAAATAGCTTAGATGACCCAAATTTCCACACCACGGTAAGCCTTTAGGCTTGGCCGTACGGGTCTTGGCGCGTTTTTGATTTAAGTGAGTTTCCCCTGGAGGCCTATTCTCACTATTATGGTAGTAGTTATTCTATAACAGATTTACTACCACCTATATTTTATGTTAACCTGTGTTGTGTATCTTTTAAATTATATTTATTAGGGGTCCGGTTTATTTTTAGTACATTTCATTCTTGTTGTGTTTATTTTAAAATTAATGAAGCTGATTACAGGGTGTATTGTTTATTTTAGTTTATGATTTATTAGGAATGAAGGAATATTGTTATCAGATTAAGGTCCTGAAGGAAAGGGGTTAGGGTTGGTGACATGGAGGGTAACACAACATGGTTTTATGGTTTTTTAGGCCAACCCCCAGCCTGTTGAGCATACACATACACACACACATTCACACAAGTACAAGGAGTAGCACAGGTTCTTTCTAATCTGAACGCCTCAATGTATACACACACACATACACACAAGGAATGGGCCCATAATCTGTTTATGAATTATTATAGATTTTATTGTCTCAATTTACTTTACTTTGATAAATATTCTATTTTTAGGTTAAACGAATTAGGGTTTTATGTATCAACGATACTTGCTTGGTATAGAAATGGTTGTCACTTCAATTTTTAAAACACCAGTCATTGATTCTATTTTGGCAAATATACTGTCAAAGTAATTAGAGAATGATGCAGGTGTAAGTGTTGTGATAGGAATAAATGGTATATTACCAGATGTGTCTTTATATGTTAATAACAACCCAATAGAAGAACACGAGGGAAGTGTGTCTTCTGTAATTGTCTCTATAATGTACTCTGAAAAAGCAGTAGGCCAGTCCAGCACATCTATTGAATCAGTAAGAAAAAACTGAAACTCTGAAGTTTTAATACTAAACCTCTTGTTTTCAATTATATCTTTTTTTGACAGAAATCTGAGAAATACAGCCATTACAAGTGAGGAGAGCACCAGTGATGTGTCTGTTCTCGTTGACTGTTAATGGTAAAGTGATTAAAACATACCATGACATCCACCTATATAAGGGTTAATGCTTTTGTCTTTTGTATCCATAGGGTAGAGTGTCATGATCTCCTTCGTACTTTCTCTTTGGACCAGTTACCTTAAACTGTTTAACCTCCTCTGTTGTTACAATATCTCTATATTTTGTTCGTCTAATTCTGTGCTCATCAATTTCAATGATTTTAGAAGCTTCACCTAAAACCATTTCTTTTAGTTTCTCGAAATTCAAGATTTTTGATGTTTTAATATTGAGAGTAAGCCCCTTGATTTTACAAACCGGGATAAATTTCTGTTGATTTGTCGACCAGACAGGGTACGCGTATGTTTTAGGCCCCCCAGAGACAAGCTCAGTAATGAATGAGCCGGGTCCATACTCTACCAATTCATCGGTCATTTCGCCGAGATAATCTCCTGTAGGCACCCTATACAACCCTTCGCGGTAGTAATATATAATACTATCTGTATCCCAATATAGTACTTGATCTCCTAAGGTTCAAGGTGTTCATACAACTTTAGTCTAGCGTGAGCAGTAGTGAAGGCTGCCATAACTACATTTACAGTTCTTAAAGACTCACTAGCCTCTTCAATATTTTGCCAATTTACTAGCACAACATCCTGGTTAATAGCCTGAAAGTATTTTAACTTACCCTCAGGATTGGTTAACAGTCGAAAGAACTCTTTAGAATCTCGGATGATTGATGTTTTCATCATATTTTCTCTTTGTCCAAATTTACCCCAAAAACTGTTTAGCATCAATTTTGCTACTGATCTTAAGCCCCCATTTTTAACAATATGCTCTTTTGTCATTTCTATACCTTCACGTTCAAGAAATTTTGTAATGTACTGTTTCTTATCCTCCTCTGTTTTACACCACCCAGGGTATCCAGATGCCTCCTGCTTTAGTTTTAAAAATTTATCAATAAACTCAGTGAATAGCCCTCCTTTCTCATATGTGACTACCTCATACTCCCACAGCTCATACATATCCTGTATAATGTAGCCTTTCTCTACAGCCTTCCTAATTTCATCCATTGTCCACGTTCCAACCAACGCTCTATCTTCACTCTCATGAAAACAATCCCCCTGGTACATCATTTCCCCACATGTTCTGCATAGAACAAACATCAATTTATCATGAACACGTGTTGGTAAAACTGGATGATACAAGTTGAAAGGAGGTAAGATTTTGCATTTTAACAGTCCATCTACTTCCATACCTCTCTTTCTACATTCCTTATTACCAACATATATAGACGGATGACCTATAGAATATTTACAGTATTTATTTACAAAAGGATATAGTGAGCATACATCGACGTATTGAATGGTTTCTCCAGGGCCGCATTTATGGTAAGTTTTCGCGTTTCCTGTTCTACCTCCAAAGAATGCGTCTCTAGGATTTAATGGAAGTGTACTTAAAATTGGTAATTTGTCTAGATGGTTGAGTTTTTGATCCTTTTTCATCTTATGGAATTCACATTCCCACATCTGCACCACTTCTCCGAGCTTTTCAATTTTAGCTTTGGTTCTCTCGTAACGGAGATGAAGTGAATCAGAAGGGTCCTCTTTTAGTGGGGTATTACGATTATAGGGGAAGCATTTAGAGCATCCGTGCCAGTAACATCCGTGGAACTCGTATATGTTTTCGCCGTCAAACCCATCAACTTTCATACCCTTTATAACAACCTCTTTACTACGTCCAGCATGATTGATTGTTACCCCACGTCTTTCCTCCTCCCAGGTAAGCCACTGTAGAGCAACAGCTGATTGGGTAGAAGACCGATAACCGTTTTTAGGGATCAGACCGATTGTATTTGGTTTTAGAAAGTTACGGCGAAAGGCTAGATTGCAGGCACTAGCAATTGTTACGGACTCAAGAAATGGATCTACATTACATTGTTCAAGTAGCATGATCTAAATTTGATACATGCTTGAGCTAAAATGTCAACGTCTGACATGCAATATTCTAATAATTCTTTTTTAAAATTAAATTCATACATTTTAGCAACCTGTTCACTGTACCATTTGTCAAAGTCATTATGGGATTTCTCAAACATGGATTCGGGACAGTAGTATTTTTTATCAGGCATAGGGCCTATGTAATTTTGATTTGCTACTGTATTGAACAAATGTGGGAAGTAACCTTTCTTCTTTTCAGGTGGTAAGTCAAAAGCTTTTGGTAAGGCAGATAAGGACATGGGGAAGTAGCTAAGGGAGTCAATAAATCTAACGTTAGCCACCTCCATCAAAATAATTTTAGTTCCTCTTGGGATGATGTTTGGTGTGAATTTTGTTTCTTTAAGGATATACCTAAGTATAAACTGAAAGTCGAACCCTTGTCCGTTGTGTGCAATTACACAGACGTTTTTGAAATGTTTGCGGGCTTCCATTACATAGTTCATGAACTGTCTAACAGGATTGCTATCAAATATTTTATAACGTTCCGAACAAGATTCACATTCACCCCCATTAATGCATTTGAAACAAAACTGTTGTGAAACACATAAATTCACTTTATGTAACTTAGTCTCGGGATCTGAGGGTAGGGACTCATCCTGGCGTGTTTCCAGATCAAAGAAAATAAATAGGTAGTCACGGTCTTTTGGGCTTTTTTTATCTATCTGAATGTAGCATTTATGATTAGGATCTTTAAATGTACCACAAGGGTGACAATACACCTCTCCACACATGAGTCGATTTACGTTTAGTCGGGAATATCATTTTTTCACATCCTCGGCAGAACTTAATTGTTTTACAAATTTGTCTTTGGTGGGCAATAAAACACCGTTCATTTTTGAAAAATCTGTTACAATGGCGGCAAGATATACCGCCATCTTCCTCTACACAAGGAGGTGAGAAGGTGTGACAAGATGGACAGATGTTCGAGCAGCGGTGCTCACCTTTATGATCATAGGGTATGTGACATGCGTCACAAAAGTAACTGCAGGCAAAAGCGGCTGTTAAGTTTGTAATTACATTATAATGGTTATCATGGTACAATAAGTTGATTTTAAACTTTGCTTCACTATTACCACCAGAGAAATATACATTCCGGCCTTTGCTATCGTAATTATACACAGTTATTCTATATTTCTTTAAGTGTGCCTGGAACTTTTCAAGTTTAGGGATACCTGACCCCTCTTCAGGCATTTCAACTCTAGCTTTAGCTATAAGTTTCTTTGCCCTAATTGTCTGCCACAAACACTTGTCTTTACGAATTCCATAAATCTGAGGATCCATTTTTGCATATGCTTTACCTACCACTATTGCTCTAGCTAGACATAAGTTGTCAGTGTTATTTATAACTACCATTCCCCTTCGGGCCTTGCATTCTTCGTTGAATGAATTATACATTCCCGGACGCACTCTGCCCTTGCCTACAGGAACATTAACTCTAGAAGCACTTACTGTAAATGTATCACTACTAGTAATTGACTCTGAGTTACTTTGAATGATACCCCCAAAAATAGCCCATAATGAATCAGCTGTAACCTCGGAGGCTAGTTGTGGAACAACATACCCAGGTTCTTTAGATTTCAAATTAATAGAGGTAAGAGTAAACCCTAAGTAGTTAGTTGGCGAACAGTCGTGTTTAGATTGTTCTACTATTTGCTCAAGGCCCCTGCGTATCCACTCTAATTCAGATACACCTTCCGGAGGTTCAGTAAATTTAAAGGTAGTTTTCCATCCATAAAGCCTAAACTTTGGCACAAATGTTCTGTTTTCGTCGATAAAACTAACGGGACCGGTCGATTTATGAGGACCTTTTTGGCAAACTCCGTCACAGGACTTCATGATATAATTGTCTATGGATAAGTAAAGAGTTCAAAACACGTCTAACCACAGCAAAGGCAAATGATAGACTAAAGTAAACGACATTCCTTACGAAATATATACGGTAATGTAGGCGATGGTGCTGCCTCTGGTGGCAAAACATCAAACTACACCGACACTGGAGGCATCAAATGAGTAAATCCGAGTTACACTCCATAATGTGCTATACAAAATTGTTTGGTAAAATCTGCAAAAAGTCAATGTTTTTAGTATCAGAAATAAAAAAATTCCTTTTTGTACCCCCATTAAACCCCATATAAACTCATATTCCCTTATTCCGGTATTGCCGGATCATGAACTATTTCGAGTAAATGGTTCATCTGTACACGTCTGTACCAAATTTCATAACAAGTTTATGATTTTTATTCGAGTCACCACCATGACACCTACGGTAATAGCTTAACGCCTTTTTGGGAAATTCTTTTAAATGCGTCGATGGTGCGTGGTGTTAAAACATACGTACAGCTCTTGGCATTTTCTCTCTAAACCTATTCGTAGCTTTGAAAAAAGCTAATGACATAATGATTATAACCACACGGCAAGCTAATTTTTCAAAGTTTAACACACTGTAGCTCCTAAACAAGAAGGCTTAGAGAGAAAATGCCATGAGTAAAAAAGTCCCTTCCCTTTCCCTTTTTTACACCTTTTAGTTATTTCCATAATATTTCAGTTATCCGCTGTGGCTTCCTAGTAAAATTGTTTTTCCCTTTTTTGTAAATTAGATTATAGATTATGTTAGATTATAGATTGTAGAATATGGATGACTGATTAACTCGTTTCCCCACGCACAGGCTTTGCCTATGTGGGGAGGATCCATTTTTGTTAGAATTACTGTTGTATATTTTGATTCATGGAATAAATGATGTTTGAATTTGAAGTCTTTGAATTGTATCTAGAATCTATCTAGAATAAAATGGCGGCCATTTTTGAAACATTGGAATTCATATTTTTTTATATAATTAAAAACTAGTTGATGTTCCCCATTTAATGTTCTCTCTAAATCTAATAGTTTATGTGTTACCAGTAGTGCACAGTTAAGTTGTTCACCTTGACCGCGAACCAGCACGATAGGGCTATGGGAACGGTGGTTTATGAGGGGTTTTATGGGGTAAAAATTGGGTTTTCCCATTTTTGACCCTAAAAACATAAAATGTTGCAATTTCTTTCCAAAGCATTTTGTAGAGCTAAAAAAACAAATAATTAAGTATATTGAAGCGTTGTTATGCGCCTAATAGTTACGGAGAAAATTACACAAATTTTAAATATCAAATGTTATTCTTATGGAGAATAAGTTAACTGTTTAGATTGCTTGTTGATAAACATATTTTGATTACATTTGGAAAATGCATTTATTTCATACAAAACTATTTAAAAAAATACTCTTACCCTCCTTGTTGCAGCAAACCTAGGTACTTGTTAAACTAATGTTATTTACATAGGGAATAAATATAACATTTTTAATGAAATATTATAGTGTAAATCCAGTCAGGCAAATGGAAATACGCTTAGTCTGCAGGTTTGCTGGGGCGGGGGTATTATGGTTTAATGTACACAATACTTTGTCAAATGTATGTATTTTACCGTATAGGTGAATATGATCAGGATGTTTTTGGTTGACTGATCTTCTCTGTAGTATGTCACACATTGAGTGACGTACATGACAGGCCGTAGATTGATCCATACAGGATTAAACTGACAGTGACAGCTTGACAGAGAGACAGAGATTATGCAGCCGGAGTCTCAGGGACGTAAAGAAAACATTAAACGTATGTTTAAAAGTAAAACGTATCAGAAACTGGCATTTTTGTTCTCTTTCTTTAACTACGATCCTATTTCAAGGAAATGTAAGGCAATTTTATGAGTATGAATGGGAATATTTGTTACAACGATATTTTATTAATGATCATCAGATATCACTCAAAAGGCCACTTTTAAGACCGTATAACCCTATGGTATAACAGAAAAAATATTATATCTATCAAAAGATTGACCTCAAATGTATAGACGAAACTAATAGTGTACCTAGTCCTACCTGATTTTTAACGTATAGGGAGTAGTAAAAAGTAAAAAGCTTAATAGCTTAATACATAGCTATAGCACATAATGCCAAGTATATAATATATATTATACAGGGTGAACCACTTAACTGTGTCACCATTTGTATCTCGGAAACTAATCGCTCTAAATAAAGCATTGTAAATGGATAACTTTAGCCTACTTCATCTACTTTCTTATGACATAAAACAATAAGAATTCTAGTTTTTCAATAATGGTAACTAACATTAAATCTAATTATGTAATATTAAATCTACTTAGGTTTAACCTATACAAGGTTGGTAATGATTGTTTTGGAATGTAAATACAATTTAAAAACGTGTTTACTCATCAACTCTTTTCTTAAGCTAGGTACTCATATAGGACCTACAGCGTGTCACTGTCACACATTGGAAAAAGGTTCCTTGCTGTGTAAAACATTCTGCATCCTTTAGCTCCTAAACGAGTAAGTTTGAAGAAGAAAATAATCTAGTTGGAATGTTGATGCATTTGAAGACTTATTACACGTTAGTACTGTTTCATTGCTACGCTACAAATTGAATTTCCTAAAATACGTCAAATCCAATTTAGCTAAAGTTACCCTAGCGACAGTCTGCGATAAAAGTGTTGTAAACAATAATAATTAATTTGGAGCTCGATCGCTACGCTCACTCACCTTTAGGTTGGAGCTCGTTCGCTGCGTTCACTTGCCATCAGGTTAGCTCGTTCGCTACGCTCACTTGCCTTCAGGTTAGCTCGTTCACTACGCTAACTCGCCTCCAGGTTGAAATATATATATACAAACATCCTCTTTTATACTTATAGAAAATCCAATGTATGTTTGTTTGTTTGTCCTTTATGGACTCCGAAACCGCTCGACAGATTGTACTGAAACTTTCAGGCATTATTAACCATTATTCAAGGATGGTTTGTGTGAAGTTTGGTGCAGATCCGCCAAAAGGGCTCCGCCCCAGTGGCTCTGGAGTTTCCCGTGTTAACCTTATGAGTACTCATATTTAAATATAATTAAAGAATCTTAACAGCTGGTTCAACTAAACAATTTGATTCTGGATGTTCAATAGCATTAAAAAGTTAATAGGTTTACCAACAGGGTGCAGCACTATTATTCTTTTTAAATTTATGACAAAAGCTAATTTGCAACCAAATACCCCCGCCGCAGCAAACCTGCCGACTAAGCGAATTTCCATTTGTCGAATTGATTTTCAGCTCTAAATATATTTTAATAACATTAGGTTTAACGAGTACCTAGGTTTGCTGCTATAAGGAAACTAATAGTGTGTTTTTGAGTAAAATATTGATAGCTTAGTACAAAATAAATAAATTTGGCAAGTTTTATCAAAATATATCCATAAACAAGCAAACTACAACATTTGACAATATTCTCCATAAGAATAACATGGGAATTTTAAATTTACAATTTTTTTTATTTTCTCCGTTACTAATAATCGAACAAAAATACTTTTATATACTAAACTATTTGTTTTTTTAAGCTCTTTAAAAAGGTCTAAAGAGAAATCGGAAAATTTTGAGTTTTGAGCGTCAAAAGTGAGAAAAACCAATTTTTACCCCATAAAACCCCCCGTAAAGCCCCGTTCCCATGGTCCGATCGTGCTGGTTCGCGAACTCATTCAAGTTTATCCCGCTGTACACCTTTAAACCAAATTTCATCAAAATCGAACAAAAATTACTCAAGTTATCGCGTTCACGGACGTATATCTATAACTATAAAAGAGGATGTTTGTATATATATATATGTTTGTTTGTTTGGCAGTGATAAACTCAGACACCGCTGAACCGATTGCCACAAAACTTGGTACATACGTGTAGAATTTCATGGAATAGGTTTATACACCATCAATTTCGTGATCCGTCCAATAGGCTCCGCCCCAGTGGCTCTGGAGTTTCCCATGTTAACCTTATGAGAAATGGAATTAATGAATCTTAACAGCTGTTTCAATTAAACAAGTTGGTTCTGTTCTATGATGTTCAATAGCATTAAAGTTACAAGGATTACCAACAGGGTGCAGCACTATTATTTCTTTTACATTTATGACAAAAGCTAATTTGCAACCAAAAGGTGAGTGAGCGTAGTGAACGAGCTAACCTGAAGGCAAGTGAGCGTAGCGAACGAGCTAACTGAAGGCAAGTGAGCGCAGCGAACGAGCTCCAACCTAAAGGTGAGTGAGCGTAGCGAACGAGCTCCAACCTAAAGGTGAGTGAGCGTAGCGAACGAACTTCAACCAGGACGTGATTGAGCCATGCGAACGAGATTATCTTGAAAATTAAGAAGTTAAACGGGGCAAAGCCCGCGGGTTACAGCTAGTATATATATATATATATATAAGTCTATATATATATACATATATAAAAATTTGAACGAATGGTGTTTTTGGCCTCTGGGGACATAAAAATGAAAAAGTAAATCGGTCCCGGGTCTAGGTCTTACCGTGCCACCTACGGTAATAGCTACTTCCCTATTCGCTAAAAGTGAGTGGTCGTAGCGAACGAACTTCAACCTGGATGCGAGTTAGCGTAGCGAACGAACTTCAACCTGGATGCGAGTTAGCGTTGCGAACGAGCTCACCTGAAGGCAAGTGAGCGCAGCGAACGTGCTCCGACCTAAAGGTGCGTGAGCGTAGCGAACGAACTTCAAACAGGACGTGATTGAGCCATGCGAACGAGCTCATCTTGAAAATAAACGAGCATTTGACATAAAACCACATTAGGACACGACGACGTCTGTCGGGCCAGCTAGTAGGGAATAAATGTGATATTTTTAAGGAGACATTTTAGTGTAAATCCAGTCAGGCAAATGGAAATTCGCTTTGTCTGCAGGTTTGCTGCGGCGGGGGTATTATGTTTAATACTAGCAACAGAGCCCGTTACATTTAATTACCGAATCACAAAAAACAACTCACACAACACAACTCAAACAACTGTAGTTGTACATGTTTTGGTCTAAAAACCTTTAGTGAAATACTAGCTTTCATTTGAGTTATTGATTATTAAGATCGGACTACCTAAAGCCATCGATATATAACAAACATTGTGTTTTTATATCGATGCCTAAAGCAAACTGCTGAATCATGAATCAACAATAATTATAATCGTTTTAGTACCTATCTGCAATCAGTGTTCCGTAAGTCTATTTTTATTTTAGTTATTTTATATGCCTTGGTCTTAAAAAACTTCTAGAAATAAAGGCTTTCATTTGAGATATTGATAGTTTCAATTATTTAAGTTCAAGATACTGTATCGCTCAATCAGAAAACATAAATTTGTTTATATCTTGGATATGGAATTTAGTTTTAGATATACCTATTTAGGCTACTCAATTCTACTACGTTATCCTATTTGTTTTGACCTAAGAACCTTCAGTGAAATACCAGTGAAATAATTGCTTCAGTGAATAATTCCATTAGAAATATTGATTATTGAGATCGGACTACCTAAAGCACACTGCTAAATCACAAACATCCAAAATTGTAAAAAAAAATGGAGTTATACAGAAAAATAATTTGTAAACATTTCCTTTGAAGACTCGGGGGCAGAGCCTCGTGTTACAAATCAGACTAGGCGAAACCCGTCGAAATCGACGGTTACGTTCAAGGCTTATGTTAATTCATCTAATTGCGATAAATTGGGTGAAATATACATATTTTGAGCATTTAGCATTGTTTAAAGAGTAATAAGTGTAAAAACAATAATGATATTAATTGCGTATTGCGTCAGTTGCCAAATGTGGTTGATCACTAAATGAATAAAATATTACCCATACCGTTCGTCATCGGAATTAATATTAGTATGTTATATGGTAACTCTTCCTTTGGAAGCACCTTTAAATAGTATTAACATCGTATTGGTGGATCTTTTGTAGTTAAACACTTCCGTGATTTCATCTGTGTAATATGATTTTATTTCAAAATAAAATATTTTTTGGGAAGACATATTCTAACTTCAAAGGGAGGTATATCCGTTACAGTGTAAGTTTTGATTTTTCATTCGTCACGTCACGTAAATTCATATCGTACTTCTGTGCCAATGAATGAACCCTCTAGCATAATTTTGAGAAATGTATTAATGGGTTATTGTTAAAGCTGGAATTCCTTGACATGGGGGATGTCAGTTAGTTTTCTGAGCCTTATCAATAACATAAAGTTGTCAATATAATCTCTCTACGGAATGTTAGGTGTAGTGGAATACTTGAAGTGAAGTTGGCTTTTATTCTTGAACTGTTAGGGGCCTCCTAGTTCATATGGTCTTGCGGCTTCATTGGCAACAAATAATGCAAATGACATAGCAATGGGACATTTCCAAAAAGAAAAAAATACTGAAAATTAGCTGTTACGTATAAGACGTTTACATATTGTTAATCAACGTATCTTATAACGGATTATGTGATCTAGTTTGAAAGAAATATGACATTTCTGTCATGACAGTAGCTGCTTAGATAGTATTTTCTCTTTGTACCATATTTTACAACCAAAATGTCGTGTTATTTTCAATAATATTACCTACCCAGAGCGCCAAAGTTCGTAATATAGGCAGGTGCAAATAATTTGTCAAGATGGGTACCATTTTAGGCAAGGTTATATGTTTGGATTTTATTAGACACGATAATAGCAGATATTTCTAC
Organism: Macrosteles quadrilineatus; assembly: GCF_028750875.1. NCBI lineage: Eukaryota > Metazoa > Arthropoda > Insecta > Hemiptera > Cicadellidae > Macrosteles > Macrosteles quadrilineatus. Next base: position 33,509,967 of record NW_026542594.1, on the reverse strand, counting down.
ATAAATATTTTATATGTGTAGAATCGTATGATTAAATGTAGGCAAAAGTGGTGAAAAAGGCAGACACCATCCCGTACAATAGATATAAGATAGTTCAATAAGAAATAATTTAAGAATTGCTGTGATAAAAGGATTTTCTACTGATTACGTGCAAAACATGACATGATAAAGAAGAAAATCAATATAAAAATCAGAAAATAACATTGCGAATACTAATTTGGTAGAATTCAGTAACTCCCAATACATAGGTTTTGTTTGAAAAACAATTTAAAAATGAACAACTGCTTCATTAAGAAGTATTATTCTTATGGCCAAAATCTGTGGAGGGATCTTTAAAGGCTTCTGGGGCAGAGCCCTAAGGGATTTTGTATAGTTTTTCTTTTGATAACTCATCTGTAGACTAGGACCTTTCTTTGGACTCCCCTACCAAGTTTCTACGCCCAGCCGTTCTCTCAAATTAGTGGGGACAAATTTTCCAATTAAAGATTTAGATTCCCCCATGTTAATCTTATGGGAGAAACTCCAACTTTGATGGCCTGTGGGGCAAAGCTCGAGGATTTTTATTGCAGGAATTGGTGAAAGGGGGCGTCTACACAAAAAATGCTTTATTTTGACACGTCGTTTGTAAAAATCCGTCCATTATTAAAGGAGGAGTAGTGTTTCGTAGAAATCGCCTTCACGTATTATCATAGATAAAAGGAGTATAGACATGTCTATACTCCTTTTATCTATGGTATTATATATAAGGATTTAAGGTATGCCTCCAAATCAGGTGATAACAACTCATGATCCCCTTTTAGCTTCTAATGGTTTGCCCCCTTATCCTCCCAGTTACATATGATGCTCATAGGATAGAAGAAATACGAAGAACACTTTTGGTGATTAACGTCGATAACTCTATTTCAGCGCAGCAGCTGATCGATTTTTTTTAGCACTGCTGGGGATGTTAAATATGTGCGCTTCTGTACCAGGGACAATGTCAGTAACTGGTATGCTCTGCTTGAATTCTCTGAACAAAGCAGCATAATTCCTGGCTGGAAAAATTATACAAGAATACCATGCAACTCAAGCAATTGCAAAACCAATGAAGCAGCTCAAAGAGAAATTGAAGAGGCTATGACAAGGGTAAAGGAAGCTCAAAGTTTCATATCAGCTGCAATTGATCCTGTTATTGGAATCCTTTCCAAGGACAAGAAGTGTAGTCGAAGTGGATCCAAGATTCCAAGACTAGAAGATCACGATCAAGATCCCGAGGAAGAAGACGCCATCGCCGATCTCGATCACGATCCCGCCATCGGTCTAGACATCACCGAAGATCAAGATCAAAATCTAGAAGATCAAGGTCAAGATCTAAACTCTCTCGTTCAAGAAGGTCTCGATCACGAGACAAAAAGCGCAGGTCAAGAGATCGGAAGAGGAGTCGCTCTAGATCTCGCTCCAAAAGTAAGCGCTCAAAGAGATCCAGGTCTAGAAGGAGATCTAGGTCCAAATCAAAGTCAAGATCGCAAAAGGACATATCCAAGTCTCCCAGAAAATCCAAAGACAAGGATAAGAAAAAAGATAAAGAAAGGAAGAGTGAAGATAAGACAAACCTAGATAAGATTAGTGAACGTTCTTCTAAAGCCAGTATAAAATCAAAGCGTTATAATTGGAATGAAATTCAATCAAATAACAAGAACCATAATCATTGCCGGATTAATATGGACTAGTGTACATGTTGCTCGAATTCGAGCAATTCTAAAGCATTACAGGAGTTATTTAAAAAAGAATAAACAGTCATATTTACAATGAGTTTAAAAGAGTCAACTCAAAGATCACCGGTGTGTAACTCAAACTATGTTTATCTTCGTTATTGATAAACCTAAAGCATTCCGGCCGGTTTCTCCTCCTTCTCAAAATGCCTCCCTGTACAGGCAACACAGGTCATTGATAGAGGGCCAATTGAAAACGTAAAGTCGTTTGGGGTAGTATTAGGGCCGGCGCATGTTTAACCTAATAGTTGAGATTGTCCAGGGTCAGGTGCTGACTTTAAGCCTATTACGCGCCACCGTTCTGTAGCTGCGGTCGTTATCACGATTGCGCCTCCTGTCTATGTTTCGTTGTCGTCACGTCGGAGGCATTTAAAAGAAAAAAAAAACAACAAATAAACTAGGTGGCGTTTGCAGAGGCATCCACAAAATTGAGCGGAGTCATCAGGGGTTCATACTATACTGTTTTTGTCATACTGCAGTAAAAACAGTCGTTTTTAATGCATGCGTTGCGGGTCTAAAGTAGCATTTTTACTCTTTAGGGAGTAAAGATCGTTTTTTAGCCTCTATGGAGTAATAATCAGTTGTTGACAACTCAGTTGTAAATTTCTATTGTAAACGATTGCATGTATCGAAATATGTATCAATTTGTGCTTTGTAATCATTTTAACCTACAGTCTCTTCCCATAACATTTTAGCATTGCAGATACATTAATCCCACACTCAACACTGCTCACCTTTAATACTTCCTTCATTACCCCCTACGTCGTGGACCTGTTTCCCTCTCTTCCCATAGCATTTTAGGATTGCAGATACATTAATGTAATTGCCAAAGGCAGTTCCCACACTCTGCACTGCAAGCCTTACTACTTCCTTCACCATTTCCTACGCCATAGACCTGTTTCCTTCCCTTCTCGTAGCATTTAAGTATTAGAATTGACTATATATTGGTATATTGACTATATATTGGTATTAGATACATTTATCTAACTGCCCAAACGGTTCCCCCACTCTCCACTGCCAGCCTTTAAAATTTCCTTCACCACTTCCTACGTCGTAGGGCCTGTTTCCTTCTCTTCTCTTAGCATTTTAGGATTGAAGATACATTAATCTAACTGCCACAGACGGTTCTCACATTATGCTCATACTTTACTACTTCCTAAGCTACTTCCTACATCGTGGACCTGTTTTCATCACTTTCCATAGCATTTTAGTATTTTAGATACGTTAATATAATTGCCACAAACATTGCCCACACTTCACACCGCTAGCCTTTACTACTTCTTTCACCATTTTCTATGTCGTGGGCATGCTTCCATCCCTTCTCATAGCATTTCAGCATTGCAGATAAGTTAATCTAACTGCTACAAAGGGTTCCCAGTTCCCACACTCCACACTGCTCACCTTACTATTTCCTTCACCTCTTCTTACGTCGCGGGCCTGTTTCTCTCTATTCCCATAGAATTTTAAGATTGTAGATACCTTAATCTAATCGTCATAAACAGTTCCCACACTCCGGACAGCTCACATTTACTGTTTCCTTCACCACCTCCTACGTCTCGGACCTGTTTCCCTCCCTACCCTTAGCA